>NW_018743252.1:5330031-6576297 GCF_001683475.1 Chenopodium quinoa | reverse complement strand
TTCAATTGAATGAAATTTATTATCTATTATCTTCCCAAAGATATGTTTGTTACTTATCACTTTTAAAAATAAAAGTTTTAAGGAAATAATGCTATGACTAATATTTTGTGCAAGCTTTAACCCTTTTTTTTTTTTTTTAACAAGTCAACGTTTTGATTAAATTTTAACATTACAATATTTGAGAAGTTTAATACTTGTTAAAAAACTTGTAACCTGTGAAACTTGTTATTCACGACACATGTTGTCATATAATTGGTCAAAATTATTAAAATTATTTAAAACCAATTATAAAGAGACATAATTAACTTGTTTAATAGGTTATATCAAATTTTGACCTGTTTAAAATTAGCACCCCCACATATTGTACTGTTAAGAGTTAATCGAAAGGTTTTCACCAAAAAAAAAAAAAATAAATTCAAAAGATTGACCTTTTTAAATACCAACCATCAAAGGTTGTATTTTTCCTGTCAATTTTTCTAAGTTCTAAATGCATGTTCAGTTGTTGAAAATGAGCTTTCTTATAGTATAACTCTTTAATTTATAATGTTTGGTTGTGGAAAAAAGAAATTTATGTCATTTTGTTTATTTGGTCTCGATTCGAAATGGAGAGGCTTTAACATTTTAGTATCCGTAAATCGTCGATAGGGGTGCCTACCTTTAGCATATGTGAATATGATTGACAATCATAGTAAATCCATGAAATTACTAGTTTCATATAGTCACAAACCACGATTGGAGGACGGGGTTAAAAGAACGAAGTTGAGTCAAGGAAACAATTTATCACATATTGACCTTTACGACAAACAAACAAACAATATTCAATTCACTCCAAACTAGTATTACTAGCTAGGTTAGTTGATTATTTAATGCACACATAATTCTAATACTGTGATCACTAAATCAGTCAACAAGATAAAAAGCTAAGGGAACCTAAAACAATTCTCCAAATTATCTTATTAGGCGTGATATTCAATTATATATTATTGACTAAACATGCAAAAGGGTAATCGAAATAATAAATTAGACGACATAAATATTAGAAGCAACATAATAATATTAGTAACACAAATTATAAAATAAGCAGTGAAAATAAATTAATTGCTTACATTGCACGTGTTTCCTTTAAGTTGCTACACCATAAATAAAATGTTAGTAAATTTAATAAGTTAAATGCAAAGAATTAAATTGAAATAAAGTGTAGATTTTTCAAACCCTCATTCATTAAATCCCTCATGCCTAGGTTTAACCGTTTAAGAGTAATAATTTGAGTATTATAACTTTTCTTCAAATTGCTTGAAGGAGGAATTATTATTAATAATAAATGTTTAGAATAGAGCTGTTTTTTTCGTATTAATTGGTGCCCGAAAACCAAGAAATTAAAGAGTCTGGTTTTAATAGGCTAAAATGTAGGAGGAAAATAAAAAAAGGAAGAAAATTGCCGCGTCGTCAAAGTTTTCCACGACACGTTTTGCCATGCCATGGCAAAATTGGCATGCATATTAGTTTTGGCAATTTCACGTGATTTTAAATATTTTCATAATTTTTTATCAGTAACTCAGAATAAGGCATATATTATATTGTTGGAAAGATACAGAGGTCTACTTTTCAACTCAATTAGAATTATGTAAAAATAGAATTTAGATTTTAAGATATCAATGAAATAGTGCAAGGGTGTTGATTTAGGTCGAGTTTGGTATTTTTTTCATATCTTATTCGTTATAAAACGAAATTAGGCTTATGATATAACATTGGAAAATTTATTTCAACGTTTGTTCAACCATAAAAGATTTTCAAGAAAGTTATCCAGAAAAAAAATCTGATTTGGTTGAAAAAATGGTATGGGCTTAAATGAGTTTAAATATAAATAGTTTAGGGATAGTAATAAGGAAAATAAGAAATACTAAGGGTAATAAAGCAATTCTCTGAGTTGATACACAACCCAATTAAATAACAGTGAAAGATCATTCATCATAGGGTCTAAGTTGGGGAGACACAATATGGTGTTTACAAGATCAAATGCAGCTTAGGTTAAACATAGGAACTAGACATGGCCGGGAAGATATAGGTTACGAAGCAATCAAATAGGGAATATTTGGAAAGGTGGATACAATTACAATTCGACAGTTTCAACAACCCACGCAGAAGCTATAGCGTGTCTATCATATTTAGATTGGGCATTAGCCGCATTACTTTGGTAGTTGTGCTTGGTGGATATTTGCACAGATTTCTTTTAGTTTGGTAAGTCTCGTATAGAAGGAAACAATAAAAGGACAATCAATTCATCCTAGGCCGTCGACCCTGACGCCATATCATTGTGAGTGATGGTTGTGTATGTGTTAGTTCCTATAGGCGTCGATCGAAACGCACCTACTTAAGCATATGTGAATATGCTTGGTGATTATAAGAAGTGAGAATTAGTTTTTTAAAGATTAAGACAAGGGATATACTTCATTGCGTAAATAGTAATTGCCACCTAACAAAATTGATATTTCAAAGACATCATTTAAGTACTTGGCATGAAACTCAAAAAATTAACCTAGAAAAATAATGACTTCAAGATCGTCTAACACTTCCAGATGAAAAACAAAACAAAAAGGTCTTTGGATACCAAGCTAGTCACAGACCAAGGTCACATTGAAAGTTTAGTTACATAGAGTCAGTACTAATTCATAAACACGAACACATAAACCATCAAGATTTTACTTTTGGCCTTCTTTCTTAAAATACGATTTCATCATTAACATTAGGATTACAAGCACTTCTTGATAGGATGTGTGTAATTTATTTCATACCAGTTTGGCTGCCGAGTAATATTATTGATGACACCCTAATTGCTTATGCTCTAAACTGCAATACATCAACATGTACAGGAAAATCCACAAAAAGTTCATCATTTTGAAAATTAAATAGGATAATAAATATGGTAAGTACGATGAGAAAGAAAAACTGGAATTTCTATTTAATAAACATTTATACAACATTCAAACACAGAAATATTGATTATTTAAACTATAACCTAGCATTTAATACTGTTAGTTAAGAAAAGAAATGGCAATTAGGTTAGATTGTCTTATAGGATTATAACAAACGGACACAATTTCTTTTACTACTCTCTACAATGTAATGTTGATGAAATTACACATTATGAGGAAACCGTAAGTCGACGATAAATTAGCATGTGCATGCACACATCTTTAAAATGGGAGTTCTTTCATGTCAGGAATTAATTTTGGGATATTCCCATTGATACACTCCAGGTTTTGACTTTTCTCAATGGTACCACATTTTTTTTTTTGACTTCCTGCTGATACACCCAAGGTTTTGACTTTATAATTCACGTACCTAAGTCTGTTAATCAGACGTTAATAACTTGATAAATTAACATCTTAGGCTTAGTAAAAGATGAAATGACTAATATACCCCTTTTTTAATCCATTCCCTCCAAATTTTTCCCCTTAAATTGTCTGTTATTTCCCTCCAACTTCTCAAACCCTATTCCCTCCCTAAAAAAAGCCAATTTCCCCTCTTCTATTCTCCATTAAAGTTCTCTTCCATTGTTACAAACTTATCTCATCTCCATTAAAGCTCCCTTGCTGCAAACTTATCTTCTCTTCTGACATTGCTGCAAACTTATCATTGACTGTGTATGTTTAATATTGAGATAAACTAAAATAGACAAAGTAACTAAAATGTGGGACAAATTAAAATAGACAAAATGACATCAGTTGCCAACATTCATTAATATATATAGGTTATTTGGGAACATTGCAAAAATCCAACTTTCAATAGTAAAGTTGTCTACTAAATTACCAAATAACAACAACAAAAATCATCCCAAATGACAAAAAAACAGAGTTAACTACAAGTTTTGACTTTCTATAAAATTATCAAAATGCATATGCCACTATACTGCAGAACAAAAGACTTAGGAGCTTGGAGAATTTGATTTTCATTGAGACATAGGCACTGGTTGGCTAGGCAACTGTGAAGCTGTCAGTACTATTGCTTCCTCAGCTGAGGGTCTGCCCTTCTGTCCCTTTGCTTGTTTAGCTGAAGCTGCAGACTGAGATCCAACTTATTCAGATTTCTTTGTTGCCTTAGCTGCCTTTGCTGCATTACTTTGGTCTCTGACCCTAGGATTTTTTATGACAACAGGCTCATTTGACTTCAGTTCTTTCCCAGTTAACCCTCCCTTACAAGTTGTCTTATTATGGCCAAAGCAACCACATTTGCTACATTTGACTGTTTTGGACCTTTTTCCAGGTTGCTCTTCACCTTCCTCCCTATTTCTATTCCTACTTGGTCTTCCAATTCCCCTCTTCATCTTAGGAGGCATGATGATTGTACCTGACTCATCTGCAGGCCATTGCTGTGTGTTAGGAATTGGGTTAATGCAAACACTATAAGCTTACTTAGGGATAGACTCATATCATAGCAAAACAATCAAAAAATTGAAACACAAAGAGGAAAGTACTTGCCTTTTGCCTATCAGAAATAATGGTCCAATGCTCCCTTGATGAGTCTTTCACAATGTTTGGGAAGGTGCATCAATTGGTTGTACAGATTTGGATTTGTTCCTTAACCTGTTGATCATTCTATTCAAGGCACTTGGTTTCTTGGCAAACCCAACCCAAATATGATACATCTCACAGTCACCTAGGGTATGAATCATCTTACAAAAATCAGCATCATTTAGTAAAGGGTGATTCTTTTCATTGTGACCATAACCAAAGGTAGGGTTGATTAAGGGATACTCAGTGTCTAATGCAGTAGTGTCCTCAAAATCCATAATCAAGTCCATCAAATTACATCTATCTAAGTCAACATCAATATCAACATGTTTATCCCAGTAATGAAACCTTATCACAACATCACCCATTCTGCAAAATAAGGTAAACAATGCACACACTTACAACATGCAAATCAATTCCAATTCAATTATCCAACAATCAATCAAACATGATCATGGCATTTCATTCAATATAATTCCATATTCTAAACCAATAATTGAACAAACATAAGCCCCCACCTAATATACATGAAAGAACCCTAAAATCGCACAAATATACATCATTAAAATCATGAATTAAACCTAAAATCGCATATTAAAACAGAACATCAAACAAATGCACCAAATCATGCATAAATGAACAGTAGTAGTGCTAAAGTACCTGAATTATGCAAGATTTCCCTCTAATGGCTTTGTAGACCAACGAAATTACCAAATTTTCCCTTGCAAACCCTTCGTGAATTCAACAGAGAGCAGAGGAGAGAGAGATGAAATTTGAAAGTGAGTTTGGTTTATGTCAAATCGACATAAATGGAAGGGGAAGGGTTTTTTATCGTTGGAGGGAAGGGTTTAAAAGGGGATAAATTAGTCTTCTTTTTTTTTTTTTTTTACAAAATTATATTTTAACCTAGATTTACTAACTTATTAACGTCTGATTAACAGACTTAATCACGTGAGTTAGTAAGTCATAAACTTGGGTGTATCATTAGGAAGTAAAAAAAAAATGTGGTACCGTTGGGAAAAGTCAAAACCTGAAGTGTACCAATGGGAATTTCCCATTAATTTTCCATAGTTGTATTAGAGTATGAGCAAGTATATATATATATACAACCTAAAAGAGATTAGGGCTTTATAACATTGGCCCATAAGCTATACACTATATAAGGCTTAACACCCTCCCTCAAGTTGGAGCATGCAAATCACAAATGCCCAACTTGCCAAATAAATACAAGAATTGGTTTTTGCTAAATACGGAATCCGTTGTCTTCACATATGACAGATTAATAACCCCTTCCTGAATTGCGTCCCTAACATAATGACAATCAACCTCAATATGCTTAGTGCGTTCAGGAAGACCGGATTCTGCGCAATATATAACGCTGATTGACTATCACAAAACAAGCTCATCGCACGCGGATGCGAAACTCCCAAACTGTTGAGTAGAGCCTTCAACCATTTTAACTCATCAATTATTTTAGACATCGAACGATACTCTGCCTCTGCAGAAGACTTAGAGACAGTATGTTGCTTCTTAGTCTTTCAAGAAATAGGGGAACCACCAAGAAACACCAACCAACCAGAAATCGGTCGTCTCGTCAAAGGGCAACTAGCCTAATCCGGGTCACACCAACCTGTCAAATAATAATTGCAATATGAACTCAAAAGGATTCCTTGACCCGGACATCCTTTCAAGTAGCGAACTGTACGAAGTGCTGCCTCCCAATGGTCTTGTTGAGGTTGTTGCATAAATTGAGATAAGATATGCACTGTATAAGCCAAATCGGGTCTAGTGAAAGACAAATAAATCAAATGACCCACAAGACGTCGATACATTTCGGGGTCTGCAATAAGAGGAGTCTCTGATTTAGCTAGAGTATGATTTTGCTCAATAAGGGTACCTGCCGGACGTGCCCCTAGAAAACCAGACTCTACAATAATATCAAGAGTATATTTCCGTAGACATAAAAATATGCCTTCCGAGCTCCGAGCAACCTCAATACCAAGAAAGTACTTCAACACACCCAAATCTTTCATATGAAAACAATCACTCAAATATTATTTGAATGTTGAAATTGCAGAAGAATCATTCCCCGATATTATTAAATCATCAACATACACCAGAACACTAAGATGAATAGCCCTATGATTCAGAGTAAAGAGAGAGTAGTCAAAGTATGATTGCGAAAATCCGTACCTTTTCAGAGAGGTGGCCAATTTTGAAAACCAACAACGAGGTGCTTGTCGTAGTCCATACAAAGATTTCTGAAGACGGCACACATGCCAGATTGAGAACCATGAAACCCGGGAGGAGGCTTCATATAAACCTCAACATCAAGATCGCCATGTAGAAAAGCATTATGGACATCCATTTGGTGTAATTCCCAATTTTTCGCAGCAGCAACAGCAAGAACCGCAGGAACAGTAACTATTTTAGCAACGGAAGCAAATGTCTCGTTATAATCGATACCCTTAACCTGATGGTTACCAAAAATCACGAGACGAGCCTTCAATCTTTTAATCGAGCCATCTGAGTTAAGCTTGACCTTGTAAACCCATCGGCATCCAAGGGCTTTCTTACCCAGAGGTAATTTTTCCATCACCCATGTACCATTATTTTCCAAGGCAGATATTTTGTTTTACATCGCCTCTCTCCACCCCTCATCTTGCATAGCCTCCTTGAAATTATGTGGCTCAACCACCGTGTCGATTGCAGCAATAAATACATAGTGTCGCACAGAAATGCATCACAATTCACAAAATGTGCTATAGGATATGGAGTACCTGAGGATCATGGAGTAGACGATGAACGTTGAGAGATAGATGGACTGGGGAGAGGAACAGTATGTGCCATATAATCACGGTGCCAGCCCGGAGGATGCCTTGGACGTTGACCACGTCCCAAATCAAGAGTAGAAGAGCTCAAATCATCCCCTGTACTGCTGCCCGTACCGCTAGCAGTAGGAGCGGCAGTAGATACAACAAGTGAGCTGCGGTCAACACTGGTTGCCGCAGGGGTGTAGCGGACCAGGCTTCCAGCAGCATCGAGAAGCGAGGTAGCAGCAGGTGGGGTAGCAACAGACGGGGTAGCAGTAAGACTCGGGCTTAAGGTGTCAAGCAAGGTGCGGTCACTTCTGTCCCGTGAACCCAACTCAGTAGAGGTTTCACCAACCTCAGGCATATGCTCAAGATCATCCAAGAAATCAAAGTCAATTCCACCATCAACATTAGATACTCCTTTGACACTTAGATGAGAATGTGTCGAGTCACTATCTACTAGTCACAAATGGGAATTCATTTTCGTGAAATTTAACATCACAAGAGACAAAAATATCACCCGTTTCTAAGTCATACAACTTCCAACCCTTCTTACCATGAGGATAACCCACAAACACCGATGCGAAATCTAAGGTAGGGTTAGGTGTTTCGGGTTATGGGTTAAGTGTTTAGGATAGGTGTTTAAGTGGTTTAGTGTTTAGGCTAGGTGTTTACGTGGGAACAAGGTAAGGAACAGAAACTAGTTTGAACTAGTTCCTGAGAGTGAGGAAATCAAGGTTTGACTAGCAAGGAACACTCACAATACTAATCAAGGATAGGTATGGTTAGGGTTGAACACTCACTCTACTGACCATAAGATAAGCTAACTCCGAACATTCCGAGTTAAGCTCATAAAATCGAGTCCACAAGTTCAAGTAACTTGAATCCACAAGTTAAAATTTGAAATAACACATGGTATATTTCAAAATAGATATTTCATTCAAGGTAAGAAAAGATGATTATAAAGCTAAATAAGACTTCCTTTTATAGCCTAAGGAAGTAGTTACATTAATTAACTTACTTAGCTAATTTAATAAAAAAAAGGAACTCAAAAGTTGCCAGCCAAAAGGAACTCAGGTGTAATGGTTTCCATGAAAATCGTCACATATTGAAGAATAATAAATGTTGTTGTTCCTTAACGCAGTTCCTTAAGGAACTCGCTGTAAATACGCCCAGCTTCCCCTATTTTCAACGGCTGACAGTTACAACTTTATTACAGCAATTAAGCTAAGCTAATTACTACTATAAACTGAAAATAAAACATACAAATAAGTAGAAATAAAAAACAATTAAACTACGGAGGTTATACTCCATGAATGGCGCCCAACAAGAGAGTAAAACTCCTCTTGAATGCACGCTAAAACCGTGTGTAACCCCCTCCTTTATTCCCTTGTCTTTGGCTGCCTTCAAAATTGATTGGAATAGAAGAATATTCCATCCCAATGCTCATGAATATAATCAAGGCATCTAAGGCAAATAACTCCTTGCTTACTCATCCTTCCATGTCACGCATGACTTGTACAAAGATGGAGCTATGTGGAAACCTATGCGTAGAACATTGTCAAGCTTGGACCCTTGAATGAACAGTCCATGGACAATAGAAACTTGATTCTTTTGGACCCTTGAACGTGTGTTTGGACCCTTTGAACTATTAGGCTCATTAGGTTGCACAAGATCTTGATCAAGGATCAATTCCGAATCATTCCCCACTTCCTCAAAGAAGCTTGCCCTCAAGCGTTCATCATCCAAGTATGGAGCAAGGTTACCCACATTGAAGGTTGAGCTTAAATCACCATAGTCATTAGGTAGCTCAATTTTGTAGGCACTTTCACCAAGTTTTTGATGCACACGAAAAGGACCATTCGACCTAGGCATAAGTTTGTTTTTTGCGTAGGTTAGGAAAGCGTTCTTTTCGAAGATGTAACCAAACCAAGTCACCTTCATTGAACCGTGGTTGAGAACGGTTCTTATTGGCTTTGGTTTTGTATTTCTCATTCATAGCTTCGATCCTTTCACGAACTTGTTTACAAGTTTGTTAAAATGCCTCCCATCTCTTCTTAGCATCACCATGGACTAGCTCTATTTTAGGTAATGTAATGAGTTCCACCGGTAATAATGGATTCACACAATAGACCACTTCAAATGGACTTTGATTTGTAGTATAGGAAGGAGACCTATTGTAAGCAAACTCAGCATGAGCCAACTTTAAGTCCCAATCCTTTTGAGTCTTGTTCATAAGTCTACGCAAAAGCACACCCAAGGTACGGTTAGTGACCTCATTTTGCCCATCCGTTTGAGAATGGTGTGAAGTACTAAAAAAATTTTTAGTCCCCATGACCTTCCATAACATCCTCTAGAAATGGCTAAGAAATTTAGTGTCACGATCCAAAACAATGGACCTTAGCACACCATGCAAATGAACCACCTCTCTAAAGTACAAATCCGCAAATTTTGATACATCATCGGTTTTGTGACACGGAATGAAATGTGCCATTTTTGAGAAACGGTCAACAACAACCATGATAATATCATTGCCTCTTTGAGTTCTAGGCAAACCCACAACAAAGTCCATGCTTACGGCTTCCCAAGGGACATTAGGAACCGGTAAAGGAACATAGAGACCTATGTGAAAGGTACTCTTGGACTTTTGACAAGTTGCGCACCTCTCCATCACTTGGCTCACGTCTCTAGTCATGTGAGGCCAATAGAAATGTTCTTGGAGAATGTCTACTGTCTTGTGAACTCCAAAGTGACCAGCTATGCCGCCACTATGCACCTCACGAATCAAGAGCTCACGAACTCCACACCTAGGCACATATAGTTTGTTGCTTTGAAAAGAAATCCTTCCTGCCTCACAAAATCTTTAGTAGGATTGTTAAACTGGTTAGAAAAGTCATCATCATCACAGTACAAACTTTTAAAATGTTCAAAACCCAAAATTTGAGTTTGAGCCATGGAAAACAAAAAGTTTCTTCTTGACAGAGCATCGGCAACCACATTCTTCTTTCCTTCCTTGTATCTCAAACTGAATGTGAAAGATTGTAAAAACTTGACCCACTTTGCAGCATGTCGTGAGTTTAGTTTTTGTTGCCCATTGATGAACTTTAGAGCTTCATGGTCCGAATGTAACACAAAAGGCTTAGGCCTCAAATAATGGGACCAATGATCAAGAGCACGCACAATAGCGTATAGAATTCACGATCATAGGTAGAATAGTTTAATTTAGCACCGTTTAATTTCTCACTAAAGTAAGAAATTGGCCTTTTGTCTTGCACTAAAACGGCACCAATACCTACACCACTAGCATCACATTCAACTTCAAAAAGTTTGTCAAAATCAGGCAAAGCTAAAACAGGAGCCGAACATAGTTTAGCTTTGATTTCTTCAAATGCTCGTTGGGCCGAATCATTCCACTTGAACAACTTCTCTTTTAATAATTTGGTCAAGGGGGCAATGATTGTAGAGAAGCCTTTGATGAAGACTCTATAGAAAGAAGCCAACCCATGAAAGCATGACTTCATGGAGATTTTGTGGCACTTCCCATATGGCAATTGCCTTCACCTTGCTTGGATCAACCTGTATTCCTTCACTAGAAACAATATATCCTAGGAAAGTAATACTAGTACATAGAAAATCACATTTCTCTACTTTTCCATACAACTTATGTCTACGCAATGCTTCAAACAATAAGATGAGTTACATGTTCATTCTCACTCTCGCTATATACTAATATATCATCTAAGTATAAAACAATAAATTTGTTAAGAAATGGACGGAGTACGACATTCATCAATCTCATGAAAGAACTAGGTGCATTGCATAAGCCAAATGGCATGACTAGCCATTCGTATAGACCTTGTTTGGTCTTGAAGGTCGTTTTCCACTCATCACCTTCACGGATCCTCATTTGATGATAGCCACTACGAAGATTAATTTTGCTAAACACCTTTGATCCACATAATTAATCAATATCTTGGAGTCTATGCATGGGGAATCTATATTTGATAGTAATATTTTTAATAGCACGACTATCAATACACACTCTCCACGTACCTTCCTTCTTTGGCACCAACAATAGCGGAACCGCACAAGGACTAAGACTTTCACGCACAAAGCCTTTATCCATCAACTCCTCCACTTGCCTTTGCAACTCCTTTGCTTGCTCGGGATTGCAACGATAGGCTGTTTGTTTGGTAATGCCGCACCTGGCACCAAGTCAATAGCATGCTCAATGCCTCGAATTGGAGGTAATTCATTACGCAACTCATCGGGAAAAACATCTTGAAATTCCTCCAATAATGGAAGAATAATAGAGGGATAATTTCCTTCAACCAATTTCTCGGAAATAGGCTTGACTATCAATACGAACACAACTCCCTCCTTCTCATGAACATCTTCAAATTCTTGTTTAGAAATGAGAAAATTCGGTTTTTCTTCTTTCTCCTTCTCTACCTTAGGTGGTAAAGGTAGTAGCTTCACTTTCTTCCCTTCATTAGTTTTAACCGTATACACATTGGTCACACCATCGTGTATAGCCTTACGATCGAACTGCCATGGACGGCCTAAGAGAATTTGGCATGCTGTCATGGGTAACACATCACACCAACATTCATCACAAAAATCTCCCACAACAAAAGCTACTAAAGCTTGTTTTCTCACACGCACACCGAAATCATTGTCAAACCAATTGATTTTGTATTGTTTGGCATGTTCTTTAGTAGGAAGCTTGATTTTGTTTACTAACTCTGAAGCAACCATATCCGTACATGACCCACTATCAATGATCATGCTACAAATGCGATCTTTCACCTTACAACGGGTGTTAAACAGATTTTCCCGTTATTGCATATCTTGTACTAGTTCAGTGTACAAGATCCTTCTTACTACACCACAAAAGGAATTTTCACCTTCTTCAGCAGCATACTCTTCACACTCACTATCTTCCTCCTCTTCTTCTTCTGTCACATAACCACCCTCATGAATGGTTAAAGTGTTGCGCTTAGGACAATGAGTAGCAATGTGTCCTTTTTACCCTCACTTGAAACAAGTGCGTCCTCCAAGTTCACCATTCTCATCCACCTTGCTCTCCGGTTTCTTAGGGAACATAGAAGTTTTCCCTTTATCAAACTTGTTTGTAGAGGTATATGACTTGTAAGGAGTACAGGGTGTACTCTTTACACTGTGTTCCTTGTGTTGCGCCTCTACCTTGCGTACTGCTTTTACTACATCATCATAGGTGGTATATGGCAAGAGGTCCACCTTGTTGGCTATGCTCTTGGCAAGGCCCCTCATGAAACGAGCCATTTTCAATGGTTCCGCTTCTTCTAAGTCACACAAAAGACTCAGTCTTTCAAACTCCTTCACGTACTCATCTACGATCAAATCACCTTGGTTAAGGCGAGTTAATTTGACATATTGATCTTGCACGTATTCTCTAGGAATCCAACGTTGCATCATTTTTCTTTTCAATGTGGCCCAAGAAGTAATTTTCTCCTTGCCAGCACGTCTCCTCTTGGACTTGAGGTTTTCATACCACAATCCAACTAATTTGGTGAGCTTGAGTGTTGCCAGTTTACAACACTTCTCATCATCATATTCTTTGTATTCGAAGATTGACTCAATCCTTCGAACCCAATCATTGAAAACTTTAGGGTCACTAGAACCATCAAATTCAGGGATATCTAGTTTCAGGAACCGATCCTCCTGATTAGGGTGGAAACGGTTATGCTCACTTTTGGGTGTTGGTCCACCTTCTTCCAACTTGGACAATCTACGATTGTGTTGATTGGTGGCGTCACCTATCACACTCATTTGGGTGCGTACATCACGCAACTCCTCACGCATGGTTTGTATTGCAGTCATGAGTCTCTATTCCATCTCACGTAGGACCTCACTCTGGTTTTGGTTGGAATTAGTCATGGTCACACCTTGGCCTAGACCATGGCTCTGATACCAACTGATGCAGAATATAAGGTAGAGTTAGGTGTTTCAAGTTATGGGTTAAATGTTTAGGCTAGGTGTTTCAGTGGTGTAGTGTTTAGGCTAGGTGTTTACGTGGGAACAGGGTAAGGAACAGGAACTAGTTCCTGAGAGTGAGGAACTCAAGGTTTGACTAGCAAGGAACACTCATAATATTAATCAAAGATAGGTATGGTTAGAGTTGAACACTCATTCTGTAGGGTTTCGTAGTGACCCGACACTACGCGGAAGGAAACCCACCAATACCCTCCCCTTAATTAAAGCAATTAAACAAGCATAATAAACTTAATCAAACAAGATTAAGAACAAGAATTATATCTTTGACGTGTGCTTCGCTCCCAAAGAGCTCTTACTTCAAAATCCCGAAAAGACGAGATCTCCGACGGATCGTACCCTCGACCCGACCCGAGCGTCCTAAGTCTAGAAGGCTAGTCAAGACCCGGACAAAATAACTATGAGTTTTACGAATCAAAGGTTTACTCTTTCTTAGAGTTGCCTTTTTAATTCCACTCAAGGTTGTCTCAATTCCCAATACCAAGCTTGGTATTTATAGGGAAATGATCCCTTGATTTTCATTCCCCAACCAATGTGGGAGAATTTTTTATTTGCTAATTAATTTATTTCTAAAATAAATCAATAAATAAATGCAATCACAATTCGACAAGTGTCAAAGGGAGAGAGAGTATTAGGTGAGGACCAAGGAGAGGTGGGGGGGACCAATGCCTTGCTCCCCAAGGCTTTCCCAAAGCCTTGGTCCCTACTCTCCTCATAAACCGCCTCACCCATGGCTGCTGGCCAGCTGCCAGCTAGCCCAGCATGCTAGCACAAGCCCAGCAGCAGCTCTGGTGTGTGCTGGCGCTGGTGCTGGCTGGTGCGTATTGGCGCTGGTGCTGGCTAGTGCGTGCTGGCGC
Source organism: Chenopodium quinoa (assembly GCF_001683475.1). Classification (NCBI taxonomy): domain Eukaryota; kingdom Viridiplantae; phylum Streptophyta; class Magnoliopsida; order Caryophyllales; family Amaranthaceae; genus Chenopodium; species Chenopodium quinoa. The sequence continues at coordinate 6,562,083 of NW_018743252.1, read as the reverse complement.
TGGTGCCAGTATCCCACGCATCATCACTGCTCGCATGGCCCAGCATGCGTGCTACTAGCGAGCCACGCATGCTGGTCTCTCGCTTTGCACCACACTCGCACATCATGCGCACCACGCATCATCCTCTCTCGCACGTAATGCCTAGCATGCGTGCTGCTAGCAAACCACACATGCTTGGCTTGACATTGCTAGCTTGCTAGCCCCTCGTACGCGCCAGTGCCTAGCACTAGCTGTGCTTGGTGCGTGTTGTCCTGCCATGCGCCCAGCATTATGCTAGGGCTGCTACGGCATCAGGCCATCCTAGGGCACGCATGGTGCGCCTAGTGATGCTGCCTGGGCTGCGATGGTGCCCAGCCATCCTAGGCCATGCATGGTGCGCCTAGTGATGCTGCCTGGGCTGCGATGGTGCCCAGCCATCCTAGGCCACGCATGGTGCGCCTAGTGATGTTGCTGGCTTGCGATGGGCTGCGATGGCGCCCAGCATCATGCTAGGGCTGCGATAGCGCCTAGGCATGATGTCAGGGCTGTGTTGGCGCTCCTGGTGCTAGCGATAGCCAGCCATGGTGCCTAGCCATCACGCTAGGGCTGCGAAAGCGCCTAGGCATGATGCTAGGGCTGCTATGGCGCGCCTAGTGCCTATGATGAGCTAGCCTAGCCTAGCTATGGCTACGCTCATACTTGTCAATTGTGATTTTGCGACGCTCGGTCTCGACGCCCTAGGCTTGATGTCCGACGTCTGTATTCGTAAAACTCTATCGACTCATTAAAACCTTTCGGATTAATTCGTCGTCTCGGATCGGTGATCCGATTGGGTTCGACTTGAAGGGTTCAGTTAAGATTAAGCTGTAATATCAATTGTACCTCGATATTACTGATCGGAAGCGGCCTCCACCTAGGCATTCCGATCACTTGACCTTACTGAAGAATTAGCTGTGTAATAATTCTGAACCCTCTACCGGAAGAATACACTTGTTGGAAGGACACCATACCTTTCAATCTCCCACTTGTCCTTCCGGACAAGTGTGCATACGGTGTATAGCTCATTTCCTATGTCACTTAATGTCTCTTCGTGAACTATCAACAAAATATTTTCCCTATTGTTAGTAGGGGGACAATCCCAGTCTTGCATTGTAAGTTCTTCTTACTAAGAGGACATAGTCTCCCGAGTGTTCCTGTTATGATCCCCAGTTACGATAGAAGTTTGGAAACATCAAAGAGTCTAGTACTCAAACAAGAAAACTTCACAGTATTCATGGTCGGAGGAAACAAGTTCTGATAGTCATAATGAGAAATGTACTTATGACAAAATTAAAATTTTCTTAAAGTACTCTCATAGGTCTTATCTAGTATAGTTCCAAACTGTACCTGTGCAAATGATTTATGACCATCACGTCCTCGCAGCACAAGAAAAGGTGTTGTAAATCATACTACACACTAATCTATGGCGGTCATCAATCGTCCATCTGTTAGATGACCTCGATTAGGGACACTTTTCGATTAATATTCAATGTTCACTTTAACAGGTGTTTCTTTATCCAAGACATGGTCTTGATACCCTGTTTTGAATATTTCCGTAAATCGAATGGACTCATTATTTTATTCTAAACCACAATTAAATAGTAATGGACTGAATGATAATTTTGCACAAAAATTAATTACTCCATTAATGAATGGTTTTAATACAGTGTCTTACATTAAATATCCTATTTAATTAAAACACATGTACAGGGAATTTCAAAGCTAGTCTCCAACATGCTTGATTCCCATTGCCTCAATGTTCTTGTTGTGTTTCACTTGAGGAAAAGGTTTAGTCAAAGGATCGGCTACATTATCATCCGTGCCGATCTTACAAATTCTGATTTCACCTTCGGATTTCCATTCCCTAATCATGTAAAATCGCCTTTGCACGTGTTTGACCTTCTGGTGTTCTCTCGGCTCCCTGGCCTGAGCGAAAGCTCCATTATTATCACAATAGAGATCTATCGGCCCCTTGATTAAGGGTACAACACCAAGTTCGCTAATGAACTTCCGAATCCAAACAGCTTCCTTGGCAGCTTCCGAAGCGGCCAAGTCCTCAGCTTCAGTTGTAGAGTCTGCAGTGGTGCTCTGCTTGGCACTCTTCCAGCTAAACGCTCCTCCATTCAGACAGAATATGTACCCCGACTGTGACTTGAAGTCGTCTCTGTCAGTCTGGAAGTTAGCGTCGGTGTAACCTTCAACAACCAGTTCTTTGTGGCCTCCATACACCAGGAATTTATCCTTATTCCTTTTCAGGTACTTAAGGATGTTCTTAGCCGCAGTCCAATGCGCCTCTCCAGGGTTTGATTGGTATCGACTCGTTGCACTCAGGGCATACGATACATCTGGCCTTGTACATATAATGGCATACATGATCGATCCGATTAGCGAAGCATATGGGATCTGATTCATTCTTTCTCGCTCAATAGGTGTCTGCGGACACTGTTTCTTGCTGAGAGTTACGCCATGGGACATGGGTAAATGCCCTCTTTTGGCATTTTCCATGTTGAATCGAGCCAATACTTTATCAATGTAAGTACTCTGGCTTAATCCAATCATCCTCTTAGATCTATCCCTGTAGATCTTGATGCCCAATATGTACTGTGCCTCTCCTAAGTCCTTCATTGAAAAGCACTTTCCCAACCAGCCCTTTACGGACTCTAATAATTTTTGTGCTGTTTCCAATGAGCAGTATGTCATCGACATACAGGACTAGGAACGCATTATCACTCCCACTGACCTTCTTGTATACACAAGACTCATCTGGATTTTTGATAAAACCAAACTTGCTAATGGCTTCATCAAATCACAGATTCCAACTTCTGCTGGCTTGCTTTAGTCCATAAATAGACTTCTTCAGCTTGCAAACCTTTCCAGCGTTGTCTGGATCGACAAAACCTTCTGGCTGTGTCATGTACACAGTTTCTTCCAAAATCCCATTTAGGAAGGCGGTTTTGACATCCATTTGCCATATTTCGTAATCGTAATATGCAGCAATCGCTAGGATGATCCGGACGGATTTTAGCATTGCAACTGGTGAAAAAGTTTCGTCATAGTCAATGCCGTGGACTTGTCTATAACCTTTTGCCACCTGTCTAGCTTTGTATATTGATACATTTCCATCCTTGTCTGTCTTCACTTTGAAGATCCATTTGCAACCAATGGGTGTATAACCCTCGGGCAAATTTACCAAGTCCCAGACTTGATTTTCAGACATGGAGTCCATTTCGGATTTCATGGTCTCTTGCCATTTTGCAGAGTCGGGGCTCGTCATAGCTTGCTTGTATGTCGCCGGCTCATCACCATCCATTACTAGGATGTCCTGATCATCAGTTAAGACGATACCGAGGTATTTGTCTGGTTGAAATCTTTGTCGTTGCGACATACGTAGGGTAAACGGTTGAGCATTTACATTGTCTGTTTGATTCTGACCAATCTTCTTAGATGCTTCCAAAGTATCTAGATTGTAAGTTTTGTCAGGTTGACATTGTTGCTCGTCCTCTCGAACTTCGTCGAGTTCGATTTTCCTCCCACTTGTCATTTTGGAAAGGTGATCCTTCTCCAAAAAGACACCATCACAAGCAACAAACACTTTGTTCTTGGATTTATTGTAGAAGTAATACCCTTTGGTTTCTTTTGGATATCCCACAAAGAAACACTTATCCGATTTGGGGTGAAGTTTGTCCGAAATTAATCGTTTGACATATTCTTCGCATCCCCAAATCTTGAGAAAAGACAACCTAGGAGTTTTCTTAGTCCATAATTCATGTGGAGTCTTTTCAATGGCTTTTGACGGAGCTCTATTCAGTGTTAGTGCTGCTGTTTGTAGCGCATGTCCCCAGAACGAGATAGGGAGTTCACTAAGACCCATCATTGATCGAACCATGTCTAACAAGGTCCGATTCCTCCGTTCGGACACTCCGTTCCATTGAGGAGTTCCGGGAGGTGTCAACTCTGAAAGAATGCCACTTTCTTTCAAGTGATCGTCGAATTCATGGCTCAAATATTCGCCACCTAGATCCGATCTAAGTGCTTTAATTTTCTTGCCAAGTTGATTTTCAACTTCTTTCTGAAATTTTTTGAATTTCTCAAAGGATTCATATTTATTCGACATTAAGTAGACATAGCCATATCTACTATAATCGTCGGTGAAAGTGATGAAATATCGGTAACCTTGCCTTGCGGGTGTGCTCATTGGTCCACATACATCCGTGTGTATTAGACATAATAAGTCACTTGCCCTTTCTCCCAACTTGGAGAGTGGTTGTTTTACCATCTTGCCTAATAAGCATCCTTTGCAATTTTCAAACGACTCTAAGTCGAATGAGTCAAGAACACCTTCTTGAAGAAGTTTCTTAATGCATTTGATGTTAATATGGCCAAGACGACAATGCTACAAGTAGGTTTGATTCGACTCGATGGTCTTAGCTGGTGGTATCTTTTGTCTAATTTTATGTAAAACATGCAATTTAATTGAACATAAATTTGTAAGAAAAACTTGAAACAACTATTGTCAAAGTCTTACACTTGAAATTCCTAGGCGTCCAACGCCGTTGATCATAATATGTTCAAAGCATGATGAAAAACTAGAAATAGTTTAATTACATGTCATAGACAAAATTGTGCATGAAAGCACGACCGAAAAACCATCTTCGTCGTCTTCTTGCTCTTGCACCAACACTTGATAAGCTTCTTCACTTGGTCCCTGAAAAGGCAACATTAAGTGAGTCATACTTGGTATCCAATACCTTATGATAAGCTTATTTCACAAGTGTTAAGGAAGATACCTGAGGTTGTCGGAGTGATCCCCTCTTCCTTGATGAGCATGCATTCCCTTTTGTAGTGGCCTTGCATGCCACAATGGAAGCATCTCATCTTTGCCTTGACCTTCTTGAACTCCTTCTTATTAGCTCTCAAGGGCCTTTTGGTCATTCCATAGGCGGTGGCTTGGCTAAGAAGTTGCACCACCTCATTAAGGGAGTGTGTCTCCTTTCCCGCAGCGATATGCACTCTAAGTGCATCATAGCCCGAGTGGAGTGAAGCAAGCAAGATATGTCCCGCCATCTCATCTTCCAATGGAATTCCGAGAAGCTGCATGTGTTTGAAGAGCCTAGTCATACCAAGCACATGAGGTCGGAGGGGCATGTCGGGTCTCAATTTAGCATTGTAGACCTTGGTCCAAAGTCGTCGCCTTTCCTTAGCAAGACATCCCACGTTTGGTGGCTTTATCCTCATGTTTGAGAGTGACCTAGTCAAGTTAAACACGAGTCCATCAAAGTTGCCATTGTCACTCTTGGTGACTCTTACATTGACAACGTTCTCAAGTGCTTTGAGGAACATGTCCGGAAGGTAGGAGGAAAGAGTTTCCTTCCAATCTTCCGGGATGGAATTTGCCATGAGTCGTGAGACCCTTTTGCAATTGGAAGACCATTCTTCATGAGCCTCGTCGGTCATGATCCCTTTGGCAAAGAAGCTTGGAATGGGAGTATCAAGAGTATACTCCAAGGAACAATTCCGGAGAGTTCTCCTGAGTTCCTCCTCCCATTCCTTAAGGTTGACCAAGTTTAAGGGAAAGGCCAACTTTTCGGGGTGTTCCGGGCACATTTGGTTGTTGTTTGAGTTACTTGCAGACATGATTTCTACAATTGAAAGGATTTGAAGTGAAAATCCATTCATACATCAATAAGTTGAAATTTAAAGCGTTCATGCACATATTCACACTTATTGAGCATTTTATCCACACATTTTTAAGATTGTCCCTTATGGGTGAGAATAAAATGATTCCGAGATCCCAAAGATCAAGAAATGGTTAAGCATGCTTTGGCTTGTCTTAACCATTAAATATCTTAAGGTAAGCAATTCGATTGCTAATAGCTCCAAGCTACTCTCGGTTTGATAAAATGTCGCATCTAATGCATATTTGACATTTTATCTCTTTTGCCACGAGATCTAAGGACTCCTTACTGATATCGTTGAGCTTAACCAAGACAACTTGTATACCTAGTATACCTTACGTTCCTAGGGAAGTAGTGATGCCTTGCTTTGGCGTAATCCATCACATACGCGCATTAGTTCGGTAAGTGTTTTTCTTGGAACGACAAATTTTAGCTTAATATTATTAAGGGACCTAGGGTTTTTATGTTGGTTGATTTTAGTGAACTTAACTAGTCATCGCAACATAATAGAAATCCTAGACATGCAACTAGCAATCATATATAATAACAATATATAAGGCATAAAATAGATGCATTTGGCAACTAGCATGACCCATTGAAATCTTCAATTTCCATGGGTCTTCATCTTGGCTCGTCTTCGTCGAAACGCCGTCTTGAGACATCTTGGCCAAAATGAAATAAAAGAAGCTAGCTAGAACGACTAAGATTAATCTAGTAGTACAAAATACTTAACGGTTCGCAAACCGTATTTAGATTTACAAAAATACATAACGGAACGCAGTCCGTATTTTCTATCCTAGTCGGGCCCCACTAGTTGCCATTTTCAAAGAACCTGTTTTGAAAGCAATCTTTCATTAACCCGTTCACTATTTGTGAACGGCCCATGCAATTTTACGAAATACATAATTAAACACGCAAAACTAGTAACTAACTTAGGTGGTTAATCCAATTAATGCGCCTAATTAAAACTAGTCAAAGTGGTTTAATCCATTCTTTCTAAATGCAAAATGCTTACGCACTTAATTAAGCTCCCACTAAATTCCGCATCCGTACTTAATTAATCCGATTAATTAAGTCGGCATAACCCATAATTTGTCAAAATTTTTGCAAAATCGAAAATCGAGGTTTTTAGCCTCATTAAAATAATTAATTAAAATTATTAACACGAAAAAATTCGCAAAATCATAGCTCAAGCTTAAGCAAAACCACCCAACAAAACCCTTGGTGGGTGCGCACCATGGCTGCTAGGCAGCCCATGACATGGCGCCATGGTGCGTGGGTGAGGCCTGCTGTGCCTAGCAAGCAGTGCCGCTAGCCCAGCTGCCTGCTAGCATGCTGCGCATGCTTGCTAGCACGCTGGTGCCTGCGGGCAGGCGCCTCTTGATGCTCGTGGTGCGCTGGGCTGGTGCTTGTTGCCCTGCTGTCCAGCAGCATCCTTCGCAAGCCAGCCCCAGCCACTGCCCACGCACATCAGCCATGCCTCCCCGCCACACAACAACGCACAACAGCAGCATCATGGCTCACCCTTGTGCGCACCACAGGCAGCCACATGTGGGCTGCTAGGAAGCCCGGCTAGCCTTGGTGGCACTTGGGTGTTTTGCCTTGATTTGCATGCTATGACTCGGGATTTTAATCCCGATTTACGTGTGACATGAATTAATTCCAAATTATCTTTTAGAATTAATTTGAGGGAAAATAAAATAAAATTAAGTCTAACTTAAACAAATTTATTTTATTGGTGCACAAGCCTAAATTTATCCAAAATTTCAATTTTGAACAAAATTAGGTCAAACTTTATGCTTAAAATAAAATGAGCTATGTCCAAAATTAATCTTGCCAATATGCAAATTAATAATGGATTTGACAAATGGGAGTTGGAAAGATAAATTAACCATACAATGATAAAAAAATTTCCAACTTGCATACTTGTGTAAAATACCAAGATTACATCTTCCAATATGAAGATTAATCAAATTTTACTCACAAGTAATTGAACGTAATGGATTTTAATAAACCAAACATGAAAAAATCCAAACTTTGTTCAACATGGAATTTAGGGTTAGGGTTCCAATCATTTAAACCTTTAAAGATTAGAACTTTAACATTATTTGGGAACTTAAAATACAAAATCACAACAAGTTTTCACACCTCATTGCAATTTATTTGCAAAATTTGTGAAAAACAAGTTTATGTGATAAATTGGTATATCAACTTAAGCACTAATAAACACTCCATTATTATGCTCAAGGATATTTAAAACCAGTAGATTAGTAATGCAAATGTGCATTTAATCTAACCTTGTAATGCTTGGATTAATCAAGGCTTAAAAGAATTAAAATTTTCGTTAAAAAACGAAAAACCCCAGAAAAATTGGGTTTTTAGTTCGAATTTGGCTTTTGGACAATCCTAAAAGGGATGAAACAGTTCCAGAATGTCGATTCCACCCAAAAATCACTATTTTTGAGCCAAAATCTGGGTTCGACAGCCAAATCAAAAATAAAATCGAGTTTTAAAAATTAATTAAAACGAGCATCTAATCTAATTAGATGAACATGAACCAGAAAATTAAATTCTTTTAAAACACCTTAATTAAATAATAATTGCCAAAAATTAAAAGGAGCGTGGCTCCAATACCGCTGTAGGGTTTCGTAGTGACCCGACACTACGCGGAAGGAAACCCACCAAGACCCGCCCCTTAATTAAAGCAATTAAACAAGTATAATAAACTTAATCAAACAAGATAAAGAACAAGAATTATACCTTTGACGCGTGCTTCGCTCCCAAAGAGCTCTTACTTCAAAATCCCGAAAAGACGAGATCTCCGACGGATCGTACCCTTGACCCGACCCGAGCGTCCTATGTCTTGAAGGTTAGTCAAGACCCGGACAAAATAACTATGAGTTTTACGAATCAAATGTTTACTCTTTCTTAGAGTTGCCTTTTTAATTCCACTCAAGGTTGTCTCAATTCCCAATACCAAGCTTGGTATTTATAGGGAAATGATCCCTTGATTTTCATTCCCCAACCAATGTGGGAGAATGTTTTATTTGCTAATTAATTTATTTCTAAAATAAATCAATAAATAAATGCAATCACAATTCGACAAGTGTCAAAGGGAGAGAGAGTATTAGGTGAGGACCATGGAGAGGTGGGGGGGACCAATGCCTTGCTCCCCAAGGCTTTCCCAAAGCCTTGGTCCCCACTCTCCTCACAAACCGCCTCACCCATGGCTGCTGGCCAGTTGCTAGCACAAGCCCAGCAGCAGCGCTGGTGCTGGCTGGTGCGTGCTGGCGCTGGTGCTGGCTGGTGCGTGTTGGCGCTGGTGCCAGCATCCCACGCATCATCGCTGCTCGCATGGCCCAGCATGCGTGCTGCTACCGAGCCACGCATGCTGGCCTCTCGCTTCGCACCACACTCACACATCATGCGCACCACGCATCATCCTCTCTCGCATGCAATGCCTAGCATGCGTGCTGCTAGCAAGCCACGCATGCTTGTCTTGAAGTTGCTAGCTTGCTAGCTCCTTGCATACGCTCACACAGCCACACGCATCAGTCTCGGCCATGCACTGTGCACCATGCACGCACATGCCTCGCCCAAGCACCACGCACCATGCATGCGCTAGTGCCTAGCACTAGCTGTGCTTGGTGCGTGTGGTCCTGCCATGCGCCCAGCATTATGCTAGGGCTGCTACGGCATCAGTCCATCCTAGGGCACGCATGGTGCGCCTAGTGATGCTGCCTGGGCTGCGATGGTGCTCAGCCATCCTAGGCCACGCATGGTGCGCCTAGTGATGCTGCTGGCTTGCGATGGGCTGCGATGGCGCCCAGCATCATGCTAGGGCTGCGATAGCGCCTAGGCATGATGCCAATGCTGTGTTGGCGCGCCTGGTGCTAGCGATAGCCAGCCATGGTGCCTAGCCATCACGCTAGGGCTGCGATAGCGCCTAGGCATGATGCTAAGGCTGCTATGGCGCGCCTAGTGCCTATGATGAGCTAGCCTATCCTAGCTATGGCTACGCTCATACTTGTCAATTGTGATTTTGCGATGCTCGGTCTCGACGCCCTAGGCTCGATGTCCGACGTCTGTATTCGTAAAACTCTGTCGACTCATTTTATTCTTTCGGATTAATTCGTCATCTCGGATCGGTGATTCGATTGGGTTCGACCCGTAGGGTTCAGTTAAGATTAAGCTGTAATATCAATTGTACCTCGATATTACTGATCGGAAGCAGCCTCCACCTAGGCATTCCGATCACTTGACCTTACTGAAGAATTAGCTCTGTAATAATTCTGAACCCTCTACCGGAAGAATACACTTGTTGGAAGCACACCATTCCTTTCACACTCTACTGACCATAACACAAGCTAACTCCAAACACTCCGAGTTAAGCTCACAAACTCGAGTCCACGAGTTCAAGTAACTTGAATCCACAAGTTAAAATTTGAAATAACACAAGGTATTTTTCAAAATAGATATTTCATTCAAGGTAAGATAAGATGATTACAAAGCTATATAAGACTTCCTTTTATAGCCTAAGGAAGTAGTTACATTAATTAAATTACTTAGCTAATTTAACTAAAAAAAGGAACTCAAAAGTCGCCAGCCAAAAGGAACTCAGGTGTAACAGTTTCCATGAAAACCGTCACATATTGAAGAATAATAATTGTTGTTGTTCCTTAAGGAACTCGCTGCAAATACGCCCAACTTCCCCTATTTTCAACGGCTGACAGTTACAACTCTATTACAACAATTTAAGCTAAGCTAATTAATACTATAAACTGAAAATAAAACATACAAATAAGTAGAAATAAAAAACAATTAAACTAAGGAGGTTATACTCTATGAATGGCGCCCAACAAGAGAGTAAAACTCCTCTTGAATGCACACTAAAACCGTGTGTAACCCACTCCTTTATTCCCTTGTCTTTGGCTGCCTTCAAAACTGATTGGAATAGAAGAATATTCCATCCCAATGCTCATGAATATAATCAAGGCATCCAAGGCAAATAACTCCTTGCTTACTCATCCATCCAAGTCACGCATGACTTGTACAAAGATGGAGCTATGTGGAAACCTATGTGTGGAACATTGTCAAGCTTGGACCTTTGAATGAACAGCCCATGGACAATAGGAACTTGATTCTTTTGGACCCTTGAACGTGTGTTTGGACCCTTTGAACTATTAGGATCATTAGGTTTCACAAGGTCTTGATCAAGGATCAATCCCGGATCAAACACACACTTTCGACTTCGAGGAGCAAATTTGTCACCCTTAGATATTTTATTATGAGTAAAACAGAGACACCCAAACACCCGTAATTCATCAAAATTAGGTTGTTTGCCAAAAAATAATTTCTTATCGGGTTTTATTAGCTAGCAAGCGGTATGGAGTACGATTAATCAAATAAACCGCCCTAAGAACACATTTTCCCCAATAAGTAATTGGAAAATTGCCTTGGAAGATCAAAGCACAACTAACATTTAGGATATGTTGGTGTTTACGCTCTACTCGACCATTCTGTTGAGGTGTACCAACACAAGAAGTTTGAAAAACAATGCCAAGTTCATTAAATAGGGTAACATGGGTTTGAACTCCGTACCATTATCGTACCATTATCACTCCGTACACATTTCACAATGACATCAAATTGACATTTTATCATAGCAAAGAAAGAACAAAAAGAAGAATAAACTTCAGTTTTGTCATTCAACAAATAAACCCAAACACCTCTAAAATAGTTTTGTCACTTCTAAGGACTTGATTTTCTTGGTTTATAAGAATCGGGGAAAAGTTAACATTATTAATAAAAATACTAACTTCGGGAGTTTATAACATCTTTCATACTACTTATATATCTAGATCAGATATTATATAGTAGTTTCTACAGCTTAGATTTAATATTCTTTCATGCTGACATTTGTGAGTAGAAATCAGTTTTAGAGAGTGAAAATCAACTCCCCTGCACTAACCCCCTACCAGATTATGAGATGGCCTAGACATATTATAATCCCTTTCCATTCAAATAGAAGTTCAATAGATAGCACCCATGATAGATCAAAAGAGGGAAATCCAGATAATGGCTCGGGTTTTAAGACGACTAAGCTAAGGACAACGACAACTAGTTCATAAAACAAAAGATTGAATTGGGTTGTGAATATCACATGGGATCAAATCCACTATGTTTTAAAGTTTATCCTTTTATATTTTGAAGTTTTCCTTTGTGTTCTAAAGTTTTCTCTCTATATTCTAAAGTCTACTCTATATATTTTAAAGTTTTCCTCTATGTTTTAAATTTTTTGCTTTTATGTTCTAAAGTTTTCAATTATTTTCTAAAGTTTCCCTCTATGTTCTAAAGTTTATTATTTATGTTCTAAAGTTGAATCACTTTTTGCTTACACTTTTGATGAATGTGTAAACGTTACAATTAATTTTTTCCTCTTTACTTCAAGTTAGTTGATATAATAGCCTAACCAAGAAAAGTGTATAAAGCTAGTGATCTACTTCTTATCTTAGACTAAGTGAGAATGGAATTTGATTCTTATCTTAGATTGAGTTAGATATGGAGTTTAATCGGAGATTGAGCTTGGAAGGTCCAAAGGATCGTACAAAGAAAGGAGGGAACTGCGGAACATAATTGAGTAGACTTTAGAACATAGAGGGAAACTTTAATAGTTCACCGATTAAACTTTAGAACATAGAGGGAAACTTTAGAACATAATTGAAAACTTTAGAACATAAAAGCAAAAAATTTAAAACATAGAGGGAAACTTTAAAATATATAGAGTATACTTTAGAATATAGAGAGAAAACTTTAGAACATAAAGGAAAACTTCAAAATATAAAAGGATAAACTTTAAAACATAGTGGATTTGATCCCATGTGATATTCACAACCCAATTCATAACTAACTTGATTTTATAAACAAAATTGCTTGTTTGTACTCATCAATTATACAAACAAGCCATACGGGAGGTTGGTTGTGTGTGTGGTGAATCTGGTGATGTCCAGTTTGGTTGTTTGTTTGTGTATAGGTGTGTGATTGGGAGAAGTTATGCTTATGAGCGTGTTGATTCCAAACCGGAGTGTGTGTTGTGATGTGGAGATCTATGAGTTTGCCCATAAAAGGGTTGTTATATGTTGTGTGTAAGAGGGAGTGTGATTGGTTACTGTGTGTGTGAGGTGGTGTTATGACTACGTGCTGTGTATGATAGCTTATGTAGGCTCCAATTAGTTTGTCAATTATGATAACAGCCTCCTCCATGCTTTAGTGTGTCATGATTGTCTTAGCTTTAAATCCAAATTTGGCTTGTAATTGTCTTAGATTAGGCTGATGCATGATTTAAACAAGTACATCGTTGATCTCTTACTATCTTACTATTCAACAATTGTTTATATTTTATGATATATTAGGTAATTTCAAGGTTTATTTTTATTTAAATGTTTCTATATACATTAGCAGACTAGCTCAACGGGTAGAGCATTGTGTAAATGCATAAAAGATGTGGGTTCGAATCCCATATAGGTTTATTATTTTGTAATGTGGAGACAAGAGTTTGCATCAGAGTTTAGTTATAACAAAATTGTCAAATATTCATTAGTCATTCAAGCCAATTTATTTTTAAAATATATGTTTAGAACATAGGCAGGATATTTTAGAACATAGGAAATATAGAACATAAATAAAAAAACATTAGAACATAGGAAAAAAAAAATTTGAACATAAGAAACTTTATAACATATGAAAAAAAATTTAGAACATAAGCAAAATAAATTAGAACATAGGAAAAATTTAGAACATAATAAAAAATAAAAATAAAATAAAAACTAGAACATAGGAAATAATTTAGAACATAATGGAAAAAATTTAGAATATAAGCAGGAAAAAATTTAGAACATAGAAAAAACTTTAAAACATAGAGTGTTCTTACATAAGAAAGTGTTCTTATATAATGAGGGGTTCTTACCGGATCCCTCCCATATATATATATATATATATATATATATATATATATATATATATATATATATATATATATATATATATATATATAAACGATAATCTGATAAAATTATGCATTTAATCAAATAGAAATGAATAAATAAAAATGAAAATTTAAGGGGGAAAAAGCTTAAGAAATGAAATCATTAGTGACACTACGTAAGCTTCACATCTTCAATCATATTCTTATCGAGGTTAAAGTGACATTAAACGTTTGTTTTATGTAAATAATAAAGGTAGGTGATTTGTTGGAACAAAAGAACACTATGAATAGTAACTTTATATTATTACGTAATAAAGTAAAGAGAAAGAAAATGATAAGAGGAGTTTCGAAGAAAACGTATGACTATTAATAATTTAAGATAAAAGGAGTATATATGTATATATTATCCTTGAATACTTGTTTTCCGCGGTTATATAGATTGTCGAGGATCGGATACCTATATTCCAGGCCTATATGCATATTTTAAAAATATATCAATTTAGATATTCACATATTATATGCATAGTCATTAAAAATATATAAAATCTCTCAAAATAGGTATATGATAAAATGGTGATTTACTTTGACTATAAACCTAAGCACAATTATCAATTTAGATATTCATATATTATATGCATGATTAGTGTAAATGTAATTTCAATTTCCTTTTCAAATGATATCACAAAAGATTTTAAAACTTAAAGCTTAGTTGTACAAATAAAATTCAGCTATAAATAGTACTTTCTACTTGAGTAACCTCACTAATATTATCATATCATATTCTTCTCCTACTTCTTACAAAAAAAAAAAAATATATATATTCTATTCTTATCCTATTTTTATACTTATTTAGGTGCTCAAATTAAGCTCCATGAAGAAGAAGAAAAACGGAAGCAATAATTTTTAATTTTCAAAACATCAAATTAGTAAATTACCTGAATAGTTTGTTGGCTTTGTCCAAAAGAATGGAGGTATGTTATCAGCTATAATTTTTTTTATGTATATGATTAGATTAGTTGTTTTTAAGCATTTACTCCATTAAGTAATTTAATAATGTCTAAGAATATAATCTAATTAACTTTTAATGTACAAAAAATATGCAGGACCTGTCATCATCATAAAAAGATGAGACATGTAATTGCTATCGACTCCAATCTTGGTCATCACTGCTCTGATTGTAGGTGACGACTTATATCATCTTTTGTCCTTGATGATCTCCATTGATCTTGTGGTTGTAAGGAATCTGTTTGATTGTTATCTTAATTATCCTCGGTGGTCTCAAACGTTCTCACCAACAATCCAATAATGCTTTTATATAGTTTCGTTTAATAATGTATTCATCATTGTTGGGATTTGTGTCCGTAGAATGTCTTTTCTTTTTCTTCTGGTTATTTTGCTTTTTAACAAAGCTTTGTAATTTAGTTCTCTATTTTCTAATTGTTAAGCTTTCCCTAAGATTACTAGTATATTAGATTCTATAGGTGTAATTAACCATGTGATATGAAGACTTTTAGATCCGTGTACTGTATCTTATATAAAAAAAAAAAAGTAAGAGGACCTCTAGTTTAAATATCTATTTAATTTGAATTTTTATTTTTTGAAAGAATTATAAAGTTGATTTTGGTGCAGTATTGATCACTTTATTTTCTTTTATTTATGATTTTTTTTGCCTTTTGTAATATGATTTATGAAAAATTCCTATTAATGGTCCCAATTTTGGGCGATTTACTTTTAATAATCCCAACTTTGGATTATTATCTAATAATCCCAACTTTGATATGAGTTTGCCTCTAGTTGTCCCAACAGGTCAACACCAAGACAACGACTTATTATAACAGGTATCCATAAAACGTTTCAACATGTAATTGGTCTAAAATTAAGAAAAAAGAGGGAAAAAGGAAAAGTTAAACCAAAAACATTTACAGCCACCACCCCTTCCCCTCCCCCACCGTGAAACCCAAGGCCCAACCCCTAACCTATCAAATGACGGCCGACCACCTCCTTTAACCCGTCGAAAAACGGCCGGTCGACTCACTACTAGAAATAGGCCGATTTCCGACGGACTGTTTCCGACGGACACTTAATTCCGTCAGAAATGTCAGAAGTTCCGATGGATTTTTATTCCGTCGAAATTAAAATCCGTTGGAATATAAGGGTTTCCGACGGAATATTCCGTCGGAAAATTACATTTCCAGCGGAATTATAATCTGTCGGAAAATTACATTTCTGGCGGAATTAAAATCCGTCGGAAAGAAAGTAATTATTTAAAAAAAAATAACACCCTTAAAACCCTAAGCAACCGCCTCTCCCCCTTATTTCATCCATTTCTCTTTCTCTCTCCTCCTCCTCCTCCTCTGTCATTTCATCTTCTGCCTCACCTTTTCTTTCTCTTATCTCTCGTTCTCCTTCTCCCTCATCTTCTCCTCTGTCGTTCTTCTTCTCTTCTCCCCTTTCACTTTCATAGCCACCAACACCATCAACGAACACCCTCAACACAACACCATCAACGAACATCGTCAACGAACACCTTCAACAACGCCAACACCAAGTTCACCAACAACGGCCAACAACAGTTTTTTTTTATATATCTTAGATTGTAGATCGAGCCTTTTTTTCCTTTTAAATTCCGATTTTAGTTGATTATTGATGTCATTGTAATGTTAATGTATAAATTTTGTCAAATTTATGTATATTTATATATTTCTTTGAATTGATTTGGGTAATTTTTGTTGATTTTTTATGATAATTTACGGGTTTTTTTTTTTGAATTGATTTGTGCTGTTTTGGTTTGGTATGGGTGGGGTTTTGGTTGGGGGTTTCGGTTTAGTGTGGGTAGGTTATTTGGGGTGTTGGTGGTGTTTTGGTGACAAGGGTTGGGATTTGGTGGGGTACAGTGGTGGGTTAAGGTTATGGATCTGGTGGGTTAGGGTTAAGGTTAGGTGGTTTAAGGTGGTGGGTTACGGTGGTGGGTTAAGGTGGTGGTGTACGGTGGTGGGCTGGTGGGTTTGGGTGTGGGTTGGTGGTGGTGTGTGAAGGTGGGATAGGGGCTGGTGGGGGTGGTTTCGATGGTGGTTGTTGGTGAATTAAGGTTAGGGGCTGGTGTGGGTGGTTTCGGTGGTGTTGCGTGGTTGGTGAATCTGGGTTAGGCTTCGGTGGTGGTGGGTGGTAGGTAAGGGTTAAGGAGGAGGGTTAGGGTTTGGTGGTGGTGGCTAAGGGTAGTGGTGGATGAGTAAGGGTAAGGGGTAGGTGTGGCGGTGGGTAGATGAGGGTGGTTGGGGCTGGTAGGGGTGGTGCCTGGTTTTTTTTTGTTTTTTTTTGTTGGAGTTTCCGACGGAATTTCGGTCGGAATTTTCCGGCGGATTTGAATTCCGTTGGAAATTTCTGACGGAATTTTCGGTACCGGAAAACCTCTTCTGACGAATAAATTCCGTCAGAAATTCCGTCGGAAAAAACTGTTCCGTCGGAAAACACTGTTCCGACGGAAATTCCAACTGAATTGGCCGTTTTTCCTACAAAGGGTCTTCCGACAACACGTTTCGACGGAAATTCCGTCGGAACAGTGTTTTCCGACGGAATTTAGCCTGTTTCTGACGGAATTTTACTGTCGGAAATGGCCTGTTTTCTAGTAGTGACTGTCCCAACCCCCGAAACCTGCCTTCGATCAAGACTCTACTTGTGATGTCGCAAGTCAAACGCAGTCAAGGGTTTTCTTCCTTTCGATGCCTCACTCCGGTCGCGCGCCAAACCCAGTCAAGGGTTTCTCTTCCTTTTGAAGCCTTACTCCGGCCGTAAGTCAGGGGCTACTCGCCACCAGCAACACTCAAGGAGATTCTAGCCAGCAATTCTTTCTTCCACGTTTACACTATCACTCCAGTGGATTTCAGCCGCTAGGGGTGGGGGTGGATCGCTGGGTGGTTTTTTGGGAGTTGGGGGGACCGCTGGCCATTTTGGGGGGTTAGGGAGGTGGCCGACCGTTTCCGGTGGGCTGGAGGGTTAGGCCTAGGGTTTCACGCTGGGGGAAGGGGCTAGGGGAAGAGGTGGGGTGGCTAGGAATGGGTTTTGGGTTCTTTCTTTTATTTTTTAATTAATTTTTGTTTTTTAATTTTGGAACAATCACATGCTGACACGTCGCTTTTATAAAAACAAAAAAACATTTACCCTTTCAGCAAGTTACCGGTTATTGAGATCAGTGAAGGCATGCAAACTCATATCAAATTTGGGATTATTAATTAAAATGAATTTTTCCTAAGACTTATACTAAATATGACCAAATTTAATTCGTTTGCATGTTACTAATTTGAATTACATTCTAAATATTTATATGACCATTACATAAGATGGAGGGCTTGGAGAAGCATATTCAATAAGAATTTCATAAATTAAAACACATATTGGAGATATATATATATATATATATATATATATATATATATATATATATATATATATATATATATATATATATATATATATATATATATATATATATATATATATATATATTAAAAAAGGTAAAATAAGCCTGAGCTTGTAACTTTCTTGCAAGGGAAAAATGTTGTAAACTTGAAGGTTTGTTTTAAGTTTCTAATATGTAAGCTTTCAATTCCTCATCGATCTCGAAATCCCAAGGTCCATAATTACCAAGAATTTAAAAACTCACTATGTCTACATAGTAGTTAGCTGCAACGACTTGTTATATATGTGTACAAGATTTTTGTTCCTCCAAGGTTCATAGTATCTCTACTTATATATAACCCATCAACGCATGCCCTTCTTCAAAAGATGGATAATCCAGAAAGCTGACTTGTTGCTGGGTTCATATACTATTATATTAGGGAAAATTATAAGATACTAGCCTTAACACCTAAGCTGATTGCTCACTGTTCTGTTCAATCTTTAGGTTAGAAGAGGAAGTCAGGTTATATAGCCTTAGAACTTTAAAAGTGCATCCTAGAAGAACTAGTTTCATTATTCAAGGGATAAATTGAAAAGAATAATCTCAACTTTATCACTTTTGCTCAAAATAATCCCACCTTCAATTAATATAGAAATAATCCCACCTTTGATACACATCTACTTAAATGGTCCTTTTTACCTCGAACCTGTTTAACAGGTTATTAATATTTTATTTTTTTTCCTAAAATCTCTCCTCACACCCCATTTCATAAGTCATAACCACCATTATCACCACTCCTCCATAACCAGTTAATCACTACCATGACCCCCACCATCATGACCCCCTCACCTGACCTTAGCCAACCCGGACAACCACCACAAACACTCCAACCAGCCCGGCGAACCACCACGTGAAGGAGTAGTGTCCTTCGAACAAGTATATTATTCCAATGGATACTTTAGATTAATTACAGATATAATTATTCAGTGGAGTCATGTGATCAAAATGTCTAGCTGGTGGCCCCTTTCAATCAGTGAGAATAGTATCATCAGTCTCACAGTTTGCTCTTGGATGAACCAATTAGGTCACACCTTAAGCGTGAAATCAAACCGTGAAAGGTCCATATACGTCAATAAATATCGTTTAGATCAATACATTAGTATTTGGGATTAGAAGCGTCGAATCCAAGCGAGCATTAAACGCCAAGTCGATACGAAGAATCGATAGGCGAAAGGAATCGGATCAAGGGAAACGTCATGCTAGGCCCAAAGGCCTAACACGAGGCCTAGAGCACCAAGTGCATGGCCACAAGGCTCACAGAGGGCTAAAGGGAAAGCCTAGGCCGAGCACAAGTGTAACACCCCCAAATCTCCCTCTACGAAAATACTAGTATAATACGTATAATTATGCCGTAGAGATAGACTTAGGCATATTACCACCATGTGATTACGCAAGACTACTCAAACTTACTAACCAAAACCAATACTTTTCAGCGGAAACTTCAATACTTTCTTTATTAATAATAACTATAAATAGTAACCATTGTCAAGAGTACTCATGAATAAACAAAGACCAACATTCCTAATCTAGGTGAAGTACATTCCCGGGACTCTCATATGCTCAAATATTGACTCCACCTGAAAATAATCAATATTGCTTACCATTAAGGTAAACAGGGCGAACCAAAACAAATAGGAAATACGTACTAGAAAAATATGCTAAGTACGATAAAGGCAAGATAAGTAAATTCAATTTATTTGCAAACATGCTTTTAAAACCAATTCCAATATTAATCCAATAATTCCAAACCCAAAATTTCAAAACCAATTCCAATAATATAATTCCAAAACTCATGATTCAAAACCAATTCCAATAATTCAATAATTCGATAAAACGGTTGTGAAAACCAATTCCTCTTTTGAAAACCAATTCTCAAATATTCTCAAAATAATTCCAATAACTCAATAATAATAATTATTATTAAATCAATTATTTTCGAAATTTCAATCTTCTCTCTAAGTGTGCAGACCCCCCACGCTAGTCTCCTACTATTTCAAAGCTATTCTTGAGGAAAGACTAGGTCATACAAAGTCCATAGTCTTCAGTGAATCCACATAGTGGGATTAATATAATAATCATGCTTGTAAAGCTTTTTAATAAAAATCCTCTTTAAATTTCTCTTTGAATGAAATCAAACTTTATAATAGAATAACTCAAAAACTCCTTTTGTATTTAATTCAACAAACTTTTAAAATCAAACTTTTTTAAAAAAAAAAAAAAAATTCTTTAAATCAATGCTACATAATTTTGAAAACCAAACTCCTTTAAACAAAATAAATAATTTCAAACCATTCAAAACATGATATAAAATCAATCCTCCAATTTATTTATCAAAATCAATTTTTAAAACATGCTTTATTTCATAAATCATAATTCAAATCAATTTAATTTGATCACCAATAAAATCATATAAAACATGTTATTCAAATGAATCACTTTCGAAGGTATCTAACCACCTAAACGTACATTGATTCTGAATTAAATAGAACTGGGCATGGCACGACACGACACAAGTTGAGCACGGCCCAGCACGAGCCCGCTATAGGCACGGCACGCCACAAGAGGCACGCCGATGGGCCGTGGACAAATTTTTAAAAATTGGCACGAGCCCGACATGAGCAAGTGGGCCGGCCCGCACGTGGGCACACTCTTTTTAGAGAGAAATATATAAAATATAAAGAATTATAAGTAAGGCACGTGGGCTGGCACGGCCCATCACGGCACGGCACGTGGGCTGGGTTGGACACGGGCCTCATTTTTTGGAAACTTGGCACGAGTCCGGCACGGCACGACGTTACTCTTGGCCCGTATAGGCACGACCCGCCTAGGCATGAGGTCCGTGGGCTTGGCACATGGGCTTCCCGGCACGACCCATGCCCAATCAACACTTCGCACTTTCAAAGTTCAATTATGAATACACCTTGCAATTAACATAACCATAAGGTTATCACATCTTTAGACATAAAGCCAAATCTAATGTGCATGGACTATAAAAATCTTTTTAAAAATAATAATTTAGTATAAAATTATAGCTTTCAAATAGGTATTTATATTTAGAAAACTAACCATGAAGAAAATAAAGGAATAGGATTAAAGAGAATTGGATTTACGTTAGAAAGAATAGGCAAAACTTGTTGAGGCCATAACTCCTTCAATATAACTCTGAATTGGGTGATTCTTGAGTCTAACCTCAAGGATTTTTCAAGAGAAACACTTTTTTGTGAAATAGAAAAACCCCAAAACTGATCAGAAAATTGGCTCCAAAGATATACGGGCTGATTTTCTTTTAGAAAAGAGGAGAAGAAAAGTAGGAAAAGATTTGGGGAAAAGAAGAATAAGAGAGAAGAAGATAATTGAGTTTTGGTGTAAAGAATATGAGAGGTGTGAGGGGGTATTTATAGGCTAACTCATGCAAGAATTATGGTAGGAGAATGTAGGAAGAATTATGGTAAATTGGTTTAAGGAAATTACTTGGAGAAGAGAGCTAAAGAATCATGGAAAGTCTAATATTAAGGTGATTAAGAATAATAAAATTAAAGAAAGAATGTTGTCATGAAAGATAATATGGCAAAAGGAGTTTGCTTGGGGAATAAATCAAGGATGAAATAAGGTAGGGAAATAAGATGATCAAATATTTAAGAGATGCAAAATAAGAATTAAGGAAAATAATAGAATTGAGCAAGATAATTAAAATACAAAAAATACCAAAATAATTTTGCTCAAAATACAATATAGTGGCCGAAAATTTGAGCTTTCCTAAGCTAATATTTTTGAACCTCCCTTTAAATATTTAGGCAATTATTTTGCTTGTTTTTAAGGAATAAAAAATGATTGTATAAATAATATATTTTGTAGATAATAATAAATTAAGAAAATACCAATTATTCACTAAATAATTTAACTAAGGAAATCAAATTTTCTACACTTAGAAAATCTGAAAATCATAGCTAATTAATTAGGAATTTTTGGCCCTTTTAATTAAATAATAAAATATAATTTTGCTTAATTAAAATATCCGAAATATATATAAATAATCTGGTTTTTAAAATAAAACAAATAGATAATAAATCTTAGGAAATTTTGTCAACAACTACCAATTTAAGTCTCTGTTTTGAAAACAACTACCTTTTAATTTTTTTTAAAACAACTACCACAAACTTGTAAAAAGTTAGAGTAGCACTACCACTCTTAAATTTCCGGCAAGATTCTCCGGTGAGTGGGTCCCACTTTCTCCCTTTCCCTCCAATTTTTGTTTCTGTCTCCTCTTTATATAACAACTAATGTTCGTTTTCCAATTGAACAAAAATTTCTAATTTTTTCCTCCAAATTTCTTCCTTTTTTCACCAATTGAGCAAGAGGAATAATTTTTGGAACATTACATCAGGTAATTTGAGAACTTTATATGCTAATTAGGGTTCTTAATGATTCAAAATTGGGGAAATTGGAGAATTTTATATGCTAATCAAAGCAGCAACAACAACATTATTTAACTAATTAGTCGCATTGGGTACTCCAATTGCTTAATTACAAGTTACTTTACTTAATTTCTAAATTACGGTTCTGACATTGTAGATTAAAAAATTAGGGTTCAAGTCAAAGTTTACTTTCCCAAACAGAACGCCATAGATTTTAATTAAAATTACATAATATACCTGATTTGAAGTGGAATTTGTCCTTTAGCAGCTGTCACCATCTTCCCCTTCTCCATTAAAGCTCCATCTTCCCCAAAGTAGGAACAACAACTCTTATAGTTAGTCTTTTTGGTTGAAAGTTTGGACCACCGCGACAAAGAGACAAAACGTGAGGAAGAGTGGGTCAAATTCAATGACCTAAGCTAGATTAAAGTGTGAGGTGAGAAAGTGAGAATATTCTCAGTGAATAGCAGAGGTAATTGAAAATGGAGTTGAGGGAGAGTACAGGGGAGTTAGGCGGGAAATTAATGAAGAGAAGGGAAGGTAGTTGGGTCTGGAATAAATGAGGGGTAATTGGGTAATTTCATATGGCCATATTGGAGGGAAAGGTATAAAGTAGGACCCCCTCACTGGAGATTCTGGCCGGAAATATAAGAGTGGTAGTGTTATTCTAACTTTTTACAAGTTTGTGGTAGTTGTTTTAAAAAAAAATTAAAAGGTAGTTATTTTCAAAACAGAGGCTTAAATTGGTAGTTGTTGACAAAATTTCCTAAATCTTATCCAAAATCCAAAATAATAATTGAGTTTTAAAAATGTTTTTGGCTCCAAAATTCAAATAGTATAATAAATTACTAAAATACCCTTTTTAGCAAATATTAATTAATTAGAAAATACGTTTCAAAAATATGGGGTATTACAGTAAGGCCGAGCCGTGGCAGCCATGGCCTAAGGGCTAGGCCTCGTTGGCTCAGAGAGCAGCAAACCCAACCCTAGCAATGGCCTTATTGCAAGCTGAACAAGGCAACAATAGTAGCAGCATGCGAGGCCCCAATAAACTGGCCTGTGAGCATGGGCTAGCTCGCTGCCATGCCAATTAAGGGCGCGCTATGCAAGCCTGCTTGCTGGCCTACACAGATGTGTGGCCTGCTAGGTGCACGCAAGCAAGGTTGCCAACCTTTCCTTAGCGCGTAAATCTTGACAACCTCGTCTTACCACACAAGGCATACCACCTTGCCTTGGCGCCCAAGGCATTGGCAGCCAGCCTAACTGTTAAGCGTGGGCTTCCACGCGTGCACGTGTGTGTAAGTTGGGGTCCACGTGTCACTTGATCATTTGTTGATAAACTTAATAATTAATTAATTAAAAAACTAATCCTATTCCTAATAGGTTTATTCATTAAGGAGGTTTATAGTTTAGGAAAAATAAACTTTAATAATCCCAATTATGAGCGATTTACTTTTAATAATCCAAACTAAAGTTTATTATCTAATAATCCCAACTATGCTATGTACTTGCCTCTAATGGTCCCAATGACCGGTAACCTGCTGAAAGAGTTTTTTTATTTTTTATTTTTTTATTTGGGTTTTAAGATCCAGGTGTCAACTCGTGATTGGTCTAAATTAAAAAAAAACATAAAAAAACAAAAAAGAAAAACCTAAAAATTATCAGCCACCTTCTCCCACTGCGAAACCCTAACCCCATTCCTAAACTCGCCGGAAATCGGCCGGCCGCCCCCCCCTAACCATCGAAACTGGTCGACCGGCCCTCTACAACTCCAACTGACCTAGTCCCGACCCCCGAAACCACCTACCCAGCCACCCCGATCCCAATAACCACTAAGAAGTCCAGCGAAACCACCCCCACCCCCACCGCGAAAACCCTAAACTTGACGGAAATTAGCCGGCTGCACCCCATAACCGCCGAAACTTGATGGGCGCCCTTGTAAAACCCCAACTAACCTAGCCCCAACCCCAGTAATTGCCTACCCAGCCATCCCGATCACAAAAACCACCAACAAGTCCAACGAAATTAGGCTACGTTTTTGGGATCGGGGTGGCTGGGTAGGTGGTTTCAGTGGTCGAGGCTAGGTCAATTATGGTCGTAGAAGGTCGGTCGGCCGGTTTCGATTGTTAAGAGGGGTGGCCGGCCGGTTTTCGGTGAGGTTATGAGAGCGGTTAGGGTTTCTCGGTGGGGGAAGGTGGCTGGGAATTTTGGGTTTTTTTTTTTACAAAATTTTAGACCAATCACGTGTTGACACGTGTCATGGTAACCTGTTATAACATGTCGTTGACTTTGTGTTGACCGGTTGGGAGTATTGGAGGCAAACACATATAGCATAGTTAGGATTATTAGATAATAAACCCTAGTTGAGATTATTAAAAGTAAATCGCCTATAATTGAGATTATTAAAGTGTATTTTTCCTATTGTTTATTATAAATATATCATGACTCGTTAGATGATTATACAATTAATTGGGAATTAATATTGCCTCCTCTAAAGTGAGAAGCTAGGTCTTAACACTCTACCTTGAGAAATTGTCCGGTATTCTAAGCTAATACACTCAAGGCGGGTTTGATTGTGCGGGTGGACTTTATAGATATAATCTTTAGAGTAGATTATGTTTTATGTATAATCTTTTGAAGTATACATGGAACTGGGCATTAGGATTTGTTTTCGCATTTATAATTAGATTAGAGAAAAACCCAACACCACGAACATTCCCGCCAGCCGAAAAACTCCACCCACGTTGAAAATACGACCCCACTCGAAAAGCCCACCTGGAAATTCAAGGATATTTTATAGATAAAAAATTCAAGATTAGGAACCACCAAACAAATATCGCGCTTCCTTCAATGTGGTTAAAACATGGATTAATCATCATTAAGCAAAATAATTTCATAAAAAATTTAACTAAAAAAATAATAATAAATATTGTGGAACCGACAACAGGGGTTGCCTCAAATTGATGAAATTAATAAAAAGTGGCCGCTCCATAATTAATCTGATTTTGTGTATTTTGAGTGTAATTTGCGGCTGCTATTGACTTTGATATTGGGTGTTGCGAGTGCGAGAGGCGGTTGGGCAGTGGTCGTCTGTTGTTGGCGAGCA
The DNA here is from genome assembly GCF_001683475.1 of Chenopodium quinoa. Classification (NCBI taxonomy): domain Eukaryota; kingdom Viridiplantae; phylum Streptophyta; class Magnoliopsida; order Caryophyllales; family Amaranthaceae; genus Chenopodium; species Chenopodium quinoa. The sequence continues at coordinate 6,536,429 of NW_018743252.1, read as the reverse complement.
GCAGAGATGAGGTGGCTATGATTGTTGGCTGCCGGAGTTGTGAGTGTACGAATTTGGTGGTGCGACAGTAGCTATGTCTATTGGTCATGATTTGGTGGCTGCTAGTATTGACGATGTGATGAGGTGCGAAGAGCCAACGAGTTGAGGATGCGGTGTGGAAATGAATAAGGGATGTTGTATGTTCGGTGATAATGGTGGGGCACCGCTCCGGCAGGAGGGAGGGGCTAGTTTTAAGAGGAAAGGGAAAGCTTTTTATTTATTTTTTTATTATTGAATAAAAAGCCCATATAAGAAGGTGACACGTGACAAGTCACCTTCTGAAATAGGTTGTTCTTATACTTGTGTTTAATATTAAAAACGATTGTTTATAGTTGAGGATTACAGATATGTACACAAACTGTACTATTCGATGAAATGCATGTTAAACCTAATTTACTTGCTTTTTACCTATATTGGTCATAGATTGGCTAATAGTTTAAGACAAGGCCAATTTGATCTAATTTTGGTCCAAAATGAAATTTTCAAGTGTCATGCCAATGTAAGAGTCTCGACTATTGTACATGGTTACTTTGTAACACCATCATGATCGAGCTTTGTATTAGACTTATACTACGTATATAATTTCTCATAATATGGCATAATCGTCTTTAAAGGGTTTATATTACATTGACTTTAATGGGAATTTTTGCAATTATAATTAAATTTATACGGAGTAAGTACTTACTGTGTATATATATATTGTAGTAATAAAGTGTACCATCCGTCTCATAATAATCTTCTTATTTGGAATCTTAACACTATTCATAAGATGAGTAAATATTCTAAATTACTATTAATATATAAAACTTAATGTAGTCACTTTTCAAGGTCTTATCTAATTCGTGGACGAGTAGAAATGCGCTGTCATACATGTACTTTCGAAGTGGGAAGATCATTGTAAAACGGAGGGTATAATACTAATCAAAACACATCAGCTAGTCCCTTATAAATAAAAGGAAGAAAAGATCAACTTACTCATGAGATTCAAAATATTTGGTTATGGTATAAGATTTGGCTGGATGCTTGTATCAGACATGAGTATGCGTTTAACTATCTAATCTGTCTATCTTGTGTAAGAGTTTACATAATCTGATTTAAAAGTAAGTGAGACGTGTATGTAACATTATGTCAGATTTAGAAGATTTAACACACATGACGTATGGTTACTTAAAAGTGAAATTAAGAATCTAAGTCATTACCAAAAATTTTCTTATTCATATTTTGATCCTAATTCATAAAGTTACACAAGTTTTCAAACTAATTCAATTTGTCACTTAAATTTACGGACTCCCTTATAGAGAGAAGTCAAGCAATTAAAGTTTTCCTATTCTTTTACTTCCTTTTATAAAACACATTGGTCTGTTTTCTCTATGGTTCAATAGATTTTTTCTTTCTTCTCTCGAAGTTTGTAAGAAAATATCAGAGTTTTATCTTCGGAAAATAACTGTAATTTATTTTCAATAATTTCAAAGCTAGACGAGTTGCTCTCCTTACAAGTGAACTAACTCTTAATTGTTTTTTTTTTTTTTTGTAACTTTTTCTTAGAATTTTACCTAGCGAAATAACAAGTATACAATTTACATGAAGGTGAAGATTCCTTAATTTTGTGTACATCGGTATTGAATCATAAAACACATCAATATTACGTGGAAAGTTTATATTGTTTATGATTACAATTGTGATCATTAAGTACTATTTGATAGTTTGTTTAATTACTTGTTGTTTCGGTTGAAAACAATGGGACCTTGCCGAAGGTCCACTGAAATGGAGAAGACTGGATTCGATCCAAGTTGTGTTGGGCCGAAGGTTTCCTGCACAGTGAACACACGTAAACTAGCCTCGGGGGTGTTTCCGAGGAAGGCCCCTCCGATGCTAAAGTCAGTACAATGTGTAAAAGGAAGACACTATGCAAGAGAGTTTGTAGCTTGAGGCTTTTGTGGAATATTTCTGAATGCAAGAATTGAGCATATGAATTGGAATATGAATTGTATGTGTCCTTTTGAATGTGTCAATATGATGGCTTTTATACCTCATCATATATGGAGAGGTTGGGCTTTAGCCCAATTGGCTTACTTTGTGGGCTGACCTTTGACTTTTGAGCAATTGGAGGGTTGAACCTTGACCTTGGGCTTTTAATTGGATCATTTAGTGCCCAGGCCCAATTTTGACTAAATTGGACCCAAACAACTTGCCCCCCAGACCCGATTTGGAAGGATGACGGGTCGGGTTTGATTTAACTCAGAAAAGGAGGGAAGTAAATGATTTAATTGATCCAAAAATTTGAATTTAAACCGTAATTAATGAGATAACAACGGTTAATGATTTGCGGAAGTTGGACGGATAATGGGCAGTTTAATCACAAGACATGTGTTTAATGGTTACTTAGTGGGTATTTAAGAGAAATTAAAGCACAGACTCTTCGTATCCCGTACCTGGAGATATAAACAGAGGCGCGTCATTCTCCTCACTTATTCACCAACACAAACCCAGAATTCTTCGAGAGAGAAACCAAGAACCCGCATCAAAACTTCGCAAATTCCCCGAGCATTGAGCTTAGAAACTGAGACTTGCCACTACGAACTCGTAAATCGGCAACTTTCGCTTCAGATTAAGGTAAATTCCTTTGATTTCAGTTTATTTTTCTTCGAATTCGAACTCCTTCCCCTTTTCTTTCGACTTTTCTCTTCGAAATAATCCATGGCAAGAGGAGTTAGAGGTAGAGCCCGTGCTCCAAGAAGAGCAAGGCCGATTCCCGATCCTAGGAACAGGATTGGGACCTGGAATGGTCAAAGGCCGGAGTCTGACCCTGCTGATGGGATTAGGGCGACTCCCCTTTCCTCGGCTCCTCCTCAAAGAACGGATGAGCCGAGTGCTTCTGGACGGGATGATGAAATTCCCGCTGTCCTTTGGGATATCCTCCCTGGGTTTTCAGAGTGGGAGAATGCCGAAGTCGCTTCGGCCATGATAAAGAACCGCCCCTACTCATGGTGGGTAGAGAACGCCGATCAATATCGATTTGCCGAGCAAATTGAGTTGTACTACGGCATTTTTGAAGCTGATGGATATTGGTGCCGAATGCCCTCAGCATCCGATAGAATCCATCGTCCACCCCCGGGGTATGTGGGGGTGTACACGAGACAACTTCAGTATGGGCTGAGGTTCCCTTTGGACGTTTTCGTCCGAGACTTGCTGATCCATTACAACATTTCCCTATGTCAACTAACCCCCACCAGCATCCGAAGGGTGATGACATACTTATGGGTCTGCAAGTTCTTCAAATACGTGCCGAACCTGCACTGCTTCAGAAAGCTCCATCGGCTAGTGCCAAATATTCAGAGTGGGCACGGAAGCCATGGTTCTGGGTGGTATCGGATTGAGTCCCGGCCCCAATACTTGACCATGTGGCCAAATGACTCTTCAGACAAGGACTGGAGAGGTCAATGGATTTGGGTTAGGGCACCCACAGATCCGGGCCACCCTTGCGTCTTCAGCGCTCCCCGGTACTTAGCTGAGCCTGATCCCGAAATGGGAAGTCTAGGTCCCCCCGCAGATAACGGGGCGGATCCGAACCTGGATCAGCAACATATCTTCGGCAAGCTGCCGAACCCGGGGGGGAGTGGTCGAATGCAGCATATCCCGGAGACTTGGCTCCCCGATACGCATTACGTTTTCCAAGAGAATATGCTAGCAGCTGTTGGCCTCAGCCGAAAGTTTAAGGATGGTAAGCTTCTTCGGCTGGGGCCGAGGCTTTTAACTACCTCTTTTTCTTCTCTCGCTTTGCTTTTTTATGCTGTGCCAACATATCTGAGCTAAACTTTTTCCCTTTCCCTTTTTTCAGAGCGGGACGAGACCAACGTTGGTATCAACTACGCTCGTCTTGGTGTTAACCGAGAGCGAGTTGTAACTGAACGGGCCCCGTCTATCACTGAGCCGAGGCATAGGGAAGTTCATCTGGATTCTTCCCACTTCCAAATTGAGGCTGTTGCTCTGTATCAGAGGCAGAAGCCTTGGTGGAAGAAGAGAGACCCTTGGTTTCAGCTGCTGAACGAAGAAGCTGAAGCTGCCCGCACAGCCGAAGAGGTTGCACGGGTACTTGAGGCTTGCGAAGGAGGAGAAGGGTCCTCCAGAGCTGCTGAGGCCGAAGCTGCAGCTAGAGCAGCTGAAGAAGACGAGGCTTTGCTGAAAACCTCGGTGAGCTTCAGACAACTACTCTCGTTTTTTTTTTTTTTTTTTTTTTTTTTTTTCTTTTTTTTCTTTTTTTTTTTCTTCTTTTTTTTTTTTTTTTTTTTTTTTTTTATTACTCACTCTTCTTCCCCCCTGTCTGTTACAGTCTGAAGAGAGTAACAGACACAGAGAAGGCAAAGCTCCTGTTCGTCCCGAAGATCAAATACAAGAGTCTTCAGACTCAGATATGGACGAGCAGCCCCTTCTGAAAAGGCGCCGAAGGATGGCCATCATCGGCCCTCATGACTTTCAGCAAAGGCCGATGACCATCGGCGTCGCAATAAGGGAACCTGAGGAAGGCAATGGATCGCCGAGGGTTCCCCAGCCAACACCCCAATCTCCTCAAAAGACCCCTCCGCCACCTCCTGAGATGGAGGTGGATCAGAGAACTCCCGAACCTAAGGGAGGGGTCCAAGAAGAAATCAAGAAGAGTGCTGCTGAGCACGAAAATAAAGATGCCGTGATGTCCAGTGCTGAGGGCTTCACGGCAGATATCGCAAGAGAGGTTGAGGCTTTCGTCCTCACCCCTGAAGAAGAGGAGGTCATAGTAATTGACTCCTCTGAGAAGGACGATGCTGAGGCAACCAAAGCTAATCAAGCTCCATCGTCGTCCTTCCCTTCTTTCCAGACTCTGCATTCTGGAGAAATGGGTTTCTCGGCCCCCCGAATTCCAATCCCAGATCACATCTGGGACCTCATATGGGGTCAAAACCGAGAAGGAGCTGCAGCCTACTTCGGCAATTTTGCTGGCATGTCCGAAGTAGACAGGGCAAGGATCTGGTCGCTGAAGGCCACTGCTGGGATGGGCGAATCCAGCAGATCAGTTCCTGACCCAGCCAGGTCTAACCAACTGCTGATGATGCAGGTAATTTTCCTTCATTTCCTCCGAAATTCAGCTCTTCATATATATATATATTTTTTTTATTTATTATATTTTTTTTTTTTTGTCTTCCTGTTTTCAGTTCGTGCACAATCAGACTCTCACTGTAGAGCTGATTGATACCCTACAAGATAGGGTAGACGCTGCTGTGCACGAAAAGAAGGTGGCTGAAGAGGAAGTTAAGCTTGCTAAGCTGAAGCAAGCAGCAGCTGAAGAGAAGCAGCAGGAGGTTGAGGAGTACGGTAAAAAAGCTGCCGAAGCCCTGAAAACCTTCTGCGATGCTATGGAGAAGGTGGTTTTTCCCCCACTGATGGAAGGGGAAAAATTCCTCCAGGAGCATATGGGAGTGGACGTCTCCAAATTCAAGGCTGCCATTGAGAGCCGAATTCAAGAAGGAACTGCTGCACAAGCTGAAGTGCAGCAGCGTCTAGAGGCTCTTGAAACCAGCCGAATGGCTGCTGAAGAGTTGCTCCTGGCCAAAGACGTCCAACTCTCAGAGGCTGCTGCTGCTGCTGAAGCCCAAAGAGCTAAATTCCAAGAGGCTGAGGATCAACTGCTGATCCAGAAAGTTGAAGTGGCCCAAGCTCAGACAAAGGCTTTCCAAATTCAGCAAGAGCTGAATGAGCTGAAGGGTTCCTCCTCCAAAGTCGCTGATGAGCTGAAGAAATCCAAGGAAGACTTGGAGGAGACCCAGAAGAAGCTGGCTGATGCTGAGGCTTTACTCAAGGTCCGTGTTTATACCCAAGAGGAATATGAGATGGGTTTCAGAAACGGATTCCGAGTATGCCGAAGAGTCTGCCTTCATGCTGAGCCGAAACTGGACTGGTCTAAATGTGCTGAGTGGGTCCAGAATCCCGAAGACCCTCACATGAAGTATGCAACTCCAGCTGAAGCTGAAATTCTTAAGGCTGAGGAAGCCGAAGAGGAAGCTGAAAGACTGGAGTTGGAAGCTGAGCAGAGGGAAAGGGAGGCTCGGCAAAGTGCAAAGCCCGCTTCTTCTGCTGCTGGGGCTGAGGCCACCATGGGGCTCAACGCTGATCGGTCTGATCCTCCGGCTGAAGCATAGGAACTCGGGCAGTCGTCTTCAGAATCTTGCGGTTCATCATGTGCTTAACTTCAGACTTGCCGCTTTCTGAGTTTTTTGCCTTGTTTTTTTGCTTCAGCTTGCCTTGTCGTACAGCAGTTTTATTTTTTTGCTTATGTACGTATTTCGGCAGCTGTTATTTTCCGCTTGTGGGCGGCTGCCGATACTGAATTATTGAACTTGTAGCTCAATTTTTGAGCATGAAATATTAATCTAATGCTCTTTTCTTCAGTTGCTTTACTTTTGAATGCTTTACTGTTTCTTTTCTTCAATTCTGCCGAACATAGTTGCACTGAGTGCTTCTTGCCCCCACAGAAATTGAAGTATGACTTCAGTTAAATAAGTAATTTTTGAACTTCTTCAAAAGGGGTATCCGAAACACAGGGCCAACTGAAGGCAATGCTTCTGGGATACAAGTCTTACTGAAGATTGACTGTCTGAAAGTTGGATATCCGAAACACAGGGCCAACTGAAGGCAATGCTTGGGATATTAGCTTTCTGGGACTAACCTCTTTAGAACAAGTCTTACTGAAGTTTGACTTCAGCTGAAAGACCAGCGTTCTTAAAGAAGACGCATATCCGAAACACAGGGCCAACTTAAGGCAATGTTTCGGATAATGGCTCTCTGGGATACAAGGCTCAGTTAAGGCAATATCCCAGAATTGTCCATGGACTCATGTCTTTGGAGAACAAGTCTTACTGAAGTTTGAATTCAGCTGAAAGACCGGTGTTCTTTAAAAAGACAGGTTTTGTCAGCAATTTGAAACCCAGTTACCCGAAGGCGAAGGTTTCAGACGGGGCTGAATAAAAAACCCTTAAAGAGTAGATAGAACATAGAAAATTTTGAAAGGATAAAAAGTTGTAAATATTTATATAAATGGCGGCTCCAAGGCCTTTCATTAGTTCAAAATGTACTTACAAAGATTGTTCTGCCCCGAAGGGTTTACACATGATATTTTTTCAGTACATCAGCGTTCCAGTGATTTTTCAACTCAGTTCCATCCAACTGCCGAAGTCGGTATGTCCCTGGCTGAAGCTCATCATAAATTTCATAAGGTCCCTCCCATGTAGCTGAGAGCTTCCCATGGATTCGGCCTTTCTGAACTGCAGCAGCATTCCGAAGGACAAGATCTCCAATTTTGAGAGGCCTTGCATGGACCCTTCGGTTATAAAATTTGCTGACTCTCTGCTTATAGGCCGCCATTTTATCTCGAGCTGAGTCTCTTACTTCGTCGAGGAAATCGAGAGATTCCCTCATCAGTCGCTCATTCTCAGTCGAGAAATGGTGCACTCGAAGGCTCTCAGAGCCAATTTCCACTAGAAGGACGGCTTCGGCACCATACACCAATTCAAAAGGTGAGTGGCCCGTTGCCTCTTTTTCAGTTGTCCGAAGGGACCAAAGGGTTCCAGGGAGCTCCTCTAGCCATTTGGACTTTTGATCTTCCACCCTCCTCTTGAGGGCATTTAAGATCTGTTTGTTTGCTGCTTCGGCTTGTCCGTTACTTTGCGGGTGGCATACTGCTGAGTATGCCAGTTTGATGCCGAACTGATCTGTATATCGCTTCAGCGGTAAGTTATCAAATTGCCTCCCATGATCGAAGACAAATACTCTCGGGATGCCAAAGCGAGTGATGATATTCTGCCAGATAAATTTTCTGACAGTTTGCTCTGTAATGTTCGAGGCTGTTTCGGCCTCGATCCATTTACTGAAGTAGTCGACACCAACTATCAGCCATTTTTTCTGGTACACAGCCTCTGGAAATGGTCCCAGTATATCCAGTCCCCATTGGGCAAACGGGAGTGGATTAAGGATCGGCTGAAGATCCCTTGCTGGCTGATGGATAACTGGAGCATATTTTTGACATTTTTCGCATTTCCGAACCAGCTCCTTAGCATCTGCGATCATGGTGGGCCAGTAATATCCAGCCCTCAATGCCTTGTGGGCTAAGGTTCTTCCCCCAATGTGGTTCCCACAGATGCCGAGGTGAATCTCCCGCAGGATATAATCTGCATCTGTTGGTCCCACGCATTTCAGCAATGGGGCTGAGAAGGATTTTTTCAGAAGTTCCCCCCTGAAGACAATGAACCTAGAGCTGGTTCTCTTCATTTTGGAGGCCAAAGCTTTGTCCTCAGGAGTTTCTCCCCGAAGCTTAAAAGCTAAAATGGGTTCCATCCAACTAGGCTCTGGGTCGGCGCAGCACACTTCAGGTGCTTCGTCGACACTTCTTACTCGACGCACTTCTACATATACAGACCTGTTCAGCTCGGTAAAAGATGAACTAGCAAGTTTGGAGAGCGCATCGGCCTGAGTATTCTGACCCCTTGGGATCAGCTGAACCTCAAAAGTTTTCAGCTCTGCAATGACTGATTTGATCTTGGCAAGATAAGCTATCATGGAGGGCTCTTTGGCCTCATAGCTGCCACTGATCTGATATGCAACTAGCTGAGAGTCTGTTTTTAAGCAGACATGATCGGCTTCCAAGGAGATGCATAATTGTAGGCCGGCGATTGCTGCCTCATATTCGGCTTCATTGTTCGAGGCCTTAAAAGAAAATTTTAGTGCATACTCGAAGGATTTGCCTTCGGGAGAAGTTATCACTACTCCTGCCCCCGAACCGTTTTCGGTGGAAGACCCATCCGTAAACACGGTCCAGACTTTCTTTTCACTGTCCAGCACTTCTTGGTATGAGCATTCGGCCAAGAAATCCGCCAGGGCTTGAGCCTTAATGGCAGCCCTCGGACGGTAGCTGATGCTGAATTCGGTGAGCTCAAAAGCCCACTTGGCTAGCCTACCGGATTTTTCAACCTTGCCAAGAACTTTTTCCAACGGCTGATCAGTTAAGACCACTATCTGATGGCAATCAAAATAGGGCCTCAGCTTCCGAGCAGCTACCACTACCGCGAAAGCAACTTTCTCGAGTAGAGGATAGCGGGTCTCGGCATCCGTCAGTGTATGACTGACGAAATAAATCGGTTGCTGACTCTTACTCTCTTCCCTCAGCAATACTGCGCTGATGGTGGCTGGGCTAACGGCCACATATAGGTATAGAGTTTCTCCTTCAACTGGGCTAGCCAGCGTTGGGAGTTGAGCCAGATGCTCCCGAAGCTGTTGAAAGGCGTCTTTTTGCTCTTCCTCCCAAACAAGCTCTTTTGTTTTCGGGAGTTTCAGGGCTTTGAAGAAGGGTAACCCCTTATCCGAAGCTCTGGAAATGAACCTCGAGAGGGCTGCCATTCTTCCGGTGAGCCGCTGAACATCCCGCTTTGTTTTCGGCTCAGGAAGGTTGAGCGCCGCTTTGACTTTAGAGGGATTGGCATCAATCCCCCTTTTTCTGACCATGAAACCCAGGAATTTCCCTGACTTCACGCCGAAGACACACTTCTTCGGATTCAGCTTCATTTGATGCTTTCTCAAGGTGGCGAAAGTTTCAGCCAGGTCCTTTACATGGTCCTCTAGTTTTTTGCTTTTGACGATTGAATCGTCGACATAGACTTCCATGTTTCGGCCCTTTTGATCGGTAAAAACTTGATCCACCAGCCTTTGATAGGTTGCCCCCGCATTTTTCAATCCGAAGGGCATCATTTTGTAATTATACACCCCAGCGTTCGTGACGAATGCTGTCTTGGCTCGATCGTCGGGGTGCATAAAGATCTGATGATACCCCGAGAATGCGTCCATGAAACTAAGCAAGGCATGGCCACTTTTCGAATCGACTAGCTGATCGATTCTTGGCAAGGGATAGAAATCCTTTGGACAAGCCTTATTTAGGTCCGTGAAATCAACGCACATCCTCCAGGTACCATTGGGCTTCTGAACCATCACCACATTTGCCAGCCATTCCGGATATTGGCAAGGTTCAATGAACCCTGCCTCCAATAATTTTTTGACTTCGGCTGCGATGTCTCGGTTCTTATTGGCGGAGTAATTCCGCTTCTTTTGCTTAACTGGTCGACACGCTGGGTCAACATTAAGCTTATGGGAGATGAGGTCTGAACTTATCCCGGGCATATCAGCTGCCGAGAAAGCAAACACATCTCTGTTATCCCGAAGGAGCTGAATAAGTTCACAACGGGTGTCAGGATCAAGGTCCATCCCGATTGTTACACATTTCTCAGCATCTCCTTCGGCCAACTCAACTGTTTCAGTATGTTGGTCCATGTCCATTGCCGATGGACTGGACTCTTCAGAATCTGGTCTGCTGCCAACGTCAGCAGGTGTCCCAGTCTTTGTGTTCTTCGGCTGGCTCTCTGAGTCTTGCGGCTCAGCTGAAGAGTCAACCTTCTCCCTTTCGGGACCTTTTTCTCTGGGCACGGATCCTTGGGCCGAAGCACTTAGGCCTTTCGGCTTTTTTGTGCTTGGCTCTCTTTCTTTTTCTTTCTCCTCCTCATCCCTGTCGTCATCTGGGCGACTACTGGATGGCTTGAGGTAGTTGCACCTTCGGGCGTCTTTTTGGTTGCCCTGTATCCTTTCGGGGAAGCCGGCGTCTGAGACGTAAATCATCAGCTGATGATAAGTTGAGACGACCCCTTGGATCTCGTGAATTATGGGTCTCCCCAAAATCACGTTGTACACTGAAGGAGCGTCGATGACCAAAAACTCAATCATGACGTTCCGGGCTGCCTCATCGCAACCGATGGTGACAGGAAGTGTCACCTTCCCATCTGGATAAGTTGAAGCCCCATTGAACCCGGATACCGGATAGGGTACCGGCGTAAGGTGCTTGGGCTTCAGCTTAATTTGGTTGTAGGCCTTTCGGAACAGAATGTTTGCTCCGCTGCCACCGTCAACAAGGACCTTACTGACGTCGTGGTTGGCCACCGTGGCGATGATCACCAACGGATCCTCGTGAGGGAACGTAATCCCCCGGCAGTCGGCGGCTGTGAACGTCATGTTCGGCACCGGCGACTGGGGAGATTGAATGTCAGCGTTGTTCACCTGGTGAGTCAAAGCTCTAAGGTGACGCTTGTGCTCCCTCCGAGAGTATATTCCTCCCGAGATAACATTGATCGGAGGGAATTTCCCCTCCTGTTTTTTACTGTTTTTTCCGGGGGAAATCAAGGTCCTGCCGAGGGTCCTTTGCTAACCTCTCGGATTCTTTTTTCTCGCGGTGATCCGCGATGTATTTTTTCAAGTATCCCTTCCGGACCATGTCCTCTATCTGGTCCTTCAGCTGGATACACTCCTCAGTGTTGTGGCCCGAAGACTCGTGGAACTCACACCACTGATTTTTATTTTTTTCGCTGATACCACTCTGGGAGTGGTCTCGGCTTTCGGTAACTCTGCTCCTCCTTCGTCACACTGTAAATTTTGGCGCGTGGAAGAGAGAGCGGAGTGTAGGACTCGTATCTGCCTGTGTATGAGGCAAACCTGTCCTTCTTTAGGTCGTTGGCCGGAGATGGCTCCGGAGCCTTTGATTTTCCCTTTGCCTTATGGCCTTGGCCTTCAGACAAGGGTATTTGCCTCTGTTTCCCTCCCCCGGATTGAGGTTGGGTTTTTGCTTTATTCCATTCTTCTGCTCGGATGAACTTATCCGAAGCACTAAGAGCTTCCTCCAAGGTCTGGCTGAAGGCCATTCTGCATTGCAAAAACAGCTAGCCCCTGGTCCAGCTGAGAGACGCTTGATGACTCGTTACTGAATCGGGTCAGGTAGTCTCGGAGGCTTTCGGTTTCCCCCTGTTGCAGACTCATGAGCTCTGCGGTAGTCTTCTCTCGGCGGTTTGCCGTGGAAAACTTAATCCTGAACTTGGAGGACAGATCATCCCAACCTGTTATGGAGCCTTGCCTTACTCCCTTGGAGATCCACGCTTGCGCGACCCCCTTGAGAGTGGTTGGGAAATATTTGCACCAAGTCGCCTCGGATCTGGGGCAAAGATGCATATGAGTCTCATACGAGGCCACGTGGTCCTTCGGATCCGTGGTCCCGTCATATGTGATATGCGACGGTATTTTAACCGTGGGTACGCGCTCTTCCAGTATCCATTGCTCGAATGGTGAACTAGCGGGTAGCATAATGGCCTTGCCCTTGTTCCTGGCCGAAGGGACCGCGCTCCGCCCTCTTAGAGAGGTAGGAGTGGTTTTCGTCCCTGGCTGGGAAGTCTGGGCCTCGGCTGCAGGGAACGAGAGGCGACTACGCACGCTCGGTTCCTGGCCGCCGAGTCGGTCAAGGACGCTTCTGCGAGCAGTCTCAGGTTCCCGGCGAGTAGATTCTGGCCGAGAAGCCGAGCTGCTGCTCTTATGCGCTGCTGGTCTTGAGGATGAGGATCCTTTAAATAATTGAGAGTTCTTCTTCCTCTGTTTTTCATTTTTCCAAGAATCCTCCTCCCACTCTTCCAGTTCCCGGAAGGAAGGAAGCTTCCCACCGTCATGGTCTAACTTCCTCCGCTGATGCCGGGTATGCGGAGGAGTTCGATCACGAGGCGGTGGCATATTCTGTGCCCTCATTGCCTCCATGAGTACTGCCAGCGCTCTTGCCACCTCTTCCGAACTGGGCCCCGTCAAAGGGGTCCCCGGCCGAGTGTGGTAATGAGGCCGTGCAGCCGATGGTTGGCTTTGGGACACTGAATATGTCCTATGATCAGACTGACCCCTGCTAGACCGAGAGTGGTCCGGCCTATATTGAGAGTCATGCATTATAGGAGATAGGGAATCCTCCTTGTGTGATCCTCCCCCCGAGCCGGCACCCTTGGGAGAGTTCCGGTCCGGCGAGGACGATGGTGTAGGGGTTTTAGGCTTTTCGCCCGCTCCTTGACGGAGGCTTTTGCTCTTGCGGTTCTTAGCCATGGCTGCTAAGATAATTGCAAGATGATCTTGGTTAGGAATTTGGCTTAAAGATTTTTGAAAGTCTTCCCCACAGACGGCGCCAAATTGTTTCGGTTGAAAACAATGGGACCTTGCCGAAGGTCCACTGAAATGGAGAAGACTGGATTCGATCCAAGTTGTGTTGGGCCGAAGGTTTCCTGCACAGTGAACACACGTAAACTAGCCTCGGGGGTGTTTCCGAGGAAGGCCCCTCCGATGCTAAAGTCAGTACAATGTGTAAAAGGAAGACACTATGCAAGAGAGTTTGTAGCTTGAGGCTTTTGTGGAATATTTCTGAATGCAAGAATTGAGCATATGAATTGGAATATGAATTGTATGTGTCCTTTTGAATGTGTCAATATGATGGCTTTTATACCTCATCATATATGGAGAGGTTGGGCTTTAGCCCAATTGGCTTACTTTGTGGGCTGACCTTTGACTTTTGAGCAATTGGAGGGTTGAACCTTGACCTTGGGCTTTTAATTGGATCATTTAGTGCCCAGGCCCAATTTTGACTAAATTGGACCCAAACACTTGTTAATTTTGACAAATTTTGGGTGCAGTGTGACCCTAATTAGTTTTTCAATTGGATTTTAATACTGAATGAACAATTCTTGAATAATGGAACAAAGGCTATTTTTTTGGCATATATATAGTTTTCTATGTAATGGTATAATTCATGAAATAAATAGGTATTTTTTTTATCGAATAATTAGTCTATAACTAATTGTTAACAAGCAAGATAAAAAAAGAGAGCTAGGTAATAATGTGATTTTACTTGTATTACGCTCTGAATTTCTTGAAAATTTGTTTCAAATGGAGTTCGTATATAGTATTATTATAGTCTCATGCATTTTGAAAGGGACTTGCTACTGTACTAACTTTGGTTTGGGCTTCCTATACTTTTCTTTGAACCTCTAATTCACTCTGTGTTTCTAGGCATAATATAGTAAATTAATTTTAGAGTTCCATATGTAAAAAAAAATAAAATTATATCAATTTAGAAATGGAAATGTTATATTCATATTAAAGTAAATACAGTGCATATTAAAGTAAATACGGAGTATATAAAATATCTCTAAATAGCTAAAGAATCAACCAAATAATTGGTGATTTTGACTTTGATTGTATGACCTCATGAATTATAAACCTAAGAACAATTGTCAATTGGAAAATTTAACAGGAATAATTCAACCTTTTGTCCATTCTCCCATATTAATCCCACCTTTTGATTATTCCTCATTAATCCAACCTTTATACCCCATCTTCCCAAAATGAACCCAAATGACCGGTTACCTAAACAACTGGTCATCTTTTTCCCTCTCCTTCCTCTTACCATTTGCCATCATCTTCCTCCATTACCACCACCCAAAGCTCCACCTCCGTTCACCACCCTTGACCACCTTACACCTTTGGCCACCACTAGCACCAAAACAGCCACCACCTTCCACCAAAGCAGCCCCCACCTTCCACAAAAACAGCTAACCCCCCTCCACCCCAAAACAAGCTCTCACCCACGAAATCCTCTCCTTACCCATTTCAATGGTAGCCACCCACTTAAACCACCCCATCTCCACCACCATTACAATACTCCGGCGCACCCTCACCCCATCCCCACCACTAGAACCCTTCCATAGGCTAATTTTATGGCTAATCCATCCTTAAAAACCTAATTACTACCTTACCCACTTCCCAATTAACCCACTCAACACCAATCCTTTGCCATCAGCCACTCCATCTCAGCAACCGCACCAACTACAACAACAAAAAACACCCTACAAAACATCACAGTAGCCACAATGACCATCTGCAACAACTCACCCAAAAATTGACCACCACAACTCCTTTGCAACCATCAACCACCAGCACCAGATCTTAAATGTAATCGCAGCAACTAGACCCCGGTGGGTTGGATTGATTTTTAGATTTTGGGGTTGGTTTCCAGGTTGTGGGGGTTGGTAATTGGGTGGGTTTAGATGGTTTTCAAATGGCGAGGGTGGTGTAGTGAGGTCGAGAGGGTGGATGAAGGGTTTCGTGGTGGTTGTGGTACATGGTGATGTTGGTGTTTTTGTTGGTTGGTAAGAAGGAGGGAAGTTGAGATGGTAATTGAGGAAGATGGTGGTAATGGAGGATGGCCATGGAAGGGAAATGAGAGAGAGAAGGATGGTGGTGAATCTGGTGATGGGGTAAGAGAGAGAAAGAATAAAGAAGGTTTTTTTTTTTTTTTTTTTTTTACTTATTAAAATTTTTTTAAAAAAAGTAGATTAAAAAAAAAAACAAAAAACCAATTAGGAAGTGCCACGTAGCACTAATAACCGGTTGTAACCGGTAGATGACCTCCAAGGGCTGCTGTGAGAAAAAGGGGGGCAAAGGTTGGATTAATGAGGAATAATCAAAAGGTGGGATTAATATGGGAGAACGGACAAAAGGTTGGATTATTTCTGTTAAATTTTCCTTGTCAATTTAGATATTCACATATTATATGCATAATTGAAAGTAATCTCAATTTCCTTTTTAAAAGATATCACAAAAGATTTTAAAACTTAAGTCTTTACTGTACAAAAAAATCTGTAGCTATAAATGGTGCTACCTACTAGGGGAGGGGTGGGTTTTTTTATTCAATTGTTGAAAAAATATTTAAGTTATATATGTTGCTTAATTACTATTATATAAAAATACTTGCTTTTAGCTATATATTTATTTAAAAAACATCACTAATGTGATTAGTAAAACTTAATATATAATTATATAATATTACCAAATATAATATTTCCTCTATTTTTTTAGTTGCACTTTACAAATTGCGGACTCCTTGGCAATTTAAGGAGATGGGAGAAATAAAGAGAATAAACAAAAAAAAAAAAAAAAAAAAAAGTAGACTTATGGGATAGGAGAGAGATAGAGAGAATTTATTAACTAAAAACAAAAGTGATGTAACTAAAACAAACAAGGGAAGTAAGTTTTTTTACAATACGCAAAGAGATTAATTAAAAAAATAGAGTGTTACGAAAGAAAATTTTCCTTTTTAATTATAAAGGGGCGTACAAATAAGTTCAAAGTTTGGTCAAACCATACAATCACATCAAATTAGAAAAATTAAGTTAAGATCAAATAAAAAAAATAAGGTGAACTAAAAAGGGTCTTAACGAGACATGTTACAAGTAAATTAACTTAACTAAAAGAGTAATGCTCATGAAAATGGGGAAGGATAAAAAATAATAATAAAAAAAATTGAAAATTCTAACCCTAAGAAGAACAACCTATAAAAACTACATTCTCATTTTTGTAATACTTTGAACCACATTAAGTTTTATGTGTTGAAATTGAATTTGTTAAATACAGTGTATATAGATGCAATACAATAGACAAGTAATCCTAAAGTTTAAGGCTCAAAGAAAAAGAATCTCCCCAATTAGGTAAAAAAATCAACCTAATAAATCATATCAAAGATATTTAATTATATGAATTATTGACATAAGTAGAATTCATATGATATAAACATAATTAGTGTAAAAGAAATCTCAATTTCCTTATCAAAAGATACATCAAATATTTTGAATCTTAAATATTAATTGTATGAAGAAAAAAAAATAATCAATTATAAATAGCGTCTTCTGCATTAAACTGTATCACATTCTTAATTTCTTATCCTAGGTATTTTATTTAGGTGCTCAAAGTAAGAACTATGAAGAAGAAAAAACGAAATAATAATTGCATGGCTATAAGAACATCAAATCAGTGAATTACCTGGATAGTTTGTCCAAAAAAAGCCAGAGGTATATTATTTTTTTTTTTTTGTGTAAATGATTAGTATGGTATACTAGTATTATTTTTTTTTAATCATTTTTTTCATTTAATATGTAAATGTTTTCTTTCAATATTGGTTTCTTTTTTTCCTTCACCTTGAAGGGAAAAGACTAACCTTAACCAAACCATAAGATAGACGGAGTATTACATAGGTTTGCACTCAAATTTGTTTTAACAAATCTTATAAATAATTTCAAAATTAATTAAATCTGTAAGAAAATAATCTAACCAGCTTTTGATGCATGAATTTGCAGGAAATCAAAGACAAAGAAAAGGAGAAGGTAATTGCTATCAAATTCAATTATGATCAACAAGACTATGATTAAAAGCTTTGATAGACATTGCCGCCACTTTTTTCTATGTTGAGTGAGAGGGCCTCTGGCTTATATATTCATCGATGCAAGGAGATGTTGTGCATCATTTGGTTAGATCTTTTCGGAATGGATTGGGATGGCGAGTTTATCCATTATATTGTTTGGGTAAACTTTTTAGACATGAAAACTCAAACCAAAAAGGCTCAAACTCAACCACACATCTCTCCAAATTCTCATACTATTTCATCTCCTAAGATTCACAATTAAGTCCATTCATCCATGAGATATAGAAACCATTGCATATCAACATACATAAACCAAACAACCTTATAGAAGATTACTATCCATATATTTCAAATATGAAATTTTATATCAATCAATTTCAATTTAAAGGACCAAACAACCCTTTATTGTCATGTCACGGTACTAGCTTTAATTACGCACATGGAATTATATGGTTATTAGGAGACACATATCTACTAAGACTTCAATAATTTATACTTCGAATTTTAGTCATGTTTCTAGTTTGGATTACATTTGGGATTATACAATTGGAAGGACATACGTATCCTATAAAACTTCGATAACATGTTGATAAGGGAAGAAACACGTCGTCAATTTGTCTATCCCTAAATCAAATATAATTTATAACACTTAACTAACCTAATACAAGTATATGGCAAGAAGAGGGGTCGAACCACAGGGAGAAGCTAAGCACTACGATCACAACCAACAATTAAGCTATCTTGAAAAGGGGGAACGAAGTTGTCTAAGATATTAAAACTAAGAGTGAAATGAATTAGAAACAATGCAATGAAAACACTAAGGGAAATGGATAGATGTAGGCTTCACTTGAACACACATAGGCATGGAAACAAATTAATCATGAACTAAACATGCTTGAATAGCGATATAAGGTCCAATCTAGCCACCTATCGGGGTCAATTAGCTTCTCCTAACATAGCCTCTATGTTATCACATTAGAACCATATATTGGGAGGTACAATTAAGTAACAATCGATATAAATGAATCTAGCTAGCTCAACTATCGCATCACCTAGCATAAATTCACCCTCAATCAACTAGCAACGTGCACTTTACAAAAAGATCGAGGAACATTAAGCAAATAAAGGCTTTAATCACAATCAACTTGAATTCCAAACCAAAGTGTTTAGGGTAAAAATACCCCTAAGACACGTGGCCCTATAATGGCTTGCCACGTGTCAAGTTCGCAACGGTCAGCAAAGGCCCAATCCTTTTGCGACACGTGTCATTGTACCCTAATCGAGGTACAACTTTCCCCTACTATAAAAATAGTAAGGGCAGACCTCATCTATGGGGATCGACAAAAAAAATTCCAACAACCAACCAAACACAAAACCCATTGCAAACGCTCTCCAATCGAGAAGCATTTATTGTTCTTATTTCCTCTTCAGAAAGATTCTAACTCCCACCCCCCAGCCGGAGTCTCCGTTGTTTGTGCAGGTACAGGCGAAGGAAGGATCATACTAGGAAATTGTAACTCTCCCGTAGGACACATAAAAAACCCCCAAACATCTGGCGCCATCTGTGGGGAGAGTACTTTCTAGATGACTTCAGAATCTGTACTGCTGGGTAAAGGTAGCCAACCTGCTGGTGAGGCTGAGGTCCACTCGGACCAAGATACAACCGACAACTATGAGGTTGAAGTTTACACAGCCGCCGACGGTTCTTTTAGAACCAAGCATGCTCGTTCCAAAGACAAAAGGGAACGGGCAGAGCAGCAGGCAGGCCAAAGCCATCCCACCAGGGGACCGCTTGGGTTAACTCCTGCTTCAGAAGGAGCCACCCCAGTCTCCAGGGATGAACTCATGAGTATGATGATGAATTTTAAAGGGGAAATCAAAGGTCTTTTGGATAACACAA
Organism: Chenopodium quinoa; assembly: GCF_001683475.1. Lineage (NCBI taxonomy): Eukaryota > Viridiplantae > Streptophyta > Magnoliopsida > Caryophyllales > Amaranthaceae > Chenopodium > Chenopodium quinoa. The sequence continues at coordinate 6,517,380 of NW_018743252.1, read as the reverse complement.
CCGGCCCCCGTAAAGGTCAGGCGAAAGAAAGGCGTCTTGGAAAAATGACGACCAATACAGTGAAAAGTAGAGCATCTACCCCACACCCGAAGTCAAAGGTGCCGGCTAGGCCCATTGATTTCTCAAAAATTCACACTCCCCTAGAGGGAGCCAGAAAACCCGTCCGGCACATACAGCCGGATGGACCAAAGAAAGTCTATTCTGATGCTCGGACGCTCATTCAAGATAAAAAGACTCAGCAGCGCTCCGTGTCGGCATCAACGTCGACCTTTCGAGACAGCTTCCATGTCACATCAGGGAGGCACTCGAGAACAAACAATGACAGCCGGACGAGCGAGGTTTCCGCTCGATCCGACCCTCATATCATCCAACCGGCATTACATGGGAAACCATACACGCCTTTTGGATCTCCTTATTCTCAGCCGGGTCTTTTCGGGGGGCAGCAGCAGCCGCCTGTCCAGCCTATGGACTGGCAGCTCTGGCTGCTCAACCTTGGGGAACAACCAACGACGTTTTCCAGGGAAATCACCGAGATGGCCCAGCTGTCAAAAATTAAAAACGTGTTGGTAGGTGCTTATGACGATACCACCAACCCGGAAGATCACCTCATGGCATACACCAACCTGATGTATTTGCAGGGTTTGGATGATGCCTCATGGTGTAGGTGCTTCCCGGCAACGTTGAAATGGATTGCTCAACGTTGGTTTGGTAACTTACCTGCCGGATGCATCAATAACTTTAGAAAGTTGGCTTACTGGTTCACGTCTAACTTCTCTATGAATATCCCCGCTAAGAAAACAAGCCTTGATCTGGGGGCAATACAGCAGGGAGACAAAGAAGGGCTCCGGTCATATGTCAAGCGGTTTAACCTGATGAGGATCCAAATCCAGGGGTTGTCTGATGAGGTTGCCTATACTGATTTCTTCAAAGGCCTAAAAGACGGTTCAACTTTTAAGTTTGACCTGGTTAGAAAGAGAGTCTCTACTCTTCATGAGGAACTAATGAAGGCGGAGGCTTACATCCAAGCAATGGAACTCTGCGCCGTTAAACTCCCAACGGATTACAAAAGATCCGATAGAAGAGAGAGCCGGCCAACACAGCCGGCCAAAAGGGAAGAAAAGAAGCGGAAAGAGGTCTGGGTGGCAGAGCCACCCGGACAACAATTTCAAAAGAGAAAGAGGTTGAATCCGTATGTTCCAAAGTACGAATTCACCAAGGATTGCGCATCCATTCTCAAGGAAGTTAAAAACCAGTTGAATCTTGAAAAACCGGCACCAATGAAGAGTCCCGTGAGCAGCCGAGATAAGAGAAAATATTGCTTGTTTCATAAAGAAATAGGCCATGATACTGAGGGCTGTTTTAGCCTCAGGCGGCTCTTTGACCGTCTCGCTGATGAGGGTGCTCTAAAAACCTATCCACCCAAATCAAAGGGTGCTCCCAACTAGGCCAAAAGGCCACCTCCAAAGACACCGGCAAATCAATCTGATACGGATGAGGATACCATCCTAACCATAGCCAGAGGATTTGCGGGCAACGGGCCTACTATCTGGGGCACTAAGGATAACATTAGGAAGCTGGTCAACTCAGTGGATGAGGGCCAGTCGCCTACTAATTCATTCCCGGAGGTCCATATCTCCGAAAAGGATAGAGGAGAGGTCAGGCGGCCCCATGATGACCCAATAGTCATCGAATGTAAAATCTCCAATTAACGAATTGGCCGGATCTTAATTGATACCGGGAGCTCATCTGACCTCATAAGCTACCAGTGCTTGGAAAAACTCAAGTATAAGCCAAGTAGCATGCATCCGGCCCAATATCCTCTTGTTGGTTTTGGGGGAGGAGTAGTACATCCGGTGGGCATGGTTGACTTACCCATCTGGTTTGGAGAGAAGGGGGAGGCCAAGCACATGGTCGTCAAGTTTCTTGTTGTAGGGGAACTGACGGCCTACAACCTAATCATTGGCCGCCCAACCCTTAACATTTCAAAGGCTGTGATCATCCCGTCTCTAATGTTGATTAAATTTGAGAGGGATGATGGCACAATCAGCTCCTTAAGTGGGAACCAAAAGACAGCGAGAGAGTGTTACCTTTCGGACGTCAAACCGACATTGGTCACAGACGGTCAAAACAAGGAACTAGTTAAACTTGACGAGGGTGATCAAGATTTGCCGGCTACTAAGACAGCCGGTAAAAAGAGAAAGGCGGACCAGCTACTAGCCCCCGTCAAAGAAAAACAATAGCAATCACTGTCAGGGGAGAGATCAGACGACCTCCGCCCTCAGCCGGTAAGGGAAATCATTGAAATTATCCTAGAAGACAGCCGGCTAGACAGAACCGTCAAAGTTGGGACGGTTGCATTTGACAACTTAGGAACCGATCTGCTCCGATTTCTAAGAGAGTTCAAAGATGTGTTTGCCTTTGAAGTAGAAGAAATGTCGGGAGTGTGTCCGCATCTTGCTGTTCATAAACTCGTCGTGGATCCTAAGAAGAAGCCAGTTAGGCAAAAGAAAAGGAACCATGGTGAGGAAAGGTCTCAGGCGGCAACAGCCGAGGTCAAGAAACTCTTAGATGCCGGGTTCATTTGGCAATGCTTCTACCCGGATTGGGTAGCCAATGTTGTCCTTGTGAAAAAGCCCAATGGTACCTGGCGGATGTGTGTAGATTACACGGACTTAAGCAAAGCTTGTCCGAAAGATAGTTACCCGCTTCCAAAGATCGACCACCTGGTCGACTCTACAGCCGGTCATGCTCTGATGAGTTTTATGGATGCCTATTCCGGCTTCCATCAGATACCCTTGTGGAAGAAAGACCAAGAAAAAACAACTTTCGTCATAGATCAAGGGTTATACTGTTACACGGTGATGCCGTTTGGGTTGAAGAATGCGCCTGCTACCTTCCAACGAATGATAAACTCGGTCTTTTATGATCAGATTGGGAGAAATGTTGAGGCATACATTGATGACATGATAGTCAAGTCCAAGTTGCAGGCGGATCATCTAGTTGACCTCCGAGAAACCTTCACCACCCTCAGGCGGTATAAAGTCATGCTTAACCCAAAAAAGTGCGTCTTTGGTGTTGAGTCTGGGAAGTTTCTTGGATTTTTGATTGATTAGAGAGGCATAGAGGCCAATCCGGACAAAGTACAGGCGGTGATTGACATGCAGTCGCCTCGTACCGTCAGGGAGGCTCATGTAGGGTTTCGTAGTGACCCGACACTACGCGGAAGGAAACCCACCAAGACCCGCCCGTTAATTAAAGCAATCAACAAGCATAATAAACTTAATCAAACAAGATTAAGAACAAGAATTATACCTTTGACGCGTGCTTCGCTCCCAAAGAGCTCTTACTTCAAAATCCCGAAAAGACGAGATCTCCGACGGATCGTACCCTCGACCCGACCCGAGCGTCCTAAGTCTTGAAGGTTAGTCAAGACCCGGACAAAATAACTATGAGTTTTACGAATCAAAGGTTTACTCTTTCTTAGAGTTGCCTTTTTAATTCCACTCAAGGTTGTTCATTTCCCAATACCCAAGCTTGGTATTTATAGGGAAATGAACCCTTGGTTTTTCATCCTCCACCAATGTGGGAGTGTTGAAAATCAATCATTTATTTAATTTCCAAATTAAATAAATAATCAAGTTAATCATATTGCAACAAGTGGCATGTTCTCATGCAAAGGAGTGGTGGCCAAGGTTAGGTGGGGGACCATATACCTTGCTCCCCAAGGGCTTGACTTGGTCCCCAAAACCTTGCACAAACCGGGTTAAGGGAGGGCTAGTTGGCTGCCAGCTAGCGTGCCAGCTAGGGTTGCCAGCTAGCAGTGCCCTGCTTCCCAGCACCCAGCCAGCCAGCCAGTGTGTGCTGCTGCTGGGCTGGTGCTGGTGCTTGTGTGCTGGCGCTAGGCGCTGCTAGCACATAGTGCTGGCACTGGCCCTAGCACCCCACGCACACCTCCTTTGCGCGCCATTGCTAGCACAGCCATCATGCGTGCTACTAGCGAGCCACGCATGATGGCCCTTCCCTCGCATCATCCTACGCACCACGCACCATGCACCACGCAACGCTCGCACACGCATCAGCCAGTGCCTAGCACTGCTATGTTTGGTGCGAGGCACGCACACACATAGGTGCGCTGTGCTTGGTGCATGGCCTGCGATGGTGCCAATACACGCATGGCCAGCGTTTCTTTCTAGCTCGCTGTGCTTGGTGCTGCAATGCGAAGGCGATGGTGCACACGCACATGCACACACGCATGTGCCTAGCACTACGATGGTGCTGTGCGTGGTGCCATGCTGCTGCGATAGCCTGCCACATGCACCCAGGCACCCAGGCTAGCACGCTGCTAGCTGCAATGGGGTGCTTGTGGCGTTTGCGATGGCTTCCATGCGCACCCAGGCATCCAGGCTAGCACGCTGCTAGCTGCGATGGGCTGCCTTGGGCTTGTGGTGCTTTGCGATAGGCTGCCATGTGCATGCCTAGGCTGCGATGATGCGCCTAGGCTGCGATGGTGCGCCTTGAGCTTGCGATGGTGCGCCTAGCCATGCTAGGTGCATGCTAGCTCGAACTAGCCTAGCATCCACATGGTTAGACCATTGTAGTGCTACGGCTAAACTCGTACTTGTCGCTTGTGATTTTACGACGCTCGGTCTCGACGTCCTAGGCTCGATTTCCGACGTCTGTATTCGTAAAACTCTGCTGACTCATTAAATCCTTTCGGATTAATTCGTCGTCTCGGATCGGTGGTTCGATTGGGTTCGACCCGAAGGGTTCAGTTAAGATTAAGCTGTAACATCAATTGCACATTGATATTACTGATCGGAAGCGGCCTCCACCTAGGCATTCCGATCACTTGACCTTACTGAAGAATTAGCTTTGTAATAATTCTGAACCCTCTATCAGAAGAATACACTTGTTGGAAGGACACCATTCCTTTCAATCTCCCACTTATCCTTCCGGACAACTGTGCATACAGTGTATAGCTCATTTCCTATGTAACTTAATGTTTCTTCGTGAACTATAAGGTAAGATTCTTTGTCATCCTTATTACGTTCAGAAGTGTTTCTCAATCTCCAAGTTCGACTGTTAATAAGCAGATGATTTCTAAAATCCATCTGAGCACGGCCATGTATTTTCACAGTCTCGCTCTTCGAGCGGCCTTGTAAACAACAAAACATTTTTCCCTATTGTTAGTAGGGGGACAATCCCAGTCTTGTATTGTAAGTTCTTCTTACTAAGAGGACATAGTCTCCTGAGTGCTCCCGTTATAATCCCCAGTTACGACAGACGTTTGGAAACATCAAAGAGTCTAGTACTCAAACAAGAAAACTTCACAGTACTCATGGTCGGAGGAAACAAGTTCCAATAGTCATAATGAGTAATGTACTTATGAAAAAATTTAAATTTTCTTAGAGTACTCTCATAGGTCTTATCCAGTACAGTTCCAAACTGTACCTGTGCAAATGATTTATGACCGTCACGTCCTCGCAGCACAAGAAACGGTACTGTAAATCATACTACTCACTAATCTATGGCGGTCATCAATCGTCCATCTGTTAGATGACCTCGATTAGGGACAATTTTCGATTTAATATTCAATGTTCACTTAATAGGTGTTTCTTTATCCAAGACATGGTCTTGATACCCTGTTTTGAATATTTCCGTAAGTCGAATGGACTCATTATTTAATTCTAAACCACAATTAAATAGTAATGGAGTGAATGATAATTTTGCTCAAAATTTAATTACTCCATTAATGAATGGTTTTAATACAGTGTCTTACATTAAATATCCTATTTAATTAAAACACATGTACAGGGAATTTCAAAGCCAGTCTCCAACATGCTTGATTCCCATCGCCTAAATGTGCTTGTTGTGTTTCACTTGAGGCAGCGGTTTAGTCAAAGGATCGGCTACATTATCATCCGTGCCAATCTTATAAATTCTGATTTCACCTTCGGATTTCCATTCCCTTATCATGTGAAATCGCCTTTGCACGTGTTTGACCTTCTAGTGCTCTCTTGGCTCCCTGGCTTGAGCGATAGCTCCATTGTTATCACAATAGAGATCTATCGGCCCCTTGATTGAGGGTACAACACCAAGTTCGCTAATGAACTAGCGAATCCAAACAGCTTCCTTGGCAGCTTCTGAAGCGGCTAAGTACTCGGCTTCAGTTGTAGAGTCTACAGTGGTGCTCTGCTTGGCACTCTTCCAGCTAAACGCTCCTCCATTTAGACAGAATATGTACCCCGACTGTGACTTGAAGTCGTCTCTGTCAGTCTGGAAGCTAGCATCGGTGTAACCTTCAACAACCAGCTCTTTGTGGCCTCCATACACCAGGAATTTATCCTTGTTCCTTTTCAGGTACTTAAGGATGTTCTTGGCCGCAGTCCAATGCGCCTCTCCTGGGTTCGATTGGTATCGACTCGTTGCACTCAGGGCATACGATACATCTGGCCTTGTACATATCATGGCATACATGATCGATCCGATTAGCGAAGCATATGGGATCTGATTCATTCTTTCTCGCTCAACAGGTATCTGTGGACACTGTTTCTTGCTGAGAGTTACGCCATGGGACATGGGTAAATGCCCTCTTTTGGCATTCTCCATGTTGAATCGAGTCAGTACCTTATCAATGTAAGTACTCTGGCTTAATCCAATCATCCTCTTAGATCTATCCCTGTAGATCTTGATGCCCAATATGTATTGTGCCTCTCCTAAGTCCTTCATTGAAAAGCACTTTCCCAACCAGCCCTTTACGGACTCTAACAATTTTGTGTTGTTTCCAATGAGAAGTATGTCATCGACATACAGGACTAGGAATGCAATATCACTCCCACTGACCTTCTTGTATACACAAGACTCATCTGGATTCTTGATAAAACCAAACTTGCTAATGGCTTCATCAAATCGCAGATTCCAACTTCTGTTGGCTTGCTTTAGTCCATAAATGGACTTCTTCAGCTTGCAAACCTTTCCAGCGTTGCCTGGATCGACAAAACCTTCTGGTTGTGTCATATACACAGTTTCTTCAAAAACTCCATTAAGGAAGGCGGTTTTGACATCCATTTTCCATATTTCATAATCGTAATATGCAGCAATCACTAGGATGATCCGGACGAATTTTAGCATTGCAACTGGTGAAAAAATTTCATCATAGTCAATCCCGTGGACTTGTCTATAACCTTTTGCCACCAGTCTAGCTTTGTATATTGATACATTTCCATCCTTGTCTGTCTTCACTTTGAAGATCCATTTGCAACCAATGGGTGTATAACCCTCGGGCAAATTCACCAAGTCCCAGACTTGATTTTCAGACTTGGAGTCAAGATTTAAATGGGGTGAAGAGGCTGAGGCGGCATTCCAAAGGCTGAAACAACACTTGCATTCTTTGCCAAGATTAGTGAGTCCCTTACCCCAAGAGGCTCTCTATATGTACTTAGTCGTCTCAGATAATTCCCTAAGTGTCGTTCTCCTTGCTGAGAGAGACGACAACCAGCTCCCGGTCTACTTTATAAGCCATGTCCTCCAGAACGCTGAACTTCGCTATCCCATGATTGAAAAATTTGGTCTAGCCTTGTACAAAGCAGTCAAGCGGCTGAAACCTTATTTCCTGGCTCATCCGGTTACCATCTATACTGATCAACCGCTCAAACGGCCTATGACCACTTTAGAGTCATCCGGAAGAATGATTAAATGGGTCGTGGAGATTCAAAGCCTGGAAATCACTTTCGAACCTAGGCGGGCAGTGAAGGGTCAGGCGTTTGCCGACTTCATTGTTGAAATGACAAGACTGATACAGGCGGATAATACTGATCAATTCTGGAAAGTATACGTAGACGGAAGCTCTACTGTGAACGGTTTTGGGGTAAGTGTAATTTGTCATTCCCCAGAAGGGGACAAATACGAGTATGCTCTACGATTCAAGTTTCAAGCTTCAAATAATGAAGCAAAGTACGAGGCCTTGCTAGCCGGTATCCGCATGTGTAAGGCAGCCGGGGCAAGGAAGGTGAACGCCTGTTCTGATTCTCAACTCATCGTTAGCCAATACCATGGTGACTATGAAGCCACCCATCCGGTCATGATTAAGTATCTTCAGGTGGTCAAGTAAGAAGCCGGGGCATTTGACGAATTTAATTTAAGTCAAGTACCCAAGTCTGAGAATAATCAGGCGGATGCATTATCTAAACTGGCGTCATCCGCCACTTGTGATACGCCTAGGTCAGTCTTCTAGGAAGTCATGGAAAAGAAAAGCATTGAACATGATCCCATTGGAATTCTAGATCGAAGCTCTACCTGGATGGATCCCATCCGGGACTACTTGGTAGACGGCACTTTGCCGGGTGTCTCTTTAGAAGCGGCTGCTCTCAAGAGACGAGCATCAAGTTTTGTCATGCACAAGGGTGAACTCTTCTAAAAGGGTTACCTACAGCCGTTATTCAAGTGTGTAACCCCAGAAAGGGGAAAGGAAGTGCTAGAAGACCTTCATGCCGGCTTCTGTGGATCACACATAGGCGGCAAGATTCTTGCAAAGAGGGCCAGGCGGCAAGGATACTTTTGGCCAACTCTTGAGGCAGATGCACTAGATCTGGTAAAGAGATGTGACAAATGCCAGAGGTTTGGCCGGCTAATCCGTCAGCCGGCTACTGATCTAACAACCATCTACAGCCCTATTCCATTTGCCAAATGGGGCATGGATATTTTGGGGCCATACACACCTGCCCCAGGCGGCAGAAGATACATTTTAGTAGCCGTTGATTACTTCACAAAGTGGGTTGAGGCAGAAGCGGTAAAGGGCATCAAAACTAAGGATGTCATCTCCTTCATCTGGAAAAATGTCATCACCCGGTTCGGTGTTCCTATGTCAATGGTCTTTGACAATAGTCCGCAGTTCGAAACGCCTATCCTCAAAACTTGGTTACAAGACCAAGGAATTTCACATTATTTTGCATCCGTAGGCCGTCCCCAGGCAAACGGTCAAGTAGAAGCTTTTACCAAGCTCATCTCAGGCGGAATCAAGAAAAAGATTGAAAAAGCAGGCGGTCTTTGGGCAGAGGAGTTGACCCATGTTCTTTGGTCTATCAGAACGACTGAGAAGGGGTCAACCGGTAAAACCCCATTTCTTATGGCATACGGCACAGAGGCGGTGCTTCCCATTGAATTATATGAACCAACACTTCGAATCATGCTATATGACGAAGACGCAAATTGGGAGGCCATGCGTCTAGCTTTAGATTCTCTTCCTGAAAAAAGGGGCAATGCCGCCTTACGTCACGAAATCTACCGTCTGAGAATGACGAGAGCTTACAACAAAAGGGTGCGCAAAAGACCCCTTAAAGTAGGAGATTTTGTACTACGTAAGCTTGAAGCAATCGGTAGGGCGAATGAGCAAGGGAAGTTAACTCCCAATTAGGAAGGACCCTGCCGGATTTTTGAAGAAGTTAGAAATGGCACTTACCACCTGGAAACCCCAGACGGAATGCAGCTATCTCGCACCTGGAACGTAGATAACTTGAAAAAGTACTACTTCTAAGGAATTTGTAATTTTCGTAAATAGTATTGAAATGTGAAATCATATAATTTCCATTCATCCAATTGTATTAGCACCTGTCTAGTGCAAAAACACAGACGGAAGAACACTTATTAAAAATCACTGCTCCAAAAAGAGCAGTCATCCGGCGACACCCATCCGGGTGAAATCGTCGAAGAGGGCAACTCCCTTCCGGGTGGTACATTGTCTTAGCGATCATAAAAACTCAAACGGCATTACTGACACACCATTGTAGGTAACAAACAACCGTTCGAAATGATCCATTGCATATAGGATTCAGCCAGCATAGACCCAAAAGTGGTCCATGCAGCAAAATAAAAATCCTAGTAAAACACCAACCGGTTTGTGCAGCAAAGCACTACACAGGTTAGGTATTCCGGATAAACACTCATTTGATGTTACTCCAAGTATAAAAATTCAAGTTATATTAATATGGGTTAGGACAACCGGGCCTTATCCAAAGGATACCAAGACGGTTATACCACCCATCCGGTCACCTATGAAACGGTTGCTTGTCTACCGTTGGAGTAAACAAACAACCATTTCAAGGGCATCTTATTATATCATCCGGTATATTGCAACCCAAACCCAGCCGGCTATCCTTGAAACGGCTGCCTGTTTACCGTTGGAATAAACAGTCATCCGCTTCAGGGGCATCTTATTGTATCAGCCGGTATGAGTAGAGGATACTTGTAATACTTGTAAAAATTGCAAGAAATTTTCAAAAATTGCAAGTAAAAGATAAATATAAATAGCAAAACCGACTGAGTCGGCTAGTAGATTAAAATTAAAAATATTAATCGGACCCTTGTCCGGGAAAAGGTACATTGATGAACACGGCATGCAGGCCGGTAAAAGAAGATATATATATAAAAAAATTCATTGCTGCTCCTACTGTTGCTGTTGCTCTTGCTGCTGCTGCTCCTGCACCTGCTCCCGAGCCGGCTTTTGAGTCTGCGCCTGCTGCTCACCCTCTTGCTGCTCTTCTTCGACCAAACTGACCCACTCATCGATGGAAGAAGGCGGGTCCAGGCCAAGGACCTTGGCATCATATACCTCTGAGGCATACTTATATCTAAGGTCGAAGAATTCGTAGTCATAGTCCGGGTGTATGATCCCCCAAGCGAGCTTCATGCGCTCCTCATTGTTGGTCTCGTTCTCAGCAATCAGGCGGCATTGTTATTTTTCAAGCTCTTCTTTATAAGCCGCCTGACTAGAAGCAAGTTCATTTTTGAGCCGGCTGTTGTCAGAGCGAAGGTCGGCGTTTTCCTTGTCAGCTCCTTCAAAGCCTTGAGATCGGCTTGGAGATTTTTTACCTTCAAATCTAGCTCATCCGCCCTCGCTTTTTCCGCCGCAGAAGCCGCAATAGTCTACTTCAGTAAATCCTCCTGTTCCAACTCTCGCCGTTTAATTTCCATGTCATATCTAATGGCATTGTATTGGGAAACATCAATGAGCTCAGATGCCCGTCTCTGGGCATCCCTTACCTCCTCTTGCTTCTTGCGCAAGGGGACTTGAAGCCCGTCAACTCTCAGCATCACCTGTGAAATTAGCCGGTAGAGGAATGTTAGAATTATTTTGTAAACAACAACTAAAGCGGCAAACAAAGAAATTACAAGAAGGTGATGCATCTGGTAAAATTACTTCAGCCAGAAGAGAAGTGATCCGGTCAATGTTGGCTGTATGCACAGCCGGCACAGCCTCTTTCTCGGTCCGGGTAAGGGTCCGGATCATCCTCTTGGCGTACTGCTGATAGTTTGGCCGGCTAGAGGTAGCATCTACAATGAGAGATTTATCTGTCAGGTGTTGGGCATACGCTGGCCAATATTCTGACGGCTGCCAGAAGAATCCCCGGATTGGCAAGCTTGGGTCTTTACTCGTATAGGCCCAAGCGGTCAAGGGGGATCAAAGGAAAAAGTCATACCTTTGTCGGACTGTGGGGTAATATCACCCCCAGCCGCGTTTGAGCCAGTACCCATTTGAGTCTGGCCAGCCGGAGTCTCCGGCTCCTTTAAACCCTCATCCACCACTTCTATGGTGGGAACAATTCCATTAAGGCTCTTGCCTGCAGTGGTGGGCCTGCCTCCTGCAGGCGGTTTTGGAATAGATTTAGCTGGCGAAGGAACCGGCATCTTTAATATCTTTGTAGGAGGCAGAGGAATGTCCCCCGCCGGTCTCTTGACCATTTTAGACAAGGAGCGAGGAACGACTTTGTTCCCAGCCTGCAAATATACAAAACCAACCGGTTAATGTCAACACAGCATAGAAATGCTACAACCGGTGAAATAGATGAAATATATGTTACCCCGCCGTCTTTAGCCACCAGCTGCAACTTTTTCTTCTCAATTTGCTCCTTCCGGAGCAGAGCGGCTGAGGTAGCCGGTGTCTTTTCTTTGGGTAGCTTCTCCATCGCTACTTCTGCAAAAACAAAAGAATAATGGTTAAAATGCAGTATAAAGTGGCAGTATTAGGCGGCAAAGGCCGGTAAATAATAAAAACCTACTCTTAGGAACATGGTGCTAAGGTTACAGGCGGAGATAAACGCCTCATCCTTGAACCAGTCTGGGTGGGGCACCCAGAATTAGGGAACTATTATCTCGCTCCCATCATCCAGGCGGAGGGTTGTCTTTTTGAAGAGACCCTTCTCCATGATTTGGTCCCATGCCTCGCTTAGCACTCTAGGTAGAGCACACTTCCTACCAAGCAAAGCTGGGTATTTATTGTATCTACGCAGCCAGCGATTTAGTTGAGGAGATGGCGAAGAGACGGCATAAAATTTGCTCTTCCAGCTACTCCATTTGGACAGTTTGTCCAACGTCATCATATATTTCGGGTGTGTGGTTAGAGTATACCATGCATTCCACCCACCCGGCGCCCTGCTGAGATAATGCATGTGTGCAAAAGCTTCCCAGCTTGGTTTGCACTACTACAAAAAACGTTCTTTTTAGACGCTTTTAAGCCATTTTTTCGACACAGAAAAGCGTCGCAAAAATCTTTCTCGACGCTTATAAAAAGCGTCGAGAAAAAGTGAGTCGAGAATTTTGCCGACAACAAGCGTCGCGAATCTCGACGCTTTGTTTTGTCCAGATTTTTATACGATGTGTCGCAATTTGCAACAATTGGCGCACTTTCTTAACTTTGGCGACGCTTTTTCATGTCTATATTTTCTAATTTGGGGACGCTTTTTGTTGTCAATATTCTGTAAATAAATATCTAGATACCAAAATAAGATACAAATTTTATTCACTGACAATTATTTCTAGCAACTAATATTACCAAAAAAAAAAGATACACGTACAACAAAATTATGCCAAATATTTTTTATTTCATATAAATGTACAATATCTCATAGTAATGAGTTTTCTATTACAATAAATATAATTCCAACTTATACTTCATTCGTGACTAGTTGTAGTGGAACAAATTCCAAATCACCGATTCAAATCTTTAAATAGCTAAAATATATCTTTCTTCCATCCTTGAAATATTGCAGTGTTAGTTGTCCGCCCTCTTCTACCATTTCTCAATATATATATAATCTTTTTGATCCTGCAAACACATTTCAGCATATGCATCAATCAATACATCAACAAGCGAATCTAAATACAATAGTAGATCAAAATTACTGACTATATAGAGAATATAATATCTGAAAAATATTTTCCACCTAGTAATTTAAGCAAATCAAAATCACAACCAACTTTCATAACTAATTATGGAGTAAAGAACATACCAAAAGTATCAAGGCATCCATACACTCAGAAGAGAAGAGATCATTTGCCAAATTCTTAAGTTTTGATTTCTACAATGAATATTAATAATAGATGAATATGCAGAGCCATGATAAAAAGAGAAAGAGGATGGTGATGTACCTTTTTTCTTCTTGGCTATTCTCGTTACACGTTTAGTCGAAAGCCACAATTATGGTTTCTTAAGCTTCTTGCAAGGGGGAGTAAAACAAAGTTCAGATTGTGACAAAATGCTCAGACCTGCAATCAAAAAGGAAAAAATAGCCATTAACCTTTTAGACTTTCTTTGGAGAATATATACCTTACCGCAGTATACCACAATTATGGTAACTCTTGATTCATACCATCACTAGAAGAATCATCATCACTATTCTTTTTTTTTTTATTTTTTTTTTATGATGTCAATTATTAGAGTAGAGAAAGCCTCGAATCTAACCTTAGTCTGACAATCTAGTTGTTTTGTTCTCTAATCAAGTGGAAATCATCCATAAGTTTTTTTATTTACCAATTCCTCTGCCATAGTAATCACATACAAGGGAAAAATGAACGCACAAGAAAATAGTAGCAGGAAGAAACACAGGGGAATAAAGAGTGCAATAATATTTTCAAACACCCTCAATATACCCTAAATCACCCAGGAAATCCCTAGAGAAAATTACAGAACAACTCTATTAAAATCCCACCCAAACAGCAAGAATAAACCAATTCGAACCAAAACAGACCAGTCCAAACAAAACAGCCCAGTTTAATAGCAAATAAACTCCAAAAATTCTGAAATTTTAAAGTCAGAAAGTAGACAAAAAAACACCCAAGTTCAAAAAAAGAATCACCTAAAAAGCTTCTCTAACGAAGGAGAACGAGCCAAACGAAGTCAGCACTCACAGCAGGTCCTACGAAAATCAATACGAAAATAAAGGTAATAAAGCTCAAATGTTTCCTGCCATCGTCAACTACACAAAAAAATCAGATCATTAACCTTGGCACCGTACATCAAAAGCAGCGAATAGAGGTTGTAGTCTGAACCTTTTACTAAACTAGCTATCTCAAATAGAAACACAGCTATATTTATCGACAACAACATACTTCTACATGTAAGAAAGTACATAAAATTGTTAAATCAACAAGAGGCAAATAACAAACTAACAGAAAATTACAGGAGAATATTAGCAGATAATTAAATCAGGTATAGATTGCCACTCTCTTTCTCATCGTACATAGGAAATGATGCAGCCTTCCTAGCAACATTACTGCTTTTCTTGAATTCTTGTATTGCCAAGCCTTTAATTTGATTCATGCTAATTCTGAACACTTCTATTTCAAATGCAGGATTTTAAAAAACCTTATTACTTCAAAAGGCAAGATTCCAAAAAATGAATTAATCAAACTACCCCTATTGCAGGATTTACAGCCCTCATTTCAAGGCCATTCATTTTTCAAAAGAGATAGTATTCCATACAATCATCAGGATTCTATAGTTTTATTAATTAAGTATTTTTTTTAAGTGAGCAGAGAGCTAGAGAGTACAAATAAGACAAAAAAAATTACTTAATCGTAATTTTATGCTACAATTCAGTTGAAGAAAAATATGTTACAATTTAGTTGAAGAGAGTAGATTTTAATCAAAGTTCATCTTTTGCTAACTCGTAATTTCAGAGTATAATTTCTATAATAAAATGATTTCTCTCTTATATTTATAAAATATTCAAACATGGACAAAAGTTTACCAAAAAAAAAGGTTAAAGATGTATACAAAAACCTAGCACATAAAATGGCTCTTTTACCTATAAATAACTATGAAAAAGTTCTTAAATAAATAAACATATCTCCAGACAAGCTCATAAATTTCGTTCCCAGTAGTTTCTGAAGCAATTGCCGACCTCCTTGGAAAAAAAAAAGTAAGCTTAGATTTATTAAACTTGAGTCCTAGAGTTTTATAGGTAAGTTATTAATACATAAATAGTGTTTCTTTTATTGATTTTAGTCAAAGTATATAACAAGATGAAACTAAAAAAGGTCCTACAGGCAAGTGAGGTTAGGCCATAGGTGAGCTTAGCTTTGTCAAAGTAGAATCCTAGTAGTTTTATAAATTCACAAAAAGGATTTCTTTTATTGATTCAATTCTAAGTAACACAAGATATGACACAATCACAACCACAAACACGACACACACAAGATAGGACATAAACACAGCCATGAAGATAGCTGGGGCAGCAGCTCAGTCAACAAAGGAAGGCAGTAGTAAGTTTGCAACAACACCTCAATGTGTGCAGCAGCAACATCAAACAAGAACAAAAACATAACAACAATTAATAACAATAGCAACAACACATATGTACCTGCAACACCCAACGTGGCTGCTATGTCAGTAAGACAAGAGCATCAGGGAGATCAAGTGGAGAAAAAACTTCTTCAACACCTCTTAATCACAGTCCCTAGTACACCCTTAAAAAAAAGAATGGAAGAAAGCAAACCAAAAGAACTTTAACACTGTATTTAATGCATAGATCTAGAGGAGGAATTAATTATTAAATTGAAAAATCATATACAAAATTACAAGTAACATTTGCTAGGTAAAAGCAACAACCAAAGATGAATTGAATTTGATTAAAACTAACTAAAAAATAAACAAAAATCTATCAAACAACCAATTAAATACAGTAAAAAGGAACTGTCATTCCGGTTTGGTGCTTTTTGCTTCATTTCTTACTGCTTCTCAAAATCCCAACTTTTCTTTAGGAATTTGCTTCAAAATTTCCAATTCAATCGGTTGAATATAAAATTCTTTTAAATTCGCACATGAAATCTGACTATACTATTTCTTATAACCAAATATTCACCCAGATTCAAATGTAAACGCAAAATGAAGCATAACATTGTATATATAAATATAATAAAACCCTATAATCTCTGTACTGCTATTAAAAAATCAAACAACATCAGATCATAATTTTGTGATAATATTGAAAAAAAGTTGCTAAAACCAATTTAATAGATTTCAATCAAAAGCGAAATTCGAATTCGTTCTAAAATGAAAGATGTACCTTAGAATTAACGGCGGCATAGAGAGTGACAAAATCGATTACAGTTCAAAGTGAGTAGAGAAATTTCATCAAGCATAAATTGGGGAATTGAAGGGAGAGTTAAGATCTGGATTTAGAATTCATGAATGAATCTCATGAAGGAGGGAGGAATAGTTAGGGTTAAGAACTGAGTAGTCTTTTTTTTTTTTTTTTGGTTTATTTTCCCCTTAAAATTGAAACGTGGGCTGGGTTGTGAGGTACTAACAATTCACGTGCGTCACATGTGGTTGTCTTCTCGACGCTTTTCAGCGACGAAAATTGCTTTTGTCACCTAAAAGCGTCCAAAAAACGCGGATACTAAATCTATTTGCTGACACCCCTTACCTAGCGTCGAGGCACCAGCGTCGAAAAAACACTCATTTTGTAGTAGTGTTGAGCTCCTGCATCTCGCAGGCGGCAATTTATCCAAGAATGTTGACCCATGAATTGGGGGTCAACTGCCATACACCCAAGTCATATCCCCTTAGTATGACTTTTATGCAGTGATGAAGGGGGAACCGGAGGCCGGCTGTGAATGTCGCCTCGTAGCAGCCGAATTAATTGTCGGCATTATCCAAGTCTTCGGTCCAAACGACGCTTGCCTCTACAGGCGGTACAACTATTTCCCAGTCCTCCCATACCGGCTTCTTCTTCAAGAAAGCAGGTAGTGTTGCGTTTAGAGTAACCACGTCCCTGGCGGACATGGTCATGTCAGTAGGGTCACCAGCAGCCGGCCACTTATAGGCTTCCTCATCAATAGGGGCAGCTGTTCCAGGAGACTCCTCATCGGACCCCTCGTCATCTGATCCTTCGCTGGATTCCTCGGCATTAGAACCAAAATTGCCCAATATTCTATCACCCGGTGTGCTAGGTTCACCCGGGGAGTCCTGCGGGGCAATCTCATTTGGAACCCCCTCAGACGGTTCCTCCGTCTGATCTTCATTTAAAGGGTCAGCCGGCTCAACGACTGCTTCATCGGACTTGTAATCAGGATCTACTGTCGTCCATCTAATCCGGGTCATTCTATCCTGCACATGAACAGATACAGTCGGATTCGAAGTAGGTGAAGGTTGTCCCAAGCACCCCTAGACGGCAGTCTCAGTCCTACACTCAGCCGTCCCTGGTGACCGGCTGACCACTGTCGTAGGCTGTGTCGTGTTTATATTGGTGGAGTCCATGTCCTAACTCTATATGCACAGCCGGAAAATAAAGGGAAAAGAATTACTAAGGATACAGACGGTACCTTAGAATATGAAGCTTGGTATGTGGAAATTGGCTTGAATTCACATCAGGCGGAGAACTCCACGAATGTGTTTAAAGTTGAAAAGACAAAAGCACAAGTTAGCCGGTTATTCATAAACTCATTCAAAGATACCACAAACGGAATTATCCGCCTGTGGTAGCTAGAAGGCTGACTAAACAAATGTGCGAAGTTCATCCCAAGATATCCCAGACGGTATCAAGTGAATTGGGTCAGAAGTACCCCAGACGGTTTAAGATCGGATGGGGGCTATGAAAAGCACTTGTAAAAAAAAAAAAAAAAAAAAAAAAAAAAAAAAAAAAAAAAAAAACTAATCAAGTTGAAAGCACCCCAACCGGTATAGGTACCAGCTGTAGGCGCTACAAAGACTTGAGGTCATTCAACGATACCCCAGACGGTTAAATACCGGATGAGGATATGGTAGGACCAGCTTCAAAGAAACTTGTTTAAGTAGGCCCCAGCTGGCGAAGCACCGGATGGGGGTGCCTTAGATGCAATTAGAAAAAACTTTGAAAAACTACTAAAGCGGGTGCTCCGGCTGAAGTAGTTCAGTCACTAAAAGGTCATGAAAAGTCAAGGATGATGACCCAAACGGTAATAAACCGGCTGGGGTTTTGAAATCAGTTCTTGGCAAGCTCAGAAGTACCCCAGGCGGTGTTTCACCGGATGGTGGTGCTTTGAATGCCTGGTTATTTAAAAGGAAAGAGAAGTCTATTTGGAAATGTGTCAGAGACCTCCCAGGCGGTGTTAATCCGGATGGGGGTGTTTTGAATGCATAATTCTTAAAGGTTGAAGACCCCTCAGGCGGAGCTATGCCGGTTGAGGGAGAGAATTCAGTACTGAGATATAGGTTAAAGGCCCTCCAGGCGGCATGCAACCCGGATGGGGTAAAACATTCAAAGTCCTCAAAATCAGAAGTTAAAAGTAAAGAGAAAGGGACAGCCGGTACCTTGCTGGAATTGAGGGAAGTACACTCAACCGGAAGCCGGATGTCTAAGTTTCTGAAAAGTCGGATGCAAGAAAATCGTGAAAGTAGCAGCCGGTATTAGAGCTCTCAGAAATTTTTTGAAAAATATGTAAAGTATGGAGGAGAGAGAGAGAGTCTCTCATTTATAGGAAAGGAGCAGAAGGAGAAATGGTGCCTTCTGCCCTAAAAACTTGAAATTCGAAAAAAGGAGGGAAGAAGACGAACCGTCTCCTCCCATGCGTCTGACACTTGTCACAGGCGACACATGGACATGCCACGTCACACCTGTGAAGGGCAGATGTTTAGGGTAAAAATACCCCTAATACACGTGGCCCTATAATGGCTTGCCACGTGTCAAGTTCGCAACGATCAGCAAAGGCCCAATCCCTTTGCGACACGTGTCATTGTACCCTAATCGAGGTACAACTCTCCCTACTATAAATAGTAAGGGCATACCTCATTTATGGGGATCGACAAAAAAATTCCAACAACGAACCACACAAAAAACCCGTTGCAAACGCTCTCCAATCGAGAAGCATTTATTGTTCTTATTTCCTCTTCAGAAAGATTCTAACTTAATCTTCGGAGGCGAAACTCCCACCCCCCAGCCGGAGTCTCCGTTGTTTGTGCAGGTACAGGCGAAGGAAGGATCATACTAGGAAATTTTTACTCTCCCGTAGGACACATAAAAAACTCCCAAACACAAAGCATGAATAAAATTCCAACTACATCAATATTCAGGATCTTACATCTAGCCCTTCTTTCTTAGATCCATCTAAAGAATTTCAATTACATTTTTAGCATCAAGAGGACTTTCAGAAATGGCATCTAATCAACGTTGTCATTCTCTAGCTACTCTCGCGCTTTATGGCATAATGCAACAGAGATATTGAGGACACACAAAAATTAAAAACCTTAAAATTTCCACATGATAAACAGGTATGATTTGTACAAATAAGTTACAATAAGAGAGAAAAAGGCGGTAAGGTTAAAAAAGTATGCTGCAAAGAAATAATATTACCTTATTATTTACCAAAGAATTGAAAAAATTCGTTATTCAACACATACACAATACTTCCGTAGTTTCACATATCCTAAGTCTTTGAAAAATCCTAGAGTCAAGGAAATATATGTTCTAGGTGTGCAGAGGTTACCATGAAGGAGCTTTGTTAAAGCTAAAAAATCTCTACTTAGAATTGCATTCAAATGAAAACAACGCATAAATAAATTTATGTAGATGAACTTAGTTACATAAATTTTTTAAAGCATAATAAAAATTTCTTACTTAGACTACTTACTGAATTCAAGGATCTTTCCAAGGAATAGTTAGAAATGTTTTCATAATCAAATTTTTAATGCAAACTAGATTTGTGTGAATAACTTGAGCCGCAACTGTGTTTTGCATTCTTGTTACCTTGTTTTAAAGGAAGAAAAAAACAAGATGCTTGCAACCCTGCCTACAAAGATTTGAAGACAATAGGATATAGTCCATCATTCCATCAAATAGACTAATGTTTCAAAAGATCACCTCAAGCTTCAATTTTATTTGTCCTAACAAAATATAGCATCTTGATTTTACAAATATTACATGCCTGTATATAGGTAGACTTAAACTAAATAAACATTTAATGGCAACTTGATAGAAATTTGTACATGTATTGGAATAACCTACAAATATCATAAATTAAACAGAAGAGCATGTATGTGCCCACTGCACAACCACATGTACACACATTCAATATAAACGATATTTTAGGCAACATTCATGCAAGCAAAAGATAAAGGAGACTAATACTTATATCGGTTTTTCTTGTGTGTCTTACTACCAAGTACAAGGCTTTCCACCAACATAGTTGTTTCTAGATTTGAATGCCAAGGATTTTCACACTCACAACACTTAAATTTTCCACATCATACCAAATAAGCTTATAAAGGTCTTGTTTAACGAGCACTTTGAAACCACCCATTGGTAGAAAATAAATCGGTCGCTGGACAATCACCCTAAACTAAACACTAATTCTACCTAAACCAACCTAAGACAAGTCTAGGGTAATTGGGTAAGTAAAGGATCATATCCACAGGGAATGGGTGTGAGTACACCGAGAATATGAAATGGTTGTAATCTAGTTCGGTCACAAATTGGGATTTTGATTAATTAACTACTATGGAGACAAACACTAGGGGGAAATGGGAATCGACACCAACCAAACTAATAGATCAATACAATAGGCAAACATGAACACAAATTGGGTGATAGAAAGGGCACTCAACATTGTCTTCTTTCGAAGCCACAACACTAAGCATTCCTAAACCAAGCTCAGCTAACATGATAGGCCAACCAAGTCTTAATGATGGAAAGTGGACCACTAAATCAGGTTTGTCTTTTGATCGGTCCAAGATAGCATTAAGGCACAAATAATTAGGATTTCTCACCTAATTATCGCAACTAGACTACTACATCATCCAAACAAGGAACTGTAATCAAGATAGAAATTCAGTCTAATCATACAAGAAAAGGTTCAGAACCAAACTTCATCGTTCAATGCAAGCATAGAAGTGAATACATGAGCAACAAGTGATCATCCAATTACACATGCAATCAACAATTCTTTAACAATCAATCATCAACCTAAAATGAACATGCAAGCACAAATATTAATCAACCCATGGCTTGATTGGGTCTTCACCCAACCCCTAGCTAATTAACTACTCACTAATCATTGTGAAGAACAACATAGCTACAAGTCCTAATTCTAGCATTAATCTAACAATTTGGAGGGGTTGATAAGATGGAAGTAGATTGAACATGCAACAAAAAATAAACAAGATTAAGAGAGAAATAAATACTTGAAAGTAATTAAAACAAAAAATATAAAGAGTAAGAGATAAAGATTACTAAATAAAGTTCAAAGTTGAGAAAAATTGTTGAAGTTGAGAATACAAACTTCAATTAATCTACTCCAATGATTGAGTTTGAGAGAACTAAGCTAATTAATGAGAGTTTAGAAAACTAACTATGAGATAAGGGCCTAAGAAAGCTAAAGGGGAAGAAGATCCGTAAAATGAAGCCAAGGGTGGTATTTATACCCCCAAAAATTACATAGGAAAATCCGTCTAAATCGGGCTCCAGAACAGTAGGAGCGCCCGCTCCTTAACATAGGAGTGTTTGCTCCTCAGGCTGGAGCGTCCACTCCTGGTCTTCCTGCGCGCCCTCTCTTTGCTGCGTCAGTGGAGGCAAGAAGTTGGAAAGCCAGTAGGAGCACCCGCTCCTCCTTTGATGCGCGACCACTCCACCTGGAAGTCAGCAAGGCAGATTGTAGTGCCTATATTAGGAGCTCCCGCTCCTACCTTGGTGCACGCCCGCTCCTGCTTGGTGCATGCTTCCTCAAGAAAGTCTTCATTTTCATGCTATATAACCAATTTCTCATTGCATCTACAAACACGAACGCACACATAAAAGGAACGGGGAAGCCAAAAGCTACAATTGTGCACAAAAGGAGTTAGAAGCCAAAAATAAAGAGGGGAAAAAGCTACAAAATTAGGTTAAAAACACCTGATAAGTGGACAAATAAAACACTTATCACCCATTCAATGTTTAAATTGAAAATTTTGTTAGGAATGGACTTTTATGTTCAATTTCTTGTGATAAAGGACCTTTTAATAAAAAAGGTGGCATGAAAGTGATTTTTATTGTGAGAAAGAACCTTGAGGTTGAAATGCAAGAGTTAACCACCAAAATCCAATGTTAACCAACCACTTTATTTTAAGTGTAATTTCTGACATATTTTCCTTTCTAATTAAATTATTGTGTATAGATATAGTACAACAGAAAAACGAACGCGAAATTTAAGGCTCAAAGATAAAGAATCTTCCCAAATAAGTAAAAAATCAACATAATAAATCATATCATATATATTTGATCATATGAATTATTGACCTAAGCACAATTCATATGTAATATACATAATTAGCGTAAAGAAAATCTCATTTTCTTTATCAAAAGATACAAGTAAAGATTACAAAATATAAATCCTTAAAGTACAAAATTTTTCCAGCTAAAAATAGTCCTTTCTGCTTTAATTTTATAACTCATATCAAATCCTAATTTTTCCACTTATTTTTGCAAAGTTTTTGCCTTTCTACAAGAGCAGCAAACCATAACAAAACTCCTAATGTCAGTAAAACTTACAGGATATAAAGGTAGATGATTGATATCAATGGCTTTATCCAACAGTTGAAAATCATAAAACAAAATAAAAAAAATTAAAAAAAAAAACCTTTTCCTCCCAAAGAATGAGTAACATGTTATTACTACATTTGCTTGATTTTCAAGACGTGCCTTGATGAAATCCAGGTTATTTTTTAGGTGATACCACCTGTTTGGGGTCCAAATAATCAATTTAATGGATACAAGTCTAAGTTAGCCAAGTCCATTGACCAAACTCTTTTGCCATTTGGATCAAATCAGCCCACCAATGCTTGAGCCACTTTACCAAGATTTAAATACCCCAAAATTCACTAAACAAAGTATCTACAAACATTTCAACATTTATTACACTTCCATGCATTGATTTCTTTCCTTGAGTATCAATCACACGTACTAACTTAGGCATCGAGCAAGTTTCCTCGGATACACCCTCGAGGCCTGTTAACGTGCTCTTTTGTGCAAGTGATCTTTGCTTCATCTACAATTAGTCCAAACCAGTCTTCAATTCACGAATAAAGGTCAAAGTATTGACCACATTGTTTTACCCAAAACAATTCGATGTCTTCTTCTGTGCAGAAGACATTCTCAAAGACAAACATTTCCAAAGTGAAACTCTCGAAAATGCTTGAAGTAGAGGTTCACTCCAAAAGGGACTTTGAATCTCTTAAGTCAGTCCTAGCTTAGTGCAAGGCAAGATTTCCACAAGAATTCTCCCTGGCAGAGTCAAGACAACTGAGACGGCCAACCAAAGCTATCTAGAAACCGAAGAGGACCACCCCTACTTGGTTTACTGGATACAATCATCCTAACATGCCCTCAGGCCAGGCCATCAACACGTGCAAGTTATGGAATGTAATCCAACATTTCCTCCAATGAACTAAGGATGCTGAGCCCCAAAATAGTGGCGAAACGGCTAAGGCTTATCTCAATATACATCGGCCAACTAAAATATAGCTCGACATGGACAAGGGTCTGATATATGTATTTTATATGTGATTTTTTTCCCCATCCTAAAGTTATATTTGTGCTTATTTGAGCTATACCGAGCTATTTTTATTACCAATGTATGCTATCTGGTGTTTTTGTAGAGTTTGTATTATTTTGTAGGAGTTTGCATATTTATGACAATTCTGGAGCTTAATGAGTCAATACAAAAATATTGAAGTTTGATCATATTTTATGATCGAATTTTATTTTCCCAAGGCCGAGTTATAGTAATTTAGTTTGGTAATTAAGCGCTCGATTTAGAGAGGAGTTAACTCTATGAACTACAAAATAAAGTAAAAGTCTTACTAGGGTATTTAGTCATGGATCATATTTAAAGACAAGCTCAAGCTAAAAGTCCAAGTTACAAATTCAATCTTGATAGGCCCAATTCCAAGAGAGATTGGCCAAGCCCACACAAGAGGATCCGTTGTTGGTAGGGATGGCAATATTAAGTGGATATCCATTATCCAGCTCCACCCGCTGTAAATAAATGGACGAAAACCCGAGTTAAATGGATGAGAAGCAGGTGATGGATTGGATCGGATGTGGATGATACTTTTTTCACCCGCTAACCATCCACCCACCCGTTTAACATATATTAAAAGTTTTAAAAATAAAATATGAAATGTGCAAGAAAATTACCTTTTTTTTTGTTGCAAATTAATTGTTCAAATAATATGTTGTAATTGTTTCCTTTTTTATTAATAAAATAAAAAAAATATTGTATAAATAACCGAAAATTAGAGTTTATGTGAGTTTTTTTTCACTTTAATACTCATCCATTAGTCATTTGCAGATGATGGACGAACGGATATGGATGATGGGTGAAGCAGGTGACGAATGGATGTAGATGAGACGATTAGAATAATGGATGGATGCGGGTGAAGCTTCACCCAATTCGAATCCGATCCATTGCCATTCTAGCTGTTGGGAAAATAAAAATAGTGGGCTCGATCGAGTAGCCCAATGCCTGATTGGGCGAGAGAAATCCAAGTGCTGCTATAATGTCTTCTATGCGTATTGTGGGTGGGGTATTATATAAATCATATTAGTGGGCTGACATTGAGGGGAGGTTAGATTATCTATTTTTAGGTGTTGTTTGGTTGGAGGTAAAAAAACATGGGAAGTTCTATGTCCTAGGAAATAGATATTACATATGTTGTTTAGTTGACACAAATGTATCAAAGTGGGGGAAATGAAAATTCCAAGGGAAGTTTCAATCCCCATAAAACATGGGAATTCACTTACCAAGCTTCTCCCCCCCCAGCGGTAAGTCAAGATTCTCATGATTATTGTGGAGCCTACTTGCATTATTATCATTAATAATTTAATCTCTTTCTTTCTTTCTCCAAATTATTTAAATTATATAAAAAAAAATCATCAAGTTAACTAACAAAACATAGGAAATAAATTCCTAGGCATTCAAAGTTCCTATATTATCAACCAAACAAACTTAAACTTAATTCCTAGAAAATGGACAAGGGAAACTACTTCCCATGAAATATAATTTTCTATGGAACTTATTTCCCATGTCAACCAAACAACACCCCTTAGTCTTAGGTTGTTTTCCCGTAGAATTTGTTTAGTTAAAATCTTTGTTGCTTTTTTCGATTCTTAATATTAAAATTGTGCTTTAAATTAGTTTATCTGATTTTTTTAGTTATGGTGTCTTTTACACTTTTCCATTATTAGTGCTATTAATTATTACTATTTCTTTTCATTAGTTTTATGATTATCATTGTTTTCTATGATTTCTTTTTCTTGTTTTAATTATGTTTGATTTGATTGTTTTGGTTAGATTAACTTTAATTATGTGTGAATGGTTTAATTTTAGGGTTTTTGGGGATTCATAATTAATATGATAGGATAGGTTTTTTTTTTTTTTTTTTTTTTTTTTGGTGGTGTTTATAGAGCCACAAGGGCGAGTGATGAGAATTGATCCTAGGATTTCCTAAAATTGGGAAGGAAACTCTAATCACTTGATATATCCCTCACTCTCAGGAATAATTTATTATTATTGGTTATTGATATTGTTTATTAATTTCCTATTGAATTGTTTTAATTCTATGCAATTGGATTATGAATCGAACATATATAATTGTATTGTAATAGTATAGTAATATTGAGATTATGAATCGAGCAGATGTGATTTTGATATAAAGGCTAATTTCAATAACTCGAATTGAATCTAATAAACTGCAAGAGCCTTTTAGTTCTAATTCTATGATTAATAAATTGCGAGAGCTTGTTAATCTGATTAATTGCAATATTGACTGTTAATTGTTATGTTTTATCCCGAATTATTAATTACTAGATGAAAGCTCGTGCGATGCACGATTTTTCATACATATATCTCAAGAAAAGATATTTTCCTATGTACTCTAAGTTTTTTTTTTTGTTATAATTATTTGATTTATTTTACAATTTAATAATTTCAAACAAAAAAGAAACAAAAACAAATAATAATTTAATTAAAATGATATTGCCAATTATAAAAGTATAATTTTTTAATGTAATTTATATTGCGACTTAATTTATTGTTGTTTTGTATTTTATTCGTTGTTGTTAGTTATATGAAAATAATATGATATCTTTCAAAAAAAAGAAAAATTGTAAATTTTCATTGATTACATATTAGGATAAAATCTTTAATGTGAAAAGATAATAATTTTTTATTTTTAAAATAATTTAAATCCTAAATCATTATTCGTTGCTTTTTACACTTGAAATTAAACTCTCAAATCTATATGTCATTTTGTATATTTCTTGTGATCTCTAACAAATAATCTATCTTTTCAAATTTTTAGACATAAAATGTTTAAAGAAGGTAAAGTTTTTTATTGCGTTATAAGTTTTAAATTTTTTTTATGAAAAAAATATCTTATTAATCGGGTATTTAGATAAAACCATTAATTTCATAAGATAATTTTTATTTTTTTAATAATTTAAATCCTAATGTCTGACGGTTTTTTATACATAAAATCTCATAAAAATAATTTTTGTAATTGGATCATACTCATAATATTTTTTATTACTTTTCTATTGTTTGTTAGGGATAATTTTTCATTAATATTATGTAATTTATTCCCCTAATAAATATTTTGATAAGAACATTAAAAATAATAGTTATTAGATGTAATATTTCGATGTAAAAAAATTTGTATTAAAAAAAAAATCGATAGGATCACCAACTTTGTTAACACCGATATCTCTTCCATCTTGTAAAAGTGGATAAATAGAAAATGTTAGCAAACATAAAATTTATATAAAATTAATCTTTATAGTTTTATAAAATAAATTAAAATGTTTACCAGAAATTGAATAATTGTTGTGAAATTAATCTAAAAATTATAATTGTACAAAATTAATTCTATGCATTGGAATTTTTTCATCGTCCCCAATCGCCCAAACAATAGTATTTTGGAAAATTGAATCATTATTTTTTTGTCGCTGACAATGTGTGCGATATTGCTTCTTATTTGTAACGACTGAAAAGTATCTAATGAAGTAAACTTTTCCTTCAATCAATTTTGAACAAAATTTTAGAACAAAGTTGACTTTAATTGAGGCATGAACGTAATTACCCTGTAATTAAAAATAAAAAATTAATTCAATGTTTTGACTTTATTAAGCTACCTAAATCACAAAAAATTTGTTTTAATCATAAATTACTTGATAAAAACTAAAAGGTTCATTAAAAGATTTAATAAATGTAAATGATTTATAAAGATATAATACCTCCTCATCCAATAGGATCATCAGGCGAGAAACTCGTACTTTGATATTCCAAAGATTTTTGCTCGAATATAATTCTCTGATTAAATTAGATCTGCATGTAAAAACAAAATTCAGTAAACAAAACATAAACATATAATCATTAAGTATCCCAAATAAACACAATTTATGCAATAATCACAAATATACCGTTAAACATTGGTTTTAAAAATTAGGCTAAGAATTACCCAGCCATTGATGACCTAATAAAACTGACACAAAATTAATGACACAAAATTTGCTTGGTTTGGTTTTGTATTGATACGAAATTTTGTTGGTGTCATATGATGCGTCAATTTATAATGGTAGATATCATAAATTTTAATTTAATTATAATTAAGGAATAATTTTTATTTCTTATCATAAACACTATCAAAATTTATCTTATAATAGTAGGTATATAAATCCTATCTCTAAAGTTTATTATGTTAAAAGATAATTTTTAGTTTTTTAAATAAATTAAATCCTAATAAATCAATATTCGTTGTTTTTACTTACGTGACAAAATTCTTAAATCTCGTTCGTCACTTTTGTCTAGGTGGCGACATAATTTTTTAATTCAAAAATAAAATACAAATCTTTCTTCTTATTGGTCGAAAATATACCTTTGCTTATGTGGCGCTCCGAATGCTCTCCAAAAATGCCTACTTTATTTATATATATTAGATTAGATTGGTGAATCTACACCCTAGCCCTTTTATTATTTATTTTTCCATAGTTTATTTATTGTCGTAATATAATTCTCAGTAAAATACTCGTTCTTGATAATTTAAATTAAAATACTTCCTCCATTTTTTTTTTTTGCATCACTTTAGTTTTCACGGACTCTTAGCCAAATTTTGAAGTACAGAGAGGTAAAGAGAAGAAATAAGTAGGGCCCATGTGGTAAGACAGAGATAGAGAGAATTTATTACTACCTCTATTTACTATTATGTGCAACAAAATGATTTGCACATTTCCCAAGAAGAAACTTTTAAGGGAGATTAATTAAGAAAAGGGAGCAAATAATTAAGGTCATAATTGAACACCAACATCACCACCAAAATCCTCCCCACCCACCCTGCTGCCACCACAAACCCTAAAATGCAGCAACCACTAGGACCGCTGATAAGTGATAGGGGATTTCTAGGCTCGTTTTTAGGTTTAATTTCTAATAATTTCTCTAGTTTTATGCTTTATTTCTCTCTTTTTCTTATTTTCCTTATTTGATCTTTTTTTTGAGTGTTTTCGTAATTTTTAGTGGTTTTAGCTTAATTTCGTAATTTATTTAATGTTTCTTATTTTCTATGTTTATATAAGTTTTGGTTTTAGTTTTATTCATATAATAACTTCTCTTTTTATTATTTATTTGAGTTTATCATTTTATTTTACTTTGTTTTATTTTATTTTATACGTCATTCTACCCTCATGTTTGGTTTTGTGTGTAGGTTTATATTCGGGTCGAGATACATGTCCTAATTTGAAGTTATTTTTGGTATCTCCGGTTCGAAACACTACACTTATTTAGCCACATGTCACGCGCTGACTTGTTTGCCTAAGTCCCATCGCACGTGGTCCACTAGAATCAACACCCGTTAGATCCTAGTCAGGACTTCCTCTTGATTGCTAGGCTAAGTGTGCTACGAAAAGCTGGCAAAGTAAGAAAGATGCTCACAAGAATGCTTTCAAAGAATGCTTTGATTACTTTGAGAGAGAATTACAAGTGATGGAATGTGTTGGCTAGTTTGTACAAATGAATGGGATGACCTATTTATAGACATCCTTACAACTATCCCTACGATTCTAGAGTATTCCTAACCTCCTCAAATGGAGGGTTCTAGACTACACTATCTAGAGAGTTCCCACCTCCAAAGGGATACATACAAGGAGGTTCTACACTCTTCCTAAGTCTAGAATGCCCAAGACCTCCCTAGAACATTCTAGAACGTACCCTACTTATGTACATATATAGAGGATCCTAGAAACTCCTACTATGTACAAGATGACCCTTGAATATTCTAGAGACATCCCCTCTAGAATACTCCTTCAAAAGAACCTTATAGATAGATCCGGAACCTTCTAAAAGCATCTCACGTTTTTCGGGCTACCCGCTACCAAAACTTGTACTTTGGGACCTCATCTCGGAAAACCGACACCACGATGGTCTTCCTTGGCCCAAAATATGGTGGACCCCCAAATTTGGCCCAGTTGGAGTTCGTTTGGGCCCCCAAATGGCCCATTATTGTGTTACTGTCATGTGGTGTTCACTAGGGAAAACAGCAGGGTGCTAAATAAAGCTCTATAGAGGGAGGTGCTCAGCTGGGCACCAAGGGCAAGCCCCCTAGCAACGATTATGCCCTGTTGCCTATTGACCCCAATGACTCCCATGGTTGGCAAGGGAGATGACCCGTGACACACAGCTCTCCTGCTCCCAATTTCCCACCAAACATCAACAATCACACCACCTTCGCACCTCCAATTCACCTCTTTTGCCTCACCAGCACTCACCTTAACATCAAGCAGCGCACCTCCAACCTTAGCTCCCCAACCACCTTCAACACAACCATGCACCTCTCAGCTTTGCCACATCAATTCACAGCAGCCCACAAACCACCACAACCATCCCCTGCACCACCGCACATATCTCCTCCTCCAATAACAAACAACCTACACAACACACCTAACTCCCCTGTTTGCCTTCTCTTTCCACCGCAACAGCACCCAACAATACCACGCACCAAATCCCGACCTCCGCACCTAGCACCGGCCACAACTCCGCAAACAGCAGCAATTCACACTCCAATGCAGCCCCTGTTTCGTTTATCAATCGAAGCGGGCACTCAATATCAAGAAGCGGACGCTCCGCAATCTTCCATTTCATCAATTTCGGGCAAAAGCAAGGAGCGCCCGCTCCAATGGGTTACGCGGCCGCTCTTTCATGGTCTTGTGTTTCTTAATTCTCATGTGACTTGCGCGTGAATGGAGGTTCTTATTGAAATCGAACGGCTGGGATTTATATGAATTGCTGATTACGCTTGATGATGGTGATTAATGATGCAAGTTGAACAACCACCCATAACTGATCAAGCACAACTACCCAAAACCGACTAGGCGCAAACACCAAACCCAAAACATGCAATCTCGTAAACAGCCTACAAACCTCCCATAACAAAATCAACCTTCCCCGAAAAACTCACCCCCACCCTTTTGGAGCTGTCGTACCCAACCCTAAACTACCTCCACCAAAAAAACCCCAACAATCTACACCAAAAACACCACCATCGTGAACCATACACCTCCCATATCCACCAAAAAAAAATAACAGTCTTAAAATAAGAAAAAAAAATGACATATTAATAACTTCACATCATCAATTAGGATTTTATTTGGTCAAATTAGACCATGAAAACTTTAGAGATAAAGTTTTCAAGTCAAATTTGCCCATAAAAACCTCAAAAACTTCAGCAGAAATTTTAAATAATAAAAGAGAAGGAAGCTAAGAGAGAGAATGAGGAGTCAACGCCAAGGAGAATGGGCGGCGGCGGCGACTTCTAGCAAAGAAAGTGGCGGTCGTCATTGACGGTGGCGGTCGGAAACTAAGGAGAGTTGAAAGAGAGGTGAAATTTGTGGGTAGATGAAGAAAAAGGGTACTCTAGAGTAGACAACGTTGGTGGTGGTGGTTTCTAGTGAGTGTCGAAGATGGTGGTTGGAGGTGAAGCAGAGGGAGAGAAATTTGAGTTGAATGGGTTCATTTGATTAGTTTGGGGTAGATTTAAAAAATCATTAAGTTAATAAGTTAGTAATAAGTTTATAATAATGAGTTAATGTGTTAATTGGATTTAAGTAATGGTATATTGATAAATTCATTTACAAAAATATATCAAAAAAGAAAGTGTTAGTTTGTTTCACATAATGTGAAACATCCATTTATATATAGCAAGTGTTGCACGTAATAGAAAACAGAGGTAATAGTTAAAAGGAAAAGTGATGCAACTAAAAAAACAAAGAAAGTATTAATTTAGAGTAAAAGAACATTATTTTACTGTGAATTCGACCCTACTTCCCTATCTATTTTAGTAAGTGATTTTAGAAATTACTTTTGATTAGGTGATACGACTTTAGCCTATTGTGAGGTGGGTAGCCTGTCGTTGGAAATCCTATTTGAGTGCTCCCATTTAACTTTAGCAATATTCACATGCATCGCATTGACCATTGTTTGTGGTTTGTATATAAAATAAAACATGAATGAATGTTTATTGAAATTGTCTCAAAGCATAGTTTTCAAATATCAACTATATATAAGTTAAAAGTTTAACTTATTGATAATTAAAGATATCAAAATTAAAGTTGCGCATTGGTAAGTGTGCCAGTCAAACTACACCCCCCGTTTTTAAAAATTTGCTCCATTTCTCCTGGTCATGTATGCCGATGCTAATATTTGATCAATATCTTTAATTATCAATAAGTATAAATTCTAACAATTGAAGATTAATAATTTATTCATTGAGATGATTCCAACAAATACCCACAAGACAATATTTTTTTATGTTTAAATCAAAAACATTAGTCAAAGTAGAACGAATGAATAGTACAAAAAATGTTCATTAATACTTGTATAATTTTTTTACTTTTTACACAAAAATAAACGTAAAAAGTAGAAATGGAACAAGTATTCTAAAACAGAGGCAGTATCAAATTTAAACAGAAGAAGTAATAATATATGGCTACAAGAGAAAAATGAAGCAAGTTATAAAATAAGTAGGGAATACAAATTCGAAATTACAACTACACGAGTCACACCTAGGGGTGTGCATGGGTCGGGTACCCGTATCGTTAACACTATCGGTTCATGTACCCGATAACCAATAACACTAAAAATAATATCCATTAACCAAACCGATAAGTTTGGATACCTGAATTTCGGGTATCCGAATTTTCGGATCGATTATCAGGTACCCAATATGATATCCAATAATGAAAATTTATAATTTATAATTTAGTTATTATGATATCTTTCAACACTAATAATACCGCATGATCAAGACCAAATTAATAATATTACTAATCATTTAAATTATGAAGTGATATGAAGAAAAGAAGAGTTTAGATTTTGGATAAATAGATTTAAGTAGGAAAAAAAATGCTTATCGAATCGGATCGGGTAATCGTTAATTTTAAAATGATACCCAATAACCGTACTCGATAACAAATTATCGAATCGGGTACCCGAACCGTTATGGTTTTAGGATTGGTTTGAGGAAAAGATACTGTAAAATCAGAAAATAAAGATTTAAATGTGGGCCGAATTTCTTAATGTAAGTATAATGCTATGACGTGTTAAGAACACAGTCTTAGAAGCAAAATTCGCTCCGACTATGGTGCAATCGGAGATGGTATTGACCCCCAAGATTTAACATAGCGATCTCTCTTAATGTGCACTTAAAAAGAGAGATTAAGAACTCACAATTTCTCAGAACTAATTTAGAGGAAAACTAATTTTTAGAGGAAGAGGAAGAAGAGAAATTTCAGTGTGTCAAAACTGATTGCAAACTCAGAAGGAGTAAAAACGTATGTTGCGAGCTTCGTCAGTTACACCACACCACGCACGTGCCACGAACACGAACCGATCGAACGGCGGTGGCGGTGCGGGCGTGGGGATGCCCCCTTCTAGCTCACAACAATAGGGAAATCACTCCAAATAACTAACCTTAAACCCTCATATAAAAACCAAGGAAAAAATTCCCTCCTCCACCAACGTGGGACAAAACTCTTTTCTTCCAATATATAAAACAAGTAAAACCAACCTTATCCCACCAATGTGGGACAAAGAGTTTTCCTCCAAAACAAATAAATTACTTCCCTAGCATTATTTTCAACAATCCCCCACAAATGCGAAGGAAAAAGATTTTAAAACAAAAAAACTTGTTCTGAGCATTTCAATAGGCTTGATACTTAAGTATTGATATCTTTCAATTGAACCAATACATAGTGATGATTAGGGCAACTCCTTTGTTAAGTGAGTGAACGAATCTGGAACTCACTCAACTCAAAAGTTAAACCCTAATAAAACATATCTTACCTTAAAACATTGTGAGTTTCGCGATTAAAAACAACCACCAATAATATTGGCCATCGAACTTGGGATGCTCATGAGCGCCTTAGAAAGACTGCCCACGTCTTTCATAGAAGGTAGCCAAACCTTCACACCCACGTAGGTGATTTCATCAAGTCTATCGCATAGACCACCCAGACCCTGGGATATTAAATCATTTAAGAGCCTTTGCTCAACCTCACATTATCAAAACAGTGAATTCATCAAGTCCGTCTCATTAGGACCACCCAAATCCTGGGCTATGAATTCATTAAAAGTTAAAAGCTTAACCTCACCAAATGTATAAGTCATAGGAATGGAAAGTGTACAATTATGAGTCTTTCCATGGCTTCGTTAGTCCACATGAATCCTTGTGTGAACAAGGTCGAGTATCCACCATGAATTCCTCAACTAACGGGCTTAAGCCCCATTCCCCTCGACGTATCAAGGACAAGTCTCCTATTTACTCCTTTGGTTAAAGGATTTGCTAGATTCCTCTCAGATCTTACATATTCCATAGTGATAACACCACTTACTATCAAAGTCCTCACAGACTCATGTCTCACATGAATGTGCCTCTTTTTGCCATTGTAAACACTGTTTTGGCAACACAAATAGTAGCCTGTGAATCACAATGTAAATAAATAGGTGGAGCAGGTCACACCACTTACTATCAAAGTCCTCACAGACTCATGTCTCACATGAATGTGCCTCTTTTTGCCATTATAAGCACTGTTTTGGCAACACAAATAGCAGCCTGTGAATCACAATGTAAAGAAATAGGTGGAGCAGGTCACCCCCACAATGGAATATTTGCTAATAAGTTTCTTAACCACTCCGCCTCTTGCCCGGCCAAGTCCAAAGCAATGAATTCATACTCCATAGTCGACCGGGAAATACAAGTTTGTTTTGAAGACTTCCAAGACACAGCTGCTCCACATAAAGTGAAAACATATCCACTAGTGGAACTTAGCTCATCATTGTCAGACACCCAGTTTGCATCACAATATCCATCTAACACAGCAGGAAAACCAACATAATGCAAACCCCAATCCGTAGTGCCTCGAAGATACCTCAATAGGCATCTAAGGGCATTCCAATGCTCTCTATTAGGGTTATGGGTATACTAACTAAGCCTACTAACTGCATAAGCTATGTCAGGTCGAGTGTAGTTCATAAGAAACATTAAACTCCCAATTATTTTAGCATACTCAGTTTGTGACACACTATTGCCATTATTCTTTTTCAAGTGAATGCTAGCATCATAAGGAGTTTTAAAGGCACAACATCATAACTGTTAAATTTCTTTAACACTAATTTCCACATAATGAGATTGAGACAAAGAGAAACCATTACTAGTTTTGGTAACTTTAAAACCCAAAATCACATCAGTTTCACCTGAGTCTTTCATCTCAAACGGAGAGGAAAGAATTCTTTTGTTTCATTAATAACATCAATATGTATACCAAAAATCAACATATCATCTACATATAAGCAGAGAATTACACAATCAGATCCAAACATTTTTTAGTACACACACGTATCAGCACAGTTTGCTACAAACCCAAAACTAAGTATTGTTTTATGAAACTTTTCATACTACTGTTTTGGAGCTTGTTTTAACCCATACAAGGATTTCTTTAACTTACACAATTTTTGTTCCTATCCAGGAACCACAAAATCTGGAGGTTGTACCATATAAATTTCCTCCTCTAAATCGCCATTTAAAAAAACAGTTTGCATCCATTTGATGCACAATCAAATTATAGCTAGAAGTTAATGCAAGTAAAGTACATATAGTGGCGATCTTAATTAGTCACTAGTGAGTAAGTGTAAAAGAAATCAACACCAAATTTTTGTGTAAACCCTTTAAATCACTAGTCTTGCCTTATACCTTTCAACAGTACCATCAGTTCTAAGTTTTCTTTTAAAAATCCATTTACAACCAATGGCTTTACTACCTTTAGGCAAATCAACTAGTTCCCACGTATGATTAGACATGATGGACTCTATTTCACTATTAACATCTTCCCTCCAAAAACTAGCATCAATTGAACTCATGGTCTCTTCAAACATTTTAGGCTCATCATCAAACAAATGATAACATACAACAAGTCCATCTATTTCATCAACATCATTGAGTTCAGTTAAGAAGTAGTCAAAAAATCAGGACCAAAGCTAGTCTCGATTCTACGTCTCTTACTTTTCCTAGGTTAACATCATCATTTTGAACAACAGGAGAAGGAACATGCATAAAAGAGGATGAAGGAGCAGATATAGTCACATCATGAGATACATAAATTTTCTTCAAAGGGAAAACATGCTCAAAGAATTCAGCATCTCTAGATTCACACATAGATTTATCATTTAAGCACATGAACCTATAGGCTGCACTATTTGCAGCATAACCAACAAATATAGCATCAAAGGTTTTAGGTCCAATATTTTCTCGTTTAATGGAAGGTAAGGCAACTTTAGCAAGACCCCCCCCCCCCCCACACACACACTTTCAAATACTAGGCACATGGCCTTTCCACAATTCATAGGGAGTTTTATCAAGTTTTTTATAAGGTACTTTGTTCAACACATAAGAAGCAGAAAGAATGGCCTTCCCCCATATATTATCATGCAAACCAGAACTAATCAACATAGCATTCATCATCTCCTTAAGGGTTCTATTTTTCCTTTCAGCAATGCCATTTTGTTAAGGAGTATAGGGAGCAGAAAGATCATGGATAATTCCATTTTTCTCACAAAGTCCTTTTAAAAAGGTGGTTCCGTACTCCCTCCCCCCCCCCCCCCCGCCTTATAAATTTAAAACATGTTTTCCACCTCATCTTTGGTTCTTAACAGATACACTTTGGTATATCTAGAATGGTCATCAACGAAGGTAATATAATACCGTTTTCTGCCTCTACTTACGATATTCTTAAAGTCAGCTAAGTCCGTATGAACCAATTCAAGCAATTCAGTTTGTCTACTAATAACAGGTTTGAATGGTTTCTTGGAATGTTTAGCTTCAACACAAATTCGACATTTATGACCAATACAGACTAGACTAGGAATTAAAGACATGTTTTGCAAGTGTTTCATAAAACCATAATTTACATGTCCTAATCTAGCATGCCAAAGATCAAAAGTCTCAACAATATAAGCAGAAGTAGAAGCTTTATTAATAAAATTAGCAACAAATACAGTTTCAAAAATAAATAGCCCATCTGACAGATATCCCTTACCCACAAATTCCCCATTACGAGATAACACTAACTTATCGCCTTTAAAAACAAGTTTCACACCAGCCTTGTTAAGAAGAGCACTAGAAATTAAATTTCTACGAAGGGAAGGGACATACAACACATTTTGCAAAGACAAAGATTTTCCAGAATTTAATTTAAGGAGAATTTTTCCTTTACCGAGAACTTTGGAACTGCTAGAATTGCCCATGAACACCTGATCAGCTTTGGCAAACTCATGGAACTCGATGAAAAGGTCTTTGTCCGAACAGAAATGCTTGGTGGCTCCGGTGTAAACGACCCATTCTGCTTTGTTGCCAACAAGGTTGATTTCAGAAACTACGGCAACAATGACATCATCAGATTCTTCAGCAATATAGGCTTAGTTCTTTTCATGACCTGGTCTGATTTCTGCCCATTGTTAGATGCATCTTTGCGGTTGTATCATTTCCATGCCTTGTGGCCTTGCTTTCCACAGACATAGCAGCCACCATTACCCTTCTCAGATTTGTTGTTTTTCTTGAAATTATTGCTCCTTTTGTTTTGAACTCCAAACGGTTTTTGATTTTGGTTCTTCTTGGAATTTACAACATCTTTGTTTTGTTTGTTAAACCTGTCATGTTTTAGAACATAAGATTCCACAATGTTATCTTTAACAGAAAGTTCATAAGGGGAAGAGTCCTTATCCTTAAGGCGGTTGGCTTCTTCAATCTTCATATGACTGACTAGCTCCTCAAGTGACATATCCTTCTTCTTGTGTTTGAGATGGTTGCGGTAGTTTGACCACGAATCAGGGAGCTTCTCGATCAGAATGTTGGCTTGCAGCACCTCGCACATCATCATACCCTCGGCCAGAATGTCAGCGATTAGGTTCTCGTACTCATAAACTTGCTCCATGATCGACTTGTCATCAACAATCTAGAATTTCAGTCACTTTCCAGTTGCATACTTCTTCTTTCTCGCATCATCATTCCCATATTTCTTCTCAAGAGTCTCCCAAAAAGATTTAGCAGATTTGTTGTTGATGAAGATATCGAACAGCGGGTTGGACATGTGACTCAGATGATGACCTCGAACGAACTTGTTATGCTTCTCATATTTAGCGATATGTTCGTCTATGGAAGAAGATGATGCAGCAGTGGTATCTCCGACTTGTGGGCGAACTGGATAGTCACGAACAAGAACATAATCAACCTCCAATTGTTCGAAGAAGATTAACAATTTTTGAAACCAACTTTCGTAGTTAGTCCTATCAAGGGGTTCAAGTTTTGAGAGATCGGGTAGGTTTTGTGATTGAAAAATCCATGATCTGAAATTACAGTAGAAAATTTTGCTTCTAAATTGTAGGAAAAGATACTGTAAAATTAGAAAATAAAAATTGAAATGTGGGCCGAATTTCTTAATGTATGTATAATGCTGTGACGTGTTAGGAACACTATCTTAGAAGCAAAATTTTCCCCGACTATGGTGCAATCGAGATGGCGTTGTCCCCTAAGATTTAACACATCGATCTCTATTAATGTGCACTCAGAAAGAGAGATTAGGAACTCACAATTGCTCAGAACTAATTTAGAGGAAAAATGATTTTTAGAGGAAGAGGAAGAATAGAAATTTCATTGTGTCAAAACTGATTGCAAACTTGGTTTTTAAAAGCTTTCAAAACTCGTAACTGCTGGAGAAAAATCGAGAAGCAGTAAAGATAGAGGGCGAAAATCAAGGGGACGTTTTGAACGAGTAAAAATCTATGTTGCGAACTTCGTAAGTGAACGATCTCATAAACTTGGACCGTCAGTTACGCCACAGCCCAAAAAAGCACACCACACCACACACGTGGCACGAACACAAACTGGCCGACGGCGGTGGCACACGCGTGGGGATGGCCCCTTCTAGCTCACAACAATAGGGAAAACACTTCAAACAACTAACCTTAAACCCTCATATAAAAACCAAGTAAAAACTTTCCTCCTCCACCAATGTGGGACAAAACTCTTTTCTTCCAATATATAAAACAAGTAAAACCAATCTTATCCCACCAATATGGGACAAAGAGTTTTCCTCCAAAATAAATTACTTCCTTATCATTATTTCCGACATGATTACCCTAATTTTCGGATCGGTACGATTCAAGTTTTCGATTTTTCGGATAATTTTGCTCAGCCCTTACTCACACCACCTCTCTTACTCGTACAAAGTTTCAATTATATTTGTGGACGTGGAGTTTATAAAGATTCTCTCATCTCCCCATTTTGACTACACTTTCTCTTTCAAAGTCACACATCCCACATTACTCTAACACTTGGCCACAACATTTCATCCTCTTTGATGGGTTAAAATTAAGGGAAATTCTACATGGTGGCTTCATGGTTTTGTGTTTTCTATGTGGAAGACGAATTTTTTTCCAGCTCTCTTCAGTGGTACCAAGGTTTAGAAAAATTTACATTGTGATCTTTTTTAGGTTTATGGTTAACCTTTTTAGTTAAAATGGTTAACCTTTGATTTTTTTATTAAAAAGTTATTTAAATTATATTTTAAAATAATAAAAAATTTAAAAACAAAAAATTCCCCAGCCACCTATCCCCACCCCTAGCCTCGCCGGAAACCTTGCCGGCGGCGGCCGCTACTATTCCCCCTCCCCCTTTGCCGGTTTCTCCCCTCCCCCAACGCCGGTTTTCCACCTCCCCCAACGCCGGTGATCCCCTTTCACAAAAATCCCCTCCAACCTCCTGAGCAACCACCACAAAAAAATCCCTTTCCTACTCCCGAAAAACCCCAAAAACTCCTCCTCCACCCCGAAACCCTAGCGGCTAGGGTTTTCGATGGTGGGGGAAGGGTGTTTGGGGGTTTTCGAGAGTTGGGGAAGGTTTTAAAGGAGTTTCGATTGGTGGTGACTAGAAAAGGAGATTCGAGTGGTGGTTGCCGGCAGAAAAGGAGGGGAGGAAGGTGGGTCGCATCACTGACGTTGGGGGAGGCGGAAAACCGGCGTTGGGGGAGGGGAGAAACCGGCGCAGGGGGAAGAGGATAGCAGCAGCCGCCGGCGACAAGATTTCCGGCGAGGCTAGGGGTGGGGATAGATGGCTGGGATTTTTTTTGTTTTTTTTTTATAAAAAAAAATTTATTATTTTAAAATATAAGTTAAATAATTTTTTAATAAAAAAATCAAAGGTTAACCATTTTAATTAAAAAGGTTGGCCATAAACCTTAAAAAGGTCACTATGTAAAATTTTCTGAACCTTGGTGTCACTGAAGAGAGCTGGAAAAAAGTTCGTCTTTCACGTAGAAAACGCAAAACCACGAGACCACCATGTAGAATTTCCCTAAAATTAAACAGTCAAAATCTAGTAAATATTTCTCTTTATGGCTAAATTTCATAATTATCTTTTTCTCTTCCTTGAATTACTTCAAATTGGGTTAATTTATACTTGTATATTCATCTTTGTGCCAATGTTTTCATCTTTATGTACTTTGATTTTACGAATTATGTAATTTACTGCTGGTTTTGTTGCTTAGTTCTTCCAACCATACTCTTCTCAATTGCAAAATTGGTATTTTTCTCTCTCCTCTTTTTTATTTCCATCCCTCTGTCAAAAATAAAAACTGGAATTTTTTAACGTTAGATTTTTTTTTTTTTGGAAACGACGTTCAATTAATTTAATCTAAGATAAATGAGTTAAATTCTATGTAAATAAGAAGTTAAGAAAATAAAATGAGGCATTATGTAATAATTCTTTCAAAAACAAAAAGCTTCTTAATACTATTGAGCAGAAGTTTCAGTGAAAAAAAAAAAGAAAAAAAAAAAAGTGTCAACTATCATAGTAGGTTAAAATAATTGGAGTTAATGTACACTTTGTTGCTCTACCCAAAAAAAAGGAAAAAAAAAAGAAGCTGATGCGTATTTTTATGGGCTCCACTAAAATTTCGACTTTAGATGGATTGTAGTTTTAGACTTTGCACAATTTTGAGATAAAGGGACTAAATCTAAAGGATATGGAATAATTAAATCTAAGCAAGATCAAATTGTAACTAGGATATGGAGCTATTTAATCTAACCAAGACTAAATAACAACTAAATTGGTAGCTTTCTCAGCAAAATATCATATGAATTTCTCTTGCTAAAAAAACAATTCATATGAATTGATCAACTGTAACTCAAAACTTCTCTCCCTTCATTAATGAAAATAAAGAATATTTATAGACAAACATCCCATGCCTTTAGGATAATTAAAAGATAAAATAAAATATATAAGATATAAATACTAAATACTAATCCGAAATAACAAAATTTATCTTCTAATAATATTAGAAAATAATATCTTATCAAACTACTAATTCTACTCCAACTCTAATTCGATTAATCACGCGTGACTTTAGGATTAACGCTACTCAACCTCATGATTAATAGACGACTCAATAAAAATAAATAAAAATAATAAAATGATGATATTGATGTCTTGGATACGCATCAGATGCAAAATTAAACGGTTTTTTCCCCAATTTAGCACAACAACTTTTGAATATAAGTTGAGAGAAATATAGACTTAAGTGTGTTGATCTTGTACTTGTATGATGTATCATTTTACCCTCTAATTCTTTGTACTGTTGTACAAAGTAGTTCTTTTTTGTTTAGACAAATGATGTGAGTATGGCGTTTTACAGACATTTACTTTATTTCCACGAGCTTTTTTTACTTCTAATGTTTTGGTAATCATATTTGTATAACTCGAGCGAAGCAAAGCTTGGTCTAGTGGGGAACCTCTCAGGAGCACCTGTGAGAGGTTCTAGCCCGGAAAGGGCCCTTCTCCTTACACACAAAAAAAAAAAAAAAAAAAAAAAAAACAAAAAAAATGTATAGCTCGTGTTACCTATTTCGCTAGTACTCCGTATATGTTTTGATATGGGTTTGTAATTCTCTACCTAATACTAATTCAAAAGAGTCACCGGGGATGAGGAGGAAATTTGGAGTTTTGGTGTTGAAATATGCTGGTGTAACAAATGGGCATGAGAAGTTTATTGTAGTATTTAGTTGTTGATTGCATGGATAAGTATGATATTAATTGTTTATGTAGTGCCTAGAATACATTAACTAATAAGTCTTCACAATGTTAATCTTATTGTGATTATTGAGAAATTTTAGTCAGTTTGTCGTTTTTATCAGAAGTGGTTTGAATAAAACAATCCTAGGCTGGAATGTACAACTGAAAGCTGCAGACTTTGACAATTCCTGACCTATAAAGATATGCCATTTTGTAGCCGACTCCATCTTTGGGATCAAGGCTTCTATTTTTGTTTGTTCGTTTATTTGTAAGGATATCCTCCAATTCTTCTTATAGCTTC
Source organism: Chenopodium quinoa (assembly GCF_001683475.1). Lineage (NCBI taxonomy): Eukaryota > Viridiplantae > Streptophyta > Magnoliopsida > Caryophyllales > Amaranthaceae > Chenopodium > Chenopodium quinoa. The sequence continues at coordinate 6,475,192 of NW_018743252.1, read as the reverse complement.
TATAAGAGGTGAAAATTAGTGAGGCATTGCAGAACTCTTGAAAAATAATTAGTGTGCCTTTAGTGAGGGAGAGTGTATAATCACCTATAACTCTTGAGTTGGAGACTAGGATGATAGGTTCTTATCTGTTTTCATGAGCATAGGCAAGATTTGCGAGCCGAGTGTGTAATTTTCCATGATTTTTTCATGTTTTATTATATCCAATCTTTGATTGACATCAATTTATTTCATTCATAGAAAGGTTTGCATGATTAATGTACTTTTTATAGTTGAATTATCCACGGGCTAGATTAGAGAACTTATCTAATTTACTTGTTTATAACGTTTAATCATAAATATTAACATGATTCTCTTTATGCTCCGCTTTCTACGTAGATTTTGGTAGAGCAATCATTCATCGCAGGCTTGAGGCCCAATATGGACCGGATATCAGAACTCCCAGAAGACACAAGGAAGCACATACTCTCTTTCCTGACAACGCGAGATGCTATTCTGACAAGCGTCTTGTCCAAGACTTGGAGATATGATTGGCTTAACATCCCCTGCCTCAACTTTGGGCGAGATTTTTTTCTCCAAAACTGGAATTTGGACGATTCAAGTTACCGGCTGGCCTGCAAAGATGGTCCTGATCCTGAAGATGCACTAGGATTCCTGGAGTTTCTTGAAAGAGCTGTCATAAGCAAAAGACCAACAATTCAAAAGTTACACCTTTATATACCTCCAATATGTAGCTTGCATTCAAGAATTGCTTCTTGATTGAGCAGGTTGATAGTTGATGAGCTAGTGGTGGTTGTCATTGGTGATTCAATAATTTCTGAACTTAGTCGTACATACTATGAGCCAAAGTGTGTTTTATTTTGCAACTCTATGACTAGATTATGTATTCAGCGGTGCAACCTATCTGGTATATCTATTAGGGAAATTAATCTCCCTGCATTGCGCGAAACTTTCTGTGAAACGTATCATAATGAATCAGCAGATGGTTGAGAACCTAGTAGCTAGTTGTACAAGTGTTGAGAAGTTGTGCCTCAATGATTGCGAAGGTATTTAATCACTTCAGATTTCAGGGCATCCCAACCTAAATTATCTTGAACAGAAACGTAACAGGGGCTTGGAACTGTTTGAGATCAACACAGCAAATCTGCCCTCACTCTGTCATTCACCACATAGTAATATTCGCTGTAAACTTGTCTTGGGAGCCTCTTGTCATACTTTAACATATATTAAGTTAAAAGGTAAGCCTATTATATAATAATGTTTCATAGGCGCATAGAACATTAACTTTTGGGTGCCTTGTTTCTAATTGTGTGGTTGTGCCTATTTCAGGTCGTAGACTTGAAGGACTGGACTTCTGCTTCTGTCGAAAATTATCAGCTTTAAGGCTGCAAGGATGTTGTTTTAATAATGAATGGTTGGACCAACATCTCTCCCAACTTTCTTATCTCAAAGACTTGGAGATTGCTTTTTACTCTGGATCGAAACATTTAACGATTACATCAGCCCATCTTCAAAGTCTGAAAATTCGGTGTAATATGCAGTTAAAATTGGAACAAGTTCAGCTTATTGTCTAAACCTGCACGACTTCATTTTTTGCACCCATGGAAACATAATATCTCTTTCCTCAGAAACAACACTAGCACCTGCTTACGTTACCCTTCAGCTACAAATAAATGGAACTGGAGATAATACATGGGATGTCAAGCTTATTGAACTGCTCAGGCAACTAAGGCAGTCTAAATATTTGTCTATTGAGACAAAAATAATCGATGTACATCTTGTTCTGAGTGATTCAACCAAGTTATTTGATCTCATTTACTATGAGAGACCTAACTTTATACTTGCTCTTTATTAAGAATGTAATAATTCCGAGACCATTGAGACTGAGAAGTCAGTCACCACTATGTGAATTTAAGCAACTGAAGCTGTTTCCCGGATATTCTGTGAGCTGTCTTGATGTTACTAGAAGCATTGAAGCCATCCTTTGGTTGTGTCCTCGACTGAAGACTTTTCACATGATGGATGAAAGACTTGGTCCTTCTCCATATTTTCATGCTCAGCAGAACTCAACATTATTGAAAATGCTGTTGAAGGTGTGATTATCTTTTCTAATTCTCCTTGGTCTGAAAAGAATTTCTCTTGAGATTATACTTTTATATTTTTAGTAATATAAAATAATAATAACCCCTTGATTTATACAATCTGATATTTCTAAAACATAGAAACAAAAAATTACAGTACAATCTGATGATGGGTTTTTTCAATTTATATCTTTACTGACTTAAATGCAATAATATTCAGTGATCTGAAAATTGGTATTCTATATTTTTTACTTCTCCTAAATATAGTATGAATTTGGTATCATGAAGGGTACTAACAGAAAACTACAACGTTCTACTACCAACAACAACAATTTGAAAGGGAAATTAAACCAGAAAATCAGGTTGAGAGAATGAAGTAGGCTTTTTGATTGATTAACTAAGAAGGATTGCTAACAAACAGTGGCTTGAGGCACCAATCTTCACTAGGTCACTACTCCCACAATTTCATTCACCACACAAAAGCTGCCTATGCTTTGCCCTTCTTTCTCTTTACTCGCAGCAAAAGCTGTCAAAATGATCCTATCTACCCGACTACCCCTGCGGCCCTGCCATCATTTGTCCTCTTTGCTCTAAAAATGCTGCTCCACTACCTCTTCTCCTATCAGTTCCTCTTGCCCCTTCTTGGCTTGTTGCAAAAACTCATCATATATAAATTCCTTAATTTAGAAAGTGACTAATTATCTTTTTTGACAACCTAAAAAGTGCTGGCCATTATTTAGGGACGAAATTTGTACATAAAAGCATTTTTCTTGGTAGTCTGTATACTACTATACTCATTGTAGGATTCCCTTGTCAAGAGCTTCCCCTTTCTGATTATATTGATTTGGATGCTAGCTAACCTTTACAGTTTCTCTGGTTTTGTTTCAGTTGAATTACAACGAGCCAACTGAGTTGCCTCAGACCAGCTGTGGACATCTCTTCCTGTCAATTGTTGGCGGCACTCATTAAGAAACTATGAGATCACGGAGCAACAAGGATTTGAAGATGATAATGGAAGCCTGAGAAGATTTCTTGACCGTGCTGTTACTAGAAATTAACAGTTGTTCTTACTAAATATGTGATGCCTCTACTTTTCTTGGTTTACTACTTTTCTCTACTTTTGCTAGAGATGTAGGGGATGTCGTCTGCGTTTGTGTTGGTGCACTATTGTCTGTAGTATCCTCTAAGTTGAATGTAGTTGAAGTGAAGCTCTTGAACTCCTTTTGTTTCACATTGTAATGTTTTGAAGTTAAAACTCTTAGGATCTCCTTGTTCATTGTGCAATGTTATTGCCTGAGTAATGTAATTGGATGCTTTTGTTTGAATCAAACACTTGTGTTGTTATTGATGTTATTGATACTCTAACATGTTTTTAAGTGATCATACCCTCATAAAGCTGAACGTCGCTTACATCCGATTTTTTTAGAGATGACTTTCTAAGTTTTCCGACTCCTTATTTATCTCTAAATTCTTTGGCTCCATGCTCTTTGATTTCTTCAAGTCTTCATGAGCTTTTACTAACATCTTCGATTTGGCAAAAGCTACCCCTCTTCTACAGAGAGCTTTCACATTAATTTCATTAATTTATGAATTATTGTTAGAGTATTTCGATTGATCTGCCCATCAAAACAATAAATTATGACTGATTTGTTCTTGATTGTTTAATTTGTGTAATTAGCAGTGTCTATTCGGTTTTCGGTTTGGATTTAGGCCAAATCCAATCCATCCAAAATAAAACTTGGTATTTTAGTTTTTAAGTTCAATCTGATTGCAATTTCTCACAAATTCAATCCGAATTAAAATTCTTTAGATTCGGGAGAAAATCAGAATTCAAATATATTGCAAATTTTTAGAACCTAATGCGATTTTAAAAATAAAAAAAGCAATTATAAAAATCCAAGTCTTGTAAACATTGTTGTACATGATAAGTACAAGTATTGAAAACATAATTTTACATAACCTTGTATTATTCACTATGTCACTCCACCAACACTTAAACCCATGACATGGGGCTTCAAATAGTGTATCCTTAGCCACCTAAGCCATGGGGGGTCAGTAACTTGTATAATTAAGATTACATTGAAAAAACGTATTCTTTAGAGGCTCAAGTACAATCAATGATTCCAAATAGGTTAATAATTGTACTATGTAAAAGTGGACCAATTGACCAAATTGGTAAAATAATGACCTCTATTAACACTTTGGTTAAAAACACACTAAATCTGGCGACAACTTGGTTAAAAATAAATCCCAGCCGACAATTAGCCTACTCACAAATGCCTAATTTAATTCCTTTTCAAATTTTCTCCCATTTAGTTTTTCCCTTTTTAATTTTTCAACCCTTTTTAGGGAAACTGAAAGGTTTATATATTGATTTTTACTTAGTTTTTAACCCCTTTACCGAAATAAAAATTAATAGTTGAAAATAATTACAAATTGAAATATGGTCGAAAGAAAAAAATCTCTATTTGATAGGGCTTCTGATGGACACGGGATGTTGTCTTTTATGGGTGCTTTCTCTTGATATAAGCAGATCAAGATGGCCAAAGAAGACCAAGAGAAAACCGCGTTTATCACCTTATTAATTACAAATAAAAACAACATAAAAAAAAAGAAAAAAGAATTACACAGAGGTTACTAAACCCCTAGGCAAATGCCCCTTAACCAATCAAGCTCACTAGCCTTGACTTTAGTAGAACTAATTACAAATCCTATGATAAACATAAAAATATATTCTATTTACAACTATATCTACTCTGATAGACTTGTGTTTCGGGGTTTTTGTCCCTCGGGAGAGTTACGTCATCAAGATTGATTTCCCTGCCAGTTCTACCTGCAAAACAACGGAAGCTCTTGTTGGAAGGAGTTCCGCCTCCGATGATCAAGTTAGAATCGGTCGAAGTAAGATAGAAAGTGCGGAAAGCAAAAGTAGATATTCTCAAATTTCGAGATCAGGTGTTTTCTCTGATGTGAGAGAATTAATTGTGTTGTAATAACTGAATGTGTCCCCAAAGTGGGGTAAATCCCCCTATTTATAGGGTCATTAATAAATGTGCCCCTACCTAGGTCATTCTGACCTAGATTTGGGGGGCTGCGCCGTTTTGCGAATTTTCTCGGGAATTGGGCCTGAAGGCCGTCTTTTTTCCCTGCTGATTGGGAGTGTCACGTGTCAGCTGAAAATTGGTTCATTTTGAACCTCTCCTAGGGTGACACTTGTCACCCGACCCTCTTATTGGGCCACGTGGCCTGGGTATTTTTACCTAAATCATTGGCCCCTCACAGGTATTACGTGGCGTGCCACATGGCACCTGTGACACTTGTCACTTAGGCATAGATGACGGTTTTTAACTGTTCACCTTCTAGGGAAATTACAGGGATGCCCCTGAATTTACCCCTCTATAAATAGATTTTTATCCCCCTCATTTTTGACATTTTCAAAAAAGTATAGAAAGAGAAAGTCAACGTTCTAGAGAGAGAGAATCTGACAACCGCCTGTGTATCTCACAAACAGCTGCTTGATTTCTGCCCGCCTGTTACAGCCGGTCAACGCTTAACACCGTTTTTCATAAACGAATCTTCAAGGTTCCGTCTCTCCCTCTCTAAGCTCTTTCACATTTTTTTCCGCTTGTGTACATATCATTCAATAAATGGATTCACCATCAGCACACACGACACAAGCTAGGTCAGTAGTCAGCCAGTCTCCTGGTACGGCTGAGTCTAGGACTAGAGGTGTCGTCTCTAGGTGTTTGGACCATCCTTTTTCTTCCCCAAATCCGACTGTCTCTGTGTTTGTGCAGGGCACTATGGCTCGGAAAATGTGGACGGCACCTGATCCAAAATATAGAGAGGAAGGTACAGACGGTGTGCCGCCTGAGGAAGAGACGACTAAGGTAGGGGCACCGGCTGAAGAGGAGGGAGGATCTTCTCCGGGTGAACCCAACACTCCTAGTGATAGGATCCTTGAATCAGAACAGGGAGACGATGAAGAAACCGTCTCTGTATCTATTTCTGAGGGAGATGATAAAGTTGAGTCCGAACAGATAGACGGGGAAGAGACCGACTCTGTATCCGGCTCAGAGAGAGACAGTGGAGATATCGCCTTTGGGTCTGACACTGAGGAGAGTAGTAGTGGCTCACTATTTTCGCTTGAGGATAGTGAGGCGGAAGAGAGAAAAAATTGGAACAATGAGGGGGATCCGTTCCGGATCCATGTGTCTGCCAAAGACAGAGCGAACATGGAAAAAGGCCTCGAGGATATCAAATTAAAACGTCCTCTAGGTGAGGCTATGACATTTGAGTGCCGCCTAAACTAAGCACCATTGCTTGGAAGGATGACCAACTGAATGCCAACAATTACTTCGGCTACTACGAGGCGGCCTTCCTAGCCGGTCTTTACTTCCCCTTCCATGATGTAATAAAGGCTATCCTTCGAGGATATGGCCTAGGAGTGTGGCAGTTGATCCTAAACTCTTGGGTTAACATTCTGGGTTACATTGCCGCCTGTGAGATGTAGGGCCTCCATCCCAACTGGGAGGCTTTTGCCCATATGCACTACCTTAGCCGTAACCCAGGCGGCTGGCGGGCGTGGAACACTTTGACCACCTACCCCAATTATTTGATGACCTTAGTCAAATCGTCTAAGTGGTCTGACTAGAAGAACAGGTTTTACTTGGTTTCTGCCCTCAAACGGCGAGATAACTTTAAGTATCGCTGTTACAATAAGAAGCCGGATCTATTGGGTCAGAAGTGTGCTCTCCCAAAGGTTCCGGATGAGGATTATGAGAAAATAATAGAGTCGAGGTTCTTTGAGCTTACAACCACTCCCCTCTCAACCGGCGAGTTAATAAGTGTACCCAAGAATTGGGTACCCAAGCATGAATGGCTAAGAGACGAGGCGTTCTTGTCCACCTGTGGTCTGAGCACAATGTTCAATAAACGTAGGTAGAGCATGCATCCGGCAATCTTTATGCTGCCTTTATTGTTTTGCAATAGTGTAATTGTTTTGATTTCTAACAAGTGGTTCTTTTTGCAGAAATGGCCAGGAAGATGTTGTCTGAAGATAAGACGCCTAAGCAGTTTGCAGCTTAAATCCGTAAGGATAACGCGGAGAAGAAGAAAGCCCAACTGGCGGCTAAGGGTCAGGTATAAACCGTCTGCCCTATATTCTCTTTAATTTCGAGTTTATTTATATAAAGACGGCTATAACCGATTATATGCTTAATGTCTGATTTGTTTTTCAGGATGGAGACAAGGGGGCTCCCAGGTCCTTTACCAAGTTATTCAAACAGAAATAGGATGATGATGTCACCAGCTCCGCCAAGTCTCGATGAGTGTCTTCTGCTCAGACGGCTTCTGATCTTCCGCTTGGGACGAGCCGTCTGACCATTGGGGGGAAGAGCATCAAGAATTTTGGTCTTGGGATAGACCTAGTGAAAAAGTCGGGTGCTATTGAGGTGCCGAAGGGTAGCAAGCTACCCAAGGCTGCAAGCGGTGCTGCAGCGGCTACATGTGATGATAGCCTGTAGATTCTATCCCAAGGTATGGCTAACCGTTTCGAATCTCCTCTTGAGCTAGGCAGGCCCATACGGGTTAAGTCGCATTCCTAGCAGACGTCAGAGGGATCATCGGGCAGCCGTCGGCAGATTGGTGCCGCCTATATAGCTCACTCACCCCATCTTCCTTATGGTGCAGATCAATCCCCCCGATGGCCGGATGTGCAAAAATACTCTAAGGCCATGCTCGAGTCTATCCCCAAGAAGGAGAAGGAGGCCATTCCGGGGATTTAGACGTTCAATGTTGAACGTATCCTCTCCCTACTGTCATAGGTATTGCAACTTTACTCAATCACTTAAGTATGTTCCCGGCTGTGTTTCTAACACCATTTGTATTGTGCAGGTGATGCGGAGAGTTGATGGGCTAAAAAAGTCGTACGCTCGCAAGCAGGAACATGTAAGATGGGCCAATAAACGAGCGACTGAGTCCGCCGACGTTTCCTAATATCAAAATACAATAAACCAACTTGAGACTAAAGCTGAGCTGATGACGCAGGCGGAGAACATCCGGCGTCTGACAGCTGCTCTGGATGAGGCGAACAAGAAAGCCTCCGACTTTGAGGCTGCTCTTAAGAACGCCTAGGCAGATCTCAAAGCCTTGGAGGATGTCGACAAGGAGAACACCAATCTCCGAGCAGACGTCAACCGGCTAAAGAACAAGATGGTTGCTTCCCAAACCAACTTCAAGGCAACTCTGGCAGCCGAGCAGGACTGCCTCACCGTGGAGAATGAGCAAGATTGCGCAGCCCGGATGAAGATGGCATGGGAGATTATGCATCCGGGGTCTAAGTACAGCATCTGGGCCTTAGCCTATGAGTACGCCAATGAGGTCCTGAAGACAAGCCGAAGCCTGTTCTATTTGATGTTTGGGCAAACAAGGAGGCCTCAGACGGAGAGGAACCGACTCAGGTTGTAGAGGGTGGAGAGAAAGAGCAAGAACAGCAAGAAGATGCACAAGTGAACTCTGCTCTACCTCCGCCTGAGAAGGATGGGAAGGATGCCTCGGAGGCCTCTCAACAAAATTAGCTTTAATGTCTTCATTTCTATTCGGCCTTTGTCCATCTGCATTTTCGGTCTGCGTGCCGTGTTTTTTGAATGTTTGTTATAATAATCTTTTCTTATTTCTCATATGTCGTCCGGTATGACAATTGCTCCCCAGCCTTTTGGTTGGGTTTTATTTATGAAATGATAGATTGATTCTATTTTGTTAAAATTTTCAATTCTTGCAATTTTTTTTGATTTTGCTATATATATGCTCAATCTTGCCCAACTTATTAATTGCATGCGACAACTAACAAACCGGATGGCCTTTTGCCCTTGGGCGGCTGTGTGGTTGGTTTCAAAATAGATTGATTGATTGAGGAACTTTTGATACTTTAAGGAGTATGAGAGGTTTCTTGGTCAATCAATCACTACCATGATTGCCCCAAGCCAAGTACACAGCCGCGTCCAAAATTCAGGTTGTACTATCTTGAACACCCAGATGTTCATCGTTTGGGTCATCTGTGAAATTGGACTTGATTGTCCATGAATATACTCAAGCGTCTTTTTGCCCCATTAGGGCAATTTCTCGAGTTACAAAGTTATTATAGACTTTCAATCTAAGTTGGAATAACGACGGATACTGGGGGTGTCAAATAGGACATGCGGTTTTCTTACGCCATCTAGGTTCCATTTTAGATTGTTCAGGTCAAACGGCTATGAACTAGCCCCTATTGGCTTAGTCAGTTTTTGCCGTTTGTGTTTGAGTTTATAGAGCAATGTGCCACCCAAATGGGAGATGCTCTCTACGACAAAATCACCCGAATGGCCGTCGCCGGATGTCGTACTCATGTTGGAGCAGACGATTGGTTTAGATTTGCCCGTCTACACATTGTACAGGCGGTGTTCCCATTCAGAGACATATCTAATAAAGCATATAATCAAAATTGAAAACAGAAAGCGATTTTTCACTTATAGGCTTTTTATTTACAAAAAATTTACAAGTCTTAGAAGTAGTACATCTTTAGATTATCTACATTCCAAAATCTGGCTAGCTTCCTGCCGTCTAGAGTTTCTAGGCGGTAGGTGCCACCTCTTACGTCCTCATAGATCCGGTAGGGACCTTCCCAATTGGGCATAAATTTGCCTTGCTCATTGGCCCTACCGGTTGCCTCCATCTTCCGTAACACAAAGTCCCCTACTTTCAAGGGCCGTTTGTGCACTCTCTTGTTATAGGTTCTTGTCATTCTTAGATGGTATATCTCATGAAGCAAGGCGACATTGCCCCTGCGTTCTAGAAGTGAGTCCAATGCAAGCCCCATGGCCTCCCAGTTTGCCTCTTCATCATACAACATGACTCGAAGAGTCGGCTCATAATGTTCAATAGGCAAGACGACTTTAGCACCGTACACCATAAGAAATGGGGTTTCGCCGGTTGCCCCTTTTGCTGTTGTTCTGATGGCCCATAGGACATGAGTTAACTCTTCTGCCCACATACCGCCATCCCTTTCAATTTTCTTTTTTATGCCATTTGAGATAAGCTTGTTGAAGGTTTCAACTTAGCCGTTTGCTTGGGGACGACCGATTGACGCAAAACAGTGAAAGATCCCTTGGTCTCCCAGCCAATTCTTGAGGGTAGGCGTCTCAAACTGAGGGCCATTGTAAAAAACCATAGACATAGGTACCCCGAACCGGGTGATTTTGTTCTTCCAGATGAAGGAGATGACATCCTTTGTCTTGATGCCTTTGATCGCCTCTGCCTTTACCCACTTGGTGAAGTAGTCAACGGCAACTAGAATATATTGCCGTCTGCCTAGTGCAGACGTATACGGTCCCAGAATGTCCATGCCCCATTTGGTGAATGGTACTGGGCTATGAATGGCCGTCAGATCAGTGGCTGGATGGTGTATGAGTTTGCCGAATATTTGACACTTATCACACTTCTTCATCATTTCCATGGCGTCTGCCTCAAGAGTGGGCCAAAAGTAGCCTTGCCGCCTGGCCCTTTTTGCTAGAGTTATGCCACCTATGTGTGAGGCATATAAGCCCGAATGTAGATCTTCTAGAACTTCCTGCCCCTTCTCTGGGGTGATGCATTTCAAAAGAGGCTGCAGAAAGCCCTTCTTGAAAAGTTCTCCTTTACGGATCTCAAAGTTGGTCGCACGCTTTTTCATTGCATCCATTTCTGGATATGTATCCGGCATTGTGCCGTCTAGAAGATATGCTCGGATGCCGTCCATCTAGGTTGAATTTTGGTCAAGAACTCCAATGGGATTTTCCTCAATATTTCGTTTTTCCATTACCTCCCAGAATACTAACTGAGGCGTATCACAGGAGGCGGATGATGCCAACTTAGAAAGAGCATCCGCCTAATTATTCTCCGACCGGGGCACTTGACTTAGATGAAATTCGTCAAGTGTCCCTGCTTTTGTCCGTCCGCCTGCAAGTACTTGATCATAGCCGGATGGGTGGCCTCATAGTCACCATGGTATTGGCTAAGAACCAATTGAGAATCAGAGCAGGCGTCAATTTTTCTTGCCCCTGTCGCCTTACACATGCGGATGCCGGCTAACAGGGCTTCATATTCTGCCTCATTATTTGAGGCCTGAAACTTGAGCCTCAGTGCATATTCATATTGGTCCCCCTCAGGAGACTGACATATTATCCTTACACCACAGCCATTCATAGCAGAGCTCCCATCTACATACACCTTCTAAACCTGATAAAGATTTTCCGGTTCAACCAGCCTTGTCATTTCAACAATGAAGTCGGCAAACGCCTGATCCTTCACTGCCTTCCTTGGTTCAAAAGAGATTTTAAGACTTTGCATCTCAATAGCCCATTTGAGCATTCGGTCAGATGACCCTAAAGTCGTCATTGGCCGCTTGAGGGGTTGGTCTGTATAGACTGCCACCGGATGTGCCAAGAAGTAAGGTTTCAACTTCTTGACTGCCATGAACAAGGCGAGACCGAATTTTTCAATCATCGAGTACCGAAGCTCTGCATTTCGAAGCATATGGCTAATGAAATAGACCGAAAGCTGATTGTCGTCTCTATCAGCAAGGAGAACAACACTGAGAGAATGATCTGAGACGGTTAAGTACATGTAAATCATCTCTTTGGGCAGAGGGCTAACAAGCCTTGGCAAAGAGTGTAAATGCTCCTTCAATTTTTGAAAGGCCGCCTTCGCATCATCCCCTCATTCAAACATGGTCTTCTTTCTAATTGTTTGGAAAAAATAGAGGCACTTGTCACCTGACTGGCTGAGGAATCTCCCCAATGCCGCCAGACAACTGTTAATTTCTGAACTTCCTTTACAGTGCGGGGAGACTTCATGTCTATGGGCGCTTGTATCTTCTCTGGGTTGGCCTCTATCCCCCTTTGATCAATCAAAAATCCGAGAAATTTCCCACACTCAACACCAAAGACATACTTCTTAGGATTGAGCATGACCTTGTGCTGCTTGAGTGTGGTGAAGGTTTCTTGGAGGTCAGCAAGGTGATCCGTCTGTAGCTTGGATTTGACTATCATGTCATCAATGTATGCCTCTACATTCCTTCCAATCTGATTAATGAAGACCGAGTAAATCATACGTTGGAAATTAGTAGGCGCGTTCTTCTAGCCAAACGCATCACAGTATAGCAGAATAACCCCTGATCAATGAGGAATGTCGTCTTCTCTTGATCTTTTTTCCACAGGGGTATCTGGTAGAAGCCGGAATAGACATCCATAAAACTCATCAAAGCATGTCCGGTTGTTGAATCAACCAGACTATCGACCTTTGGAAGCGCATAACTGTCCTTCGGACATGCCTTGTTTAGATCAGTGTAATCAACACACATGCGTCAGGTACCATTCGGCTTCTTTACAAGGAAAACATTCGCAACCCAGTCTGGGAAGTGACATTGCCGAATGAACCCATCATCTAGCAACTTCTTGACCTCGTCGGCTGCCGCCTAAGATCTCTCCTCGCCGTGATTTCTATTCTTTTGCCTAACATGCTTCTTTTTTGGATCCACGGCGAGTTTGTGGACAGCGAGATCTGGGCTGATGCCTGCCATCTCTTCCACTTTAAAGGCAAAGATGTCCTTGAATTCCTTCAGCAGATTATGCAAGTCTGCACCCAGTTTTGCAAAAGCAACCATCCCAACCTTTACAGTATGCTTTGGACGTGTGTCGTCCATAGCAATATCCATGTGCTCACCAGCCGGCTAGGGACAAAGGTCGTCTGACCGTTCCCTGGTCAGTGATTGCTATTGCTTTTCTTTTTTAACAGCCACCAGCTGACAGGCTCTTGCTCCTTGGCATTTTCAAGGTCAATTGGCTCCTCACCCTGGCCGGCTGCTGTCGCCGTGGGGCTTGACGTCTGAGAGGTAACACTCTCTAGCCGTCTTCTGGTCCCCGCTCAGGGAGCCAACAGAACCGTCATCTTTCTCAAATTTCAATAGCATGAGGGATGGGATGATAACGACCTTAGATTCGTTCAGAGTCAGACGACCCAAGATCATATTATAGGCGGTTAGCTCTTCCACAACTAATTAAGAACCGGACAACCATGTGGCGCCCCTCTCTTTTCTCTCCCAGAAAGGATGGGTAGATCAATCCGTCTGACTGGGTGCACAACTCCACCCCTAAAACCAACCAAGGGGTGAATGACCTTGTGCATACTATCGGGCCTGTACTTCAACTTGGACAAACACTTGTAACTGATGATGTCAGATGAGCTACCAGTATCAATGAGGATCCGACCAACCTTTTGATTGGCCACCTTGCATTCAATGATAATGGGGTCATCATGTGGCCGGCGGACTTTGCCCTGGTCCTTTTCAATGATGATGACCTCAGGGAATGTGTCGGTAGACGCCTGGCCCTCATCGACGGAGCTGACATCCATCGTCTGACATGGTCCTTGGTGCCCCTGATTGTCGGCCCCCCACCGGCAAAGCCGCCTGCTATGGTATAGATCGGCTCCTTGTTAGTGTCCGAACTACTAGTAGGCTTTGCTCGCTTTTTCGACTGCTGTTTGGGGTCCGTCTTCAGGGTTACCTTAGACTTGTGGATGTAAGATTTTAACACCCCCTTATCAGCCAATCTATCCAACACCTGCTTGAGGCTATAGCAGTCGTAGGTGTCATGTCCAATATCCTCATGAAAATGGCAGTACTTGTCTTTATTTCGGTTTTTGGCCGGACCTTTCATTATTGCGGGATTCTCAATAGTCATCCGGTCTTTTATCTCCATGAGGATGGAGTAGCAGTCCTTGTTAAACTCGTACTTTGAGATGTACGGTTTAAACTCTTTCTTTTTCTTCTGGGACGGCTGATTAGAATCGTCAACTGCCCATATTTCTTTTCTCCTTTTGCTCTCTTCATCTTTGTGAGTCGGTTGTTCTTGCTGACTCCCTTTTTGTTTGTCGGACTTTTTGGAGTCCGACTGCTTGCTGGTGGAGCAGAGCTCGGTCACCTTTTTATAGGCTTCCGCCTCCATCAACGCTTCTTGAAGAGTGGAGATTCTCTTTCGGACGAGGTTAAACTTGAAGGCCGACCAGTGCTTTCAGACCCTTGAAGAAGTATGTGTAAGCAACATCGTCAGACAATCCTTGGATCTGGTTTCTCAGCAGATTGAACCGCCTGACATAAGAATGGAGAAGTTTGAGGCGAACAAAAACGCAAGCGTTCTGAAGTTGTTGATGCACCCAGCTGGCAAATTGCTAAACCACTGCTGGGCAATGCCCTACAGCGTGGCTGGGAAACACCTACACCATGCGGCGTCATCCAACCCCTGCAAGTACATGAGGTGGGTGTATGCGATTGGTGGTACCATCGTAAGTACCCACTATGACATTCTTAACCTTGGCCGGCTGTGCCGTCTCGGTTATCTCCTTGGAGAACGCAGAAGGTTGTTCCCCAAGTTTTAGCAGACGGAGCTGCCAGTCCAGTGGTTGGACGGTATATGCCGCCTAACCCTCGAAGAGGGCAGGCTGCATGTAAGGCTGGGCATACGACCTATATGGTTGCTGGGGCACATACGGGGCCGAGCCGATCATCTGAGGACCTGTATGGATAGACGGGCCGCCCGACAAACTTTCTTGTACAAATTGAGAATACCTCATCGAGGTATACTTGAAGCTGTCTGGGAACGTCGACGTTGAAGTCGAGTCAGACACTTGCTGGTTTCTCCTTTGCTCAATAATAAGTCGAGCATCAGAGATAGTCTTCTTGCAGCCATCTGACTGTTTTTGCCGGATGACCTTTCTCTTCCCTGGCTTAAGGAAGTGGAAATTAGTCTAATCAATCAAAGGCCGAGTCCCATCCTTTGTTTTTGGGTGTAGAGTGGGATCCCTGTCCTTGACTGACTTAGCCTTCTCAGAGCAAGAGGGCTTCTTGGCTAACTAACCCTTGCTACGACCAGCCGTCCTCTTGGAAATCAGGTCCTTCATCTCTTCCTTGAAACTTGTCATGAATTTTATGAACTCGTCTTGGGTGATGTGAGCAGACTATCCTACCGCCTGGGCTGGCCGGATGACTTGCTCGGACCTGCCTGACCATCGCCTCGTTCCTTGTTGTCTTTGGAACGGATGTGCCTTGTAATGAGGGATCCATCTGCGGTCGTATATGTTTCGACCTCTAGTTCCATATCATGGTCTGAATATACCTATTCTTAGGAGGCGGTACAGTCTCTTAAAAAACCATCTTAGACGTACTCTCCCTACAAACGGCGTCAAATGTTTCGGGGTTTTTGTCCCTCGGGAGAGTTACATCACCAAGACTGATTTCCCTACCGACTGTACTTGCAAAACAACGGAAGCTCCTGTTAGTAGCAGTTCCACCTCCGACGATCAAGTTAGAACGATCGAAGTAAGACAGAAAGTGCGGAAAGCAAAAGTAGATCTTCTCGGATTCCAAGATCAGGTGTTTTCTCTTATGTGAGAGAATT
Organism: Chenopodium quinoa; assembly: GCF_001683475.1. Classification (NCBI taxonomy): domain Eukaryota; kingdom Viridiplantae; phylum Streptophyta; class Magnoliopsida; order Caryophyllales; family Amaranthaceae; genus Chenopodium; species Chenopodium quinoa. The sequence continues at coordinate 6,459,645 of NW_018743252.1, read as the reverse complement.
GATTGTGTTGTAATAATTGAATGTGTCCCCAAAGTGGGGTAAATCCCCCTATTTATAGGGTCATTGGTAAATGTGGCCCTACCTAGGTCATTCTGACCTAGATTTGGGGGGCTGCGCCGTTTTACGGCTTTTCTCGGGAATTAGGCCATGAAGGCCGTCTTTTTTCCCTACTAATTGGGAGTGTCACGTGTCAACTAAGAATTGGTTCATTTTGAACTTCTCCTAGGGTGACACGTGTCACCCTCTGATCGGGCCACGTGGTCTGGGAATTTTTACCCAAATCAACTTTCTTCTGAAAACAGTTCCTAGCTGCCCAACACCAAGAATTGCAAGCTTCAAGACTCTTGAACTGCATTCTTCTATCAAGCATTTTGCAGAGTTTGTTGGAAAATAAATAAATAAAAAATCTAGTTTAAATGTCGTTTAGGATTATCTTTTTTTACCATATTGTCGCTTGGAGGTTTTTTTTTTACCAATTTGTCGTTGAAGTTATTATTATTATTATTTTTTTTACCAAATTGTCGCTAAAGGTTTTTGTTTAACCGATATGGTCAATTGGTCTTTTAGTAATTAAAAATAACTCAAACTACTTATGTTAGTAATTAGAACCGAGATGTAAGAATGAATATGAATGGGGTTAGAGAGCTATCAATTGCTAAGTGTACGGTCGAGTCTTAACACTCTTATTCTATATATACAGTACAATTGCTAACATAATCATAATTGCTATTATGGTAAGGATAATTCAATACAAACTTTTGTTTAAAAGGTTTAATCAAATAATTGATCAAGTTGCAAGATTAACAATAAAACACTATCAATTACAGATAACTAAGAATAATCAAATCATCATCAAATATCAATCAAGAATTCAAGATTCTTAGTATAAACATGGATTCCCAAACCCTAAAAAATAAACTACTCAAACATGAAATAAACAATAAAAAAACTGTATCTAAGAAAGAAAACATAATTGAAAGCAATAAATAAATAAAAGAAAGAGAAATAAGAAATAAATATATCTCAATGAATTAAACCGAGAACTCAAGAACAATCTATGGGGTATCCATGGAGTTTTCCATGATAGGAGGTGCAGGGAGATGTAGTAGGGAAGGGCCGGGGTGTAGGGACTTTTGCTTACAATAGAGTGTAGGTAAAAATCTATAAGTACTAGGAGAGTTAAATGTTTATTGTGGACTATGTTTAAGATAATAATATTAAAAAAAAAAGAATAAACGGATATGGGTACATGTATTTTGTTTAAATCCAAAGCCATATTCGTTACTTTTGCACAAGATTTGAATCAGACTCGAATTTGTTAGGTCCAGGATCCGTTGCCATCCCTAAGGGCGGGTTTATTCTAAAATCCATGCCCATTCCATCACACATGACGGATACACTTTTTAGTTTTTATGCCCATACCCGCCCCATCACCCACAAAACCCCCCTTATCTCCGCCTCATTGGAGCGGGGATAGAGCGGGGCTCCCATTGACCCGATCCACTGCCATTCCTATTACCTTACAATTTTACAAGTATTACATATTTGGTTACTGAATTTGAAGTGTAGCATTAGGCCCATAAGAAGAACCCAATAAAGCGAGAGATAGAGGTTTTGTGTGTTATTTAAAAACCAAAACAAAACCCTAATAAAGCCTTACTCCCTTTGCCCCCCTCATTTCTTCTTCAGCAGCTGCGAGAGAAACAAAGTGAGCAACAATGGAGGCCGGCAAAACTGTTAAAGATGTTTCTCCTCACGATTTCGTCAAAGCTTATGCTGCTCATCTTAAGCGCTCCGGCAAGGTTTTCCTCTTCTTCTTTATTGCTATTCTTTTTTTGATTTTGAAATCATGATTTTCGATTCAACTTTTCTGATTGATTGATGTTAATTTTATACTTTGTGATTGAGGTTTGATTAAGGAAATTTGTTCGCACATTACTAGAAGATTTGAGCTTTAATTTTTCCCTAATTTAGTTTATTTTTATGATTTTAGGTTTTCTAAGGATTTCAGTTTGATTAATTTGAAATTTTTGATTAGTTTGGAACTAGTTGGAGTAATCCGAGTTACATTGGGTTGGAAATGGGTATTTTTTCGTAGAATGCAGGCATTAGATTATCTAATTCGTGTTATTTAAACTCTAATATTGCAATTAATAAGATACAGAGGAAGTGAAATAAGATAAAGAGGCAAATATGCTTTAATAAGAGCAAGTTTAGCCATTATGGTGACTTGCATTTTTTCTAATACTATAGAATGGCATAAGTTCCATTTACACCCTATCATTGCTATTAATCCGAAACAAAGGAGGAGATTATAATAAGTGGTAATGATTACTATAATGAGGGCGAGTTTAGCTATTATGTTTACTGCATTTTTTGAATATGATATACGTTCTACGATAGAATGATATTAGATGCTATTGTTTATAGCGATGCCCCATTTGCAATTGTAAAAAATCAGCAGAGATATGTGAATTAAGGCTTAATTTGTTAAATTTTTTATTGACATCATATTAAAGTACGACATTAGATGCTAGTAAAGTTGCAATCGTTGATATGTTTTTTATATGTTGTTTGTACTCTGTAGATGGAGTTGCCTCATTGGACTGACATCGTCAAGACTGGTAAGCTAAAGGAACTTGCTCCATATGACCCCGACTGGTATTACATCAGAGCTGGTAAGTCAGATTTTTTCTGGGGATCTTTATTTGCTTGTCCTCTTGAGATTGAAAATTTGAAACTATGTGTGATAGACTTTATTGAATATATGGTTTGTTCTTCCCTTGGCTTGTTATTGTCAAGTGAATGTAGATTTGTAGAATTTGAAATTGATAATGCCTAGTGACAGTGTGTTGTTGGTTTCTTGGAAAAGCTGTTGTTGCTGGAGAAAGTAGTGATACCTTCTTTTTTTTTCTGTACTCTTAGGTAATAAATTTGCCGGTCACCATTATTTACTTGTTCTTACGACGGATTTATATGTTTTTGATCATGTTCTTTGTGCATTGATATCCTTGTGAAAAAATAAGAGGAGCCACTTTCTATTTAATCCATACTTTTATTAACATGGTTTGGCAAGGTCTTCATGCTCTTACGTCTACTCGCAATGCCTATTGTATCAGCTTGACCTTTCATGAGTGGAGAGCTAAATAGGTTTTCTTTTTATTATAAGTGATTAAAATCATGTGGATCGTGAGAGTATGGTAGCATTATAGGTATTGTGAAGTAGTAGACGTCGAGTAGATAATGATGGTTGTTGATGCTTTGCTCTTTGATTAAATACTGGCGTTATCTCCAGTGAAGTGAAAATTGGCTTATACCCTGTTGTAGCTTTGTTAGTCTTTCCATTATCTTTGACCTATATGTTTCCTTCTATACTACATTAAAATTCTACGGATTACTACAGTAGGGTTGTGAAAGGCTGTGTGTTATATTTCACATCTGCTGAAGAATTTGATATTTGTATTGTACCAAGTACTTTTTGTTTTTTGTAGTTATTAATTGTTCTTCATTCTTTTTGGCAGCTTCAATGGCAAGGAAAATCTACTTGAGGGGTGGACTTGGAGTTGGTGGATTCAGGAGGATTTATGGAGGAAGCAAGAGAAATGGTAGTCGCCCTCCCCATTTCTGCAAGAGCAGTGGTTCTGTTGCTCGTCACATTCTACAGCAACTAGAGCAAGTGAAAATCGTTGAAGTTGATCCTAAAGGGTAAGCTGTTCTTTGTTGTTATTATAATCAGCTGGTAACTTTGAGCGTGGCTGGTTAGTGTCTTTTTGACAAGCTGAGATGTAGTACAACGAATTCAAGCTAATGCTGAGTATTGCCTCCACTTAAATATTAGCGTTACCAACATTATGGATTTAATTTTTATCACTGGTTTTATTATGTGAGTTCTTTTATTCAAGATGTAATTGGTTGTCTCAGAGTGTAATGACATTACATTTATATTTGCAGGGGAAGGAAAATCACATCAAGCGGCCAGCGGGATCTTGATCAAGTGGCTGGCAGAATTGGCGTTGAGGTGTAAGAAGGCTGGGTTGCACTCTTACAATGCATCAATGGACTGTTTTTTTTGACTCAAAAATGAAAACTAGTTGTTGAGGGACGTAAAGCAGAATTTTACCTGGCCTATGTTGATTGTTAGTTTTGTGATGCCGTGCTAGTTGTCTTGAGATTTTTTGTCTACGGAGGACACAAGATTATGAAATTAATTTACTTCATTTTTGTTGTGGTTGTGTTGAACTTTTAATTTGCTCCTCTTTATGATAGTCTTAAATCCATGCGACTTTGTGACGCCCTATCTTCATGACCTATGAAATAGCATTGCTGTTATCCTTTCCTCATCTTATGTTATTGACTACATATTAGATTAATTCTTACTCAAAACATTGAATTAAGCAACTGAAGATAGCGTTGTACTTTGGTCTTAGTGTGGAGAAATGGTGTGATATGGAGATGTTCAAAGAAAAGGGGGATGCTTCTAATGTGTGGAAAGGCATTGTGGGTAACATAGACACCCTAAGAACGGGGTTGAATATGGCAGTAGGGAAGGGCAGGCAGGCATTATTTGGCAACACTGATAGGCAAAGGTGCCACTGAATGATTTGGCTGATCCGGAGCCTCCTGTGGGCACCCCAAACGTGGCTGATTGTTAAGGAGTTTTGGGACCACAATAAATTAATAATGGGTTGAGAAATGAACTCTACACTAGCGATGTGCTTGAGCAAATAGCATCACATGAAGTTATTGATGATGAGGAGGTTGTAGACGACGTGTGCTGGAATGGGGCACCATCTAGAGATTTCTCAATTAGTTCATCGATCAATATTCTGCGAAATAATGAGAGTCCAACTACTGATCAGAGGCGTGAATGGAAGAGTATATGGAAGGTCCTAGTGCTGTAAAAGATGTGTATGTTTATGTGGCTAACCGTGCAAGATAGACTAATGTCTAATGAAAATAGTTTTGTGACGAAGCTTACTACGGATCCTTGTTGCCAAGTTTGTGGTGCGGATGAAGAAACTTTTAGCCACATCTTGCGAGAATGCCTAGCAGCTCGAGCCATTTGGCAATCTTGGTTGGAGCGCGGCTAAATTGTCAAAAGGGCTCTCGTGTAGAGAATGGTTATTGCATAATATTGATTAGCGAGTGCCTAACAGAAATGAGGAATGGCCTATAGTTTTTGTTTTCACTTAGCTTGTTTGTGGGTATAGCGGTTGAAAAATGAGAGATGTTTCAAAAGAGAGGTGAAATACCCTTATATCAAGTGGTGTTTATTTTGGCTCGCATCGGTGACTTTAGAAAGGTTGCGTAGGTGTAGACACCTGATTGTGTTTCCCCAAAAACCAAACCCAATGATAAGTAACTTTCACGTCTTTGATTAACGAGTTCGGTAAAGAGTTGAAGAGTTTCGTAAAGTCCCCTTAAGCCTTAACCATACCCCTAACCTTTCCTAAAATGTTTTTACCCTAAAACATTTATTTTGTTAGTTTAAATCCAAAACCATCCATTTCGTGTCCTTAAAATCGTTCATTTTGTGTCCAACTCATAAAAACATCCAAATCAGATTATTTTGGTCCATAATCCTGGTCCAAATATTGTTTAGTTGGATGGGGATTGAAAAGAGCTTACCAACGATATATTATAAGCCTAAATCTGACTTAAAACAAATAAGTTATGGCAAAAATATTGAACCGAGCCCAAACTGGACCCAGATCCACCTTACCTACGATCCAATGATCATGTGAGGGTCCAAACACCATATTCCTAATCCTAAACCAATTAGGATTCCTTAGGAGCTTCTAGAAGTCTCTAAGAGATTCTAAATTATCTTTTTTGAAAAAATTAAGATCAAAAGTGTTCGAAGTCAAATAAAACTTCTCATATGATAGTCCTTATCCCGTCCAAATTGGAAGGTGTCCGGATATATTTCATTAACCCAATTCTATTGAAATCAAACTCCGTACGACCTTTTTATTCTTCAAAAATTGTCGCAGGACGACAGAACCAACGCGCCACATTAGTTGCGCGCCGCAATACGTCTGTCGCCCCACATCAAAAGTTGTTTTATTCCGATTTGGATTATGATATTTTATGATCGTCCGGACTTTCTATTTTCCCTATAAATAGAAATAGAGGTCGTTTTCCCCGTTTTAAAATTAGCTAGAACCATCAATCATAAACTACAATTAGCTATAACCACTTAGCTCCAACCAATAATCATCATAATTATCGTCATAGCCTGAAATTTTTTAATTCCTAAGTTCTTAGCCTTAGCCTAAAAACATCCTTTATATTCTCCCAAATCAGTCATAATACCCCAGTCACGAGATTCGAATACTCCTAGCCATCCTCGACGTTGCCTTCCACCTCGACGTGAAAGGTTGATAGTTCTGAGGGTTTTGGGCCGGGCTAAATCTCTATTTCAATTCATATTTAATTTATTTACTTTATTGATTTAATGTTCTTGAAGTTTACAAAACGCGTGTATTGTTTTAATAGCAAGAAGGTTGAGGCATCAAAGTGAGTAATTCAATAATCCTTCTTATTATTCTTTGATTTTGGAAGTAGAAATCAAGTTTACAATGTTATGTTAATTCCTAGTATCATGTTTAGGATACTTATCATGATTTCTAGTATCATGCTTAGGTTAACGCTTTGATTTTGTTATTAGTGACATGCTAAGATTTGTTATTAATCCGTTTAGTATCATGCCTAGTATCTTACTATTAACGATTTTTTTTTATGATATTGTTATGATGATGATTGTTATATTAATCAGAACACTCTCAACAATGAGGAAATTTTTTCTCATGAGGAATTTTTTTTTTTCCTCACCAGCTTTACAGCAATGAGGGAAAAATGAAATGAACAGTAGCAAGTGGGCCCCATCACCACTTGCTACTTATTTAATTTTTTTTACTTGCTTGCTATTCTTTTATTATATAAATATGATGATTTGTAGGAGAGAGAAAATGTTGGTGGGGTATTGAAAGAAGTAACAGAGAGAGTGGTGAGAACATTTTTTATTTATATTTATATATTTTTTTTTTTTTTTATCATTGGTGGGATAAAATTTTCTTCACCAAATTTCCTCATGAAGAAAATGAGGATTTTAGTGAGAGAAAGTGGGTAGAGAGAGAATGAGGAAACCATTTTTTCCTCATTTTTGAGAGTGCTCTCATATGTGGCTTGATTATTCATGATTTATAATTATTGCGTGATCACACCCTTTTCTGCAGGTTTAAAGGGAATTTGTACTTGAAATCACGCGTAATAAGATAATTAATAATTTGATTTAGGCTAATATGATTTTAATTCAAGTGATCACCAATAATAGATTTGATTGTGCATTAATAATCAACCAGCGTAGATTGAACAGGCTTAGGATTAACTTGATGTATGTATGTTGATCGAAAAGCGTACATGAATATCATAAGAATTGAGTAGAGACCTATTTAGGGCGGGTTCAATCTCTTTTAGGTTGGATTCGTACCATCATACCCAAACATCCAGTCATGGTTCCGGATCACTATGGAGTTAGCGATATCCGTGATCGTGAATGGGGTGTAACCTTCACACCCGTGAACTGTTTATAAGTTCCTAAAACTTTTTGGCGACTCTTTTTCTCTAGCTTCTTTTTCTTGGAATGCCGCCATGCCTAAAAGCATGACCACATTAGGGCTCGAGTTGAAAAATTCCCTACAGTTTTTGGCGACTCCATTGGGGAGAATTTCTAGGTTGATTCCAAATTTGTTTAGCAATTGATTTAGAATGAGCGGACGAGACTTGAAAGATTCTAGATATTCATGTGCGTAATTTTGATTAACATTGTGGCATAAGCATAAAAAGGTTAGCATTGGAAAGATCATCCGTAATGCGTTAAAAACATAGGACATACATGTAGGAAAGGCCGAAAATATTTTTCACAACTATAATCGGAAAGACGCTGCAAAAAATCGGAAAAAATTATCGAAAATTGAATCTGCCGCAGAACGCCAGAGTTGTCGCGAGGCGTTAGCGGTGATCGCCAAATGACAGTCCCATCGCGTTGCGATGGGGCTATCGCCGGACGTTGACCTCTTCCAGCCAGCGACAAGCTCTGACGACTTAGCGCCAGCCTTCTGTCTTCGTGTTTTGCCCGATTCTAGTACTGTCTTGATGATTTTACTTCCTGATTAAGTTTTTTCGACTTTTTCGAGCCCATATGTGTTTTACATATGGTTTTAGCCCTTGGGAATTCACGCTCCGTCCACCCTAATAAACCATCCGTGCAATAAGGGTGCATCCGAGTTTGTTGAATTCACCAAACCATGGAGTTGAGTTTAACTTGAGGGGTCCTATCCATCGTGCCAACCCTTCTAAGGTTAGGTTTCCGTGCGATGCATCCGGACTCTTAACCATGGATCCTCTTGGACACTATAATCCTTGGCCTTAAAGAACTAGAGTCATGGATAGGTGGCAAACTCATTGCATCATGTTGTGACTATTTGACTACTTGTGCATATCTTACTTGTGCATACACTAACCTTTTGATTGTGATTAAACTAATCCTTTGTGTTAACTTGTTTCTTGTACATATGACTTGTATATACCAACCCAAAGGAATTTTCTTAATTAATTTGGTTAATTAATATGAACTCATAAAGTATGAATATGCTCGAACCTAGAAGACTTTAGGCCTGAACCTTCGAAAGAACGATTGAAAACAAGTCATTGTGATTCTCCAGTTTTTGCGCACCATGTTTAACTTGTGGCGCGTGATTTTTGGAACCATCACGACACGTCAGTCTTAACGCGCCGCGATGGAACCAACGCCATGCGACAGTTCCAACGCCATGCGTTGGTTCAGTTTGCTCTTTCCGAGTCTCTACTTCGAGTCTCACTGCTACGATTAACCAATTTAATGTACATACTTGGTCTTTCCCTGGTCTTTTATGAGTCTAACCACATGTCTAGTCACATGGTCATGACACGAGTTTAAATATCACTTACACTATGAGTCTTTGCACACACATTTTACATACTCTTTTCACACAATGACCGTACCATGTCTTAGGTCCATGCATGATTCATCCTTTCCGTCATTCGAGTCAAGGGTCCTTCCCATTCCCGGGAATTTCCATATTCTTTCCACAAATACACCATTTCCTTCTACATCACCTTTCATACATTCCATACATTACATACCTTCCACTTTTCACATTCACATACTTTCCTCTCTCATAATTTTCCCATACATATCATTCCCCTCATACACTATGATCTTTCACCATTTATGCATGTTGAATCAAGTTCGAGTTAAGTAATTGACAATAAGTGTCCATGGTTTCCCTTTCTATAGTGTTTGGTCAAGGAAAGAGGGACGATTAGTTCGAGATAACTCTTACATTCAAGATATCTTCTTTAGGAACACGGTTCGAAGGAAGAAGAAACCAATGGCAGCTAAACAATAAAATGTTAAAAAACTTCAAAAGACCAGGGAAGGTCTTGCCGAGATGATCAAGGAACTCAACATTCGAATAGAGAAGGTCGAAGATCTTGACAAGAAAATTCTACCCGAGACAATCAAGCGCATTGAAGAGACACTTAGTCAAGTTTTCAATGACTATAAGTATCTTGATATGAGTACCAAGGGAATCTCACTGGCTAAAGAACTTCTTCTGCACAAGTTCTTAGCTACTGACTTTCCTAAGTTCAAACCCACATATAACCCCTACTTTCGCCTGAAAGCTTTTGAAACAATCATGGGAATCAAGGGGGTTGATAAGAAAGCCTTCCCCTCACTTTTCTCCCTTTCCTTGGAACCAGTGTGTCAACAATGGTTCTTTTCTATGGACTCTGAGAAAATGGCTAGTTGGGATGGTATTATGCATACTTTCATTGATAGGTACAAGTGCAACATACAAGTGGAGACTGACTATAGAGAGCTCGAAATCCTTAAGCAAAAGGACAATGAAGGCTTCACCGAACATTATAATAGGTGGAGGGATATTTCTGCTAAGATGATCAAGGCCCTAGATGAAAAAGACTCTGTGAGAATGTTCATAAAAAACCTTCAAGACAAGTATTATAAGCACCTAAAATATCAACCTTTAAGCACCTTCAAAGCCGTCTATGACATAGGTATTAATATTGAAGATGACCAATTGAAGGCTAACAACAATGGCAAGAGTAGGAAGAACGACGATCCTTCTTCAACTTTTTCTCATCACATTAACAACATTGATACTGATGAAATCTAGGCCCTTGATAATGATACTTCAAAAGCCAAGAAACCCAAAAGAGAGTTCACACCTATCAGAATATCCTATGTTGTTGCTTTAAATCGCCTTTACGATCGGGGTTTAATAAAGACTATTGGTCCCACTGAGGATCCAACACCAGAAAAACGATATTCAAGATGGAATCCCAACTCTTATTGCAAGTACCATCGAGAAAATGGTCATACCATAGATGAATGTTACAGGTTTCAAAACCTCATTCAAGATCTCATCGATGCAAACAAGCTTCCATTCCCTCCGGCCGGCAAGAAGGCCGAGTAATGATATGCACAAAGCACGAGGCGGACTTCAACGACAAGATTTCCCGATTCTTTTCTTATTTTTGATTTCCCTTTCCTTTAGTAAGTCTAGCATAAGCACCCTCCACTTTTTTTCTTAGATTTATTTCATGAGTTTGTTTTTACCAAAATGAGCAATTCTTTCTTTGCATATGGTCATTGCATTGCATTTCATTTCATTATAAACAAAAGAAAAGAAAAAAAAAATTCCACACCGAGCTAAACACAAGGTATACCAATGATTTGAGGTACCCCTTGTAGCCACATAATATCACCTCTACCCTTTCAAATATACAATCTTTTCTTGATAAACCACTTTGAGTCTTGTCTAACGATTGACCTTCATTTTTTCAACCCACATCTACCTAACCTTGGGATGGGATGGTATGCAAATTATGTAATTTTTGAAGCAAAAGCTTGAATGACTCAAAACAAATACAAAAAGCCTGAGAAATTTCGAGGGTTCAAAAAGCAATAAAAGTGTGCAAAAGGGCAAGTGTTCCAATGTCTTTAATATGGACATGTCTTGGATTGCATATCTTATCGAGTGCTCTGCATCGTGCCTGAGAAACATGAATGTCAAGTGAGTGATAAACCGCATGATCGGGATTGCCCACACTTATCCAAAGAAGATTCAAATACAAATCTCAAATGCAAAAGCAAAGAAAACAAATTCAAAAGTGAGAAACCTCAAGCATACAAATGCCAAGATTCAAATGCAAGGTTACACACCTTGGGGGCTTATATTGGGTCTTGAGCCTTTATCCTTTCTTCTTCAACCATTAGCATAACCCCGTTACGACCCTTGAAAGACCTCCTTGAGGTGTACACATACTTGTGCGAGGTTCGGCTAGAGCTACGTTCGGCTTGATTCCTAACGGATACGTAAGCAACCCCACATTAGGGTGCGGCCTTAATAAAATGCATTCACCACTCATATTCACATCATGATCATATCAAGGGATCTCCAATGCTCATCCCTATTTTTTTAGAGCTAGACTTAGGGGCTTGATCCCTACTTCATTAGCTTACCCAGCCTAAGAGTCATCATCATTTGGATCTTCTCAAAATATTTTTTCACATACTTAGCCTTTGCAGCTTAATCTTAGTGTCACTCTCACACACATCTCAACTACGTAGCCAAATAATCCTTCCCTTAGGAACCCTTTGTCATGAAATCTTGATACAACTCTGAAGCATGCCTTGTCATCTTAGAATCACTCATTTTCATAATCATCATCGCATCACAAAGTATGAGGTACTTAGCCTCTGAGCCTAAGTTACCCAAGTATTTTCATTATCGAATCATCAACTGAGATAGTCTAGGATACTACAATCTTCGCGCCATGAGATACAACGATTAATACATACACTTGATCAAGCTCATTCAACATGCATCATTACTCACCTTTTTTTTTTCCTTTTGAGGAAGTTTTTCCTTTTGAGGAAGTTCAAAAACTTCGTTCCTTTTCACCAACACTTTACCTCTTTTTCACGTCTTTCTTTTTGGGAGAAAGTTGGTATCCTCCATGATAAGGTCATAAAAGTATATTGTTTTATTTCATTAAACTGTCGGTTTTATATTGATATTTAATGGTTTAAAGATATATTAAGTAATTTTCTTCCTAAGACACGAACTACTACTATTTTATTTATCTGTCTGTAGGAAGGAATATAATAATATCAAATTGCAAATTACAAATACTTGGGCCAAAAAGAGACAAATAATCGTGGGCCATTGAATTTGTATACTACTTTCGTATTTCAAAACAAACAACAACAAAACAACTTCAGCATTCTTCGTTCTACTACAAAACTGGCAAAAGCAACTACCTTGCAAAATATTTGGGGATTGAATTATCAAGAAAGGAAAGATAAGGATAAAATCAGATGAGGATGAGAGCAAGAAATTGGGAATAAAAAAAAGATCCAAAAAGGAAGGCTGTATTTTGGGAGCGAACTCGGTGGAAAGAAAAACGGGAAGATGGAGAAGTCGAGGTGACTTGACGATATTATGCAATTCTTTATTTGTTACGAAAGTTTTTGGGCTTAAGAAATAATGGTGAAGACGAAGTAGCAGCAACGAATTGATATACTTGGAATGTTGTTCGTGGCTTTCTTCCAATCTTCATTTTAGTATTGGTAAACTGAATTCAATGTTTGACTTAAAGTTCTTTGCACGTAGAATTTCAATTAATGGCATTTTGGTTCAATAAGGTTATAGAATTTATTAATTATTCTTGTTTTCATTATTTCATTCTTTTACTAGATTAGGTGGTTTAGAGTAATTTTATTTAGATTTAGTTGAATAATTTTACCGGTGGTTTCAGTTTAATTGTTTATCTCTTATTTTAGAACTATGATTTATATAATTGCCATTGTTAGTATTTCAGTTTTTGATATGTCAAGCTAGATTTTTAGTGGGTGCGGAGATATATTATACATTGGATTTTTGCGTTGTGAGAATAAGAATGTAGTAATTTGACAGTACTATGTTTATTTCTTGATTGGATTGGTATTCTGTTTTATTGGTATGAACATCCATCTTTAGTATATTTTGTTAGTTTAATTGCTAGAGTATTATCGTGTTTGATAGGTGACTAAAACTTGTTCGATGCCTATGATTATCAACCCTTTAAGTTACACGAATCCGAGCTTGTGAAATTTGTGGCTTAAGTTAGCTACTTCCTAATTATTAATGCTGCTAATTAATCTAGTCTAGAGAGCTTGTTCTAGATTGTTAGTTAGTTAGAAAATATTCCAAGAACTTGTTTGGTTTATTTGCAATTAAGGAAAGTTTTGAATACTAGTTGGTGTTCATTAGTTAACATCAAGATATATGCATGATTTATGTAATTCGATGAACAATTGATATTCCAATGCTATAATATATCTCCCGATCCCTATTTTTTCATTCTTGATTTTTAATATTTTCTTACTGTTAGCTTTACATCTCCGTACTTAGCTTATTTTCAAGTTCGTAGTTTTATATATTAGATCATAATAGTCATTCTTCAAATTAGGGGTTTTTAACATTCGCAAGTAATAATTTGGTAATCTAATTCTCCGTGGGATCGACCCTAGCTTACCCTACTACATTTTAGGAGGTTTTAGTTAGGTTTATTTTTGGTAGACACACGACAGTCGTACCACTCCACAAAAATGACGGAAAATTTTCGTTTTTTTGCATTTTTGAGTTACATGAGCACCATCACAACACAATGCACAAACGAGTCATGGACATTGAGTCATGTCGTGTCAAGTTGAGTCTACAAACACAAGTCAGGTCGTGTCAAACCACATCGAGTCGATTTGAATACATCGAGTCACACAATGAGTAAAGTACACCAAGTCTTGAGTCAACCTCAAGCCAACCAACTGTCAACGTCCTTTGGCAAAATTTGACTTTTTTTTTTCCAAGGCTTAGGTACATTACCCACACTGACAATGTTTCCAAGAGTGGATTTTCACGCACCTTCTTCATTTGGCAATATTTTCCCAAATGGATTGTCACAACTACTAGAAAACAGTCAATCAACGACGGAAAAAATCCGTCAGAAAACCCTGAAATTCCGTCGGAACGCACCATCGCATTGCACTTTGTAGGAATTTCGCGATATTCAATTGGAAATTCCGTCGGAAACGTCTATTTCGACGGATTATGTTCTGTCGACGCTTTTGTTGACTTTAAGTGAAAATCCGTCGCAAGGTTCCGACGGAATTTCCCGTCGGAGTGGGATATGTTCCGACGGAATTTCCCGTCGGAGTGGGATATGTTCCGACGGAAATCTCCTTTGGTGGGGGAGATGTTCCGACGGAATTTTCTGTCGGAGGAGGTATATTCCGACGGAATTTTCCGTCGGAAAAGTAAAGAAAAAAAAAAACCAGACACCCCACCCAGATCTAGATCCCACCAGCCCATACCACCCACCACCCATTTTCCCACACCTAGACACCTAACCCCACCCAAACACCCCACCCCACCCAGATCCAGACCCACCAAACCAAACCTAGACCCATCTCCCTACCCAGAAACACCACCCAGACCCCCCTTCCAAACCTCCCACATCCACCAGTCCAAACCTCCCCCACGCCACCCACCCACCCTGTCTAGCCACCACCAACAACCCAACCCAAATAAAAAAACTAATAAAAATCAATTCGAAAAATAAAAATCGAAAAAATGAAATCGTAAACTACAAATCGAAAAAATGAAATTGAAAAATACAAATCAAAAAATTACAAATCGATTCGAAAAATACAAATCGAAAACAGGAGATCGAAAAATACAAATCGAAAAAATACAAATTGAGAAAAAAAAACAAATAAAAAAATTAAATCAAACAAAACAACTATATATAAATTTAAATTATCTTCTGAAATTAATAAAGATCCGGAAAAAAAATTAAAAAAAACCTAGATCTACAATGTGTCGTTGCTACTGGTTGTCGTTGATGTCGGTTGAAGAAGACGAAGATGTTGTTGGTGTCGTTGATGTGGTGGCAACCGTGTTTTTGCGCCGTTGTTGATGTCGCTGTTCTTAACGTCGAAGGAGAAGGTAAAGAGAAGGAAGGAAGAAGATAAGGAGAGAGAAAGAAAAAGGGGAAGATGCGGGAAAGAGAAGGAGAAGGAGATAAGAAGAAGGGAAAGAGAAGGAGAGGGGGAAGATGTAGGAAAGAGAAAATGGGAAAGACAGAGAAGGAAGGAATGAGATAAGGAGAGAGAAAGAAAAGGGGAAAGACAGAGAAAGAAAGAAAAAGGGGAAAAGAGGTGGAATTTTACAAGGGGGATGGGAGTTGCATTAGGGTTTCAATGTTTAAAGAGTTTTTTTTTTTTTTTTTTTATTTATTTTTTTAAATAAGTTTCTGACGGAATTTTAATCCGTCGGAATGATTGGGATTTCCAAGGGAATATTCCGTCGGAAATTTTCGACGGAATTTAATTCCGTCAATAACTTAACTTTCCGACGGAATATTCCGTCGGAAGCCTATTGTTCCGAGGGAATTAATTTCCGTCGCAAGTATTTCAATGGATTTTCTGTCGTAACGTACCTTTTCCGACGGAATTTTCTGACAAATCCTAATTAAGTCGGAAAGTACAAATTTTCCGACCGAATTTAGGTCCGTTGGAACAATTCCGTCGGAAAACGACCTATTTCTAGTAGTGGCAATATTCAATATTTCGGGATTGGATTGTCATTCACCAAGTTCACTATGGAAAAACTCCCCCAAAGAGGATTGTCATGGGTCATTATTCAATATTTCGGCAACGGTTCCTCGACGTGGATTATCATTCATATTAAGTGATGGTAAGGGCTCGTCTGACAAATGTTCCAAGACGCGGATTGTCGATTGTGGCAGTATTCTCCTAAAAGGATTGTAGCATAGCATTCGAAAATTTTCCGAGGTGGATTGTCTTTCGAGAGTTATGTTCCAAGGTGTGGATTGTTGATCGTAGCAATATTTTTTATGACAGGTTGTTATGCAGCGTTGGCAACTTTTCCTAAATTGGAATTTGGCAATTTTTCCGAGATGCGAATTGTCGTTTCATCGTAGATTGTCACGTGGCATTGACAACTTTCCTAGAAACGGATTGTCGCTCATCATTTAAGATTTGTGTTGGCAACTGTTCCTAAAGTGGATTGTCATCATCCCAGATACGCATTTCTTTCCTCTTAACTCCTTTATTTGTAGAACTGACGTTTTCTGTAGGTATCGGCGTGAAAAAGGATGATTTAGGATCGCAGAACGTTCTGAATCATTCTCCGTCCCTTTCGACTTACTTTAACTTTTGTTTTTGAAACTTACGTTTCTCCAAACTCAGTAAAAGTGGGGGCTTCTGTAGACAGCTGATTGTGTCTCCCCAAAAACCAAACCTAGTGATGAGTATCTTTCACGTCTTTGATTAACGAGTTCGGTAAATAGTTGAAGAGTCTCGTAAAGTTCCATTAAGCCTTGACCATACCCCAACCTTTCCTAAAATTTTTTAACCCAAAAACATTTATTTCGTGACTTTAAATCCAAAATCACCCATTTCGTGTCCTTAAAATCGTTCATTTCGTGTCCAAGTCATTAAATCGTCCAAATCAGATTATTTTTGTCCATAATCCTAGTCCAATTATTGGTTAGTTGGATGGGGTTTGAAATGAGCTTTCCAACAATATATTATAAACCAAAATATGACTTAAAACAATAAGTTATGGCTAAAATACTGAACCGAGCCCAAACTGGACCCAGGTCCACCTTACCTACGATCCAATGATCATGTGAGGGTCCAAACACCCTATTCCTTATCCTAAACCAATTAGGATTCCTTAGGAGCTTCTAGAAGTCTCTAGAAGGTTCTAAATTATCCTTTTCCAAAATATAAAGATCAAAAGAGTTCTAAACCGAATAAAACTTCTCTTAAAAGTCCTTATCCCGTCCAAATTGGAAGACGCACGTTTGGATATATTTCATTAACCCAATTCTATTGGAAATCAAACTCCGTACGACCTTTTTAACTTCAGAATTCATCGCAGAATGGCAGAACCAACGCACCGCGATGGACACTAGCGCGTCGCGATACGTCTGTCGCCCTGCGTCAAAAGCTGATCTATTCAAATTCGGATTTTGGTCTTTTCTGATCGTCCAGACTCTCTTTTTTCCCTATAAATAGAGGTCGTATTCCCCATTTTCAAATCAGATAGAACCATCAATCATAAGCTACAATTAGCTAGCTATAACCAACAATCATCATAATCATCATATTTCTCATCAATGCCCAAAATTCTTTAATTCTTATGTTCTTAGCCTTAGCCTAAACACATCCTTAATATTCTCCCAAACCAGTCACAATATCTCATTCACGAGATTTGAATACTCCTAGCCATCCTCGACGTTGCTTTCTACCTCGACGTGAAAGGTTGATAGTTATGACGGTTTGGTCCTAAATCTTTATTTCAATTCATATTTGATTTATTTACTTTATTGATTTAACTTTCTTGAAGTTACTAACATGTGTATTGTTTTAATAGCAAGAAGGTTGAGACATCAAGGTGAGTAATTCAATAATCCTTCTTATTATTCTTTGATTTTGGAAGTACAAATCATGTTTACCATGTTATGTTAATTCCTAGTATCATGTTTAGGATTCTTACTATGATTTCTAGTATCATGCTTAGGTTAACGCTTTGATTTTGTTATTAGTGAAATGCTAGGATTTTTTATAAATCTGTTTAGTATCATGCCTAGGATCTTACTATTCACGATATTTTAATGATATTGTTATGATGATGATTGTTATATTAATCATATGTTACTTGATTATTCATGATTTATTATTATTGCTTGATCACACCCTTTTCTGCACGTTTAAAGGGAATTTGTACTTGAAATCACGCCTAATATGATAATTAATAATTTGATTTAGGCTAATATGATTTTAATTTAAATGATCACCAATAATAGATTTGATTGTGCATTAATAATCAACCAACGTAGATTAAACAGTTTTATAATTAACTTGATGTATGTATGTTGATCGAAAAGCGCACATGAATATCATAAGAATTGAGTAGAGGCCTATTTAAGGCGGCTTCAATCTCTTTTAGGTTGAATTTGTACCATCATCCCCGAACATTTTGTCATGGTTCCAGACCACTATGGAGTTAGCGATCTCCGTGATCGTGAATGGGGTGTAACCTTCACACCCGTGAACGGTTTACAAGTTCCTAAAACTTATTGGCGACTCTTTTTCTCTAGCTTCTTTTCCTTGGAACGCCGTCATGCCTAAAAGCATGAACCACAGTAGGACTCGAGTTGAAAAATTCCCTACAATAGGCGTCGTATGAAGTATGCCTATCTTAGCATACATGACAATGATTGACAATTGTATAAAGTTTGATTTGACTATAATAACGATAGAGACAAGGGAGTATTGTTTGATTCAAGAAAACCTTACAATCCTTTTTCTTTAATAGTATTTTTTTTTTTTTTTTAAAAAAGCTTTAAATCAATAAAAACACCATATTTATTTTATACTTTCACATGGCATGTGAAGCTTCAACTACATGGGCATAAATGTTGACATCAGCAACAGGTTTGATGCTAACTTGTTCAGACTAAAAACATTCATGGCCACACATTTTCACAAATTTATTTTTCTATTACTTTATTGTCATTAATATAAAACATCATTTTATTTCCATAATGTGCTTACTTTTCAACTTTTTTTTGAAACAACTTACTTTTCAACATTTAATTGAGCATTATATGGCCTTCATTTGCTTGTAATCTCTCTCTTTCACTCTATGCGCTTACAATTGCATGAAGTATATACTTCATTTGGTATATGTCTGGCAAGCGTTTTGTCTAAGACAAACAAAGGTTACATAGCTTTTTTGCCCTTTATTTCTTTGTCATTTCAATGTTTTAATGGGTTGTTTCAGGATATATATCTTTACTCTTCTTTAATAATTTCAAATGAAGATAAATATCTTTCATTTTGTGCTATTGTTTCACGTATTTTATTTTGATGTTATGTAATTTAAATAATCTTCATTGCTTAACTCAACATTTTTTGATTGAAATTTTGTTTTTCATTCCCTCGATTTCTTTTTATTTGTTACTATTAGACTTGTACACTATTCGCATACTTACGTTGATCAACAACAAATTGACACTTGTTCCACGAATTATGCCACGGGAATTCAAAATTCGTGGCATAATTTGCCACGGGGAAATATGATCAACTTAAAAAATTAAAATGACAACAAATATTATGTGAAAACAAAAATCCTGGCAAATTGAAACTTATGCTTTTCCATGGCAATTTGACACCTGTGTCACGAGAATTTTTTTTTCGCCATTGCATTCAAACACTTTTACCACGTAAATTAAAATTTATTTTCAAGGAAAACATATATTAATACAAACATATAACATTGTTGTTAAGGAAAATAAAATTAGACTATTGTTATATGAATCTTAAGACATAATATTATTTTCATGGTTAAATATACAATTAGTTTTAACAACGAAATTGATCCGGTACATGGACCCGAAAATTGACTCGCCCCGAATTGATCCGACCTTGAACCGACCCATAACACCACGACCCAAACTCATACCAAACAACCTGTTTTCTAGGTGATGAGCTTATATTAGTTGGGAAAATCCAAGTTACTCAACATGAGAACGAAATTATGTTTCTCAAGGGGTGATTCTAGTCTTTTTGCATACTCTACTAGGGATACAAGCGTCTTTTACTCATTTTGGGCTTGGAAGATGTTAATCGCCTGTTATCTCTCTCCTCAACAATGGTGCTTGAATTCTTCAACAATAAAGCTCGAATTTGTCAATGGAGATCGAAATCAATGGAGGAAGGAAAACACCAACCATTTAGGGTTAACCATGCTTTTATTATAGATATTTTTCTTAGGGATTTTTTTGTTAAATTTGGCGAAAAAGACGCCAAAATTGGTGGTGTTGGGGTTGGAGTTTATTGTGGTGTTGGTGGTATTGGGCATGATGTTTGTTATGGCAATTTGCGTTTGTCATTAATGATGAAAAGGAAAAAGGGAGATTGAAAAAGGCTATAGAAGATGAAAACAAACTAGATGAAACGAAATTTTTTGATGACTCATTTTGTAAAACCATTAATAAAATAAAAAAAGTTGCTTAGAATTATAATATTGTCATTTGAGAAACGTAATTCGTTACTGAAGTTGAGTAACTAGGGCAACCTCTATATTTGTGGACTGTATAATATTTCATACATTAAGATCATCTTTGCCCCTAAAAAAAATTTATAAACAATAAAAAAAAAGGAAAAAACAACATACATACGTACAATAGCAAAGAACTCAAAATTGCTACGGTTCTTGGGCCATTTAATGCTACGAATCAGACAAAAAACCGTAGCATAAAATAGCAAAAGCTACGTTTTTAAAAAAAAACACGTAGCAAAAAATACAAAAATGCTATGTTTTTTTTAAATAAATAACCGTAGAAAAAATCTTAAAATTGCTACGATTCTGAACCTTAGCAAATATTTTTCCTTATTCGCTACGCGCACTAGTTTTATGGTTCAAAACCGTAGCATATACCCCTAAAAAACCCATATATAGATATGTGTGTGTGTGTGTGTGTGTGTGTGTGTGTGTGTGTGTATATATATATATATATATATATATATATATATATATATATATATATATATATATATATATATATATATATATATATATATATATATATATATATATATATATATATATATATATATATATATATATATATATATATATATATATATATATATATATATATATATATATATATATATAGGGGTGGGATCATGTGAGAACCAAGGCTTATATGAGAACCCTCTTAAAATAAGAACCAATCTTACACCATCAATTTTGAGATTATGGATGACTGAGATTAATTATCACTTTCCCATGCATTTTCTTGGGAACACGCATTTCAGTCATTGGTACATGCTTTTTAATTTTCTTAGGAACACACATTTCAGTCATTAGTACATTTCACACATATGGTATGGAACAATGTATAATATTTATAAGACAATAGTTCATATTTCTGGAACAAAATATTCGAATGAAATATTATATGAAACATCAATGATTTTTATGTATAAAACAATGTCATTAGTATATGAAACAATACATATATTTTATGGAAAATAAGTAGTATAAAATGAAACATAAAGTATGTTTTTTGAAACATCAATAAGGTATAAGAAATCACAGTAAACCTAGTTCATATAGAGCCCAACTATATGAAACAAGCAATAATATATATGAAACATTAATATTATAAATTGAAATACTTAATATATTTTATGAAACATCATTAACGTACACCAACTACACTTAATGGATGACGACTGAGATTAATTATCACTTTCCCATGCATTTTCTTGGGAACGACATTTCACACATATGGTATGGAACAATGTATAATATTTATGGGACAATATTTCATATTTATGGAACAATATAAATAATATTCGAATGAAATATTATATGAAACATCAATGATTTTTATGTATAATACAAAATCAATAGTATATGAAACAATACATATATTTTATGGAACATAAGTAGTATAAAATGAAACATAAGGTATGTTTTTTGAAACATCAATAAGGTATAAGAAATCACAGTAAACCTAGTTCATATAGAGCCCAAATATATGAAACAAGCAATAATATATATGAAACATTAATATTATAAATTGAAACACTTGATATATTTTACGAAACATTATTAATGACGTACACTTCAACTACATTTGAACGTAACGTTCGAATTTATGTGAACCTTGCATTTTACTGAACAATCTATTGGTTTTCCAATGCAAATTAACGTGTTTCAATACAATAAATAATAAAAAGCATATAATAATGACAGCTTTTGACAGATTTTGTGTCCCAATACAAAAAACAATATTATTAGTATATGAAACAACACATATATTTTATGGAACATAAGCACTATAAAATGAAACATAAGGTATATTTTTTGAAACATCAGATAAGGTATAAGAAATCACAGTACACCTAGTTCATATAGAGCCTAACTATATGAAACAGGCAATAATATATATAAAACATTAATATTATAAATTGAAACACTTGATATACTTTACGAAACATCATTTACGACGTACACTTCAACTACATTTTGTGTTTCAATGCAATAAATAATAAAAAACATGTAATAATGACAGCTTTTGACAGATTTTGTGTCTCAATGCACAAAAATTAAAAAAAAATACAAACAATCATTAAAATTAATGAAGGTGGCCATATTACAACCGTTGGATCAATTGCATCCAATGGCTACAATTTACCCCAATCAAATGTAATTTCAATTACAATTTTGGCGTTTTCTCTCTCCTCCTTCATTTGACGCGCCATTTTCTCTCTCCTCCTTCAATTTCTCTGCTCCTTTCTTACTGCTCTCTTCCTTTGCTTTGATTCTTCATCAATTCTGCTTCTAACTTCATTGATTCTTTGTCAAGGTAAATTTCGTTCAATTTAGTTTGATTTTTTTTATTAAAGTTTGATTTTCGTTGATTAAAGTTTGATTAATTAAGGTTTTTGTCAAATTTTTTGCGATTTTTCGTAATTTTCGGTTCAATTTCCGTTAGATTTTTTTCATGGCGATTTCTATTCAATTTCTATTTCAATACTTATTAGTTGATTTTAGTTTTAATTTTGCTTCATTTGTTAATTTAGGGTTCTTTATAGTGTAATTCGAACTTTTATTTATAATTTCTGAGGTTATGAATGGTTATAGAGATTGATTTTGTCAATATTGGTACTTGCATTTCACTAATTTGTGCTTAAATTTTGATGCACACTAAGTGTTTGACAATATTCCCCAATGAATCCTATTATTTTATCAATTTCAAATGTAGTACATATTTAATTGATGATCTTCTTATTTAATATTCCCCAAGATTGTATTGAGTCTCGGTTTCTAGCTTCTAGGTGTTGTGACATTTTTAGCATCAATTTCTACGGTAGTATTGATTGTGGGTTGTCTTACATGTGTCTTTAAGTTTTGTTTCCTATTGATGTATGAGGCATGTTGTCCTCATGGTGTCTTTGAACACTGGCTGGTTTGGGTGTTTTAGGATTTTTACTCTATTTTTCTTGCTATATGATATTTGACCTTTGATCTCTGGTTCAATATATGATCAAATGGATATCAGTTATTAAATAGACAAATGTATCCTGTTAGTGAACTGCCTTGCAGTAGCTTAAGCTAACTTGCAGTATAATTTCAATTCCCATTTTCAAATATGAACTAATAAAATGTTCTTTAATTTTCGAGATCCAAAACTTGTGCCTTATACCTCTCTTTCTAGTCACTCATATAGCTGAGAGTGATGTCCTCAAAGCATTGTCTCAAATCATAGATCCAAACTTTGGAACCGACATTGTTTCTTATG
This sequence comes from Chenopodium quinoa, assembly GCF_001683475.1. Classification (NCBI taxonomy): domain Eukaryota; kingdom Viridiplantae; phylum Streptophyta; class Magnoliopsida; order Caryophyllales; family Amaranthaceae; genus Chenopodium; species Chenopodium quinoa. The sequence continues at coordinate 6,436,122 of NW_018743252.1, read as the reverse complement.
GCTTTGTGAAGGATCTACAAATTGATGAAACTTCAGGAGAGGTCATCTAAATAATATTGTGCTCTTGTATATTTGTAATTTATCATTATTCTCTAAGCTCTGAACCTCTGATTTGTTAAATGAGCAGCCAATAATTTGCTCATTTTTCAAATGAGCAAGCAATTATTTGCTCATTTTTCAAATGAGCAAGCAATTATTTGCTCATTTTACAAATGAGAAAATTATTCTTTGCTCATTTGTCAAATAAGCAAATTATTCTTTGCTACAGTGACCTTCCACACCCAGTCATCCACCTTCACTTTTCCACCTTGGCTGAAACTTGGGCTATGAACTGTAGAGCCATTGAGCCAAAGTGTAGTGAACCTAGTGAACCTTTAAATGTAGTAAAACTATATTCTTTATTGATATGCTACCACAATATAAATCAGATCAATAATACAATTTTAAGCAGATCTAACTTATTTTCTTCTCCTGTATATAGTTGTTGCACATTACTACTGATATCTTGACCAAGTTATGTGGGTTGTGAATTGAACCTTCTGATAGTTTATATGGACTATTTAATCTTCTTACTTTTTCTTTGTTGTTAGGACACTATTTTCTCACATTTCGAATCCTCTGCTTCCTATTAGAAATGTGGTGAATCCCCCCTTCCCTCTCTTTATTTTTCTTACAAACTTGCTTCTTAATTTGATTTTTCCTTTTTTTTAGTTAGCTTACATTTTTTTCGGGGTTTTTTTTATAACAGTGCTATGGATTCTTCGATTCCTACTGATTCTACCAATGCTAAAGATTATACGGATGTACATTTGGAAAGGATAATGTACATGTTTTCTTATTTCCTCATTTTATGTTTTCTTATTAAATGCTTGTTGATTTAATGAATTATTACAGAAATGTTTGCTCATTTGACAAATGAGCAACTAACTATTTGCTTATTTGCTAAATGAGCAAAAAACTGATTGCTCATTTCCCAAAGGATTTAATAATGTTTGCTTATTTTACAAATGAGCAAACTAATGTTTGCTCATTTCACAAACGAGCAACTAACTATTTGCTCATTTGACAAATGAGCATCTATGTTTTTGCTTATTTGTTAAATTAGCAACTATTTGCTCATTTGCTAAATGAATAAAATATTGATTGCTCATTTTAACAATTATTGTTCATTAGATAAATTATCCTATTCTAGCTTATTCTTAGCCTCTTATTAGAGAATTTTATGCATAACTCGAGCAATTTTGTCGGTTTTTGTTCAGCCTTAAAAAACGGGAACAGTCTGTAGTAAGTCAAAACACCTATTTCTATCAGTGATTCTAGTTGTAAAATTACCCTCTAGTTGAGAACTAGTTACAAAATCACGCTGACCCCAAAGAAAGGGAATGTTGTTTATGGGCACAGTAGATGTGGTAATCTTTCGTGGCCTAATGTTATTACATATAATTGGAAGGGTGCTAGGAAAAAGCTTTACCTTCTGGCAGGAGGATAAATTGCAGCTTTAGACAAACCTTTCTTGGAGTTGTTTGCAAGGATTATCAATGATTATAAATGAAAGATAAACCATTCCTGGAAAGTCATTAAGAATTTAAGAAACAGCCTCCTCCTATCATAAATTGATTGTTAGATGTATATGAACCCTATTGGTGAAAGTTAGCTTATGTTATTCTATTATCCAACGATTTTATATTTCATCTTATTTTTCTGAGTTGTTATCCTGCTGAATTGTGTAGATGCTCCCCAGACTTTGACTATCTTGAGAAATTGTGTTACGAGTTGCCTGAGTTTTCTATTGTTAATGAACAAGAGAGGGTACTATGGACAACTATTGCAAAGATGATTTTAGTTAAACATGTTAATTTTTTTTTTATTATGATAGGTTGTGAATGTGTGACAACATTATAGTGCTCATGAGGAGTGCTTATTAGCTATAAGAATATTAAGCGTTTGACTTCCATGCCTCCCCACCCCCCCTCCCTTCCCTTTTTATCCCCTCTGTTGTTTTAAGCATTAAATTGACATCCCTAAAGCATGATATATATGGTTTGTATCCCCCCTTTCCCTTTTTATCCCCTCCGTTGTTTTAAGCATTAAATTGACATCCCTAAGCATGATATATGGTTTGTATCCTATCCCCCCCATCTCTTCCCATTTTATCCCCTTTGTTGTTTTAAGCATTAAATTGACATCCCTAAGCATGATATTTATATGTTGTTGGTTTGTATCCTATCACTACACCTCCAAAAAAAAAATCTATATGATATTTTACTTTTGTTTTTATGATTTTGTATAAGCAGGAACTCTATTGAAAAGCAGGCTGCTACCGATGTTGGTTCATCAGGGGCTGCTGCGGATGTTGGTTCATCAGGGGCTACTGTTGATGTTGGTTCATCAGGGGCTGTAGTGGCAGAAGAGAAGCTCAGCGAAAAGACCCAGAAGCAGAAGAGAATCAAATTAGTTGCTATTAAGGGTAAAGGAAAAAAGGTTGAAAAAGGAATGAAAGAAAAACAGAATGTGAAGTTTGAGGATCCTGATGGTGAAGATGTTGTTGATGAAGTGCAAGGATCAAAATCTGTTGTTTATGGGACGTTGCGTAATAAGATGTCGCCTTCATCTGTTGTTAATGTTTTTAAGAAGTTTTCGGAAGATCAGTTGATTGCGATTAGAGCTATAGGATTTGGATCCTTAGAGTTTTTGAAAGTGTCCCAACTGCCTTTGCAGTTGGGTTTTTGGTTGGTCAAGCATTTTGATGCTCAGAGTTGTTCCTTGAATATTCCTGATTCCAAACTTTTCAAGATTACAGAACAACATGTACATGAGGTCCTAGGGCTGCCAGTTGGAGGCATAGAGATGGATGCAAATGTTTTTTCAAAGGATGATAAAGTCATTACCCAATGGAAAAAACAGTTCAAAAAGAACTCATTATCAGTCAACATTGGGAGCTTTCAATGTATTTGAAGAACCATAAATCAGCTGGGCCAATGTTCAAACGCAATTTTGTAGTTCTTTGTGTTTCCACTTTAATGTCAGGTAGTCTTTTCATTTTCATATTGCTCATTTTATTTTCATTTTGATCATTTTAATTTCATTTTGTTCATTTTACTTTCGTTTTGCTCATTTTAGTTCTTGTGTGATCATTTTAATTTAATTTTGTTATTTTATGTTAGGAGGACAAAACAAGAATGTTAATCAAGACATTCTCAGATATTTGACTAGTGTTGATAAAATCAAGGATTTAAATTGGTCGAAGTTTATCTTTGATTCTCTTGTGAAGGCGAAGATGAAATGGGATGAGCTTCCTACTCGTTACTTTCCAGGATCATTATTATTTCTTGTGGTATTCCTAGCGTTTATTTGAACTGTTTGCTCATTTGTAAAATGAGCAATGAAATATTTGCTCATTTGTCAAATGAGGAACTAATAGTTTTTGCTCATTTGTTAAATTAACAACTAAATAATTGCTCATTTGACAAATGATCAACTAACTATTTGCTCATTTGTTAAATGAGAAAAAAATTGATAAATAACTATTTGCTAAAAATATTAAATCTTATATGCATATAAAAGTATCATTACACTTTTTAACAAGAAAATACATACACACACACTCACACACACACGCACACACACAGACACACACACACACGCGCGCACACACACAGACACACACACATATACACATACACATATATACACACACTCACAACCTGTAATAGAATCTGGAATCATATTCTAAAATTAGATTCATAAATCAGATTTTGAAATCAGTTTATGAAATTAGAATTGTGATCAACTACTGAATTAAAATGTGTGAGTAGGTTTGTGTGGATTGGTGGCAGTAGGGGGTGGGGCTGGCATTTTCTAAGTTTATTTATTTCTTATGTATTAATTGTTACTTGTTTAATTTTAATGTACTAATTTTTTCTATCTTACTTGTTTGTAGCTTTTATATGTTGATCAGTTTGTCATTGAGGAAGTTAGAACCAAACGAGAAACTCCAGTTCTCAAAGGTTGGACAACCAATATGTTGTCTAGTCATGAGAAATTGGAAATTTTTAAGGGGAGGCTTGGACTTTTTGATAAAAATCTGAAGCTTGTTGCTCCTTCTGGCAGCAAACAACTAAAAATGGTATTTCACTTGTAACCAATACTTAGCTTTTCTATGCCTTTGACATTGCTTGTAGAATTGAATTGGAACAAATCTTGCCTTTAGGAAAATGATGCAATGTGGTGCTCTATATAGCACATCAATGGACCTCCTAAATCAGCAAAAAAATATTTGCTCATTTGTCAAGATTGAGCAATTATTTTTTGCTCATTTGTCAATTGAGCAAAAACTTTAGTGCTCATTTGTCAAATAAAGTTCAATTTGCTCATTTTTATATGACTTTGCTTATTTCATATCCACTTTGCTTATTTGTCAAATGAGCTAATAATTAGGATATATGCTTTCAACTTGTTATAACTTTCTTTTCTTTTTTTTTTTTTTTTTTTTTTTTTTTTTTTTTGCTTGATTTTAGGAATAATCTGATCCAATTGGTACAAAAAATGAAGAAACTGAACAAGATCCAAACTGAACAAGAAACTGAGCTAATAATTAGGATATATGCTTTCAACTTGTTCTAACTTTCTTTCTTTTTTTTTTTTTTTTTTTTTTTTTTTTGCTTGATTTTAGGAATAATATGATCCAATTGGTACAAAAAATGAAGAAACTGAACAAGATACAAGGTATTTATATAACTTTTCTGGAAACAAAATTTTTTTTTGCTCATTTGTCAAATAAAGTTCAATTTGCTCATTTCATATTTACTCTTTTCATTTATATCGTCTTATTATGTATTTTTTTTTTTACAGAAATGCCCTATAGAGCTTGCAAAAGCATATAAAAACCTAGTTCTGGCATACATGGACTTTAATGAAAAGCATGAACAAGCTGTCAAGTATTTTCCTCACAATGAGAAAATACGGAAGCTGAGGGAAGATGCTATGGATTTTTGTGACGAGCAAAGATTGAGTTCCCAAGCTATGCCGGAAAATCATAGCCTTTCTTTTAGCCAAGACGATGAGTATTGGCAAGATCTAGCTATCATTGAAGCTTGGGATAAATTTTCCAAAATTTCAGCTAATGAGAAGAATGTTGAATCCTCAGTCTTTGCGAGGGCTGATTGTCCAATCGTAACAGAAGCCATTGATGTTACAAAGATTGCTGCTGAAAGTGTTTAGATAGCAAATAGTCTCTCTGAAAATGAAGGTCCTGTTATTGTAGTTGAAAGTGAAAAAACTGAAAGAGGTTCAAGTATTCGATCTAGATTGAGATCTTCAGTTAAAAAAGGATTTGGAACTCCTACTTTCAATTTAGGATTTAATTCTCAAAATAGTGATGATCTAGAGAACTCTACAACCATTGTACGACCTTCAGTTGTTGCTGATGCTAATGTTCCTGTAAAACCTTCAGTTGCTGCTGATGCTGATGTTCCTCTGAGTGGAGATGTTGGTCCTTCTACTGCAGGTGCTGCTGATGTTCCTATTTTAAAGAAGAGTAAAGTTCAACCATCAATGCTTCTTAGATCACCTTTTAAGTCTTGGATTATCAACATTTACTCTACATTATCAGAAGTTCAGAAAAGTGTCTAGGAAGCTCTGTTTGATGATGATAAAAATTGTTTGTAAGTATTTTTTTTTATTATAGAATTTGCTATCTTGTACACTAACTCCCATTTGTTTTAGTGATACTAACTTTCTTAATTCAGTAGTGAACAAGTATTTGTATCCAAAGTTAATGGAGAGGATGATGTTGAAATCATGAGATTTCAACTTGAAAAGCTTTATACTCAAGCTAAAATTGATTCAGAAATCATTAATGCTTGATGTAGTATTCTAAATTATAATGAGCAATTTATAGACTCAAATTCTCCTGCTCATTTCTTTTTTAAGCTTTGTGCTACTGTAAGTTCATATTCTTTCATTTATTTTGTTTTATTGAATTATTCTACAGTATTCCTGTTGTATTTAATTTTATTTTTTTCTTAAACATGTATGAGTGTCTTGTTCATTATGAGATTGATTCTGTTAGTCATCGGAATGCTATTTCGTGAGGTTGCTGAGAAGTTATACGACCAAACTATTGTCCCAAAGAAGGACATTCAACTTTTCTTCTTCCTAGTTTACGAAAGAGATCATTATTATTTGGTATGTTTCAACACTAGCACACAGTATGGTAATATCGAGGTTATTGATTATAGTGAAGAATCCGGAGATCACACACAGCTTTTAAAACATTTGGTACGACTTAAAAGTTAATGTCTATTAACATTATGTTTGCTTATTTCAGTAAAATGATTAGATTTTAGAAATATCTATTATGTTTGCTCATTTGATGTGTTTATTTTCAGAGAAGTGCATTTTGCAATTTTATGCAATATGGAGGAAATGTATAGAGCTCTATGTTGTCAAGCGATATCAAGCGCATGGAGTATGTTGCGATTGATTCTCTTTGGAAGTCTTCAGATATCAATATTTGCACTGTGGAGTTGCATTAATGAGGCTTATGGAAACAGATATGGGTTTGTCAAAGTGGCCTTCAGATTTGAAGAAGAATAATGTAATTATTATTTGCTTATGGAAATAAATCTTGCTCATTTGTCAAATGAGCAGCCAATAATTTGCTCATTTTATAAATGAGCAAGCAATTACTTGCTCATTTTTCAAATGAGAAAATTATTCTTTGCTCATTTGTCAAATGAGCAAATTGTTCTTTGCTCATTTTTCAAATGAGCAAATTATTCTTTGCTAAAGTGACCTTGCACACGTAGTCATCCACCTTCCCTTTTCCACCTCGGCTGAAACTTGGGCTATGAACTGTAGAGCCATTAAGCAAAAGTTTAGTGAACCTAGTGAACCTTTAAATGTAGTAAAACTATATTCTTTATTGATATGCTTGAAATAATGTAGCCATTATATGGGTTTCTTAGTACTTATTTTATTCTTCTGCTTCCTGCTTCACCCTCCTTCCTCCATTTATATTTTTTAATATTTTCTTGTTGTTTTATTTTTTTTCTTTTATATTTCTTACAGGTGATAATCATAGAAAAACTTCGTGTGAAGTACACCTTGTCAATAATTTCAAGTGAAATAAACACAATTCAGTTCGTTAAAGAATTCCTCAAAAGAAGAAAAAGCAGAAGAAAGTTTCTGTTAAGGCTGAAGAAGAAAAAGCTGAAGAAGAAAAGGTTGAAGAAGAAAAGGCTTAAGAAGAAAAAGATTAAGAAGAAAAAGCTTAGTATTTTAATTGGTGTAGTGTTGATTTAGATAGTTGGTGGTGTTGATATGGCTTTCTAGGTTTAGGAAAGTAGAAAAAGAATGATTTTATCAACATGTAAGTTGTTTAGTAGTGTTGCTTTGAATCAAAATTAGATAATTAGTTTGAATCAAAATTAGATTTTTGTTAGTCTTTGAATGATGTAAAAATGGTGGTTACATTTGAATCGAAATTATATCTTTTGTGTTGACTTTTGATTATGGTTACTTTTGTCGTGGTTATATTTAAATTGGATCTTTTGCGTTTACTTGAAATACTTTGTCAATTATACCTAGCGTTTTTTTGAACTATTTGCTCATTTTACAAATGAACAATGAACTATTTCCTCATTTGACAAATGAAAAAAGAAATATTCATTTGTCAAGTGAGAAAATAATTGGTTGATCATTTCACAAATGATCAAAGAAATGCTTGTTAATTTAATGAATGATTAAAAAAATGTCTGCTCATTTGACAAATGAGCAACTAACTATTTGCTCATTTGACAAATGAGCAACTAACTATTTGCTCATTTGTTAAATTAGCAACTAAGTATTTGCTCATTTGACAAATGAGCAACTAAATATTTGCTCATTTGCTAAATGAGCAAAAAATTAATTGGTCATTTGCCAAATGATCAAATAAATGTGGTATTTTTGATTTTATTCTTCCCACACTTCTTTCCCCTACAAATTCTATCAGTCTTATAGAATACTAACAAAGTGACAAACAGATACACACAATGACAAGAACAAAAAACAAATAAAGAAATAACAAGGCCTACAGTTAGGAATTTATATAAAAATATTAAATCTTATATTTTTATAAAGTTATCATTACACTTTTTCTGGACAATTTCTAATATCATGATGACTCAATTCACCACAACCTCTACATAATCTCTTCTTTTTCTGGTTTTGTTCTACAACCTTTTCTTTTTCTCCCTTCAGCCTTTTTGCACTTTTACCTCTTGCTTCAACATTTGGCACATCAATATCAACCCTTTTCTTTTTTGAAGTCTCTTCATTTGATACATGAACTCGAGTCCCTTTATTCTTTGAAAATTTTGAAGGTTTGACAATTATTTCAGTTGGCACACTAGCTCCAATCAATAGCTCAATGTCTTGTCCTTTGTTGTTTGCACTTCCAGCTGTTGTTTCATTATTTCTTGCAATCCTCTTAGCCTCTAAATCCTTTCTTATTCCTTGAAGATTTATCACAAGGTCTTGAATATCTTCATCTTTGCCTTCTACCAAACTTACACAAGTGTGTATCTCTGACCATAAATCATTTAACAATTTTTTCTTGTCAATTAAATTAGCACATTGCTCCAACAGGTTTCCACCCAAGTCAAAAATTGATTTCTTCAGTGCCATAGTAGTCCATCTGTGTAGCATATATTTCTTAGGAATGGTTTCAAACCTTTTTGCTTTCCAAACCCAAATCATATGTCTATATGGAATTCCTTGTCCATAAAATAGCTTGCAAGAACATGTGGTGTCATAGTTAGTTGGATTAAACACAACATCAAATGTTCTAATCCGATTTCCTTCACTTACTTTTGCAACTTCCAAACCATTTTCTTTCTTTAATTCATCAAGACCACAAGAAAAACAAGCAATTTCAACATCATATTGAAATTCATAAAAGACGGAGTTAGTACATAAATGTGAGGCATGCTTTTTTATCCCTAGTGTTGTTTTGCACTCAGGATATTTGTGCTTTGAATCATTATCATTCTGACCTTGAGTGTGTCTTTGGGCATCAATTGCACCTTCATATCTCAAGTAAAACTCAACAAGTGACACATGAGGATTGATAAATGAGCAAAAAAAGTTGTTTTCACTTTCAGATCTTGATGTTGTACGCATTATTCCTCCAAGGAACACATCACTGAAATACGCCGGAATCCACTTGTCCCTTATCTTGTACATATAACCTAACCACTCATGTTCTTCCAAGTGGTATTCAACCATCACCTTATTCCACCTTTCTTCAAACTCAGCGGGTTCAATTTCAAGATGCCAAACGCAAGGACATATTTTTTTTTAGGAAATCAGTTTCTTCTTGCATGATTGATTTCTCCACCTTATCTGGTAACTTTTTCATTATATGCCACATACAGAACCGATGTTCAGTCTTCTTAAACACACTTTTAACAACAATTTTCATAGCTTGATCCTGATCCGTGATCATACAATTAGGTTCATTACCACCCATTTCCTTGAGAAATTATCTGAACAACCACTCAAATGACACAATATTTCCTTTGCTATGAAACCAGCATCAAAAGTAATGCAGCTCTTATGATGGTCATCCCTTGTAAATGGAGTAAACACCATGTTGTACCTGTTTATACATACAAATTAAATTTTAAATTAGTAAATAATTCAATGCTCATTTGTGAAATAAACAAACAATTCTTTGCTCTTTTGTCAAATGAGCAAATAATTGAATGCTCATTTGTCAAATGAGCAAATAACTCAATGCTCATTTGTGAAATAAACAAACAATTCTTTGCTCTTTTGTCAAATGAGAAAATAACTCAATCCTCATTTGTCAAATGAGCAAATAACTCAATGCTCATTTGTCAAATGAGCAAATAACTCAATGCTCATTTGTCAACTAAACAAACAATTCTTTGCTCTTTTGTCAAATGAGCAAATAATTGAATGCTCATTTGTCAAATGAGTAAATAACTTGCTCATTTGAGAAATAAGCAAACAATTCTTTGCTCATTTGTCAAATGAGAAAATAATTCAATGCTCATTTGTCAGATGAACATGCAATTTAATGCCCATATACATACTCTTATCAAAGAAAATTAGACTTATGGGGATATTCACTTTTTACATTAAAGTAAGCAAACAATTATACAAAGTTCATTTAAAACAAAGTCATTAAGTTAAGCCATAGTTATAACATAGAAATGAATTGTGATTATTATGTATTACCTATTGGTTTGGTATGTGGTATCAAAGGATACCATATCACCAAATAGAGCATAACTCTTTTTACAAAGGTGGTCTGCGCACAATGCTCTACGAAGGCAATAATCTTCATCCATCTCAAAATCAAAGAAAAAAGCACTCCACATTAGCTTTTTGCTAGTAAAATTATCCACGAACATTTGAGCATCGCTTCCTTGAATGTATGCTTTTAAATCTCTATGAAATTTTTTGAAATCTTGCTTAGATGCACCAATGTTATCATATCCTCCAACAATTTCCTTTATCATTCGAAATGTTGTAACGGGACCAATATTCACCTATTTAAAGAACAAAACATTTTGTCAAATGAGCAAACAATTTATTGTTCATTTTTTCAAATGAACAAACATTCAATGCTCATTTTTCAAATGAGCAAATAATTATTTGCTCATTTGTCAAATGATGAGAAACTAATTATTTGCGCATTTGTCAAATAAGAAAACATCTTTTATTAGAACATATAGAGAATTCATGAAACATAAGAGACTTTGAAAGTGTTACCTTAGAATTATTCACAATTATTTTTTTGTGCAATATGTTCATTTTCTTTCCTTCTTTTTGGAAGAGATTGCAACTAGGTGTATAAAGTGGATGAGTATTTCCCTTATGAAGTTGTGACACTATGAATTTGTTATCATCAGAATGCTGTATAACAATATGTGCCTTGCACCCAACACGAGTAACAAGTCTCTTCCTTTTGATTGAAGCTTTTTCTTCATTGCTTTCTCCTTCCTTGTTATTTAAATCTTTTTCAACTATAGCCTTTCGTTTCTCTTTGTATCCTTCCTTATTGCATAAGATATACTGTGATTTCAATTCTTTGCTTCTTCTTTGTCTTTTAGTTGTAGACTTTCTTGTGTTGAATCCAGCAGCAAATGCGTAACTTTTATAAAATTCAAGGCCCTCTTCAAGATTATTAAACTTCATCCCTATAGCTAGTTTCAACTCATTGGAGAATATTGAAAGCCATTCACTAGACGAAAAAGGTAATTTGGCACCGATTCAAACCCCCCCTAAGGCACCGGTTTTGAACCGTTGGGGATTTGAGGGATGCCAAATCCCCAAAAATTTGGCACCGGTTCAAAACCGGTGCCAACTAAAGCATTTGGCACCGGTTAATCGGTGCCAACTTGAAGGGCGCCAATTCTTTTTTTATTATATTAAATGTAATTGGCACCGGTTTTAAGCATGAACTGGTGCCAATGCCTGCGTTTATTTTTTTTTCGGCCATAATTTATAATAATATTAATCCTAATATTACCCATGTACATCCTGCATTATAATAACAATAATTAATAATAATAATAATAATAATTATTATAATATTAATAATAATAATAATTATTATTATTATAATATTAATAATAATAATAATAATAATAATTATTATAATATTAATAATAATAATAATAATAATTATTATTATAATATTAATAATAATAATTATTATTATTATTATAATATTAATAATATTAATAATTATTATTATTATAATATTAATAATAATAATAATTATTATTATTATAATATTAATAATAATTATTATTACATTAATAATAATTATTATTATAATATTAATAATAATAATTGAAATAATTACAATACATAAATATTGATAATAATCCTAAAATATAATACTAATTAGAAAAAAGTGTCATAATTACAAACAATATTAATCAGTAATGTAGTACACAAGTTCAAAGCGAAATGAAATTTACAAATTAAATGTGATGAAGGATGCCAACATGTCTCGAACTTCATTGAGTTCTTCGCTCGTGAACGGAGGTCCCGTTTGTCCCTTGAAAAACTTGGAATAAACAAAACGTAAGTTAGGAATGAATTACTTAGGTTATATATGCATGTAAAAATACATTTACAAGTAAGGCCTATTTGACTACTATGATGCCTATTTCCTACATTTCTTATCAAATGAACTCATACTTACTCATAACATGTCATTATCACTTATTTATAGTTAGCTAAGCCTTGAAATTACAAGAAATTAGCAATGTAAGAGTTTTAGAACGCATTTTCAATCAAAATGGCCCAAGTAAGGCCTATTGGACTACTATGATGCCTATTTCCTATATTTCTTATCAAATGAACTCATATTTACTCAAAACATGTCATTATCACTTATTTATAGTTGGCTAAACCTTGAAATTACAAGAAAATAGTAATGTAAGAGTTTTAGAACGCATTTTCAACCAAAATGGCCCGAGTAAGGCCTATTTGACTACTATGATGCCTATTTCCTACATTTTTGGTCAAGTGCGCTCAAACATAGTCACAACATGTCATTATCACTTATTTATAGGTGGCTAAGGGTTGAAATTACAAAAAAAAAGAGCAATTTAAGGGTTTTAGAACGCAATTTCAACCAAAATGGCCCAAGTTAGGCCATTTTGACAACTAGGATGCCTATTTTCTACATTTTTGGTCATGTGAGCTCAAAAATAGTCACAACATGTCATTATAACTCATTTATAGGTGGCTAAGGGTTAATATTACAAGAAAAGAGCAATTTAAGGGTTTTAGAACGCAATTTCAACCAAAATGGCCCAAGTTAGGCCATTTTGACAACCAGGATGCCTATTTCCTACATTTTTGGTCAAGTGAGCTCAAACATAGTCACAACATGTCATTATCACTTATTTATAGGTGGTTAAGGGTTGAAATTACAAGAAAAGAGCAATTTAAGGGTTTTAGAACGCAATTTCAACCAAAATGGCCCAAGTTAGGCCATTTTGACAACTAGGATGCCTATTTTCTACATTTTTGGTCAAGTGAGCTCAAAAATAGTCACAAAATGTCATTATAACTCATTTATAGGTGGTTAAGGGTTGGTATTACAAGAAAAGAGCAATTTAAGGGTTTTAGAACGCAATTTCAACCAAAATGGCTCAAGTTAGGCCATTTTGACAACCAGGATGCCTATTTTCTACATTTTTGGTCAAGTGAGCTCAAAAATAGTCACAACATGTCATTATAACTCATTTATAGGTGGCTAAGGGTTGATATTACAAGAAAAGAGAAATTTACGGGTTTTAGAACGCAATTTCAACCAAAATGGCCCAAGTTAGGCCATTTTGATAACCAGGATGCCTATTACCTACATTTTTGGTCAAGTGAGCTCAAACATAGTCACAACATGTCATTATCACTTATTTATAGGTGGCTAAGGGTTGAAATTACAAGAAAAGAGCAATTTAAGGGTTTTAGAACGCAATTTCAACCAAAATGGCCCAAGTTAGGCCATTTTGACAACTAGGATGCCTATTTCCTACATTTTTGGTCAAGTGAGCTCAAGCATAGTCACAACATGTCATTATCACTTATTTATAGGTGGATAAGGGTTGAAATTACAAGATATAGTCAATGGCATACCTCTTCAAGCTGTAGTGTGTCTGTACATTGACTCACTATGTCAAACATGAATCTCATCACGTATAGGCCACAATCAACTCCGTTATCTTGTTGTGCACACTAGCATAAGGAACAAAGTACATGATATGAATCAAACATGCATAGCAAATTAGCAACATCTTAGGCATTGTTTATTACGAAAATCACAATATTAATTGGCATTACCTGCGGTGATTTCCATGTAGGATCTCGAGGAGCTCAAGAATTTATCTTCTTCATAACACTATATAGAAGAGTAAGTTCAAATTAAATTAGTATGACTAATAAATGAGTTAGGTAATGATAATCAACAATAGGAATTGAAGCTAAACTTACTTTTGCAGTATGGACTTGACGAGGCGTTTTCTTGGAAGAGGTAACCGAGCGGAGTTAAAAGGAAGATTGTGTTACTAGAAACACAAATCACCAGTAGGGTCCAATGCATACTACATACATACATTCACAAGAGACAAACAAATCAATAATTAGCCATGTACAACATTTAAACTGCGGAAACAAATGATTTTGACATAATCAGACGTACTCCTCATAATATGGGGCGAATATAAACTTGTCTCCAGCACGTATTGATTCCTTGATACTTCGTTCAACATAGTATAACACGTCAGCGTGGTTGCCTAAGATTCTAGTAGTGGAGATCTGCTCAGGGCATATCCACCCAATTTGACACGGAGAATCAATCTCAGATAAGTGCTCTTGGAGTGCTCTGCATGCATGATAATATAGAATATTAATGGAAAACTAAACGACAATCACCACTAATCTGAATAACATAATTTGAGTACTAGTTGAATTACCTGATGCATGTTTGAATGAGGGAAATGTTAAGAATTTCACCGTTTAGAAATTCCATCACATCTTCTTTGTTGAGCCATGCAATTGCATCCTCATCAAGTGGAACATGTGTTTGGGTAGCGGAATTTGAATGGGTTCGTCACTAGGCAACATACAAACATGGTTGTGCAGATAAGTTAACTCCCTAGAGAGCGATTGAAGCACTGTGTCTGCAACTAGTGAAGTAGCTTGCATCGCTGAACCTCGCGAAGAACTCTTCCTCGATGCTTTTCCACTCTCCAACCGCTGTTCAATCCTCTTCTTTGGCCCCTCCACCCTCTTCTTTGGAGTTTGGCTTTTCCCTGACATCTAATAAAAAAAATCACACAAATGGTTAGAAATCAATTGCATCCTACTCTTGGGAAGATAATGAGTATAGAATAAAGCGTGAACCCAAAATCTTAATTACCTGGTTTGAAAACTGTATCCAAGCACATGGCCATTGCACAAAACTACCTTTTGCTGCCCAAAGTGTGGTGAACTCATCCTCCTCTACAGGCACATGTATTAGAATGTCCTCGAACCCGGCAACCACATAATTGATCCCGACCGAATAATGATCGGACCTAAGTGGTCGCAAATGGATCGTACCATGTTCGGCCGGTTGTGCACTACCATATGCAACCACATTCAAAGCTCCGCTGTCTGATTCGCCTGGGTGTAGAAGTGCACAACGGGTCTCTTCCTACACCAATTTGGAAGATCACATGTAAGAAAAAAAAATATCACAAGTTGTTGAAATCTAAAACTAGTTTCATCACGCTTGAGGGTCATTTGTCCTACATTTTTTGTTTTTGTTTTTTTGTTTTTAAAGAAGTTAAACAAAAACCAAAGTACAACAAAAAACAAAAGTTCAACAAAAAAATAGTAAATTAAGCTAAAAAAAATTAAAGGATAACAACAATACAAGGGAGGCAACACAGCAACCAAAAAACAGCAACACCGAGAAAAAACAGGCATAAAAAAAAATCGTCGCAACAGCAACACAGCGCTTGCTAGCGAGCTGACTACTATTCTGATCTGCTGTGTTGCTGACTGCCTGATCTGCTAACTACCTTCTGTGATCTGCTGACTGCCTGCTGTGCTAACTGATCTGCTGTTGTGCCTGCTGACTGCCTGCTGACTGATCTGCTGTTCTGGTCTACTGAGCTACTGCTGTGTTGCTGACTGCCTGTTGTTCTGGTCTGCTAAGCTGCTGCTGTGTTGCTGACTGCCTGCTGTTGTGTTGCTGACTGCCTGGAGTTGCTGTGTTGCTGACTGCCTGCTGATGTGCATGCTGGCTGCCTGGTGCATGCATGCTGAGGCTGCTGTTGCTGACTGCCTGGTGCATGCATGCTGAGGCTGCTGTTGCTGACAGCCTGGTGCATGCATGCTCAGGCTGCTGTTGCTGTACGTAGCTGAGTGCTCTGCCTCTCCGAACAGCAACAGGAACAGGTTTAGCCCCTCCGAAGAGCAACAGGAACAACAACAACATTGAAAATTGCAAATGCAACAGGAGTAGCTACACAATAACCCAGCAACACAAATAGCAACACGGCAATAGAACAGCAACACGACACCATAAACAACAACATAAACAACTACACAACAACACAACAACAACATAGCACCTGAACACAATAGCAACAACAGCAAAACAGCAACACAACAACACTATATATCGACACAGCAACAACAACAACAATAGCACAACAACAACTATACATCACAACAACAAAGCACTAATAGTACCATCCAGATGAAGAAGTAATCAAATCACCTGTAGAATTGGAAACTCATGAGGTATTGGATTATCAAGCTTCCTCGAGTCCACCTGGTGTAACTCATCTTCTCCTTGCCTTCGTGGGTGACTACATGAGTCGACCAGTGTAGTCGATGAGAAAGGCAAGCCCGGAAAGTTCATTTGCTTTGCCCAAGCATTGAACTCTTCTCGCATCTCATTGCGCACTTGTTCTTTAATTGATGCCACCGTGGCATCCAAGTTAACCGGTGAGTTCACACTTGGTCATGATCTTCCTGATTTGGTATATTCCGGACTCATCACCTTTTCCCATCCTAGTAAGCTCCCCCCGCACCCAATACGTGTCCTGGATGGTAGGGCTTTCCCAAAGCCAAGGTGAACGGGTCCTTCTCCACTATTGGGACAAGCTTGCCTTCAACAAGCTCTTCAGTGTATTCAAGCTGTAGTAAAAACAAAAAGGCAACATGAATTTAGTGTTTATGTAAAGTGATATATATGCAAAAGATTCATGTAGTTTTCTAGTTCATAGTTGCTTACAAGTTTATCTGCCATTTCTTTGGTTTCCGGAGCCTTATTGGACCATTTTCCGGTTTTCTTGTCACGCGAATGCAGAGAACAAAAGAAATCACCAGCATGACTCACCAAAGTATTGGTCGTGGAGTCAGAGGGCACTTTAGAGAACCTTAGAAGCACTGTGGGGTATACTCCCTCACTCACCCACGTCTCCCTCCATTCATCAAACGTCATACACCCCATACGATGGTAGTATTGCTTCTGCAATGCATTCTTGGAATTCTGCTCCCTCATTTCCTACATAAATAGACATGTTAGTTTCATTAATACCAAAAGAGTAAATATATTCTACAATTGTCATCAGAGTTACTTAAACTTACAATTGCTTCTTTTTGGCTTTTTTAAAGAACGAAAGCTTCTCAATCATCCTTCGATACGCTAAGCCAAATCTGCCATGGGAGTTTCTCTTCATCGATGAATTCATCATCATTGCCACCTCCTTTCTTGTTCTTTGGTTTTCTCACAAGTTTCTTTGTTATAAACTGACAAACTAAGGTGGTCTTGAAGCCTCTGAATCTTGCCGCAAGTAAGGATTCAAACACCCTTCGCTTGGCGTACTCATTTGGAATATTAAATAGACTCTGCAAGCACAAATAACAATCATTATTAGTTTTCCCATTTAATAACAATAAATTGAAGGAATTTGTAAATGTGCAAACAAAACACTTGCCCTAGTATCATTCCAAAACGTGTCAATCAAGCCTGTAGGTACTTCGCTCAAACGAAGAGTAATGGGAATTTTGCGCGCACAAATCCCAACTTGAACAACATACTGACGACGCCATTTGCCTGTAGGTTGGCCTACCCTGTCATACTCCAGGACCATTGGACCGACAGGTTTCTTGAAACTTGTCGTCGGACCCCTCGGCTTTTTGTTCGCTGGTGCCTTTACCCCCCCTCCACTAGGATTCTCATCAAACGACTCAGACATTGCATTTTCGATAGGAGGCGCTTGTTCAGCTGCAAGTTCAAGCTCATCAAGCATACAATCCAAAACATCTTGAGCCTGATCTTCTGCCTCACCTAAATCAGGCTCCTTGTTCACATCATACAACTCGTCCCCATCCCCAGATGAATCATTATCATCATCCTCTACATTTTCCACTCCAATACGGTAGTGATCATCCGCCATGAAATGTAAAACCTGTCATTACAAACATAACACATTATTATTTGTAATATAAATAAATTTGTAAGGTAAACTTATAATCAAATATAAATTGCTGAATTATAATACAAATTAACATAGAAAATGGGGAACTAAGTTACTTCATTCATTAAAAAGAAAATAAGAAAAATGGGCAAGTAAGTTAACAATTTCATTCATTTTCACCTAAAAATGAGATTTAATAATACTTTCGACGCCTACAATTTCAAACTAACAAAAAATAGTACCTCAATCTAATATTCCTTCGTCATGGTCTGATCGCATGTAATTGGCTTGGTCGTCTATCTCATTTGGTACAACAGGTCTAGGAACAGTGAAAGGTGCCGAGTCATCAAACGCATCATATTCTTCCTCATCCTCGACACCTCCAACGCCAAGGATTCTTCTTTTGCAGGCTAGCACAATAGACCATTTTGAGTCGGCTGGGTCACTTATGTAAAACACTTGCTTGGCTTGAGATGCAAGGATGAATGGTTCAACACTATCATTCAGGTGGCCAAGATCTACAAGAATAAAGTCATCATGTTTGACGTTACGCCTGATATTATCAACCCACTTACACCGAAAAAGAGCAATCGTAAAGTCACAATAATCAAGCTCCCATATTTCTTTAATTCGACCGTAGTATGACAACTCTGCATCAACGGGTGATTTATCCTTAGCACTTGCAAACTCCCTTGACGATGCCACAAGCGTTACACCACTTTTTTGGGTCGAGGATGATTTCAAATCCTGACGCTCAGTCCAAAATGTGTACCCATTTATGTCATATCCCTCAAATGAGCGAACGTCATCCCTAGGACCATAAGCAAGCCACCTTACTGTATCTGTGACACTATTATAAATTCCACCCATCACTCGATCACGAAACCAACTCACAAACTTCTTATTATGCAACTGCATCAGTGCCCATTCACCTTTTGATGGAAATTCATCACGCAAACTACCCATGTGCTCATCTAAATATGGGTGAATATTTGCAACATGGTGCAACACATATAGGTGTTCTTGTAAGAACTTATCTTAATCAGGTGACATTTGTTTCGACCCGATTGTGCCATGACCATCAAGTCTCCCTTCGTGTCGAGAAGTAGGAATACCAATAGGTTTAGCAACGGCTATATAGTCGGCCACAAAATTACCGACCTCCTCAGCCACGGTCCCTTTAATCATACTTCCTTCCGGGTGAGCCCGATTCCTGACTTTATCTTGCAATGTACCCATATGAATTTCAAAAGGATAGCACCACCGCATGAACACTGGACCGCACAACTTAATCTCACGCATCAAATGAAGAATCAAATGCACCATTATGTCGAAAAACGAGGGTGGGAAGTACATCTCAAATTTGCACAAAGTCACAACCACATCCGCCTGTAAAGCATCAAGTGTACAAGGATCAAGCACTTTGCTGCATATTATATTGAAAACGAACAGAGGCTTGTAATAGCTTCCCTCACGTGATTTGGTAAAATACCATATATTACAATTGGTAGGAAAACTTGCATCAGAACATGACGATCATCGGATTTCATACTTATCAGCTTCAATTCTCCATTTAAGGAGATAAATCTTTTCATGTTAGATGCGTACCCTGATGGAACCTTAATTCCATACAGACATGCAGAAAACATCCGTTTTTCTACCCTTGACAATGTGTAGCAAGCCGGAGGTAAATAGGCCTTGCCCTCCTTGGCTTTTCCCTCATTTTTCTTCTTCGACGCATTCGTGGCCTTTCCCTTTCCCTTGCTCTTTCCCTTTCCTTTTTTCGAACTCATTTCATTTTCCTCTTCCTGTTCCTTTCCCTTACTAAACCTTTGCTGAACCCACAATTCTGGACGCACCCCCATCTTTTTCAAATCGTTCCGTGCACCCTTTCCGTCCTTTGTCTTGCTTTGAATATTCATCAGCGTTCCCACAAGAGCATCACACACATTCTTCTCTATATGCATTACATCAAGACAGTGCCTAACATCATGTTCTTTCCAGTACGGGAGCAACCAAAAGATTGATTCTTTTTTAAAGAGAGTAGTTGATTCTGCTGCTTTTTCTGATTTCCCAAAGACTGTTCGTACACCCTTTACTCGAGCGTAAACCTCCTAACCAGTCAACGGCCTAGGAGCAGTCCCCTCTTCCGCTGTCCCATCGAAAGCCTTTTTCTGCCTACGGTACGGGCGATCGCGCCTGAGCAACCTTTGGGTCCGCAAGTACACCTCTTTGTGAGAATGATCAATGCGCCTGCTTGGCGTATCATCAATACAAATAGTGCATGCTTTTTTCCCTTTGTTCTTATACCTAGACAAGTTGCCATACGCAGGAAAATCATTAACGGTCCACATAAGAGTTGCACGCAATGTAAACATCTCATTCTTATGAGCATCAAAAACATAAACCCCTTCATTCCACATCTTTCTCAAATCATCAACAAGGGGCGCAAGATAAAAATCTATGTCGTTTCCAGGTTTCCTTGGCCCCGATATCAAAAGTGAAAGCATTGCGTATTTCTGTTTCATGCACAACCAAGGAGGCAAATTGTAGATCACTAACAGTACCGGCCATGTGCTATGCTAGGTACTAAGAGTGACAAATGGATTCATCCCGTCCGAGCATAAACCAAGCCTTAAATTTATGACTTCATCACCAAATTCTCCAAACTTCATATCAAGGTTCTTCCATTGCAGGGAGTCGGCTGGATGCTTCAGCATTCTGTTTTTCTTTCTTCCCTCTGCATGCCACCTCAAGTTTTTAGCGTCTGTTAGTGTTGAGAATAGATGCTTAAACCTTGGAATAATGGGAAGATACCACAACACCTTAGCAGGAGGTCCCTTCGTACCAACATTGCAACTCATGCGCTTGTAGCGCGACTTCTTACATCGTGGACACTCCTCCAATTGTTCATATTCATTTCGATAAAGAATACAATCATTAGGACATGCATGTATCTTCTTATACTCCAAACCAAATGGACACATTAGCTTCTTTGCGTAATAGTAAGACTTAGGAATTTCATTCCCGTCAGGTAACATCTCACTTAACGCGGTTAACAAAGAAGTAAAACTACTGTCCGTCCACCCATGCTTCGACTCAATGTTAAACAATGTTAGCACGGATGATAGTTTGGAGTATTTTTTGCACCCAGGATACAAAGGCTTTTTAGAAGCCTCCGATAATGAGTCAAACACGTCACCTTCAAAACCACGCATCATCTCATCCAACCCTTCATCCTCGACCTCATCCACATGATCATCCTCAAATCCATCCTCAGCACCATTATCAACAATATGTTCATCATTCTTGTATTCCTCGTCCACACGAATTTCATTGCTTCTATCATCATGCACATCATTCCCAATAACATCCCCACTGTACTCTCCTTCTTGACCGTGCAAATCCACACATGGTATTTAAGCCTAAACCCACGACAAACTACATGATCTCTAATGATATCAACACTATTGACCACCTTCACATTATTACAATCAACACAAGGACAATAGAGGCACTCGAAACCCATTTTGCGCTGATAAGATGAAGCCCTCTCGCAAAACTCTTGAACCCCATCAAAGAATTCCAATGTATCACGTCTACCATACATCCAGGCACGATCCTTCTCCATTAAGTAAATTGTCTCTAAACATGGCAACATATTACGAATAATGTATAATTGCTACATCTATTATATATATAAATCAAATTCAAACACACACCATGCATATAACATTCATATAGATACAAAAATGCATATATGCTTCTGAAGGGTCCTTATCACTCCAACCTAACCCATCCTTGAACGTTTACTCTCACTAGTGAATGTATGTCGACTTTCCAATTTTAAGGAAAATCCGGCAGCATTTTCCCCCAGTTCTCCAAGTACACGACGTAGGTAATTACTTACCCACATATGTACCTAGAGAACATGGTGATCGAGGAAATGGTAAGCCAAGATGTTCCTTAAAATCGCAAAAAAGGACATACATTCACCACCTAAGTGGGAGTAAACGTTCAAGAACAGTCCCAACAGGGGACTATTATGAGAAAGCCTTGAACGGGTATCTAGGCATATGATGATACATGCAATCAATTAAAAAACAATGGATTAATCACACATCATGATAGAAGTTTCACTAAAGTTATATCGTACACCATTTCCACAAAAGTGTGCAAACAAGAACTTATATATAGCACATAAAGTTATATCTATACCTGAGTACCTATAAAGTCTCAACACTCTCCACTAGAAGGTCAATGCCAAGGTCAATGCTTCGCCCAAAAATTCCTCTAAATATTTTTCATTATAGCCTATATTGAACACAAACAGAAAACCAGATTAAGGGAAAAGATAAGAATGATATTAGTGAACAAGAACAAGGACAGTCAGAGTAAGATACTAGGATGCTTTCCGCCCACTCTCCAAACTGATGATCTTACCCTAGAAGCCCTTGACACCCATTTCTTAGCCTGAAATCCATATATAGTGAGAAGCAACTCATAATTAAAAAGATAGATTGAAAGTTCAAAGGAGCATTGCTAGTAATTTTAAATTGATAAATGTTTTTGAACGAACATGTTGCAGCCTAGTGAAGTCTCGGGGGCAAGGAGGGGGGTAGCAAAGATCTAGGATTGAATCCTCTTTTAATCAGTGTTATTTGTGACTCCCTATACTCCTATAGAATTGTAGAGCAAATATATAACATTGAACTCAGTGAGCACCACTTTAGGATTCTTTCTCTTTATTCATATTCTTATAAGTAGGACTGTACAAAGTGCAAACTTATCAACCATTGCAATATATGTGCTTTCTTTTAGTATACAAACTGATTCAAAATACTTACCGCTTACATAATACCGAAGTTCGGAAATGATAACTAGTTAACTACACATAAAAAGCATTCCTAGCACCACAACACCCCTAGGTACGCTCTAAGCTAAACTAAAAAAACCACCAAACAGCAACAACAACTAATAAGGACTTACATTTGTGGAGGGGCAGCCTTGTGCGTTTAATGGAGGGGGAGCCTTGCGCGTTTAATGGAGTAATTAAGTAGCAATTGACAAACCCTAGCAATTACAAGAAACTTACAATTATTAAACTAAAGACCAATTCCTCAAAAAACCCAACAATGGTTTTAATGCAATACATGGAGAAGCTAAGTGAATGGAGGAAAGATGTTATTACTTACCTTAGGTCGAAGCTGCTTCAATGGAGGGAGGAGGATATGGCGAACTGAAGAGAAGAACGAAGCCCAGAAAGGAATGTTGCATGCGTGCGGAGGCAGAAGCTTCAATGGAAGCTTCAATGGAGTAAGCGTATGGGAAGAGGGAATGCGCGCGTCGTGGGAATTTCAGAATATGAAAGCAGAATTGAATTGAATGAAATGAAAGTATTGAAGAAGAAGAACATTGAAAACCGGTTTTTTTTTATTGGCACCGGTTCAAACCAGTGCTAAGAACAAAGATTGGCACCAGTTTTAGTGGAACCGGTGCTAACTCCTCTAATTTCATTAAATTTTTTTTTTTTGAGTTGGCACCGGTTTGAACCGGTGCTAGTTAAAGAAGTTGGCACCGGTTTAGGTGAGAACCGGTGTCAACTATGAATTTCCCATTCCCGCCCATTAATGTTGGCACCGGTTTTCAAGAACCGGTGCTAAAGGGGGGTGCCTATTTCAAATTTTCTACTAGTGATTCTTTTGTTCCTCCAAGATTGAGCAAAGGTGCTACTTTAGGAGAAACTACTATTGTAGGAGTAGTTGACACATTTGTAATGGTACTAGAATGGTTGTCAAGTTGTTCGTTGTTCCTCATCATTTCTGTCATTAAACATAATAGAAATAACAAGTCATTAACATTCTCACAAAATAGTAACAAGTGAATATGCACCCCCTTAAACACACTTACACACAGACTCTCAATAATTAGAACTGAAATCAGATTCTTAAATAAGAATGTACACGACCAGAAGCAAACACACACACTTATACATACACTCTTACATTCACTCACACACACACACACACACACACACACACACACACACACATACAACAATTTCTGAAATCAGAACTGCAAGTAGAAAGATGAAGGGGCAAGGGGGATAGGTTTGTGCAGGGAAGTGGAAGAAGGGAGTGTGGTTGGTATGCAGGAAACAGACTAGGAAGATGGGGGTGGGGCTTGTGCACAGGCAAGCAGACCAAGGAACTCAATGCTCATTTGGAAAATAAGCAAACAATTCTTTGATCTTTTGTCAAATGAGCAATAATTGAATGCTCATTTGTCAAATGAGCAAATAACTCAATGCTCATTAATTTGTGAAATTAGCAACTAAGTATTTGCTCATTTGACAAATGAGCAACTAATTATTTGCTCATTTGACAAATGAGCAACTAACTATTTGCTCATTTGCTAAATGAGCCTATATATGATATATTACTTGTCAAAATAACACAGTACATCGCAGCAACATCAAGCATAAAGCATATCTATAGAACCAAATTACATCGAATGACCAATTTTATATAAACAGTCAATTATAGACTAGGCAGATGCAGGAGAAATTGATTTTGGATACTGTTGTATATGCAATCAATCATGAATGCTCCTTAACTGAAATCACTTTCTACTGTAACCTGTCAGTAGCCGATATCTGCAGCAAGCTGAAGTCCCCAAAGGACTGCCTTCGCTTCACTAATGCAACGCTCCTAGCAGTCTTTCACCTACCACGAAGCAGCTACATAAGCCTTCCCATCACTTCCCTCCATTTTCTTTCTCTCTACTCTTTTTTCTTCACAATAATATGGGCACTCTCTCTCTTTTAATCCTAGTATTACCATTAGCATTAGCTACAGCTACCTTTTTCACTACTTCTGCAACTTATGATAATGAGTTGAATGCCATTTCTCACCCTCTTCCTTACACAGTATAATCACCACCACCACCAAACTCTTTCTCCTTCCTCCGCCCCTGTCCCTGCCCCTGCACCCTACCACCATCACTATCACCACCACAAACTGTCTCACTCTCACTTCCCTGCTGCCGCCCTATCCCTGCATCCTACCACAACCACCATCATTAACTTATTTTGCTCATTTGCTCATTTTTATATTTGCTCATTTTTTTTTTTGGATTTGCTCATTTTAATTAGGTTTGCTCATTTTCAATTTATTTGCTCATTTTAAATTTGATTGAAAATTTTCAATGTCTATCAAATTAATCAAACCTAAATTATTGATTCAATTCAAAAAACTTCAAATAAGTAAATTCAATCAAATCAATAATTGATGCAATTAAACATGGAGTTCCATGAGAACAGAACAAACCTCAAAAATCGAAAATTATCATGCAATTAACATGCAATTCAATAACCTAGTGATTGATGCGATTAAACATGCAATTCAATGAGAACATAACAAACCTCAAAAATCGAAAATTATCATGCAATTAACATACAACTCAATAACCTGGAAAATTTGGTTTTGTAGCAGTGATTACAATTTATATATATATACTTCCTTTCTGTGTTCTTAGCCTTTTTCGAGTTGGATGTGCTCAAACTTATCCAATATCTTATAGGATATAGTTTTATCTGACACTTTAGAGCAATATAAAATAAAATAAAAAATAAAAAATAGGAACACTAGTAGAAAAAAAGAAATAGGCAACCCCCCTATGGCAACGGTTCATGAAAACCGTTTCCAACTTAAATGAGCGCCATTTTAAATTTCAGAGTTGGCAACGATTGAGTATTTTTTTTTATAAAAAAAAAAATAGTTAGAGTTGGCAACGGTTGACCGTTGCCAATTTAAAAAAAAAAAAAATTGTTAAGTGTTGGCGACGGTTAACCGTTGCCAATTTAAAAAAAAAAATCGGGTAAAGCTGCTTCATTCAATTCCAACGTCTCTTCATTCAATTCCCTCTTCTCTTCTCTGTTTCGTCCCTCTTCTCTTCGTCCCTCTTCATTGCTTCCCTCTTCTTGCTATTCAATTCAAACCCGACGCAGTTGCCGCCATACTCACCACCTAGTATCTTCAATTCCATACGTAGTTGCCGCCCTTCCATTGAAGCATCTTCGAGGTAAGCTACCTAGTATACCTAGGTTTCAATTACTCCATTGAATTCCTTCACATTCATGCCTTTTTTTGAGGATTTGTTTTGCATTTTAGTAATTGTAATTAGTATCTTGAAATATAGGGTTTCTCAACTACAAGCGCACGTACGACCCCCCTCCACAACGACCCTCCATCCACATATATACTTGGGTATAGGAAATGTAAGTTCTTATTTCAAGTAATTTGAATTTCGTTCTTCAAAGCTTGCCTAAATTTGCTTGACCAGTGATTATTAATACTCAGAAGTGCATGATTGGTAGAAAATGCCGGCAGACAATACTCGAAAGTGCATGATTAGTTTAGAATGCTGGCGTGTGTGGTATTTGTGAATGAAGTTTAGGTAAAAAGCTTATAGCATGTTTTGTTAAATGTAAAATGGTTTGAAGGAAAGTTTTATTTGATTGAATAATTCATAGTATTATTACGGAGAGATTTTGGCTAGTTTGGATGTGGGTGATGGGCTGAGGTTGCTGCAGGCTGCTGTGGGTGGGCTAAGGTTGCTGCAGGCTGCTGCTATGCCTGCTTCTCTGGTTTGAGCAGTGCTGTTTTTCTGATGGCTCGGAACTGCCTTTATGCTAAACCTGCTGTTTTCTTTAGCTGCTGTCTTGGTTGTGGGTTGTTTGGCTGGTGTTTGGTTTTGTTTTATTCTTGTTATGTGTTAAGGAGTATTGAAGTTCTCCATTGATGATGTTCCTATGGGGAATATGTCCCAACTTTTGGTTATTTGTTGCCCTAATTAATATAGAAATTGTTTGTAGTAGCTTATATTTGTCCTTTTTGTGTTTTACCTTTTGTGGTTGGTGTGGTTTGTTGCCCCATTTTCTCTCTTATTCCTTAATTATATATATGGCCCTATCTTTTCTTATTATCCATTTCTCATACTTACTAACTTTTGTTTTTTCTTTTTGCGTTTTTATAGATTCATATGTGATTTGAAGTTCAAGTTTAAGCTTGAAGACTACATATATACCTCAAGTGCGAAGTTAAAAAGAATACATTATCCATTGTATGAATTATAAACTTCTCTAATATATATATATATATATATATATATATATATATATATATATATATATCTTTATTGTCTTAATAAAAGTTTTTTCATGACAAACTAAATACAACAATAAATATATGAAATGTTTGCATTGCATCATCATATGCCTAGATACCTGTTCAAGGCTTTCTCATTAGGAGAAAGTCTTGAATAGTCCCCGGTTGGGACTGTTCTTGAACGTTTACTCTCACTTAGGTGGTGGATGTATGTCCTTTTTTCGATTTTAAGGAACATCTTGGCTTACCATTTCCTCGATCACCATGTTCTCTAGGTACATATGTGGGTAAGTAATTACCTACGTCGTGTACTTGGAGAACTGGGGGGAAATGCTGCCGGATTTTCCTTAAAATTGGAAAGTTGACATACATTCACTAGTGAGAGTAAACGTTCAAGGATGGGTTAGGTTGGAGTGATAAGGACCCTTTGGAAGCATATATTCATTTGTGTATGTATATGAAAGTTATATGCATGGTGTGTGTTTGAATTTTATTTATATATATAGTAGATGTAGCAATTATACATTATTGTTCGTAATATGTTGCCATGTTTAGAGACAAATTGCTTAATGGAAAAGGATCGTGGCTGGATGTATGGTAGACGTGATACATTGGAATTCTTTGATGGGTTTCAAGAGTTTTGCGAGAGGGCTTTAGCTTATCAGCGTAGAATGGGTTTCGAGTGCCTCTATTGTCCTTGTGTTGATTGTAATAATGTGAAGGTGGTCAATAGTGTTGATATCATTAGAGATCATGTAGTTTGTCGTGGGTTTAGGCTTAAATACCATGTGTGGATTTGGCACGGTGAAGAAGGAGAGTACAATGGGGATGTTATTGGGAATGATGTTCATGATGATAGAAGCAATGACATTCGTGTGGACGAGGAATACAAGAATAATGATGATGAACATATTGTTGATGATGGTGCTGAGGAGGGATTTGAGGATGATCATGTGGATGAGGTTGAGGATGAAGGTGTTGATGAGATGATGCGTGGTTTTGAAGGTGACGTGTTTGAGTCATTATCGGAGGCTTCTAAAAAGCCTTTGTATCCTAGGTGCCAAAAATACTCCAAACTAAGTGTCGTGCTAACGATTTTTAACATTAAGTCGAAGCATGGGTGGACGGACAGTAGTTTTACGAGCCCAGGCAATTGCTTGCCTCTGCATCGCCAACTCTTACATGATGACGATTTTTGTAGTCCTTAGTTACTCATTTGTAAAATAAGCAAACATTTTGTTTGGTCATTTGGGAAATGAGCCATCAATTTTTTGATCATTTGGGAAATGAGCAATCAATTTTTTTACTCATTTAGCAAATGAGCAAATAGTTAGTTGCTCATTTGTCAAATGAGCAAATACTTAGTTGCTAATTTAAAAAATGAGCAAAAACTTAGTTGCTCATTTGTCAAATGAGCAAACATTTCTTTAATTATTCATTAAATCAACAAGTATTTCTTTGCTCATTTATCAAATGAGCAACAATTCTTTGTTCTTTTTATCAAATGAGCAAACAATTCTTTGTTGATTTATCAAATGAGCTGATTAAAAATTTATAACATAGAAAATGATTTAAAACATACGATAAACCTATTAGCTCAATTGGTAGAGCACTATGCAAATGCATAGGGGATGTAGGTTCAATTCCTACATAGGTTATCTCTATAAACAAAATTAATTAGAAAAATAAATCAAATTCGTACTAAATTATATGAGCAAAAAAATGGTTTGAAATGATTTATAACTAAATAAACTTTGTTACAATTAAACTCTCATACAAACTTGTATTTCCACATTACATAAATGAACCTACGTGGGATTCGAACCCACATCTTTTGTGCATTTGCACAATGCTCTACCCTTGAGCTAGTAGGCTAACGTATTTAAAACATTTAAACACACTCACAAATGAGCATTAATTTGACAAAGAGCAAGAATCATTTGTGAAATGAGCAAAAATTCAATGCTCATTTGTAAAATGAGCAAATAGTTTGTTGCTCATTTGTCAAATGAGCAAACATTTCTTTAATCATTCATTAAATCAGCAAGCATTTCTTTGCTCATTTGTGAAATGAGCAAACATTAATTTGCTCATTTGTCAAATGAGCAAATAATTAGTTACTTATTTGGAAAATAAGCAAACATTTCTTTGATCATTTGGGAAATGAACAATCACTTTTTTGCTCATTTAGCAAATGAGCAAATAGTTAGTTGCCCAAAAAAATACAATTAAAAATAAAAAACGAAATTAACAAACCAGGAAGTGCATATAACAAAAACAGTAGTGAATCAGTAATTTGTCAGCGTATACAAGGCCCTAGATAGTAATAAAATCCACCATATCAATCTGAATGCCGAAAAGAAACGTGACACCTAGCAATCAAGGAATGAATCAGATCAAACACTGATATTCCCACAGTTCAAATTGCTACAAGGTTGTCCCGTTTTCTGAATCCTAAAGTAATACTTCATACTTAATAAATACTGCTCAACTTGTCATGTAAGGTAAAGAATACTTTAGTATTATGCAAACCAAAGGAAAAAGAACAAGTGAACACATACTTAGATTGGAAATTCTTTCATGAAATATGGGACATCAGCATCTAACAACTAAAAGGAAACACATACTCTGTCCAGAAAAAAGGCTTCTCTTCATACTATTCTTAAATAATGCAAGTTGAAGTTCCTCCTGATCATTGTAATTGATAATTGTATTAGAATAAAGTAACAATAATAACTTAGATATAGTAATAACATAATGCATAACAACTCCTCATTTTCTACGTTACCATATAAAATAGATTAAGTATCATCAAGAATATTATATACCTTTTTAATAAAACCATCTTTGACAACAGAGTTGTTGAGTTTATTGAATAAGTCATATAAAAGACCCACTTCTTCCTCAGTAACTGCAACACAAAACAATCAATAACAGTTAGAAAGATCAAAACTTTAGAGTCTACAACATGTTCAAATTGTGCCATTTGAATTTCAGCCAGAGAACTTTCAACCATAAATATTAAATACCAAGAAAGATGGCAGCTTAAGCAACAAAATTATAGCCTCAATCAATTTCTTGCAATTATACTCAGATTTAGAGATCTGAAATATTCACATTTAGATTCAACACCAGAGAACAAAAACACAAAAAACAAAAATGAAAGAAAACTGAAAAAAGAAAATTCAGTGAGGCATTTCGTTCGAATACCTTGTAAGCAGTCACAATTCTCAGCTTCTTTGCGTACAATATCAAAAACATAATCAATCAATCACCCACATCACAAAAAGAACATGTCTACAATAAAGTATGCATAAATTACTAAGATAATAAACTGATATAATCAATTAAGAAAACTAAATTCATATGAGCAAACTATAAAACATGAGCAAACTAAATTCAAATGAGCAAACTAAATAAAATGAGCAATTTAAACTAAAACAAATTAATACTTACATTCATCGTTCTTAAGTAACAACTGGAAATTTTAGTTCATCGTTTGGATCGGAGCTTTAGTTGAATCCATTTGCAATTCGCGATTTCAAGGGTTAAAGCAAAAAATCGAAAAAACCCAATTCATGAATAATGTAATTTTGTATCAAATTTTAGCAACATTATATCAATAATAAACAACATTAGACTAAATAACTCAATATAATAGTGAATATTCAGAAAAATATCGCTCGAAAATTCAATCACAAACACAAAATTCAGGTTATAAACAAAAGCATGATTAAACAAAATTCAAAAGAATACAAAATCGTAAACGAACAAACACAATCATTTATTAGATTGTCATCCATATAGACCAATTAAAACCATAATTTAACAAAAAAAAGTATGTCAATAATTTAATATTAGGCTAAAAAAACATACAAAAAATCGAAAAAGGCAAAATTGAACGTCATACTTATACAATGAAAAAATTCGAATAACAAAATAATTTGATGATGAAATTGAGGAGCTTACAAAAATTTGATGATAAATCCCGCCGATTTGATCTTCATGTTAGTGGAGTTTCTTAGTGGAAAATTTAGAGAGAGAATGAGTGAAACCTGATAAAGTTTCATGGAGGAAGTCGTTTGGAAAAGAGGAAGAAGAAAAAGGTGTAGTTTTTGTGAAATTCACAAAAAAGCCATTACTAATACTGTTTTTCAGAAGTTGGATCAATTTTGATCAATGGTCTAGATTTTTTCTCATATAGATTAGAGTTCTCACATAAGGGATGTGTTCTCACATGATCCCATTTCTATGTATATATATATATATGTATATACATATATATGTATATATATATATATATATATATATATATATATATGTATATATAATATACATATATATATATCTATATATATATGTATATATATACATATATATATATACATATATATATATATACATATATATATATATATATACATATATATATATATACATATATATATACATATATATATACATATATATATATATGTATATACATACATACATACATACATACATATATATATATATATACACATATATATATATATATATATATATATATATATATATATATACATATATATATATATATATATGTACACACACACACACATATTTAACCAAGTTATAATGAGAACCAATGCTAAAATAAGAACTAGGAACTAATCTAGACCCCTAGATCATGTTAATTGGACGGTCCACATGCTTCCCGTATCATTAATGGCATTTTCATAAAATTTTGATTTTACAAAGTAGTTTTTGGTTTCATTTCTAAAAAGTAAATGAAAAGTTAGTAAAAGTAAATGAAATCAGTCATATAGTAAATGAAATTGCCTTAAAAGTTAAAAAATTGGAAAAGCCACGAAATTAAAAATATGTCATTAATGAATGCGGGTGAAAGATAAGCCGTCAGATGGAGCGCGATTTCCACCTTACCGTGGGTCATGTTTTTAAGTATGGTGGCACTCTAAGGAAAAGAAGTTAGAGAAAAAGAGTCGCCAACAAGTTTTAGGAACTTGTAAAGCGTTCATGATTATGAAGGTTACATCCCATTCACAGTCATAGAGATGGCTAACTCCATAGTGGTCCGCAACCATGACTGGATGTTTGGGGATGATTGTACGAATTCAACCTTCAAAGAGTACTAAACATCATACAAAAAATAAAAGCAATTATAGACTATCTATCCACCACTAATCTTCGAGCTATTTATATCCTGTATTCTGCATTTTATCTCAAACTTCATGATCTTCATCACTACTAAGATAGAAAACACCTTCCTTTCCCATAAAGCCACGAATCTAGCCCCCCAGAAATGATAAACGTCAGCTACTATACATGAATAGAGCATTCTTCCTGTTTCGGGGTTTTTTGATGTGTCCTGCGGGAGAGTTACAATTCCGAGAATGCCCTTCACCGCCTGTACCTGCAAAACCACAAAGACTCCGGTTGGTTGGAGCTCCGCCTCCGACGATCAAGTCAGTTAGGTACAGGAAGTAGATAGTGCGTAAAATAATGAATTTACTTTTCACGTAATGGGAGAATTCTGCAATTAATATTACTTGATTTTGGTGTAAGAGTGTATTGAATACCTTGTATTGAATTCAATGGAATTGAATGAATACCCATTAATGAGGATCCCCCCACTATTTATAGTGGGGAGCCTTAGCTCCCCATTTAGGGTTCATGGGACACGTGTCAGCAGGGGACTAGAGCCCTGCTGATCAATTATTTGGGTGCCACGTGTCTCTTAGCCATAGGGCCACGTGGCTGGGGTATTTTTTACCCCAAACATTTGCCCCTCTCAGGTGCTGACGTGGCAGGGTGCCACGTGGAGCCTGAGAAGAACGCTGACCCCCCCTCTCTTTTTTTTTTAACCTCTTAGATTCTAACTGAAAGAAGAGGGAAAAGCAGAAGGGGAAAGGTCGCGACCCTTCGCCTTCTGAGGCAACCCCCATAAATTGGAGTAGACGCCCACGAGAGCTCATTTACAAACTTCGTGAATTTTCTTGAATTTTGAGAGCATCCGGTATTTGAGAGTAGAGAGCAGACGGAAATCTGATAATTGATAGCAGCCGGTTTCCAGACCGCCTGTAAGGTAGCGAGCAAGCAAAGGATTTTTGTGAGGGTACCTAAGAGAACCCAGCCGGTCTTCAAACCGTCTATGTCTTTGCAAGCATCCCCAAGAAATTTCTTGAGGTTTCAGCAAATTCTTCGTTACTCTGGGTACCGTCTCTATTCCTTCTCGCTTTTCCATGTATTTCCGTTTGCGTCTTTTTCTTGTGTTTTTGTTTATTAGTCCCATAGGTAGATGGACCCTTTATACCCATACCCGGAACATAATTGTGAACTCAGCCGGTCAATTAGCACGGCTGAGTCTAGAACTGGATCTGCCGCCTCTGATCTTTGGAATTTCCCCTTTTCAACGCCTGTATTGACCGACTCCGTGTCTGTGCAGGACACGATGGCCAGAATTAGGGGAACAACTATGGACCCCAATTACAGAGGCGGGGACTCAAATGAGTTGTCGCCTGAGAGACAAGCCCCGGACGAGGCGGCTAGAGAACCATCTGATGGCATTCCCGCCACCCCAAGTGATAACATCTTAGGCTCCTACAACGAGGAGTCTTCCCCTGCTCAGGAGGCTGAGCTGCCAGGATCCGTCAACGAGGATCC
Source organism: Chenopodium quinoa (assembly GCF_001683475.1). Taxonomy (NCBI): domain Eukaryota; kingdom Viridiplantae; phylum Streptophyta; class Magnoliopsida; order Caryophyllales; family Amaranthaceae; genus Chenopodium; species Chenopodium quinoa. Next base: position 6,402,278 of record NW_018743252.1, on the reverse strand, counting down.
CAACTCCCCATCCGGCACAGATGCCGGTAGCATCAGAAGTAGCAGCTCTAGCTACTTGACCAAGTCAGAAGATAGCGAGGAGGCGGAGAGGCCTACTTGGCAAAGTAAACACGACCCTCTCATGATTGCCGTATCTCTTAAAGACAGGACCCTCATACGGTCTTCCCTAACAGACTTCATCACCAAGCGGCCGCTTGGAGAAGGTTACAAGCTATCAGTACTGGGAGAGTACGAGACGGTTGTATGGGAAGATGACCAACCCAACGCAAACAACTGGTTTGGGTGCTATGAAGCGGCTTTCCTAGCCGGGGTCCGCTTTCCCCTTCACAACACGATAAAGGCCATACTTAGGGGATATGGCCTAGGCGTTTGGCAACTCACCCCTAATTCTTGGGTGAACATTTTAGGGTACATCGCCGCCTGCGAGATGCAGGATCTTAACCCCGGCTGGGAGGCGTTTGCCCAAATGCATTATTTAAGTAGTAGCCCAAGCGGCTGGAGGGCCTGGTACACCTTAACGACTTATCCTCAATATATGATGACGCTGGATAAGCCGTCTAAATGGTCGGATTAGAAGAACCGGTTTCACCTGGTCAAAGCTCCTACTGAAGAGGAGAATAGGGAGTTCCGGACCTACAACCGGAAACCAGAGCTTTTGGGGTAGAACTGCCAGTTGCCCCCAGTGCCGGATAATGACAGGGAGGCCATATTGGACTCCGGATTTTTTGAACTAACCTCTGCCACTCTCTCAACCGGAGAGATAATAAGGGTGCCCAAAAACTGGGGGCCCAAACACGAATTCTTTAAGGACGAGTGCTTCTTGTCCGCCTACGGGCTAAGCAGCATGTTTGAAAGATGTAGGTTACGAACCCTAGCCGGATAATTTTATGCCGGCTAACCCTTTTCTTTTGATAGCAATGTGCGATATTATTATTGTCCTGACCGGATGTATTTGCGTTTTGCAGAAGAAGCAAAAAACATGTTACCCACCGCCAAGACACCCGCCAAGAAAGCTTCAGATATCCGAAAGGAGAATCTGGAGAAGAAGCTTTCCGCTCAGGCGGCTAAAAAGGTTAGCCCGCCTGACCCTTTATATTTGTTTGTCTTGGTGCTATTTTGGCCAATTCTTTACCTGACCGCTTGTGACTTTGTTTCAGGATGGGGCGTTATCCCTCGTTCTCTGCAAAAACAGATCCGGCAGTGGCCGTCTGTTGAGGAGCCTGCACATAAGATGCAGAAAACCACTTCCACCGCCCGGGCTACTACCGGCGGTAAATCAATAAAGACCCCAGGCGGGTCTAACGCTGAAACGACCTCAAAAGAGGTCACCCCAATAAGGACCACAACCGGTCCCTCTTCTGCCGGGGGCCAAAGGGCTTCCCAACAAGGTACAAACCCCTTCAACCTCACGCTGCTTTACCTACCCATGCGGGTTAAGTCATATTCTCAGACTCAGCCGGGAGATTCTCCGATCAGCCGACTGTCTATAGGCGGAGCATATGCAGCTTTCTCACCGTCTGTTTCTGGTGCAGATAATTCTCCACGCTGGTCGGATGCTACTCAGTACGCCCGGGCCATGCTGAAAGCCGTCCCCCGGGACGAGAAGGAGGCGATTCCTGGAATCAATACCTTCAATGTCGACCGTGTAATGGTCGACCTGGCCGATGTAAGTTGATGAGTACCCACCCGGCATTTTATTTGTAGTATGCTCATCCGGCTTTCCTACTAATACCGGTTGTGTTGTTGTAGGCACTGCTCCGCGTGGAGGGGCTCAAGAAGGCCTACATCCGCAAACAAGAGGAGGTAAGAAGAGCCAAACGTTCTGCGGATGACGCACATAGCGTTGCCCACTATTCAATGATTGTGCATGACTTAGAAACTAAATCTATAATCATGCGACAGGCGGATCAGGTCAAGACCCTCCAAAAGCCCTCAAAGAGTCCAAGCTCAAAGTGGACAATCTCCAGGCGGCCCTAGACAATGCTGAGGATGAGCTCAAGAAGCATGAGGAGCCCTTCAAGTGGCTTGACCAGGCGGAGAAGAGCAGCAAACGACTGCAACAAGAGAATGACCGCCTGGTCAAGGAGGCGGCTGCTGCACAGGGCAACTTCCAGGCCACCCTCGAAGCTGAACAGAGCCGACTCATTGAGGAGAATGAGCAGGACTGCGAGAACCGGATGAAGAGGGCGTTCTCCATTATCCACCCGGGTACAGACTACAACGTCTGGGAGCTCGCCTACAAATACGCAGATCTTGCCATTCTGGCTGAGGAGGAGGGCAAGCCGGGGCCTGGACCCTATGAGCAATGGGTTGATGCCGAGTTCCAGCGAATGCAGGCGGAGACGGCTGGCAATGACGAGTTAGTCAAGGATGAGGTTGCTCCTGGCTCCGTCCCCACCACCGACCCAACTCATCCGGAGGGGAACCAGGTTGAGGCTGACCGGGTGACGGTGCAGCTAGAGTAGCAACGACCTCCCGGCCTGCGTGCCGTGCATTATTTTGCAATAGCGCCGCAAGGGTCGGCTTATTCAGCTGTTATTTTTTATTTCGAGTATTGATATACAATTTCGCCGGCTGTGCCGGTTTCTTCTATAAACATTTCATATTTCACCGGCTGTGCCGATTTTGAATGAATTTTGAATTTCCTTTGCTACTTACTTTTTGCAAGTGTGTGTTTCCGCATGACTGGTTGGGGTTAGGGTAATTGCCCCTGGATAGGAGGCTGGCAGAAGTGAGATGATGCCAGGCGGCTATCCATATGCCATAGTACGAATGTTAACAATTTAGCTAAGTGTTATTCGTCAAAATGAAAGGCAGTCGGTTTGTACTGATTTGCCGGTTGGGGCTTTTGTTAAGGATTTTTTGTAGGTTTTAGGGTGTCCATTTGCCGGTTGGGCTTTTGCAAGAACACCCCTACATAGATTATGGCCTAAACCAAATATTTGAGACCTGCCTTCTCTTAGTGGATCAGGCGGCGACATTAGGTACTGGCTGTCTATTTTGAGACTAGCCCTTGGTGGTACTTAACCCAAAGAGTGAGCCGGCTGCATGTTTGGGAATGCTTGCCCGCGTTTCTTTGGTGCAACGGATCATTTAGGCGGGTAGGGTCGCTTGACGTTTGATCACTAGAAAAATTTTCCACCCAAATGGGAGATGTTCTCTTCGATGAATTCACCCGAATGGGTGTCACCGGATGATTCGTTAGTTCTCAGGGCCGTTTGTGTTGAGCACAAGACATGGCGCATGGAAATTATGTAAAAGGCCGCTTGTGATTAACATAAGACATGGCGCATGGAAGCATAATATGTAGTAAATCTTTCTCATTAATTATGCATAAGTTCACAAAAGCTATACAATTTCTAGAAGTAGTACTTTTTAAGATTGTCTACATTCCAGGTTCTAGGCAGCTTTCTACCGTCTGGGGTTTCCAGACGGTATGTGCCGTCTCGTACTTCTTCAAAGATCCGGTAGGGTCCCTCCCAATTTAAGGTTAATTTTCCTTGTTCATTGGCCCTACCGGTTGCTTCCATTTTGCGAAGCACAAAATCTCCTACTTTCAAGGGCCGTTTATGAACCCGCTTGTTGTAGGCTCTTGTCATTCTCAGACGGTAGATCTCATGACGCAAGGATGCATTGCCCCTTCGCTCTGGGAGAGCATCCAATGCAAGCCGCATGGCTTCCCAGTTGGCCTCCTCATCATATAGCATGATGCGAAGTGTTGGCTCATAATGTTCAATGGGGAGCACCGCCTCAGTGCCGTATGTCATAAGAAATGGGGTCTCACCGGTTGCCCCTTTTTCGGTGGTCCTGATGGCCTAAAGGACATGAGGTAATTCCTTCTGCCCATAGTCCACCAGCTCTTTCCACCTTCTTCTTTATACCGTCTGAGATCAGCTTATTGAAAGCCTCAACTTGCCCATTTGCCTGAGGACGGCCAACGGATGCAAAACAATGGGAGATTCCTTGGTCCCCCAACCAGCTCTTGAGGACAAGCGTTTCAAATTGTGGTCCATTGTCAAAAACCATAGACATTGGAACCCCAAACCGGGTGATGACGTTTCTCCAAATGAAAGAGATCACGTCCTTTGTTTTTATGCCTTTGACCGCCTCTGCTTCAACCCATTTGGTGAAGTAATCCACTGCCACCAAAATATACCGGCGACCTCCTGTGGCAGGCGCATAAGGACCCAGAATGTCCATGCCCCACTTTGCGAACGAAACCGGACTATGGATGGTTGTCAGGTCAGTTGCCGGTTGATGTATCAATTGGGCAAACTTTTGGCATTTGTCACACCGTTTTACCAAATCCATGGCATCTGCCTCAAGAGTGGGCCAAAAATACCCTTGCCGTCTGGTTCTTCTAGCTAGGGACCCGCCGCCTATGTGTGAGGCACAAAACCCCGCGTGCAGATCCTCTAGGACTTCTCTTCCCCTTTTCGGGGTTACACATTTCAGAAACGGCTGTAGGTACCCCTTTCGAAGGAGCTCTCCATGATGCATAACAAAGCTCAGAGCACGCTTCTTGAGTGCTACTACTTCAGAAGGGTCATCCGGTAGAGTAACGTCTGCTAAGTAAGCCCGGATGGGGTCCATCCAGGTGGCACTTCGGTCTAGGATTCCAATGGGATCATGATCAATGCTTCTTTTCTCGATGAGTTCCCAAAATACTGTCCTAGGAGCATCACATGAGGCGGATGATGCCAATTTGGAAAGAGCATCCGCCTGATTATTCTCGGACCGAGGCACCTGACTTAAATGGAATTCGTCAAGTGACACGGCCTCCTCTCTGACCGCCTGCAGATATTTGATCATAGCCGAATGGGTGGCCTCGTAATCACCATTGTACTGGCTAACAATCAACTGAGAGTCTAAGCAGGCGCTGACTTTTGTTGCCCCTGCTGCCTTACACATGCGTATACCAGCTAGCAGGGCTTCATACTCTGCCTCATTACTTGAGGCTTGGAACTGGAACCGTAGTGCATATTCAAACTTATCCCCTTCCGGAGAATGGCATATAACGCCTGCACCACAGCCGTTCACTATAGAACTACCGTCTACAAATAACTTCCAAACCTGATCAGGATTTTCCGGTTGCACCGGTCTAGTCATCTTGACAATGAAGTCGGCAAACGCCTGACCTTTCACTGCCCGCCTGGGTTCAAAAGTTATCTCAAGGCTCTGTATTTCAACAGCCCACTTGATCATTCTGCCGGATGACTCGATGGTGGTCATGGGGCGCTTGAGTGGCAGGTCTGTATATACAATCACCGGGTGAGCCAAAAAGTAAGGCTTCAACCGTTTGACTGCTACGAACAGGGCCAACCCAAATTTTTCGATCATAGGGTACCGGAGCTCAGCATTTTTAAGTATGTGGCTGATGAAATACACCGGGAGCTGGTTACCGTCTCTCTTAGCGAGGAGAACGGCACTAAGGGCATGATCAGAGACGGCTAGATACATATAGAGAACCTCCCGGGGTAGGGGTCTCACTAGCCTTGGCAAGGAATGCAAGTGTTGCTTTAGCTTCTGGAATGCCAATTCCGCCTCTTCACCCCACTCAAATCTGGACCTCTTCCGGATGGCCTGGAAGAAATAGAGGCACTTGTCGCCTGACCGGCTGAGAAATCTTCCCAACGCTGCCAGGCAACCGGTCAGCTTTTGGACTTCTTTTACAGTGCGAGGAGACCGCATGTCAATGACCGCCTGTACTTTTTCCGGATTAGCCTCTATGCCCCTTTGGTCGATCGAAAATCCAAGGAACTTTCCAGACTCAACACCAAATACACACTTCTTTGGGTTAAGCATGACCTGGTGGCGCCTGAGTGTGGTGAATGTTTCTCGGAGGTCCAGTTTGTGATCCGTCTGTAGTTTGGATTTGACTATCATGTCATCAATGTACGCCTCTACATTCCTACCAATTTGGTTGATGAAAACTGTGTTTATCATGCGCTGGAATGTAGCCGGTGCATTCTTTCACCCAAACGGCATAACCTTATAACAAAATAACCCCTGATTAGTGACGAAGGCCGTCTTTTCTTTTTTTTCATAGGGGTATTTGATGAAAGCCTGAATAGGCATCCATGAAACTCATCAGAGCATGACCGGCTGTGGAGTCGACCAGACTGTCGATCTTTGGAAGCGGGTAATTGTCCTTGGGACATGCTCTGTTCAAATCTGTGTAGTCTACACACATCCGCCAGGTACCATTCGGCTTTTTCACAAGGACAACGTTTGCTACCCAATCCGGGTAGTAGCATTGTCGGATGAACCCAGCATCTAACAGTTTTTGGACCTCAGCCGCTGCCGCCTGAGATCTTTCTTCACCGTGATCCCTCTTTTTCTGCCTGACCGGCTTTTTTTTGGGGTCCACGGCGAGCTTGTGGACAGCTAGATCCGGGCTGACGCCTGGCATCTCTTCCACTTTAAAGGCAATGATGTCTTTGAATTCTTTCAGAAGTTGGAGCAGGTCTGCCCCCAAACGCTCAAAAGCAACCGTCCCAACCTTGACGGTTCTTTCAGGACGGCTGTCATCTAAGACGACATCAAGGCAGTCACCAGCCGGCTGAGGTCGTTGGTCATCTGACCTTTCCCCGGCTAGTGATTGCTATTTTTCTTGCTTGACGGGTTCCGTTTGGTCCGTCTTTCTTTTCTTACCGGCTGCCCTTGGAGCCGGGACTACTGTATCGCAGTTATCAAGGTCTATGGGCTTGTCAGTTCCGGCTGCCCCCGTAGTTGGTTTGACGTCAGAGAGATAGCACTCCCTAGCCGTCCTCTAGTCCCCTTTCAGGGAGCCGATTGTACCGTCATCCCTTTCAAATTTAACGAGCGTGAGTGAGGGGACGATGACAGCCTTGGATTCGTTGAGGGTCGGACGGCCAAAAATCATGTTATAGGCGGCAAGCACTTCTACAACTAAAAATTTTACCACCATGTGGCGTCCTTCCCTCTTCTCACCCAGCCGGATGGGAAGATCTATGCTTCCTACCGGATGCACTAATCCTCCCCCAAAACCAACTAGTGGGTGAGGCGCCTGGTGCATGTTACTGGACTTGTTCTTGAGCTTGGTCAAGCACTGATAACTAATCAGGTTAGACAAGCTCCCGGTATCTATTAGGATCCGGCCAACTCTCTGATTGGCAACCTTACACTCAATGACTATGGGGTCGTCATGAGGCCGCCTGACCTTGCCTCGGTCCTTTTCAGAAATAAGGACCTTAGGAAAGGTGTCTTTCGACGCCTGGCTCTCATCAACTGAGTTGACAAGCTTCCTGATGTTATCTTTGGTGCCCCTAATAGTGGGACCCCCTCCGGCAAATCCACCTGCTATGGTGAAGATTGTCTCTTCATCCGTCTTAGAGTTTGCGAGCACGGCTTTTGCCACCTGCCCCTTCTTGGCCAGGGTGTTACTCTTGGCTTTGGGCAGATAGGACTTCAGAGCCCCCTTATCAGCCAGACAGTTTAATAGCCGCCTGAGGCTATAGCAACCATTAGTGTCGTGGCCAACGTCCTCATGATACTGACAGTATTTGCTTTTGTCCCGGTTGCTTACGGGACTTTTCATCACAGCCGGCTTGTCGAGAGACATCCGGTCCTTGATCTTCATGAGGATGGAGGAGCAATCCTTTGTGAACTCGTACTTGGGGACGTACGGTTCTGATTTCCGTCTGAGCTTCTGAGCCGGCTGACCAGGTCGGTCTGCCGCCCAGACCTCTTTTCTCTTCTTTTCTTCTTTTTTAGCCGGCTGTTGCTGTTACCGGCTGTCTCTTCTGTCGGATTTTTTGGAATCCGACGGCTGCTTTACAGCACAAAGCTTCGTCGCCTGTATATAGGCTTCAGCTTCCATTAACGCCTCTTGGAGGGTGGCTACCCTTTTTCGGACGAGGTCGAACTTAAAGGTAGACCCATCCTTCAGACCTTTAAAGAAGTCTGTGTAAGCAACTTCGTCAGACAGTCCTTGGATCCGAATTCTCATCAGATTGAACCGTTTGACGTAGGACCGGAGCCCTTCTCTGTCACCCTGCTGTATTACCCCTTGATCGAGGCTAGTCTTTTTGGCAGGGATATTCATTGAAAAATTTGACGTAAATAAGTACGCCAGAGTCTTGAAGCTGTTGTTGCAGCCGGCTGGTAGATTACCAAACCACCGTTGGGCAATGCCCTTCAGGGTAGCCGGGAAGCATCGGCACCAGACGGCATTGTCCAACCCCTATAGGTACATGAGGTTAGAGTAGGCCATTAGGTGGTCTTCCGGGTTGGAGGTACCATGATAGGCCCCTACCAACACGTTTTTAACCTTAGCCGGCTGTGCCGCCTGGGTTATCTCAGAGGAGAACGCTGTGGGCTGTTCTCCCAAATTTAGCAGGCGTTGGTGCCAGTCTGTGAGCTGGTACGGCTGCTGCACATGCCTGCCAAAGGGACCCGTTTCGGTAAAAGGGGATCCACCCAGCCCATTTGGCGAACCAAATAGACCAGGTTGGATCACTTGGGGTCCAGACAGGGCAGATGGTTCGCTCGTCTGTCTCCCTAGGCTTGTTCCCGTGCGCCTGTTAGAGGTGTCACGAAAACTGTCCGAGAAGGTCGACGTTGAAGCCGACGCAGACTCCTGACTTCTCTTTTCCTGGAGGAACGTCCAGGCATCAGAGAAAGTCTTCTTGGTACCATCCAGCTGTAAGTGCCGGATGGGTTTTCTGAGTTCTGCTTGAGGGAAGCGGAGCCTGATTTGATCGAACCTGAGGCCCTCCCCCTCCTTCGGCTTTGGGTGAGGGGTAGGAACCTGGTCTTTGATCGTCTTCTTCCCGGAGGAAGGCTTCTTGGCCGGCTGACTCTTCTTGGCAGTAGCTGACCGAATGAGGTTCTGAATCTCACCCTTGAAACTATCCATGAAGGTCATGAGTTCGTTCCTAGTGACGGGAGCAGAGCCTTCTACCGCCTAGGCAGCTCCAACGGGGTTGCCGACTGGGTTTCTTGGAGCAACTTGGTTGTTATCCCGTTCCTTTTTATCCCTGGAACGGGTGCCTGGAACGGGTGTGCTTTGTTCTGAAGGACCCGTCTGGGGCCACATAGGTGTTGACTTCATAGTCATCACCACTTTCATGGTCCGTCTGGACCTCAGGCTCGGCCGACAGCCGCTTGTCCTGATCCGGTGGTACAGGATTAGAGGTCATCTCAGAAGTACACTCCCCACAGACGGCGCCAAATGTTTCGGGGTTTTTTGATGTGTCCTGCGGGAGAGTTACAATTCCGAGAATGCCCTTCACCGCCTGTACCTGCAAAACCACGAAGACTCCGGTTGGTTGGAGCTCCGCCTCCAACGATCAAGTCAGTTACGTACAGGAGGTAGATAGTGCGTAAAATAATGAAATTACTTCTCACGTAATGGGAGAATTCCGCAATTAATATTGCTCGATTTTGGTGTAAGAGTGTATTGAATACCTTGTATTGAATTCAATGGAATTGAATGAATACCCATTAATGAGGATCCCCCCACTATTTATAGTGGGGAGCCTTAGCTCCCCATTTAGGGTTCATGGGACACGTGTCAGCAGGGTATTGGAGCCCTGCTGACCAATGGTTGGGTGCCACGTGTCGCTTAGCCATAGGGCCACGTGGCTGGGGTATTTTTTTACCCCAAACACTTCCAACTTCCAATTGAGAATTTTATTAGTTTGCTTGATAGTTTTCTTTAGCTCAATCAGGACCTACACCAATCCATTCTCTAACCTCTTTCCAGATTTCCCTGCTATATTTACACTTAAAAAAAGAGGTGATCAAGAGTCTTATCAGAATCCCTACAAAGCAGGCATTCCTTAACCTGAATCTAGCTCAGCTTGTGAAGTCTATATCTAGTCTTCAGCTTCCCTTGCATACCAAGCCATGCAATAAACCAGTGTTTAGTAACAACTCTTTTCTCCCATACCAGTTTATCCCATTTGCATTTTGTCTTTTCTTTAGTTAACAAGTCATAACACTTGCTAATTCTGTAAACACCCTTCCCAAAAGAAGCAGGAGGCAGCACACTCTTCATCTTATCCTTTACCAGGCATAATTGCTTCTAATACAAACTATTGTCAGCTATTGGTTGGTAATCAACCCAATTCTTGCTTTTCAAATACACAACATTTATCCATTTGACCCATAAATTGTCCTGTTTTTGAGCTATTTCCCAGACATGTTTCCCTAAGGTTGCTGAATTCCAAACTTTAATATTCCTAAGACCCAAGCCTCCAAATTTCTTCTTATAGAAGGTTTTTACCAAGCAATATACCGCCTCTACTTAATTCTTAATGATATTCATGCGCGCTTTTCGATCAACATACATACATCAAATTCATCCTAAACCTGTTTAATCTACATAGGTTGATTATTAATGCACAGTTAAATCTAACATTGGTGATCACTTGAATTAAAATCATGTTAAACCTAATCGGATTATTAATTACCTTATTAGTCGTGATTTCAATTACAAATTCCCTATAAACCTGCAAAAATGGGCGTGATCAAGCAATAGCAATAAATCATCTATAATCAAGCAACAAATGATCAATATAACAATCATCATAAAAACACTATCAAAACATCGTTAGTAGTAAGATCCAAGGCATGATACTAAACAGATTAGTAACAATCCTAGCATGTCACTAATAGAAAAATCAACATGTTATCCTAAACATGATACTAGAAATCAAAATCAAAGAGTTAACCTAAACATGATTTCTATTTATATCAAAAGAGTAATTAAATAATTAAATTACTTACTTTGATGCCTTGACCTTCTCGCTATTAAAACAATACATAAGTTAGTAAACTTAAAGAAATCAAAATCGATAAAGTAAATAATAAACTAAATTAATTAAATATTGACATATAAATTTAGGACCAAACCCTCAGAACTATCAACCTTTCACGTCGAGGTCGAAGACAACGTCGAGTGGGGTTTGGAGTATTCGAATCACGCAAAGGAAGTATTGTAAATGATTTTAGGGAGAATCAAAGATGTGTTTAGGCTAAGGCTAAGAACATTGGAATTAAAAATCTCGGTTTGAAAATAATGGATGATAGGTGATGATGGTTCTGAATGATGGTTGTCGATAAGGATTGTTGATCATCTAAAACGTGGAGAAAGACCTGTATTTATAGGGAAAAAAGAGATTCGAAACGATTATAAAAATATCAGAATTAAGATAAAGATAAAACTGTTTTGTCGCAGTTTTTCGTCACACCACAACATGCTTGTCGTTTTGCGACAGGATCTGTCGTGCCGCGATGAACCCATCGATTTGCGATGCTTCATAGGTTAGAAAAGTCCGTACAGAGTTTTCTTTCTAATGTTTATCTATGCAAATTATATCCAAACGTTTTTGAATTCGAATAGGATAAGGACTTTATCTTCCGTAGACACCTGATCTTTATCTTCTCGGTAAGGAGGATTATAGAAGTTACTAACTAATTAAGGGTAAAATATTTGGACTCCATATAATCATTAGGTTGTATTAAAGGTGGACCTAGGCTCCGTTTGGGCTCGGTAAGGTCAAAACTTTTAGGTAAGGACAAAAATATGGTCAAGGCTTAATGAGATTTTGCGAGACTCTTCAACTCTTTGCCGAACTCATCAATTAAAACGTGAAAGGTACTCATCACTGGTTTTGGTTTTTGGGGAGACACAATCAGGTGTCTACAGATGCCCTCACTTTGACTGAGTTTGGAGAAACCTAGGTTTTAAAAAGAAAAGTCAAAGTAAGTCGATAGGGACGAAGAATCATTTAAAACGTTCTGTGATCCTGAATCATTCTTTTTTAACGTTGATACCTGTAGAAAGCGTCAATTCTACAAATAAAGGAGTTAAGGAGGATAACGCGTATCTGGGTTTGCCGAGCACACATATCCGGGTGACATCTTATCAATTCATTTTATTTGAAAACCTCTCAGGGAGTGCTGTTGAGACTGCTTCGCCTTGAGCCATCTTCTCAAATTGGGTGACAATCTCCTCATTCTAAGGGAGCGCTGTCGAAGACTAGTTCGCCTTGAGTTGTCTTCACAAATCTTCTCGTCTTCAAGCCTTAGAAGTGATAGTTTTTCATGCCTTTGAAAACCTATCATAAAACCTTCTTCAAGATTTTACCAAGCTCAAATTGATTTCCGTAGAAATCTTCTTTAATGGTTATATCTCGCCTTGAGAATTCTATCGAACCATCTTTGGAAATTGTGATTGTAATTGAGCCGATCACCACTCAATGTGATCGTAATCGAGCCGATCACTTCTTAATGTGATCGTAATCGGGCCGATCACCGCTCAATGTGATCGTAATTGGGTCGATCACCGCTCAATGTGATCGTAATCGAGTCAATCGTTTCTCAATGTGATCGTAATCGGGCCGATCACGAATCAAATGTGATCAAAATTTCTTGGTAAAGTGCTCATCACGAGGCTTAAGGAAGGCTGGATTGCTCATCACGAGGCTTTAGGAAAAATCAATTGCTCATCACGAGGCTTAAGTAGAGTTAATCATCATCCAACAGATCATTCTACAGGATCTCAAGACTGTCCTGCCATGTAAGATTGTATCGCGCGGCGACAATATTGTCGTGCCACATCGCATTTATCGCGTCGCGTTGGATTTGTCGCGCCACGTTGGAATTGGGTTCAGAGTTTTTTAAACTCTTTCTTCTTCCTCTTTCTAATTTCATTTTGCTACCGCTACTCGTGCTTTTCCGCTCGTTTGTGCTCAGTTTGTTGCAAAAGTTCACATTTTCGATCTTCTTCATCAATTATGTAAGTTTATCGGGAGTCTCGTCCACCAGGGCCTTAGTGTACCTGCATCTATACTTTTGGACTATACGACTTTGCTCATGTTTATATTAACTCAACTCGATGTGGTGACATGACTCAATGTGCGTGACTCGTGTGTGTAGACTTAACTTGGTGTGGTGATTGTACTTGTGCAACTCGAAAATGCAGAAAGGCAAAAAAATTTCATCTTTTTTTGTGGAGGGTACCGAATTTCTCCCGAAAAGAAAGACGTGAAAATGAAAAGGAGGTAAAGTGTTGGTGAAAAACGAAGTTTTAAACTTCCCTAAAAGGAAAAAAGATGAAAAGAATGAATCGAGTAATGATGCATGTTGAATGAGCTTAATCAAGGGTATGCAACAAACGTTGTATCTCATGGTGTAAGGATTGATGATCCGATTAATGAAAGCATTTAGGTAACTTAGGCTCGGAGGATGAGTACTTCATACTTTATGATGCGATGATTGTGATAATGATTGACTCTATGATGACAAGGCATGCTTCAGAGTCGTATCAAGATTTCATGACAAAGGGTTCCTAAGGGAAGGATTATTTGGCTACGTATTTGTGGTGTGTGTGAAAGTGACACTAAGGTTAAGCTCTAAAGGCAAAGGGTATGGAAAAAGATTTTGAGAAGAGCTAAATGATGGTGACTCTTAGGCTAGGTAAGCTAATGATGTAGGGATCAAGCCCCCACGTCTAGCTCTAGATGGATAGGGATGAGCATTGGAGATTCTTGATATAATTATGCGCGAATTAAATGAATGAATGCATTTTTATTATGGTCGCACCCTGATGTGAGGTTGCCTACGTATTTGTTAGGATACAAGCCGAATGTAGCTGTAGCTGAACCTCGCACAAGTGTGTGTACACCACAAGGAGGTCTTTTAAGAGTTGTAACGGGGTTAAGCTATAGGTTCAAGATGAAATGATAAAGGCTCAAGACCCAAAATAAGCCCCCAAGGTGTGCAACCTTGCATTTGAATCTTGTATGCTTGAGGTTTCTCACTTTTGAACTTGTTTTTCTGTTCTTGCATTTGCGATTTGTATTTGAATCTTCTTTGGATAAGTGTGGGCAATCCCGATCATGCGGTCTATCACTCACTTGGCATTCATGTTTCTTAAGTACGGTGCCGAGCACTCGATAAGAGACGCAATCTAAGACATGTTCATATCAAAAACATTGGAACACTTGCCCTTTTGCACACTTTTATTTCTTTTTGAACTTTCGAAATTTTGGAAATTTGGTATAAAAAAAACTCAAGATTTTGTACTTGGCTTTGAAAATTGCGTTGCACACCATCCCATCCCAAGGGTAGGTAGATGTGGGTGAAAAAGAAAGGCCCATCGTTATACGAGGCTCAAAGTGGTTTATCAAAAGAGATTGTATATTTGAAAGGGGTAAAGGTGATATGATGTGGCTACAAGGGGTGCCTCAAATCATTGGTATACCTTGTGCTTAGTTCAGTGTGGAAATTTTTTTAAATGCAATGCAATGATCTTATGCAAGGAAATAAATGCTAATTTTATTGGAAATGGAAAAGGGCAAAAAACAAACTCACGAAGTAAATCTAAGAAAAAAAAATGGAGGGTGGCTATGCTAAATTTATTATGGGAAAGGAAAAAAAAGAAAGAAAAATCATGAAAATCTTAAAAATCAAAGTCTTTGTGCCTCGTTTCATTATTACTTGGTCTTCTTGCCAGCTGGAGGGAACAAAAGCTTATTTGCATCAATGAGATCTTGAATAAGGTTTTGAAGCCTGTAACATTCATCTGTGGTATAACCGTTGCCTAGATGCATGGTATTTGCAGTAAGAGTTAGGATTCCATTTTAAAGATCGCTTTTCTGGTGTTGGATCTTTAGCGAGACCAATAGGCTTGATTAAACCCCGATTTTAGAGACGATTGAAAGTGATATCATAGGATATTCCGATAGGTGTGAACTCTCTCCTGGGTTTCTTAGCTTTTGAAGTATCCTTGTCAAGGGCACAGTTTTTATCTTCATCAATATTATTAATGTAGTTGCTATTTTGATGGGAAGAAGCAGAAGAAGGATTGTCGTTCTTCCTGCTCTAGCCATTGTTGTCATTGTTATTAGTCTTAGCCTTCAAGAGATCATCCTCATGTTTATACTTATGTCATAGACTGTCCTGAAAGTGGTCAACCCCAAGAACCTTAGGTGCTTGTAATACTTTTCTTGAAGGTTTTTGATGAACATTCTCACAGAGTCTTTTTCCGTTCGTCTAGGTCCTTAATCACCCTAGCAGAAACTTCCTTCCACCTAGTATTGAATTCGATGAAGCCTTCATTTTCCTTTTACTTCAAGATTTCGAGCTCTCTATGATCAGTCTATACTTGTACGTTGCACTGGTATCTCTTGATGAAAGTAGGTATAATACTCTCCCAAGTAGCAGTTTCCTTGGAATCCACAGAAAAGAACCATTGTTGGCACATTGGTTCTAATAAATAAGAGAAAATCAAAGGGAAAAGTTGCTTGTTATTAATCCCCTTGATTTCCATGACTGTTTCGAAAGCTCTCAAGTGGACGTAAAGGTTATCTGTGCGCTTGAACTTAGAAATGTCAGTGGCAGAGAACTTGTGCGGAAGAAGTTCCTTATCTAGTGAGATTCCCTTGGTACTCACATCAAGATACTTATAGTCATTAGAAATTTGGCTTAGCTTCTCTTGGATGCGCTTGAAGGTCTCAGGAGTAACTTGTTTATTAGTATCTTCAACTTTCTCCATTCGAATGAAGAGTTCCTTGACAAGCTCGGAAAGATTTTCCGTGATTTTTTGGAGGTTTTCAATGTCTTCCTTACTGGCCACCATTGGTTTCTTCTTCCTTCGAATAGTGTTCCTGAAGAAGATCTCTTGAATTTAGGATTTATCTCGAACTAATCGACCCTCTTTCCTTAACCAAACACTGTAGAAAAGGAAACCATGGACGTTTCTTGTCAATCACATGACTCGAACTCGATTCAACATGCACATATGATGAGGAAAGAGCATAGTGTATGAGGTGAATGATATGTATAGGGAAAGTATGTAAGACGAAAGTATGCGTGAACAAGGAAAGTGTATTTATGGTAAGGTATATAATGTATGGAAAGTCATGTAAAGGGAAAGGATATTCTTTGTGGGAAAAACATGGAAATTTATGGGAATGACCGTTAACTCAAATGATAGAAAAGATGACTCGTGCATGGATCTAAGACATGGTCATGGTGTGTACAAAGGTATGTACAAAGTGTGCGTAAATACTTGTGAGTGAAAGTGTTGTTTACAAGACTCGTGTAATAACCATGTGGCTAGACGTGTAGGAAGACTCATACAGGACCAAAAAAAGAATGTATATTGACATTGAACTAGTTAATCGTGTTAGTGGGACTCGATGTGAAGACGCTGAATGAAGGACTGAACCAGGGACTGTCGCGTGACGATGGTTTCATCGCGAGGCGATAAGTTTGTCGCGATGCGATGGTTACCATCGCCATGCGTCACATATCTAGAGTGACGCGTCAAAACTGGAACGTTATAGAGATCTGTTTTCAGTCATTCTTTCAAAGCTTTAAGCCTAAAGTCCTTTAGGTTGAGTATATTCATAATTTATAATTTCATATTAATTAACCAAATTAATTAAGCAAAGTCTTGTTAGATTTGGGTTAGTATTTATAGACATATGTACAAGAAACAAGTCAAAGCAAAGGGTTAGTTTAATCACAATCAAGATATGCACAAGTAGTAAAGTAGTCACAACATCACGCAATGATTTTGCCACCTAATCATGGCTCTAGTTCTCTAAGGTCAAAGAATTTAGTGTCCAAGAGGGTCCAGGGTAAAGAGTCCGGATGCATCATGCGGAAGCCTTACCTTAGAAGGGTTGGCGCGATGGACGGGACCCTGCGAGTTAAACTCAACTCCATGGTTCAGTGAATTCACAAACTCGGATGCACCCATTATTGCACGGAGTGTTTATTAGGGTTGATGAAGCGTGAATTCCCAAGGTCTAAAACCACATGTAAAACACATATGGGTTAAGAAAGGTCGAAAAATCTTAATCAAGAAGTAAAATCGTCGAGACAGCACTAGAATCAGGAAATATACCAAGACAAAAAACTCGCGCGGAATCGCCAAATCATGTCGCTGGACGGTAGTGTCCATCGTCTGGCGACAACCTTGTCGCAAAACGATAAGGCTGTCGTCCGGCGTTGGTCACTGTCGCCAGGCGACAGTTCTAAGACTTCTAACGCTCTATGGCAGATTCATTTTTCGATTTTTCGCAGCGTCTTTCCAATTTTAGTTGTGATAAATATTTCCGACCTTTCCTACGTGTAATTCCTATGTTTTGATGCATTACAGATGGTCTTTCCAATATGTACCTTTTTATGCTTATGCCACATGTTAATCAAAATTACGCGTATGAACATCAAGAATCTTTCAAGTCTTATCCACTCATTTTAATTAATTGCCAAACAAATTAGAAATTATTTAGAAATCCTCCCTAGTGAGTCACCAAAAAGTGTAGGGAATATTTATCTCCGCCCTACTGTGGGTCATGTTTTTAAGCATGGCAGCGCTCCAAGGAAAAGAATCTAGAGAAAAAGACTTGCCAACAAGTTTTAGGAACTTGTAAACCGTTCATGATTATGAAGGTTATACCCCATTCACAATTACAGTGATTGATAACTCCATAGTGATCTGGAACCATGACTGGATGTTTGGGGATGATGGTACGAATTCAACCTTCATAGAGGTCAAACCCGCCCTAAAATAGGACTCTACTTTATTTTATTTTATTTTATTTTATTTTTATTTTTATCAGTAAACAAAAAAATTTATAGATCAAAGTAGCTTTTTACATCCAAAATCCCAAGGAGAGAAACTAAAGGGCAGCAGCCTCAAAAAATGTTAAACATCACATCAGAGTACTATACATCATACAAAAAATAGAAGCAATTATAGACTATCTATCCATCACTAATCTTCGAGCTATTTATATCTTGTATTCTGCATTTTATCTAAAACTTCATGATCTTCATCACTGTTGAGATACAAAACACCTTCCTTTCCCATAGAGCCACGCTTCTGGACCTCCAAATATGATAAAATGCATGCAGCTACTATACATGTATAGGGAAATCTTCTCAGGAAACCAAAACCTGTTTTATCAGTTTGCTTGATAGCTTTCTTAAGCTCAATCGAATCAAGACCTGCACCAATCCAGTCACTGACCTCTTTCCAGATTTCCTTGCTAGATTTACACTTAAAAATAGGTGATCATGAGTCTCATCAGAATCCCCACAAAGCAGGGATTCCTTTTCCTGAACCAGGCTCGATCGAGCTCATCTTGTGATATCTATATCTAGTCTTCATCTTCCCTTGCATATCAAGCCATGAAATAAACTGGTGTTTAGGAACAGCTCTTCTCTCCCAGACCAGTTTATCCCATCTGCATTTTGTCTTTTCTTCAGTTAACAAGGCATAGCACTTGCTAATTCTGTAAACACCCAGCCCAAAAGAGGCAGGAGACATCACAATCTTCATCTTATCCTTTACCGGGCATAATTGCTTCCAATACCAACTACAATCATCTTTTGGTTAATAATCAACCCAATTCTTGCTTTTCAAATACACAGCATTTATCCATTTCACCCATAAATTGTCCTGTTCTCAGACATGTTTCCCTAAGGCTGCAGAATTCCAAACTTCAATATTCCTAAGACCCAAGGCCTCTAAATTTCTTCTTACAACAGGTCTTCTGCCAAGCAATAGATCGCCTCTACTTAATTCTTATTGATATTCATGCGCGCTTTTTGATCAACATACATACATCAAATTAATCCTAAACTTGTTTAATTTACGTTGGTTGATTATTAATGCACAATTAAATCTAATATTGGTGATCACTTGAATTAAAATCCTGTTAAACCTAAATCAGATTATTAATTATCTTATTAGGCGCGATTTCAATTACAAACTCCCTTTAAACCTGCAAAGAGAGGCGTGATCAAGAAATAGCAATAAATCATCTTTAATCAAGCAACACATGATCAATATAACAATAATTATAAAAACACTATATAAACATCGTTAGTAGTAAGATCTGAGGCATGATACTAAACAGATTAATAACAATCCTAGCATGTCACTAATAGCAAAATCATCATGTTATCCTAAACATGATACTAGAAATCAAAATCGAAGCATTAACCTAAACATGATTTCTATTCAAAATCAAAAGAGTAATTAAATAATTAAATTACTTACTTTGATGCCTCGACCTTCTTGCTAGTAAAACAATACACACATTAGTAAACTTCAAGAAATCAAAATCAATAAACTAAATAATAAACTAAATTAAATAAAAATTGAAATATAGATTTGGGACAAAACCCTTAGAACTATCAACCTTTCACGTCGAGGTCGAAGACAACGTCGAGTGGGGTTTGGAGTATTCGAATCACGCAAAGGAAGTATTGTGAATGATTTTAAGGAGAATAAAAGATGTGTTTAGGCTAAGGCTAAGAACATTGGAATTAGAATCCCAGGTTGAAAATAATGGATGATAGGTGATAGATGATGATGGTTCTTAATGATGGTTGTCAATAAGGATTGTTGATGATCTGTAATGTAGAGAAAGACCTTTATTTATAGGGAAAAGAGATATTCAAAACGATCAGAAAAGGATCAGAAATATAGACAAAGATAAAACTGTATTGTCGCAGATTTTCGTCGCACCATGACACGCTTGTCATTTTGCGACAGGGTATGTCGTGTCACGATGAATCCATTGCTGTGTGATGATTCATAGGTTAGAAAAGTTTGTACAGAGTTTGGTTTCTGATGGTTTATCTATGCAAATTACATCCAAACGTTTTTGAATTCGAATAGGATAAGGACTATCATATGAGATGTTTTATTCAATCTCGAACTCCTTTGACCTTTATCTTCTCGGTAAGGATAGATTAGAACCTTCTAGAGGATTATAGAAGTTACTAAATAATTAAGGATAAAATATTTGGACTCCATATAATCATTGGTTCGTACTAAAGGTGGGCCTAGGCTATGCATGGGCTCGGTTTAGTGTTTTGGCCATAACTTATCCATTTTAAGTCAGTTTTGGGCTTATAATATATCGTTGGAAATCTCTTTTCAAACCCCATCCATCTAAATAATAATTGGACTGGGAATATGGACCAAAATAATCAGGTTTGGACGTTTTTATACTTTGGACATGAAATAATGATTTTGGGCTTAAGGACACTAAAAGACTTATTTGGATTAAAAACATTTTAGGGTAGGTAAGAAATATGGTCAAGGCTTAAGGAGACTTTGCGAGACTTTTCAACTCTTTTCCGAACTCTTCAATCAAAACGTGAAAGGTACTTATCACTAGGTTTAGTATTTGGTGAGACACAATCAGGTGTCTACAATGGTGAACCCTTAACAGACTACCTTTACATATTCAACAGGGAAAAGATCGAAATTCACAAATGTGACGTTCCAACCACAATTGAAGTGTTCAGAGGGGGACTGCTAGATCATAGTGAACTTTATAACGAAGTGACAAAGTACCTATGCACAACCTTTAATTTGAAGACGTTTAAGTCAAAGTAATGGCCCAAGTCAGATTTGAAGAAGATATCTATTCTAGGAAGACCCCTTAGGGTTGATAGATCAACATGGAGAAGTAACAATCAACTTTCCCAGAAGGGACAACAGATTTAAACCATACTAGCGACCCCGTTTTGAGGAAGGAACCATCAACACTGTGGAAGAAGAATTCTCAGATTAAATAGAAGATCTTAAACCCCTCCTAAATTGCATGATTATTTATAACATTAAACAAATTGGGTGATATTCTCATTTGCTCAGAAAGAGTGCTAGACCAGGTGAAAAGAAGGACCCATCAAAATGGTGTGATTTCCATTATGATATCGGACATACCTACAAATGCGTAGCATTGAGAAAGGAAGTCTCTTACCAACTGAAAAAGGGTTATCTATCTTAAAAGCTCATGACAAACAAACCCAAAAGAAACATTAAAGAAAAAGCGTCCATCTCAAGAGGACCACCTCCACCACCACCATCCTTCAAGACTATCAACATCATTTCCGGAGGGTCAGAAGTGTGTGGATTATATTAACATATTCAGCAACAAAATAACGCCATGCAAAGGAGAGCAACATGAGCAAACCAATTATTAGTTGGTGGGCTATTAATATGAGTCTAGTTTTAAAATAAGAGAGACATATATTGCTAATATTAGAAGCATATAATTTGTTTTGGGTTTGGTGTTCAATTTTGAGAACTAAAAAATTGAATCCAAACCGAAATCCGAATTTTTAAATTCTCCAATTCTATCCAATTCGAATTAATAGTCCAACTCGAATTAATAATTTGATTCAGTAATTATCCAAATTACATTACCCCTTGCCCCACTAATAGATTCAGGAACGGAATCCATTAAGGTGTAGGCCCCATCGAGAAAATGAATGAGATTAATTTGATGCTTAAATTGAGGTACAAAATTGAAAGAGAAAAATGGTGAAATTGAAGGTGAAATAAGAGGAAAATCATAAAGCGTAGGCCCCACTACAACTATTTCATAGACGGAATTTGTTGATTGGTTAAAATTTTAATTTTTTATTTTATTTTTGGTGGTAAAATAAAAAATTTATTTGTTTGGGTGGTAAAAGAAACTTTGAGATTTTTTTTGTTTGTAAAAGTCAAAATTTTTGAAACAATCAAGTGAAAAAAAAAGTTGAGAGATTATCAATAAAAACCCATTTACTTTTATTATTTAATTAAACAATATATATATATATGTCAGTCAAAGTATAACACTATACTAAACAAAGGGAGTAATATTATTTTATTAAAAAGGAATGGATGTTAGAAGAGAAAATGAATTAAAAATTAAAAAAATGTTGAAATGGAGACCATGTGAGGAGAGACATAAAATAAAAGAAGAAAAAAACTTCAAAGCAAGAAAATGATGCACTTAAAAAATGGTCAATAATATAATTGAGAAGGTGATTTGGATTCATATGGGTTTAGGGTTTGTCATCAACTCTACGATCAAACATCAGCGCAAATTGCGAAGGTCTCTACTTAGAAAGATGCAAAGACATCGAAATCACTGATCGCGTCAAATTTGAAGCGGTGAAGTGTGAGCTATGCCTGATATGCAACATAGTTATGATTTTGATTGTAAAAGTTATAATATTTTGTAATACCCCTCATGATTGCTTTAAAGTGATTTAATATACTACTCATATCAATAAGATGCATTTTCCTTTTAGGGAACCGGAAGGATTTGTGTTGGTTTGTGAGGACAATTGTTGGCCCTTGATGCGCATTTCGTGACAATAAGCCCCTCCCTAATTTAATACTGGGGTCCTCGGGATTCCAAGCGCAACGAGGGCGTTGCCATTCTCAAGTGGGGATTTAGGTAGTACCCTTCATGATTCCTTTAAAATGATTTAGTATACTACTCATACCAACAAGATCCATCTTCCTTTTAGGGAGCTCATATGCTAAGATACTTCTTAGTTAAGCTGTTTGGCTGGGAGTTCTTGGGATGGTGAGGACAGTTGTTGGCCCTTGATGCGTATGTCGTGACAATAGGCCCCTCCCAAATTTGTTTGGGTCGGGGTGTTACATATTTTCTCTAGATTTGTTGTTACAAATCATTATTATTGTTGTAGATACCGTATGGTTATTTATTAATAATAATATTTTTTATATAAAAAATGGTCAATTTAGGAACTTGATGTACTTTACAAAAATGAAGGAAGTACACAGAACCTTTATTTATATATCAAATTTTACTTTTTATCAATCAAACCCAATTATGTTGTTTTATTCTGTGATATGGCACATGAATTTATGTGCATTGGCAAAGGATGTTGTCGTCAACAACAGGTTTGACACTGACGCGTGTCAGACTGCCAGACTAGTGATTTCCTGACCACACATTTTACACATTACTATTTTTCCATTATTTCATTGTCATTATGTTATATGATATCATTTGATTTAGTTCCATACTTTGCTTACTTTTCATCATATATATATAAGCGTTACCTTAACATCATTTGCTTGCATTCTCTCACATCTTTCTCTCTCTTTGATTATAGTTGTGTAAAGTATATAGTGTAACTGGTATCTAGAAAGCATTTCGTCTAAGACAAATCAAGCTAAGGTCATAAAGCTATGGTAACTTTCTTGCCCTTTTTTCTTTGCACTGTTAAATTTAATCTTTTACAGCGGCTATTAGCTTAATTTTATGATATATGTTTTCTCTTTTGTAAATAACTTCCAATGAGGATAAATATTCTTCATTTTTGTGCTATTGTTTTAATCCATGTATATTGATGTTATGTAATTTACGATTAGTTTTTATTGTTTAATTCATTGTTCTTTGGTTAGAATAAGATTTTTATCCTCGTTTTTTTTTTTAATTTGCAACAGTAAGATTTGAACAATATTACGTTTATTAAATTTGATAAGTTATTCTAAAACATAAACATGTGAGAAGTTTTAATAAAAAATTAATATTGTAAGAATTGTTTTGGAATTTTTTTTACCTCTCTTACCTTTACAAAAAATCAATTTTGATTTTAACTATTTAAATTACTAGATTGAACCCCGTATGGTGCACGATTATTTTTATATAATATTTTGTATATTATTTGAGATATCTTTATCTCTAAATTTTTTTATATATTAATTTTTTTACATAAATTTATGGAAAAAGGTAATTATAAAAATTTATTTGACCATTTGAAATTTTTTGATTAATTTTCCTACAACATTCATTATTTACTTATGTAGAACTTGGATTTGTTTAAATTTAAATAAGTTTGAAAAAATATTATCTAATTCATTGGCTGTTAAGATAAAATCATTAATATCAAAAGATAATTTTTATTTTCATAAATAATTTAAATTTTCAATCACTATTTGTTGTATTTACCAATGTGGAATTTAAAATTATACTCGATCTCAAATCTGATTCATTAATTTTTCATATGTGATCGATTGGTCTTTTTAATTATAATAAATATATAAATCTCTTTTTTTATTGGTCAAAACAACTTCCTTGCCTATGTGGCACGTCAAATGCTGCTGAAAAACATACGTTAGATTTTTTAAGTTACCGGCTAACCGCTTTGAAAAATAAAAAAAAAATTTAAAATCTATATTTTCCCATCATTTAACAACTAAGAATCTAATCTAATATATATAAATTAAAAATGCATTTTTTTCGAGAGCACTTAGGGTAAGGCATAAGCATTTTTCAGGAGCATTTAGTGCGCCACGTAAGTGAAGAAATTATTTCAACCAATTAAAAAAGGGGATTCACGTTTTATTTTTGAATTAAAAAAATCAATCTCTACATAAGCAAAATTGACGAATTATAATGAAGAGTTTAATATTATGTTAAAAAACACACAAATAGTGATTTAGGATTTTAGATTTACAAAAACTATATCAATTGCTACATAAGAAAAATTAACAAATGAGATTTGAGAGATAATTTCAATTGTCAGATAAAAAAACAACGAATTATGATTTAGGATTTAAATTATCTAATAAAACAAAAAAATATATCCTTTAACATTATATATATTATTCTAATATGCCACGTAGGGAAAAAAACTATGAATAGTTATTTAGGATTTAAATTATTTAAAAATCAAAAAGTTATCTTTACACATGAGAAATTTTAACATAATATCCAACGAATGAGATATCATATACAAAAACATCGACCAAAAAATAAATTTTAATAAGATTTGAGAGTGTAATTTCAAGTGCGAGGTAAAAAATTACAAATAGTAATTCAGGATACAAATTATTTATAAACGACGACAACAAACAAACAAACAAACAAACATACATACATACATACATACATACATACATACATACATACATATATATATAATTAAAATTTTGTATTTTAACACCAAAACCTGAAAATTATTTTTAACACCCAAAAAAAAAATTTAAACACCAAAAGGTTCAAAAAGTTTAATTTTACTGCCACTTAACAGATTCCGTCCAAGAATTCGTTAAGTGGAGTCCACAATGACACGTGTTGATATACTGTATGTTAAAATTAAAGAAAAAAAAATTAAAATACCTACAGCCACCCAACCACCACCACCATCAACACCGCATCCCCACCCCGCACGCGTAGCTTTAACCCGCTGACATCGTAACCCAGCCCCAACCATCGGAACCCCCTCATCCCCAGCCCCGACCACTGGAACCCATCCCCCTCCCATTCCCGCACCCGTAAAACATCCAAAATGAAACTCTAAATTCTGAAACGACCACGAAATCGACCGATTTTGGAGCTGAGGGGCATAAACCGACCGATTTTGGCCATTAGTGGTCGTAATCATGGTCGTTTTTTGGGGGAGGGGGAGCTGCGATTTGGCGCATGTGTGGTGGTTATGGCTGTGGGAAAGGAACGGGGTAGGTTCTAGTGGGGCTGAGTTAGGCTGGGGGAGGTGGTGTGTCGGCAATGGGGCAGGGGCCGGCGGCTGTGCTGAGTGAGGGCGGAGAACAGGGAGGCGGTGGTGGCGCTAGGGTGGCTAGGTTGTTTTAGATTTTTTATTTAATTTTTCTTTTTTGACCAAACACAAAGCGACACGTCGCACTGTGGACCCCATTTAACGGATTCATGGAAGGAATTTGTTAAGTGGTTTAATCAAATTTGTAAAAAAATTTGGTGTTAAAAATAATTTTCAGGTGTTTTTTTTGGTGTTAAAATACAAAAAAAACCCTAAATTTTTTATTCTAATAACCGATCAATGATATTTATAATTTGTTTATTAATTATAAATTCAATTTAATTTCTACTTAACCAACATCAATAAATAAGGTCATTACATATACATAAGAATAATAATTATTTAATATAAGAGTAATAATTTATAATTAAGAGTAATAATTGCTAGACAATATTTATGCTCGCTTTTCTAACAAGCAATAGCAAATTAATCAAAATACTTCGTCTCATATGTTCTAATTAAGAAAATGATCTTTCCGTTGGTTTACATAAAAAAAATAAATAAAATAAATAAATTAATAAAAAGGGCTATCATCTAGTAATTTTCTTATGGTGGATGATAACTAATTTTTTATTATTATTTACTGCCAAATTTATTTTATTTATGTTTTTTTTCCATTGTTTAACTGCCTTCATCTATGAATATGTTAAATGGTGGAAAAATAATTTTTTTAAGATGGTCAATTAAATAAAATTTTCTAAGGTAGTTGTAATGCTGTATGGAATTATAACTCGGTTGTTCCTTATGTAACGGATTTTTTATTTGTCGCATTCAACGAAAAACATCTTCTCGCTATTGTCAAAAAAAAAAAAAAAAAAAACATCTTCTCTCCTCACTTCGTCCGCCACGTCACGTCTTTTATTTCCCATTAAATCTATTCTTTGTCTATAAGGAATAAAAGTAATTTAGCAATTAAGTATTCATTCTATGAAAATTGTATTTTAAGTGATTATTTGTACTGGTTTCTTTATATGTTATTGACTCATTATGATAGTATAATTATATTATGTTAAAAGAATACTTTATTAGATTTTAAGAGGTAAACAAGGCATAAAACCATTCATGTGAATTTTTTGAAAAGTTTACACCGTGTTACCTGCGATTCGTCCTATTCATCTTTTATAAGCCATTTTCGTGACCACACGATTGTTAACAATCGAGAGTGCAACCGCGATTTTTTTTTCTATAGGTGGCTATAATCAAAACGTATACTCCCTCCGTTAACGGTTAGTTGCAACAAATACTATAAATAGATGCTACCTATTAGTTGCAACAAATATTTTTTTCCTTTATAGGTAACTTTTTTATTGGTAAAGTTACCATCATACCCTTATTAAAATCTGATTATACACTAACCTCATTTTTTATAAAATCAAAAAACCTTATTATCTAAAGATCTAAGCTAATGATTCCCACCCAAATCAACCCTCTTCTAGATCTTTCTTCCCAGTCATTCATCACACCCTCCTTTCATCTTCTCCTCACTGAGTTCGTCCTTTCACCTACCTCCATTAATAAGGCTCTTCAAACCCTCATCAATTACAGATTTCACGTCATTCAATTGTTTTCTTTGGTTCTTGTGCACCTCAGTCAATTGATCCCTCACCTACCTCTTACCTCCATTAATGAGGTTGTTCTTTGAATTAAATCTGGAAGTCATTCCAGATTGCAACACTGTCGCTCTTCTGTTGTTTATTTTACCACACAATCGCTATTTCCCTCTGACTGTCTAGTTCACCTCACTCTCTCTCTCTTCGTTCAAACCCTAATTCCTCCAGATCTGGTTTACCCGGTATTTTCTCTGAAAAAACCCAAAAAATGAGTTCCCCAAATGAGAAGAAGCCAGATGACGACGTTATTGCGACCTACAAATGCCAGCGTCGTACTGGGAAGATGAAGTTGATTGGAACTCGAAGGGTCACCTACCTGGATATGCGCCGTATGTACGGTGTGGGTGCCAAAATTAAGCCTTACTACTCTGATGAGGAAGGTGAGGGGTCTAAGGGTGCAGATCTGGCCAACAAAGATGAGGGTTCGAAGAATAAGCGTCCTGTTGATGTGGTTAGCAGGGACATTGCTGAAAGTGTTTCGGTAGCCCTTATCCCGGAAAACAAAGAAGATCTTGGTAGATTTGGGCCTGCTGGAGTGGTCTCTGGCAAGAAGAGGGCTAGATCTGGGTCCCCTGTTGGCGATGGTGGTAATGGTGCTGTGAATGACGCTCCTTCTAATTAATCACGCAGCGTAACTCTTTTCTGACCCTTTACAGTTTATACTAGTATTTCGTTCAATGATGTTGATTCTGTGTATTGGTTGTTGGTTGTGAAAAAAAGCCCCTTGTTGCTATTTCGTGCTGATTGGAAGTAATTTGTGCATGATTTAGTTAATTTCTGGTTTATGAGTATAAAATTCTGGGGGGTTGTTAATTGTGGCCGTCGTTGTTAGTACGTTGTGCATGATTATCCTAATTTGTGGCTTGTTACTACTAAATTGTGGCTTGATGTTGTTAATGATGGGCGTGGTTGTTCCTAATTTGTGGATGAGTATCCTATTTTCTAATTTGTTTTACTAAATTCTGGCGTGGTTGTTAATTGTTGGTGTTGTTGATAGTAATTTGTGGCTAATTACTACTAAATTGTGGCATGATGTTGTTAATGGTTGGCGTGGTTGTTAGTAATTTGTGCATGTTTATCCTATTTCTGGCTTGGTGAACACTTAATTCTGGCTTGATGTTGTTAATTGTGGGTGTTGTTGTGAGTAATTTGTGGATGATGATCCTAATTTTGAGAGCTTATGATTACTAAATTCTGGCTTCAGTGTAATTGTGACATTTTTTTCACAATGTGATTAATTCTGAATGTTGGCAATCTGTTAGCTTGAGTTTGGGAATTATTCTATTGTATCAGCTTCTGTTGGGTCCTTCTTTTGGGTATGCTGTGTCTTGTTGTTGGTATTCTCTGCATGATGTTGTCAATATTAGTCCCTCTATTGTAGCCAGTTGCTTGTGTATGTGAGATAGGTTCCTTCAGGTTGTTATCCTATTTGGCACTAATGGCTTTGGGGTTTGTGATCTGATGAATGATGATGACTATGTAGCCTACTTTAAATGGTGATAAATGAGTCCTACTTGACAGACCATGTGTGCATGCATATAAGTTACCTGATGTTGAGTCCCTTCTGTTTTGTGCATTCAGAGAACAATGTAGCCTAAATGTGTGGTCCTACCTGATCTAGGAGTCCCTTGATAGTGTTATTAGGTAGGAAAAATCCAAGTGATGAAGGGTCCAGTTTTGCCCAACTTCTTGCTTCTGACATCTATCACATTCCCCACTGCCATTTGTGTCTTAATGTCTTTGATTAGTCTGTGAATAGTTGACCTGTGTACCTGAAACTTGATTGCTTGCTTTGTTAAAAATCCTCTTGGTATTTCCCCACACTGATGTTCTAATAAAAAATCATCAACAATCTGTCTCTTCTGGGATACAGTCAGCTCTTTCTTGGCTCTAGGATTGCCATTTGTTTCTTGTTGTTGTTGACTGTGTTGATTGTTGTGAGTTCCTTCATTGCTTGCATATTGGTCTTCCATGTTGCCTTCATCGTTGAGTATTTGGTCAATGCTGAAATAAGCATCATTGAAATTGTCTGCCATGCTTGATAAACTAATGACCCTGAGTTCCACAGATTTAGGAACTGGTAATGAAGTTGGTGGCTGTTTTTTTTTTGGGCTTTGCTGTGCTGAACCAGAACAATTCAAAGGAAGATGCTGCTTCTAACGTAGGATTAATTAGGCGTAGGATGGTAGCCTGATTTGCTAAACAATTGCTGTAATGAGGATTTCTGACTTTTGGATTGTAAATTTCTACTTGTACTGTGGATTTAAGGCAGGTTGTTTGTTAAATACCCTGACTTGATTGGAAAAGTCAAGTTGGGGGAAAAAATTGATGTTTCATAAGCTGTTATATTCTGGTGGCAGGGTCTTTAAGTACTCTTCCAAGAGTGCTGATTTGAAATGGAGGGAAAAAATTTGGGGAAAAAAAAAAACAGACTGAAATGTTTGGAGGGAAAAATTTTGAGTTGAAAATAGAGTTAATTGTTTGGTGGGAAAAAAGGGAGGTAAAAATTTAGGGGCTGAAATTTTTACCCCTCTTATTTCACCCTCCCTATAAATTCAGATTCTCTCTCCTCCTTTTAAAAAAAAAAAACCGGGTCCCCACTATAAGATTCTCCCTCCTTTTTTATTCCCCTAATCACATGCCCCTCATTACACTTATAATATCCTAAACACTCTCTAAAAGTTTTGACTTGGTTTCCGCAACAAGTACACTTGTTGCAATTAATCATTAACGGAGGTAGTATTTAAAAAGTTGTAAAAGATAAAAAAAAATTCTAGTTTTATCATCGACAAATTTGATGTATTAATGATTTGTGGCAAAATCAATTATTTGTATTACTAGTAAAATGAAAAACAATAGTTAAGGTAGTTATAATCAAAACGTTATTTTATAAAGGTGGTTAAAATAAAAATAAAAATAAAAATTAAAACAACTTTTATTATCGACAATTAAAGATATTAATATAGAAATAATGCATTGACAAGAAAGTCAAATCTTTATATATAAGTAAAAAAAATAGAGAATTGATTCTATTCACATTAAATTTGAAATGTTGAAATTCAATTTGGTTTATTATTGTTGAATATTTTCTGCAAACATTTGTAGGTTAATTTTTGTTAGATGATTTATTCCATCCTTATGAAAGTCTTATTGCACCTAAAATTCTAGTTTTTAAATAAATATTCCATTTCATCTGTTACATATCCAATTTAATTTGAAGTTTCTATCAACCACACCTCACTTCTATTTTTTCGTTTTTTTTAAATTTACATTTAATCAATCAAACACCATTAATTTTTAAATAATTCCACTATAAATGAGACTTTTATACGGATACAACCTTACATTGGGATTCAATTTATGTGATGCCTAAAGTCTAATAACATGGAAACATGTCTTCTATGTGTAAACCCTTATGTGAGAAAATTATTAATATTTCCTAGTACTTAATTCCTTAACATGCAATTATGTTGGCTCTAATAGAAGTGATTGGCACAATACAAGGCCAGAAATTGAATATGGAGCTTTTGTGGTTATACTTTAAAAATAGAGTGTCCTTAAGGTGTGTACAATGAGACATATTTTAAACTCTTTACGACTCGAGTGGGACTCTAGTACATGTTGTAGTCGAGCCAAACTTGTAATGTTTATATGATTATCTTGTTTGTGTTGCTAAATTTGATATTTGATGGAAAATCGTCATCAAAACTTTCATACATAGAAAGGGTTTGCATGATTACTTCTCTTCTTACAGTCAAATTATCCACTAGTTAAAAACTTGGCTTTGGTGGTTTACCTATCTAGATAAAGATTAATTATTGATGTTTATGTTTACACTTCTTCTACTGTGTAGACATTGACAGAGCAATCAGATGATCGTATATCAGCACTCCCATCTGACATCAGAAGGCACATACTCTCTTTCTTAACAACGCGAGAAGCTATGCAGACAAGCACCTTATCCAAGAGTTGGAGGTATGAATGGCTTGGCATCCCCTACCTCAACTTTGGGCGAAATTTTCTACTCAAACGCTGGGATTTGGACGGTGAAAGTGATGATTTCCCACATAGTGTTACAGCTGTCCCAAACCTTGAAGTTGTGCAGAGGTTCATGGAGTTTCTCGACAACACTTTCATAAGCAAAAGGCAAACATTCCAAAAGCTAAGGCTCTATATACCTTTAATACAAGGGTTAAGTCCAACATATTTGGACGGATTTTGTAGTTGATGAGCTTGAAGTTGAAGTCATTGGCAATGGAAGACCAACGACGCTCAATGATTTGTACTGTGTGCCAGAGTTTATTTTATCTTTCAACTCTTTGACTAAATTATGTATTCAGGGTTGCAAGCTATCTGATGAAATATCTGTCAATGAAATTAATCTCCCTGCACTACGCGAACTTTCTATGAGCTATGTCGTAATGAATCAGCAAGTGGTTGATAACCTTTTAGCTAGCTGTACCAGAGTTGAGAAGTTGAGCTTCACTGACTGCCGAGGTTATAGATCACTTCAAATTTTACGGCATCCTAACCTACAACATCTTATACAGATAAGTGGCATCAGCTTGGAATTGCTTGAGATCAACTCAGAAAATCTCCGCTCACTCTTTCATGCAAAATTGGGTGCTCAGTGTAAGCTTGTGTTGTCAGCCTCGTGTTTTAGTACTTTAACAGATATCGAGCTTGTTGGTAAGACTCTATCATATACTATTTCGATCTTTATATGTTTGTAGCACATAATATTTCGGGTGCATTGATTCTAATTGTGCCTATTTCAGGTTGTAATGTTGATGATGAATTGGGCTTCGGCATCTATCCAGGTTTATCAGATTTAAAACTGTCAAAATGTTGGTTTACCAATTATTGGTTAAAACGACATCTCTCCCAACTTTTATGTCTCACTGTTTTGAGGATTGTCTATAGCTCTGGTTTACAGCATTACCTGCGGATCACATCAGGCCGTCTGCGAAGTTTAGAACTCAATAAAACTGAATTGAAACTTTCTGCAAATCTGTACAACTTCACATTTAGCTCGCAATGGAACTTAACATCTCTATCTTCAGAAACTAGACTACTACCTTCTAGCATCACCGTTAAGCTCCCTATAAATGCCCCTTCGAATAATACATGGGATGTACAAATAATGAGATTGCTGGAGCAACTAAGGCATTGTAAGTCCTTGTGTATTGAGACGGCACTGATTGAGGTACAGCCTATTCATGAATGATTCAACTTTGTTATGTGATCTCATCTATGTTATGTATGATGAAACTAACATTATATTGCTTTGGTTTTATATGTTTAAGAGTGTCATAATTCGAAGACCAGCGAGGCAGAGATATGAGTCTCCACTTTGTGAAATCGACGAGTTGAAGGTATCCTGTTCTAGTTCTGTGAGCTTTCTTGATATTACCAGATGCATTGAAGCCATGCTTTGGCTTTTTCCTCGGCTGAAGACTCTTCGCATTATGGAATTTGTCCCTCCTCGCTTATCTTCTTTTGCACATCTCACAAATAATTTATTTAATTTTTTGCTCAAGGTGTGTTTTTCTTATTTAATATTCTATATTTGTTTCATCACCATTTCTTACAGTAGTGTGTTGGAATTTGGTGTCATAAATGATATTTTTTCTGAGATGACTTAAATTATAATTGTTGTCTGTTATTTAGGGACGGAGTTAGTATATGACAATGTTATTCTTGGAGAAGTTTCATCTCTTCAATTACTCTTCATTTGATTTTTATCTGTGCCAGTTAAATTACAAGGAGCCGACTAATGAGTTACCTCAAACAACCTGTGGATGCTATCCGTCTCAACCTATCAATTGTTGGAGGCATTCATTAAGGGATTTTGAGATCGTTGAGCAACAAGGATTTGAAGATAATGAAGGAATGGTGAAAAGATTTCTCGAAAAATCTGTGATGGGAATCTGAATGGTGTTCCTATTAATATTGTGATGCTTCATTGCTCTACTATTGAGGGATGTCGACGTTGGTGCAGTATTGCAGCTTACTGCATTGCCTGCAGTGTCCTCCAAGCTGAATGTTTCTTGAAGTTAATGTGTTTCTTTCGTTTGGATTATGAAACTTGTTGCTTTCGTTTGGATTTTGAAACTTGTTGCTTTTGTTTGGATTAAGAAACTTGTTTTCGTTTGGATTATGAAGTTTAAGGTGTTAAAATTTGAAGCATTTGTTTGGATTATGAAATTCATGTTGGCGTTAGTTTGTGTACATTATATTATCCTACTGATGTTTATTCTCCATAATAGCTTTCAATGGTTTAAGACGTTAAGCATCAACAACATCATTGATTTCTAAAAAACATTTCTAATATAATCTCTGTTTCCCTTCAT
The DNA here is from genome assembly GCF_001683475.1 of Chenopodium quinoa. NCBI lineage: Eukaryota > Viridiplantae > Streptophyta > Magnoliopsida > Caryophyllales > Amaranthaceae > Chenopodium > Chenopodium quinoa. The sequence continues at coordinate 6,368,941 of NW_018743252.1, read as the reverse complement.
TCATATTTAATTTTGAAAATTTGTAATCTTTCTTACCTGATTTTATAATGAAATTATTTCGTTTTGTTTGTGCAGTTATTAGTGCTGTAATTTGTTTCCGAAAATGTCATAATTGAGGTCTTTTTCCCATGACCTTACACAATAAATTGGTCTAAATAAATGTCAAAAAGTTCTTACACAAGAGGGTAGAAGAAGGCATGTATAATATCATCTTCTCAAGTATAAAGGGGCAGTAGTAGATACTAGATAGACGAGATTTAACTCCTCCACATGTTTGGTGTTCGTGATGGCAATGAGAGAGACCGTGGTGATGGGACGACGATGGATGGATATTTGTGATTAATGTAAAGTGTCATTAACAATATTTATGGTTTCACGACCTTAGGTTTATAAACGTATACTTTTTGATTCAGAGGGCGGGCCTCAGTTTCAACAAATGTGTTAAGGAAACCAAACACGAATTTTGGTTTTAGACCATTTGAGGACTCCTAAATTTCTAAGATAGATTTTAACTAATCATATCAATTGCACCAAATGTTCTACACTAAAAGACACACCAACTCAATTTTATTATCCAAACTAAAGCCATTCATCTAAAATCATACTCCAACACTGCACATCCTTCAGCTAATTCTCAATACCCAAGATTCGAAGGCTAAAGAATGACACCAATAACCAGATTATTGAACACCCAGCTACAAAACATCTACATTACTAATCATCCAATTCTCTTTTGTAAGACTTCACTCAAACTCGCGATATAAACAACTACCATCAACAATTTTTTTCTTCTACAAATCAATCTAATTCTAACAGCAATAACACTTTGGTGTTTCCTTTCAGATGAATCAAGCCCACGGTTCTACCACCGTGTACCGGAAATCCCAACACATCAACCTTGTCTTGGTCAGCTGAATACTTCAACCTACAACAAACTGCTTTCATGCAGGAGTGATGCAGTCAAGGCAAGTCCAAAAAAAAAAAATAAAAAAAAAATTTCTTTTTCTTAACTACCTATTTTTAGCCAATTATCATGTTGAAAATTTCTTATTGCAAGAAATACTTGGGTGTTTTACAGAGTTATGCAGGTAGACGGCGCAGGGCGAATTACATGGACACAGATACTTATGTGTACTTGGAACCAGGGAGAAGTGAGGAGTTTGTTTCTGAGGAAGAATTGAAAGATAAGCTTAAAGGGTGGCTAGAAAATTGGCCAAACGAGACGTTACCACCCGACCTTGCTCGATTCGAAACACTAGATGATGCAGTCTCATTTCTTGTGAAATCTGTATGTGAGCTTGAAGTTGATGGAGATGTTGGTTCAATCCAATGGTATGCAGTCCGTCTTGAGTAAAGTTGTCATGTCGCGTTTCATTAGAAGATTCAATAAAATTGGAATGATACAGAGAAGATTAGCAACTTTTCACATTTGGTTGTAACTTTCATTATAATTTTCATGACAGTATTTAGTACATTTTGTATGTGATTCAGACCGCTTCAGATTTTTCTTTGCTCATTACTAATGCTGTTGGGATTTTAGGAAATTCCATGTAATTTATTGGTAAAATGTTACTGCAACATTAAACAACAAATTCTTATGAAAAGAAGTAAAATAAAATTACACAAAGAACTAGTACAAATACAAGGTTTGTACAAGTAATTTTTCAACAGGCCCCGAACTCGAACAGCAGAGTGTTCCTTTGATACTAGATATATTTATTGTTTCATGTTCAATTGACACTGCTCTACATCAGGAGATCGCAGTTCTTGAATCTGCCAGCAAGAAAATTGATTAAATCATACATTCCAGTACGAAATTTCAAAAAATGGGCAAGTGGTCATATAAATTTGACATGTAACTGAACAATAGAGTTACCAAAGTAGAATAAAATTAAGGAATGATGTAACGTACCTTAGACCGAATGATGGAGGGTGGCAAGAGTGCGCCGCCTCTTCGGCTTTTTCGACCAAGGAGACCTTTAGATATAGGAGACAATATATTGTCTGTTGGACTGGTGTACCTGACATTGAAAACAATTCAAATTGTTCTTCATTAATCTAGTTTTCCTAACATTTATCTGATAAAAGATTAATTTAACAATTATGAAAAAGTGCAGTAGAGTATCTAAATTAATAAAATCATTGTATAAATAAGAATATATTAGTTTCCAAACTTTTAACCACGACTTTGCAAAATCGTAAGTACTCAAGTTGATTTATCACGTGCATTGACACGGGTACATTCTATAATTTTGTGATACATATTCGTACATACCTTTCAGGGTACTTGAATGGTTTCGGGAGTTTAAGGCGATCCGGTGTGCCTAAACCCGTTGAAACTTTGCACTTGCAGCTGTCATCAGTATAGTTTCTTAAGTTTTGTACATATTCAGTTTTCTGCATAGAGTTCTGGGTGTCTTCATTTTTCTTTGCAGAATTTTGTGTACCTTCAATTTTTTGGTAATGTTTCAGAGAAGGCGGCGATTCAAAACCAAGTGTAGTTGTGTTTAGTTCTTTAAGAGGCATTGCTTCTGATGATTTTGCCATTTTAGAGAGGGATTTTGAAGAAAGGAAGAGTACCTTAATCTGATGTTTAATTTTGGGGTTGCAAATGATAAAAGTATATAATAAATCTTATTTTTATTAGTGGGTTGAAAATGTTTCAACGGTCGAATTATAATGTTGTCCTTATTTTTTATTTGAAACGTTTTTTTTCCTTTTTCTTGCCATTTGTGCACCACTTTTTGTCTCTCTCTAACCACTTTTTGTCTCTCTCTAAAGATTGCCACTAATGGGCATTTTTTTGGTTGCCCAATCTCTCTCTAACCACTTTCTCACTCCTCCTCCCCATGGGCATTTTTTTGGTCATTTTTATTCTACACCAATGGTCAAAAATTATAATCCCCACCATTCTCTCTCCTATTTTTAACCCTATACCCCACCAATATTTATCTCTCCTAGACATCATTAAATTTGTAATTTAGTATTTCTTAATTTTATTGTTAACAAAATTTTGTATTGATTAAATTATTTATGAGTAGTACAATATTAATTATTTTTAATATTAATTTTTGCAAAATGTATTTTTTAATAAAATAATAATATTTATTCTTAACTAAATTTTTTTATTGATTAAGTTATTTATGAGTACAATATTAATTATTTGTGTCATTATTTTATGCGAAATTTCATTTTTCATTAGTACAACAATAACGATTACAACATTGGAACATAATGATCGTACACCAATTAGACAAACCAAATAAATTAACGATTACAAAATATTTACTCAATGGTTGTATAAAACAAAAACTACAATTGGACTTGACTACTTTTTGGGATTTGACAGTTCAATGGTTGATAAAACCAACCACTTGACTCATAATTGTATAAGACAAAAATCTACACAGTAGCTAGTACTTCACTCTTAATTGAACAAAATATATGAAAATGTAATATAATTTGATAAATTTTTGGAACATAATTAATAATAAAAATTAATTCATTGCAACATAAAATAAACAAAATACTTGAAATCATAATGCATAATAAACTACTCTACTTTCCACCATACACTTCTTGAATTAGTTCCTCCTTCCACGCTTCTTCAGTTGGTGTAAGTGGCGTCGTTTTGGACATAATTGCTTGCAACATATCAAATTTCATCTTCTTCTCTTGTAATTCGACCTGTTTGTTTTTCCTCTTTTCCTTTTCCCTTTCAAGCTCCAACCTTTGCTGCCGTAAATTTGCCTCAAAGCTTCTAACTTCAGTACAAGCCTGTATCTGTTCACCAATACTTAAAATTGCACTATCATGAGCAATAGCTTTTCCCTTACGCTTAGCCTTTGCTTTTTTTACCCCGTCGGGTCTGGGTATACCTCCTGATGAAAACCCACCAACGGGAACATCTCCTTCAGCTTCACTGTCAGTTCTCGATCTCTTTCCACTTCCACTGGTATCCTCGGTGACCCCTTCCGGACGCAGTTGACAATCCTGTCGTTCCTTTAGTGACAATGCCCATCTGAGTTTAGGCCTCCACTTTGGGTCATTCTTTATCATTTCCCAAGCGTGGGGAAAAATAAAATTGTGTGGTGGTTTGGCTGATATATGGAACAACTTCGAGGCCTTTTGAATTTGATCAACTTCGTTGAATCCACTTCCAGTTAACGGACCCGCTTCATCATAACAACTTGTCCATAACAGTACATCTGCCGCCATCCTTCTCCAACGGTTCTCCAAACTCTTCGCATAACAACTTGTCCATAACAATAGCTTTTCCCTTACGCTTAGCCTTTGCTTTTTTTACCCCGTCGGGTCTGGGTATACCTCCTGATGAAAACCCACCAACGGGAACATCTCCTTCAGCTTCACTGTCAGTTCTCGATCTCTTTCCACTTCCACTGGTATCCTCGGTGTCCCCTTCCGGACGCAGTTGACAATCCTGTCGTTCCTTTAGTGACAATGCCCATCTGAGTTTAGGCCTCCACTTTGGGTCATTCTTTATCATTTCCCAAGCGTGGGGAAAAATAAAATTGTGTGGTGGTTTGGCTGATATATGGAACAACTTCGAGGCCTTTTGAATTTGATCAACTTCGTTGAATCCACTTCCAGTTAACGGACCCGCTTCATCATAACAACTTGTCCATAACAGTACATCTGCCGCCATCCTTCTCCAACGGTTCTCCAAACTCTTCGCATTTCTGGTTGGTAGTATTTCTGGCTTCTTAGCTTGAACCATGTCGTACGCCGCAGATATTTGTCGCCAAAGTTCAGCAGCTTTCATGCCCGTACCCACTATCGCATTTCCACTGTATTTTAAATATAGCCCAATAAGAGCTTCATCTTCTGCGACTGACCAAATACGACTAGCTTTAGCGAGTTGTTGGTTGGAACCCACCCGCATTCTTTGAGTCGACGGAGGGTATTGAGGTGTCTCAGGCACATTTTCTTCTTGGCTATCATCGTACTGAGAGTTACTTCCTTGGTAGACAGGAGGTGATTGCACGTAATCAGTGTTTTCAGTTGGAATTTGTGGAGGTATTTCAAGTTGTGGAGGTATTTGTTGTTGTGGAGGATTTTGCAGAGAGGTGTTGCTCAATCTTTGTAGGAAAAGTTTAAATTGAGGTTGATTCATGAAATTCTCATCAAAATCATTACAATTTTGAGAAAGTATTGAGTAAAAGGGGTTATTGGGATCCATATCTATTTTTTTTTATTAATTTCAAAAACTAACACAATAATAACAATAATAATAACTATTATAAAAATAATAATAATAATAATAATAATAATAATAATAATAATAATAATAATAATATTAATAACAAAAATAATAACGAACAACAATAATAATAGGCTAAATTAGAAAATAACACCTGTTAAAAGACCTAATTTTGTTTTTAACACCTTAAGATTTCGAAGTTTAATTATAACACCTGTTAAAAAATAAAAATTTTGCTTTCACCGCCTAAATTGGAACAACGTTAGAGGATCTGTTAGCTGGGCCCACAATAACGGCTATTTTTTCCAAACTGCTTTATATAGTTACGACATCCTTCACTAATGTAGAATTGTTGAGCTGATTACACAAAATTGCTTCACATTTTGCGAATTCGACTAACAAATTGGCGAAATTGTTTGATTTTACCATCATTGTTTGGGGGACGTAGATATCAAATCAGGTAATTGCGTCAATAGCACTTTAGAAACCCTAATTTATCTTTCAAAAATAAGGCGTAAATTAATCTATATGTTGTTGACTTAAATGCATAATTCAGGTCGCATCTGGCAATAGTCATGTAATTCGTAAATAGTTAGGGTTCATTGTGTGTTAATTGTGCTGTAATTTGCGAGAAAATGAAATTAGGGTTCATTGTAGAAATAATTTGGGGGTTTTGATTTGTAGGAGTGATTGTGTTAATTCCCTTGGTTCAATTGTATTTTTTCATAGTACAAATGGTTTTGCTTATTATGGATGGCAAATTGGTGCAGGAAATGTCTTCTACAAGTTTCTCACCTTCAAAGGAGAAGAAGTGCAAATGTGGTGTTCCCTTTGCAAAGCTTACCAGTTGGACAAGGGAGAACCCTGGTCGTAAGTTCAGAACATGCAAGTTCTACGATCCTGTAACTGAGAGCAGAGGTTGTAAAGCATTTGAATGGGTGGATGAACAAGATGGGACAGCCTGGCAAACAGAGGTGATCAACAATTTGTTGTTAGATAAGAAACTGTTGAAGGGGGAAATTAGTGATTACAAGAGGGAAGTTGATGATCTTGGTGGACAGTTGAGGTGTTTGCTGAATGAAGTGGACAGGCTGAAAATGAAATGCAAGGCTTTAAACTCTGACAGGAACAAGATGAACAGAGAGATGCATGGAAGGAATGCTAGATCAGATCACTCTGTTCTTAGTCTTGCTGTTGGGATTAGTTTGGTCATATTAGTGATCCTTCTTATTAGGGGGTTTGTAATGCATTAAGTATAACTTTTAATGCTAGTAATTGCATGAAACAGTAATATGGTAATGTAATGATTTATAAGTGGCAGTGAACCACTATTGCAAGCAAACTAATGTACACAATTATGAAAGCAATGAATTAAGTAAGTACCTAAGTAGTTGATATTGCATTTAAGTTGTTGATCAAATTTGTTGTTGCAGTGCCTAACAAAATTGGCTGGTAAAGCCTTAAAGCAAAGTATTAATTTAACAAAACAGGATCCTTGTCCTAAACTCAAAAGTAAAGCTACAAATATTGCAACTGATTGTTCAGAAAATACAACCAACAACTAAAGTTCAGAAAAACAATTCAAACATCATTGTGTCAGCCCTCCTTGTCTGGAAGTCAGCAGCTTAGCCCTCCTTGTCTGCACTCCAGTAGCATTGGGTTCAGGTTGGCTGGAAGAGGGGGTGGTGTGATGCTTGGCTTGTGGCTGCCCTTGTTGACTGTGTGAACCTTTCCTCTTACTCAATGGTTCACAGCCAGGTTGCTCTTGGGGAAAAGTCCTATTCCCAATGTTGTTTGGACCAGCCCCTATTGCACTCTGTTTATTAAACACAAATACCAATAAACAAGTATCAACATCCAATTTCATCACAAATTTTAAAAGAAAAGTTACAAACCTAACAGCATACCTTCTTAGCAGCTTTGATCTCCCTCTTCTTCCTTTGCTCAACTACCCAAGGTGAATTTAAAGGAGGCCTTCCTGCAGTTCTCTGCTCAGTTGGTTAAGGTTCATGTGGACCCTTGCAAGTCTTGGGATAGTGGCCAAATCCACCACAAATCCTACACTGACTTTTCCTCCTCTTTCTTCCCTGCTCCCCTCCTGTTACAGATGTTCCCTCCCCAGGTTCTAGCTTCCTCTTCTTCTGTTTAGGTCTTCCAGGCTGCTGTTTGAATGCTGGTGGATGAGGCTCTCTCATGTTCACTCTCTCCCAATTCTTTGGGCCTGGCATAGGTTGAATTGCAGGCTCATATGCTGCTCTGTAAGTGTCCATAGTGTAATAGGGGTGGACAAACTGCTCAGCATCAACCCTCTGATCCATTATGCATGCAAATGCATGAATACATGGGATGCCTGTTAATTGCCAGTGATTGCAGGAACAAGACCAATTTGGCAAGTCAACTAGAACCCGGTCATCATTCAGCTGCACTTCATAAGTGTCATCCCTGGCAGCTTCAATTATGCAATTCCTAGCCACATAGATCATCCTCTGAAATAGCTTATGCACATATGGAGTGATGTTGGTTGTGATTTCCTTGGAGTCCTCCCACTTCTCATTATTTCTCCTCATCATGTACCTCCTCATCCATTCCATTTGGGTGAGGATAGGTTTGTCTCTTGCATCTCTGATAACAGAGTTGAAAGTCTCACACATGTTGTTTAGTAACATGTTGGACCTGCAACTGTCACTGAATGCATGTTTGCACCAGTGATGAGTGGGGATGTTCTCCAAATAATTGTAAGCATCCTCATCAAGCTCCCTAATCTGTTGCATGGCTATCTGAAACTCAACCTACAACCACAACAGGAACATTATCATGAAAGAATAACATACACAACTGTTGTTGCTCTTATTTTGCTTTTATACACAACAGGAACATTATTACATGAAGTAGGTACATGAACAGGAACAATATCATGCATTTACTTATTCAAAATAATTTAAGGTCACCTAGAGACTTACAAATGTTGTTGCTCTTGCAGCACTCCAAAAGAGCTCTTTGAAAACTGATCCAGTGAACTTCAACTTGAAATTTGCCCAAATGTGCCTAACACAGAACCTGTCTCTGCATTAGGCACAACTTCAGACAGAGCTTCACCCAGTCCCTGTTTAACATCATCAACAATTACTTGTCACACTTCAAACAATAAAGAACAGGACAGAAAATAAGACTACAATAATCAAAACAATATTACCTTCTGCCTGTCTGACATGAAGGTGAAGCCTGCCCCATCTGCACTTCCAATGCATTGCATCAAGGATTCCAGAAACCAGACCCAAGTCTCCCTGTTTTCAACCTCACAAGTTGCCCAAGCAATGGGGTAAATGCTGTTGTTCCCATCCTTGGAGACTGCAACTAAAATCTGGCCTGGATAAGCTCCTTTCAAGTGGCAGCCATCCACCCCTATAATTGGCCTACAACCCTTCAAGAACCCATCCTTCAAAGGCCTTAAACAAATAAACATCCTCATAAACAAGGGAGGCTCAGGATTTTCAATGCCATCAATCACAACATTACAACCAGACCCAGGGTTGTATTTCATTACAGCCTTCCCATAATCCCATACCCTAGCATATTGCTCTCTTGCTGAACCAAAAATGATCAACTTAGCTCTACATCTTGCCATCCAAGCACTGTAGTAGGTCACTTCTACCCCCAAGTCATGAAGCACCCTATCCTTGATTTGCTTAACCTTCCATGATGGGTTAGTTCTGAACTCCTCAAGATACCTCTCAGCAATGAACTCTGCTGTGACCTTCTTGTTCTCCCTGCTTCTCACACATTTATGCTCCAACTTCATGGTTTTTATTTGCCAAGTCTGTTGTCTTTTTAACTTAGTAGCATGGATCTTGAAACTACACTTCACTCCACCCCTGCATATACACAAAGGCATCCTACTTGTCTTTGTGTCAAACTTGCACCCACACCTATTCCTACACTGAATAGTAATCCTAGTACTATCATTGTGTAAAAAATAGTACTCATACCTATTCTGTATGGCATGAACTCTTAAAGCTTTCCTCAACACTGTAGCATTGCTAAACCTAAGCCTATGAACAAGTACAACAGGCTTTGAGAAGTCAGATTTGTCATTAAACCATGGACTTTTGTCCTCTTCATCAGATGAACCATCCAAGCTCCTTAGGTCATCTGATTCTCCCTCAATTTCTTCTTGTAGTTGTACCTCATTCACATCCAAGTTACCTTTCAACCTTGCCTTTGGATCCTTCGAAACCCCCTCATCATGTACATCAAACTGCTTCCCAAGACTTCTTGTTACCTTAGCTAAAATTTCTTCAGAATTCTGCACAAACCACCTCTCATCCCCACTGTCATACTCCTCCTCTCTAGGCTCCCAAGTTATGTCAATCTCACTCCCATCACTTGAAGAAAACTCATCTTCCCTCCCAGTCTCACTGCCCTCACTACTATCCTCAAAAATCAATCCTTTGCCTACAGATTTTTTTTCCCTTTCCCTTATCCAACACCTTCACACTGCCAGAACCCCTTTCAAGCTTAGCTTTACCCTTTTGTTTCCCCTTACTCAACAACTTCCCTCTACCAGGAACCCCCTTAATCTCAGCAGAAACCCCTTCAACCCTTTCTATCCCCTGTCTAGATCTAGGTTTAGGAGATTCTTCACCCTCCCTCACCTTAGGCTCATTTTTGTTAATTCTTGGGCTCTTCCTAACTACAGCAGGCTTACCTGAACTTTTCTTCCCCTTTCTCTCAGCCTTTACTGGAGTGGACTGGGCGTGGATCTCATGTATGGGCCTTAATGTTTCATTAGCTGTCACAAATACTTCAACATACCCTTCCCCATTCACTGTCTCCAGCAGCCCCTTCACTTCCTCTTCATTTACTAACTCCCTTCTCCCTGTGTTAAAGGTCCTACCTCTTTCTTTATACCAAAGTCTGTAGTTAGGTGGGACATGGACATTAAAGTTCACAAACCCATGCACAGCAGCTACCCTCAAATAATGCAAATCTATCTTATCCACTACCACATCCCTCCTCCAATAACATAACCTACCACACCAACAAAGCAAATGCTTTGATTTTGACACTTGTTTAGTAACAAAAGCACCCCCTACTCTAAATACTATATCAATTAATCCATCTTTGTTGTCGGCCATTTTTCTACCTAATAAACAAATGCAAAGCAAATCAATAAAACCCAACATAGCTAACCCCATTACACAGTCAACCGCAATACTTTAATCAACAAAATCAAACATATTTAAACCAACACAATGACAAACCAGTCAACAGTCAACAAAATCAATGATTTAAACTAAATAATTCACACATTACACCAAATCATACTTAATTTAATCAAATTCAACTTTAATTACAAATTACCCCATTTTACTGTTCTTAGGGTTCCTAATTTTTTTTCCCAAATTACCCTACTACACCCACACAAATGGCATAATGCAGCACACAGTACTTGTTGAAAACTACTTTAAAGGGTTCGAAAGGTACCTGTATTGGAATCTTACTCCTGTTGCTGTCAGAATCCACGAAAAAGTCCAAGCTTTTTGGATGTTGGAAATGGCTGACGGAATCTCGCTGACTTGTTTCGCTCCAATATTGACACCTCCTCTTCAAACTCAATTTCTCAATCACAACAATCAGTATAGGGTTTGAATGTTCGCAGTAATTTTGGTTGTTCAAGATTTGCAGACGAAATTCAATGAAGCAAAATTAGTTGGGTGGTAATAAATGACAGAGAAGATAAATTCGAATTGAAGGGGATGGAATTTGGAGGGTAAACGACTATGTGGGCCCCACCAAAAAATTCCGTCACAGTTTCTGTTATCTGGTGGTGAAAGCAAAATTTTTATTTTTTAACAGGTGTTATAATTAAACTTCGAAATCTTAAGGTGTTAAAAACAAAATTAGGTCTTTTAACAGGTGTTATTTTCTAATTTAGCCATAATAATATTAATAAGCTAAAATAATAACAATAATAATTATACTTCCAATAATAATAATAATAATAATATTCATTTTAATAATAATAATAATAATATTTATTTTAATAATAATAATACTAATATTAAAAGGATGACTAATTATGAGGGAGAAATTGAGAGAAAATGTAAATACAACAAATTTATGTGAATTTTGAAAATATGAAAATATAGGCAAAATGGGTCTCTATTTGTAGAGAATTTTTTTTTCTAGCCGTTGGTATATTTTTTTTTTTAATTTTATAAGCACAAAATACCCGTTACAAAATTGTTACCGTTGCAATTATCAGGAATTTCCTGATTGGTCCAACTCACCTGACAGGACGCGTGTCAGCGCCTGATTGGGCGTGCTGACGCGTCTGTCAGGCTGCCAAAATCATTTTTTTTTTGCTTTTCCTACCCTCAAAACGCAGCGTTTTGAGGTGAAGCAAAGCATACGCTTCCTCAAAACGCTGCGTTTTGAGGTATGCTTAGCAAAAAAAAATTTAAATGTAGCTTGCACGTGGGGCCTACTTCTTCTTGGTCAGTTTTTTAATTTTGCCCAAACTTTGATCAAAAATTGATTTGCCCATGGGCATTTTTAATTTAGACCATTGATGGGGAGTTATTTTTTTTTATTAAACCCCAAAAATTACCCATGGGCATGTTTCTCCCCATTGGTGAGAGTGCTCTTAAGTCTTACCAATTATCTTATCTTGGTTACCGTTTCTTTCTCCAACATAATAATATAATCCTGTTTGTTTCAACGACCTTTTTTTTTTGGGTAAATTGTTTCAACGACCTTAAGTCAAGTCGTGTGTTAATTTATTGTTAGGTATTTAGAATTAATGACGTATGGAGTATGGACTATTGGGCTGTACTTAGAACTGTGGGTTTTACTATGGGCTTAAGCCTTTTGCGATTAGCCGATTGTCATTACCATAAGATGTATTCCCTCCCCTAGTATAATGCCCATGTGATATATGGTTTATAAATCGTACTTTTTTTTCAAACTAAGCTTTATTATCGAAGTATTTTGCAAAGTGGACTCGTGGCAAAACTATTTACTAAACTAAGATTCCAGGGTAAAACGCTGTCTCGAACAGCGTTTAATACCCTGGTTTTTTTTTTAAAAAAAATTCAACGAGTAAAACGCTGTCTAAGACAGCGTTTTACATTTTGACTTTTTTTTTTTTAAATTTCGTAATTTCAGATTTTAAAATAAAAAAAAATACACCAAAAACGCTGACTCCATACGCATTCTAACTTGATCGTCGGAGGCGGAACTCCAACCAATCGAAGTCTCCGTTGTTTTGTAGGTACAAGCGCTCGAAATCCAGCCTTGGTGTTGTAACTCTCCCGAGGGACACGGAAAACCCCGAAACAGGTTTGTCAAGATCTTTGATTGGTATTATTTGTAATGATATTTTGGTAAAAATCATACAAAGTTAAAATGATGAAAACATAATAAAACATGCTACATATTCCTTCACGTATAATTAACATGATTAAACTTGGTACAAATGCAAATGCATTAGTTTGACCTTAAATATATATGTTGATATTATGAAACTTTATATTATAGTAATACCTAATTAAAAATATATTTCATGATAAAATTTATTTTTTATATGTTACTAGAAAAATGATAGTCAAAATTAAATAGTGAAAAAATATCAAATGTATTAATTATTTAGAAACAGAGGAAGATGATAACATGTTTTTTTTTTTAATTTTTTTTTAATTTTTTATTACATTTCCTCCCTTTATTTAAATTCATCACTCTACGCGGGGATTCGGAGTGCATTTGCTCGAATAATATATTGAGCATGTGGGGCAAGTAGATGATTAATTTATTTATTTGAAATACAATGAGGATCATAAAATAGTTCAGATACCTATATGAAAGAAAGTTCTTTTTTTTTAATTTTTTTAATCATATAAGTAAGGACCATGAAATAATAGAAAGTAATGATATATATTTTGAGTGGGGTTTTCGAGAAAAGAGAGAAATAATAAAATAAGATATGGTATGAAGTTACCAAATATAAAAGTGATGTATTAAAAGAAAAAAAATGGTAAAATCAAACAAGTAATGCATTAAGAAAACAAAAGGAGTATAACTTTTTCTCAGTTCCATAATTAAGTGCAATTTCAATTAATCATAAGATGGGTCTAGCCCAAATCTACTAAGTTTAACAAGGGGTTCACATCTCTTATATGAACAGAGGAAGTATCTTACATACGGATGAATAAAATACTCCCTCAGTTTATTAACAAGTGCTCTACTTTCCTTTTTCGACAATATTTAATAAATGCTCCGTTACTAATTTTGAAAAGTTTTAACATTATTTTAATACATTGGTCCCCACCATTCCGTTTTTTTTTAATATCTTTCCTACTTTCATTGTTTCCACTTGGTACCTATTTTTTATTTCTCATGAATATAAATTCATCCCACTCATGTTTTCTGTGATATTTATATTTTTCGTTGTACCCCACTTAGCTTGCATAATAGTTTAACATAAATTTTCATATATGGTTGGCCACACGGTATGGTCGGGATTACTTGGTCAAAGGTTGTGTGGTTGAGGTTATTCGGTCGGCTAGTGTTTTGGTATGTATGTGTCAGCTTGACGCACGGTGGCTGGCCACATCAAAAAGCGCTAATAATTTCATGTGTTCTACTATTTTTTCGTTAAACTTCGTAAAATTAAAAGAGAAATGGAGCACTTATTAAAAAATGGGAGTATATTTTGTATAGTTACTGAAGTGGATAGTATGAATAATTTTTTTTATTCCTTCTAAGGAAGATAGATAATGAATTAGTTCACTTCTCTTATGTGGAGCTAAGTGGGGAATCCGGGAGCTCAGACGGGGAAGAGACCGTCCAACAATCAGACTCCACTAAGTCAACCATGGAGCCGGATGCCCCTCAAAAGGATGAGGAGGTATATAAGTGGCCCTCTATAAACAATCCAACAGAGGCGCATATGAGCGCCCAGGACGTGGTCACTTTAAACGCCACCCTTCCGGCATTTTCGGAAAAGCGCCTGCTAGGGGCCGGATGGGAAATTGTTGTGCCACCTGTAGAGGCAACCGTCGTCTGGGATGACGACTTAGATCATGCCGACGATTACTTCGGCTGCTACGAGGCGACATTCAAAGCCGGCCTCCGGTTCCCCCTCCACAACACAATAAAGGCCATTTTAAGGTGTTACGACCTCGGTGTCTGGCAGCTAACACTCAACTCATGGGTGAACATACATGGATATATCGCCGTCTATGAGATGCAGGACATAACGCCTAGCTTGGAGGCGTTTGCACATATGCATTACCTCAGTCGTGCCCCAGGCGGCTGGAATGCGTGGTATACATTAACCACGTATCCAGAATATATGATGACGCTGGAAAACCCATCTAAGTGGAGCAGCTGGAAGAGAATGGTGAAAGGAATGGTGTCCTTCCAAAAAGTGTATTCTTCCGATAGAGGGTTCAGAATTATTACAGAGTTAATTCTTCAGTAAGATCAAGTGATCGGAATGCCTATGTGGAGGCCGCTTCCGATCAGTAATATCAAGGTACAATTGATATTACAGCTTAATCTTAACTGAACCCTTCAGGTCGAACCCAATTGGATCACCGATCCGAGACGACGAATTAATCCGAAAGGATTTAATGAGTCGACAGAGTTTTACGAATATAGACGTCGGATATCGAGCCTAGGGCGTCGAGGCCGAGCGTCGCAAAATCACAAGCGACAAGTACGAGCATAGCCGTAGCACCACAATGGTCTAACCATGTGGATGCTAGGCTAGTTCGAGCTAGCATACACCTAGCATGGCTAGGCGCAAGCCTAAGCACACTAGGTGTGCTAGGCGCACCATCGCAGCCTAGACGCACCATCGCAGCCTAGGCACCATCGCTGACCATCGCAGCCCAGGCGCACCTTCGCAGCTTAGGCGCACCATCGCAACACAGCAATGTGCTTGCCTGGATGCCTAGGTGCGCATGGCAGGGCCACACACGCACCAAGAACAGCCATCACAATGCTAAGCACTGGCACACGTGCATGTGCGTGTGTGCGTGCCTCGCACCAAGCATAGCAGTGCTAGGCACTGGCTGAAGTGTGCTAGTGCGAGGGTGCCTGGCAGCATCGCCCAACACGCATGCTAGGCCCTTGCGTGCGTAGGCGCACTGGCTGGGCTAGCAATGCGTGTGGCGCATGTGTGTGGGGGCAAGGCTGGTGCGTGTGCGAGAGGTGCAACGAGGGATGCGAGTGTGTGCGTAGTGAGAGGGAAATGCGTGTAGCTGGCGAGGCAAAGGGGCCAGCATGCGTGGCTCGCTAGCAGCACGCATGCTGGCTATGCGAGCGTGTTGCGTGAGGCTGGTACGTAGATGCTAGGCGTGTGCGCTACCCAGCCAATGCGTGGGCTGTTTGGGCCAGCGCAAGCACTATGTGCTAGCAGGGCTAAGCGCTAGCACACAGCACCAGCGCCAGCATCGCCTAGCGCCAGCACGCATTGACTGGCTGGGATGCTGGGGCTGCTGGGCATGTGCTAGCTGGCACGCTAGCTGGCTGCCAGCCCAGCAGCTATGTGGCGGCAGTGAGGAAGAGTGTGGGGACCAAGGCTTGGGCAAAGCCTTGGGGAGCAAGGAAATGGTCCCCCCCACCTCTTCATGGTCCTCACCTAACCTTCTCTCTCCCCTTGACACTTGTTGCATTGTGATTGAATTTAATTATTAATTCATTTTGGAAATAAATTAATTATCAAATTATTCATTCTCCTACATTGGTTGGGGAATGAAGTTCAAGGGTGCATTTCCCTATAAATACCAAAGGCATGGTATTGGGAAATACACAACCTTGAGTGGAATTAAAAAGGCAACTCTTATAATTAGAGTAAACCTTTGATTCATAAAACTCATAGTTTTGTTTTGTCCGGGTCTTGACTAACCTTCAAGACTTAGGACGCTCGGGTCGGGTCGAGGGTACGATCCGTCGGAGATCTTGTAGTTTCGGGATTTTGAAGTAAGAGCTCTTCGGGAGCGAAGCACGCAACAAAGCTATAATTCTTGTTCTTAGTCTTGTTTGATTAAGTTTATTATGCTTGTTAATTGCTTTAATTAAGGGGTGGGTCTTGGGGGGTTTCCTTCTGCGTAGTGTGGGTCACTACGAAACCCTACAGACGGGTCTTTTCAAAAAGACCACCTTGCCTCTGGATGATGGGACAGAAGTCATTGTCCCCAAATACTGGTTCCCTTATCCTAATTGGCTTAAGAACGAGGCAATCCTTTCCGCCCGCGACCTTAGCACATTTTGGAGCAAATGTATGTTGATTGTTAACCGGCACTTTATGCTATCTGTATGATGCTTGAATGGTTTTTGATTTTTTATTCTTCTTTGCAGAGAAAGGACTAGAGATGGTTCCTCCAGAAAAAAACCCCGACTAAGTCTGTCGCTGAGATCCGGAAGGATCAGCTAGAGAAGAAAAGGGCCCAGCTGGCGGCCAAAGATGATGGGGTAAGCGCCGACTGATTTCTTTACCGTCTGTATTATTTATAGCTCATTTTGGTACTAAGCGGTTGTGTTGTTTTCTTCTGCAAACGGGGAGCAAGAATGTTCCTCGCTCCATCAGGAAAATGCTGAAAATACTAGGAGATGAGTCGTCCCATCCTGCTTCTAAAAGCTGGAGGGTTCCGGCTGCCCCTGCCTCTGCCTGAAGACCGCCGGCTCCTGAGAGGCCTACCTCAGCAGGAAAAAGCCTGAAAGATCTGGTCTTGAGCTTAGGGCCGGCTGAGGAGCCGAGGTTCCCTCAAGCCGGGTGCTTGCTGTAGCATCCGGTTCCAATGCGGCTGGGGGTGGTGTGACCCCTCAGCCTGAAAATCAAGGTACTACTCTCACCTTTGATCCCCCCTGGCCGCTTGGGCCTCTGCGAGTCAAGTCCCAAGCTACCCAATCAGGGGATTCTTTAGGCAGCCAGCAGAATATAGGCACTACATATGCTCAGTACTTAACCGATAAATCTATTGATGCAGATGCCTCTTCTCGTTGACCGGATCTCCAAAACTACGCCAAGAGAATGCTGAGGACCCTTACCCGGTCCGAAAAGGAGGCGGTACCGGGTATAAACCAGGTTAACATAGACTGCCTTACAGCTCTTCTTGCTGAGGTAATTTTGCCGGTTGGGGCATTGAGAGCCAATCTAGTTTTCCACCGGCTGATCTATAATGAATTTTCATCTTTTTGCTGGTTGTACGTTATTCGAATGACTTAACCCTATTCCGGTTGTTTTGCAGACAATGCTCAGAATAGAAGGCCTCAAGGTTCCCTTGAGAAAAAAGCAGGAGGAGGTAAGGGATGCCCAGAGAAGGACAGCTGAACTTATTGATGTTACCTAGTATAACTCCCTTATATATGAAATCCAAACTAAAAGCCGAGAGATGAATCAGGAGGAGCTGATTAAGGAGCTCACGGCTACTGCTGATATAGCCAACAAAAAATCAACCGACTTTGAACTCCAAGTCAAAAGCCTCTAGGCTGACGTCAAAGCCTTGTGGGATGCTGACAAGGAGAACACAGAGCTGCGTGCAAAGGTCAACCGGCTGAAGAACGAGTTGGCCCAGACCTAGGCGGAGCACAAAGACAAGCTGGCGGCTGAACAAGACCGGCTGGTCACCGAGAACGAGCGCGACTGCGAAGAGCGCATGAAGACGGCTTGGTTTATGATCCATCCAGACACTGACTATGCCTTCTTTGACTTGCAGTACAAATACGCGACTAAGGTATTTGATGCCCAGGTTCTCGGGACCGAGAAGCCGGCGCCCTTTGAAGAATGGGCTGGCATCCCAGAGGAGGAGGAGCAAGCGAAGGATCTGGTGCCGGTGAGGCTGGCGAAGCCCAAACCAAGCAAACTCAGGAGGCTCCTCCTTCAGGCCAAGGGCAGCCATCACAACAACAACAGTAGCCTTAGCCTTATTTTATGCTTCATGTCTTCATCCGGCTGCGTGCCGTGTAATTTACTTGTATCTCTTTCCCTAGACATGGGTCCAGCTGACAATCATTAACCTCTTTAATATATTTTCCGACTAAGTCGGTTTTTTCTTGATATTATTTCTTTCAATTTTTTGCAATTTTTGCCTCGCATTAATCTTTCTTTTTTGCGATTTGAATCGATACATGCGGTATGCCGGATGCATTGGCTTCACCTGCCCCTGGACGATTGTTATCTTGACTCTAAGCAGGAAGCCGTCCATACAAGCATTCAGACAAATAGATAGGCGGTCCTTGACCGTTTTTAAAATAGAATTACTCTAAGTTGGATTAGCTGGCGGTGCCGGCTAGGGCCAACCTAGATTATTCTTTTAACTGGCTGCGGATAACCCTTTGGGTATTCGGCAGGGCCGTTAGTTGGTATGCAAGCGGCCTATGGCTGGACGTATGCATCATAACCAAGTTGCGGATTAAATTCTAAGGTTTTGACCTTAATAATGCTAAGGTTTTGACCTTGCTTAATTTGAGTTTGTAGCCAGTTGTTGTGCTTTTATGGAAAAGCCGGCTACATTCGATCAAGATGTAAATAACCGTCTGTGTTGCAT
This sequence comes from Chenopodium quinoa, assembly GCF_001683475.1. Lineage (NCBI taxonomy): Eukaryota > Viridiplantae > Streptophyta > Magnoliopsida > Caryophyllales > Amaranthaceae > Chenopodium > Chenopodium quinoa. The sequence continues at coordinate 6,350,167 of NW_018743252.1, read as the reverse complement.
TGTAGCAACGGTCGGTTGTATCTTAATTTCGATTGATCATTCAAACGACCATGAGTTATCTTTAACCTAGACAGTCAGTTAAAGCCGTTTGAGTTATGATCTATATAACAATGTATCACCCGGAAAGAGAGATGTTCTCTTCGACGAATTCACCCAAATGGGCGTCGCCGGATGCCTGCTCATGTTGGAGTAGGCGGTTTAAAATATGTTCGGCCATTGGCCTTATGAATAGCTAAGTTCGACACTTAGCCTACTACTCAGTTTAGAGCAGACGGTTGCCCGGTTGTGCATTGCATAGATGGGACTTTTACAAAAATGGAAATAAAACATTCTTTCATTAATATACTCTATTTACAAAAAAGAATTTACAAGTCCTTAGAAGTAGTACTTTTTCAATTTATTTACATTCCAGGTTCTGGCTAACTACCTGCTCTGGAGTTTCCAGGCGGTAGGTGCCGCCTCTAACTTCTTCAAAAATCCGGTAGGGGCCCTCCCAATTAGGAGTTAGCTTCCCTTGCTCATTTTCCCTGCCGGTTGCCTCCATTTTTCGTAACACAAAGTCCCCCACTTTGAGGGGTCGTTTGTGTACTCTTTTGTTGTAGGCCCTCGTCATTCTCAGACGGTATATCTCACGACGCAAGGCAGCATTGCCCCTGCGCTCCGGGAGTGAATTCAATGCTAGGTGCATGGCCTTCTATTTGCCTCTTCATCATAGAGCATGTTCGGAATGTTGGCTCATAAAGCTCAATTGGAAAGACAGCTTTAGTGCCGTATGTCATGAGAAACGGGTTTCACCGGTTTCCCTTTTTCAGTTGTTCTGATGGCCCATAGGACATGAGGCAACTCATCCGCCCATAGACCGCCAACCCTTTCAATTTTCTTCTTAATGTCGTCTGAGATGAGCTTGTTGAAGGCTTCAACTTGGCCGTTTGCTTGGGGGCGGTCGACTGATGCAAAACAATGTGAGATCCCTTGATCTCCCAACCAGCTCTTGAGGGTAAGCGTTTCAAACTGAGGGCCATTGTCAAAGACCATAGACATAGGTACCCTAAACCGGGTGATGATGTTTCTCCAGATGAAAGAGATAACATCCTTTATCTTAATGCCCTTGACCGCCTCTACCTCAACCCATTTGGTGAAGTAATCTATAGCCACCAGGATGTACCTCCGCCCGCCTGTAGTAGGCGTATAAGGACCTAACATATCCATGCCCCACTTTGCAAATGGAACCGGGTTGTAGATTTCCTTCAAATCTTTGGCACTTGTCACACTTCTTCACCATTTCCATGGCGTCTGCCTCAAGAGTGGGCCACAAGTAGCCTTGCCGTCTGTCCCTTTTTGCTAGAGTTCTACCGCCTATATGTGATGCACAAAAGCCCGAGTGCAGATCCTCTAGAACCTCTTTTCCCTTTTCATGGGTAACACACTTCAGCAACGGCTGGAGGTAACCCTTTCTAAAGAGCTATCCCTTGTAAATTTCAAAACTTGAGGCTTGCTTTTTCAATGCAGCCGCTTCTGAAGGGGCGTCCGGCAAAGTGTCGTTTGCCAGATAAGCCCGGATGGCATCCATCCAGGTAGAGCTTCGGTCAAGAACTCCAATGGGATCATGTTTAATGCTTCTTTTTTCCATGACTTCCCAAAAGACTGACCTAGGCGCATCACAAGTGGCGGATGATGCCAACTTAGACAGTGCATCTGCCTGATTATTTTCCGACCTGGGCATCTGACTTAGATGAAATTCGTCAAGTGTCCTGGCCTCATCTTTGACCGCCTGCAGATACTTGATCATAGCCGGATGGGTGGCCTCGTAGTCACCATGGTATTGACTTACGATTAATTGAGAATCTGAGCAGGCGTCAACTTTTCTTGCCCATGCCGCCTTACATATGCGGATACCGGCTAGCAGGGCCTTATACTCCGCCTCATTATTCAAGGCTTGAAACTTAAACGTAGTGCAAATTCATATTTCTTCCCTTCCGGAGACTTGCAAATTACGCCTGCACCACAGCCGTTCATAGTAGAGCTCTCGTCTACATAAACCTTCCAGACCTGATAAACATTGTCTGGCTGAGCCGGCCTTGTCATTTCAACAATGAAGTCGGCGAACGCTTGACCCTTCACTACCTTTCTAGGTTCGAAGGTGATTTCCAGACTTTGCATTTAAATAGCCCACTTGAGCATTCTGCCGGATGACTCCAAGGTTGTCATTGACCGCTTGAGGGGTTGGTTTGTGTAGACCACCGCCGGATGTGCCAAGAAATATGGTTTCAACTTCTTGATTGCCATGAACAGGGCAAGGCTAAATTTTTCAACCAAGGGGTACCGAAGCTTAGCATTTCGAAGAACATGGCTAATGAAATAGACCGGGAGCTGGATGTCGTCTCTTTCAGCTAGGTGAATGGCACTGAGGGCATGGTCTGAGATAGCCAAATACATATAGTGAACCTCTCCTGCTAGAGGGCTGACCAGCCGTGGCAATGAGTGGAGGTGCTCTTTCAATTTCTAGAATGTCGCCTCAGCATTTTCTCCCCATTCGAATCTAGTCTTCTTCTTGATTGCCTGGAAGAAGTAGAGGCACTTGTCGCATGACCGGCTGAGGAATCTCCCCAATACCGCCAGGCAACCGGTAAGTTTTTGGACTTCCTTAACAGTGCGAGGTGACTTCATGCCAATCATCGCCTGTACCTTTTCCAGATTGGCCTCTATCCCCCTTTGATCAATCAAGAATCTGAGAAACTTCCCAAACTCAATGCCAAAGGCACACTTTTTGGGATTAAGCATCACCTTATGCCGCCTGAGGGTGGTGAAGGTTTCTCGGAGGTCAACAAGGTGATCCGTCTGGAGCTTAGATTTGACTATCATGTCATCAATGTACGCCTCTACGTTCCTCCCAATTTGATTATTGAAGACCATATTAATCATCCGTTGGAAGGTAGCAGGCGCATTATTCAGCCCAAACGGCATCACCGTATAACAGAACAACCCTTGATCAGTGACAAATGCCGTCTTTTCTTAATCTTTTTTTCCACAAGGGTATCTGATGGAAGCCTGAGTAGGCGTCCATGAAGCTCATCAAGGCATGACCGGCTGTAGAGTCGACCAGGCTGTCGATCTTTGGAAGAGGATAACTATCCTTCGGACATGCCTTGTTTAGATCTGTGTAATCAACACACATCCGCCAGGTACCATTCGGCTTTTTCACAAGGATAACATTGGCTACCCAATCCGGGTAGTAGCATTGCCGAATGAACCTGGCGTCCAGTAGCTTCTTGACCTCAGCGGCTGCCGCCTGAGATCTTTCCTCGCCGTGGTTCCTTTTCTTTTGCCTAACCGGCTTCTTTTTTGGATTCACGACAAATTTATGGACAGCAAGATCCGAGCTGACGCCTGACATTTCTTCCACTTCAAAGGCAAAGATGTCTTTTAATTCCTTCAGCAATTGGTGCAAGTCTGCACCCAACTTTGCAAAAGCAACCATCCCCACTTTAACAGTTCTCTCCGGACGACTATTATCTAGAACAATATCAATATTTTTACCAGCCGGCTGGGGACGGAGATCATCTTATCGTTCCCTGATTAGTGATTGCTACTGCTTCTCTTTTTTTACGGCCACAAGGTGGTCCGCCTTTTTCTTTTTGTCGGATGCTTTGGGAGCAGGCGCGGCTTCCTTGAAGTCATTAAGGTCGATGGGCTCCTCGCCTTGGCCGGCTACGGCCACAGTAGGCTTGACGTCTGAGAGGTAACACTCCCTAGCCGTCTTCTGATCCCCGTTCAGAGAACCCACCGTTCCATCATCCCTCTCAAATTTGATCAGCATGAGGGATGGGATGATGACTGCGTTAGACTCGTTAAGGATTGGACGACCCAGAATCAGATTGTAGGCGGTCAATTCCTCGACCACTAAGAAATTGACGACCATGTGTCGTCCTTCCTCCTTCTCTCCTAGCCGGATGGGTAGGTCAATCCTCCCCACTGGATGCACTACCCCTCCCCCAAAGCCAACTAAGAGGTGAGAGGCCTTGTGCATGCTGCTAGGCTTGTACTTGAGCTTTTCAAAGCACTGAGAGCTGATAAGGTCAGACAAGCTCCTGGTATCAATGAGGATCCAGCCCACTCGTTGGTTGACAACCTTGCATTCGATGACAATGGAGTCATCATGAGGCCACCTAACCTTGCCCCGATCCTTCTCAGAGATGAGGACCTCAGGGAAGGTGTCTTTCGACGCCTGGCCCTCATCCACTAAGTTGACCAGCTTCCGGATGTAGTCCTTGGTACCCCGGATGGTAGGACCCCCTCCCGTAAAGCCGCCTTCTTTGGTAAAGATTTCCTCGTCATCAATGTCAGAGCTCACAGCCGGCTTCTTGGACGGTTTTCCATTGTTTTTTTTTAAGTTACCCTTGGACTTCACCATATAGGACTTCAAAGCCAAGCGGTCCAATAGCCTTCTGAGGCTATAACAGCCATTGGTGTCATGGCGATATCCTCATGGAATTGACAGTACTTGCTCTTGTCCCGACTGTTGATGAGACTCTTCATTGCTGCCGGTTTTTCAAGGGTCAACCGGTATTTGATCTTCATGAGGATGGAGGAGCAGTCCTTTTTGAACTCGTACTTGGGGACGTATGGCTTAAACTCTCTCTTTTTCTTCTGGGACGGCTGACCAAAACAGTCCGCCGTCCAGACTTCTTTTCTTTTCTTGCTCTCTTATTTTTTGCCCGGCTGAGCAGACCGGCTCTCTTTCCTGTCGGACCTTATAAGTTCCGACGAGTGCTTGATGGCGCAAAGTTCCGTCGCCTATATGTAGGCTTCAACTTCTATCAACACCTCTTGAAGGGTAGCATCCCTTTTTCTGACCAGGTCGAACTTAAAGGTCGACCCGTCCTTCAGACCCTTGAAGAAGTCTGTATAAGCAACTTCATCAGACAGTCCTTGAATTTGAATTCTTATCAGATTGAACCGCCTGACATAGGACCTTAGTCCCTCCTTGTCTCCCTGCTGAAAAGCCCCTAAGTTGAGACTTTTTTTTTGGCAGGGATGTTTATTGAGAAGTTGGACGCAAACAGGTATGCAAGCGGCTTGAAGTTGTTGATGCATCCGGCTGGCAGATTTCCAAACCATCATTTGGCTATGCCCTTCAATTTTGCCAGGAAGCATCGGCACTAGGCGACGTCTTCCAATCCCTGTAAGTACATGAGGTTGGTGTAAGCCATTAGGTGGTCTTCCGGGTTGGTGGTACCGTCATAGGTACCAACCAACACATTCTTAACATTGGCCGGCTAAGTCGCCTCGGTTATCTCCCGGGAGAACGCCAACGACTGTTCCCCAAGGTTTAGCAGTCGAAACTGCCAGTCCATGGGCTGGACCTGCTGTGCCGCTTGACCCCCAAAGAGGGCCGGCTGCATGTATGGTGATCCATACGGCATGTATGGCTATTGGGGCACATACGGAGTCGGCTGGATAATCTGAGGGCCGCGTGACTGACTTTCTCGATTTGTTTTCGAATACTTCATTGAAGTATTACAGAAACTGTCTGGGTAAGTCGAAGTTAAGGCCGACTCAGACATTTGTTGACTTCTCTTCTCCTGGATAAACATCCTGGCGTCTGAGTAAGTCTTTTTTGACCCATCCGACTGAACTTGCCGGATGCCCTTCCTTTGCCCTGATTCAGGGAAACGAAGTCTGGATAGGTCGATTAGGGGCCCATCCCCCCCCTTTGGTTTAGGGTGAGGAGTAGGCACCCGATCTTTGAGATGCTTCTTCCTGGTCCGTGTGGACCTTAGTCTCGGCCATGGGCTGTTTGCCCTCACCAGGCGGTACAGAATCGGATTCCATCTCGGATGTACTCTCCCCACAGACGGCGCCAAATGTTTCGGGGTTTTTGGAGTCCCTCGGGAGAGTTACAATTCCGGGAATGCACGCCGACTGTCTGTACCTGCAAAACCACAAAACTCCGATTGGGTGGAGTTCCACCTCCGACGATCAAGTTTGTATTTTGCAATTAGAGGTTTTTCTTTCTAATTCAGAGAGAATTTTGCAATTATTATTGCTCGGTTTTTTGTGTTTGTATTTATAAATGAGGATTTTCCTCTATTTATAGTGGAAGAGGACCAGTTCCCCTTTTCAGGGTTAAGGTGCCACGTGTCAGCGGAGGGTTGGATCCCTTTGGGCCTCTCTGAGACTGACACGTGTCAGCATACTATTGGGCCACGTGGCGTAGGTTAATTTTACCCTAAACAAATGGATTCACCAACAGCACACCACAATTTAGAGGGCAGCCGGTCCCCTGGTACGGCTTAGTCTAGGACTAGGGGTGCCGCCTCTGGGTACTCGGATCACTCTTGCTCATCTCCCAATCCGACCGTCTCCGTGGCTGTGGAGGACACTATGGCTCGGACTAGATGGACGGTTGTAGATCCAGAGTATAGGGAGAAGAACTCGGAAGAAGTATCGCCTGAGGTGGAACAGGAAGAGATGGCAAGGGGATCTCCTAGGGGTACCCCTGAGAGAGACGGTAGTGAGTCTGCCTCTACTTCTGAAGAAAGCAGCAGTTCACTATCCCCGGTAGTGGATAGTGAAGAAGAGGAGAGGCCATTCTAGAGTAATAAAGGAAATCCTCTTCAGATCCATGTCTCTGCCAAAGACAGGGCGAATATGGGGAGGCACCTGGAAACCTTCTTCTTTCAACGTTCCCTTAGGGAGGGATATACCGTCCGAGTACCGCCTGAGTTGGGAACCATAGCCTGGAATGATGACCAGCCTAACGCGACAAATATTTCGGCTGCTCTGAGGCGTCATTTATAGCTGGACTCCACTTCCCTCTCCATGATACAATAAAGGCAATCCTGCGAGGATATGGCCTAGGCGTGTGGCAGTTAACCCCTAATTCTTAAGTTAACATCTTGGGCTACGTCGCCGCCTGTGAGATGCAGGGCCTTCATCCCGACTGGGAGGCCTTTGCTAACATGCATTATCTAAGCCGCAACCTAGGCGGGTAGAGGGCTTGGTATACCCTGACCACCTACCCTAAGTACCTGATGACCCTAGACAATCCGTCTATGTGGTCAGACTAGAAGAAACGGTTCTATTTGGTTTCTACCCCCAAGAAACGAGAGAACCATGAACTGCGCACATACAACCAGAAGCCAAACCTGCTAAGGCAGAAATGCAAGTTTCCCCAAGTCTCGGATGAGGACTATGAGAAAATAATTGAGGCGAGGTTTTTTGAACTCACCACCATCGCTCTCTCAACCGGGGAGTTAATAAGTGTACCCAAGAACTGGGTACCTAAACATGAGTTCTTGAAAGATGAGGCATTTTTGTTCGCTTGTGGGCTAAGCACCAAATTTGACTGACATACGTAGTACATGCATTTAGAAATATTAAGTCGTCTTAGTTATTTTTTTACTTGTGATTTTTGCATGATAATCTAACAGACGATGACTTTTGCATAAACCGCCTTAAGGATGCTCCCAGAAGGCAAGACGCCTGCTCGCTTCGCAGCGGACATCCGCAAAGAGAATGCGGAGAAGAAAAGAGCTGCTCTGGCGACTAAAGGCCAGGTATAAACGCCTGTCCTTGCCCCTTTACTCCCCATTTTTTTTAAGTATACAGACGGTTTTAACCGTCTATATTATTTTTATCTTGCACCGACTGTGTACTTATTATCTGGTACTTTTCAGGATGGAAGCAAAGCTCCCCGATCTCTTTCTAAGATGATTAGGCTAAGACCAGGGGGTGAGGATACCGGCTCCAACAAGTCTCAAAAGACAGCCTCTGCTCAGACGACTTCTGGGCTTCCGCTTGGAAAGGACCATTTGACCGTTAGGGGAAAGAGCATAAGAAATGCCAGTATTTGGATTGACCTCGAGTCTAAACAGCCGGGTGCCTCTGAGGCACCGAAGGGTGGCCAGCGACCCAAAGCTGCAAGCAGTTTTGCAGCAGCTGTAGGCGACCTAAGCCTTTAGCCTCTATCCCAAGGTACAGCTGACCCCTTAAACTCTCTTAAGCTTGGCTGGCCCATGAGGGTCAAGTCACACTCTCATCTTCAGTCAGAAGGTTCCTCTAGCAGCCGGCAATCCATTAAAGGAGCATATGTAGCTTTCTCACCATCTCTTTCTGGTGCAGATTTATCCCCCTAGTGGCCGAATGTGTAGCAGTATTCCAAGGCCATGCTGAAGGCCGTCTCTAAGGAAGACGAGGCCATTCTGGGAATACATGCGTTCAATGTTGACCGCATCTTGGCCAACCTGGCTGAGGTATTGTAGTTATACTTAATTTTTTCCAAGTGTATTTCTGGTTGCTCTTCTAACCCTGTTTGTATATAAGTAGACAATGCTAGGAGTGGAGGGGCTGAAAAAGCCTTATGCCAGGAAGCCGAAAGAGGTAAGGCGGGCACGAAAGGAGGCGTCTGAGTCCCATAATGTAGCTAAGTATCACATGGTAATTCATGATCTTGAAACTAAAGCTCAGCTCATGTCACAGGCGGACTCCATCAAATGGCTCCAGGCTGCCCTCAATGGGTCAAATCTGAAAGTCTCTAACCTGCAGGATCAACTCAAAAATGCTGAGTTGGAGCTGAAAAATACCCAAGCTGATCTGAACTCCTTGGAGGATACCAAAAAGGAGAACGCTGACAAGGGTTAAATCGGTCGCTAAAATCTAACTCTCAATCAAACAATACTTATACGAACACCCTATAACCAAGTACAATGGAAAATAAAGGTTCGGTCCACGAGGAACGAGAGTAATTGCAAATCAATCTTTAACCTAATCTAGTTCGAAATCAATGGAAAATGGTGTTCTAAAATACTACTAATAAGATGGAATAAATAAATAAACTAAGACACTAGGGAGAACGGGAATTCACCCAACCATCGGTAACTACGCAACAAGGAATCACAGAGACAAACGGGATATGCAAAGACTATATGTCTGATCAATATCATGTGATAGGAAGACAATGGGCAATACTAAGCTTGGATTTCTCATGCACTTAACATTACTCGATACATAATCAAACCACATTCAATAATGAAATACTCAATTCACAATCTCTTGTTCAAATCAAGGATATCATGCAATCAAATTCAAGATTCTAGGTTAGCTACTCCTATTATAATGAATTAACATGCAATCGCATGTAATCAATTTAATCACAATCCGTTTATCAAAATCAATCCTCAATTACATAGATTACCTAGGCCGGGTTTCATCCCGAAACCTTAGCTAGGAGACTACTCACACATATTCATAATCAAAGCAATAATGAATTCCAAAAGCATAATAGATATAAACATGAATTCTGATTAAGGAATAATAAAGCTTGATTAATAAACAAGAATGAATAATACCAATTGTATTGATGCGAATCAATGGAAAAGTTCAGAACTTTGATATCCGTCGTCAATGAATAATACAAAGAATCTTCACAAATCTTGCTTCAAATCAATCCAAGAAAACTAAAATCGCTAGAATAATCTCTAAGAAAACTAATGAATATCTAAAACTAAGAACGTTCTCCAATAACTCTCTACAAAGGCTCTCAAAACTATCTCTAAAACTGTCCCTGGAATCCTCTTAAAGTTGGGCCTAATATACGTCTTCTAATTCGGAGAAGTCAAGCGCGCAGTTAACCCTGGATCAGCACGGCCGTGCTAAATTTGGCACGGCCGTGCTAGCTTGTCAGTAAGTAAACCGGATTTCTTCTTCAAATTGGCACGGCCGTGCTATATATGGCACGACCGTACTAAAAATGGCACGGTCGTGCTGAATATGCTCTAGCACGGGGCTCATACTGAAGCTGACACGGGCAACATCTGGCCATCCGTGCTAATGGCCTGCACGGCCGTGCGGGTGCGTGGATACTAACACGGCCGTGCTATTGGCTTGCACAGCCGTGCTGCCTTGCCTGGGGTTGCTTGCTTATAGGCCAGCACGGGTGTGCCTATGGTAACACGGTCGTGCTGCCTGTGCTATGTTATCAATGCACGACACTTGAACTTCCTTAACTCCTCGGACTCCGGTCAAGGCTAGCTCGGTTACGCATCAAGGGCTCGGGATCCGATTAAACTCGGTTGATATTACCTGAAAACATATCAAAAACAAACCGAAAACCCGTGAAGCACGTAATATGGGGAACGTAAGCATAACAAGGTAATAATCGGCCAAAGCGGCCCCAAATACATCCAAAATCATCCTAAAATATGCTCTAAAGCGCGCCCTAAAGTGCGCTTGTCAAAACCCCCCAAGCTACACTTTTGCTAGTCCTCGAGCAAAAACCAAGGGAAACACACACAAGATCAAATAAACTATGCCATTGCGAACAAATCAAATTAAGCACGGAATGAAATCAATGGATCCTACTTAGAACAACCATGCACGGAAGGAAAACTCACTCAAACAAGCAACGAGACACACAATCCAAGATATCGTTGATCAAATGCGAACAAGACCTAAACCAAGCATAGAGAACAAAGAAATCATGCTTCCCTCTAAACCCGACCAAACCGGCCACGTCCTCCCCTTTTGCTTCAAATCACCACCCTAATTGGCCCCTCGTGATTCCTCGAAGGAACCGGAAGAAGTGATGTTTTGAGGAAATAACAAAGGTATCCCAACATCTCGATTACGCATAATCTTTCCATAGGGTTGAAAGGTATCTCCCTCTACCGTTTGAGAACCGAACACCTCTAAAGTCTAAGGGTCTTAAAAGGGTTGTAATGTATTGGCAATGGGTAAGGTAGGTGAAAACAATTTTAAAAAGTGGGGTTAATTCCTAAATGAAGCGCAAGAATCACAATTCTCAAAAACAATAGTTCAAAAGATGTAATTCACTTTCCACAATCTCATTGATTCACATTCTTACACATCCCAAAGTATCCATATAATACACACTCAAATGACCTCTTTCAAACTTCAAAACTTTATTTATGTGTCCTTGCCTTTTTCACAATTCGGACGACTTTTCTCCTTTTTTTTTTTATTTTCTTTTCTTTTTTTTTCTTTTTTTTTTTTATTGATGGCAAAATGACTTTCACATTACATATTTACAATTAGGCTCACTTTCACACCTGCTCAAACCAACTATCAAACTTTATTTCTTGATTAGTAAACAATAAGCTCAACAAACCTATCTAGGTAAACGCTTCACAACTAAGGGTTGGTAAAACATTGGCCATCGGGTTTGTAACACGGTTAACCAAGAATGGAATTAAAGGCTCAACATGGTTAGCAAGTAAGATGATGTAAAAATAAAATTAATTTGTAACAAAACAAAAGGAACAAGAATAAGAAAAATGAAAAAGGTGCCCTCTTCCTCCCTTAAAAGTGTCAAGTCGGTCTTGGGAGCTACAAGTCAACACAAAGATCGAAACATGCGTAATCAAGGATCCAAATATGCCACTCAAGAAGAATGATGAAGGCTAGAACAATAAAACCTCACGGGATTCAAAAACAAAGCAACTACCAATTAAGGGGATCAAATCCACAAATGGGAAGCGACTCCATCTTACCACAGCCCAAAGGCATAGAGTTTCACATGACAAAAGTTTTCTAACCAACTACCTTCGCCTAGACTCGTCTACATTGATCAACAATAGACTCAAACTGTGTATTCATCACTGGCTTAAGTAGAAATAGATATTCCACACACATTCATTCACGTTTCGAATCCAAATATGAGCATTATTCCAAAAGTTTATGCAATTAGACAAGTTTATCACGATCCAAAAATATAGGAAAAGACTATGAGGCAAATCATATAAACTAGACTACACATTCTCATAACAGAAGCTTTTCCTATATTGCACACAAAAACAAAAAAAACTAAAGGAAAAAGGGAAAGATTTCACCAAATGCTTCTTGAAAACACACTAAGACAACATGAGATGCGGCGAAGCTCCTAATGCTACCTCCATGAGTCTTCATATCTGCACAGGTTAGATAGAAACAAACCAAAACGAAACCAAAAGAAACTCGTTTTTTTTATTTTTTTATAGGAATATGAAGAAAAACTAGGGAAAATCAACAAGGAAACCATTCACCCCCCCCAAGCTAGTATAGACATTGTCCTCAATGTCAAGCATCGAGAGACTACTTAGAAGGCAAAAAGGGAAAGAGAAAAGTACCTCATTGACTGGGTCTCGGGTTGCCTCCCGAAAGCGCTTCTTTAACGTCATTAGCTTGACGCAACACATGGATTACAGGTTACCCATAATCAATACTTGCCATTGCAGTGGAGATAAGCTCACCATTCTTATTCTTGACAACAAGTCACCGCCCCTTTCTTAGGTACTACAAACACAGGGGAAACCCTTCCTTGATGTGTTGGAAGGGGTTTAAGCTTTACCTTTGGTGCTTCATTAGCCTCCTTTGCAGTGGCCACATCTAATGCATCTAGAAATTGCTCCTCCATGTCCCTGTTTTCCTTGTTCTCATTCAACTCAAAATCATGATTAGTATAGAATAATTCGTTACGCATATCAGAGACAATGGAATCAACAGTGTCAACCATCATGCAATTATCAGAATTAGAACAAGGATATTTCATAGTTTTATTTAAATCAAAATCTAAAACCTCCTTTCCTAATTTCAATGAAATCTTGACACCCTTTACATCAATAAGGGCCCCCGAAGTAGCTAGGAAAGGACGTCCTAGAATTATAGGTATATGAACATCCTCATCCATATCTAGGACCACAAAGTCAACAGGTATGACAAACTTCCCCACCCTTAGGGGAACATCTTCCACTTTACCCTTTGGAAATTTGATCGATCGATCGGCTAATTGAAGGGATATGTTAGTGGGAAGAAGTTCTCCTATATTTAATCGTTGATAAACAGAATATGGCATGAGACTAACACTAGCTCCAAGATCACACAAAGCATTATCAATATTCATTTTGTTTATAGCACAAGGGATTGAAAAGCTACCCGGATCTCCTAACTTAGGAGGCATTTTGTTCATTATTATAGCACTACAGTGTTCAGTGAGGTTAACAGTTTCTACCCCTTCACAGTTTCTTCTACCACTCAATATATCTTTTAAAAACCTAGCATAGTTAGGCATTTGCTTGATAGCATCAGTGAATGGTATAGAAAGGTGGACTTCTCTCAAGGTCTCTAAAAACTTCCCGAATTGGGCATCTAGCTTATGTCTCACATATTTTTGGGGGTAGGGGAGTCTATGTAATAGGTCGGGTTCATTGGTTTGAGCTCCCACCTGTTCCTTTGGGACCTCATTAATTTTATCTTTTTCTCTGGTCCTCTCATCCTCACTTCCTACAACATTATCAGTGATAGGTGGAGTCACAGGTTGACTCCTAGGGGGTAATACTTCATCGCTCCCCCTCAATGTCTTTCCACTCCTAGTGGTGATAGCATTTACAGAGTTTTTAGGGTCAATACCTTGAGGCGGTAGTTTTGAAACTCCAACCCCATCTTTTATAGCACTAGCCAACTGAGAAATATGGGTTTCAAGCATCTTATTATGTGTCATCACTTCACTAAACTTTTTATCAGTGGTGGACATAAAAGTGTTGAACATTTTGGCCTGGGACTCCATCATTTCCTCCAAGCTAGATCTCTGTGGTGGTCCATGAGCATAATAATTATCATTTGTAGCTCGGGAACCACACACATTAGATTGTTGGGGATTTTGATTAGAGTACCCCTTATTATTATTCCAGTTTCCCCTGTTATTAATGTCGTTTCCCCCTTGATTGAATTGCCCTTGGGAATTATGATTTATTTGATTACCCTGTTGGTATTGGTTTTGATTTCCAAACCACCATGTTGATTATAGGGTCCTTGGGAATTTTGGTCCCTTTGGCCCCTATTTCCCCACTGGTTTTGATAATCAAAATCATTACCTCCCTGATTATAATTGTTCCCTCTTTGATTAGGTGGCAGATATCTATTATTGTCATTCCTACGTCCGTTATCATAAGACATAGCATTGACCTGTTCATTATTATATCTATTACCATCATTATTATTAGGATCATATGAGGGATCAAAATTACAAGCATTAGTATAATGATCATAAGACCCACAATTTTCACAGAAAATACATCCTACAGGCATATTAGAAACGGAAGGATTAGGATTCATACCTCTCCCCTTAGATTGGGAGGGAAGATCTTGCAATGGCACGGAATCGAGCTTGGCTTTAATCACTGACATCTCCTTCCCGAGGTTCGTAATTTGTGATGTCAGGTTGCTAATGGCATTGAGGTGGTCCACTGAATAGACCGCTCCTCCACTCTTGTTCACAGCATCTCGCTCGCCGTCTTGCCAATCCATGTCGTGTCGTACCACATCTTTGATAATATCTATGACTTTCTCTTCAGTTTTGTTCATAATGGGGCCACCTGCTCCCGCATCCAAACTGGTCTTCCCTTGAGGACTCAATCCTCCATAGAAAATCTGTAAAACTTGATATGTTGGGATTCCGTGGTGTGGGCACTCTCTTTGATACTCCTTGTACCTTTCCCATGCTTCGTAGATTGAATCCCCACTCCTTTTCCGAAATCCCTAGATCAAAGCTCTAGCATCGGCCGTCTTCTTTTGGGAATAAAATCTTCCCAAGAATGTTGTCGTGACATCATCCCAAGTGTGTAGAGAGTTCGGTTTCACCTCCTTCTCTAACCATTCGAGAGCTCTCCCAATAAGTGAAAAGGGGAAAAGCTTCAATCTCACGAACTCTTGATTCACCCCATTAACCTTGATGGTATTGCAGTACTTCTCAAATTCGTTCAAATGAGCCAAAGGGCTCTCATGCTTGGCACCACTAAACTGCCTTCTCTCGATGAGGGTGATCATAGCCGGCCGGATCTCGAAATCATTGGCCTCAGTAGTGGGTGGAGCAATCCCACTTGAAGCTCTATACGCCCCAGGAGTTCCCAACTCCTTAAGGGGTCGTGGTGCTGGCCGATTGGGTTGGCGCGGTATGTCTGCCATTGGGACCTGTTGTGTGTTGTGTTCCTTTCCTTGAGAGTTTGATGACGTCAATCGAGATTTACGATTGCTCTTCAAAGTTCTTTCGATTTCTGGATCGAAGGGTATTAATTCTCTCTGTTTAGACCTGCGCATACACACTAACCAAACCAATTAAATAGCAGGGCTACAAGTGTAGCCAAAAGGGAAAAATCTTTTTGTGCTTTTTTATGATGAACTAGACTCAAGAAATCAAAAAGCAATTAACAAACACCGTTCCCCGGCAACGGCGCCATTTTGAAAAGGGTTAAATTGGTCGCTACAATCTAACTCTCAATCAAACAATACTTATACGAACACCCTATAACCAAGTACAATGGCAAATAAGGTTCGGTCCACGAGGAACGAGAGTAATTGCAAATCAATCTTTAACCTAAGCTAGTTCGAAATCAATGGAAAATGGTGTTCTAAAATACTACTAATAAGATGGAATAAATCAATAAACTAAGACACTAAGGAGAACGTGAATTCACCAAACCATCGGTAACTACGCAACAAGGAATCACAGAGACAAACGGGATATGCAAAGACTATATGTCTGATCAATATCATGTGATAGGAAGACAACGGGCAATACTAAGCTTGGATTTCTCATGCACTTAACATTACTCGATACATAATCAAACCACATTCAATAATGAAATACTCAATTCACAATCTCTTGTTCAAATCAAGGATATCATGCAATCAAATTCAAGATTCTAGGTTAGCTACTTCTATTATAATGAATTAACATGCAATCGCATATAATCAATTTAATCACAATCCGTTTATCAAAATCAATCCTCAATTACATAGATTACCTAGGCCGGGTTTCATCCCGAAACCCTAGCTAGGAGACTACTCACACATATTCATAATCAAAGCAATAATGAATTCCAAAAGCATAATAGATATAAACATGAATTCTGATTAAGGAATAATAAAGCTTGATTAATAAACAAGAATGAATAATACCAATTGTATTGATGCGAATCAATGGAAAAGTTCAGAACTTTGATATCCGTCGTCAATGAATAATACAAAGAATCTTCACAAATCTTGCTTCAAATCAATCCAAGAAAACTAAAATCGCTAGAATAATCTCTAAGAAAACTAATGAATATCTAAAACTAAGAACGTTCTCCAATAACTCTCTACAAAGGCTCTCAAAACTATCTCTAAAACTGTCCCTGGAATCCTCTTAAAGTTGGGCCTAATATACGTCTTCTAATTCGGAGAAGTCAAGCGCGCAGTTAACCCTGGATCAGCACGGCCGTGCTGAATTTGGCACGGCCGTGCTAGCTTGTCAGTAAGTAAACCGGATTTCTTCTTCAAATTGGCACGGCCGTGCTATATATGGCACGGCCGTGCAGCTTCCTGGCACGGCCGTGCTAAAAATGGCACGACCGTGCTGAATATGCTCCAGCACGGGGCTCATACTGAAGGTGACACGGGCACGGGCAACATCTGGCACGGCCGTGCTAATGGCCTGCATGGCCGTGCGGGTGTGTGGATACTGACACGGCCGTGCTTTTGGCTTGCACGGCCGTGCTGCCTTGCCTGGGGTTGCTTGCTTATAGGCCAGCACGGTTGTGCCTATGGTAACACGGTCGTGCTGCCTGTGCTATGTTATCAATGCACGGCACTTGAACTTCCTTAACTCCTCGGACTCCGGTCAAGGCTAGCTCGGTTACGCATCAAGGGCTCGGGATCCGATTAAACTCGGTTGATATTACCTGAAAACACATAAAAAACAAACCGAAAACCCGTGAAGCACGTAATATGGGGAACGTAAGCATAACAAGGTAATAATCGGCCAAAGCGGCCCCAAATACATCCAAAATTATCCTAAAATATGCTCTTAAGCGCGCCCTAAAGTGCGCTTGTCAAACGCCACGCTCAAGACAGACGTCAACCGTCTGCAGAAGGAGATGGCCGCCTCCCGTGACAACTTCAAGGCCATTCTAGAGGTCGAGTAGAACCGGCTCATTGAGAAGAATGAGCAAGACTGCGAGGACCGGATGAAAATGTCCTGGTCGCTTGTGTATCCAGAGGTAGATTATACCGTCTAGGAGCTGGCCTACAAGTACGCTGATCTTGTCGTCTTGGCAATGGAAGAGGGTCAGCCGGAGCTTGAGCCCTTCGAGGAATGGGTCTAGAAGGAGATAGCAGCCACCGAGGAGGGTGAGGAGGCTGATGGAGATGCAGAAGAGGAAGAGGTAGTGCCGGTTGATCAGGCTCAGCCTACACAACCTGAAGATGTGCCCCCATCCGTCCAGGAATGGTCGATGCCTCCGCCTCAGACTTAAGCTTTTGTCTTTGTTTCCGGCCTGCGTGCCGTGTATTTCATGTAATTCCATCAACAATATTCTTACTTCTTCGGATGTGTATCCGGTTAATAATTGCTCCCAGCCTTTTGGTCGGTTTTAAATTGATATGATTTGTCGAGTGTCTCAGTTTTGCCAAATTTGCTTCAATTTCTTCAATTTTTTACAATTCTTCAATATGCATATTTTGCTAAGTAGGCTGATACATGCGGTTTATTGGACGTAGCAAGTGTATTTTGCCCCTGGACGGATGTGTGCTTGGTTTTAAAAGTGTGTTGATTGACCCAGAAAATTTTATACCTGAAAAGGGTATGACTAGTTTCTGGGTCAATCAATTACCAGGGTGATTGCCCCAAACCAAGCGGACATCCGTCTACTAAGCATCCGGGTTAGAACTCAGACGGTCTTTGACTGTGTCTGAATTATTCTAAGTTGGAGAGACAGGCGAATACCGGCTGGTGTCAGCAAGACATGCGACTTTTTGCCATGGTGTCTAGTTTCCTTAGATTAAGAAACAAGTCAACCGGTTATGATCTAATCCTTGGGGGATTAATCAATCTTTATTGGGTGTCTTGCTCCTGATGGAGCAGACAGGTTATCTTTTGGTAGCAGGAGGCCATAGGCCGTGTGTAGTTGATGTAATGAGTAACATTTTAGCTTCTAAGGTTATCTTAATTTAGATTTTCGATTTTAGCCGGTTGTAGTGCTTTTGAGCAAAACCCGGTTATATCCTACCTAGATACTTGTTACCATTCGTTATAGAACAAGCGGTAGCTAAAGTTATCTAGGTTTCATTTTATTATTCAAACGACTGCGAGTTATCTAAATCCAAACAATCGGTAGGGTCGCTTTTGTTTAAGTTTATAGAGCAATGTACCACCCGGATGAGAGATGCTCTCTGCAACGAATTCACCCGGATGGGCGTCGCCAGATGCCTACTCATGTTGGAGCAGGTGCTGGATTTCAATATTTAGCCATTGGCCTCACTAATGTCATCCAGCCATTGGCCTCAAAAAGTTGTTCCAAAAGGAACAACACATAGCTGCTAAGCTTTTGGGCTTAGCGTAGGTCTACTCATGTTGGAGCAGACAGTGTTTATACAGAAAGCATTAAATATGTTTGTAAATAAAGGAACTTTTCATTGATAAACTTTATTTACAAAAAATTTACAAGTCTAAGAAGTAGTACTTTTTAAAGTTGTCTACGTTCCAAGTTTTGGCTAGCTTTCTACCATCTGGGGTTTCCAAGCGGTAGATGCCGCCTCTCACTTCTTCATAGATCCAGTAGGGGTCTTCCCAATTGGAAGTCAACTTCCCATGCACATGGCCCTACCGGTTGCCTCCATTTTTTATAACACAAAATCCCATACTCTCAAGGGTCGTTTGTGTACTCTTTTGTTGTAGGCTCTTGTCATTCTCAGACGGTAAATCTCATGACGAAAGGCGGCATTGCCCTTGCGTACCGGTAGTGAGTCCAATGCTAGCCGCATGGCCTCCTAATTAGCCTCTTCGTCATAAAGCATGACTCGACGGGTTGGCTCATAGTGCTCAATTGGCAAGACGGCTTCTGCGCCGTACGTCATAAGAAACGGGGTTTCACCGGTTACCTCTTTTTCAGTTGTTCTGATGGCCCATAGGACATGAGGTAGTTCATCTACCCATGGACCGCCAGCCTTTTCAATTTTCTTCTTAATGCCGTCAGAGATGAGCTTGTTGAAGGCTTCGACCTGGCCGTTTGCTTGGGGACGGCCGACTGATGCAAAGCAATGTGAGATCCCTTGATCTCCCAACCAACTCTTGAGGGTAGGCGCCTCAAACTGAGGGCCATTGTCAAAAACCATAGACATAGATACCCCAAATCGGGTGATAATATTTCTCCAAATGAAGGAGATGACATCCTTTGTCATTATGCCTTTGACCGCCTTTGCTTTTACCCATTTAGTGAAGTAATCAACGGCAACTAAAATATACCTCCGTCTGGCTGTAGCTGGTGTATATGGACCCAGGATGTCCATGCCCCATTTAGCGAATGACACTGGGTTGTAGATAGCCGTCAGATCAGTAGCCGGACGGTGTATGAGTTTTCCAAATCTTTGACACTTGTCACACTTCTTAACCATTTCCAAGGCGTCTGACTCAAGAGTGGGCCAAAAATAGCCTTGCCGCCTGGCCCTTTTTGCTAGAGTCCTACCGCCTATATTTGATGCACAGAAACCCGAGTGCGGATCCTCTAGAACTTCTTTCCCCCTTTCCAAGGTGACACATTTCAGTAGCGGCTGGAGATAACCCTTCTTGAAAAGTTTTCCCTTATGAATCTCAAAGCTTACGACACGTTTTTTTATTGCAGCCGCTTCTGAGTATGCATCCGGCAGGGTGCCGTTTGCTAGATAAGCCCGGATGCCATCCATCCAGGTTGAGCTTAGTCCAAAATTCCAATGGGATCTTGTTCAATACTTCTCTTTTCCATAACTTCCCAAAAGACTGACCTAGGCGTATCACAAAAGGCGGATGATGCCAGTTTAGAGAGAGCATATGCCTGATTGTTTTCTGACTTGGGCACTTGACTTAGATGAAATTTATCAAGTGTCTCGGCCTCATCTTAGACCGCCTGCAGGTATTTGATCATAGCCGAATGGGTGGCCTCATAGTCACCATGGTATTGGCTAGCAATCAGTTGTGAATCAGAGCAGGCGTCAACTTTTCTTGCCCCTGCCGCCTTACACATGTGGATACCGGCTAACAAGGCTTCATATTTCGCCTCATTATTTGAGGCTTGAAACTTGAACCGTAGTGCATATTCATATTTTTCCCCTTCAGGAGACTAGCATATAACCCCTACACCACAGTCGTTCATTGTAGAGTTCCCGTCTACATACCCTTTCCAAACCTGGTCAAGATTATCGGCTCAGTTGGCCTTTTCATTTCGACAATGAAGTCGGCAAACGCCTAACCCTTCACTGCATTTCCTTGGTTCAAAAGTGATTTCAAGACTTTACATTTCAATAGCCCATTTGAGCTTCCTGCCGGGTGACTCCAAAGTTGTCATTGGCCACTTGAGGGGTTGATCTGTGTAGATCACAACCGGATGTGCCAAGAAGTAAGGTTTCAACTTCTTGACTGCCATGAAAAGAGCAAGGCCAAAATTTTCAACCATGGGGTACCGTAGTTCAACAATTGGGAGAACATGGCAAATGAAATAGACTAGGAGCTGCATTCCGTCTTTCTCAGCCAGGAGAACAGCACTGAGGGCATGGTCTGAGACAGCCAAATACATGTAAAGCACCTCCTGTGGCAGAGGGCTGACAAGTCTTGGCAATGAGTGCAAGTGTTCTTTTCAACATCTAAAACGCCGCCTCCGCATCCTCCCCCCATTCAAATCTAGTCTTCTTTTTTATCATTTGGAAAAAATAGAGGCACTTGTCGCCTGACCGGCTGAGGAATCTCCCCATTGCCGCCAGACAACCGATTAATTTTTGGACTTCTTTGACAATGCGGGGTGACTTCATGTCAATAACCGCCTATATCTTTTCCGGGTTGGCCTCTATCCCCCTTTGATCAATCAGAAATCGGAGAAACTTCCCAACTCAACACCTAAGACACACTTCTTGAGATTAAGCATGACCTTGTGCCGCCTGAGGGTGGTGAAGGTTTCTTGGAGGTCAGCAAGGTGATCTGTCTATAGCTTGGATTTGACTACCATATCATCAATGTACGCCTCTACATTCCTCCCAATTTTTTTAATGAAGACTGTATTTATCATTCGTTGGAAAGTAGTAGGAGCATTCTTCAACCCGAACGACATCACAGTATAACAGAACAACCCCTGATCAGTGACGAATGCCATCTTTTCTTGATCTTTATTCCACAAGGGTGTCTGATGAAAGCCTGAGTAGGCGTCCATAAAGCTCATCAAGGCATGACCGGCTGTAGAGTCGACCAGACTGTCGATCTTTAGAAGTGGATAACTATCCTTCGGACATGCCTTATTCAGGTCTGTGTAATCAACACACATGCGCCAGGTACCATTCGAGTTTTTTACAAGAACAACATTTGCAACCCAATCCGGGAAGTAACATTGTCGAATGAACCCAGCATCCAACAGCTTCTTGACTTTGACAGCTGCCGCCTAACTTCTTTCCTCACCGTGATTCCTTTTCTTTTGCCTAACCGGCTAATTTTTTGGATCTACGACGAGTTTTATGGACAGCGAGATCCGTGCTGATGCCTGGCATCTCTTCCACTTCAAAGGAAAAAATGTCCTTGAATTCTTTCAGAAGTGGCGCAAGTCTGCACCCAACTTGGAAAATACACTGTCCTAACCTTAACAGTTCGCTCCAGATGTGTATCGTCCAAAACGACGTCAATATGGTTACCAGCCGGCTGGGGACGGAATTCGTCTGACCGTTTCCCGGTCAGTGATTGCTATTACTTCTCTTTCTTGATGGTCACCAGCTGGTCGGCCTTTCTCTTTTTGCCGGCTGCTATTGGAGCAGGCGCGACTTCTTTGACCACATTAAGGTCTATAGGTTCTTCCCCGTGGCCGGATGCGGCCACAGTAGGATTGACGTCTGAGAGGTAGCACTCCCTTGTCGTCTTCTGATCCCCGTTCAAGGAACCTACAGATCCATCATCTCTTTCAAACTTCAGGAGCATAAGGGATGGAATGATGACGGCCTTGGACTCATTTAGTGTTAGACGGCCTAAAATGAGATTATAGGCGGTCAACTCCTCAACGAACAAGAACCGGACTACCATGTGGCGTCCTTCTCCCTTCTCTCCTAACCAGATGGGTAGGTCAATCCTCCCCACCGGATGCACTACTCCACCCCCAAAACCAACTAACGGGTGAGATACTTTTTGCATGCTGCTGGGTTTGCATTTGTTTTCCAAGCACTTATGGCTGATCAGGTCAGACGAACTCCCAGTGTCAATAAGGATTCGGCCAACCTTCTGGTTGGCCACTTTGCATTTAATGACTATGAGGTCATCGTGTGGCCACCCTGACCTTGCCCCTGTCTTTCTCAGTGATAATGACCTCAAGAAAGGTGTCTTTTGACGCCTGGCCCTCATCAACGAAACTGACATCCAGCTGCCTGATTTAATCCTTCGTGCCCTAGATGGTTGGGCCCCCTTCAGCAAAGCCACCTGCTATGGTATAGATCGGCTCTTCATTAGTGTTCGAACTATTAGCAGATTGGGGTGCCTTTTTGGATGGCTGTCCATTGTTAGTCCTTAGGGTCACCTTGGACTTCAAAATGTAAGACTTCAGCACTTCTTTATCAGCCAGACGGTCCAATAACCCTTTGAGGTTGTAACAGTCATTGGTGTCACGGCCTATGTCCTCATGGAAATGACAGTATTTGTTTTTGTTCCGATTTCTAGCGGAACCCTTCATTGCAGTCAGTTTGTCAATAATCACCCGGTCTTTGATCTCCAAGAGGATGGAGTAGCAGTCCTTGTTAAACTCGTACTTGGGGACGTACGGTTAAAACTCCTTTTCTTTCTTCTTCCTCTAGGATGGCAGTTCAAAATCATCTACCACCAAGACCTCTTTTCTTTTCTTTCTCTCTTCTTTTTTAGCCGGCTGAGTAGGCCGACTATCTTTTTTGTCGGACTTCTTAGGGTCCGGCTGTTTGCTGATGGAACAGAGTTCAGTCGCTTGTATATAGGCTTCCGCCTCCATCAACGCCTCTTGGAGGGTAGCAACCCTCTTTCTGACAAGGTCGAACTTAAAGGTCGACCCGTCTTTCAGACCTTTGAAGAACTCTGTGTAAGTCACTTCGTTAGAAAGTCCTTGAATCTGAATTCTCATCAGATTGAACCGCCTGACGTAGGACCTAAGCCCTTCTCTATCTCTCTGTTGTATAGCACCCAAGTCTAGACTTGTTTTCTTTATAGGGATGTTCATAGAGAAGTTGGAAGCAAACAAGTACGCAAGCGTCTTGAAGCTGTTTACGCATCCGGCTGGCAGGTTGCCAAACCATCATTGGGCAATGCCCTTTAATGTAGCCGGGAAGCATCGGCACCAGGTGACATCGTCCAACCCCTGTAGGTACATGAGGTTGGTGTAGGTCATCAGGTGGTCTTCAGGGTTGGTGGTACCATCATAAGTACCTACCAACACATTTTTAACCTTAGCCGGCAGGGCCGCCTCGGTTATGTCCTTGGAGAACACAGAAGGTCGTTCCCCAAGTTAGAACAGTCAAAGCTACCAGTCCAAAGGTTGGACATTCTGTGCCGCCTGACCCCCAAAAAGAGTCAATTGCATATATTGTTGCCCACACGACATGTATGACTGTTGAGGCACATACGGAGCCGAATGGATTATCTGAGGGCCAGTGTGAACAAATAAGCCGCCTAACTAACACTCTCAGTTTGATTGCGAATACCTCATCGAGGTATTCTGAAAGCTGTTTGGGTAAGTTGACGTTGAGGCCGACTCAGACAGTGTTGACTCTTCTTTTGCTGGATTAACATCCGGGCATTCGAATAAGTCTTCTTTGATCCATCCGGCTGAACTTGCTGGATGACTTTCCTCTTCCCTATTTCAGGAAATAGAATTTTGGATAGATCAACCATAGGCCAGTCCCTCTCCTTTGGTTTAGGATGAGGAGTAGGCACACGATCTTTGACACACTTCTTCTTCCCTAAGGGAGAAGAATTTTTGGCTGACTGACCCCTGCTGGTGCCAGCCGTCTTTTTGTCTATTAGGTCCTTGATTTCCCCTTAAAAACTTGTCATGAATTTCATGAGTTTGTCTTTAGTAACGGGAGTTGCACCTTCTGCTGCCTGGGGTTGTCCAGACAACTTTCCGGATGGCTGGCTTGGACCGGCTTGATCATCGCGTCGTTCCCTTGTTTCCTTAGGACGGGTGCGTTTGGTTCTAAGTGACCCGTCTAGGGCCACATGGGTTTCGACATTGAAGTGGTCACCACTGTCTTGGTCTGTATAGACCTCAAAATCTGCCATAGGCCATTTCTCATTAGGAGACAGTACAGGTTCTTATGAAGCCATCTTAGAAGCACTCTCCCCACAGATGGCGCCAAATGTTTCGGGGTTTCCGTGTCCCTCGGGAGAGTTACAAAACCAAGGCTCGATTCCGAGCGCCTGTACCTACAAAACAACGGAGACTCCGATTGGTTGGAGTTCCACCTCCGAAGATCAAGTTAGAACGTGTATGGAGTATGTAAAAAGTGCGGAAAGTAAAGTATCTTCTCGGATTTCGAGAGAATATCTGCAATTAATGATTGCTCTGTTTTTGTGAATATTTTTTTGAATGTCCTCCCAGGTGGGAACATCTCCCTATTTATAGGGTCTCAAAATGCGTGCCACCATCCTAGGTTATGGTAACCTAGGTATGGTGGGCTATCTCGAGAGTTGGGCCAGGAAGGTAGTCTGTCTCCCAATGATTGGGCGTGCCTCGTGTCAAGAGAGGATTGGTTCCTTTGAACCTCTCTTAAGGTGACACGTGTCACCGTTTGATTTGTCCACGTGGCCTAGGGTATTTTTACCCAAAACAAAACCTACTAAATAATTTATCCTTTATTAAGTGCCCATTTAACTGTTGCATTATTTACGTATATTAATTTGACCAATATTTATGTTTTAAATATATGATCATATCAAACATACTTACTTCCTCCGTCTCATTTTATTTACAACAAAGGAATATTTTCTGTCTCACAAGTAATACCCTTGCAAATAATATGAAATGGAGATAGTATATAATTATATGTACTTATTGGAATCATGTCAAAATTAAGAGTTGGCAAATATAAGGATATTGGTTAATGCCCAAGCTGCTCAGATTTTACAATTAATACATGGTTGGATTATTTTTAGAAAAATTTGTCAAAAATAATACAACATTTGATCTGTACGGCAAAAATAAGTCAAGTTTTTGTTTTTTTTTAATAAAATAACCTTTAGACGGTTTTCGCTTTAAAGAAGATATTTACTTGCAACCCTTAATGACCGGTTAACATTTTTTTATTTTATAAATTCTTTTAATAGTTTAATTAACTCTTACTAAAACTTTAATTATAGCTAACAATTAGAATAATTATATATTTTTTAAGAAATCAATCCCCCACCCACATTCCCTTCCCCTTCCCCTTCCCCTTCCCTGACGCCCTCTCAAAAACCCCCTTCCCTTCCCTTCCCTTCCTAGGCGCCCTTCCCACAACCCCTAACCCCCTGTCATGCGGCGCGTCACCCCGTTCCCTCTTCCCCTAAACTAGCAACCCCTCTCCCCGAAACCTCCTCCCTCGCCCACAAAACCCCCTAAAACTATCCCCCTACCCTCGATAAACCCTAATCGGACCTTGTTAGGGTTTCGATTAAGGTATTCAAAGGTGGGGGATGGATTTTAGCCTTTTAGGGGTTTTGTGGGGAGCGAAAGGGGAATTTCAGGGAGGGTTGGTAATTAGGGGGAAGAAGGAAAGGGATCGACGTGAGACAGGGGAAGGAAGGTCGGTGCTGGGGAAAAAGGATCTAGGAGCAACCAACGGCAGAGGGCAGGGAAGGGGCTGGTGGCAAGGTGCCAGGACGGGGAAGAGGTGATAGCGATAGCTAGTGAGTGGGGAGTGGTTTTCTTAACATAAAAAATTAAATATAATAATAATCTCTTAAAAATTAAAAAAAAATAAAAAATAAAAATTATAAATTGTCAAAAGACACGTGCTTCATATATAACCTGTTAATCAAGTTAATAACTGGCCATAACTTGTTTTCAGCGGTACATTCAAAGGTTGTATTATTCAGAAATAATTAAAAACTTGACTTGTTTTTGGCAGACCATTCAAAGGTTGTATTATTTTTGACAATTTTTCCTTATTTTTATGCATATTATGAAAAATAAATTTTATATGATGATTTACCTAGTCGATCAATAACTGAAGTAATCAATATGTGAACAAACTTTTTTTTTTTTTTAAATTCGGTCAAATTGAACATAGGATTATGTATGTTAAAATTGAAGTTTTCTATCATAGCTACTTTCACTCTGATAAAATTAAATTCTAAACTTCTAGTTATTTATTGCTTTTGAATATCATGCTTTAAAACTAACGGAAAAAAAAAAAAAAAAAAAAATTCTTTGTTCTCTCTCTTCAAACCTAGCCACCATAGTAAAACTTAGGGGTTGCCATCGATTTTATCGATGGTAAGCCCCAAATTCTTCTTTAATTTAATGTTTTTAGCCAATAAAAATCACCAACAGTATGGTGATTTTAGTCAGTCCCTCCATGTAGGGTTTAGTTGGTTCCCTGATGGTGGGATTTGTAGTATGGGTTGGTTGTTTGTTTTTTGTGTGTGCAGGGATACAAATTTGGAAGATTCGTCTTACAAATTTGTGGAATTGCGGGTGTACTGGTATAGGGGTGCAGATTTAAAAGATCCGTCTTGTAAATTTGCCGATCTTGATGATCAATCAAGTTTTATCACTTTTGCGATTATACATCAATGGAGCTCTGTCAAGAACGATGCAAAGACATCTAAAATTATCCAGGAGCAGTTTAGAAGCGATGCCATTAGTTTAGGGGTGTTTAATTCTACTTGTATTGAGAATTTAGATCTCTTAAGGGATGATTGTAAATGTCGAACGACTATTATTAATATTAAATGAAATCACCCATCCCTATTCCATTAAAAAAAAAACTAACGTAAAATTATTTAATTTTTAATGAAAAAAATGACAACAAAAAAACAATGTTTTTGGCAGAATTTTTTCTTATGTGGTCTTGACACGTGTAATCTACAAATTGTTATGAGGATTACTTTAATATATTAAATATTAATATTTTTTTCGACTTAAAAAAAATTGCTTAATGTTTACCTTGCACTATTTTTTAGCAGGTTACTTGTCATAATTTTTTGCATGTTACCTAGAATATGAATAAACAAACATTTACATAAACGATATAAAAATTAATGTATTATATAAACGATACCAAAATAACAACATGCTAACATATGTAGTCAATGGGTCAACTAAAACTCTACTCATTGTTACGATCTTTCTCGAATTTGGAAACAAAAGAATCGAGTCAACTGACACTCCATCAGTCAAATTGTAAGAAAATTTTATTTTCTTTAAGAACCAACGCCTTCTCCTAAATGATCAACTCTTGAGCGAAAGTACAACCCTTCTACTAGTCATCATCTCCTAGAATAGTATACCAAATTTATTCTAAATCATTTATAAAATGGTGGGTATGGTCAATACCTTGAGAAGTAATATCTTTTCGGACATAAAATTAAAATCTCAAAATTAAAATTGAAAAAAAAAATAACACTAGTTAAATAATAATTATATTGAAATTACAAATTTACGCAACATGTAAATTGAGAAAACTCTACAACGTAAACTTAGTCTAATCTAGATGGATGATTTATAAATCTTCCAACCATGTTTTTTGTACCGATCCCATGGAAGCTCGAGAGATTTGTGGGACAGGGCTCATTGTCTTGATTGTTGTACCAAATCTCATGAATATCAAATATCAACTTCCAAATTCAGCCAAGCTAATTTACATCTCTATTAATTAATTGCCAATGTGAATCACTCAAACATCAAATTCATATATCGTAGTAGGGAGAGTAGATCAAGGTTGTAACAGTAGATTTAAGTTAGTACAATACACAGGTATAAATATAAATAAAATTAATTATAAAAATGAATATTTTACATTAATATAAAATAAATTACATCAAAAATATGTATAATTAACAAATAACGTGAAATTTTACTTGTATTAAAAAAGAATTTACATTTACAAATTAAAATCAAGAATTTTATTAAAATATGTACTTGTGCTAATGTACGTGATTTTTATTAAATTAAATAATTTTATTTCATGTATATCAAAGGAGCAAGTTTGTCATTTTCAGTTAATAACTTGGGTTAATAGTGTAATTTTGTTTAATGAATCAATGAATTTAAGCTAAAACAAAACAATTTTAATGAAAACCAAAGAATTTCAATGGAAAAACAAAGAACTTTTATAGAAAATTGAACACATGGGGCACAAATATAAGGAAGAAGGACGATATAGACCCTACCTTTGGGGTTATCATCATTCTCCCTTAATGGTAAGATTTCTCTGTTTATAAAATTTCTCCCTACTTTTTTCTTATTTGATTTCATTTTTAAAAGATAAAATTTAACATTCAAATATACACTCCTATCAAATTTCTATATTTTAATTTGTAAAATACTTAATTGTCAAATATGTCATGTGAAAAAATTGAAATTATATTTTGAAGACTATACAATACGAAAATTTGGTGGAGGAGAAGGTTGATATTAATTTGTATGTTAATTGAGATGTTATTTACAAAAAGAAAGTAGGATTTTTTTGTTCAAAGAAAAAGTAGAATTTTGTCAGGAAAAACCTTTTAAAACAACTTTTTTTGTTGGGAGAAACCTTTTAAAAAAAATTTGGCAACTAGAAATCAGATTGTAAAATTTTTTTGTTAAAGACAAACAAGGCTCACACTCCGACATTGACTTGGTCATTTTCCGGCGTTGACCCCATGTGCAGGTCACATGACCTTTTTTTTTAACTAATTTCACCCCTTTTCTTCTAATTTCTCCCCTAATTTTCCTCTGACCTCTATTATTTTTAATTTTCCCCATTTTCTTCTAATTTTCCCCCATCTTCTCTCTCCTCTCTTCAAAAATGTTGTTCTCTTAATTGAAGATCCTTCAAGCATGATAGTTTGAATTAATTGCAGTAATTGTCTTTGACAATTAATTTCGACCAAGGATACACTTACATTGTTCTATAATTGTTGCATGTTCATCAATTTTGCAGGTATTTGAATATTTAGGGTTTTTTTTGCCCCTTTTTGAATATGCGCTAACAACATCTATTTATCTCAATTGTGCAACATCCATGGCTCCATTCAAGTACCTGGGTTTATCTATAACTTTGTAATTGGTTAACATAAGCTTCTTAGAACATGACGCAACTCCTTTCCTCGCTTCATTCCTTGCTTTTTTTTTACCCATGATAGAGCAATTGTAGCAAAATTTCAAAAACTAATACCCTGAAAAGGAAATAAACATCATTTAAATACAATACATTAACTAAACTTACTGCTTAGGGTGGGTGTAAATTAACTTCACTTTCATATCTTCATTGATTAATTTGCATGTTCAGGGTGATGCCATGGCAGAGAATAGGTCGAAGATGATTTATTATCTCATTTTTGAAGAGATGAGAGAGAAGATGGGGGAAAATTAAAAGAAAAGGGGGAAGATTAAAAAAATAGAGGTTGAGGGAAATTAGGGGAGAAATTAGAAGAAAAGGGGTGGGATTAGTAAAAAAAAAAAAAAAAAAAGGTCATGTGACCTACACATGGGGGGTCAACAACGGAAATGACCAATTTAATGTCGAAATGTGAGCTATGGTTGTCTTTAACAAAAAAAATTTACAATCTGATTTCCCAGTAAAATAAAGTTGTTTTAAAAGGTTTTTCCTGACAAAATTTCCTTTTTTTAGTAATATGGTAATTTTTTAAAAGTGTTTTAATTATGTTTCGATTCTATTAATTTTTAGATTAGGAGCCAAATTTTAAGATTAGAACAAGACCTCCAAAATATTTGAAATGACCTTGAATGGAATAATACTAGTAAAAATGAAAATGGTTGGAAGAAATTAAAAGAAGGACGAAGATGGAGGTGGGTCGTGGGTTGGAATTGGAGGAAGAAGATGGAGTTTCTTTATGTTTGAAGATCTAAGGAAGAAGATGAAGGAGGAGGAAGAAATAGATCGGGAAAAAAAATAAAATAAAAAATTAACAAAGTTTATTTTATGTACTAACTCTTAAATGGACCTTATTCACACTAATTTAGTGTAAACCACTAACATTAGAGATATGATTGTTGTTTATTAATTAAAAAAGGTCACTATATTAAATAAAGGTTACTACGTTGAAATAAAAGTAATTATGGTATTATAAAAGGCTAAAAGAGGTTAACTTTTTTTAATGAGTCTTTTTTTTTATATATTGATCAATATGAATAACGAAGGTCATTATGTTAAAATTAAGGTCAGTATATATGTTCAACATAACGTCGTATTTCAGGTTCACAATAATGCTTATATGCACGCTACTAACGTTATATTAGACATAGTAACTTTAATTTTAACATAGTAATAACCTTTATTAAAATTTTAACGTTTAATATAAGGTTATTGCTATGTTAAAATTAAGGTCACAAAAAAATTTCTCTTGCCTTTTGTGCACGACTTTTTGTCTCTTACCAATAATCTTATCTTGGTTACCGTTTCTTGCTCCAACATAATAATCCCATTTGTTTCAACGACCTTAAGTCAATTTGTGTGTTAATTTATTGTTAGGATTTTAGAATTAATGACGTATGGTCGTATGGGTTATTGCCCTATTGGGCTGTACATTAGAACTGTGGGTTTTCCTATGGGCTTAAGTCTTTTGTGATTACCATAACCATGAGATGTATTCACGTGTAGTAGTATAGTGCCCATACGAGACACGATTTATAAATCATATCAATCATATCATATCATCATATTACTAATAAATAAATCCGATTTCACAGCCAGGTCACGAGAAAATGACACTTGGCATTCCAGTTTTTTGGCAAGTGTCACGCCGCGTAGGAGATAAATAGGTATTATTGTGACACATATGATGCTAAATAAGCGATTTTTGGATTGATATTTTAAGATAAAATTGTTGTATTGAGTTTATTATCGATAGAATTCTAATATTTCATATATACAAAATTAATCATAACTTTTAATAAATATTCTATAACTCAATTCTATTTCCATCATCAAATTCGTTTTAAAAAGCTCTTTATAATAAGATTCATTTATAATATATTTAATCGCAAACTTTTATACATAGCTGGCCAAACCATGTCACCAACTAACTATTAAAAAAGTTACTTCGTTAGTGTTATAAGAGTTATTTGGTCAGTGTTATAATAGTTACTCAATCAGTGTTAGAGGTTACTCAGTTAGTATTACAGGGGTTACTTAGTCATTGTTAGAGGTTACTCAGTTAGTATTACAGGGGTTACTCGATCAGTTTTATAGGAGTTACTTTGTCCGGCTAGATAATGTGGCTAGCCACATACAAAATGCATTGTGTGAGGAGGGTGTGCCCAACGTAGGAGATCTTTCTCCATTATTCCCATGGCCCATTAAAAGGCGAGGACTTTACACTTTTTAGGGTGTGTTAGGATTTTGAATTCCTAACTGTTTGGGGGACCTTGAATAAGAGTTAATCCTATCATTACGCTTTTTGTAAGAAACTAATAAGGAGTTGCCAATGAGTTTTCCAAACTCATAAACCTCGTTCATTCCTTTCCCCCAAGTAGGGTTCAAGGGATATTTAGCATGAATCATAAGTTTACCCATGCCCAAATTGACACTACTAGAAAACAGCCAATCAACGACGGAAAAAATCTGTCGAAAAACCCTGAAATTTCGTCGGAAATGCCCATTCCCGACAGAATTCCGTCGGAAGGCACCGTCGCATTACATGTTGTAGGAATTTTGCGATATTCCGAGGGAAATTCCGTTGGAAAAGTCCATTCCGACGGAATTTCCGATAAATTTTGTTCTGTCGGAGTCAAGTTTGACTTAATTGGGAAGTTCGTCGCAATGTTCCGACGGAACATTTTCCGTCGGTATGAGTTATATTATGACAGAAATTTCCTTTGGAAGAGGTATATTCCGACGGAATTTTTCGTTGGAAAAGTCAATAAAAAAAAATAAATAAAATAAACAGCCCCATCCCTTACCCTTACCCCACCCAAATCCACCACTGCCCACACCCCTGCTCACCACCCCTACCCACCCCCACCACCAACCCACACCACCAGCCCACCCCCTGCCCCCTACCTACGCATACCCCCTGCCCACCTATGACTGCCATGACTGCCCCCCTACCCACCCACCCACACTACCACACCAGGCTTACCCATCCCCTGCCCCACCTACGCACCCATACCCTCTGCCCAAACCACCCACCAAACGCACACCACCCACCACATGTCACCACCCACCACACGCACCCACCACCCCCAAAAACACCCAAGCCACCCAAACCACCATCAAAACCACCCAAACCGTTCGAAATTAACCACAAATCCCAAATCCCCACCACCACCACCCACCTCGCCATTCCCAACCCTCCCAAACCACCACCGTCACCACCCAAACCGTCCAAAACCTACCACAAAACCAACTGGAAATCGAATTTCAACAATTTTAAAAAGAAAACAAAAAAAATTAAAATCACAAAACCTTACCTCAAAATTTGAAATAGGTTCGAAATTCACCTCAAACTTGGTTAATAAGGCCAAATTCGACCAAGAAACCTCTAGATTTAGAGTTTTCTTGGTCAAAATTGACCTTAAAAACCTTTAAAAATGACAATGGCGGACGTTGATGAATTGTGGTTAATGGAAGCTTCGTTTTTGGGCTAGTGCTAGTTGTGGTTGATGAGAGAGAAGAGAAAAGGAGGAGGGGGAGAAGCCAATCAAAAATAGAGAGGAGAAGGAGAAGAGATTAGAGGATGAAGGAGGAGAGAGATTACGGGGAGAAGAAGGAGGAAAGAGAAGAGGAGGAGAGGAGAGAGAAAGGGAAAAGAGGCAGAAGAGAGGAGAGAGAAAAGAGAAATGAAAGGGGAGGGGATTAGGGTTTCCGGGTTTTTATGTTTTTTTTTTAAATAAGATTCCGACGGAAATTCCGTCGGAAATTTCCGACAAAATAATAATCCGTCGGAGTATTTGGGATTTCCGAGGGAATATTCCGTCGGAAATTTTCGACGGATTTTTAATTCCGTTGGAAATTTAAATTTCTGACGGAATATTCCGTCGAAAGCCTATAGTTCTGAGTGAATTATTTCCGTCGCAAGAATTTCAACGGATTTTCTGTCGTAACCTACCTTTTCTGACGGAATTTTCTGACAAAACCTAATCCCGTCGGAAAGTTCAAATTTTCCGACAGAATTTAGGTCCGTTAGAAAACGACATATTTCTAGTAGTGTGGTCTACTTGTACCAGAAATGATTTCGAGAGCAAGGGTACTAAAATAACGTTCCTTTTAGGGAGGAGTCATTATTCTAGCCCAAGTTCGGCCTCTACTAGCTCTTCCTTTTTCACAATTTCATCACCAAATAATATATGCAACATGATACCTAAAACTAAGTTAGTTGATTTTATTTACAAACATTAATCACATGAAGATTACATTGCAACAAATGTGTTGTTCTTATTTAATTCAAATTCGTGAAAGGAACAAAAAATAAACAATATACGCCTTGACTTAAGTGATAAAACAACAATTAATTATTCCAATTCTAGTCTTTAGTTAACGCAAGATACTATGTGAAATTAATTAAATAAAAGTTTGTTTTAAGTGATCAAACAACATTAATTAATTGATTAAAAGTTGTTTAAGCAAGAAAAGAAAGGTGATTTATCTAAGTGCTCAGGAATTTACCACTTTTCCTTGCAAGATCTTCGTTTACAACACTTATGGACTCCTTCTTGTTCGAGAACCTCCACCGTAAGAACAAACAATTAAAGGGTGAGTGTTTAGGACAAGAAGGATGATTAGTGCATGAGTTCACAAAGTTTCTGCTGACTTTTAAGTTAATTTTTGTGTCTTTCAAAGCTCGTATTGAACCCCTATCTATAAGGAATGGGTGAGTTTAGGGTTTTGAACATTCTGCTGTAGCAGGTTGCACGCGGTTGCTGCGCGCAAGTTATTAAGCCGCGCTGCACTGAGCATCGCAACCTATGATCTTGCGCGTGATTAAGTCGCGCTGCACTGAGCAGCGCAACCTATAATTTTACGCTGTACGATACGCCATAAAATTTTACACTGTATGATAATGCAGTATTTTTGTTATGGACGCCAAAAATACGAAAAACGTGACATTTCTAAAAGGGCAGTACAGGAAAATGTCAAACTGTATATGGGAGCTTTTGCGTAAAGCACCACTACGGGACATTTTAAGACGCTTCACGAAAAATATCCAAAACGTATGCTTGGGGCAGGCACAAAGCACGGTGGTGCATGCAGGATGATGCAATATTACAAGATGAAAAGCAATTAATAGGATTTTGATGATTCACGCATTATTACATCTAACAACACACAAGGCCGTTAGAAAATAATTCAAAGCAGATCAAAATCCGGATACTGGTCTTTTAAAAG
This sequence comes from Chenopodium quinoa, assembly GCF_001683475.1. Lineage (NCBI taxonomy): Eukaryota > Viridiplantae > Streptophyta > Magnoliopsida > Caryophyllales > Amaranthaceae > Chenopodium > Chenopodium quinoa. Next base: position 6,315,643 of record NW_018743252.1, on the reverse strand, counting down.
ACCAGTATCCGCGCGCAACTTAGTAGGTCATGATAGCCATGCGCGCGCAAGTAACCGAGTTGCGTTGGGCTGTCATGCGTAACTTTCTGAGCTGTGCGCGACATTTAAGCCTCAGCAAAAAGAAAATCACTGAGCGCAATTTTTCATTTTGCCCTTTTTTCTTCTTCCTTCGCCATTTTCGCTCCTCTCTCTCTCTTGAAAAATCTTGATTTTCATTGTTTTTCGAAGCTAAAGGAAGTAGATCTTGCTCCCTATTCACATTCGCCAAAACCCAATGTAAATTTTTTGTTGTTTTAACTCATTTTTTAGCCGAAATTGGGAAAAATCTAACCAAAGAACCCTAAATTTCGAATTTGGGGGTTTTTTATCCGGTCCATTATTCTTGAAATTGTTTGTTTCATGTTGTTATTCTATGTTTAAAGAGTGTTTTGCAACAAGTTTACCTTGTATGAGCATATTTTTGTTCAAGATCGTTCTTTACATTTTTCTTCAATTTTGAGTTCGAATTTCTTGTTTTGTTTGCTCATTTGGTTGACTTGTTGATTATGAAGTGATTTAAAGTGTCATGCCTACAACTACGTTCGTGAATCATGTTTTGAAAATTTTGATTTCAAGAAATGGCGCGAAATGCATGTTTTTTCTGATTTTTGCCATTCTCAAGCTTCAAAATAAATGTTTGGTAGACGATCACTATATTTGAATGATTTTTATTCATCTACGAACTGTTAATTCCCAAGATTTATAGAAATAATCTTTAAAATAGTTAGTTGAACTGGTATAGGTTGCCTTTGTGGGTGTTTGAGCCCCCATTTACTAAGTTCAATTGCAGGTGTCGTGGCCCCCAAGTATTGGGTGGCTTTCGACTTAGTGTTTTGCCCTTTTCATAGCCATTATGCTATTGAAATGGGCCTAGGATTCGTCCTCGTGTTTTTTTAGGACATAAGAAAATATACTTAATCGTGTAATTTTTCAAAATTCCATTGATTGTAGTATGGACTCTCCCCTGTTTGTTGATGCCGAGGAGATTCTAGGAGGACCGGTTCTAGACGAGGCGGTTCTCCCTTGAAAGAGGGTGACACGTCCTCATGAGGAAGTTTGAGCACCGCATCAGTGCTGAGCGACTTCGTCACGAGGAGGTGGTTTAGGAGGCTCCTCCCAATTAGGATCTACAGGTCCTTAAATGGGACCCGGACCACCATGTTTCTGTTCGAGGCTGGCGCGGCATAGTGAGTTTCTTCACGTTTTTGTTTTTCTATTTCCTCTTTTCTCTTTCTTTTCAAAACTTGTCATAACCGAATTTCCTTTTTTAGAGTGAGCCCAGCATGCATATATATGGCTCGGGTGACCTGAGAGGTCGGTTTGAGAGCTTACTCGAGGTAGCGAAAGAGGTGATAGAGTTTTCGGGAATTAGTCCCCAACTGGCAGCTCTTTGGGATCTATCAAGTCAGCCTGTGTCACTAGATTTCCTTCGCGGATTGTTAAATTTTAGGTGGGATTCCACCAACACTTTTCACTTCCCGTGGGGAGAGATGATGGTTACCCCTTACGACTTCTCCATGATCACGGGTTTTCTTTTCGGAGGCAAACCTGTGGTCATGGAGAATGTAAAGAGGTCAGACAAAAGATTGCGTGAACTCGTGGGGGATCGTCTTGCGACGACCCTCCATGTGTATGCGCAGTCTTGTCTGTACTCAGTTCTTGCAGATGAGTTATCGACTGATAAGGTTGACCGACGGTGTATTGTTGAGGAGCTGGCTTAGATATACATTTCTCATGTTATTTCCGTCACTAGTCTGAGTGATCGGGGAGAACGTTTCACCTTTGGGTTACCCATTTGCCTCAGTAATCTGGGGCAAGTAGGTAACCCTAAGCTTGGCGGAGGTATCGTATGCTCGTATGCTTACTGCTATGAGCAAGACGACCCGGGTGATGGATTCTACGGCAGCTACTAAGGTGCCCAGGATCTCCATTTCATGGCACGACCATGTGTATTTCTTTTATATATTTTTCTTGTCTTTCTTTCACTGTTCTCTTGAGCTGATCACGTTCTGCTTGCCTTTTCTAGGCAGGGGGTACTCGTCCCTGCCTTTCTTAGCCCCCAAGACTCTTGGTCGGACTCGTTTCCTTATTGGCCATCATTTGGCCATAAAAAAGAAGAAACGAGCTATTGTAGCCGGCGACTTTCGCCAGAGGTTTCTTTCAGTGACTCGTGCGTTTGTGAGTATAGTTTTAGTAACATATGTCTCTATTTCTTTTGTTTATTCATCCCCATTTTTGACGTAAAGTTGCGTTTTGTAGGTCGACCTTAGCCCTTGGGGCTTTGTCGTAGGGGTCCCTAAGACCGTCCGGGCAAGCGCTGTTCGCTGCCGTTTTTGGGCGCTCTATTAGGGACTCTCTTTGGTTCACCGGACCAACGCGTGGTTTATAAGCGAGCGCGTCGTCTAGCAGTTATCGTCCGAGGAGCCTTTGGTTCCTGCAGACCCTCCGATCCGGATGCTGCGTCCGGATCTGCTTTCCACCGAGGATCAAGCTCAGGCGATCTTTGGTTATCTTGTGGAGCAGTTGGTGCTGCCTGGAGCATCTTACCAGGCGTTTGTCGCATCCAAACTTACTCCATTTCCAGCTTTCGTTCCGGTTAGTCTTTCTTTCTCTACATTCGAATATTGACCTCTTGTTTGTTTTTGCTTTATTATTATATTTTTTTTATAGAGGGTGGAGCTGGGTGGTTGGGTGCCTCCCGTGGCAGAGATCTCGTATACCGACGCCTTTAGATCGGTGATTCACGAGGCTCTTCTGACAGTGGAGGATGAGGACATACCGTTCGTCCCAGAGACGGTCGAGTCGGTATGTTTTGTTTTGCATATGTACATAAGTTCTTTATCATATCATTTACGTTTTTATAATTGTCCTATTTTCGGAACAGGATCCGCGGGAGACCTTGAACGGCATGATGAGGACCCTTCGAGCTTTCTGAGCTGCTTATCGGAGGGCCCTCGTGGCTTTGTCATGTCAAGATCATCGAATGGTTGCGGTATTTTTTTATTTTCTTACTTTCTTATTTCATCAAAGTTATTATATGTATGCGTATTAATCTTTGATTTGGATTCTAAAGGATGTGAAACAACCTTCTAGGAGTCGCTGAGCACCTTGATTCCATCGTGTGTGTGTGTATATATACACACACACATATATATTATTTATGGGAAATGTATATATATTTTTTACTATTATTTTTTTATACATACGATTTTTGTACATACAACGTATTTTATACATCGTCATTTGTCTTTTATCGCATTTTATTTCCCATAAATATGTGTGTAAATAATTTGCAAAAATTTCCGCGGGAGGAAAAGGGTTCCTGACTTACCCCCCTCGAAAAAAAAGAACGAAAAAAGGAAAGGAAAAAGAAAAAAGTAGAATAAAATAAAAAAAAAAGAAAGAAAAGAAAAGGAAAAAGAAAGGAAAGAAGGAGGAGGAAAACCAAAATGAAAAAAGAAGAAAAAATAAAAAAAATAATAAAAATAAAAAGAAAGGAAAAGGAAATAAGAAAAGAAAAAGGAAGTGAAAAAGGCAAGCGTATGAGTTAATCATAAAACCGTAATAATGTTTCCATTACTCGTGAAGCGAAACACGAAAATAACCAAAAATAAGCTGCGACAGACCATGCGCGTGCAACTCTGTGTGTCGTTGATAGGCTTATCGCGTACCTAACAAAAATAACCTAACTATTCCTTCTAACTGTGTAGTAGGGCAAGTAAGGATCGAATCCCAAGAGACTATGGTTCATTCAATTAATCAGACTCAATTAATCACTAAGCACGTCACCAATCAATAATGGATGATAATAATCAACTAATATATTAAATAACACAATTAACTAGAGGAAATATTAATCAATAAACTAAAGCATCCAAGATCAAGCATTACCACGATTATGATTGATAAACTAATAAATCTACCCCCAATATATAAATCAATTGACAAGAAGAAAAGCAATCCCTAATAATAATACCAAAGGTCTCTTCCAAGTTATCAATGGCTTCCCAAATTAACTATCAAGCCTACTTCCGTGGAATCAAGCGAATAAGGGACATTAAACACCATGCCTAGATTCCTAATTATTCAATCATCTACTTCCGTGATGATCTTCAAACCCTTAATTGGAATAACCTAATCCCGTTAATACCCAACTTCCGTTGCAATAAGAACAAAGGGATGATAACAATACTAATTATTCCTAATCTAGTATTGGCATAAACACAATCAATTAAGCATGTCAATTGGGATTATTATTGGGGAATTTAAAGATCTACTTTATACATCAATCATAATCGGGCTTAGCAAGATCCCGGATTAAGGAAACTACTCACACATCATAATAAAATCAAAATCAAGTTCAAAAACAAGAAACAGTAAAGAAAACATATTTAGAGAACAGTGAATATCAGAAAAGAGTGAAGTAAGATAAATACCAATTACTCCAATTGAAAGAACTCAAATTGTTGATGAACAATTGATTAATCTGGGATTAAAAGATTGAAATTGCTTAAAGGAAATAAAACTAGGGTTCTTGAGAGTTTTCTAGGGCTTAAGGAGAAAAACTAATGAAAAAAACTCTCTTTAAAAGTTAATTACAAAAGGGTATTTATACCCCCAAAAGATAGAAATTCGGAAATAGCTGAAATCGCGCAATCTTGAACATCGCCCGGTCAGACCGGGCAGATCTCGCCCGATCGGGCGGAGGAAGGCTGCGTAAAATACGACAGTTTTCCTTCTTTGCCCGGTCAGACCGGGCGAACCTCGCCCGGTCGGGCGCGCGTAACACGTTTCCAGAATTGCATCTTCATAACTTGACTTCTTCATCGCCCGGTCTGACCGGGCGAAGCCTGCCCGATCGGGCGCGCGTTGCACCGTTCAGAATTGGGCTTCTTCCTGTGAACTCTTCATTGCCCGGTCTGCCCGGGCAAGCCATGCCCGGTCGGGCACTCCACATAAATTGCAGTTCTTGGCTATCAACTCTTCCGAATCTACTAAAAACACGTCCAATTGCCTAGAAACGCTTCATATTCCTGAAAAGCTTACTAAAACAATCGAATACACTAAAGAAGAGATTGTTAGCAAGAAATGGCTCCGTAGAGCTCAAAACCATATAAAATTACTAAGTAAAACCGGGGAAAACCATTGTATAAAACACGTATATCAGTCGTGCGCATGTAAATTGGTTGCGTGCGTCACCTGCAGGTGAACTTTCCTTCGAGCAAATTTTGCCAAAAATCGGACCGTTTTGGTCTATTTAAACAAGGTTACGTTTAGGCTTTTGAGCATCTCACACTCATTCGTCTCTAAGAATTAGTATTAACTAAAAGGATTTTTATTACACTCTCTATTTTTTTAATTATTACAATGGTTAAAACTTTTGAGCAACGATTGAACAATGGGTCACCTCCCTTTCTTGTGAGGATAAACTAGTTTTCAAAATATACCATCTAGATGCCCTATTAAGTTATATGAAACTCCACATTAACTTTGATTTTCTTCATGCCACCGCTAACCATTGGGACTCTAACCATCATCTTTTCCTCTTCAAAGGGGATGAAATAATCCCATTACCCGACGAGTTTGAGGCTCTACTAGGCTTCCCTGCAAATACTCTCCCTGTGACTTATGCCCCTAACTTGCCAGATTTCAAACACACTTTTCAGCGATTTTTTGGCTTCGATGACAATGATATGGTCACAATTGATACGGAGCATGGCGTGAATTTAATTCAATTCATCGAACATTTTGTAACTCCTCGAAACAATTTGACTAAACAACGCTTTAAAATCCGTGCTTTATATTTTTGTCTTATTGTCAATTGTTTACTTATTAATTAGGACAGACAAAGAATATGGAGATTATTCAATGGTGTCCATAGTAGAGCAAATAAAGGGGTGTCATTCACTTGCTCCACTAGCCTTGGCAAAAATTGTGCTTTGCTTGAATCGGCTTAGAGGAGATCTAAACGAAGACTGTTTCACCGGAATTCCTCTCCTTTTACACGTACTTTTTTTTAACGTACTCGTCAGCGCGCGCAACTCTGGAAGTTGCGCTGGTATGTCGAGCGCAATCTTCAAAGTTGCGAGCGGATGGTGCACGCGACCCTTTCTTTTGCGCGCGCCACCTGCTATTGTAATGTTCGCAATCTAACTTTCGTTTTTTTTATTTGGCTCATGGAGCGCTTGCGAATTGTTGAACAACCACAAAATTTTGAGGCTAACGGAGTGAGATCCTTCCCTGGTCGTCATATTCTTTACAAGCATAAGTATAAAAAAGAATGGACGACTTTTTTCTGTCATGGGGTTCCTAACACACGCTTTGTGATTCCTAGGTGGAACATAAGTAGTATGGTTGGGAATAGTTCTAATTGTCCTTACATTCGCCTTTTAGGCCTTTCTAGTACTACTTACATATTTCATTGTAGGATTATGAGATAATATGGGAAGAAATAACTTATCCCTGCACAAGATTGTGATGCTCCCAATGATGTGAATTTTAAGGGCAAAAGAATTCCCCGTTGGATTGAGTATTGGTCTAGCCTTCCTAAGTGGGTAGTGCAAAATCCCACGGCAAGCATAGTTTTATCTTCCTTTTACAAGGCTTGGATGAATGCGGTACAAGGGAGAATTGAATAAAGCTCGTCAACAAAATCAAGCTTCTTTGGCTCGCAATCCACCTAAGCCTTTAGTATAATCGGCCATCACTAATCCCTTTAATGGCCAAAACAAAGGAGTAAGGAGAAAATTATATTTTTCCACATCTCCTAAGGCTCGTCCAATAGAACCTAAGAGGAAGGTTGCTCTTAAACCTGCACAGTAAGGAATAAAAATTAAAGAGCGATCCTCAAATCCTCGAAAAAAGGCTCCTTCAAACTCCAAAGAGAAGGGGAAAAAGGTAGAAAGGGCTCCTATTCCCAGATTGAAGAATAATGTGTGGGTCAAGAAGAAAGGAGAAGGCGAAAGTTCTAAGGTTGCTGAAATACTACAATGGATACTACTCCTCCTTCGACTATCACGATCGAGGATATAGTAAAACCTTAGGGTGTTACACAATATTAGTAGTACTTTTTTTTTTTTGAATAAAGTGTAATCACTACTAGAAGTTATCATTTTTATTTACTACTAACCAAGTTCTATGATCTACTTTTGAATGCTTTTAGAATAAAGAGAACTCTTTTATTTAATTTGTCATTTTATTTGACTGGATCAAAGATTGTCTACGTATTCGTATTACGAAATCAGGTCTCGCGTAGTTCTTGTGCAAATTTATTTTTTTATTTTATTTTTCTGTAATCCTACTTGTAGGAATTAAATGAAAAATTAATCAAATTTTGTTTAATAATTAAAATCAAAGTTTAATTTTGTTTTCCGAATATATATAAGAATTGAATACCTCTTTGTTTTATCGTTAGTAAAAATTGTAATCAATCTTCTTCAAGCGTAAAACTAAGTCCACAGTTCATCATCAGGTGGCGCGCGCTACCTCAAGGGTTGCACGTGCCTCCTGCACACAACTAATTCAGTTGCGTGCGGCAGCCTAGCGCTACCTTATGAGTTATGCGCGGCATTTGTGCTACGAGTGTTATTTTTTCGACCAAGGTTTGAAACGAGTGAATTTTTTTCTTTTTTTTGATATCTTATTTACCCCCTCAAGTGTGAGGAATTTTTTTATGGAGTTCGAAAAAATCCGAACACTTGAATGGCTTGTTTCGATTGACATTTTTTTGGTCTATCCCCTCAAGTGTTATGAATTTTACCGTGGAGTTCGGTAAAATTTAAAACACTTAAGTGAGAATTTTTTTTTTTTGCCCTACTCCCCCCCCCCACCAAGTGTTATAAATTTTACCATGGAGTTCGGTAAAATTTATAGCACTTAAAATCTTTTATTTGAATACTATAAAATTTGATTTAGAATATTTGTATGAGCGAGTTTATCCGAAACTCATATGTAATATTTTGTAAGGCGATCGATGTTTATTAGTTGATGGATTTCGTCGCCATTAATATCCATTAATCTAACTGTCCCTCCTGATAGAATTTCAATTACACGGTATGGTCCTATCCAATTGGGCTTGAATTTCCCTCTTGGATCAGTTAGAGGACCTCTAACCTCATACCTCTGTTAGTACAAAGTCACCTTCTTTAATATTACGGGGTCGTACCCGTTTGTTAAAATGTCGCGCAATGCGTTGTTGGTAGACTTGTACATGATGCAAAGCTTTTAATCGTCGTTCATTGAGGAATAAAAGCTCTTCATACCTAGCTTGCACCCATTCAGCTTCCGGTAGCTTACTTTCGAGTACGATGCATAGGTATGGTATTTCCAGTTCAATTGGTTGAACTGCTTCCATGCCAAAAACTAAGGAGTATGGGGTTACCCCTATTAATGTTCATATGGACGTTCTATAACCCCAAAGAGCAAAGTGTAGTTTATTTGGCTAGTCTTTATAATGTTCTACCATTTTCTTAATGATGAGTGTGATGTTTTTGTTTGCCGATTTTACTGCTCCATTCATTTGAGGTCGATATGGGGAAGAATGGTGATGTTTTACTTTGTAACGAGCCAAGAGGGATTCAACTTCTGCTTTGAATTGAGATCCATGGTCACTAATTAGTTCGTGTGGAACTCCATATCTACAAAATATGTTTCGTTTGAGAAACTTTGCGACATGTTTAGAGGTGATATTAGTGAAGTAGTCGATGGCTACTAATACGTACTCGTGTCCTCCCGTTCCTGTTGAAGAAATTTTACCAATAATGTCAATTCCCCAAGTTGAGAATGGCCATGGGGAAGTGAGATTATATAGTTTGGATGGTGGAAGGTTTTGTAAGTTAGCAAACATTTGGCACTCTGGACATTTCTTGACATATTGGATGCAATCATGTTCCATTGTGGACCAAAAGTACCCTAAACGTGAGATTATTTTGGCGAGCATTTTTCCATTCATGTGAGGTCCACAAACACCTTTGTGAGTATCCTCCATAAGACGTGTGGTCTCGGGTAGGTCTATACATAATAAGCTTGGACCATTTGGCCCTTTTTTACACAATCGACCATTAACCATCCCATAATGGGCTGCGAGCGTTCTCAAGGCGCGCTTGTCTTTAGATGAAGTATTTTCAAGATATGTGCCATGAGTAATATATTGGAGGATATGATCATACCAAAGGCTTTCCCCTTCAATGTCATTTAATTTCTCTATTGCGTTGCAATAAGCTTGTTCATCTCTTCTTTCAACGCATAATGGCATCATTGATAATCGAGGTATATGGAGATGCCATTATGCGTTGAAAGAAGAGATGAACAAGCTTATTGCAACGCAATAGAGAAATTAAATGACATTGAAGGGGAAAGCCTTTGGTATGATCATATCCTCCAATATATTACTCATGGCACATATCTTGAAAATACTTCATCTAAAGACAAGCGCGCCTTGAGAACGCTCGCAGCCCATTATGGGATGGTTAATGGTCGATTGTGTAAAAAAGGGCCAAATTTGATTTTCGTCCCTTGGGAGATATTTAAAATCGATATAATCAAATTGCTCGATGAGTTGCTTTAGGTATGCTTGGTATAATATCATTGTGGAGTTTTTTATTTTCCATTTTTTGAGTATATGATTTATTATGAAACTGGAATCTCCATATACCTCTAATTTTTGCACACCTATGCTAGTTGTTGCTTCTAATCCAACAATGCACGCTTCACATTCTGCGGCATTATTAGTAACCTCAAAGTCTAGTTTGGCATAGACTGGAGTATGTGCTCCCTTTGGACTTATGAGTAACACTCCTACGCCACACCTTTTTTGGTTGGATGCGCCATCGAAGTACATTACCCACTTGTCGTCTTGTGTCATGAGAATTTCTTCATCCGGAAGATCAGTGGTTTCTTCACGACTTGTTTGAATAGGATGTTTGGCCAGAAAATCGGATATTACCTTTTCTTTTATTGATTTTTCAGGAATATATTTGAGCTCGAATTCGGCCAACATTACCAACCACTTGGATATTCTTCCTTGTCTGGGTGGTTGTTTAAACAAATACTTTATTGGATTGTGTTGAGAAATCACATGCATGGTGGAGGGAAACATATGATGACGTAGTTTTTTAGTTGCCCACACTAATGCTAAAACATGTTTTTTCTAGAGTGTTGTACCTTGTGTCATACTGGATAAACTTTTTACTTATATAGTATATTTCACGTTCTATTTTATCTACCTCTTGTGCGAGCATAGCTCTTGTGGTCGTGTCTGTGACAGTGATATAAAGTCTAAGAGGTAGTTTGGGTATTGGTGGTGCTAAAACTAGAGGACTTCTGAGATAGCTTTTTACTTTATCAAAGGCCTCTTGGAATTGGTCGTCCCATTCATGTTTTTCTTCTTTTTCCAATATTTTGGATATTGGCTCACAAGTCATTGTCAACTTACTAATGAATTGACTAATGTACTGTAATTTGCCAAGAAACCCCCCTAATTTGTTTTTCTGTTTGTGGGGGAGGCATGTCAATAATTGCCTTGATTTTCAAGAGATCGATCGCAATGCCACGTGTTCTTACTACGTATCTGAGTAACTTGCCGGAAGTTACTCCGAAAGCGCATTTTTGTGGGTTCAATCTCATCTTATACTCTTTTATTCAAGAGAAGAATTTGCGTAAAAGTTTTACATCACCCATTCTAACATTGGATTTTACGATCATATCATCCACATATACCTCTATTTCTTTATGCATCATATCATGCAAGAGAGTCGTAGCCATTCTTTGGTACGTAGCTTCTGCATTTTTAAGACCAAATGGCATGACTGTGTAGCAATAAGTACCCCAAGGGGTAATAAAGCATGTCTTTTCTTCATCTTCTTTGTAGGGTTTCGTAGTGACCCGACACTACGCGGAAGGAAACCCCCCAAGACCCGCCCCTTAATTAAAGCAATTAACAAGCATAATAAACTTAATCAAACAAGACTAAGAACAAGAAATATACCTTTGTTGCGTGCTTCGCTCCCGAAGAGCTCTTACTACAAAATCCCGAAACCATGAGATCTCCGACGGATCGTACCCTCGAACCGACCCGAGCGTCCTAAGTCTTGAAGGTTAGTCAAGACCCGAACAAAACAAAACTATGAGTTTTACGAATCAAAGGTTTACTCTTAAATAGAGTTGCCTTATTAATTCCACTCAAGGTTGTTTATTTCCCAACACCCCTTGAAGGGTATTTATTAGGAAATGAATCCTTGGTTTTCAATCTCCCATCAATGTGGGAGAGTTGGTGAAATGATAATTATTAGATTCCAAAATTAAATGATTAATCAATTCAATCACAAATTGACACATGGCACAATAAAAGAGAAAGCCAAGTGAGGACCAAAGGCTTGGGGGGGACCATTGCCTTGATCCCCAAGCCATTGCTCCAAGCAATGGTCCCCACATGCAAAACTGGCTCAAACAAGGGATGTTGGGCTGCTGCCAGCTAGCACGCCAGCTAGCAGTGCCAGCCAGCCCAGCCAGCTAGCACCAGCCTGCCCAGTAGCCTTGCATGCTTGTTCCTGGGCGATGCTAAGCGCTGGTGTTGGCCTTCGCATCTCTCGCAGCACCTCTCGTACACCATTGCTAGCATAGCCAGCATGCGTGCTGCTAGCAAGCCACGCATGCTGGCCCCCCTTTGCCTCGCACTATGCGCATCAACCTCGCAGCACATGCACTAGCCATGCACCATGCATCGCACCACGCACCACGCACTACTCGCACACGCATCATCCATGCACCCCACGCACATGCGCCACATGCGCCACACGCAATGCTAGCCCAGCCAGTGCACCTACGCACGCAAGGGCCTAACATGCGTGCTGGACGATGCTGCCAGGTGCCCCTCGCACTTGCACACATCAGCCAGTGCCTAGCACTGCTATGCTTCGTGCGAGGCACGCACACACGCACATGCACATGCGCCAGTGCCTAGAACTGCGATGGCTGTGCTTGGTGCGTGTGTGGCCCTGTCATGCGCACCTAGGAATCCAGGCTAGCACGCTGCTAGCTGCGATGGGCTACCTGGTGCTTGTGGTGCTTACGATAGGCTGCCATGGTGCGCCTAGGCTGCGCCTAGAGCTTGCGATGGGCTGCCATGGCACGCCTAGGCTGTGATGGTGCACCTAGGCTGCGCCTAGCCATGCTAGGTGCATGCTAGCTCGAACTAGCCTAGCATCCACATGGCTAGGCCATTGTGTTGCTAGGACTATGTTCATACTTGTCGCTTTGTGATTTTGCGACGCTCGGTCTCGACGCCCTAGGCTCGATATCCGATGTTTGTATTCGTAAAACTCTGTCGACTCATTAAATCCTTTCGGATTAATTCGTCGTCTCGGATTGGTGATCTGATTGGGTTCGACCCGAAGGGTTCAGTTAAGATTAAGGTGTAATATCAATTATACCTCGATATTACTAATCGGAAGCGGCCTCCACCTAGGCATTCCGATCACTTGATCTTACTGAAGAATTAACTCTGTAATAATTCTGAACCCTCTATCGAAAGAATACACTTGTTGGAAGGACACCATTCCTTTCAATCTCCCACTTGTCCTTCCGGACAAGTGTGCATACAGTGTATATCCTATTTCCTATGTCTCTTAATGTTTCTTCGTGAACTATAAGGTAAGATTCATCGTCATCCTTATTATGTTTAGAAGTGTTTCTCGATCTCCGAGTTCGACTGTCAATAAGTAGATGATTTCTAAAATCCATCTGAGCACGGCCATGCATTTTCACAGTGTCTCTCTTTGAGCAGCCTTGTAAACAACAAAACATTTTCCTTATTGTTAATAGGGGGACAATCCCATTCTTTTATTGTAAGCTCATCTTACTAAGAGGACTTAGTCTCCCGAGTGTTCCTGTTATGATCCCCAGTTACGTCAGACGTTAGGAAACATCAAAGAGTCTAGTACTCAAACAAGAAAACTTCACAATACTCATGGTCGGAGGAAACAAGTTCCGATAGTCATAATGAGAAATGTACGTATGACAATTTTAAAATTTCTTAAAGTACTCTCATAGGTCTTATCCAGTACAGTTCCAAACTGTACCTGTGCAAATGATTTATGACTGTCACGTCTTGTCAGCACAAGAAACGGTGCTGTAAATCATACTACACACTAATCTATGGCGGCCATCAATCGTCCATCTGTTAGATGAGCTCGATTAGGGACAATTTTCGATTTAAACATTCAATGTTCACTTAACAGGTGTTTCTTTATCCAAGACATGGTCTTGATACCCTGTTTTGAATATTTCCGTAAATCGAATGGACTCATTATTTAATTCTAAACCACAATTAAATAGTAATGGAGTGAATGATAATTTTGCACAAAAATTAATTACTCCATAAATGAATGGTTTCAATACAGTGTTTTACATTAAAACTACCAGTTTAATTAAAACACATGTACAGGGAATTTCAAAGCCAGTCTTCAACATGCTTGATTCCCATTGCCTCAATGTGCTTGTTGTGTTTCACCTGAGGCAGCGGTTTAGTCAAGGGATCGGCCACATTATCATCTGTGCCAATCTTAAAAATTTTGATTTCACCTTCGGATTTCCATTCCCTTATCATGTGAAATCGCCTTTGCACGTGTTTGACCTTCTGGTGTTCTCTGGGCTCCCTGGCCTGAGCGATAGCTCCATTGTTATCACAATAGAGGTCTATCGGCCCCTTGATTGAGGGTACAACACCAAGTTTGCTGATGAACTTGCGAATCCAAACAGCTTCCTTGGCAGCTTCTTCAGCGGCCAAGTACTCGGCTTCAGTTGTAGAGTCTGCAAAGTCGTCTCTGTCAGTCTGCAAGATAGCGTCGATGTAACCTTCAACAACCAGTTCTTTGTGGCCTCCATACACCAGGAACTTATCCTTGTTCCTTTTCAGGTACTTTAGGATATTCTTGGCTGCAGTCCAATGCGCCTCTCCTGGGTTCAATTGGTATCGGCTCGTTGCACTCAGGGCATACGATACATCTGGCCTTGTACATATCATGGCATACATGATCGATCCGATTAGCGGAGCATGTGGGATCTGATTCATTCTTTCTCGCTCAACAGGTGTCTGTGGACATTGTTTCTTGCTGAGACTTATGCCATGGGACATGGGTAAATGCCCACTCATGGCGTTCTCCATGTTGAATCGAGCCAGTACCTTATCAATGTAAGTACTCTGGCTTAATCCAATCATCCTTTTAGATCTATCTCTGTAGATCTTGATGCCTAATATGTACTGTGCCTCTCCTAAGTCCTTCATTGAAAAACATTTTCCCAACCAGCCCTTTACGGACTCCAATAATTTTGTGCTGTTTCCAATGAGAAGTATGTCATCGACATACAGGACTAGGAATGCAATATCACTCCCACTGACCTTCTTGTATACACAAGATTCATCTGGATTCTTGATAAAACCAAACTTGCTAATGGCTTCATCAAATCGCAGATTCCAATTTCTGCTGGCTTGCTTTAGTCTATAAATGGACTTCTTCAGCTTACCTTTCCGGCGTTGCCTGGATCGACAAAACCTTCTGGCTGTGTCATATACACAGTTTCTTCCAAAATTCCATTAAGGAAGGAGGTTTTGACATCCATTTGCCATATTTCATAATCGTAATATGCAGCAATCGCTAGGATAATCCGGAAGGATTTTAGCATTGCAACTGGTGAAAAAGTTTCATCATAGTCAATCCCGTGGATTTGTCTATAGCCTTTTGCCACCAGTCTAGATTTATATATCGATAAATTTCCATCCTTGTCTGTCTTCACTTTGAAGATCCATTTGCAACCAATGCGTGTATAATCCTCGGGCAAATTCACCAAGTCCCAGACTTGATTTTCAGACATGGATTCCATCTCGGATTTCATGGCCTCTTGCCATTTTGCAGAGTCGTGGCTCGTCATAGCTTGCTTGTATGTCGCCGGCTCATCACCATCCATGACTAGGATGTCCTGATCATCGGTTAAGAGGATACCGAGGTATCTGTCTGGTTGAGATCTTTGCCGTTGCGACCTACGAAGGGTAATCGGTTGAGCTTTTTCATTGTCAGTTTGATTCTGACCAATCTTCTTAGATGCTTCCAAAGTATCTAAATTATCAGTTTTGTTAGGTTGACATTGTTGCTCGTCCTCTCGAACTTCGTCGAGTTCGATTTTCCTCCCACTTGTCATTTTGGAAAGGTGTTCCTTCTCCAAAAAGACACCATCACGAGTAACAAATACTTTGTTCTTGGATTTATTGTAGAATTAATACCCTTTGGTTTCTTTTGCATATCCCACAAAGAAACACTTATCTGATTTGGGGTGAAGTTTGTCCGAAATTAATCGCTTGACATATGCTTCGCATCCCCAAATCTTGAGAAAAGACAACCTAGGAGGTTTCTTAGTCCATAATTCATATGGAGTCTTTTCAACAGCTTTTGACGGAGCTCTATTTAGTGTTAGTGCTGCAGTATGTAGCACATGTCCCCAGAAAGAGATAGGGAGTTCACTAAGACCCGTCATTGATCGAACCATGTCTAACAAGGTTCGATTCCTCCGTTCGGACACTCCATTCCATTGAGGAGTTTTGGGAGGTGTCAACTCTAAAAGAATGCCATTTTCTTTCAAGTGATCGTCGAATTCATGGCTTAAATATTCGCCACCTCGATCCGATCGAAGTGCTTTAATTTTCTTGCCAAGTTGATTTTCAACTTCTTTCTGAAATTCTTTGAATTTCTCAAAGGATTCAGATTTATTCAACATTAAGTAGATATAGCCATATCTACTAAAATTGTCGGTGAAAGTGATGAAATATCGGTGACCTTGTCTTGCGAGTGTACTCATTGGTCCACATACATCCGTGTGTATTAGACCTAATAAGTCACTTGCCCTTTCTCCCAACTTGGAGAATGGTTGTTTTATCATCTTGCCTAATAGACATCCTTCGCAATTTTCAAACGACTCTAAGTCGAATGAGTCAAGAACACCTTCTTGAAGAAGTTTCTTGATGCGCTTGATGTTAATATGGCGAAGACGACAATGGCACAAGTAGGTTTGATTCGACTCGATGGTCTTAGTTCATTTGGTATCAATCCTATTTTGATTGTGTAAAGCATGCAATTTAATTTGAACATATGTTTGAAAGATAATCTTTGAAACAACTACGTTAGAAGTCTTTCATTTCAAACATCTTGGTGTCCAACACCATTGATCAAAATATTGTTAAAAAGCATGACAAAACTAGGATTAGTTTTAATTACATCCCAAAGACAAAATGGTGCATGTAAGCATGACCGAAAAACCATCTTCGTCGTCTTCTTGCTCTTGCACCAACACTTGATAAGCTTCTCACTTGGTCCCTGAAAAGGCAACATAAAGTGAGTCATACTTGGTATCCAATACCTTATGATAAGCTTAATTCACAAGTGTTTAGGAAGATACCTGAGGTAGATGCTCCATTCCTCTCTTCCTCTTCTCGAAAGAGCTTGCATTCTCTCTTGAAGTGGCCTTGCCCGCCACAATAGAAGCAACGCATCTTAGCCTTAACCTTGAAATCCCTCCTTCTTGACGGTCTTTTGGTTGCCCCAAATAAGTTGGCTTGGTGAAGTAGCTCCACCACATTCTTCAAGGAATGTGTCTCCTTCGATTCAGAAATATATGCCCTTAGTGCATCATATCCTGAGTGGAGTGAAGTGAGCATAATATGACCAGCCATTCCATCTTCTAGTGGAATTCCGAGGAGTTCCATGTGCTTGAAGAGCTTAGTCATTCTTGCCACATGGGGTCGTAGGGGCATATCCGGTCTCAATTTGGTGTTGCAGACTGTAGACCAAAGATGGTACCTCTCTTTTGCAAGACAACCTTGATCCGATGGCTTCACATTCATGTCTGTAAGTGACCTAGTCACTTCAAACAAGAGTCCATCATTGTTGTCGTTGAAACTCTTAGAGAATCTCACACCGACAACATCCCTTAGTCCTCCAAGGAACAAGTCAGGAAAAGAGAATGGAAGTTTTTCTTTCCATTCTTCCGGGATGGAGTTAGCCATGAGTTGTGACACTAATTTGCAATCTTTTGACCATGCACAATAAGTTTCGTCACTCAAGTGTTTCTTGGTACAGAGGGTTGGGAGGGAAGTATCCAGAACATACTCCTTGGAACAACTCCGGAGAGTTCTCTTGAGTTCTTCTTCCCATTATTCAAGGTTTGTTAAGTTAAGCTTGATAGCTAACTTTTCGGGGAGTTTCGGGCACACATGGTTGTTGTTTGAGTTACTTGCAGACATTGTTCTACAATTGAAAGAATTTGAAGTGAAAAACCATTCATAAATCAATAAGTTGAAATTTAAAACGTTCATGCATATTCAAACTTATTGAGCATTTTATCCACGCATTTATAAAATTGTCCCTTTTAGGCGAGAATAAAATGATTTCGAGATCCCAAAGATCAAGAAATGGTTAAGCATGCTTTGGCTTGTCTTAATCAATAAATATCTTAAGGTAAGCAATCCAATTGCTAATAGCTCCAAGCTACTCTCGGTTTGATAAAATGTCGCATCTAATACATTCTTGACATTTTATCTCTTTTGCCACGACATCTAAGGACTCCTTACTGATATCGTTCAGCTTAACCAAGACAACTTGTATACCTAGTATACCTTACGTTCCTAGGGAAGTAGTGATGTCTCGCTTTGCCGTAGTCCATCACGTACGCGCATTAGTTCGG
This sequence comes from Chenopodium quinoa, assembly GCF_001683475.1. NCBI lineage: Eukaryota > Viridiplantae > Streptophyta > Magnoliopsida > Caryophyllales > Amaranthaceae > Chenopodium > Chenopodium quinoa. The sequence goes on along the minus strand of NW_018743252.1, from coordinate 6,297,877 downwards.
TAAGTGTTGTTCTTGGAACGGAAAATTTTAGCTCAATATTATTAAGGGACCTAGGGTTTCTATGTTGGTTGATTTAAGTGAACTTAACTAATCGTCGCAACATAACAGAAATCCTAGACATGCACCTAGCAATCATATATAATAACAATATATATAAAGCATAAAATTAGATACATTTGTCAACTAGCATGACCCCTTGAAATCTTCAATTTCCAGGGGTCTTCATTTTGGCTCGTCTTCATCGAAACGCTGTCTTGAGACATCTTGGCCAAAATAAAATAAAGCTAGCTAGAACGACTAAGATTAATCTAAATGTACAAAAATACTTAACGGTTCGCAGACCGTATTTAGATTTACAAAACTACATAACGGAACGCAGTCCGTATTTTCTATCCTAGTCGGGCCCCACTAGTTGCCATATTCAAAGACCTGTTTTGAATAACAATCTTACATTCACCCATTCACTATTTGTGAATGGCCCATGCAATTTTACGAAATACATAATTAAACACATTAAACTAGTAACTAACTTAGGTGGTTAATCCGATTAACACACCTAATTAAAACTAGTAAAAATTGTTTAATCCATTATTTCTAAACGCAAAATGCTTACGCAATTAATTAAGCTCCCACTAAATTCCGCATCCTTACTTAATTAATCCGATTAATTAAGTCGGCATAACCCATAATTTGTCAAAATTTTGCAAAATCGAAAATCGAGGTTTTTAACCTCGTTAAAATAATTACTTAAAAGTATTAAAACGGCAAAATTATCGCAAAATCATAGCTCAAACATTAAGCAAAACGTCCCACAACACCCCTTTGAGGGTGCGCACCATGGCTGCTAGGCAGCCCATGGCCTGGTGCCATGGTGCATAGGCAAAGTATGCTATGCCCAGCAAGCATCGCTGCTAGCCCCAGCTGCCTGCTAGCATGCTGCGCATGCTTGCTAGCACGCTGGTGCCTGCGAGCATCTGGCCTGCTGGGCTGGCGCCTCTTGATGCTAGCCAGCATGCGCGCACTCCACACGGCTACACAGCCACGCCTATGCTTCTGCGCTCAACACCTTCCCTGCCACGCGCATTGGTGCAATGGCCTTGCGTGCACCATAGACAGCCTACATGCGGGCTGCTGGGCAGCCCGGCTGGCCTTGGTGACGCTTGCGGTTTTGCATCGATTTGCGTGCATTTCCTCGGAATTTTAATTACATTTTAGAATCAATTTGAGGAAAAATAAAATAAAATAAATATAAGTCCTACTTAAATAAAATTAATTTTGTTGGTACACAAGCCTAAATTATTCAAAATTTTATTTTGAACAAAATTAGGTCTTACTTTATGCTTAAAATAAAATGAGCTATGTCCATAATTAATCTTGCCATTATACAAATTAATAATGAGTTTGACAAATGGGAGTTGGAAAAATAAATTAACCATCTGATGATAAACAATTTCTAACTTTCATACTTGTGTAAAATACCAAGATTACATCTTCCAATATGAAGATTAATCAAATTTTACTCACAAGTAATTGAACTTAATGGATTTTAATCAACCAAACATGAAAAATCCAAACTTTGTTCAACATGGAATTTAGGGTTAGGGTTCCAATCATTTAAACCTTTAAATATTAGAAATTTAACATTATAGGAACTTAAAATTACAAGATCACAACAAGCTTTCACACTTTATTGCAATTTATTTGCAAAATTGTGAAAAACAAGTTTATGTGAAAAATGGCATATCAACTTAAGCACTAATAAAAACTCCATTATTATGCTTAAGGATATTTTAAAACCACTAGATTAGTGATGCAAATGTGCATTTAATCTAACCTTGTAATGCTTTCATTAATCAAGGCTTACAAAGAATTAAAATTTTCGTTGAAAAACAAAAAACCCCAGAAAAAATGGGTTTCTGGTTTGAATTTAGCTTCTGGACAGGGTTGCATATGTTCCAGAATGTCGATTCCACCCAAAAATCACTATTTTTGAGCCAAAATCTAGGTTCGACGGCCAAATCGAGAATAAAATTGAGTTTTAAAATTAATTAAAATGAGCATCTAATCTAATTAGAAGAACATGAACCAGAAAAATAGATTCTTTTAAAACACCTTAATTAAAAAATTAATTGCAAAAATTAAAAGGAGCGTGGCTCCGATACCGTTGTAGGGTTTCGTAGTGACCCGACTCTATGCGGAAGGAAACCCCCCAAGACCCGCCCCTTAATTAAAGCAATTAACAAGCATAATAAACTTAATCAAACAAGACTAAGAACAAGAATTATACCTTTGTTGCGTGCTTCGCTCCCTTAGAGCTCTTACTTCAAAATCCCGAAACCACGAGATCTCCGACGGATCGTACCCTCGACCCAACCCGAGCGCCTAAGTCTTGAAGGTTAGTCAAGACCCGAACAAAACAAAACTATGATTTTTACGAATCAAAGGCTTACTCTTAATTAAAGTTGTCTTATTAATTCCACTCAAGGTTGTTCACTTCCCAACACCTCTTGAAGGGTATTTATAAGGAAATGAATCCTTGGTTTTCAATCTCCCATCAATGTGGGAGAGTTGGTGAAATGATAATTATTTAATTCCAAAATTTAATGATTAATCAATTAAATCACAAGTCGACACATGGCACAATAAAAGAGAAAGCCAAGTGAGGACCAAAGGCTTGGGGGGGACCATTGCCTTGATCCCCAAGCCATTGCTCCAAGCAATGGTCCCCACATGCAAAATCGGCTCAAACAAGGGTTGTTGGGCTGCTTCCAGTTAGCAGTGCCAGCCAGCCCAGCCAGCTAGCACCAGCCTGCCCAACAGCCTCGCATGCTTGTTGCTGGGCGATGCTAGGCGCTGGTGCTTCCCAATGCTAGGCGCTGGTGCTGGCCTTCGCATCTCTTGCACCACCTCTCGCACACCATTGCTAGCATAGCCAGCATGCGTGCTGCTAGCGAGCCACACATGCTTGTCCCCCTTTGCCTTGCACTATGCGCATCAGCCTCGCAGCACATGCCCTAGCAACACACCATGCATCGCGCCACGCACCACGCACTACTCGCACACGCATCAACCATGCACCCCACGCACTTGCGCCATACGCAATGCTAGCCCAGCCAGTGCACCTACGCACGCAAGGGCCTAGCATGCGTGCTGGGCGATGCTGCAAGGTGCCCCTCGCACTAGCACACATCAGCCAGTGCCTAGCACTGCTATGCTTGGTGCGAGGCACGCACACACGCACATGCACATGCGCCAGTGCCTAGCACTGCGATGGTTGTGCTTAGTGCGTGTGTGGCCCTGTCATGCGCACCTAGGCATCCAGGCTAGCACGCTGCTAGCTGCGATGGGCTGCCTGGTGCTTGTGGTGCTTGCAATAGGCTGCCATGGCACGCTTAGGCTACGATGGTGCGCCTAGGCTGCGATGATGCACCTAGGCTGCGCCTAGAGCTTGCGATGGGCTGCCATGGCACGCCTAGGCTGCGATGGTGCACCTAGGCTGCGCCTAGCCATGCTAGGTGCATGCTAGCTCGAACTAGCCTAGCATCCACATGGCTAGGCCAGTGTGTTGCTAGGGCTATGTTTATACTTGTCGCTTTGTGATTTTGCGACGCTCGGTCTCGACGCCCTAGGCTCGATATCCGATGTCTCTATTCGTAAAACTCTGTCGACTCATTAAATCCTTTCGATTAATTCATTGTCTCAGATTGGTGATTCGATTGGGTTCGACCCGAAGGGTTCATTTGAGATTAAGCTGTAATATCAATTGTACCTCGATATTACTAATCGAAAGCGGCGTCCACCTAGGCATTCTGATCACTTGATCTTACTGAAGAATTAACTCTGTAATAATTTTGAACCCTCTATCGGAACAATACACTTGTTGGAAGGACACCATTCCTTTCATTCTTTTTCCATTAGAATTTGGTTGTAACCTGCGTATCCATCCATGAAGGATAACATCGCGTGTTCAGTCGTATTATCGAAACAAGTGTGGACGAAGCACCTTAAGTTTGCTGCGTCGCACATGAACCAAACTGGATGGACCCCATCCTAGCCTACAAACTTCTAGGAGAAATTACCGAAGACAGAAACTTAGCCTCTAAGCTGAAAAGAATCAGCTCAAGATTCATCATCTTCAAAGGAGAACTGCTGAAAAAAAATCCTTCTCAGCCCTACTACTGAAATGCGTGGGACCGACAGATGCTGATTATATCCTTCGGGAAATCCACCTCGGCATCTGTGGAAACCACATCGGGGGAGAACATTGGCCCACAAGGCACTAAGGGCGAGATATTATTGGCCCACCATGATCATGGATGCTAAGGAGCTGTTCAAAAAGTGCGAAAAATGTCAAAAATTTGCACCGATCATCCATCAGCCAGCCCGAGGTCTCCAGCCGATCCTGAACCCACTTCCATTTGCTCAACGGGGGCTGGATATCTTGGGGCCGTTTCCGGATGCTCCATACCAGAAAAGGTGGCTGATAGTGGCATCGACTATACCAGCAAATGGATCGAAGCCGAAGCAGCCTCGAACATCACAAAGCAAACTATCAGAAAATTTATCTGACAGAATATTATCACTCGATTCGAGGTTCAGAAGGTCTTTGTCTTTGATCATGGGAGGCAATTCAACAATCTACCGCTAAGGCGGTACACTGATCAGTTCGGCATCAAGTTGGCTTATTCTGCAGCATGCCATCTGCATAGTAATGGTCAAGCCGAAGCTACAAACAAGCAAATCCTTAACACACTCAAGAAGATAGTTGAGGATCAAAAGTCCAAGTGGATAGAGGAACTCCTAGGAACTCTCTGGTCATTTTAGACAACTGAAAAAGAGGCTACGGGACATTCACCTTTTGAACTGGTGTATGGATCCGAAGCCGTCCTTCCAGTGGAAATTGGCACAGAAAGCTTACGGGTACATCTCTTCTCAGCCAAAGAAATTGAACAGCTCATGAAAGAATCCCTCGATTTTCTAGATGAGGTTAGAGATTCGGCTCGAGATAGAATGGTTGCATACAAACAAAGAATCAGAAAATTCTACAACCGAAGGTTCAATGCAAGACCACACAAAGTTAGGAATCTAGTTCTTTGAAATGTTGCAGCTGTGCAAAAAGGTCGCATTCATGGGAAACTCTCAGCCACTTGGGAGGAACCCTATGAAATCTATGACGAACTTCAGCCTGGAACCTACTAACTTTGTCAGTTGGATGGAACCGAGCTAAAGAACCACTGGAACGCTGATGTACTAAAAAAATATCATGTGTAAGCCCTTCGAGGAAGAACAATCTATGTAAGTGTATCTTTTTAAATTAATGAAAGGCCTCCGAGCCATCATTCTCATCAATTTTGCAAGTTTCCATTTTCTATCTTCTATGTTTTTTGAAAAAGGATTCCCTTCGGCACTGTCCGAAGTATAGCCCAACAGAGGCATTGTACTTCGGATTGCCGTCAAACCTGCCCAACAAGGAACTATAATTTCACCACCGAAGTATAGCCATATTAAGGCACAGTACTTCGGATAGATCAATTCCTTGGGGCAAAAAGGCCGTGGACAAATCTGAAGCATAGCCAAACACTGGCATGGTGCTTCAGAGGATTTATATCCGAGGCATTGCCAAAATATGGGCTTTGTGTCTCGGATAGTCATTCCCTTGGATTAATTTCAAGGATCGAGTTAATACTGCTCTCAAAGTCTAGGACTTATAAGCAATGAACTAGTAGATTCTTCAAAAACAAAACAAGAAGAGAAAAGAAAAGAACATAAACTTCAAAAATTGCACTAAGACCTTAGAAATTTTGCTAAGGCAAGGCTGCGTCTACACTGGAAATTTCAAGCAAACACCTTAGAAATCCGAAGATTACAACTACAAATTTCTGGGGGGGGCAAGAAGTGCCCAACCCATTCTTATTTCTTCAGCAAGATAAGGCAAAGTAATTCCATATCGAAGCTCAACACTTAGAAAATTTTTGCAAAATTCATAAAAAAGCAAGAAGCAAAGCTGAGTAAAAGAAGCAAGGCAATTGGAAAGAAAAGAGACAATGCATTTCAAAGCAAACAAGTTATGCTCCGATCTATGAGCTACATCAAATCAAGTCTGAATAAACGGAGAAATATCCTAAATCGGCAGCCGCCCACAAGCGAAAAATCACAACTGCCGAACTAAGTACAACTACTCAAAAACAAAAACAAATAAAGAGTTTTTACATCAAGGCAAGCTGAAGCAAATATTCAAAGGCAAAAACAAATGCAGCAAAGTTTAAAATTAAGAACAAGTTGATCCGCAAGATTCTGTAGACGACTGCCCGAGTTCCTATGCTTCAGCATTGGCAAGATCAAGCTGAGCAGCTGCACTTGGACTCTTACAGGCCTCAACACCAGCTGAAGAAGAGGCAGGCTGAGCAATAGCTTTCTCAGACTATTTCTTAGCCGCTTCCTTCTCTTACCTCTCAACTTCCTCTTTCTCTCGAGCCTCAGCTTCATCTTGACGAGCCAAGGATTCAACTTCGGCCTAGTTGGCCTCCCTTATGTGAGGGTCATGCTCATCTCAGGACCAGGCTTTTGCCTGATCCCAATTAATGTTGAGCTCAACATGGAAATCCAGTCGTCGAGCTACATTAAAACCATTCTTATAACCCTCGTCATACCGGGCTTTGGTGTAGATCCTGACTTCCAGCAGCTTTTGAGCTTCTTCAAGATCAGCCTAAGTCTTAGCAGCCTCCTTCTTTTGAGTATTTAGTAGATCCCGAGCATCCTTGAGCTCGTTCTGAAATTGGGAGGACTCTACCTGTTTGGTGTTCACCTCGTTCTAGAGTCGCTGAATTTCATTTTAAAGATCAGTTTGGCTTCTCAACGACTCTTTCCTCCTGCCTTCACTGCATACCCTGAATCTAAGATTCGAGACTAGGGATGTCCTCAACCCCATACTTCTTCACCAATTTGGATCCTTCATCCAAGACGGGGAATATATGATCCTCTAGATTCTTGAAGACAGTCTCTAAGGCATTCCTGGTTGCAGCAGCCTCTTCTTAAGCAGTTGTGGCACGAAGCCCAGCAAGATTAGCTCGGCATTCGGCCTCGTCCAGCTTAAACTTCAGCTCCTCATTTATTTCCACTGCTAGAATGTGGTTTTGAACGACCTGAAGGAGTTAAAAGCTAATCAGACGAAATGAAAGAGTTATACAAAAAAAAAATTAAGCGAATATACTTAAGTGCAAGGGGTTATCTAGGCTCGGCAAGAAGATCAGGCACCGTCACACTAGGCTCGACAATCTCAGCAATAGCCCTGATTGACCAAGATTTATCTTTCTCCAGCTCGGACAGGCCAGACAGGTCGCCGAAGAATAAGATAGCTACATCTCGATGCGACTAAAGGGCATTCCTGGTGCTGTCAGGGACAAGGAGAAATGGGACTGATTCGAACCCCATGTCAGCAGAATAGAAAGTTCTAAAGGACTTGTCCACCGAGTTAAAGGCACATCAAATCCCTTTGCAGTCTCTGCTTTCGTCTCAGCTTCAACATCCTTCAAGGTCTCAGCATCGAAGCCCTTGGGCTTCCCACCAAGGATATGCACCTCTCCATCCTCAGTCTGGACTATCAAGTCGTTCAGAACATCAGCTTCTCGCTGAATCTCGTCAACAAAAGGCTTGGCCAGATGCCAAGGAGATGGAGATGGAGTCGAACCCTTGGACTGAACCTCCTGAGTCTCAACCCGCGGCTTAGGAGGTGGAGTCTTCTGTTGAACCCTCGCCGGGAATCTCGGGAGGAGGAGTCTTTTGTTGAGTTTCTCCCTCGGCAGGGACCTCGAGGGGAAGAGTGGTCTTCTCCTTGATCTCCTCTGGCTTCTCCTCTTCAAGCCGAGGTCTCTTCGCAAGAATTGGGGCAGCTTGAAACTGCCCTGGTCCTATAATAACTCTTCTTTTCCTCGGACTAGACATCTCCTCGTCCGAAGATATTTCTTGAGCAACCTTAGTTGGCTCTCCTATGTTCTCTTCTTCTTCGTCGGACTGCCAAAGAAGGAACAAGGGGGCAAAGAGTCGTATGAGAAAGAGGAGAAAAAAAAAAAAAAACAACCAAGCAAGACATTAGCAAATTAAGACAAGTTCAAAGACTCACCGAAGTCTCCAGTAGACGTTCGTCTTCATCCTCTTCTTCTTCTACTCTTGGCTCAGCAGCAGGAGTAGAAGGCCCAGCACCACTACTGGAATCCTCGGCGACCCTAGGTGTTCTAGCTAAGAAAAAGTGCGAGCTGCAGCGGCTTTCTGTTCAGCAGAATGAAAGAAATACGGGTCAACTTTCTTGTACCAAGATTTCTACTATTGATACTCAGCCCCGCTGACTACCTCAAACCTCTTTTCGTGCAAGCTGAGAGGTCAATCCTTCGAGTAAGTGATCTTCGGGGTGTTGGTAATCGGATTCCTTGCCTGATCGATTTCAAGCACTTCGTAATTGATGCCGGAATTCTCTTCGTACAACACTAAAAAGACAAAAACAACAGTTAGTTTCAGCGAAGAAAATATATATCAAAGAACAAAAGAAATAAAAAATAGTCCTTAACCCCAACTGAGCTCCTTACCACCTTGGTATCTTCGGCTGAGGCAGCCGACAACAACGAGCATCTTCTCTTGGAAGATGTAATGGTAGCAGGGTAGCCAGGTAGTGGGCACGTCCTTCATTCGGCCTATGGCCCCTCGCACTGGGGTCCGACCGAAAAGTGTCATCTGCTTCTGATCCGCTTTGGAAAACTCATCAGAGCCGATGCTAAGCATGCTAGGGTCATGCTTTCTCAGATACCTCGGCGCACCGAAGTAGTTGGGATGGTCTTCATCTTGGGGCTCCTTTACCCAGATCCAATAACCCCTCCATTCTTTATCCGAGGTATCGTTCTGCCAGATCGAAAGGTAGCCCTTCTCATCTTCAATCTGCCACCAACCAGGGCCATGAAATCTATTGGCCTGGGTGTTCGACACCAGCTAGTTTGTGCTTGCAACAAAACAATGAACACTCGGTGTGAATCCGTAAAACAGGCACACCCAGAGATAAATCATCACCCTTCGGATGCTCACGGGAGTAAGTTGGCACAACGAGATGCTATACCCGTTCGGCACCGAGGTTATGAAATAGTGAATTGGGAACCGAGTATAAACTTCAATATAACCAGCGAAGGATGGTGAATTCTGTCTTTAGCAGTAGGCATCTAGCACCAGTACTCGTCTTCCTCCATAATTCCGTAGCAAACCTCAAGTTGCTCAGCAAAGTAGAATTCGGCGCTGTTTTCAATCCACCATTTATAAGGCGAAAACGACATGAGGCCAACGTTTTCATTTTCATCCAGCCACTCCCTTTCCTCAGGTGTTAAAGGCCTAGACATCGAAGTCGCGCTTCGGCTAGAGGTGCTAGCTTGTCCCAAAGCATAGGGCGGAAAAGTAGTTAAAGGGACAACACTAATTGCAGAGCCACTAGAAGCGGCGGTAGCGCTAGTCCTAGCCCTAGGGTTCTGGTCGCTTAGGGGAGGCATCATGTCCAAAGGGGGTTCCATCGCGTAATCAAATGCGGAACCTCCTCCTCCTCTTTAATACTCGGCTCAGCCTCTACCTTTTTCTTTCCACGATCGCCGACCATTTTCGAAGGTGGTTGCGCGAGAGAGGGAAAAAGAGGAGGTACTTGGAAAAGCAATAAAACCGAAGAAAATTTGAAGAAAATTACCTTGGTCAGATGCCGAATTTGCCGATCTATGAGTTCAGAGCAACAAATTTCAAATTCAAGCCTCAAATTGCTGAATATGAGTGAAAAAAGAAAAAGCGTTTAGCAACGAAGATTAGCAAGAAGAAATCGAAAATTAGCAAAATGAGATAAGGAGAAAGAATGGGACGAATGGCTTAAATACCTTCTAGAAATAGCAATCTTGGGAGTCCGCGCCACTAAAATCCCCACTAACTCCACTTCAATGCTCCACCTTTCCGTCTTCTTCTCTAATTAGTCGCCCACTAAACCATCCACATCCTTCATTAACTCTAAACAACTGTTATAACCTCAATAACCACAAAAATTTAAGTGCTAATTAAATCATTTACTTCCCTCCAATTTGCAAGTTAAAACCCACTTCATCACAATTCTGAACCGGGTCTGGGGGGCAAGTTGTGGGTCCAATTCACTTCAATTAGGTCGGTCCACAAATGATTTAATTACAAAAGCCCAAAGAAGGTTCAACCCTCAAAGACATGCCAAGTCAGTCAAAGGCCCAGTCAACATGGTAAACCCATTTGACCTCAAGGTCCATTTATCTATTAAGAAAGGTATAAAAACCTTCACTCTCTTCTCTCTACATTCATTCACTTTAAGCCTCAAGCAATTAATACTTTTGCATAGCTTTTTCTCTATAAACACTATTCTGACTTCGGCATCGGAGGGGCCTTCCTCAACACAACCCCCGAGGCCAGTTTATGTGTGTTTGCTGTGTAGGAAACCCTCGTCCCAGTCATCACTTGGGCTGAGTTCAGTCTTCAGTCCACAAGTAAGGTCCAGACGAAGGACCTATTCTTTTCACCCGAAACACCTCTTATTATATATAACCATTCTCTTAAGTCTTAACATGCAACCAGCCTTCCTCTAGATGTTCAGAGAAAATGAAAAGAGATCACAACTTTAGACAACCTATCTTTTTAGTTGTACATTATTACTTCTACAGCCCTATATTACAACTCTGCCAAACCAAGCTTTCTACATTAATATTTGCTTTCTTTAAAATTACTGGGTGTAACTTTATTCAAAAATAAAAATGTTAAATTATAACTTTTAATAATGAAAAATTCTTATATGTGGCTAGTCATAGTGAGGGTTACTTAGTTAATGTTACAGATGTTACTTAGTGTTATAAGGGTTACTCCATCAGTGTTTTAGAGTTTAATCGGTCAATGTTATAGTGTTTGCTTGGTTAGCATTTTTGGGGCGTCAGTGTTAATGGAGTTACTCGATCAGTGTTACAGGGATTATTTAGTGTTACAGGGGTTATTTCGTCAGTGTTATAAGGATTACTCGATCAATGTTATAAGGGTTACTTTGTTCTTATTATAACCGGCCACATGGTTTGGTCAACCACACACAAGACGGACGATTCAATATTTATCTTATAATTTTATTATTCTATTATCATAATATATTCGTTACTTCAAAATAAATCCATTTACTTCTATAATGTATTTTAATAAGCGACTTCACAAATATTTCAAACTTTAAATTACAATTATTAGAAAAATTTAATGAAGATCCGCCAAGATTTGAAGACTTCGGAGGAAATCATACCTAAGTATTCTAAATTCATATTGATCTCCCATCTAGCTAAATTAAAGACATTAAATCACAACTTATTTTAGAAATTTCATCCAATAATATGAAAATAGGAGCAACTCCAAACTGATATCTTCTAATTGCTCTGACCATGTTACTTGCGTCACTTTCAAGAACTATCAACCCAAACTCTTTTTTTTTTTTTTTTTTTTTTTACGGGAACCCAAACTCTTTCTTAAAACCACCCACATCTTTATGAGCGGTATTACTATATTTTTTATTTTACATGTATGATTTTCAAATGATTATTAAACCATGAGTAAAAAATTCAAATAACATATATATTTATGATAAAAAGTTTTATCTTAAAATTCAATAAACAACTCGGGCATCGTACATGACACAAAACTAGTCACAATATAAGTCATGTAAAAAAAAAAAGGTAATTCAATTAGTAATAAGGTTCATTTATATTAATAAATCAATTATTAAATTCCTATTAGCTTGTAATAATGGCTGATAAAACTCCGTGTTCGAAGAAATGAAGCGAGTATAAAATACGAAAGGACTAGTATTTTATGTCATTTGCATGTCTTTTATTTTATTCCTTTTTATTTTTTATATAATTATTTTATTAATTGAAAAAATGAATAACTAGTGCTCAATAATATTCCTGTCAAAAAAAAAAAATATGCTCAATATAAGAGAAGTGAAAGATACAATTTTTGGGGTTTCATAGTATGTTAATGGTATCTTAAACACACTTTGTTTTCCTTCCTCATTTACTTAATATTTTAGGCATTTTGGGTCATTTTGATCTCATTAATATGTGCGTCGAAATTTATTGTGTGTTCTTGATTCTCCTGTTTATTATCCAAGTTCAATGGAAATTTAGATGCAAAGATAAATTGTGGTATTTCAGGAAGCATTTCGAAGGTAGATGACAGAGTTTTTTAACCATCAAGAATTCAAGATCTAGCAAGGAAGAAGTATGTACTTTGTTTATTTTGTTCATTTTGTAACAAAGAAGCTAGTACAACATCTTTGAGTAATTTAGCGAACTTTTTATTTAGTTTGTAATACTTTTATTAAGTTTATTGAGCATATTTCCAAGAAAAAAAAAACCTTGTAAGCGCAAATTGAATTAATATATCTTTTTATATATAAAAAAAAAAAAGTAAACACAAACACTTAATTATAGAACCGAGAAAATATTATTCCTTTTGTTTTTGTCAATACATTTGTTTTATTTGACCATTTTTTCATTTAATTCATCACATTTATATTCGGTAACTTTAGAACATATTTTTTTTTTATTATTATTTCTCTCTTTTCCCGAAAACCCCACTTAAAATATTTTATCATTTCTCTCTATTTCATGGTCCTTACTTAAATGATTAAAAAAAGAGTAATTATCATTGATACCCTCCAACTTTTGGCTTTTATCTTTGATACTCATCATTAAATTTTCATTATCAGCGGTACCCTCATAATTTTCACCTAATTACTATAGTAAGCACGCCGTTAATAAAAAGTTAATGTAGTTAATTGGAAACGTTTTAGTTGGAAAAATGAGGAAAAGACTTCATTGCCCTCCCATTTAATCTCCATCCAACCTTTCCCTCCAACATTTCCCTCTTAAAATCAGTTCCCACCACACTAACCTTATAAATACCTCTTCTCTCTCGTTTTTCTTGCTTTATCTTTCTCTTTCGTTTTTTTTTTTGCTTTCTCAATTTTTTTTTTGAAGTCAAATCTGCAATGGCTTCCTATTCTGGCACAAGATCATCTGCAAGCAATAGAAATTTAATAGGTGTGTGGGTTAAAACCATTACCTGCAATTGTAATCCTCCAAGATCTGCAGACATTAGGTTCTCAAACTCAGCAGCTAATCCTGGAAGGCCCTATTACAAGTGCAGGCTTTGTGATTTGTTCTTGTGGCTCACTGATGAACATATTGTAAGGGATGTTGGTGGCAGACCTGGTGACATGTCTGAAGCAGCATATGTTCAACTATTAAGGGCAGAATTCACTGAGTTCATGAAGAAGACAGATGACTTTGCTAATTTTGTTCATATGGTTGTTAAGATTACTGTTGTTATGTATTTGGTCTTGTTGGTTGTTGTTTTGAAATAGATGTAGTTCAAGAGTGGGTGTGTGAGTTCCAATGAGAACTTAGTTGTGAGATGTAATTTGAATTGATATTAATAAAAATGTTTGCTTTATGTTACTCCCCTGTTTCAGTAATTATTAACACTTAATGGTGCACTAACAAGAACAAAGTAGTCAAATTAGGGAAACTAACAAGAATAAAGTAGTAAAATTAGGAACAATAAAAGGCATATATTAACTGTTATAGCAAATGTACTACAACCCAAACATACTGTTTCAGAAGGTTACATATCAAAAGTTAACTTGTACCAAGTTCTTGTCTCACCAAAAAAAAATTAACCAATTAGCAATGTGAAATGCAAGTCAGCTTGATCATTCAAAATAAGTGTGAAATGCAAGTCAGCTTGATCATTACCTTCCAGCAAAGTCAATACTGGCCTGCATCTGTCAAGTCCAAGTGTTGAATTAAACCTCTCAACAAAGTTTAAAGTGTTGGAGTCATTGCACACATTTGGATCAAATCTGTGTTTACTCCACTTAGATTGATGGCCTAAATCTGCAAACCATTTCATGACAGTCTCCCCACCTTCCTTTTGAAGTCTCTCCATTACTTTTCTGAATGTGAATTTGTTAGTAGCATTGCAAGCTCTCCAGAAAAGGGTGTACATAAGTGGACCTGGGAAAGCTTTCTTGAAATTTCTACTCAAGTGTCTGCAACGGTACCTTCTCTTAGCTTCAGGCCAAACAGTTTTCAATGCAACATCAACACCCTACAACAATCACATATATCAATGTATGCCATTAAATATAGCAATAAAGAGATGAATAAGTGAAATATACACACCTTCTGCCTGTCAGAAATGATTGTCCAGTCTGTCCTCCCTGAAACTTTGACTATGTTGTGGATGTGCCAGAAAAATAACTCTAACTATCTTTGTCTTCACTTCGAACACTAGGCGAAAAAGATAAATAGGCACCAGTTCAAACCCCCCTAAGGCACCGGTTTTGAGCCGTTGGGGATTTGAGGGATGAACCGGTGCCAACTAAAGCATTTGGCACCGGTTAACCGGTGCCAACTTAAGGCTTTGGCATCAAGTGGGCACCGGTTAACCGGTGCCAACTTAAAGGGCGCCAATTTTTTTTATTATATTAAATGTAATTGGCACTGTTTTTAAGCATGAACCGGTGCCAATGCCTACGTTTTTAGGGTATTTTCATTTTTACCACCTTCAAATAACCACTTAATTGAATTTACCACCTCCAAAAAAAAAAGATTTACTTTACCACCAACAAAATTTCCAAAAAATCGATTTTACCACCAACTAACGGATTCCGTCCACGAATCCGTTAGTAGGGCCCACCTTTTTGACGTTTCTTCTTCATCTTCCCCGATCTTCCGTGTAAACCAACCAGCAACGAAATCAACTACCTCGGTTGGTCGGAATTTCGTGTGTGACTAAGGAGGGGCCGGAATTTGGTGTGTGGGTTAGGGAGGTGGTCGGAATTAGGTGGTGGTTAGGGTTTTAGGAGTGCGAAATTTGGTGGTGGCTAGGGTTTTTAGAGTGGTCGGAATTAGAAGGGGATTTATGGGTGGTCGGGATTTGGTGGCTGCCAAAAACTAAGAAGCCAAATCACCAACAACAAGGATACAAATCGATTATCATCAACATTTCTACAAACCAAAGCAATTAATCCATTACAATACCCACAAATCGAAACCTCAAAACCAGAAAAAGAATTGGGTAAATCAAACCTTGTCAATCGTTTTTAGCATCAAGCTCAGAACCCCACTTCAATGGAGTCGATTCCAGGTGACTTCCATGGTTGAGGATAAGAAGACGACGGTCAGAGGAGAGAGAATGAGCGAGATGAAGTCTGATTAAATGGGTGTTGTTGATTGATTAAGGAATGCCAAGCCTTGGAAACGCATTTGAAGCGAAGTAGTGATTTAGTGGGTAATCGAAAAGAATGGAGGTGATTAACTCCATTGGAAGAGACGCCATTGTTGTGGCTTTCGAGAAAACAGAGCAAAAAAATAAAGAAAAATTGGTGGAAAGGTGGTTGTGGCTGTGCGGTGCGGTGGTGGGGCTGGTCGCGGTTAGGTGGTGGGGGCTGGTCGTAGCGGTTAGGTGGTGGGGGCTGGTCGTGGCTGGTCGGCGGTGGGGGTCCTGACGGTGGCAGCAACACCGGTTGATTAATGGGGATTTTTTTAATTTTTTTTTAAAACTTACCCAATAATATGGCGACACGTGTGCAAGGTAGGCCCCACTAACGGATTTATGGACGGAATCCGTTAGTTGGAGGTGATTGGTGGTAAAACTGATGTTTTATTTTTTTATGAGGTGGTAAAGTAAATCTTTTTTTTTTGGAGGTGGTAAATTCGACAAAGTCATTATTTGAAGGTGGTAAAAATGAAAATACCCTAATTTATAATAATATTAATCCTAATATTACTCACGTACATCCTGCATTATAATAAAAATAACTAATAATAATAACTATTATTATTATTATTATAATATTAATAATAATTATTATTATTATTATATTAATAATAATTATTATTATTATTTTAATAATAATAATTAATATTATTATAATATTAAATATAATAATTGAAATAATAACAATACATAAATATTGATAACACCAAAATATAATACTAATTAGAAAAAAGTGTCATAATTACAAACAATATTAATCAGTAATGAAGTACACAAGTTCAAACAGAAATGATACTTACAAAAGAAATGTGATGAAGGACGCCAACATGTCTCGAAACTTCATTAAGTTCTTCGCTCGTGAACGGAAGTCCCGTTTGTCCCTTGCAAAACTTGGAATACACAAAACGTAAGTTATGAGTGAATTACTTAGGTTATATATGCATGTTAAAATACATTTACAAGTAAGGCCTATTTGACTGTTATGATGCCTATTTCCTACATTTCTTATCAAGTGAAGTCATACTAGCTCATAACATGTCATTATCACTTATTTATAGGTGGCTATGGCTTGAAATTACAAGAAAAGAGCAAGTTAGGGGTTTTAGAACGCATTTTCATCCAAAATGGCCCAAGTAAGGCCTATTTGACCACTATGATGCCTATTTCGTACATTTCTTATCAAGTGAACTCATACTAAATCATAACATGTCATTATCACTTATTTATAGGTGGATAAGGCTTGAAATTACAAGGAAAGAGCGATTTAATGGTTTTAGACCCATTTTTAACCAAAATGGCCCAAGTTAGGCTTATTTAACTACTATGATGCCTATTTCCTACATTTCTTGTCAAGTGAACTCAAACTTAGGAAAAACATGTCATTATCACTTATTTTTAGGTGGCTAAGGCTTGAAATATCAATAAAAGATTCAATTTAAGGGTTTTAGACCCATTTTCAACCAAAATGGCCCAAGTTAGGCCTATTTGACTACTATGATGCCTATTTCCTACATTTCTTGTCAAGTGAACTCAAACTTCATCAAAACATGTCACTATCACTTATTTATAGGTGGCTAAGGCTTGAAATATCCAGAAAAGATTCAATTTAAGGGTTTTAGACCCATTTTCAAGCAAAATGACCCAAGTTAGGCCTAATTGACTACTATGATGTCTATTTCCTACATTTCTTGTCAAGTGAACTCAAACTTAGTCATAACATGTCATTATCACTTATTTATAGGTGGCTATGGCTTGAAATTTCAAGGAAAGAGCAATTTAATGTTTTTAGACCCATTTTTAACCAAAATGGCCCAAGTAAGGCCTTTTTGACTACTATGATGCCTATTTCCTACATTTCTTATCAAGTGAACTCAAACTTAGTCATAACATGTCATTATCACTTATTTATAGGTGGCCATGGCTTGAAATTACAAGGAAAGAGCAATTTAATGGTTTTAGACCCATTTTCAACCAAAATGGCCCAAGTTAGGCCTATTTGACTACTATGATGCCTATTTCCTACATTTCTTGTCAAGTGAAGTCATACTAGCTCATAAAATGTCATTATCACTTATTTATAGGTGTCTATGGCTTGAAATTACAAGATATAGTCAACGGCATACCTCTTCAAGTTGTTGTGTGTTTGTACAATGACTCACTATGTCAAACATGAATCTCATCACGTATAGGCCACAATCAACTCCGTTCTCTTGTTGTGCGCACTAGCATAAGGAACAAAGTGCATGAATCAAACAAGAAAAGAAAATTAGCAACATCTTACGCATTGGTTATTACGAAAATCACAATATCAAGTGGCATTACCTTCGGTGATTTCCATGTAGGACCTCGAGGAGCTCGACAATTTATCTTCTTCATAACACTATATAGAAAAGTAAGTTCAAATTTGATTGGTATGATTAATAAATTAGTTAGGCTATGATAAGCAATAGCAAGAATTGAAGCTATATTTACTTTTGCAGTATGGACTTCACGAGGCGCTTTCTTGGATGAGGTAACCGAGCAAAATCAAAAAGGAAGATTGTGTTACTGGAAACACAAATTACCAGTAGGGTCCAATGATAACTACGTACATACATTCACAAGAGACAAACAAATCAATAATTAGGCATGTACAACATATAAAATGAAGAAACAAATGAATTTGACATAATCAGACGTACTTCTCATAATATGGGGCGAATATAAACTTGTCTCCCGCACGCACTGATTCCTTGATACTCCGTTCAACATAGTACAACACGTCAGCGTGGTTGCCTAAGATTCTAGCAGTGGAGATCTGCTCAGGGCATAACCACCCAATTTGACACGGAGAATCAATCTCAAGTAAGTGCTCCTAGAGTGCTCTACATGCATGATAATAGAATATTAATGGAACTAAACGACAATCACCACTAAACTAAATAACATAAATTGAGTACTAGTTGAATTACCTGATGCATGTTTGAATGAGGGAAATGTTAAGCATTGCACCACTTAGAAATTTCGTCACATCTTCTTTGAATAGCCATGTCGTTGCATCCGAATGGGGCTGTCACTAGGAAACACACAAACACGGTTGTGCAAATAAGTTAACTCCTTAGAGAGCGATTGAATCACCGTGTCTACAACTAGTGGAGTAGCTTGCATAGCTGAACCTCGCGAAGAGCTCTTATTCGACGTTTTTCCACTAACCGACCCATGTTCATTCCTCTTCTTTGGCATTGGTTGATCAATGCTTTTTAGCCCCTCCACCCTCTTCTTTGGAGTTTGGCTTTTCCTCGATGGCTAATAAGACAAATCACACAAATGGTTAGAAAAGAATCACACAAATCGGGTATAGATTAAAGCGTGAACTCTAAATCTTAATTACCTGGTTCATCAACCGTATCCAAGAACATGGACATTGCACAAAACTACCTTTCGCTGCCCAAAGTGTAGTAAACTCATCCTCCTCTACGGACACAGGTATTAGGATGTCCTCGAACCCGGGAACCACGGAATTGATCCCGACCGAATAATGCTCTAGCCTAAGCGGTCGCAAATGGACCGTGCCTTGTTCGGCCGGTTGTGCACTACCATATGCAACCACATTCAAAGCTCCACTGCATGATTCACCCGGGTGAAGAAGTTCACAACGGGTCTCTTCCTACACCAATCAAGAAGATCACTTGTAAGAACAAAAAAATATCACAAGTTGTTGACGTCTACAATTCTAAAATTCGACTAAGTTGTTGAAATCATGGCACTTAATAAGATAGACAACATAAAAGTGAAAACTACAGTTTATAGTTTCAGAAAAAAAGTAAAACACAAAAAAGAAAGTCAAACATAAAAGAAAAACACAAAAAAAGTTAAAAAAAAAAAAAAAAGTAAGGCCTATTTGACAATGTCAAACAAAAAAGAAAAACACAAAAAAAAGGTAAATAAAAAAAAATTAAGGCATATATATTTGACAAAGTAAAACAAAAAAAGAAAAACACAAAAATTAAGTAAAACAAAAAAATAGTAAGGCATATGTGACAAAATAAAACAAAAAAAACAAAAACACAAAAAATAAGTAAAACAAAAAAAGAAAAACAGCAAAAGAACGAGCAACAACAAACAAGCAACAACAACACAAATCCAACAACACAGAACCAGCAACGGAACCAGAAAACCAGCAACCGCAACAGATCTGCTGTCTGCCGATCTGCTGATCTGCTGACTACAGGCAGCTGATCTGTTGACTGCTAACTGTTGTTGTTGACTGCTGCTGCTGGTGACTGCTGTTGCTGGTTTTGGTAGTAGCCAGCAACACTAAAAACGGCAATAGCACACAACACACACAACATCACAGCCACAGCAACACACAGCACACAGAAACAGCAAACTCGAAACAGAAACAACAAACCTGAAATAGAAACAGCAAACCAGAAACAAAAACAGCAACAGCAAACCAAAAACAGAAACAACACAGAAAAACCAGAAACAGAAGCAACAACACCGCAACAGCAACACAACACAAAAGCACAACAATAGTAGCACAGCAACAACAATTACAAAAGCACAAAACCATCTTGAAAAATAAGTAATCAAATCACCTGTAGAATTGGAAATTCCTGAGGTGTTGGATTATCAAGCTCCCTTGAGTACACATGTGCAGGATTACCAACTTGGAACAGTATATTAATAGTGCCACCTTAATTAGAACCCACGTAACTCAACATGTTAAAACTTATAGATTTAAAACCACATGATCATGTACCTCCTCGTCTGCATGTATCTCATCTTCTCCTTGTCTTCGGGGGTGACTAGATGAGTCGACCGGTGTAGTTGAGGAGAAAGGCAAGCCCGGCAAGTTCATTTGCTTTGCCCATGCATTGAACTCTTCTCGCATCTCGTTTCGCACTTGTTCCTTAATTGATGACACCGTGGCATCAAAGTTAACCGGTGAGTTCACACTTTCTTGGGATCTTCCTGATTTGGTATATTCGGGACCCATTACCTTCTCCCATCCTAGCAAGCTCCCCCCAGAACCCAATACCCGTCCTGGATGGTAGGGCTTTCCCAAAGCCAAGGTGAAGGGGTCCTTTTCTACTGTTGGGATGAGCTTGCCTTCAACAAGCTCCTTAGTGTACTCAAGCTGTAGCAAAAACAGAAAGTCAACATGAACTTAATATTTATGTCAAGTGATATATATGCAAAAGATTCATGTAGTTCACTAGTTCATAGTTGCTCACAAGTTTATCTGCCATTTCTTTGGTTTCCGAAGCCTTGATGTCCCATTTTCCGGTTTTCTTGTCACGCGAATGCAAAGAACAAAAGAAATCTCCAGCACGACTCACCAACGTACTGGTCGTGGAGTCAGAGGCTACTTCGGAGGACCCTAGAAGCGCAGTGGGGTACACTCCCTCATCCACCCACGTTTCCCTCCATTCATCAAAGGTCTTAACCCCCATACGATGGTAGTATTGCTTCTGCAATGCATTCTTGGAATTCTGCTCCCTCATTTCCTACATAATTAGACATGTTAGTATCATTACTACCAAAATAGTAAATATATTCTACAATTTCCATCATAATTACTTAAACTTACAATTGCTTCTTTTTGGCTTTTTTGAAGAACGAAAGCTTCCCAATCATCCTTCGATACGCTAGACCATATTTGCCATAGGAGTTTCTCTTCTTCGATGACTTCATCATCATTGTCAGCTCCTTTCTTGTTCTTTGGTTTTCTCACAAGTTTTTTTTGTGATAAACCAACGAACTAAGGTAGTCTTGAACCCTCTGAATCTACCCGCAAGTAAGGGTTCAAACACCTTTCGCTTAGCATACTCATTTGGAATGTTAAACAGACTCTACAAGCACAAATAACATTCATTATTAATTAGTTTGCCCATTAAATAACAATAAAGTGAAGAAATTTATAAATGTGGAAACAATACACTTTCCCTTGTATCATTCCAAAATGTGTCAATCAAGCCCGTAGGTACTTTGCTCCAAGGAAGAGTAATGGGGATTTTGCACGCACAAATGCCAACTTGAACAGCATACTGACGACGCCATGTGCCTGTAGGTTGGCATGCCCTGTCATACTCCAGCACCATTGGACTCTTGGGTTTCTTAAAACTTGTCGTCGGACCCCTCAACTTTTTCTTCGCTGGTGCCTTCACCCCCCTCCACTTTGTTCCCGGCTTTGACTGTGGGAAACATAATTCTCACCAAATGTCTCAGAAATTGCATTTTCGATAGGAGGCGCTTGTTCAACTG
Source organism: Chenopodium quinoa (assembly GCF_001683475.1). Lineage (NCBI taxonomy): Eukaryota > Viridiplantae > Streptophyta > Magnoliopsida > Caryophyllales > Amaranthaceae > Chenopodium > Chenopodium quinoa. Next base: position 6,276,283 of record NW_018743252.1, on the reverse strand, counting down.
CAATTTCAAACTCATCAAGCATACGCTCCAAATGATCTTGAGCCTGATCTTCTGCCTCACCCAAATCAGGCTCCTTGTTCACATCATACAGCTCGTCCCCATCCTTAGAGAAATCATCATCATCATCATCCTCGACTCCAATATGGTAGGGATCGTCCGCCATGAGATGTTAATACCTGTCATTACAAACATAACACGTTATTAGTTGTAATATTTATTAATTTGTTAGTAAAGTTATAATCAAATATAGATTGCTGAATTGTAATACAAATCAACATAGAAAATGGGCAAGTAAGTTTCTTCATTCATTTAAAAGAAAATAAGGAAAAAGGGCAAGTAAGTTAACAATTTCATTCGATTTCACCTAAAATGTGATTTAATAATATTTCTACCCCTACAATTTCAAACAAACAAAAAGAAGTACCTCAATCTAATATTCCTTCATCGTGGTCTGATCGCATGTAATTGGCTTGGTCGTCTATCTCATTTGGTACAATAGGTCTAGGAACAGTGAAAGGTGTCGATTCATCAAACGCATCATATTCTTCCTCATCCTCGACATCTCCAACGCCAAGGATTCTTCTTTTGCCGGCTAGCACAATAGACCATTTTGAGTCAGCTGGGTCACTTACGTAAAACACTTGCTTGGCTTGAGATGCAAGGATGAATGGTTCAACATTGTCATTCAGGTGGCCAAGATCTACAAGAGTAAAGTCATTGACATTATGCCTAATATTATCAACAAACTTACACTGGAAAAGAGCAATCATGAAGTCACAATAATCAAGCTCCCATATTTCTTGAATTCGACCGTAGTATGACAACTCTGCATCAACGGGTGATTTATCCTTAACACTTGCAAACTCCCTTGACGATGCCACAAGCGTTACACCACTGTTTTGGGTCGAGGATGATTTCAAATCCTGACGCTCAGTCCAAAATGTGTACCCATTTATGTCATATCCCTCAAATGAGCGAACGTCATCCCTAGGACCATAAGCAAGCCACCTTACTGTATCTGTGACACTCTCATCCATTCCACCCATCACTCGAACACGAAACCAACTCATAAACTTCTTGTTATGCAACTGCATCAGTGCCCTTTCACCTTTCGATGGAAACTCATCACGCAAACTAGCCAAGTGCTCGTCTAGATATGGGTAAACATTTGCAACATGGTGCAACACATATAAGTGTGCTTGTAAGAACTTATCTCGATCAGGTGACATTCGTTTCGACCCGATTGTGCCATGACCATCAAGTCTCCCTTCATGTCGAGAAGTAGGAATACCAATAGGTTTAGCAACGGCTATATAGTCGGCCACAAAATTACCAATCTCCTCAGCCACGGTCCCTCGAATCATACTTCCTTTCGGGTGAGCCCGATTCCTGACTTTATCTTGCAATGTACCCATGTGTCTTTCAAAAGGATAGCACCACCTCATGAACACTGGACCGCACAACTTAATCTCACGCACCAAATGAAGACTCAAATGCACCATTATGTCAAAAAACGAGGGCGGGAAGTACATCTCAAATTTGCATAAAGTCACAACCACATCCGCCTGTAAAGCATCAAGTCTACAAGGATCAAGCACTTTGCTGCATATTGTATTGAAAAACGAACAGAGGCTTGTAATAGCTTCCCTCACGTGCTTTGGTAAAATACCACGTATTGCAATTGGTAGGAATACTTGCATCAGAACATGACAATCGTGAGATTTCATACTTGTCAGCTTCAATTCTCCATTCAAGGATACAAATCTTTTCATGTTAGATGTGTACCCTGATGGAACTTAATGTCGTACAGACATGCATAAAACATCCATTTTTCTGCCCTTGACAATGTGTAGCAAGCCGGAGGTAAATAAGCCTTCTCATCCTTGGCATATTTCTTCTTCGACGCATCTATGGCATTTCCCTTTCCCTTTCTCTTCCCCTTTCCTTTTTTCGAACTCATTTAAGTTTCCATTTCCTGTTCCTTTCCCTTTGTAATCTTTTTCTGAGCCCACAATTCTGGACGAACCCCCATCTTTTCCAATTCTAACCGTGCACCCTTTCCGTCCTTTGTTTTGCCTTGTATGTTCATCAACGTTCCCACGAGAGCATCACACACATTCTTCTCTATATTCATTACATTAAGACATTGCCTAACGTCATGTTCTTTCTAGTACGGAAGCTTCCAAAAGATTAATTCTTTTTTGAAGAGAGCAGTTGAGTCCACAGCTTTTTCTGTTTTCCCAAATACTGTTCGTATACCCTTAACTCGAGCATAAACCTCCTCACCAGTCAATAGCCTAGGCGCAGTCCCCTCTTCCGCTTTCCCATCGAAAGCCTTTTTCTGCCTACGGTACGGGTGATCGCGCCTGAGCAACCTTCGAGTACGCACGTACATCTCTTTGTGACAATTATCAAGGTGTATGCTTGGGGTGTCATCAATACAAATGGGGCATGCTTTTTTTCCTTTGTTCTTGTAACCAGACAAGTTGCCATATGCAAGAAAATCATTAACGGTCCACATAAGAGTTGCACACAATGTGAACATCTCATTCTTATGAGCATCAAAAACTGAAATCCCTTCGTTTCACATCTTTCTCAAATCATCAACAAGTGGCGCAAGATAAACATCTATGTCGTTTCCAGGTTGCCTTGGCCCCGATATCAAAAGTGAAAGCATTACGTATTTCCGTTTCATGACAACCAAGGAGGCAAATTGTAGATCACTAAAAGTACCGGCCATGTGCTGTGTTGGGTACTAAGAGTGCCAAATGGATTCATCCCGTCCATGCACAAACCAAGCCTTAAATTTCTGACTTCATCACCAAATTCTCCAAACTTCATATCAATGTTCTTCCATTGCGGGGAGTCGGCTGGATGCTTCAACATTCTGTTTTTCTTTCTTCCCTCTGCATGCCACCTCAAGTTTTTAGCATCTTTTGGTATTGAGAATAGACGCTTAAACCTTGGAATAATGGGAAGATACCATAACACCTTAGCAGGAGGTCCCTTCGTACCAGCATTGCAACTCTTGCGCTTGTAGCGCGACTTCTTGCATCGTGGACACTCCTCCAGTTGTTCATATTCATTTCGATATAGAATACAATCATTAGGACATGCATGTATCTTCTTATACTCCAAACCAAATGGACACATGAGCTTCTTTGCGTAATAGTAAGACTTAGGAATTTCATTCCCGTCGGGCAACATCTCACTTAACCCGGTCAACAAAGAAGTAAAACTACTGTCCGTCCACCCATGCTTCGACTTAATGTTAAAAAGTGTTAGCACGGCTGATAATTTGGAGTATTTTTTGCACCTAGGATACAAAGGCTTTTTAGAAGCCTCCGATAATGACTCAAACACGTCACCTTCAAAACCACGCATCATCTCATCCACCCCTTCATCCTCAACCTCATCCACATGATCATCCTCAAATCCATCCTCAGCACCATTATCAACAATATGTTCATCATTCCTGTATTCCTCGTCCACACGAATGTCATTGCTTCTATCATCATGCACATCATTCTCAATAACATCCCCACTGTACTCTCCTTCTTCACCGTACCAAATCCACACATGGTATTTAAGCCTAAACCCACGACAAACTACATGATCTCTAATGATATCAACACTATTGACCACCTTCACATTATTACAATCAACACAAGGACAATAGAGGCAATCGAAACCCATTTTGCGCTGATAAGATGAAGCCCTCTCGCAAAACTCTTGAACCCCATCAAAGAATTCCAATGTATCACGTCTACCATACATCCAGCCACGATCCTTCTCCATTAAGTAAATTATCTCTAAACATGGCAACATATTACGAATAATGTATAATTGCTACATCTATTATATATGTAAATCAAATTCAAACACACACCATGCATATAACATTCATATAGATACAAAAATGCATATATGCTTCCAAAGGGTCCTTATCACTCCAACCTAACCCATCCTTGAACGTTTACTCTCACTAGTGAATGTATGTCGACTTTCTAGTTTTAAGGAAAATCCGACAGCATTTCCCCCCAGTTCTCCAAGTACACAATGTAGGTAATAACTTACCCACATATGTACCCAAAGAACATAGTGATCGAGGAAATGGTAAGCCAAGATGTTCCTTAAAATCGAAAAAAAAGACATACATTCACCACCTAAGTGAGAGTAAACGTTCAAGAACAGTCCCAACCGGGGACTATTCAAGACTTTCTCCTAATGAGAAAGCCTTGAACGGGTATCTAGGCATATGATGATGCAAGCATTTCATATATTTATTGTTGTATTTATTTGTCATTATATAATACACAAGTCGTAATAGGTAGCATGAAAAAAGTTTTATCAAAACAATAAAGAGAAAGATATATATATATATATATATAGCTTAGAGAAGTTTATAATTCATACCAATACAATGGATGTATTCTTTCTTACTTCCCACTTGAGCTAAATATGTAGTCTTCAAGCTAAACTTGAACTTCAATTCACATATGAATCTATAAAAATGCAAAAAGAAAAAACAAAACAAAAAACAGAAGTTAGTAAGTATGAGAAATGGATATATAATAAGAAAAAATAGGGGCATATGGTTAAGGAATGAGAGAGAAAATGGGGATAGATTATGCAAAAGCTAGCAATTGTAGCAACCACGCACGGCTAATTAACAAAACGACATACAAACGACGCAAACTAGACAATGACCAAGACAAAAAAAACACACACCCTACAAAAAGGGAACACTCCTAGCACAAACTAGTCAAAAGCAAGGCAACAGAATAACTACTAAATACAACACACTACTACACAGCAACACACCACCACCAACCACCAGAAGCACTACATTGCAGCCCATATAACCACTAATTACACCACCACCAACCACTAGCAGCACACACCACAGCCCATAAAACCACTAATTACACCACCACCAACTACCAGCAGCACACACCACAGCCCATAAAACCACTAATTACACCACCACCAACTACCAGCAACACACACCACAACCCATAAAACCACTAATTACACCACCACCAACCACCACAGCCCATACAACCAATAATTGCACCACCACCAACCAGCAACACTACCACCCACAAAGAATGAGCAAAACAACCATCACAAGAACTAACAGAAAGAAGAAAGGCAAGCTCACCATAGTGAAGGGGGAGCCGTGACAAGAAGGTCGTTGTGCAGGGGGAGCCGTGCGCGTTTAATTGACAAACCCTATTTACAAGAAACTCATAATTACTCAAAAAAGCCAAGAATGCCAAGGAATTCAATGGAAGTGAAACCTAAGCTAGCTACTTACCTTGAAGTTGCTTTAATGGAGGAGAGATACGGAGTGAGGAGAATTGAAGGTGGTGCGTGCAGTGCGGCGACGAACTGCTTCAATGGAAGTATGAGAAAGCTAAGAACTGCTTCGATGGACACCAACGTCAATGGAGTATGCTTGGAGAAGAGAAGAGAAGAGGGAAATTTCGAGGGAAAAACGAAATGAAAAGGTGAAGAAAGACGTTAATTAACCTAGCTAACCCGGTTTTTTTTTTCAAATATGGCACCGGTTTAAACCGGTGCTAATTAACATCATTAACACCGGTTTAAGGAGAACCGGTGCCAACTCTATGCCAAATTGTTTTTTTTTTTAATATATAAGTTGGCACCGGTTTGAACAGGTGCTAATTAAATTAGTGGCACTGGTTTAGTTTAGAACCGGTGCCAACTCTGAAATTTTCAATCCCGCCCATTTCTTTTGGCACCGATTTTCAAGAACCGGTGCTAAAGGGGGGTGCCTATTTCAATTTTTCTACTAGTGTAACAATGGCATGTCCAACTGGGTATCTCTCATTGTTACCATCCAAGGCAACAACAGATAGTAAAATTCCACCATAATTGTGCTTTAAATGAGCACCATCAACTCCAATCAAAGGCCTACAGCCTGCTAGGAAGCCTTGCCACTGTCCAGCAAATGAGATGAATATGTTGCTGAACAAATTAACCCTTGGAATGCTTTCACTCTCATGCCATTCCACAAAATCCTTAGCACCTGGGTTGGTGCTCATTATAACTTCAGCATATCTAGGTAAGTGGCTGTATGACTCATCATGGCCTCCAAATATCTCTTGAACAACATATCTCTTTATCTATACAAGGTGGCTTGCTTCAAGTATATGCCAAACCTCTGAAACAGAAGCTCATTAAAGGCCTTTCCTGGAATGTCTGGATTTGCCCTTATGTCTTCCATTACCTTTGGAGCAGCCCATCTAACTGTACAAATTGGGTTACACATTTCTAACCCCCTGCAGTTATGAACATCTGGCCAAATCTTCTTTATAGCCCAAGTCTTTTCATCTGGAAGCCTACTAACATGCAACCTCCACTCACAACATTGAGCCAAACAAGTTACAGTGTACCTCTTGCTGTCTGCAGCCACCACAGTAATTGCAAAGCCTTCCTGAGCTGCATAATCTTTCAAGGTCACTCTCAAATGGGCCTTGTCAATAAATATCATCCATGGTCTAAGAACTATCTTCCCAAATTTGACTTCTTCATACATCTCCCCTTGCTTATAAAGCTTATCCATATAATTCTCATCATCAAAATCATCAACAAAAGCTGACCAAAAGGAAGGTTCCCAGTTGTCTTCTATGTGGGGAATAGAGGTTACATCCTGCAACTCATCCTCAGGAACATCACCATCAGGGATTACTTCTTCATCTGAGTCTACTGGTTCATCATCATACACACCAACCTCATTATCACCATCCTTAGAACCATCACCACCAGATTCATCACTAGAATCAGCACCAGACCCATCACCAGAACCATCACTAGAACCATTAGGATCACCACCAACACCAACCAAACCATATGTAACCCTCCTTCTAACACTAGGTGCACTACTCTCCCCCAGATTTATGAGTCTTGTAACTTGTTTAGGCACTCTCCCTTTCTGACCAATCTATATACCCTTCCTAATTTGAGTAGTCTTAGGAATTTTTCTAGCAAATATGTTAGGGTCAGTGATAATATTTGATGGTTGGCTGTTTGGACTTGATCTAGGAAGGGGAGTGGTCTGATTAGCTGTGACTTGGGCTGGTGAAAACCTAGGACTTCTTCTCACAACAAGTGTTTTGAAGACAGTGTGTGGTGATTCAGGTGAAGGAGGTAACTTCTCACTCCCAGACCCAATTGAATCCAACTGTTTGGACTTGCCCTTACCCTTCCCAGCACTAGAACCAGCCTTGCCCTTACCTTTCCCACCACTAGAACCAACCTTGCCCTTACCCTGAGCCTTTTCATAGTATTTCTCAAACTCCTTCCTACCCTTACTATATTCTTTGCTAGACTGCTTACTAACACTCTCTTCATATATTTCCTGCATATCAGCAAAGGTTGCCTCTGAATCATGATTAAATTCAGTCTCAAATATCTCATGTAATGCAGGGCTACTAGGAGCAACCACACTGCTAGGCATAAGTTTGGTGTTCTCATTCCCTGACTCAGAAGGAGTGGTATTTTCTACAGAAGGCTGGGAATTCTCAATCACAATCAATGGTTCTTCATTTAAAGGTGGTGATTCAGGTGGTGATTCAAGTTCTTCGAGTACACCCTGGCTAGCTAATTCAGTAACTAACTTGTTCCTCCTAAACTCAGATACTAAGTCATTCATAAAAGTTGAATTTAAAGTAGTCCCAACCAAAATCTCATACATCTTGGCATCAGGGAGTGTCCTAAACATCCTAATCAGACCACCATCATCATTTATTGGTCAATGTTTGCCCCTATATGCATAAGCAAGTATAGGGTTCAAAATAACTACTCCCTTCTTTTGTAAAATATCTTCAAATTCTATCATTAAGTCCATCAAGTTGCACTTATCACAGTCCACATTAATATCAACAATATGCTTCTTATACTTAAATCTCAGTGTAATCGTGTCATCCATTCTGCAAAGTAAATTACACTATCACGAGTTAAGCACAACACAATTCACAAACTAAAGAACACATATTTACACCTAGATTAAGCATACATACAACCACCAACACATCAACACTATAGCATGCAAACTCAAACTCAACAATTTTGAATTATGTAAGTTACAAAGTACAAAATTTAGCACGCATACATAATCATTGGCAAATCCCTCATAAATCAAGGCTAAATCAAACAACATAACAACATAATTCAACATAATTCAACCACTCAAAAGAATCTAAAACCTAGCAACTTAAAGTGAAAATTTCAAAAATTACAACAAAAAATTCAAAAATTACAACAACAAATAAGCACTAACCTTTAACAATCCACAAAGCAGGCTTAAATCTCCAAGAAATTTGCTTCAGAAGTGCGACAATTAGGGTTTGATGAAGAATAAGAACAGGGGAGTGAATAAGGGAGATGAACGATCATAAATTTGGAGTAAATGTTGTCAGTTGAGCTTGGAGGGGGAATTAAAGAGGTGGGGGGCATTTTTGTCAAGTCAAGTCTAAGCATAAACCCTATCATTAACCCTAAATTAACGTTTTATTAACGGCGTGCTTACTGTAGTAATTAGGTGAAAATTATGAGGGTACCGCTGATAATGAAAATTTAATGATGAGTATCAAAGATATAAGCCAAAAAATGGAGGGTATTAATGATAATTACCCTTAAAAAAACAACTTTCTCTCATATGTTTTCTCAACTGTTTTAAGATCCTCATTGTATTTTGAGCAAATAAATTAATCATCTACTTGTCCCAGATGCTCAACATATTATTCTAGCAAATACACTCCTAAAAACCCTGCATAAAGTAGGGATGGCAATCCAATCCGGATCCGACCCTACTCCGCTCGATCCGAGGAAAAAAATCCGCTCCGATTCCGAGAAAAAAGTAATCCAAGTTCAATCCGTTAAAATAATCTGACTCCAAGTAAGAGGAGGGTCGGAGTCGGATTGTACAAAAAATCCGAGAAAAAAATCCGACTCCGAGATAATCTGACCCGTAATCTGACTCCAACTCCGACTTATATATGATTTTTTTAATTTTTTCTTATTTTTTTGGGGTTATGTGTAATTTTATACTTAAATTGTGGAGTCAATTAGTATTTTATTTTTATGATCATCGTATGTAGTGTGGGTTGCAAAGGCCCAATAGCCCAATTTCTCAAAGTAAATTGAATAACCGGAAAAAACTCAGAGTCGGATCGGATCAGCGTCAGAGTCGGAGGCCGGATATTGAAGTCGGAGTCGGAGTCGGAGTCAAATTTAACCTCCGACTTCCTGTAGGGTCGGAGTCGGATTTAGCGTATTCCGCTCCGAGTCCGACCTGTTGCCAACCCTGGTGTAAAGTGATGCATTTAACATAAAAGGAATAAATTTTTATTTTTATTTTTTTTTAAAAAAAAAAACATACATGTTATTACCCCCTCTTTTTCTAAATAATTGATATATTTGACTTTTTCACTATTTATATACTAACTTTGACTATCATATTTTAGTAACACATAAAAATAAATATTATCAGGAAATATATTTTTTAAATAGGTATTATATATTATTGTAATATGAAGTATCAACGTATAATATGAGCCAAATTTTACTGTGTCTATAATTCAGGAGAGAATATGTAGGATGTTTTAATCTATTTTCATTGTATGATTTTTACCAATATGTTATTACAAATATTAACAATCAAAGATCTTGACAAACATACTAAACAAACTGTTGCCTTTTTTTTAAAGGAAGAAGGGGGGGGGGGAGCATTTTGTCATCTAAAATAGGAATACTCTATCTATTTTTAAGTGCCCCATTTAATTGTTGCATTATTTAAGCATATCAATTTGACTAATATTTATGTTATACATAAACATATGATCATATCACACATACTAATATAATGATATGTAGGGGTGTCAATTGGGTTTATGGTTCGGTTTTTGAGTTGGTTTATCAGTTTTCGGTTAGTAACGGGTCGGTTTATATCGGGTTGTAAATACTTAGCGGGTCGGTTTAAAAAAAAATACGGGTCAGTTCGGTTTGGTGTTTTTTTTTTTTTTTTAACGATTTCTATTCGAGTCAGGTCATTGGTTCGAGTCATATTCGATTCGGGCTGAACTCGGTTGGTTTGAACACGGGTTTCGGGTCAAAACAGATCGGATCCTAATCGGGTCGGGTTGTAATCGGTTCGGTTCATAATCGCTCTGTTTGAAAACGGGGTTTGCCAATTTAAAGCGGGTTTCGGGTCAAAACAGATCGGGTCCTAATCGGGTCGGGTTATAATCGGTTCGGTTCATAATCGATTCGAGTTGAACTCAATCGGTTTGAAAACGGGGTTTGCCAATTTAAAGCGGATTTCAGGTCAAAATAGATTGGGTCCTAATCGGGTCAGGTTGTAATTGGTTTGGGTTATAATCGGTTCAAGTTGAACTCAGTCGATTTAAAACGAGTTTTGGTTCAAATCAAATTGAGTAAAATTGTTCCATGTCATAATCGGTTTAGCTTGAAGTAGGCCAGTTTGAAAATGGGTTTCAGTTCAGAACAAATCGTGTGAAATCGAAAAGGATCATTATCTATTGGTTCAGGTCATAATCGATTTGGTTTGAATTGCAATCGGTTTGAAAATGAGTTTATCCATTTTGAAGCTACTTTTGGTTCAAATCATATCAAGTTATAAATGGTCTAATCATAAACATGTTAGGTTAATTGAATAGCATTGTAGCAAGTCAGAAGGGCTTTGGTCATAAACATACAAAGTCACAATTAATAAGGATCATAAAACAAGTTAGGTTGATTTCAAAAAAATTTAATATAATATAGTGTCCTATAAGCCAGTACTCGTAAATAGAATATAATATTTTGGCATAAGAAGAGTTTCAGACTTTCAGTGACATCAAAATTCCAAAGCTCTTCAATATATATAATTCAAAACCTTATGTTTTACAATTGAGAAAACAAACCAAAAAAAATAAAATAAATAAGCTCTACAGATATGTAAACGGTTAAGACATAACAGTTTAAGAGGTTAACGCTTTGGTGGCTATGAGTTATAAACGGTTCGGTCATAATCGGTTACGAGTTATCAATGATTCTGTCACAACCGGTTATGGGTTGTAAACGGTCCGGTCATAACCGGTTACGGTTTATAAACGATTCGAGTTAATCAGATTTTTATCGGGTTTAAACAGTTTCGGTTTACATTGGGTCAGGTTACTATCGAGTTCAGAAGTACTCGATTTGGGTTGTTTCTCGATTTCGGGTTGTATCGGTTCGACTTGATAACAAATACAATTCATTAACAGTTCTCAAACATTTGGATCGGTTTAGTTTTAGGTTTTAAAAAATCGAGTTGGGTCGGGTCAGTTTACGGTTTTAAAATAACGGGTTGTTAGCGGTTCGGTTCCTTTTCCAAACAGTTCGGGTTCACCAGTTCGGGTAGGTTTTTGACAGCTCTAATTATATGTGTATTTCCTCCGTTTTTGTTATAAGTTAAAGTTACTATTTTCGTCCGTTTTTTTATAAGCCAGAGTTCCATTTTTGAAAATATCTTACAATTTAATAATATATTTTATTCACTAATGTCTCAACTCTTTCTTAATTTATCATTTCTCACTCCTCTAATGGTCCCCACTCTTTCTCACACCACTTTACTTTTCAATAAAATAATAACTTTATCTATCCCGCTAACATCTTATTTTATTAAACTACCTAAAATTCCGTAAAATCTCATCTAATCAATAAAAAAAACAGAGAGAGTAATTGTTAGATTCATTTCAAAATTACAAGTATACCAATTAAACTGGAATACTTATGAATTGATGGACTATGATTTTCTAAAGCTAAAAGATGAAAGATTACTTTGACGTACAACAAGTTGAGAATTCGAAAGGTCAAATCTACATTTGAGTAAAAGCTGTTAAACTTTTCACTCCAATATAAAATAAAACAAGATATTGTTTTGGAACCAAATAAATGATAGACCCCTTTTATTAGGGGTGAGCAAGACCGGGTACCCGGTCATATTTGTAATACCCGGATCCGGAACCGGTTATAACCGGGTCCCAAGAATTGGAACTGGTCCCGGAACCGGTTAATACCGGATCCAAATTTTTTGGAACTGGTCCCGGACCCGGTAGGAACCGGTTCCAAAACCGGGTACCCGGTATTATTCAACGTAGTAAAATACTGTTTTTTTCTTTATAATTGTTATATAATATATTATTATATATAATGGAATTTTGCAGGCTAGTTATATTAACATAATAATATCCCTAAATTAGTTTTGGAGGCTAGCAAAATACAAATATTTCAAAATACAAATATTACAAACTAATAAGCCAAAAAGTACCAATTCAACAACCTAAAATATCAGTACAACAAACTTCAACAATGCTGCAAAGTCCAAACATCCAAACATAACCAAAACAACTACTTAAATAAAAGTTCAGAAAAAAAAAGGGAAGAAAAGGAAGGGCAGCAACAGGCAGCACTGCAGCAGCTGAGCACACCATCAGCAGGCAGCAGCTGAGCACACCATCAGCCAGCAACAAGACCAGCAGCAAGTCAGCAACCATCTAAGCAACGGAGAAAGACAGCATACAGCAGACAACAAAGCAAAGAGGCAGCAGCCAACAAGGAAGCACAAATTCCCTATAAACAAAAGCCAAAATGTCCTTAGAATATTTGTCATTTGATATCTTTTCATACAATATAATTAAGAATACAATTATACAAACCTTTGTCACATCAATTATTTCCAACAAATTCATTAACTTGTGTGATGCCAGTGTCACTACCATCCAATTCTAAAAAAAAACAGTAAACAATATAAGTAATAAACTTAGAGAAATAAAATAGATAAATATACAAAATAATAGAAGTATTAGTGTATTACCTTCTTCATATTTTTGAACATCCTCAAGGAAGCGCTCAATATCAATGCATACATTTGACGCCCTTAACCAATCTTGAGTACAAACTAAAGCTTCCACCATATTTGGCCCCAAACTACTACGAAATTGATCAAGTATGCGACCCGATGTACTAAATGCGGATTCACTAGAAACCGTAGAAATTGGTATAGCCAAAATGTCCTTAGCCAATGTTGACAATACTTTGTATTTGTCACTTTTTTCTTTCCACCAACCCAAAATATCAAACATTTCCCCTTCAACCCTTCTCTCCCGAGCTTCTTCAAGATAATAATCCAATTCACTTTTTTCAACAATAAAATCACTTTCTTCCTCATCAAAATCATCATAAAACTTTTTCATTTGCTCACTATTTGAAGAGCTCAAGTTTTCAGAACCATTATCCACATTGGCAACATTAATATTACGATTATTCTTGGAAGAGGAAGAAGCAATAATAGCATCATAATGGTTAAATAACTTCTGAACATTGTCATACAAATTGTCACAAATAACATCGACTTTGGCAAAGTCGTTAGGATAAAGTTTTTTAAAAGAATACTTCAAAAACCTAAGCTTATATCGAGGATCTAAAACAACCGCAACTAACATCATGATATTAGTTTTACCGAGATCCCCATAATACTTATCAAACTTTTCCCTCATTTGTCTACCCATAATACGAATATCCATATTTGTAGAGTTTTCCCATTCTATCAAACAACTTAACACCTCCAAAACCTCGTGAAAATACAAGTTTGTAGTAACATATAAACTACCCGACATTTTCTTTGTAGACTCATAAAATAATTTCAAACACAAAGACAACACTTTAGCATTTACCCAATCTTCTTGTGTAGGTACTCCATCCTTGAGTTCCCTACTAAAATCAGGATCATCTTCCGCAAACCTATTAAAAGCTTTTTCAAATTTCAATGCGGTTTCAAGCATGAGAAAGGTAGAATTCCATCTAGTTGCCACATCAAGACAAACTGAACCTTTACAAGAAACTTTAACCAACATAGAAGAGTGTGCAAACAATTTAGCTCTAGAAGGTGAACTCCTCACATATCTAACAGCAGCACGAATTCGAGCAATCGAAGACTTCACACTAGATAAACCATCTTTCACAATCAAATTTAGAACATGACAAGCACATCTCATATGAAAAAATGAACCCTCCAAAACAAGTTTATCATGAAAATGTGTTTTCAAATATCCAACCGCCACATCATTTGAACTAGCATTATCAACAGTTAAAGAAAACAATCGATCCTCAATCTCCCATTTAAGAATACATGCCTCCACAACTTTTCCAATTTCCTTACCTTTATGACTATCCATTAATTGAAAATTTAAAATTCTTTTATGCAACTTCCAATCATCATCAATAAAATGAGCAGTCAAACAAAGATAATTAAAATTTTGAATGGAGGTCCAACAATCAGTTGTTAGTGACACTCTCGATTTCAAACACCCAATTAATTTCTTTAATTTTCCACTTTCACAAACAAATATATTCTTCACATCTCTTGCAACTGTAAAACGTGAAGGTATATGAAATTGAGGTACAGCAACACTACAAAAATACCTAAAACCTTCACGCTCAACAATAGAAAATGGTTGTTCATCAACAATAACCATTCTTGCCAAACCAAGTCTACAAGCAGTTTCATCAAATTTCCAATTAGAGACTATAGTAGCATCAGATTCAGGAGACTTGTAAACAGAAATGAGTTTTTGCTTTTTGTCTACATTTGGAGGGTATTTTGAACATGCACCAAGGTGTTTCTTTAATGAAGAAGTTCCATTATTAGTATTACCTGTTAGCATTTTCTCACAATATTTGCATTTGACTTGAACAATTTTTTTGGTTACTGGATCTCTAAAATCCCAAAAATGGTTCCAGTATTCAGACTTCCTCTTGTCACCAACCTTGGTTGATTTGGTTGTTGCATTCTCGTTTCCAACCTCACTTTCATCATCCATAGGGACTGACGAATTGTCGGTATTGCTCATAGTTCTGAAATAGGAACAAATTAAACTTTAATAAGACATAAACATTACACAAAGTGAGAGTGATTATATGCATTACACAAATACATACAACAGTCAGAACTGATATTGTCTCACTCACATAAACACAAAGAAAGAAAGGAGAGACAATATGCACAGATCCTAGTACATCATCTTCATGAAGAATACAAAAAGGAATTGGAACTTAATAAAGAAAAAATGGTAATTAATCTTATGAAAAGAAGGTTCCTTTAGTTGTTGAAACACTTTCTCCTCTATAAAAACCTTTTAAACAAGCAGAATTCTACATAGAAATCCAACTGTAGTTCCTGCACATGCATCACCATCTACATCTTTCTCCACAACTACAAATTTCAGAAAAGACCAGCTCAATAAAACAAGAAATAGCTTAAACCCATAAACTAAATCAATTCATGAAACTTGACACCAACACAACAGCAATGCAAAGAAGCAGAACAACATCAATACATTAAACCTTGAGACTAAACAGATCAAGACACTTGACACAATGACAACATCACAACATATCAAAGTAAAACCTAGAAACTGAAAGATCAGTAATTCAATAGATTACGCAATAAAAATGCCTAAAAAATAGCAAAATAAACAGAATAAAAACCATTAAACTTGCGAAATCTGAGAATAAACGATTAAACCCATTAAAGTATTAAACCCCACGATTCTTCTTCGATAATATGATTTTTATAAAAAAAAAACATAAGTTAAAACGAAAGGGAAGAAGCACAATCAACACAATCGAGTTTATATTCACCCAAAATACTAGAGAATTCAAGGGAAGGAACAAATCTGAATGTTTAACTAATTTGTACTTGTAATTTGTAATTTTATCATGATTCAAACTCATCTTTAATAGTAATTTTCATAATTAACACTATTCATGATTAAAACCCTAAAAATTAGCTTTCGTTTTTCAGATCTAAACCGAATAAATACATAATCGCAAATTCGCAATTGATAATTTGATATGCAAAGTTTAAAAATTACCTTTGGAGGAATTAAGAAGTGAACGCTCGACGGTGAACGGTGGTCGACACTCGACAGTCAAGAGGAGAGCGAGAGTGTGAGAGTGGTGAGTACCACTGTAGCAGAGAAGCAGAGTAGGGTGAGAAAGTGAGAGGATAGAATAGGGTTTTTTTTTTTTTTTGCTTTATATACTTAGGGTAAAATCTGGAATATTGGGCCATAATTGTTGGGTTTTTTAAAAAAACAAAAAAATTTTTTATAACTAAATCAGTACCGGTTCCGGGTACCCGGATTGTCTGGATCCGGGACCGGGTACCCGGAACTGGAATTGGTTTAAACCGGGTACCCAGTGGGTACCGGGTCCGAAATTTTAGGACCCGGTCCCGGAACCGGTTACAACCGGGTCCGACATTTTGGACCCGGTCCCGGAACCGGTGGGACCAGTTCCGGGTCCGGACCCGGCGGATCCTAACCGGTTCCGGGTCCGGTACCGGGTACCCTGGGTCTTTGCTCACCCCTACCTTTTATGCCCCTATTTATTGGCACACGCTTCATTTCCCCTCCTAAATTTCAAAAAACAAGGAAAAATAAAACTGTCCAACTTCCTTCTTTCTTCTTCAATTTCCCCTATAAATTTTCCACTAAAGTAATTTCATTATTATGAATAAAAAAACCTTGATAATAATGGAAAAAAAGAGAAAAGTAATGTTAGTGTTATTCATACTATATTTTGGTATAGGAATCAGCCATAAACTAAGAGAAGAAGAAGAAGCAGATCGTATAATATCACTTCCTGGTCAACCTAAAGTAACATTTCAGCAATTTTCAGGGTATGTAACGGTTAATCATGTAGCTGGAAGATCCCTCTTTTATTGGCTCACTGAAGCTGTATCCAACCCTCTTTCTAAGCCATTAGTCATCTGGCTTAATGGAGGTAAGCTACTTGATTGATCTCTCTAATCGTATAGTCATGTTACTTTCGTTTAGATTTAGTTGTCACGTTACTAGTTTGAATTATGTGCACGAGTTTAGTTACTTTGTCAATGTGACCATTAATCTTGGAGGAGGGACTAGGGAGTATGTATGAATATACAAATGCACCTAGTCATGATAATTTACTTCGTATTATTTTAGTCTTTTATATGATAATAAATTAATAATGTTGGGTTAAGTGGTAAATAAAGCCGTATTATTAATTTTTGAGGGAAAAGGTTATAAATTTTCATCTCATTTAGTATTTTGTGGTTATTGTTAGTGTAAACTTGTATATAAAATTGGATTTTAAGGCGCATATAGTAAAGAATTAGGGAATTTTTATTTCGTTTACTTGAATTTCTGCATGCTAATCTCATACATTAGAAGTAGCTTATGTTTTGTTTAATTATTAAGCTATCATTTTACCTATATTCCTACATTTTTTTTCGCACATGTCAAAACATAAACTATATACATGTAGCAACAAATAAAAAACGTCTAAAACATTAAGCCTTTTACAATTAGCATGAAGGTATTTTAATTCTAGCTTAGGTGTTCATTTCCTTGAATTATTGTAAGACAAAATATAATATAAAATGGTAGATAATTTTTTTCACCTAAAAGTGTCAATGACTAACTCGACCCAAATAAACTATTTAATTAGCCCAACTAAAAGTATCACATACGGAATATAATTGAACCTGTATGAACACAATTTTTTAGTATACTACTTTCAATTAATTTTATATGTAATTTTAGAGTATTATTTATAATATATAAAATATTCAAATTTAAACTAAAACTAACCCAACTAGGCCTGATCCAACCCGAAGCTTAACACCTCCATTTCCACCCTTGGTATAATTCCTCTGCAGTACTGCACTGTAGTACAGTATAGTGGTATCCACTATTTAGTGAAAATGAAAGGGGAAATAATGCAAAATTGTCCCCACGTAACTCCCACTATTCACGTCTACCACTTGAAAAATACGCAACAAAGTTTGAAATCACAGCCCGCTTAACGGTTTAAGTTATAAATGCTGATTTTATTTATTTATTTATTTTTTTTATTATTTTTTTTTTACATGTCAAATTTGAATTTTTGCATTAATATAATCATTTTTCGGTATAGAGTATTTTTTTTTGTTCCTATCCAACGTATAATTATCAATCACTTCGTATTTTTGTAGTTAGTCAAAATGGTAAATGTCACCTTAAACTTTCTATTATATATGAAGTAAAAAAAAATTATGCCCTTGAAAAAAAAAAAAAAAAAACTACTTTTGAAATTTTTTTTATTAAATATAGGGTCAAAACTATATTTTCAATAATGTTTCTCTGTAATTAATTAGATTGATTTTTGTCTCATAAAAAAAAAAAAAAATAGATTGACTGAGGGGATCTTCAAGATTTTGATGATGGTCAAACTATTGGAAATGGTCAATTTGGTGAATTTATTTGTTCATTTATGTTATTTTTAATGGGTTAAATTTCCACATGAACCGTGGGAAGCATCTTTTCGTTCTTTATATATGTATAGGTAAAATGGTGAAAAAATAACTATGGTCTTATACTTCCAAGCATACTTTGGTCACTTTTCACATATATGTCATACAAGACAAATTTTTTCTTACATGCCTCTATTATTTTCATCATATCATTACCCTATGCGGCCTTGCCACACATAATTACGAGTATTTCAATAGTACAATAAGGTTAAGGCCCTATTTGTTAGTTGTTAGCTGATTGATGTAACTGATTGTATTAACTGTTTGACTAGCGGGTTATATTAGATGATTTAACTAGCTGGTTGTAAATAAATGATTTTGTAAAAGTGTTTGGTAATTAATTGTTTATTGTTAGCTGTTTTAATGTATTTAATACTAAAAACCTAATTGTTCAAAAAGCTAATTTCAAAAAGCAAGCTCTTATAATGAGCTTTTTCTAAAAGAGCTTTTTGACCCCAAAAAGCTCTATTATAAGCTATTTACCAAACACCAAAATTAGCTTTTGTCAAACCTCTAATAATGTTCAATAAGCTAATAGTTTTTCAAAAATCTGTTTACCAAACAAGGCCCTATCTGTAGTACTCCTTCACTCCACTAAATTAAGGATAGTTGTACATAGAGGGGATCTTTCATCGGTGTCAATTTGGACTTGACTTTCTGCAAATTATATTGATTAATTTATTATTCGACATAAATAACCCTATTTTACTTATAAAATATTACAGCATATATATAGTGATTAGTTTTGAGGTTGAGGGATTGTACGGAATCCTTGGCCATTTTATATGGTCGCATCGTAATTGGCCGATTATTGTTGTTAACATTATTAAGTCCAATTCCCACATCACCGCAAAATGTATCATAAGTTATGACCTAACCACTTGATGAGAGAAATGGGTATGTCCAGAAAACAATGACTGAATATAATGCATTAAACATGATGCATGTTGTTATAATCAGACAAAATCAATGCTTGCTGAACAACCAAATATAAATCACGATCTCATTTATTATAGTGTTCATAATCTGCTAGCTAGCTGATGAGATTGAGAGGTGCACCCTTTTAGGTCCATATGATCAATGCATTAGCTTTTAGCTAACTATTACATTGATATAACGTTACTTTAGCTGGTGCAAGCTATGAGTAACTACCTCTATTTATTGCCCAATCTTATCTTTAGCATTTCGAAACTCGTCTCGTGAGATCAGGCTAGGCTACATCATATTTTTATACTTCGTAAAAATTATTTAAATTATACGTACTCGCTTGTTAGGTGGTTTACTCTTAAATATTTGGTTGACCCATAGAGTTAGTAGGCTGTTATAGTTGGACTAATACAAATAATGAACTTATCAACGATTTACCATAAGGATTTTAATTTGTACAATGTACAGAGTAATATATTTCATGAAATAAGAAATTATGCACTCATATTGAAGAATAATATATTATGCAAAAATTAGTGTTATCCCTAGTTTGAATTAGTTTAAATCAATGTTTTTCAAATATATACGACTATCATGCTCTTGCATGAAATAAATTATGATATATATATATATATATATATATATATATATATATATATATATATATATATATATATATATATATATATATTCATAGTATTAACCTCTGGCAAAAAAGGAATAGTTGTTCTTGGACCAATCAAATGTTGGTTGTGAGGAAGATTCATAATTGTTCTATCTACTCGTTAACATGTCTTACTTGACCAAAACATGAATATTACAATTTACTATATGGTCTATCTCTAAATCTAGAATAAAGAAAACTTATTTATTTGGTAACCTTAGACAAAGGTTTGTTTTTTCTTATTCATTTTACATCTTTTGTATGCGTTATACATTAACACCAAAACGCGTTTTAATCCTTGTAGAAAATACTTCTTGTATTTTGTATGCACATAGTTTTAGGAAAATACGAACAGTGAAATTTTGTTACAATTAATTGTCAATCTAACTTTTTTGTGTAAGTTGTAAACTATTCTTTAGACTGTAGTTTGGAAAAAATGAATATTGCAACACGGTATATACTCTCTTTAAGGATATCTACAAAATGTAGCAAACAAAATGCAATCATGAATGCAACAGTAGAATTGCGTCCACAATTCCACATCTAGTTAGCTTTAAATTCGACATCTAGTTATACAATCCCATTGATATAGATATGTCTTTAGCTTTAAATTTGACATGTACGTAAAGGAAGTCTTGCTTCTTTCATTTTTCGATCGAAAGATGTTCATAAATGAAATGGAGGAAGAACTCAACCAAAAACTTAAAGCTAACGGTCGAAACTCATAATTGGTGTTATATTCTATCATGTCCTTTCACAATATAGCCCAAAAACCTTGCATTTGAAGTGTTGATGTAGTTTAGGCTCCCCTTTATACTCATCGCTAAATATTCTACAAAGATGCGTAAATGACATTTAAACTAGTGACATAATCCGTATATATCAAGCTAACTCTTGATACTATGTCCATGGACCAACTTAACCAATAGTTAATCCCCGTAATTGATTTTTTATTATATAGAGAACAATTAAGATAACTGTTTCTCATAGGTGGATAGCCTTAAAAACCCCAATACAATCTTTTCGTAAATTAATTATTTAATAGAAAATGAATAAATAAACAAGAAGACATTTTCCATCAAAATTTGAGTTAATGTTTAATTTACATAATTAGTTATCCTATGATATTATAATTAAAAGTGCAATGTACATACGTACGTAACTACGTAGTACCCAACGCTAATGCAGATTGATGTATAAAAGTTAAATTAATATTGGGTGCAACAGGGCCAGGATGTTCGTCAGTGGCGTACGGAGCATCGGAAGAGATAGGGCCATTTAAGATAAATAAGACATCATCAGGATTGTACATGAACAAATTATCTTGGAATTTGGATGCAAACCTTCTATTCCTGGAAACTCCTGCTGGTGTTGGCTTCTCTTACTCCAATACGTCGTCTGATCTCTATGATACTGGTGACCGTCGCACTGGTAAGACATTGTATCCCTATCATATTCTCTCAATATATTTACGATTAATGAGTTATAAAGACAATACAAATAAATTTGAACTACTTTTAGTCTTAATCACTAGGCCCATTGGTATATCAATATCATATGTTTGTTGATAACATATTTTTTTGACTGATATGTTGATAATATGTTACAAGTCTATATTATGTTGATGATGGGTATGATGATAACATGTTACAAGTCTAGAAAATGGTAAAATAGGCGTTACACTAGCAACCAACAAATATTTTAAAAGAAAAAAAAAAAAGCCACCTTTTGAAAGATATTTCTAAAGGATAGAGTAGCAAATTCTACGCATGCAACCAAGGATTCAAGGACGACGCATTTGCTGAGCGTGGATTTGCCCCACCAAGCCAAAATTGCCCATACCATTATCACGTTTAAGTTGCTCCACTTATATTTTCTTTGGGACCGATGTAACACCCTTTCTTGGCATATACTGAGTATATACCTTGTAATCCTATATATCCAACACACTCCACTAGTTTCGTCGGATTAACATAGAACAATAATTTAAAATCGTAATGTGAATATTAAAAAATGATAGGAATATAGGATCCAATAACTATTAGTTATGTATGTCTCATAGTACAATGAAAGGACGGGAATTCTCCCTCCTATTTTATTTTCTTATTGTTTTGGGGTTAGATTATAGAGTATAACAAAGCCTCATGAACTTCTTAACAAGGGAAGCAACACAACATCATATAAGCATTTGTGAGTTTAAATGCACTTAATGTGTTCATATTAAGAGATATTGTTACAAATAGTATAAAGATGTTGGTTTGAATAAACTTCACCACATTTGCAATGTTAGGTTTTAGTGTTCCACTTTCATGAAAATTATCAATCATAAGAAATCACCATACATTTTCCCACGTGACTAACAGAAATGAATGTTATTTGAGTAGTAATGAGATAAAGATTGGGCTTCAATCTTGGGTCCTACGAATTTTTCAATAGTGGGCTCATGTAATCAAATCCCATGATCTAGAATCAAAGATGACACATAAATAGCTTATAAGCCCAACTACCTAATTTATTGTTCAAACATGTAGAAAAATGATTAACTTTGTCCTTTTGAAAAGTCAGATTCTTAATATTATATTTTATTTGTCTCATTTTGTGAGAGTTTTTGGGCTTGTGTGGTACGGCGTAGTTAAAATTTGACTGACAGAAGTATTAGGTATGCATCCCACATGATAACTGTATTAAGATATTTTCTTGTTTACTAATCAATTCGTCTTCATCGACCCTTTTATGTAAGGGCTTTTTATGTCAAATGAGGAAAGTAAAATAGGGTGGAAGGAGTACTTAGTTAGTATCATTGTCTCTATTTCTTCCTAGACAATGTTTCTCAAATTTTTAAATATAACTTGTTCATATAAGTCCGTTGGTTTAATTTGTATGGAAGTTGTGGAGGGGAAAAAAAATTATGTTTCTAATCACTGAGTACGTGTGAATGTTTGATTGAATTGTCATTTTTTTCGGTTTCAATTGATGTGAATGTGATTGAAATTTTGAACACATTTTGTTTAGTTACAAATTTAATGATGTTACTTGAGTGTAAATCTTAAGTCCAAACTAATAATGTACAACTTCACAAGTGCTTCATTGTAAAATAATTTGGGTGCTATTATTGCATTAGAATTATATAAATAAATAAAGTATGAATCTGCAAATTCTTTCTAGTATAGAACTTCTTATGTAAAAAATTTGAAATGCACAAATACTTGTGACATTTCTATGGTTCTAACCTTCTACTTCTTTTGCATATGGAACTAACAAATTGGTCTCAATGCTATTCAGCCAGGGACTCCTTGGCATTCTTGGTCCATTGGATGAACCGGTTTCCACGTTACAAGCATCGAGAAATATACATAACCGGTGAGAGCTATGCTGGACATTACGTACCTCAGTTGGCCAGAGAAATCCTAAGCTACAATGCAAACTCCAAGCATCCTCTAAATCTCAAAGGAATAATGGTAAGTATGCTTGCATCGATTTTTACCCCTTGACATTTATTTCAGTTCCGAGTTTAAGTTTTTATACAAGTACATTCTTGAACTGCATTGTTTTTTCAGGTAGGAAATGCTGTTACAGACAACTACTACGACAACTTGGGGACCGTGACATACTGGTGGAGTCACGCCATGATTTCAGATAAAACGTTTCATCAACTGGTTAACACTTGTGATTTTCACCGTGCAAAGAACTCTGACGAATGTGAAACTTTGTATTCGTATGCCATGGATAAAGAATTTGGAAATATCGATCAATACAACATTTATGCACCACCGTGCAATAACTCTGATGGCTCTGCTGCTGTTTCAATCCACAGGAGCATGAAGTTGCCTCACCGTCCACATCATGTAAGTTCGAGTCTTAGACTGTTATACCAGAATATGTCTGAAAATTGTGTTTCATCAATGAATTTTTTCTTTGATTCCTGTCAGATTTTGAGAAAGTTATCTGGGTATGATCCATGTACCGAAAAGTATGCTGAAAAATACTACAATAGGCCAGACGTGCAGAAGGCTCTCCACGCTAATACCACTAAAATTCCGTATAAGTGGACTGCCTGCAGGTGAGGTTAATTCTGTTGTTTAGCTGCAAATACACATATATGTTTAATATATCTAGCAGAGTTGTGAATTTTAAATTTCTTTCAATACAGCGAAACTTTGAACAGGAACTGGAATGACAGTGAGGCCTCGATTCTTCCTGTTTATCGCCAGCTGATGGCAGCTGGTATTAGAATCTGGGTATTCAGGTATGCAAATTTGTTTTGATATAACTATAGATAAGTAATGTATTGCTTCAGAATTGTGCTGTTATATTCATTACAGGAGAATGCGCGATTTATGTACTGTCATTTATTCAAATCTTTATGCATTGCAGTGGAGATGTGGATTCAGTGGTGCCAGTAACAGCTACTAGGTATTCTCTTGCACAGTTGAAGTTGAAAGTTAAAATCCCATGGTATCCTTGGTATGTTAAGAAACAGGTTAGTAAAAAAAAACGCGCTCTAACTTATTTCATAATCCGCATATAACAGAATTCCAAGTAAAAAAAAAATATCATATGATATGCCTAATTGTTCTGTAATGTGTTTTTTTTCAAGGTTGGAGGATGGACAGAGGTATACGAGGGGCTAACATTTGCGACTGTAAGAGGAGCAGGGCACGAAGTGCCGTTGTTCAAACCAAGAGTGGCCCTTGAGCTATTTAGAGCATTTTTAAGAGACAAGCCTCTCAGTAAGTCTTGATCTAACATGGTTTAGCGTCAGCCATATATTAGAAATTAATTGTCACCAAAAGTGGTGGTATGATTTCGTGACACAATCCTTTGTAACAAACAAGAAGAAAATTGTTTGGATAATAACATGTTGGTTTACAAAAGAATTAAATAGGGTGCAATTAGAAATGGTTTTAGCTCTTTTAATGACTTCAAAATTTCTATTGGTTAAGAAGTGTATCATTAAAATTGGGGATTTTTTCTTTGTTCTTGTGATAGTGATAGCACTGATAGGTGAATGATGTATGAAATATTTGGCTTGAGAATTAGAAGCTAAAAAAAACATTTATTTTCCAATTATAGCCCTTGCAGTTAAACACGAAGTAATTTATATGAAGTGTTCTATAATGAAGTCTCAAGACAGTTTTTGTCTTAAAAGTTTCTTCCTATAATAACGGGGTAAAATAAATATTGTATGATGCATTTGTTATCAATTGGTCGTACAATTTCGTTTTATTTATAGTAAAAAAAGAAGCGGGCATTGACCAGGCATTACCTAGTTTTGACATAAAAATTTCCAGTCTTGTACAATTGTTTTTAGTCAAAAGACTCAAAACATACGAGGAGTTACAAGTTTATGTTCGTGATAAATAAAATTGTATAATACAGGGATAAAAGTGTATTTTGTGCGGTAAAAATGAGTAAAATTGCGTTTTATCTTAAAACCGCTACTTCAAGTCGACACGCTACCTCAAGTAGCGATTTTACTCTATGATAAACAAATTATCACGGAGATTAACCGGGACAACCTCCAAAAATACCTTGTTTATATCTTAAATTCAGTCTTCAAAGAAATTGGAAAATGAATTAAATTCTGCACCTAGCGAACTTCAATTCGAATATGAATATGAATATTCCAATTTTTTGCTTGACTTTTGATTGTATATTGGACTGGCATACCACTTGGATACACCCATTATATTCAAAGGTCAACTTTATTGTAAAACTTCAAACTAGGTCCTGTTTATTATTTCTAAAAGATAATGTTTTATATATTGAATCATAATGTCTTTTCATTATTATTTTATGGAAATTTTAGAAAATAACATCTTAAAAAAAACCCAAATTTTGATTATAACACCACAAAAAAAATCAAAAATTGGTTTTACCACCACTTAACTTTTCCATCCAAAAAATCGTTAGTAGGCCCCACATTGTACACGTGTCAATTATTTATTGGATAAAAAACATGTGTCACTATACTATTGGTTTAAAAAAAATAATAAAAACAATATAAAAAAATAAAGAAAAAAAAATTATTTAAAAAAAAGACAACAAATAACCCAGCCACCACCTTCACCACCGATGTCGGTTTCCCCTGCCCACCGCCGTCAGCCCAACCCGCGCTGCCAACTCCCCTTAGCCGACCGACGAAACCAGGCCAGCCTAGCCGACCACAAGAACAACCCAGCCTCAGCCCCGATTCGATTTGGTTTGGGTTCAGGTGAGGGTAAGAGATGTAAAGTGGTACATGGGTTTGGGTTTGCGTGTGGGTTGGGGTTTCGGTGACAGATCTGGGTAAGTGAGGGGAGTTCGGTGATGTTGCTGAGGTAGGTGGTGGTGGCGTGATGTTGCGGTGGTAGGAGACAAGAATGGGTGGTGGTTTTTGTCGGTTTCCGTCGGTTTTCATGGAGTAGGAAGGAAAGAACGGGTGGTGGCTTGGGGCTGGTTTTCGTCGGTTTTGGGTGGGGACAGGGGATGCCAACGGCCTAGGTTAGGGTGTCGGCTGCTCAGGTGGCTCCGACGGTGGGGTTGGGGATAGATTTTTTTTTAAAAAAAAAAATTTCTTTTTTTTATTTTAATTTTTTAAACCAATAGATTGTTGACACGTGTCAATTATGGGCCTCACTTAACGGTTTTTTTGGATGACAAAGTTAAGTGGTGGTGAAACCATTTTTTTTTTTTTTTTTTTTTTGTGGTGTTATAATCAAAATTGGGGTTTTTTTTGGGTGTTATTTTTTAATTAAGGCTTTATTTTATTAGTTTTATTTCTCAATTTTAACAAACTTTTTATAGTACTCATATCAAATTTTCCGTTTTACTATATACAGAATAGGGCCCGTGCGATGCACAACAGTAATAATCTTTTTTCCTATAATAAAATTTGTGATACAATATAAAATAAGGCAACTCGTGGAATAAACAAATGCAATGCATATATGAAAAATGAAATAATAAGGCAAAAATTATTAAAACTAAAATTGAGAAAGAAAAAAACCATGGTTAATTAGTTTTGTTAAAAATATTTAACAGTAGTAAACATTATATAACAATAATAATGAATGTTATTCCCAATAAAACTATACAATGTAGATGTCGTATAACTTTTTAATGAATTGATTTAGCTCCAAAAAATAAACAAAGTATAATAATTAAAATAACGTAAAAGTGACATCTTATAATGTTTTGGTGGGAATTTTTTTAGTCTGACATATGTCCAAAATGATGTAAGCATAACCTATGCTACTAATAGTTAATAGATTAAAAATTATAAGTTGGTAAGCTTACAGAAATATTAGAGGTATGTGAAAAGAAAAAAATAAAATAAAAAAGTGTATGGAAGAATTAAGAACACGAAATAAAAGGGAATACATATATTATAAAGATTATATATAAGATTTGGAATAATATTATTATAGTTGTATTATACAAATATTCCAAAAATAAAAGATTTTTGCTAAAAAGGGAGGGGGAGTTTTGAAGGCAAAAAACAGAACCAGGATGCAACATGTCACTCCCGGTGTCTGTTTTAGTATTAAGTTATTGATTGATTGATAGATTGATAGTCATGATGATAAATTTTAGTTTCACATATTATATTTTTTAATCTATTTTTGAACTAATTCATTTTTCTAAGTTAAATTTCAAGTTTAAGCACAATTATTTGGGTCTTGAATATGCTTATTTTCAAGTATAATTTTCAGATTTTAATTTTATTAAAAAATCCCCAAATTATTAAATCCTGGGTTGGGATTTTGAAGTATTTTGATTAGAAAAGTATAGTACTATACATTACCTAGTGTTGAAATCATGTTTTTAATGTTAACAAGTCAGATTATATATGACCTACAAGTATTAATTATTGCAGAAATTTTGTGGGAAGCGCTAATTTTGAGATTCTAATTTGTGGCAATTGATTAATTATTAAAGAATAAGCTTATTTATGGGTTTTATATCTATACTTAGTATTTAAAAACTCAAACTAAAAAAGACATATGTCATCATTGTATTACACTTCCCTATCTTTTTTTTCAACCCAATGTGCCATATGTCGTCTTACATTTTTAATTACACTATTTTTCTTAACTCTTTCCTTAAACACTTCATCTTCATCTCCCCTCTTCAATACAACCTTTTTATTTTCTCTCTTTAATTTTAGTCCCTCTACCATCTTTCTATCAAGCCTCAGTTTGAATTAAAGTCCCAAAATTTTTATTTCTTTAATTATGTTTTCAGTTACGCATTACACCCTTTAGGGAATATTTCAAATCCAACCTCGAGCCCCACTGTAATGATGCTTTTATGCATGGTGGCGTTCATAGGGAAGGAAGCTAGAGATAAAAGAGTCGCCAACAAGTTTTAGGAACTTGTAAACCGTTCACGGGTGTGAAGGATACACCCTATTCATGATCACGGAGATCGCTAACTCCATAGTGGTCCGGAACCATGACTGGATATTCGGGATGATGGTATGAATCCAACCTAAAAGAGATTGAACCCGCCCTAAATCGGCCTCTACTTAATACTTATGATATTCATGTGCGCTTTTCGACCAACATACATTCATCAAGTTAATCCTAAGCATATTTAATCTACGTTGGTTGATTATTAATGCACAAATAAATCTATTATTGGAGATCACTTGAATTAAAATCATATTAACCCTAAAATAAAATTATTAATTATCTTATTAGGCGTGATTTCAAATACAAATACCCTTTAAACATGCAAGAATTGAAGGGCGTGATCAAGTAATAACATTATTAGCAAGACCCTAGGCATGATACTAAATTATTAATCATGAATAATCAAGCAACATAATAATTGACACAACAAATCATCATCAAAACATTATTAGCAAGACCCTAGGCATGATACTAAACGGATTAATAACATATCCTAGCATGTCATTAATAAAAATCATAATCAAAGCATTAGCCTAAACATGATACTAGAAGTCAACATGATATTAGAAATATTAATTAACACCCTAAACATGATACTAGGAATCAAATTCAACATCCTAACATGATACTAGGAATCAAAATAAATATCCTAACATGATAATAGAAATTAAAATAATATCCCAAAACATGATTTATATATCAAAATCGAGGAATAAGGATAGTAGATCTACTCACTTTGATGCCTCGTATCTCTTTCTATCAAAACAATACACACGTTAGTAACTTTATGAAAGATTAAATCAAATAAACCAAATAAATCAAATAAGAATTGAAATATAGATTTGGGACCAAACCCTCAGAACTATCAACCTTTCACGTCGAGGTCGAAGGCAACTTCGAGATTGGCTTGGAGTATTCGAGACTCGTGCAAGAGGTATGGTGTGTAATGTCAAGAAGGTATTGGGATGTGTTTAGGCTAAGGCTAGAAAACAACACTACTAGAAATAGGGCGATTTATAACGGACTTGTTCCGACGGACAGGAAAATCCGTCGGAAAAAAACGTGATTTCCGAGGGATTTAAATTCCGTCGGAACTTTCCGACGAATTTAGATTTTCCGTCAGAAATTTTCGACGGAATTTTAGTCCATCGGAAAACACTTAGCTACCGACAGAATTTTCCGTCGAAAGCTAAGTGTTTTCCGATGGATTTAAAATCCGTCGGAAATTTCCGACGGATTTTCATTCCGTCGGAAATTTCCGACGAAATTAAATGTTATTCCGACGGAATTTGGTTTAAAAAAAGAAAAGGGTTTAAAAACCCAAAAACTCTATTTTCTCTCCTCTTCTTTCCCCACCTCTCTTCTCTTCCTCTCTCCTCTCTTCTTTCCTCTTCCTCTCTTTCTTCTTCCTTTCCGGCCTTCTCCTTCCTCGGCGCCTTACTCCTCTTTCCTCTTCCCCTCTTTCTCCTTCCTCTCCTCTTCCCCTCATTCTCTTTCCTCTTCCCCTCTTTCTTTTCTCTTTCGTTTCGTTTTCTATGGTTTTCAACTCAAGGTAATTTCAAGATTTTCAATGAAAATTAAGGTTTTCATGTCAAATTCGACCATGAAAACTCTAGATCTAGAGTTTTTATGGTCAAATTTGACCTTATAAACCCAATTTCGACGTTTTTTTTTGTCAAATTAAGGTATGTGTCTCTTTTTTTTCTTCTTAATTTTGATTTTAATTAACCTGTTGATTTTTCTGATTTTTTTGAAAATATATGGTGGTGGTGAATTATGGATTTTTTTGAATTTTTTTGGGTGATTTCGGTGGTTGTTTTGGGTGGTGAGGTGGGTTTCGGTGGTGGTGAGGTGTTTAGGCGGGTTTCGGTGAGGTGGGTGGGTAGTTCTGGTGAGGTGGGGAGGTGGGTTTCGGTCAGGTGGGTGGGTCTGGTGAGGTGGTAGGTGGGTGGGTCTGGTAAGGTGGGTTAAGGTGGTAGGGGGGCTGGTGGGGGTGGTGGAGGCGTTTTTTTTTTTAATTTTTTTTATTGACTTTTCCGACGGAAATTTCCGTCGGAATATACCTTTTCCGATGAATATTTCCGTCGGAATCCTCTCCAACTCCGACGGAAATTTCTGTCAAAAAATTGCAACGGAATTCCGTTTAAAGTCAAACCAGCTTCGACAGAATGGATTCCGTCGGAAAAGTGGCTTCCGATGGAATTTCCCTCGGAAAACGTCGAATTTCCTACAAAGGGTATTGCGACAGACTGATTCCGGCCTTTTTCCGACGGATTTTCCAATGTTTCCGACGAAAAAATTCCGTCGGAATCCAACTGTTTTCTTATAGTGCAAGAAAAAGAGAGAGAGAATAAGCTTTTAGCTTAGAGAGAGAATTAGATGATGATTGTTGGTGAATGTAAACAAGGTGAAACGACCTCTATTTATAAGGAAAAAAGAGGGTCGAAGTTCAAGAGTCAGATCAGAATTCGACTCGGAGTAAAACAGGTTCCATCGCAGCGCGATAGCTTTATCACGGTGCTACAGGCTTATCGCGATGAAATGGTATTGTCGCTCAGCGATGGTTTTTGGAAAATTGAATCCGTACAGAATCCGACTTCCAATCAAATTGGGTTAATCGAATTTCTATACGTATCATAATTTTATCAAAGTTAAAATCATTAAAAAACAAGTGTTTTATCCGGTGTAAAATTCTTAAGTCTTTATATTTTTAAAAATAGGATAAATTAGAACCTTCTAGAGAATTCTAGAACCTAATAATAAATCCTAACGGATTTAGGATCGAAAACAACCTTCTAAAGGATTCTAGAAGCTTGTATTAAATCCCAATTGGTTTAGGAATGAGGTTAAGGTTAATGGACCCTCCACATGATCATCGGGTCGCAGGTAAGACTTGGTTTAGTATGTATTTTGGCCATAACTTCCTCGTTATAACTCGGATTTGGGCTTATAATATATTGTTGGAAAGCTCTTTTCAAAATCCATCCAACTAAATAATAATTGGACCAGGATTATGGACCAAAATAGACTGGTTTGGACGATTTTATGATTTGGACACGAAATGAATGATTTTCAAAGACACGAAATGAATGATTTTGTTTTAAAACATTTAAGGAAAGGTTATAAATGGTCAAGGCAAAAGGAAATTCACGAGACCCTTCAACTCTTCACCTAACTCGATAATCAAAGACGTGAAAGGTACTCATCACTGGGTTTGGTTTTTGTGGAGACACAATCAGGTGTCTACAGAAGCCCCCACTTTGACTGAGTTTGGAGAAACATAAGTTTCGAAAACAAAAGTCAAAGTAGATCGATAGGGACGGAGAATGATTCGGAACATTCTGTGACCCTAAACCATTCTTTTTTAATGCCGATACCTGCAGAAAAGCGTTAGTTCTTAAATAAAGAAGTTAGAAATGCGTATCTTGCACCGTTGGGCACACGCCTCTTGGTGACATCTCGTCAGATCCAATTTGTTCTGGTTGATAACCTCCACAATCTTAGTGATCGTCGTCGAAGATCAGCACATCTCGCACCATCTTCTCAAATCAAGTGACAACTTCCTCAATCTTAGAGAATGTTGTCGAAGACCGCTACATCACGAGCTATCTTCTCAAATCGGGTGACAACTTCCTCAATCATACCGAAAGCCGTCAAAGACCGCTACATCACGAGCCATTTCTCAATTTAGATGAAAACTTCCACAATCATAGCGAAAGCTGTCGAAGACCGCTAATCACGAGCCATCTTCTCAAATCAGGTGACAACCTCCTTAATCATAGTGAAAGTCGTCGAAGACCGCTACATCACGAGCCACCTTCTCAAATCAGGTGATAACCTCCACAATCATAGCGAAACCTATCTAAGACCGCTTCATCATGAACCAGCTTCTTAAATCAAGTGATAACCTCCACAATCATAACGAAAGCTATCGAAGACCGCTTCATCACGAACCGTCTTCTCAAATCAAATGATAACCTCCACAATCATAGCGAAAGCTATCGAAGATCGCTTCATCACGAACCGTCTTCTCAAATCAAATGATAACCTCCACAATCATAGCGAAAGCTATCGAAGACTACCTCATCCCAAGTCGTCTTCTCAAATCATCTCGTCTCCATACCTTGGAAGTGATATCCTCTCTAGCTTTGGAAAATCTACCGTAAAAACCTCATCTCAAGATTTTTCCGAGCTTCAAATTGATTTCTGTAGAAATCTCCAAGTCTTAGGAATTCTTTTGTAATTATGCTCAATTACTATTCGATCAATTTTTTCCACGAATGCTTAGGTGTACGTGCTTAGCCAATCTTAGGCGCCTATCAAATGTGATTTTCCAATGTTTAGGCGATCTCTATCAATAAAGTAATCGTTATCAGGCCGATCATAAATCAGAATTGTAATCGAGCCGATTACTTAATCAAATGCTAATCAATTGCTCATCATGAGGCTTGAAGGCTTTAAAAGGCTCAAATAGATAAATATGGACCACAAAATCAATTTGTGGGACACTCAAATGCTGACGCAGACGGAATCAAAACCATCGCACGATGACAGGTCTATCGCGCTGCGACGGATCTGTCGCACCGCGATGAATTTGCATTTTTCCGGATTTAAACTCTTCTTCTTCCTCATTTTTCTAGTTGCTTGTTTTTTTGCTTGTTTCGCCGCGAAACTTCATAGCTTTCGTTCTTGGCCATTTCTCAACCAAATCAACTCAAATTTGCTTCAAATCATCACATTTTCACTCTACTTTACCGATCTATGTAAGTTTTGCTCAAACTCTTCTCATTTCGGGTGAATTTCGAGTGTTTACTTGCGGTTTTTCCGGAAAATCCAAAAATAATCGCCTTTGTTTGTTCTTGTATGTGTTTATATATTGCTTTGTGAATAATTTGATACTAGAATTTCTTGATTTGATGAAGAAACGAGCATTTTACCATTGTTGAACACTTTAGGTTCGTGAGTAAAATATGACCTGTTTTTCATGATTTCGCTTGCTCTTTGTGCTTAATTTTTTGCAATATCTGTTATAAACTTGCAAGAAATTGTTTTGGTGCTCAAAATTTTCGTTGTCGTGTGAATCAAAATCATGCTCTGTTTTGCATTTTTGTACAAACATAATATCATGCGGCTAGGTGAACTTAACTATAGAACCTTTTAATTTACTATTCTTGTGTCAACAATAAATAGTATGGCTCTGCGTCGAGGTTCTGGTTCACGTTCTCGCTCATCTCACCGAGAGAACGAGCCCGTAGGAGACGGTGACGTCGCTTCTAATAGCTGAACGTGGTCTCTCCCTGATTGGGATAAGCACACCCTGGCTTTTCGGCCGGTTTACCACATCTCCCAGTGCATTCGGCTGGGTTTTACTGAGGAGCATGTTTGTTGCCACGACTCGGGCAACGATACCATTTTGTTCGTCTATCGCTGTCATATCATGGGGAACGAGGCGGTGAGAGTTCTTTGGGAGTCTTGCGGGTTGACTCCCCTTTTTCGAGTTGTTGTGGCTTTTCAACCTTTTCGAGAGAGTCGCCACATTGTTCGAGGTGTCCTGGAGTTCTTATGGGATACCACGAATACATTCCATTTTCCATGGGATGAGATAACTATCACCCCTCTTAACTTCTCTGTTATCAGTGGGCTCGAGTTTCGGCCGGCTTCACTTCTTGCGGACAAGTTCTACAACCTGACTTCTCTAAAGATCACAGAGTTTCTGGGTCTTGTTGCACATAAGGGTGCTGCCAAGGCTCGGAGCAAGGATTTGAGCATGAGGACGATCCGCAGAGCACTGCTTGCGGAGGTTTTTGATGATGATGCATTTACCCCGGAGCAGTGGGTTCGCATCTTTGTTCTTCTTCTCTTGTCTTTTCCCTAACAGGGGAAGCCGTGCTTTGCTGCACTGCGGGACCTTCAGCTGGTTGGCACGTACGACTGACCAGCCTTGGCTATGCCGATCTACTTTTGGGGCTACGGTCGGCATGTCGTCGGCGGCATTGCAGGACAGAGATTTATGTCTCCGGCCTTTGGAAGGTCGTAGAGGTATATCTTCCTCTGGTCTTGTGATTCCAATCTCATTCTTCGATGTTTATTGATTCTTAGATCTTTGATTTCTCGCAGGCCTCGAGCTACAGGGCTTCCGATTGCTGCAAGCTGGCAGGACCACCGCGCCGGTCTGACTTCCGCAGCTGTTGTAAGGGCTGCTATTCTTGACGTAAGGATGCTCTTATCTTTTATTTCTCTAGGTTTCGTCACGAGTTCCTGACTTATTCCTTTTGGTACAACGCCTTGATGTTCAATATCATCCATGGGCTGAGTTAGGCGATTTTAGGCAGGCCTTTCATTATACTACTAAGAGACGTTTCTTCTGGGGTACCTACGAGGTAGTATGGTACCTAGGCAAGAGAGTGGCCATCCAGCACTCCTCGGTCGTTCCTGTGATTCCTACTGATCCTCCTACTCAAATGATGAGTCAAGAGAGGCTCCGAGTGCACGCCGCCGATGGAAATAGATAGAAAAAATGGGGACGAAAAGATAATAATAAATAGCGTGTTAGATCTATTTTATTATTGTGCTTTTGTTTTAATAACAAGCATTTATAGGCGAGGACTGGCGGAGACATATCTACTCCGACCGTTCTTATGCAGAGGCGCTACTTCCTCGTCTAGCTTTCCCACCTTACCATGAGGAGGAGGTTTGTGAAATTTTTACCAGCCATTTCATCTTTCTGTAGCCCCCAACAGTGTTTAACCGTTGGATTGTTTTATAGGAGTCGGAGGAGCCTGAGGAGTTCGAGATCCCACGCATGTCTATTCAGTACCAAGGGATTCATGGTCCCGTCGAGGAGACGATCCCTTCGACCCTTGAGGAATGGTGATTGGTGGAGTGGTCTATCCCTCATCTCAGACCTGGGTGAGTTTTCATTTCTTCTTTTGTTCAGTGCATATATCATCATGTTTTCTAATCTTATCTGATTATTGCAGTTCTCTCGCGAGGTGATGACGCGGATGCCAGCTGCCCTTGATGCTTGTCGTTACCAGCTGGCAAGGTGAAGTTACTAGGTGTCGTGTCTACGTCCGTGGGATGTTGCACCGATATGTCATTATGCATTTTCTTTTTATTTGTTTTGTGTTCTGTTGATAACTGACTTGTATCTCTTTATTTTGGTTTCAGCCTGGTTCTCAGCCATGAACTCGTTTGAGGTCAGAGGCCTCGAGAGAGGCGGGAGCGAGGCGGCGGCGTACCTCTTTGGAGATCCTAGGTAGGCGGGAGCTTCCTGGCCAGACAGCGGCTGATGATGGTGACAGTTCTTCGTCGTCATATATGATTCCACCTGGTTTTAGTACTCCATTGGTATGACCTCACGTGGTCCAAGATGTGTTTGTAGCTGGTCCATCATCTCAGTTCGGTGGTGGGACGTATGAGGTTGGCTCGTTGTCGCAGCAACCTATGTCTACCCCCTTTGTTGGTGGGAGTTTTCAGTACGGACCTCGTGGGGGTACTTAGTGGACCGGTCCTACGATTATGATCCCCACGACCGGTGGTGCTAATTTTGGTCAAGGGTTGACCCCTCGGTCTGCAGTTTTTTATGACGCTATGGGCATTCCTTGAGATTTGCGTCCTCCAGTGCCGTAGCTGTTCCTGAATTTCCTTGTCTTGGACAATTTTGGACTTTTCTTATGTATTTGTACATTTTATTGACTTTTATTTACGTATGTTAGACTCATGTATATACTAGACTTTATCTATTTAGTCTTTTTTCATTTTTTACAATTATTTATGTGCATGTGCGTGTGTGAATTTGTGATAAACTTTGCGCAAAAATTCCGTCATTTTTATTATCATTGGAGGGTATCAGAATTTCTCTCCCGAAAAGAAAAATGAAAAAAAGAAAATGAGGCAAAATTAAGTTTAAGGTTAATTAACTTGAGATTTCTTAAAAAGAAATTCCCAAATTAATTAGGATTAAATCAAAAGGTTGAGTTATCATAGGGATATGTGAATTTTATGTGGATAAGGTAAGTAAAGGTGAAAAGAATCGGGCAAAATCCGAAAAAATCAAATTACAAATCCGAGTCAAAATCAAATCAATGGAGTAATCAAGGTGCGCTTTTTATATCGTGGACGCCAGATTTCATCGCGGCGCGATGGATCTGGGAAATTTCAGTCCGAATGAAACTTGATTTCTACTTCAATTTTGCTATGCCATATTCAGCATAATTCAAGTCATTAGCTTTCTAAATTCTTCTAGGTTTCATAACTTGGTAGTCATGTCTAGAAGTTTTTGTGAGATCACCCGTGAGTGGTGTAGGTCTTTGACCACTAGTGAGAGGAAATAGCTTGATTTTCTCAACATGGGTGGTCTATTGGGCATAAAAGGGGTAGACCTTGATAATGATTTTCTTCATAGTGTCATAGGATATTGGGACTCCAACACTCACTTTTTTAGACTAGGCAATGATGAAATTAGCCCCCTGCCAGAAAAATTTGGTGCTTTTTTTGGTTGTCCCTCTTTAGACCTTGCAGTAATCCCCACAGTGTGTGAATATTACTATAAAGATTTTGAGTGTTTTATAATCTTAGGGAAACCGATTTAAAATATATAATTCATGGAAAAGAAGTTGATTTAAGAAAATTTTCATCAATAGACCTAAGTCTAATTCTTTTCACATATATAGAAGAAGGGCTTTTTTTCTGTATGTTTAGCTAATTCTTGCTTACTAATGGTAGTATTCCCATAGGCCAAGCTATATTAGCATCTGTTATGGAGAAAATTGATGCTGGGAGAAACCCAATGCCTTTAATTGTTGGAGAAACAATGCTAAGTTTAGATGAATTGAAAAAGGATCCTAAAGCACCACTTCGAGGATCACCAATATTATTACAGGTAGAAAATCAATATTTTTAATTACAGAAACAAATAATATTTAATTTTGTAAAGTAATAACAATTATATCTATTTCTTACAGATTTGGCTAATGGAAAGACTTGGACTGATTAGTCCTCCTGATAACATCGAGAAGTATACTCCTAATTGCCTTGTGAGAAGGAGGAAGCGATTCTCCTTAAAGATGGGACTAAAGGTGGGCACGTGCCGGGTTGGCCCGCGGGCGGCCCGGCACGGCACGGTCTTCGACGCGGCATGGCACGACCCGCCACCTGGCCTGACCTGGCACGGTGGTCGTCGGGCGTGCCGTGGGCCGTTCCACGGACAACGAATACAAATTTCTTGCACGGCACGAGCTCGCCTTTAGCCCGTCGTGCTGGCCCGCAGGCACAGCCCGCGTGCCAACGGTAACAAAACGGCTATAATGTCGTTGCTTAATCTCTTCCCAACGGCCATAAACGACCATTTTTCCCCCAATTTCTTTCCCAAATTCCCTATAAATACCCAATTCCATTCACTTCCCAAATCACAAATTCACAATCTTCTTTTCTTAATCTCTTATATTCTCTAATAATTCTCTTAAATTTTCTAAATATTATTTCCTAATATCGAAAAAACTTAAAAGTTCGTAATCGTAATTAGTGGAAAGCGTTGAAGCACGGTTGTAAGATCTAAACTAATCTTTAATTTATTATTGTTGTTATTGTTATTATTACAATTACTTTTATTAATTAGTATTGTTGTTATTGTTATTGTTATTATTATTGTTAAAATTGTTGTTAATAATTATTATTAATTTTAATTAGTTATTATTAAAATTATTATTGTTAATTATGGCATCAAACAACCCATCATCATCTAGGGGGAAGGGGAAACCCCGACTTGTCCGTGGTAGTAGTTCTAGGGAATCACCTAATCCAACAAGCCCCCAAATTCCGAGTCCGGCCATTCCAACCAATGACCCCGAAACGTTCCCCTAGGCTTTGAACAATTTAGGCACGATGGTACTTCCGGTTTTAAACCCTACAATATGCCCAGATTTCCACCACCAAACCAATTTCCACAATTCGGTCAATTCCCACCAAATTACTTTGGCCCACAAAATTTTTATTCTAGCCAAGGTAGCCAACAAACCCTAAATGCCTCCGGTTCTACTACTAACCAACAAATCCCCGATTCTACAAACACTCAATTCCCAAAAATACAGGAGGAATGGTTAATCGAAAGTGAGATGGTACATATCAAAAGCCGCAAAAGTGAGGCATGACGTTATTTCCTCCTAAGTAGAGACCAACAAAGAGCAAAATGTAAAAGATGTGGTCATCCATTCTCGGCAAAATCCAAATCGGGGACGGGACACTTAAGTAGACACATGATAAGTTGTGCAAAACCTGCTAGTGATCCAACCCAGCAAAAAATTTCCCAATTCCATCCACACGGATTTACCTACAACTATGAGAGGGATAGGGATGAAATAGGGAAAATGATAGTACACGTCGAACAACCTTTTCTTTTCTCCAATTTAACACTTACATTAACAAAGCATTACAACCCCAACATAAAAGAATCTCTAGGAAAACCGTTCGTTCCGCAACCATGAAAAACTTCCTAGAGTACAAAATGCGGTTACAAGACGAATTGAGTAACCTTAACTGTAGAGTGTCTTTGACTGCCGATTCTTGGGATAGTGGTTATAAATATCACTATTTATGTGTGACTTGCCATTGGGTAGATGATCAATGGTTGTTACAAAAACGAATAATCCATTTCAAAATGCTGGAATACCCCCACACCGGTATTTACATTGCTCACCATTTAATGGAAGCAATAAATGAATACAACCTTCGAGATAAAATCATGGCTATGACATTTGACATTGCAACCGCAATGACATATATTGCTAATTATGTCAAACAAAACTTGACCGATGTAATATTAGATGGTGATGCACTTCATACTAGATGTGTTTGCCATGTCCTTAACTTGTGTGTACAGGATGGACTTAGAGCAATGGGTCCATACTATAACAAAATTAGAGAAGCTATTATGTCTATTAATAGCTCAAACATGAGATACCAAGAATAGAAGAGTTTTCTAAGACAACAAAAGATAAGGGCAATAAAAATCAAAACCGATTGCCCAACTAGGTGGAATTCCACCTATGACATGTTAACCAACGCAACTGAGTACAAGAATCCGTTGACAATTTTTTACAACCAAAAATTTCCAAACAATGCTCTATATGAGGATGATTGGGATAAATGTGAACGATATATGCAATTTTTACAGTTATTATATAACATGACGTATTTTTTTTCTTCTGTTTATAATCCTTGTGCTCAAAACTTTCTTTCAAATGCATGTTTACTTGCCCAACTTTTCGTTGATTATCGCAACCAAAGTGATTATGATCAGTATCTTCCAGCAATGGAAACAAAGTGGCGTAAATATTATACTGAAATTCCTTTGATTTATATTTTTGCTTCCATATTAGATCTTAGGAAAAAGTATGAAAATACATTTATGTTAGTTGACATTTATTTTCAATGCATGCTTTTTGACGATAATGTAGAAACGTATAAGAGTAATGTGAAGGATCAGTTTTTTTCTTTATATAGAGTCTATGAAGCCAAATATGGCACCGTTCCCCGCTCAGGCCCATCCCAACCATCCAAAAACGTAAGTAATAAGAAGGCCAAACATTTATTTTCACAAGCCACTAACTTGATTTCAAGGTTTTCAGGTGATTCATCAATAAGGAGAGCGCAAAGCGATGTCTCGGAGTTACAAATGTACCTGAGTTACGACTTCACCAAGGGCATGGACGACGATGAGATAAATAGCCTCGACCTCCTTGCATGGTGGAAACAACAAAGTACGAAGCATCCAACTTTGGAGGCAATGGCACGATTCATTCTTGGTATCCAAGTCTCCTCTGTTGCCTCCGAACGAGCTTTCAGCGCATCCGGGAGGGTTTTAGACGATGGAAGAACAAGTCTAAAACCCGAAACACTTGAAATATGCGTGTGTTTCAAAGATTGGTTGG
This sequence comes from Chenopodium quinoa, assembly GCF_001683475.1. Lineage (NCBI taxonomy): Eukaryota > Viridiplantae > Streptophyta > Magnoliopsida > Caryophyllales > Amaranthaceae > Chenopodium > Chenopodium quinoa. The sequence continues at coordinate 6,235,960 of NW_018743252.1, read as the reverse complement.
ATGCGAAAAATCGCTCACAAGACCGTTCTTACGACGACAACGACAACGATGAAGGAACCTCCGCTTCCGACTGTTCAGGTTCGGCTAGTTCCCAATCTATGAAACTAGCTGATGACCTTGACGCCCGAAGACGAAGACGAAGATAAAGACGCACAAGAAGAAGAAGAAGAAGAAGAGGAAGAAGAATAGACAATTTTTGTATATTGTACGATTTTTATCATTATCCATATTATCATTTTACGATTTTTATCATTATCCAATTTTTGTTTAATATCCTTGTACGATTTTTATCATTATTATCATTGTACAATTTTTTCAAGTAATAATAATATGAAATATGCATTATTCACATCCAAAGTCCAATTTGCCTTTTTTCGTTAAGTTATAATTTGTAATTAATATAACAAAAATAAAATTATAATAATTAATAATTAATAATACAAAAATTAATGTAATAAATTATAAACATTAAACTATAAAGTAATAGTATAAACTAAATATATAAATTTAAATATTAAATATAAAAATAATAAAACATAAATATTAAACTTAATTTATTTTAGAAAAATAATAACATAAGATTATAAGTTATAAACTATTAATAAATAAATAAAAAAAAGGAAGGAAAGGGAGCAGGCCAGCACGGCACGAGCCCGCCTGGCCTGTGACTTTGGGCGCCACGGCACGACACGCCAACTCCGGCACGGTGGCACGGCACGGCCTGCCGGAGACCGTGGCCCGCCAGACACGGCCCACAGAGACACGGAACAACACGATGCACATCTTTAGATGGGACGCCGGAAGTGGAGTAGAATCTTTGAAACTCGCGAGTTCTCCATCAATTGGATCATTCCTTGGTGGAAATCGAGAAGATGACTGGAATCAACTCTCAACCTTCCGGCCGTATCCCCAGCTTGTCCAAGTTGACCTTTTATTACCCCTCTAGAGTAATGAGGCAGTATGGTCTTGCTCAAACCATCCCTTCTGATGATCATCGTCGATCTTATGAGTACCCTGTATCAAAGAACGATGAAAGGTTTGACGATTATTGGTGTGCTAGACCCTTATGGAACGATGTTTCCAATAGAGTTCCTCCCCCATTGTCTAGGGAATTCAAACAATGGTTACTTGGGCGAAATCAAAAGGATAAAAACAAGGTTCAAAACACATGTTTTAAGGGTGTGGAGATGACAAATGTAAAAGACCGCTTAGGTGACAAGAAGGTTCCTCCTAAAGATCACCTGTGTTCAAAAGTTGAATTCAAGACTCCTATAATACCTAAGAAGAAGGGTGATGTAGAGGGTAAAGGGAAAAGGAAGGCTAATCCTATAGAAAGAGAAAAGAAGGCTTGGGTTGAGAAGAAGGTAGGGGTCTTTGCTAAAGGGGAAACTTCTTCTACTAAGGTGTCGGTTCGATCATCTAATGGTTCTCTATTGGTAAAGGAACTAGAAGATGAAGGGGATTCAGACAAGAATTGGAAAAGGGTTCGAAAGGAGAAGAAAGATTAGAGCATTGATTTACTTTTAATGTCATTAGACAATTTTTAGTTCCAAATTAATTTTATTTTCAAGCTTTTAATCATTAATAATGTACTTTCAATTTTAGTTCAATTATTAATGCAATTTTAGCTTTTAATTAACTTAACTTTTGTTATTTTTAATATTCCTTTTTATTAGAAATATTTTTTTAAGCAATGAAAACAACTTGTGTAATTTCGAAAATAATTCGAGTACGGAAGTCGGAAAAATTGTTGAAATAATCTGAAACTGTCGCAATCCATTGCAGTTTGCCTTCGGAGAAAAATGATTTTGTCGCGGCACGATGGTTAGTGAGGCGACGTGACGAACCTGTCGCGACGCTTTGAATTCTGTTTGTTTCCAATACTAAAAAAATTTAAGGATAATTTCCTGAGTACGGAAGTTGGGAGTAATGGAAAAAACTTGAGTGATATGTTACATGCAATCTTGTTTCCTTCGTCAATGCACCACAGGATTTGGAGCTTCTGAAGCTGAACTGACAATTTCTTCCAAGTTCGAATTGCCAAATTCCGAATAATTTTAAATTGAACTACCTTTTTGGGGATCCCTGATGTGAACCCAATTATTTGTTCTTAACTTCCGAAACCTTTCAAAAAATAACTTACATTTTCTTGTAATTTGTTAATTATTGTATCGTCATGTAATTTGTTCAAAAGATAATCTGAGTTCGAAAATCGGAGAATTTTTTGAACGAACTTGAAAGCAGAAAGGATTGCAGCAATTCGTTGTGTATTTGGTTGAGCTGAATTTTCATCGTGGCGCGATAATTTTATATCAGCGTGATGGTTTCTGGCGCGACGTGATAGTCCTATCACGACGCGTTGGTTTCTGTTTGCTGATTTTTTTGCGATTCGAAGCTGATATTTTACATAAAAAGGCGGGTTTGAAAGACTTAATTGGTCGCACCCCATAAAAAGGTTGCCTACGTATCCTTGTTAAGGAATCAGGCCGAACGTAACTCTCTTGAGTATAAAACACAATTAACTTATGGGTAGAAATTCTTGACTTGGTCAAGATTTGTCATATTTGAGAATTCATTACCATCCATATCTGTTAATTTGGCTGCGCCTCAAGATAGGATAGTTTTAACAATGTATGGTCTAGACCAATTAGGCCTGAACTTGCCTCTTGGGTCTAGAACATTTTTTCTAAGTGCTTTTAACACCAAGTTTCCTTCCTTATGTTTCTTGCCTTGACCTTTTTGTTGAAGTATCTAGCCATGCGAGTTTGATAACATTGGACATGATGTAAGGCTTCTAGTCGTTTTTCGTCGAGTAGAATTAACTATACACAAGGAGGGTATTTCTAGCTCGTTAAGCTTACTCTCTAATGCTATACACAAGGAGGGTATTTCTAGCTCCACAGGTTGTACGACGTCCATTCCATAGACTAGGGAGAACGACGTAGTTCCTGTGGATGATCGGATTGACGTGCGATAACCCCAAAGGGCAAAGTGGAGTTTGTTAGGCTAATCCTTGTAATTTTATGTCATCTTTTCAATGATTATCTTTAGATTTTTATTGGCTGCTTCCACTAGACGAAAAAGGTAATTTGGCACCGGTTCAAACCCCCCTAGGCACCGGTTTTGAACCATTGGAGATTTGAGGGGTGCCAAATCCTCAAAAATTTGGCACCGGTTCAAAACCGGTGCCAACTAAAGGTTTTGGCACCGGTTAACCGTTGCCAAGTTCAAACGCGGGAATTTTTTTTTTTATCAACACTATTGGCACCGGTTCTTGACTAAAACCGATGCTAATAGTCTCAAAAAAAAATTTAAAAACTTTTGGCACCGATTCTGATCAAAACCGGTACCAAAAATACCCCCAAAAAATAAATTTTTTTTTTTTTTTTTTTTTTTTTTTTTTTTGCATTTTTTTCACTTAAATTGCTATAGAAACATTAATATATATATATATATATATATATATATATATATATAGTTACATATTTTCATTAAAAAGGCTGTAATATTACAATTTTTGTCCAAAAAAAAAATCAAAGCAAGGAACGAAAAATTATATATTTGTGCAATAAGAACCAGGTTTTGTTACCCAATAGAACCAGGTTTTGTTATTCCAACAATTACAGCAGCAACAACACACCCTTTTGCTTCACTTACTAGACTTTTTCTTATTGATTTTCCTGTCAATATCTTCCCACTTATCTATATGTGATTTTCGAAGCAGCTTGGGAACTGGTCCCACGAGTAGCAGGTGGCTCAGATGGAAGAGTTGGAGGGGCAGCTTTCACATGATTTCCCTGAAAGAAAGAGAAGAAAGTACATCTTAATCACAGACAGGTAAAAAAAAAATAGAAAATGTATCAAAAAGGCATCCTTTAGAAACGGGCTTGTAACCATAGACATGCTGAGCCAATATACCGACAACAGGTGGTGCAAAGGATGAAAGTATCTGAGCTGAATTAGCAGGCATGCAGATTGCAGATTATACGGTTTTCTCAAAAAAGCAAAGTTGCAAATAACTGTAAACGCCATGATCTTTCCTTACCTTCGTCTATAACTCTATATGATGTTTCTTGTTTCCATGAATTATGTTGAACATTTGATACGGTACCTCCAACGTGAAAGTCGGTCTGTCAAAACTTGAAACGGAGGTTAGATAACTCAAAAGTACTGATCAATGGTAAAGCATATATACAACACTACGTAAAGATCAATGTATATGAATCGATGTATGATCAATGGTAAAGCATATATACAACACTACGTAAAGATCAATGTATATGAATCAAAAGTACTGATCAATGGTAAAGCATATATACAGCACTACGGAGGTTAGACTCCTGACCTTTAATTTCTTCTGACTTTAAAAAACGAACTATGAATCAATGTATACCTATGCCATGAATTGATGCAACTTTAAGAAGATTATGATTTTAGGATAGAATTCAAGTATTCAAGGCAATTAAGATAAACATATATTCACGCACTCTCGTCAAAACATAAAGATCCAATAGGTGGCATCACAAGTCAACAAAAAAAACATTGTATTTACAGAAAACAGGAAGATATATGATATTTATTGATGTGAGAAATACCTATCATTTGCTAGATTCCAAGCATCTTGCCTTAACTCTAAAGGTTCTTTAAGTTCAAGGACAGCTAGGTAGTTTGATATGAATTTGTGCGGGTGCTCAACATGACAAATGAAACCCATTTCTTTTAGGAGGTGTCTTTCTGTTCTTATCAAATCCATCTCCAGCTTCGAAGAACGGCAGGTGCACCAAGTGACCTCAATGTCAAGTACTTTTGAGCCGGGGGTAGCATAGTTGAGTCCTGTTAGAGCATAATAATGTGGCAATTACTGGACTAAGATTATCGAATATAAAAGTCAGGCTATTTGCCTAACAATTAACAGAGGAATGGTAAAATTTCAACCTCTATTTCATCAACTAAAAGCTCTGAAATATATACAGAAGTTCTTCATCGCGATTTATAGGAAAATGTACTTACAGGTTTGACACCCATATAGTTCAATAATGGTTTTGCTAGAGAAATGAGAAAAATCGCTTGAAGAAGTCCGAGGATTGCACCAATAACCAAAGCCGATGAAGCAGATGGTATGCTCCTCCTTTGAGGCTTTGAACTTTCAACACTAAAGCTGCTTGTTTCGGCCTTAACACTCTTACCCTAATCTAACAGAAAATAACACTTCTAACGTTTAGAACTCGCCAATGTCCAAAAATGTTGCAATTTCAAAAACATTAAAAGTTGCTATTTCAAGACATACAAAACATAAATACCTGATTGAGGTAATAATTCTTTGGATTCATTAGTACAATTATTAGAATGCAGCAAATCTACAAATCTAACTAAAATGAGCAACAACTTTTAATCTGTAAATTCAAGGTAACACAATAAGCATAAAAACACTGCCTCAACTGTAATAATTTCAGCAAATTAAATTCTAACTTAATACATTCCATTTATCAGAACAATTATTCGAAAATGTGAGCTAAATACATAACTATACGAAGAAAAAAGATGGAATAATATCTATGAAAAGACTTGCCAACTCTTAGAAAAATAACCACTTGCATGATAATATGGATGACTCACAACACATTTTAATAATTTACAATAATTAATAATTTAGATTCACATTTCAGTATTTCACATTTCAATAATTTACAATAATTAATAATTTAGATTCACATTTCAGTATTTCACAAAAACAGCCAAACACTCAAACATGGGAAACAATCAAACAAATTAAATCAATAATCATTAATCAATTCAATAATCAATACCCACAAGGCCACAAATGACAAATTTACAATAAAAGTATAAACTATAAAACAATTAAACATTTAAACAAGTAATGAAATTCAGATTTACATAAACATAATCATACCTCCATTGATTAATTGATTTGGGTGAATTGGCCAAGTAAACTTAGGCAATTGAAGGCTGTAGAAGTGTCGAACACCAAGTCACCATCACCAAACTGCTGCCTGCTGCTGCTCTGCTAACACGAACAGTCACGAACTCACGAAGGCGAATGACGATTGACGAAGGCTGTCGAAGTTCCAGCCAACCAGGTCACTGCGTGGCTGCGTGCTGGTCGAGGCGAACTTCCGGCGAACGGGCGACGGCGTCACGGCGAGGCGAGGGCGACTGGGCGAGGCGAATTGAAGTGAGAGAAATTGAATAGGAGGAAAATCTAGGGTTTGGCTTTGCAAGGAGCTGTGACTCTAAAAATCCAACAACCAATCACGACCACCGTCACATCGCCTTGATGCCGTGAAGAATGAAGATAGAGTGTGGTGTCGGTGGAAAGGGGTGCGTAGTGGAGTCAAGGGGGAAATGGGGAAAGGTAGAAGGAGAAAGGAGAAGGAATTGAAAAAGAAAGGCGCAACGTTGGAATAACCTAACCCGGGTTTTTTTTTTCTAAAATATGGCGCCGGTTTGAACCGGTGCTAATTAATATAGTTGGCACCGGTTTAAGGCGAACCGGTGCAAACTCTATGCCATATTTATTTATTTTTTTTTAAAATAAGTTGGCACCGGTTTGAACCGGTGCCAATTAAATGATTGGCATCGATTTTGGTTGGAATCGGTGCCAACTCTGAATTTTTCAATCCCGCCCATTTCTTTTGGCACCGGTTTTCAAGAACCGGTGCTAAAGGAAGGGTGCCTATTTCATTTTTTCTACTAGTGTTCTACTGCGCCATTTGCTTAAGGTCTATATGGAGAGGAGTGGTGATGTTAAATACCATACTTTTTAAGTAATTCTTACACTTCGCTTGAAAGTGAGTACCCATTGTCACTTATCATTTCGTGTGGGACTCCATATCTACATACAATGTTCCTTTCAATAAAGAGTGCCACATGTTTTGCAGTGAGTTTTGCGTAGGAGGCTGATTTAACCCATTTGGTAAAATAATCAATAGCAACGAGGATATATTCATGACCTCCCGTTCTAGGGGGAGTGATTGTTCCAATGATATCTATTCCCCAAGTTGAGAATGGCGATGGAGATGTGTAAGTGTAAAGAGTGATGGTGGAACATGTTGCAAACTGGCATATATTTGACATTTTGCACATCTTTTTACATCTTGATGGCAATCTTTTTGCATGGTAACTTGGCACATGATTTTCTGAACCAGCATTTGGCTATTCATATGCGTTCTACATGCTCCTTCGTGGACGATTTTCATTGCTCTTTGAGCTTCCTTTTTGCCTACGCATAGAAGGGCTCTTCCTTTAGGTACTCTTTTATGAAGTTCATCGTTTAAGAGTGCGAATTGTGAGGCTAAGAGTCTCAAGGCATGCTTTGCTCTTTTGTCGGCATTAGGCGGATATTCCCCTTTGGCGACATAATTGAGGATGTCTGTATACCATGGTTCTTCTTCTTCTTCTTGGTTTTCTTCTTCATACTCAATGGCTTGAATATAAGCAGGCATATGCCTTTTCTCTATCGTTAAAGGCATTTGCTCAATTTCCATGGAAATTCTAACCATTGAGGCTAGTCTTGCCAAGGCATCAGTAAATTGGTTTTCTTTTCTTGGTAGGTATGTGTCTACTTTTTCAAGTTGATCAGTGAGGGTTTCCAAGTAGGTTTGGTAAGGAGCTAGACTTTCACTCTTCACCTTCCATCTTTTGGAAATCTAGTTGATGATAAGGGACGAATCTCCGAATATTCGAAGCTTCTTGACTCCCAATTCTAAGGCTATTTCGAGGCCTACCACACATGCTTCATACTCTGCAGCATTGTTGGTGACGTTGAAGTCAAGCTTTATTGAGATTGGGACATGTTTTTCCTTAGGTGATACTAGTAAGACTCCTACGCCTAATCCTTTCTGGTTGGATGCGCCATCGAAGTATAATGTCCAAGTATCATCCTTAGTGACCATTAACTCTTCATCTGGAAAGTCATTTTCTTGCACTGGTGTTGAATCCTCAATTGGAAAGTCTGCCAAGAAATCAGAGACTGCAGATCCCTTGATAGACTTTTAAGGCATGAACTGTAGGTCGAATTGAGCTAAGTTCACTATCCATCTTGATATTCTTCCATTAAGTGTAGTTTTTTCAAAGAGATTCTTGAGAGGATCCATTCGAGATACCACATGGACTGTATAGACTAGCATGTAATGTCTTAACTTAATTGTTGCCCACACGAGTGCGAGGCACAACTTCTCAAGGGGCGTATAGCGGATATTCAAGCATCTTCTTACTTAGATAGTAGATGGCATTTCCCTTTCCTTCTACTTCTTGTGCGAGCATAGCCCCCACTGTTTCCTAAGTAACTGTTAAGTATAGGTGAAGGGAAATGCCAAGTAGTGCTGGCGCTAGCACAGGAGGATTTACATGGTAGGATTTGATCTTATCAAAGGCTTCTTGACATTCATTGTCCCATACTACTGGCCATTATTTTTGAGTTTCTTAAATATTGGTTCACATATCATGGTGAGCTTTGATATGAACTTACTTATATATTGCAACCGACCAATAAATCCTTGAATTTATTTCTCGATTTTGGGCGGTGGCATGGTCATGATTTCCTTTATCTTAGTGGGATCTATCTCAATTCTTCTAGAGCTAATGATATATCCTAGAAGCTTCCTGATGTAACCCCGAATGCACACTTGGTGGGATTTAGCCTCATGTTGTATTTTTTAAGCCTTTCGAAGAATTTTCTCAAGGCTACTTGGTGGCCAGGGCGATCCTTGGATTTTATGATCATATCGTCCACGTACACCTTGACTTCTTTGTGCATCATGTCGTGGAGTAAGGCAGTCACTACTCTTTGGTATGTGGCACCCGCGTTTTTCAACCCGAATGGCATTACCGTGTAGTAGTAAGTGCCCCATGGTGTTATGAAGGTTGTTTCTCCATGTCTTCTTCTGCCATGTGAATTTGATTGTAACCTGTGTACCCATCCATAAATGAGAGAAGTGCATGATTGGTTGTGTTATCTACTAGAATATCGATGTGAGGAAGAGGGAAATCGTCCTTTGGGCTAGCCTTGTTGAGATCCCTGTAGTTGACACACATTCTTACTCTACCATCCTTCTTGAGAACTGGTACCGTGTTGGCAACCCATTCTCGATACATGGATACCTTGATAAAACTTGCAGTTATTTGTTTTTGGACTTCTTCTTTTATTTTAAGTGTTACGTCGGGTTTCATTCGACGCAACTTTTGTTTTACAGGTTTCCTTCCCGGGATTAGCGGTATAGTGTGTTGAGCAATTTCTTTGTTTATACCTGGCATATCTTCATATGACCAAGCGAAGACATCAATGAATTCCGCAAATGGTTTTATTATTTCAATTCTTTCCTCTTTATTTAAAGTTAAGCCAATTTTAACTCCTCTTTTAATAGTGGGATCTTTTAATATATTAACTATCTCAGTTTCTTCGATTATTGCTGTTTTATTCTCAAGTGTTTCCATTGCTTTAATTATTTCTTTTTCATATTCATTATTAGCAAAGCAATGCTTGTCATCTTGGGTGAGGGAATAACACGAGGAGTAAGAGGAAGAAGACATATTATTGAATTCTTGAATCATTACATCGAAAAGAGAAAGGTCTGATGGGACCTGACTACTTACTATTCTTGGGGTAGGTGCTAAGTTAGGTGAGATAGTAGGGGGTGCAACTACTAAGGACTTAGAAGACTACACAATAGAAGACTCTAAAGGAGAGTCGAGCTCAGACTCGCACTCTGACTCAGACGACTCAGACTCGTCGAACATGGGTCCTTCTCCCGTGGTTATGGATATCTTCCTTCCACTTAGTGTAGTCACCTTCACGGTCTTGCGCCATCCTTTGAGTAGTCCTTCTACCGGGGTGATGAGCTTGGAGGGGTCAAAATTTTCACTTTGTAGTGCAGTTTGTATAAGTGCAGAATTGTCGTCGACACGCTTGGGCTCATTTTTCTCATACCCAAAGAGGAGACCCATGACATTAACGTCAAAGCATGGAGGTGTTTGTTCCTTGTAAACAAGAGCTGGGATCTCGTCTAGGAAGTTGCAATCCAGGAAAATTTCGATCCCAGGCTGGCGTACCCTCCTGACAAGTGATACTGGGAATTCGTAGCATGGATAATATTCTCCCTCTTTTATGAATTTTCCATTTAAAGTGAGAGGGTATGATACCATTAGCGTTGCATCTTTCTGGGTGCGAGCTCTTCTTCGTGCATTAGACTTCTCCCGGGCTCGCTTAAGGTCCTCTAGAGTTGGTTCGAAACCAAGTCCAAAAGTATCCATTTTAGGGAGGCTAGGTAGTCCTATTTGCTTAGCTATTCCTTTCTTCTTTCCTAAAGTTATCCTAGGAAAGTGCCCTAGTCTCTTAAGGATAGCATTGACCATGAGATTTGAGTGGGGGTTGTAGTCAAGAGGGGTCTTTTCATCTTCACCGATAAAAGAGACCTCTTTGGCGTTAAAGCCCCACAAATCTTTGTCATTCTCATCGTGCTCCACATTAATGATTGGTTTATCAACCGCTTTAATTCTCATTGGGGAAGCATCGATTGTGACAGGAATGCCTCCAACTATAGCCTTTACTTGTTGATGGAGGGATGAAGGGACGACTTTAAGGTCATGAAGCCAAGGGCGTCCCAATAATAAGTTGAATGAAGCCTTGATGTCTACTACTTAAAAAGTAGTACTATGTTCAATGACTCCTATAATGACATTCATAGTAATGGTTTCAAAGGCTTGGCAACGAGTGTTGTCATAAGCCCTTATGCCTTGTGTGGATGGAGTTAAGACCTCTTCCTTTATTCCAAGCATCCTCGCAGTACAGAGGGGGCATATATTAATTGTCGAACCATTTTCTACAAGGGTTATGGGCACATTCATTCTTTTACATACCACCGTGAGGTTCAAAGCTTTATTATGTTTATCACCTTCTAGCGGTAAGTCCTTGTTAGAAAAGGTGATAAATTATCAGGACTGGGGAGGTCACTTGTAAGGAAGTTGGCCAACCCCTCTGGAGTAGTCTTAGAATCTATTCCTACTTTTTCTAAAGCATCCATCACTGCAACTCTATGTTCATGAGATGAAGCTAGAAATTTCCAAACATTCATCTCGACCTTGGTCTTTTTGAGCTGCTTGACGATGTCATTGTCTTCAATGACAGGTGTTGGAACTTGTTGAGTTGTAGGTATAGGTAAAGTTGTGACTGGTGGTTGCAATCTCTCGGACCTTGTAAGCATAGTGATTGGGGAGTCTTCATCCTCATCTCAAATGTCATTATAGTCTTCAACAGGGTAAAATGCGGCAAGTGGTGGTTCTTCCATATCTTTGAGGTATACATCCTCATCATTGTTGTCCCAAATTCCATTGATGTTGGCATCATCGTCCCAAATTTTACTGTTATCTAATTTTGGAATGTTGATGAAAAGTTTCCCATCATCTATGAGTCCTTGGATATATCCCTTTAACCTTAAACAGTTTTTAGTTATATGTCCTCCAGATTGATGGTACTTGTAGTAGAATTTGTCCATTCTTTTAAGGGATTTTTAATGGCTTTGGCTCAAGAGGCTTGACCATATCCTTTTTAAAGAGCATGTCAAAGGCTCTTTCATAGGTGGTGCCTATAGGCGTATAAGCCTTGTTGTTTCTTCTTACTTGTGGCTTAACAACGTTGAAAATAAATGGTTTTCTTCCAACGGTATCTGATTTATGAGAAGAATTTGAGGGGTTACACTTCTTTTTGGGGACAGACTCATTTCTATTTTATTTACCCTCTTGTAAGGAACTTGAAGTTTAAGGCTTATTTCTTGAAGAACATCAATAAGGCTATTTATTTTTGCCTTAGTATGATTTGGGGAAGGACTAGCAATGTATTCATTGGTAGTTTCTTCTTGAAAATCGATCATGACATCGAAGAAAACCTCATCTTCTTCTTGAATGACATGAACTTCTTCCATGGGTGTGATAAGGAGCGATAGATCTATGGGATCATGTTCATCAGAAATCGCTAAGGAATCTAAAAGTGGAGAGTTGTTGATGCTTGGTTTCTTGCTAGCAGGAGGCACTGGAAGTTTGTTGTTATCAATCAAATGTTGGATAACTTCCTTTAATTTCCAACAACTTTCAATAGAGTGGCCCCTACCTTGAATATACTTGTAGTGCACATTTGGATTCCAACTAGGTGTCCTCTTTTCGGGTGCAGGATCTTAAATAGGTCCAATGGGAGTGATGAGTCCCTTGGCATGAATACAATCGAAGGCGATATTGTAGCTCATCCCAATAGGGGTGAACTCTCTTCTAAATTGCTTTCTTTGTACTTAATTATTCATGGCTAGGACATCATTTAGATTAAAGTTACTGATATTGTTACTAGAGTGGGTGTTTTTGGAAGAAGAAGGATTGTCGTTCTTTCCTTTCCAGCCACTGTTGTTACTATTGTTAGCAGAATTCTGTTTTGCAAGGTCGTCTTCAATTTCAATGCCTATGCTATAAACAGCTTTGAAAGTAATTAAATTGCATTGATATTTCAAATGGTTTTGAAATTTTTCTTGGAGGTTCTTGATTAACATCCTTATAGATTCTTTCTCACTTGGAACTTCGATTATCCTAGCGGATTTTCCCTTCCACTTGTTGTAAAAGGCAGTGAAACCTTCGTTCTCTTTTTGTTTAAGTATTTCAAGTTCCCTATGATCGGTTTCTACTTGAATATTACATTTGTATCTATCAATAAAAGCATGCGTAATAGATTCCTAAGTAGCGATCTTCTCGGTGTCCATGGAGAAGAACCATTGTTAGCATACTGAGTCGAGAGAAAGTGAGAAAAGTGAGGGGAAAACCTTCTTGTTAATCTCCTTAATCTCCATAATTATTTCAAAAGACCTCAAGTGGAAGTAAGGATTGTTGATGCCCTTGAATTTAGGGATGTCATTGCAGAGAACTTTTGCGGAAGAAGTTCTTTATCTATTGAGACCCCTTTGGAGCTTACTCCAAATTACTTGTAGTTATTAGAGATTTGACTCAAGCTATCTTCCATGCACTTGATGGTTTCGACTGGTACTTTCTTGTTAGGGTCGTCAACTCGAGTGGTGAGTCCCTTGAGCATCTCAGCAAGTCCATTTACGGTCTCTTAGCTTGAAGCTTCTCCAATTCTTCTTAACTGGCCATTATTACGAACTTTTTCCTGTGTCGAATCAGTTTATCAAAGAGTAGTACTTGAACAAAAGTGTTGTCCTTGTTTAAATTGCCTTCTCTCCTTAACCAAGCGCTGTAAAGTTAAACCACTGACTCTTTTAATGACTAGACCCAAATTGACTCTTTAGGTTGAAAAAGTAAAAAATGGTACATATTTTGGGAATCAAGTATGGGGATCAAGTTTTTTAGCAAACATGGTTTATGTTGGGAGGATAATATCCGACTTTCCCCCCTAAAAAATGATGGAAAAACGCACACAAGACTCTAGACATGGTCATGGTGAAAGACTTATACAAAGTGTGAGCATTGACTCGTGAGTGAAAGTGACATGCTCAAGAGTTGTGTATCAACATCATTAGAATAGGCAACATGGCAGAAATTTTAGATGATGATTTTTTCAGCATTGATCAAATGCTAAATGGTGAAAGCAATATGGAACACAGTTAGTCAAGCACCATGGAAGGGACTGAATACAATGACAACAATGTGATACATGAAGAAGCAATGCAGCAACCCAAAGGCAGAAAACAGCTCACTGTTTCCCAAAAAAAGGAACTTGTTGATGCTTTTCTTTTGAAGCTAGAGGGTGGGGAATTGCCAAGAGGGTATTTATCACAGCAAGCAAGCAAGTTCAATGTGCACAGGTCAACAATTCAGAGGTTATTCACAGACATAAAATCCCAAATGGCAGTGGGGAATGTGATAGATGTTAGAAGCAAGAAGCTTGGCAAAACTAGACCCAAACCAATAGAGTACACAGATGAGTTTCTGCAATCAGTCCCACTATACAAGAGGACAACTGAGAGAAGCTATGGAGCTGCTCTCAAAATCTCACATGATACCATCCATAAATTAAAGAAAAAAGGGAGACTCAGAACACATACAAGAACAAATCACCCAGCAATGACATCCAACCACAAGATAGCAAGACTGAAATGAGTTTTAAGTCATCTACTGCCTGCTGCAGAGAATGGGGACCCTAAGTTTGTGGATATGTTTCTACTTGAACCCAGAAACAAGGAGGTTTTATCTCCTGCGAAATGAACCTAACCCATATAGGTGCCAACAGTCCAATAGGTTCAAGGTAAAAGGCATGTTCATGGCAGTCATAGGGAAGCCAATATTTGACACCCATGGAGTAGTATTACATGATGGAAAGTATGGAATCTTTCCATTTGTGTATGAGAGCACAACAAAGAAAAAAAGCAAAAACATGGAGGCTGGAGCTGTGGAAATAAAGGCAACACAGAATGTGAACAAGGAGGCAATCAGGGCAATGCTCCTGAACAATGTAATTCCAGCCATCAAAAGTAAATGGCCACCCCATTTTTCCAAGGACATATGGACTCAGTGGGATAATGTCAGACCTCATCAAATTCCTAAGGATGAGGAATTTATTGTTGCCTGTCAGTCACATGGTTTCACAATTCAATTTATTTACCAGCCAGCTCAGTCACCAGACTTAAATGTGCTAGATCTTGGGTTGTTCAATGTCATACAATCCATACAATACCAATCATTTCCTAAGAACTTGGGGGAACTCGTAGACAAGGTCAAAAAGGCTTATGGGACTAATTATGTGATTAGACTCAAACAAAGACTAAGTGGAGGACTCGATTATAGATTAAATTGGTTAACTATAAAGTTTAGACTCAACACGCAGACTCGGAAAGAAAAAACCGAACCATCGTGTGGCGATGAAACTGTCGCGGCGCGCTGGTTCCATCGCGAAATTGGCGTTTCGCGGCATATATTAAATTTTTGTACCAAATAACGGAACGTTAATTTAATTTGTTTTCAGTAATTCTCTCGAAGGTATAAGCCTATAGTCTTGCTAAGTCGAGTATGTTTAGACTTTATAAGTTCAAACTAATTAACCAATTGATTAAGCAAAGTCTATTTAAGTCATTGATTAGTTAGTTAAGACATAATTACAAAAACAAGTCAACACAAGAGGTTAGTTTAATCACAAATAAGATATGCACAAGTAGTCAAGTAGTCACAACATGATGCAATGAGTTTGTAACCTAACCATGGCTCTAGTTCTCTAAAGTTCAAGGAATATGGTAGTCAAAAGAGGGTCCATGGTTATGAGTCCAAATGCATCACACGGAAGCCTTACCTTTGGAAGGACTGGCGCGGATGGATGGGACCCCGCAAGTTAGACTTGCATCCATGGTTTGGTGAATTCACACACTCGGATGCACCCATCGCTGCACGGAGAATTCGTTAGGGTGGATGGAGCGTGAATTCCGAGGGGCTAAGTCCATATGTAGAACACATATGGGTTCAAAAAAGAAGGATAAACTCAATCAGGAAGTAGAATCGTCAAGACAGTACTAGGACCGGTCAAAACAAGAAGGCAGACTCCTGGCTCGATGTCGCAAGAACTCGGCGCGAGAAAACATGGTTTGTCGTGCAGCGACAACTCTATCGCCCCACGATAAAGCTGTCGCATGGCGATGGACTCTGTCGTCTTGCGACAGTTCTTGCGCGTCGCGGCAGTTTTCTGTGTTCAATGAATTTTCCAATTTTCGCAGAATCTTTTCTATTCTAGTTATGAAAGATATTTCCGGCTTTTCCTACGTGTAAAAAATCCTATTTTTTGACGCATTTTGGATGGTCTTTCCAATGCGGACCTTTTTATGCTTATTCCACAATGTTAATCAAAATTACGCATATGAATATCTAAAATCTTTCAAGTCTTATCCACTCATTCTAAAGCCAATTGCCAAAATAAATTTTAGGAATCAAAATTAGAAATCCTCCTTAGTGGAGTCGCTAAAAACTGTAGGGAATATTTCAAACCCAACCTTGATCCCCACTTTGATAATGCTTTTAGGCATGGTGGCGTCCAAAGGGAAGGAAGCTAGAGATAAAAGAGTCGCCAACAAGTTTTAGGAACTTGTAATCTGTTCACGGGTGTGAAGTTTACACCCTATTCATGATCACAGAGATCACTAACTCCATAGTGGTCCGGAACAATGACTGGATATTCGGGGATGATGGTACAAATCCAACTTAAAAGAGATTGAACCCGCCTTAAATCGGCCTCTACTTAATTCTTACGATATTCATGTGCGCTTTTTGACCAACATACATTCATCAAGTTAATCCTAAGCATATTTAATCTACGTTGGTAGATTATTAATGCACAAATAAATTTATTATTGGCGATCACTTGAATTAAAATCATATTAACCCTAAAATAAAATTATTAATTATCTTATTAGGCGTGATTTCAAGTACAAATTCCCTTTAAACCTGCAAGAAGGGCGTGATCAAGCAATAACAATCAATCATGAATAATTAAGCAACATAATAATTGACACAACAAATCATCATCAAAACATTATTAGCAAGACCCTTGGCATGATACTAAACAGATTAATAACAAATCCTAACATGTCACCAATAAAAATCATAATCAAAGCATTAGCCTAAACATGATACTAGAAATCAACATGATATTAAAATATTAATTAACACCCTAAACATGATACTAGGAATCAAATTCAACATCCTAACATGATACTAGGAATCAAAATAAACATCCTAACAAGATATTAGGAATTAAAATAATATCCTAAAACATGAAGTCTATATAGAAATCGATGAATAAGGATAGTAGACCTACTCACTTTGATGCCTCGTATCTCTTTCTATCAAAACAATACACACGTTAGTAACTTCAAGAAAGATTAAACCAAATAAATCAAATAAGAATTGAAATATAGATTTGGGACCAAACCCTCAGAACTATCAACCTTTCACGTCGAGGTCAAAAGCAACTTCGAGATTGGCTTGGAGTATTCGAGACTCGTGAAGGAGGTATGGTGTGTGATGTTAAGAAGGTATTGGGATATGTTTAGGCTAAGGCTAGAAAACAAGAAAGAGAGAGAGATAATAAGCTTTTAGATTAGAGAGAGAACTATATGATGATTTTTGGTGAATGAAAATAGGGTGAAACGACCTCTATTTATAAGGAAAAAAGAGGGTCGAAGTTCAAAAAAAGAGTCAAAATTCCAGTCGGAGTAAAACAGGTTCCATCGTGGCGTGACAGGCATATTGCGGTGCGATAGGCTTGTCGCTCAACGTTGGTTTTTGCAAGATTGAATCCGTACGGAATCCGAATTCCAATCAAATTGAGTTAATCGAATTTCCGTACATATTCTAATTTTATCAGAATTAAAATCATTAAAAAAAACAAGTGTTTTATCCGGTGTAAAATTTTTAAGTCTTTATCTTTATAAAAACAAGATAAATTAGAACCTTCTAGAGGATTCTAGAAGCTAATAATAAATCCTAAGGGATTTAGGATAAAAACAACATTCTAGAGGATTCTAGAAGCTTATAATAAATCCTAATTGGTTTAGGAATGAGGTTAAGGTTAATGGACCCTCCACATGATCATCGGGTCGCAAGTAAGGCTCGGTTTAGTATTTTGGCCATAACTTTCTCGTTATAACTCAGATTTTGGGCGTATAATATATCATTGGAAAGCTCTTTTCAAACCCCATCCAACTAAATAATAATTGGACTAGGATTATGGACCAAAATAGAATGGTTTGGACGATTTTATGATTTGGACATGAAAAATGATTTTCAAATACACGAAATGAATGGTTTTGGTTTAAAATGTTTAAGGAAAGGTTATAAATGGTCAAGGCTAAAGGAAATTCAAGAGACTCTTCAACTCTTCACCTAACTCGATAATCAAAGACGTGAAAGGTACTCATCACTGGGTTTGGTTTTTGTGGAGACACAATCAGGTGTCTACACACCCATAATTATTTATTGGTATTTCCTCACTTATCTTGTAATGCAATTTTCTATGAACAACCCGTGCATTTCACGGGCCAGATGGCTAGTTATTTTTAAATGTTATTGTAAGGTTCTATAGTGTTTATAAATTGTTGGAAATTATTGACGATATTGAGGTAGTAATATTGTTTGGTTGTTTAATTTTAGGGGAGAGTTTGAAGTAGGGGTTTTCTTGCACTAGTGGCGATCTTAAGAACCTATTTGAGGTACATACACGTGTAGATGAGAGTACCACAATTATAAAAATGGCCTATGAGACCGAGAAAATATATCTAAGAAACCAGAAAAGGTCTAGTGCTTAGGTTGTAGGTCTATTAGCGTAAAAGACCGAAAATTTTAGCCGGTGTCTCAGACTAAGCAAAGAGACCAATTGTGCCAGGTTTTTTCTGAACAACGATGTCTTTGAAACTAGGATAAGAGATCGCTTAATAGAGATCACCGATCTTTTTGGATAATATTTTCTAAGCAAAAAATAAAAATAAAATTGCAAAAACAAAGTTACTATTATGCCTATATTACCCACAATTAAATCTCAACACCCATATACTTGATATAGTTACAAATAAATCTGATTATTAAAAAGATATGTATGAATAGATTGCCCACAATATATTGCTATTATGCTTAGATTGTCTAGATTGTCGATTTTAAAACGCAAAACGAGGCCTTTACATTTTTTTTGGGATATTCACAATGGTAACCCCCTACAATTGCTACGCACCAACGATATCCCCCTTTTTTTGGATTATACGAAATGACCTTAGTTATCTTTTTTCTCCTAATGATGACATTAATGATGGTGTTTTAACATAAAATTAAACCATGGTTAACCAAAATAGCAAAATGACAAAAATGCCCCTTTTTATTTGACAGATTTTATTTTTTAAAATAAAAAAGTCACCCCCTTCCCCCACCAACCTGCCACCACTCCCCTGCCCAACCCATGCTGGCGCCGGCCTCCCCCTACCCCCACCAACCTTCCACCACTCCCCTTCCCTCGCCGACACGCCAGCCTCCCCCTTCCCTGCTGCGCCCTCTCCACTCCTTCATCCCCCTGAACCATGAGTCCACGACCCCCCCCCCAAAACCTCAACAACCTACAGCTTCCCAACCTCCGGCAGCCCACACATCACCAATTGCTCCACCAATTCGCCACCTACAATCGTCAATTCGCCACCAATCAACGCTGGTCACTTCCCAGCTCACCTTAAAACTGTCGCCAATCCGATTTTTACCAATTAATCTCCCTTTACAATCAACAATTCAGTCACCAAAAATTGTAATTTCGACCACAATGGCAGCTGCTAACATCAATTTAACGCCCTAATTGAAGACCCAGATGGTGCGAACATGGAGTGCGCTCACGAGAACGGTGACAAACCCACAAAAACGCCATTAACGAATGAATTTTGGTTTGCCGGAGTGATGAATTTTCACCATTTAGTTTAGGTTGGGGTATTAAGGTGAGGCTGTATAGGTGGTGCTCAGGGGTAGGGAGCAGTGGCAGGGAAGGAGGGTGAGGGGCGGCTGGTGTAAGGAGAAGGAGAGAGAAAGAGGGTTAGGGAGGATGTAGGCACCGGAAAAGGGGAGGGATATGGCGGTGGCTGGCTGGTGGAGATGGTGGTGTGGATGATGGTTATGGTTGTTAATTTTTCTAAATGTTTTTCTGTTTTTCTTTAAAAAAAAAAACTAACCATAGTTAATTTTAATTGACTATTTTATGTTAAAACACCATCATTAATGTCATCTTTAGGAGAAAAAAAGAACAGTAGTGTCATTTCGTATAATCCAAAAAAGGGGGGGTTACCGTTGGTGCGTAGCAATTGTAGGGGATTACCATTAAGAATATCCCCTTATTTTTTTTACAAATTTCGAGCTCAATTTGGTTCCTTAAGTCCTAAACCGACCCTCAAAACCTTACCCCAAACATTTTATCGCGGTTAAAGTGATTAATAGTTAATGACAGGCAAATCGATACATTTACACACAAAACGATGCATCAACATTATTTTTTTTAAGCCAATTCTGAGCTCAATTTGGACCCTTAAGAACTAAACCGACCTCCAAAACCTTAATGGAACATTTTTCGACACAAAAAACAAGAAAAAAAATTTAATTAGCTGACCGGTAGGCCCCATAATTGTTTCTTTGACAAAATCTGTAAGTAGATACCAAAATCTATACTGTTAAATTTTGTAAGGTAGTAAAATAAAAAAAAAATATTGGATAGGTACCAAAAATCAGAGTAGGGTCTTTTAGTTGTACCAAAAGTCAAATTTTCCTAAATATATTTATAATATTTATGGCATAAAACTTACACGAAATTTCAAATAATGAAGTTAATTTACCAAAATACCCTTTTGAAATAAATGTTATAAAATAATTAGGGAACTAATTACCAAAATTACAAAATACTAACTCCATAAGAAAAACCCTAGCCTCCTCTCTCTCTTCTCTCTCCTAAACTCTAGCCTCCATTGTCAATTTTTAAGGGGTTTCCATCGGATTTCACCGGTGGTAAGCCCAATCTTTATTTTCTTTTACGCTTTTTGTTTCTTAGGCTATAATAACGTCTCCCTCGAAATAAAGGGTTTATCTCCTTTGAAAGACAAAGTTTTTTCAATATCCTTTGAAAGACAAGGTTTTTCGGATTCCTTCAAAAGACAAGGTTCTATTTGTGTTTAATTTGGTCTCCGGTTGTGCGGTACTACGATTGATTATGGCTCAAATTCGGGTTACGAATTCAGCACAAGAATTTATCTTTTCACAAAATTGCGAAGCGTCGACAGATCCACTAAAAAATTTGTATGAGGCACGAATCAAGAATGTGCCGAATTGTTATATTTATGTATTTGGATTCTTACCCCTTCCCCGATTAATTCTTGTTTGATTTTGTTAAATTCTTTTTCATTATCATTAATTGTCAATTGTAGATGTCGTATGGCTTTAATTAATGAAATTTAGTGTCCTTTAGGACTTCTTAAAAAAAAAAACCAAAAAATTACGAAATACTACAAATCTCATCGTTCATCGAAAAATCAGTAAATGCGAATGGTTAGATAATCCTAATTTAGCAAGTTAGATCTACCCTGTCTTCACCGCATACGCTCCATCTTTTAGAATTTTCCAAAAAAGTTTGTCTTTCAGCAGCTAAGAACTAGATAAAGGATTTGCCAAAACTAAGGAAATTTCATCATCTAGGAAGTTTTTTTTCTTTATCTTTTCAACATCCCAGGCCACTCCTCTTTCTCTAAATTTGTTTTTTCAACCTCCCACTAGAAGATCCATGTCGCTCGCATGTAACGGGGAGGGCCTGATAGTTTTTCCTTTCTTTAGTAACCATGAGTCAGCTCATACATTAATTTTTGTCTCATTCTCCACACTACAAACCATTCATTAATAAAGACTTTGCTCCCTAAATACTCCTCTAAGAATAGCTTAAATCGATCATAACCTATATAAGTGTTGATAACACTCAAATGTTTGAAATATCGGGCTTTAAGAAACTTACAAACAAGTGTGTCACCTACATTATATTGTAAGTTGCCACACCTATTTTGTGGGAAATTTTGTCAAGAACGAGCTACCCTAAAGATAGGCTATTTTGTGAATGACTATCCATTTTTTTTTTATATTTTTGAGCAACTAACCCTAAGATACCTAAAGTTTGTGTAGCACTACCCACTAACGGATTCTGTCAAATTAAGCTGTTTGTAGGGGCCACACCTACGTTTTCTCACCCAAATAACTCCATTCCCAACTACCTCTGTCCTCTTTCAATAACTTTTCCTCCATTTTTCCATCTCTTCTAACCTTTCACCATTTTTATCTGACCTAAGAGAATCTTAAAGAAGGAAATTTTTTCCCCTTCTCTTTCCTCTCATGGGTTGTCTCTCTCTTTCCTAGTTATTGATTAAAATATAATTTAATTCAAACTCCAAAATCCTAAAAAAAGCAAAACCCCTAATTCAATTCAAACCCTAAAACCTAAAAATTTAAATCCCCAAACTTAATTGAAGCCATAAAGGCCAAATTGAATCCCTAATTATGATAATTGAAGTTAATTAAAACCCCTAAACCAATTAAATATGCCATGATTACAACAATAGCTTAAAACATTACTTAATTTGGTGAGAAATTGTGTTCAATTGCTCGAATTTTTGAATGTTGGATGAGTTTGGGGGTAAGAACAACAGTTTGACTTTAAATAAGTGGGAAGAAAGTTAATTGGGTGGGAAAACATAGGTTTGGGTCCTATAAACGGCTCAATTGGATGAAAACCGTTAGTGGGTAGTTCTAGACAAATTTTATGCATCTTAGGGGTATTTGTTCACAAATAATTAAAAAATAAAATAAAATAAAACAGGTAGTTGTTCACAAAACTACATATCTTTGGTTTTTTTCTGACAAATTTTCCTATTTTGTGAGCAAAACTTGGTTAAATTAAAGCATTTTAGATCCTGCAAACCAAGTGCACCCTTCACCTTAGGTATACATAGGTTATCCTAGCTATACTAATGAAGCTTACTATGTAGACTTGAACCCCACCAAAAGAGTATGAATTTCATGAAACTTTCGAAAGTTGAAAATCACTCATCACATATTCAGGATTAATTTGTGCCACCGTCTGTGAGGAGGGTAGCCCGTCGTTGGGGATCCTATTTCCTCTATGCCCATGGTCATTTAAAAGACTAGGACTTTACACTTTTTAAGGTGTGTTAGGATTTGAATTCCTGACTGTTTGGGGGACCTTGATTTAGAATTGATTCCATCATTACGCTTTTTGGTAAGAAACTAATAGGGAGTCGCCAATGAGTTTTAGGAAAACTCATGAACCTCGTTCATGCCTTTCTTCCAATTAGAGTTCAAGGGATATTTAGCACGAATCATAAGTTTACCCAAGCCCAAATTGGTCTACTTGTACAAGAAATGAGTTTGGGAGCGAGGGTACTAAAATAACGTTCCCTTTAGGGGGGAATCGCTATCCTAGCCCAAGAATAACAATCTCATCACCAAACAATATTTGCAATGCGATTCCTAAAAACAAATTTAGTTTATTTTATTTAAAAACATTAAAAACAAAAGGTCTACATTGCAACGATTGTCATTATTCTTTTTTTTAATCAAGTTCGTGAAAGGAACAAGAAATAAACAATATTCGCCTTGACTTAAGTGATAAAACAACAATTAATTATTCAATTCTAATCTTTAATTAACACAAGAATACTATGTGAAATTAATTAATTAAAGTTTATTTAAAGTGACCAAAAAACACTAATTAATTGATTGAATTTATTTAAACAAGAAAAGAAAAGTGATTTATCTAAGTGCTCAGGAAACTAACTATTCTCCTTTGCTTGCTTAGATATCTGATTTATATGTTTATGGACCTTCTTTCTTCTTCGTACCTCCAAGTACTTCAAATGGATGGATTAGGGTTGAAGAGTATTTAGGAAGAAAGGAGAAAAGTAGTATGATAGTAAGAAAA
This sequence comes from Chenopodium quinoa, assembly GCF_001683475.1. Classification (NCBI taxonomy): domain Eukaryota; kingdom Viridiplantae; phylum Streptophyta; class Magnoliopsida; order Caryophyllales; family Amaranthaceae; genus Chenopodium; species Chenopodium quinoa. The sequence goes on along the minus strand of NW_018743252.1, from coordinate 6,212,478 downwards.
TATGAGAGATTAGGGTTTTAGAATTCTAGGGTTTTTTAATTCTGATTTTCTGTTGTCATTAGGGCTGACGAAGACCCCTATTTATAGGTGTAGGAATCTAGGTTTAGGGTTTTAGAGCTGCGATGTCAGGTGGCGCGCGTAACTCTCAGAGTTGCGATGGAGTGCCAAGCGCAACTCTAAGACTTGCGCACGGCAAGCGCGCACAACTTAGAGAGTTGCGCGCGGTGCTGTTTGCCTTATACGAAAACGCGTTTTTAAAACTTCTATAACTTTTGATTGCAAAGTTAGATTAAGGAAAATAAGATATCATTGGAAAGCTTTGAATTTCTACTTTCCCATTCCGTAAGAATTAGGTTACAATATGTTATGGATCAAAAGATATGGCCATTTGAGTGAAAGGGTATCGGTTTTAAGGCCCGGTTTAGTATTTTGATGATAACTTGTTCATTTTAACTCGGAATTGGGCTTATAATATACCGTTGGAATGCTCTTTGAAAGGAATATCTATCTTTATAGGTCGTCCACGGAAATTAGATACTTGGTTTATCTTTTTGGCTCGGTTTTTTAACAATGTAAGATCCATTTGATCCAATCATTAAATTTAACGCATTAAGGTCCGTTATTAATCAAGATTAAGCATGTATGAACATGTTTTAGGCCTAATAAGTAATCGAAAAAGGATCTATGATAAATCGGTCCCAAATACGGGTTCAACTTACTTCATAATGCATTTCGGTGTCCATAAACACTTCAACTTTAATCTACCATAAGAACGAGTTTTTGTAACATTAACGCACTTTCCATCAGGACAGAAGGCCAAAAGTAGGTGTCTATAGTTAGCCCCCACTTTGATCGAGTCTATAGTAGAAGAGGATCAAAGTAGTCAAGGATACAAATCCGAGACTCATTCTACGAAGTTCCTTAGAGATAAGGAATCTTTTAGTAGTGTTGAGAATGTCGAAACAATTCTTGATTCACTTAATGTTCAAGACAAGTAGCTACTAAGATCAAGGTAATTTGAAATTAGCGCGCTAAAGAATCTAGGTTGACCTTTTGCAAGTATAGAACGCTTTTACAAGTAAAGGTTGTCGTGGGTAATGTCATGTTATGAGAAGGTACCAAGTTTAAGAAGATGAAAAGGGGATGATACCCTCTCAATATGTCATTGGCGGTCTAAAGTCCCTCGATTTGTCATTGGAAGTCTAGTCCATGATTTTAAGAAAGTAAAAGATAATAAATGGGGGGTGTTTCGGCCTTCGTAGCCCAACACTTGAATAAAAGATTGACATACGCTGCCAAATCAAATACTCGATGTCCATAAGATAGAAATACATGTCTCAGGACTGGAGGCACATATCCAAATCCAACGAGAGAGAAGAAAATCGGTAACTCTCTCAGCAGTTTTGTCCACGAGATGAAAACATGCGTCTCAGGACTGGGGGCACGTATTTAAATGGATGCGGCTTCAGTAGGGGCCGCTCTTTATACAGGGGGTGAACGGACACCCTAACTGTCCGGTAAAGCTAGATTGCTTCCTAGCTAACCGTATTTGCTTCCAACAAAGGGCGTCTAACCCCGATAGTTCGGTGTGCCAGTCGACTCGTTTAAGCTAACGCCTTAACAGATGCAGATGTTCTACTATTTTTGACGGGAGGCAGATCACGTTGCTAGTGCAATTTTACGCAACACATACGCTGTACAATTTTACGATGTACGATACGCGATATTTTTGTTATGGACGCCAAAAATACGAAAAACGTGACATTTCTAAAAGGGCGGTACAGGAAAATGCCAAACTTTTTTAAGAAAGCTCTTACGTGAAGCACCACTACGGGATATTTTTAGACGCTTCACGAAAAACATCCAAAACGTATGCTTGGGGCAGGCACAAAGCACGGTGTGCATGCAGGATGATGCAAAAAACTATCAAAGAAGAAAAGAAACTTCTCGATGCAAAGCAATAAAAGGTTTTTGAAGGTTTTAAAAACTTTGCGAGAAAGCTTGTCGAGGCGCGAATTCAACGAGCTAAAACGTTTGGTTTGGAAGAAAAAACAAAAACCAGAAAAATGGTCATTTTGACTGACCAATATCCGCGCGCAACTTTGGGGGTTGTGCAAGGGTGTCGCGCGCAATATTCGAAGTTGCGCGCAGTTATCTCATGCAACTTTGTGATGCGTGCAGAACTTAAACAACGAACAATTCAGAAGAAACATGATTTGTGGCTCATGCTCTTCTTCGTCATTCGCCATTTTCGATCTCTTTCTCTAGAGCTCTATTTTTTCTATCGTTTGAAACTAAGGAAAGTAAATCTTGCTCCTTGTTCATTGTACCAAATTTTGAATTTGGTCAACAAAATGGGGAAAATCGAAAGAAGAACCCTAACTTTTTAAATTGGGGGTATTCGATTCAACTTGTTTTCATGAATTTGTTTATTCTATGTCGATGTGACATGTTTAAGGAATATATTGCAACAAATATCATGTGAAGTGGTCAAGTATTGAGTCGTGTATGAGCATACACAAGCATATATGTTTTTTTCTTCATTTGATTTTCGAATTTGTGCTTGAACTTATTTCTCTTTTTTTTTTCTTTGCTCATATGGACTATACTTGTCAGTTTTAATGTAAATTGAAGTGTAAGAATGACAATTACGCACTAAAATCGGGATCGAAATTTCGAACTTTGATAATGGCATGAAATTGTTCTTGCGGCTCTTGTTTAATTTTGCCATGCGTAAGTTGCAAAATAGGTTTTATCAATGATAACAATAATCGATGGTTATTATTATTCACTTATAAAACTATGATTTCAAGATTTGCGTAAAACTAGTTAGATTAGGAAATTCTTGAAGACATCATCGAACTGGTGTAATTTGGTTATATTTCGAGCTTTTGAGCCCCCATTTTATATTTTCGAGTATCGTAGCCCCCAATATTGGGTGGCTTCGATGACTTGTTTGTTTTTAAGAATTAGACCCTTTCATGTTGCTCGAAATGGGTCTAGAAATACCGTGTTTCGTCTTATTATGATAACAAATATGATCTTTGAAACGATTAAACAAGTGTTTTTAAAATAGTTTTAACAAAGGAAATTTTCTATGTCTAGTAAAATTGGTCGTGCGTTAGAACAAGTAAGAGGAAAAATGAAATGTTGTTCAACTTCTTTCTCTATTCTCGCTACTTTCGAATTCTGTCTTTTAAGCTCAAATTTTGTTACTGATTGAAGCTCGAGAAAGTAGATATTATCCTCTTCGCGAAATTCCAATGTTTTCAATTTTTCATTCGTGCAACAATAGAGAATTTAAAATGAAGACCCCTTAATTTTGAACCTAGGAGTCTTTTATTTACGTTTTTAACTCATGATATTGTTTGTCTTATGTTAATAAAGTGTCTTAATACAATTTTTGTGATGAATGATTGAGTATTAAACTTTCGTATGAGCAGGCATGTTGTATGCATTTGAATTCTATTTTGATACTCATGATTTTGTTTCTTTCTCTCTATACTAGTCATACTCTATAATCTTTAGAGTAAAGTGAAGTATTGAAACAACAATTATGCACTAAGATTAGTTATTGAAATTGAACTTGAAAATGGCTCAAATATGTGATATGTTCATGTTTGTAACTTGTTCTATGGCCAAGTTCAGTTGCAAGCTTAGTTTTCAAATAAACATAATGATTATTGAATCATTGTGATGCATTTGAAAATTTTGAGGCTCGAGATCTACGTAAACTATTTATAGTTTAGGTGATTCTCGAAAGTAGCTCGAATGGCATGAATATCTCATTTTGTTTATTATGGATATTGGAGCCCCCCATGTGTCGGGTTATGCGCATTCTTGCTATTTCTCAAGTCTTGGAGCCCCCAATTTGGGGTAGTTCTAATGACTTGCTATAATTTAGGCCATTCATATCATCATGATGTGGGAATGGACCTACGTATCCCACATTTTGTGTTTTGAGAATATTTTAGGATAATGACCTGGCTTACACATTTTTAGCTAAAGTCATGTTTAAGGAAGCAAGTTAGTTCTTTGCTTGTTTATAAACCAAAAACAATTGTAGTTAAGGTTTAATAATCTTTACCTAATGTCAAAACGTTCGTAGAGATCATTGCGGTGATATTATTTTCGAAGTTGATTTAGAACATCAAATATTTTCTTCGTTCTTATCTATCTTGGATTTTGGTCTTGTAGGTGGTTCGTTTACTATCCCTAAGCCAATATTCGCAGGATGACTATGCGAGAACAAGTTCGAGTTAAGAAGAAGTCAAATCTTAATTCATTCCTTTTGGAAATATTTATGTATATGCATGTATTGTCCAAAAGGTTATGGAAAATCTGAATATTTATTTATTTTGAGAAAATGAAACAAAATTCAAAAAGGGAATTTTGAAAACTATTTTTTGAGAGAGTAGGAAACATGTTATTTCGAACTAGAATTCAAAATTTTGAGAGGGTCCAATAAACTTAATGAAAATTTGTTTTGAAAATAAAGTGAAGCTACTATGTCTAGTACGCAAAATACATAAACATGTTATTTTCGAAACTGGACCCAAAAATAGAAAGAAAGCCTAGCTCGTAATTGAGTGTGACTTTTTTGTCCAAAATTGATGAAGGTAAGTTGTAATTTGCAACTTATTTCAAAAATGATATGAAAATGTGAGCAAAATCTTGTATTTTCAATCTTGTTGTCTCTTTTTTCATATTTGTCATCATTGTCATATTTTTCTAATTGAAAGTGAAGCTCTCTCAATTAAGTATGTAGGCACCGTAGTTTGAAAATGAATATTACCAAACTTAGGTTTGATGGAGTGTTAGAATAATTTGTAAAATCATTCGAATCACTTTTCAAAATATGGTCTTAATTCAAAACAAAAGTTAGGGTAGGGCTATATTTTTGTAGCCCCCAAGTGTAGACTTAGGTGGCTTTTGGAATTCATGTATACATATGCTAGGGAATGTTTCTCATGTTCGAAGCCCCAGGATTTTGTATTTCCAATTTTTGGGATTTTGCATATGCTTATCATGAATGGTTTGATAAGTAGGAAGTAATGTTCTTCCCCTTGTCATTAAAAGTTATTAAGATGGTTCGTAATAAGCTTTGCATGACATTGATTTTGTAACATAATCAGCATGTTCAAATCTATAAATAGAGAAAAGTGGGGATGTCTCAGCTTTTTTGAGCCCCCATTTTGAGGCAAAGAGCAAAATATTTTTACCATTTTTGGAGTTTTTAGTTGCCAATGGGAGGGATCATCCCGACTTACCCCCCAAAAAAGAAATAAACAAAAAAGACAGATTTGCATAAAAAAGGAAGGGGAATCCAACTTTCCCATAGAAGAATAAAGAAAGAGAATTAGACATGTTTTCGAAAGGAGAGGATTATTAACTTAATAGTTGGAATCATCGTGATGATTTGGCAGTGAAGTATATGTGTAATAGTGATAACGATCATTTTTTCATGTAACGATCATGTTCAATCAATGTTCCTTGCTTAGAGAGGATGAATATATCCCACACTGGCGGCCATATAAATTGATCTAAATGGGATGGCTAATACTCAAGAAGTGTAAGTGACACCTAAAGTTGACGTCGAGGCTGTCAATATATCAAATCAATTAACTGTATTCACTCGTCTTTTTTCTAGGCAACATATATAGAACTTGAATCACCTTGGTAATAAATAGCCCTATTATATTAAAAGAAAATAAGATGATTGTTTTTGGAAGTGTTGATCACCTTATTTTTCTTGGCAAAAGATATGGAAAACATCGAATTTAATTTGATTCGATTGCTCTACAAAAATGATGTAATCAAGCCAATGGTTATCAAATCATCCAAATTATTTGATTTTATAATCATTTCTCAACACTTTATGCACTTTTTGGATGGCATAACTATTCAATAGTATGTCCATATATGCAAAGGCCTAAGGTGAGCCATATTTTTGTAAAATGATGATTTTTGTGGTACATGGTTATGGTCTATGATATGTTCATTTTATACAGTATTTTATCCCCGTCCCTTGGTCATAGTTAGGAGTATTTTTGGCTCTTTAGAGCCACTTTTATCACTAATATGCGTTTTCTAGTGTTTTCGTAGTTGTGGTATTATTTTACAGGAAATTGCAGGTTTAGAGCATTTTCCTCGGACTTATTTGAGCCACTACGAGCGTTGGAGTAGGAGCGTACTACTATGACCACATTCCGAAGCCCAAGGCCGCGTTAGAGAAATCAAACCGGTGATTAAGGGCTCAGTGAAGAAAAGAAGAGCTTGAGGCAATGGACCGTGTTTCAAGACTTAAGAGGAAATTCGTTCGGGCCAAGAAAATAGCCCAAAAGAATAGCCCAAGTGAAGGTTCCATTCGCCCGAAGGCTCGCCCGACCGGGAAAGCCCTCGCCCTGAGGCGCGCCCGGCCGGGCGAGGCATATAGGAGAAAAAGAAGCTTCGCCCTGACACACGCCCGACCGGGCGCGAATGAAGCAAAAAGGGTCAAAAAGGCGAGCCCGGCCGAGCGAAGCTCCACCCGATCGGGCGTGTGTTTCTGAAAGAGTTTTATGATTTTTATTTGTTTTATCTTTTTAGCCTAAGTATAAATACGATTTATTTTAGGAAGTTTAGGATTTTTTTACACTATTTTACTTAGTTTTCGGATTTAGTTTAAGCTTTTGTTAATTATCTTACTTTCTCTCTCTACACTCTTGAGATTTATACAATTCACCATTTCCGTTTATTTTGGTAACGATTTCTTCCCTTTTATTTTCAGTAATTTTATTGCTTAGATTAATTATGTCTTGCTTAATTGCTTTGATTAGTTTAGATTTAATCATGTGTGAGTAGTTTAATTCTAGGGTTATGGGGATCCATAAATAATATGAATGGGTAATTTATTATTGTTGATCGTTAATGCTTTGCTAGATTTCCTATTGATTGGATTAATACTATGAAATTAGATTAGGCCTGGTTTAATTGAATGAGTTATGCAATATTGATTCGAGATTCGAGAGATGAGAATTGATGTTTAGGCTTAGTTTCAATAGGCAGGTTAATTTATAAATGGTTAAATCAAGATTCGAGAGATGCGATTTAATACCGGTAGATTAATGCTGTGATTGTAATACGTAGCGAAAGCCCTTTATAATCTGATTAACTGATGCATTGGTAATTGATTGTTGTGTTTTACCCTGGAATATTATTTATTGGTGAACCTATACCCTAGGCCTTTTATTATTGATTTCCTCCCTTAATTTAATTATTTTCCATTAGTTTAATTCTCATTCAAAATAATTTGGTCACTTGATAATTTAGATTATATTAATTGATTAGGAATAAAAAAAACTTGTTTCCCTGTGGATTCGACCCTACTTCCCTATCTATTTTAGTTAGTGGTTTTAGGAATTACTTTTGATTAGGTGATACGACTTTAGCCTGTCAGTCTACCACAAGGAGGGCCTTTCCAAGGTTGTAACGTGGCTACGCTCGGGGTTATATAAAAAAAAATGGATGGCTCAAGTATACTCCCTTAATCCCTTACTTTTGGTTCTTGTCTAATTAAAACCTTTCTAGTTCGTTTCACAACTCCTACATTTGATGCTTTTTTCCTTGCCCTCTCTTTTTTCTTTTTTTTTTCTTTTTTTTTTAAACTTTTGCATTGGATTTTTCCTTTTTGGGTTTAGACTAACTTTGTGTTCCCCTCTTATGTTTCATTCCCCCAATTTTTCATTTGTATCTTTTTGCACCATTCCCATCCCAAGGTTTGGAATAATGTAGGTTGAATAAGTAAGGCTCAATTGATGAGCCTCAAAAGAGTTGCCAAAAATATGGATTTGTTCTAAGGTTAAAAACATGGGATCATCTTCGTAGAGTTTCAAGTTTCCTCCTGTGTTGGTGTAATCATCATATCCCTTCTCAGTAGGCCAAAAGACGGGCCTCCTTTCATTCGATAAATCTTGTAAGCCAAAGCTCATCAAGATTCTTAAAGTGTTGAGCACATACGTATGCCTTTTTTGATATTGCCTGTTTGTATGTATATTTCATTTAATTCGAGCTAATAACAACAAAGTGATTGAAAAGAGAAATAAATAGACGTACTTGAAAATATAAATTTTTATTCATTAATTAATGAGAGTACATAATAAGTAGATTCGACAGCATGAATCTCTTAGTCTATCATAGAGAAATAAAAAGGAAAGAATCAAAACAAGACCTAGGGTGCTACATCTTGAATTGTTGACAACTTCTTGAGATTGCGTCTTCGAGCTTTGTCCGTTTCCAACGTAGGTGAGATCCTCTCTAAAAATCTAGTCCATCTATATATTTCATGGTTTCATTTATCAATTCCCTTTCAATTAATGTTCCCACAGTGTAGACTTTACGAAATGTGTCTAAACCAAGGTATTGTAAATGGCAATTGTATGGTGGAGACATATTGTCTATGAACTTTGGAACAAGTTCATGATCCGGAGGTCTTTGTGAAAGAAGAGCAACCTTTGATCGCCACCTGGAAAATAAGTCAATGAAGCCTTCTTCATCCCCTTGCTTGAGTAATTCAAGATCACGCAAGGTAGTTGTGAGCTCGATGTTATCTCCATATTGGGCTAGAAACGCTTTTATAACGTCCTCCCAAGTGGAAGTTTGTTTTGCATCGAGGTTAAAAAACCATGATCTAGTAGTTGGGTCTAATGAAAGAGGAAAAGTACATGCATATAAGCTATGCTCAACCCCTTTCAATGCCATAATTCTAAATCTCATTAAGTGAGTCTTAGGATTGTCTGTAACCTTAAAGGTTGGTAAATCCATGGTCAAGAACTTTTCTGGGAGATTCTTTCCACTAGGAGGTGGTGCAAGCTCATAATTGAAGAAATTAGTCCCTTAGCTAGCTCGAAGGACAAGTTTCTCCAAGGCCTCTACTCTTTCGGCTCTTGTTTTTTCTAGCAGAATTTTTTCTTTTTCTTTTTCTGCTTATATTTTAGCTTTTTCTGCTTTTCTATGAGCCTTAATTTGGGCTTCTTCTTCTCGTAGGGCCTTTAGGTTTGAGAGTTTCTCTCTAAGTTTCTCCAATGCTGCTTTGTCACCCATGATTGGACTATTATGCAAATGTGGAATATGATCTAGTAATGTGTATCACGAGATATTGAGCACGTTCACTTAAAACCTTTTTTGCCAAGCATTCAAATAATGAACAAAAGCCAAAAATGTTTTTTTTATCCTTCTAATACGATATCACTTTAAGCAAGTTTGTTGATGGAAAATGTCAATAAATTCACGAACAATTATTAATGGAATGTCATGATTTGTGCTGACTTCAACAAGGTAATCATCTAAAGATTTTACTTTAGGTGATCTGTTTTCGAAAAAGGTAGAAGAGAAAGAAAAGGAAAGTTGGATTGAAAATGCTCATCAAATTTTTAGAAATATTAACCAACCTTAATACACTCCTCAAAATGATCAATATACTAGAATGTGGTATTTGTTGATCATTTAGATTACATTAAAGATCTTTATTTTTTAGATTCTCATATTTCTCATATGTAAAGGATAATTACTAAAAGTTTAAATAAAATGGTTGCCTTTAAACGTTAAACTTAAGAAATAATTAAATCATTTTTCTCGGATTTATCATTCGTTATTCTCTCTCTCTCTCTCTCTCTTTTCGGTTATTGAGAATTATAATTTTTTATTAGTTTCTCTTTTTGTATCATACTCTTTTTTTTTTTGAACGATTTCTTGATTTTTTTTTTCGCACTATTTCTCATTTTTTTGTGAGGCAATCATCCTAAGTAAGGTTCTCGGGATTTTCTTTTTAAACCATAGAAGAGGTAAATAAATTATACTCTTAAATCAAGGCTGATTAATTACAACTAAAAGATGACGACCACGAAAATAGGCACGTTTAAGAATAGGAATATTGATGACATCCTATTAAGGGATGCGAACTTCTAATGACGAACCTTATAAAAAGTAATGTCATTAGTTCGATTAAAAAGTACGTATACGAATCATCATAATCGAAAACAGTATCGCGCGCAATTTTCTGTCTTGCACTAACATGGAGAGTGCAACTTCGAGAGTAACGCCTGCCAAATGCGTTTTTTTTTTTTTTTTTTAGAAACACAAAAATAAAAGAACGATAAAAGACATGTTTTTTGGATTTTTCTTTTAAAAAAAAAGACGAACAAAGTAAAAGCAACTAAGTTAGACAACCTTGTTAGCCAAAGAGATATTATTAGCACCTACTTAACGATTAACCTTGAAGCGGTAATATCGTTCTCTCCGTATAACATTGCTCATAATGAGTCAAAATTAACATTGAACAGTGGGCGCGCTCAAGAACCAGAGTTGCGCGGAAGAGCCGCACGCAACGTCTGGACTTGTGCTTGGAGGGCGCGCACAACTTTGACAGTTTGCGCGCGCCACCGGGCAAGTTCGACATTTTAATTTATTTTTTTTTTGTGTTTTTTTTTTCAATCGAAAACGATTTCTTATTTTTTATCAAAATGATTATCTTTTCTTTTTTTTTTTTTTTTTTTTTGTCAAACCACATTTTTTTGAATTTTTTAATATCTCTAGGTAACAAGTTGGAATTAATTAGATTAGACGCAAAGCATATAAGCACATTTTCATGTAGTCACATAAGCACATAAAAGGGATCGTCAAAGCATACAATGCCATTCTATGGTCAAGGCTTGGGTGTCCAAAGGTACCATATCTTAAGAACGATGCACGAATCAATCACTTAACGTGTTGACCCATGTCATGATTCTCCCAACATTTTGTTGGCGATATGGGTGTGGGATGATTTTTATTGATTTCGAGATAAAACCTTAGTGTTCGCGACCCCTAGTCAACGAGCCAATCCCCAATGGTTAAAGTGTGCTATGATTATGCATGATGCAATGTTGCTTATTTAACTTTTACTCTTGTAAAAAGGAAGATATTATGCGTTCAAGTCTCGCTCTTTAACTAGAGATTATCCAAGTTAGCCTTTGTTACAACTCATAGGTAACCTAAGTTGGAAACCTTGAACCGTAACCAAAAAGCTAATCTTGTAACCTCTAAGTCCCCAATTGAGTCGCCACTGTGAGGAGGGTAGCCCGTCATTGGGGATCCCATTTCCTCTATGACCATGGCCCTTTAAAAGCCTAGGAATTTACACTTTTGAAGGTGTGTTAGGATTTGAATTCCTGACTGTTCGGGGGACCTTGAATTAGAATTGATTCTATCATTACGCTTTTTTGTAAGAAACTAATAGGGAGTCGCCAATGATTTTTAGGAAAACTCATAAACCTCGTTCATGCCTTTCTCCCAATTAGAGTTTAAGGGACATTTAACACGAATCATAAGTTTACTCATTCCCAAATTGGTCTACTTGTACCATAAATGAGTTTGCGAGCGAGGGTACTAAAATAATATTCCCTTTAAGGGGGAATCGCTATCGATCCTAGACCAAATGCGGCCTCTACTAGCTCTTCCTTTTTCACAATCTCATCACCAAAAAATATATGTAATGAGATTCCTAATAACTAAGTTAGTTGATTTTATTAACAAACAATAATCACAAAAAGTCTACATTGCAACAATGTCGTTATTCTTTTTTTTAAAATCAAGTTCGTGAAAGGAAAACAATATTCGCCTTGACTTAAGTGATAAAACAACAATTAATTATTCAATTCTAGTCTTTAATTAACGCAAGAATACTATGTGAAATTAATTAATTAAAGTTTATTTAAAGTGATCAAACAACTCTAATTAATTGATTGAATTTATTTAAACAAGAAAAGAAAAGTGATTTATCTAAGTGCTTAGGAAACTAACTATTCTCCTTTTCTTGCTTAGATCTCAATTTTATATGTTTATGGACCTTCTTTCTTCTTTGTACCTCCAAGGACATCAAATGGATGGATTAGGGTTGAAGAGTATTTAGGAAGAAAGGAAAAAAGTAGTATGATAGTAAGAGAATTTGAGAGATTAGGGTTTTAGAATTCTAGGGTTTTTTAATTCTGATTTTCAGTTGTCATTAGGGATAACAAAGACCCCTATTTATAAGCGTAGGAATCTAGGCTTAGGGTTTGAGAGCCGCGGCGTCAGGTGGCGTGGCAACTCTCAGAGTCACGCTGGAGTGCCGAGCGTAATTCTAAGACTTGCGCGCGGTGCGGTTTGCCTTATACGAAACGCGTTTTTATAACTTCCATAACTTTTGATTGCAAAGTTCAATTAAGGAAAATAAGATATCATTGGAAAGCTCCAAATGTCTACTCTCTAATTTTGTTAGAATTAGGTTAAAGTCTATTATGGATCAAAAGATATGAACGTTTGAGTGCAATGGTGTTGGTTTTAAGGCTCGGTTTAGTATTTTGATGATAACTTCTTTGTTTTAACTCGAAATTGGGCTTATAATATACGGTTGAAAATCTCTTTAAATGGATATCTCTATGTATAGTCCTTTCATGGAAATTGGATAGTTGTTTTATCTTTTTGGCTCGGTTTTTCAACAATGTGAGATCCATTTGATCCAATCATTACATTTGACGCATTTAGGTCCGTTATTAATCAAGATTAAGCATGTATGAACATGTTTTAGGCCTAATTAGTAATCGAAAAAGGCTCTAAGATAAATTGGTCTCAAATACAGGTTTATCTTACTTCATAATGTATTTAGGAGTCCATAAACACTTCAACTTTGATCTAGCATGAAGAACGAGTTTTTGTAACATCATCGCACTTCCCATCGGGACAAGAGGCCAAAAGTAGGTGTCTACACCGTCTTAATGAGTACTTCTTTTCTAGAAATTGAGAGAAATTTCTCTTTCCATCCATTAAGATACTTCCATATCCTCTTCTTCAAACTTGCAATAATTGTCTTTTAAAACTTTTCAATGATAGTCAGAAGGCCTATATTCTTCTTGTAATAATCGTAGCACTTTATCTTTTTGATAAGTACTAATTTATACACATTTTAGGTGCATATCTACTATGAATTTCTTATAGATTTAGAGGTCTTATGTGCATATTTACATTATCAATTTGCTTAGGTTGTGCTCTACTACTCTCTGTTTGTGTGTTTTGATGAATTTCAGATGATTTAGATACAAATGTTGTGGCTTTCTAATCTTTTGTATAATAATCATGGAGTATGAAGAAAGATTGCTCAAGGATCTCAACTCATGTCTTTGAGGCGAAATTGGGATAGAATGAAAGACTTGACGAATATGAGTCACGTCCACTATTTTGATAATAACTTTTGATGTACAAATGATAATTGAGTGATTCTAATTGCATTGGAAATTAGACTTCAAGATATTTCCAATGATATATTACAACCCCAAACAGGATCTCAAGGTATGACTGTTTAAGAAGAGCTACGCACACAACAACAAAGCACGGACATGTCTCATGCTAGCACGTCCATGCCCCGACGAGTGAACTAAGGCACGTCCGTGGATTTAGCCCTTAATTATCCTAATATTATAGATTTATTATAAATACTCCTTGGCTTTATTATTTCATTAACAATCAGTTTAGAAACCTAGTTTTCTCTCTAGTTTTATTTTATTCAATTCAATTATTATATTTTCTTCTTCTCTTTCTTTTATGTTTGTTTTATTTTATTTTATTATGTTAGAGTAGATTGTTATTCTAGGGTTAGGTAAGTTGAACCCTAGCCATGATTGATGCTTGAATTATTCTTTTAAATCAATTAATTATTTATATTGGTCATGCTTAATTGATTGTGCTTATTCCAATACTAGGTTAGAGATAATTAGTATGGTTATTATTCCTTTGTTTTAATCGCAACGAGAGTTAGGTTTTAACAGATTTAAATAAATCAATTAAGTGTTTGAAGTTCATCACAAGAGTAGTTGAATGGATGATTAGGAATTTAGAGTAATGTGCTTAATGTCTTTAATTTGCATGATTCCACGAGAGTAGGCTTGATTGTGATTAGGGAATCCATTGATAACTCGACAAAGACTTTTGGTACTATCTAAGTATTACTTTTCCTTGTGAACATATAATTGATTGATTAGGGTAGGAATCTGTCTTGTATTGATTACGCTAGTGGTGATACTTAACTCTAGATGTTTTTATTATTTTAATTTCTTTCGCTTATAGTATAATAACTTCAACCCCTTGTCAAAAAAAATAATAAAAATAAAATAAATAACTTCAACCCTATTTTTTATTGCCTCAACTTGTTATAATTCATAGCCACCTGATATTGATACTACCTTCTCTGTAGGATCGACCCTAACTTACTCTATTACATATTAGGAGGATTAATTAGCTTTGTACTATTTTTTTAAGGTGTGCGACCACTTATCACTTTTACATCCGTTTCATAATAATTACAATATTTCCTAATTTGGTAAGGATCCAAGACTACTTTATTATATTTCTTTCTCATTAACCCCACTTGCATAAAAATTTTATTATTTCTCTATTCTAACCCCATTTAAGGTGAGTATGATGGAAGTGGGTTGGTTGAAAAAATAAAAAATTATGAAAAAACAAAAGTGAGTATAAGTAAGGAGGAGAGAGAATATGAAAAATGTTAAAAATTGATATGAGGGGACCATTAGTGAGGAGGAATTCGAAAATAGTAAAAATTGTTAAAAGTTTTCAAAAAAGGAAATGTAGCAAGTAATAAAATACGGTCGAAGAGGGAAAGTGGAGCAAGTAATAAAATATAGAGGGAGTATTGAGTATCCCTAAAACAATGACAGAGTAACTCCTACAACATTAACAAAGTAACCTCTATATTATTAATCAAGTAGCCCTTATAACTCTAACTGAGTAATCCTATGGTGGTTGACCATACCATCGTGTGGCCAATTACATATAAAAGTTAGTGATTCTCATTTCCCAAGGAATTTCCACTTCCTACTTTTTTACTTTTATTTAAATGTTAATCAAACAACTACTGTACATACAAGTACATTTCGCATGAATATGTAGTTCTGCCTTTATTGAAGTGCAACCAAACAAGGTCCTTTATATTATAAAATTCATCCTATGTTTCCTACATTATAAATTTTCTAAAATTTATTGCAAGACCTACTATATTTTTTTTTAAAGTAAAGGAGAAGGACCAACCTTCACGAGTTTTTTTGTTCAGTATTAGCGAGTCAGACACTTTGAAAGCGAAGGGAAAAAGGGTAAGGGATCCCCACCCTCAAAGTGTCTCTGATGGGAATTGACCCATAACCTCAAGGTTGGAAGGTACTTCCTTCGTATTTTATCACTTGCTCCTTGTTCCTTTAGCGACTGTATTTTATTACTTACTTCATTTCCTTTTTTGGAAACTTTTCACAATATTTTACTAATTTATTCTCTCCTAGTGGACCCCCCCCCAACTATCATACTTTAATATTGAGTAAAGTAAAATACAAGATGTTTTGGGTTTTTTGGAGCCCCTCAGGAGAGTTACAATTCCAAGAATGGTTGTCGACCGTCTGTACCTGCAAAACCACGTAAACTCCGGTTGGGTGGAGTTCCGCCTCCGACGATCAAGTTAGAACGTGTCCAGATGTATAAAAGTGCGGAGGGTAAAGGTTTTTCTCTCAGATTCCGAGAGAATTCTGTAATTAATATTGCTCGGGTTTTTTGTGTATATTTCTGAATGTTGCAATAAATGAGGATTTTCCTCTATTTATAGTGTTTGGGGATCAGTTCCCCTTTCATGGATTAAAGTGCCACGTGTCGCCATACCAGAACCCTTCTGAGGCTGACACGAGTCAGCATGCTATTGGGCCACTTGGACCAGGTATTTTTACCTTAAACATTTGCCCCTCACAGGTGTGACATGGCTTGCCACGTGGCACCTATGACAGGCGTCATGATCTGAGAAGGTGACGTTTTGCCTCTTTCTCTCTCTTTCTTTCTTTTTTTTTCTTTTTTTTTTGAATTTGAATTTGGAAGGTGACGGTTCGCCTTCTGGGGTTCTTCTCTATAAGTAGAGGTCCCCCCCTTCATTTTCAACACTTATTCCTTTTGAGAATTTTTTCTGAGAAACGAGCTTTGAGACCGGCTGCTATTTCTTGCATAACCTTCTCTTTTCTTCACTCAACCAGCTACCGTCTGAGTGCTTTTCATTCAAAACTGATTAAAACCGCCTGAGGGTCTTTTGACATTCTCCTAGCTTTCAATACACCCACAGCCAGTGAACCGTCTAGGGTATCTTCAAGCAAAACTTCAGAGAAACGTCTGAGCTTTTCAACAACTTTCCATTGATCTTCAAGAGGGTACATCCGGGCAACCGTCTGGGTATCCAGCAAGCAACAAAGAGATTTTCGGCTGCTGATCCAGATAGCTAACCTCCCCCATACTCAAAACATCTTCGAGGTACCGTCTCTACCCCTTGCAACTTTTTTGAGTTTTTCCAGTTTTATAGCCTGTAAAAAATAATGGACTCGCCCAATACACATACACGGCACAGCCTAAGACAGTTGTTAGCCGGTCACCGGATAAGGCTGCGTCTAGGACTGGGGATGCCGTCTGGGGGTGTTTGGACCACCCTTACTCTTCCACAAATCCGACCGTCACTGTTCATGTGTAGGACAGAATGGCTCGGACGAGACGGATGGTTGTAGACCCCAACTACCGATCAGACGGCTCAGCCAAAGCTCCGGATGACCTTGTACATTATGACCATCCGGGTGTACCTAGCACACCTAATAATGACATTTTAGAAGAGTCCGAGGATATAGGCGGTGAGGAGACCGTCTAACAGTCAGACTCTAAAGAGTCTTCCTTAGAACCGTATGCCCCCCAAGGGGATGAGGAGGAGTATAAATGGCCCTCAATCAATAATCCAACAGAGGCGCACATGTCCGCCAGGGATGTTGTCACTCTGAACGCCACCTTCCCCGGATTTATAAAGAAGTGCCCGGTTATGGATGGATGGGAGATTGTAGTACCGCCTGTGAAGGCAACCGTTGTCTGGGATGACGACCTTGATCATGTCAACGACTATTTCGGCTTCTATGAGGCGGCATTCAAAGCCGGCCTCCGGTTCCCCCTCCACAATGCAATAAAAGGCCTCTTAAAAGGCTACGACCTTGGCGTTTGGCAGTTAACACCCAACTCCTAGGTCAACATATTAGGATATATAGCCGCTTGCGAGATGTAGGACATAACGCCTAGCTGGGAGGCGTTTGCCCATATGCACTACCTTAGTCGTGCCCCCGGCGGCTAGAATGCGTGGTATACATTGACCACGCACCCGGAGTACATGATGACGTTGGAGAAGCCGTCTAAATGGAGTAGCTGGAAAAGCAAGTTTTACTTGGTTTCTTCTCCATCTTTGCGTCTGAACCACCGGCTGCGTCGATACAATAAGAACCCAGCTCTCCTTGAGAAGAAATGCGCCCTTCCCCGCGTCCCGGAAGAGTCCTGGATGCAAATAATGGAGACGGGATTCTTCAAGAGAACCTCCATGCCTTTGGATGATGGGACTAAAATCATTGTCCCCAAGAACTGGGTCCATCATCCGGACTGGCTAAAGGCAAGGCGTTCCTTTCCGCCTATGGCCTTAGCACAATGTTTAGCAGACGTATGTTGACTAATAACCGGCACTTTATGCCGTCTATATCATTCTTGAATGGCATTTGACTTTGATTTTCTTTTTTGCAGAGAAAGGATTAGAAATGGTGCCTCCAGAGAAGACACTTGCTAAATCTGCTGCTCATTTCTGGAAGGATCAGTTAGAGAAAAAAAGGCCCAACTGGTGGCCAAAGACGGCGGGGTAAGCTCCGGCTGTAACTTTTATTACCGTATGTATTGCTTTGATGTGTATTTTTTTTCCCCGTACGTAGGTTCGGCTGACAATCATTTGGCTATTAGCCACTTTTTATGAATTTTACCGGTTGGGTTGATTTTGCTTTTATTTGATATTTGTTTTAATTTTTGCAATTTTTTAGTATGCTCGTACAAATCTTTTTCTTTTTGCCAAGTGACTCATCACATGCGGTATGTTGGATGCATTGGCTTATTTGCCCCTGGACGGTTGTTTGCTTGGTAGTTACCCCACCCTAAGCGGGCAGCCGTCCAATCAAGCATCCGGAAGTGTAACAGACGGTCATTGACCATATTTAAAGAAGTATAATTATTCTCTAAGTTGGATTAGCAGACGGTGCCGGCTAGGGCAAACCTAGATTATTCGCTTAATCGGCTGCGAGTTACCCTTTGGGTAACTGTCGTCGCCGTTTGTTAGGAAGCAGGCGGCCATTGGTCAGGTGTTGGTATCATAACCAGGTTATGAATTAGCTGCTAGGGTTTTAACCTTGCTTAATTTTTACTTGTAATCGGCTGTAGTGCCTTTGGGCAAAGACCGGTTATATCTTATCAAGACATCAGTTACCGTCTGCGTTGCTTTGGAACAACGACCGGCTGTATCTAGATCTCTATTGATTAATCAAACGGCCGTGAGTTATCTTTAACCTAGTCAGTTGGTTAAAGCCACTTGAGTTATGATTTATAGAATAATGTACCACCTAAATGGGAGATACTCTCTTCGACGAATTCACCCAAATGGGCGTCGCCGATTGCTTGCCCATGTTGGAGTAGGTGGTTGGTTGTATAAATGAAATCCAGCCATTAGCCTCAAAAATAGCCCGATTGTGCATTGCACAGGCGGGACTTTGTACATAGATCAATGATTGTGAAAATAAAGCATCATTTGATTAACATACTCTATTTACAAAGATTTACAAGCCTTTAGAAGAAGTACTTCTTCAAGTTATCTACATTCCAAGTTCTGGCTAGCTGCCTGCCATCTAGAGTTTCCAGACGGTAGGTGCCGCCTCTAACTTCTTCAAAAATCAGGTAAGGGCCTTCCCAATTAGGGGTCAGCTTCCCTTGCTCATTGACCCTACCGGTTGCCTCCATCTTTCGTAACACAAAATCCCCCACTTTTAAGGGTCGTTTGTGCACTCTTCTATTGTAGGCTCTCGTCATTCTCATACGGTAAATCTCATGACGCAAGGCGGCATTGCCCCTGCGCTTCGGGAGTGAATCCAATGCTAGATGCATGGCCTCCCAATTAGCCTCTTCATCATAGAGCATGATTCGAAGAGTTGGCTCATAATGTTCTATAGGCCAGACGGCTTCAGTGCCATATGTCATGAGAAACGGGGTTTTACCTGTTGCCCCCTTTTCAGTTGTTCTGATGGCCCATAAGACATGAGGCAACTCATCTGCCCATAGAACTCCAACCCTCTTAATTTTCTTTTCGATGTCGTTTGAGATGAGTTTGTTGAAGGCTTCAACTTGGCCGTTTGCTTGAGGACGGCCGACTGATGCAATACAATGTGAGATCCCTTGATCTCCTAACCAGCTCTTGAGAGTAGGCATCTCAAAATGATGGCAATTGTCAAAGACCATAGACATAGGTACCCCAAACCGGGTGATAATGTTCCTTCAAATGAAGGAGATGACATCCTTTGTTTTTATGCCCTTCACCGCCTCTGCCTCAACCCATTTGGTGGAGTAATCTACAACAACTAGGATGTACCTCCGTTTGCCTATAGTAGGCGTATATGGACCCAGAATATCCATGCCCCATTTTGCAAATGGAACCGGGCTGTAGATAACCGTCAGATCAGTGGCCGGACGGTGTATGAGTTTGCCAAATTTTTGACACTTAACACACTTCTTCACCATTTCCATGGAGTGTGCCTCAAGAGTGGGCCAAAAGTAGCCTGCCTTAAGAGTGGGCCAAGTTTTGAGATTCTTCCTCAGATGTGAACAGGTTAGTTTTACATTGAAATTTGTTGCTTTCCTTTTGGTGTACTTGTTCAGTTTTGACTTGGTCTATTGATATTCTTGTCTTTTTGCATGAGCAACTTATGTTTTTCTTAAGTGCTTTTTTGTTAAAGCTGTGTGAAAGGCCTATGATGACTAGTGGTATTTTTGAGCTCTTGTCAATATGTGCCTATGAAAAAACTATTATCCCAGTTCTGAGGCCTCATCCCAGCTTTTGTGTTTTCTTGAAACCTTGCCATGGGCGTAGGTTCAGCTGTGCTGTGTAAGGATACTAATACATTAGAGGTTTTTATACTTGTAAATATAAAATGCGCATTTCCATTCCCATGTATTTTATTAGAGCTTCAGTCACTGGTTTGAGAGAAACTTATTACAATATCCCTCTCTATTTCCCAGATTGAATCCTGATCCATGTGCGGACCTTTCTGTACTTGGATATTTGCTACTCTTTCTCTTAAGCGTGCTAAGGATGGCAGCGCTTTCTCTCGCTGGTTTTTTCTCCCTATATCTAAACCTAGGTTTTACTTTTTTTTTATTTTTAATTCATGTTTTTCTGCTATTAGTGTTGTTTAACCCTAATTTTTTTCAGGCTTGTGTATTCGATACATCGCTGTTTGATTTCGTTGTAGACTTCTGATTTTTAGTTGTTTATTTTTGTTTTGTGATTATAACCAGAGTATTCCTCACGTTTTATTATGTAGATTTGTATTTTGCTTGCTTAAACCTGTTTGATTTTCTTCCTGCTTTAAGAATGGTGAATTTATTCTTGCTTCTAAGCTGAATGAGCGATTGTTGAATGTTTAGTGGTGTTTATTTAGCTATGACTGATAATATTTGGTGGTAAGTTGGTAATTATTGAAAAGTTAATGATTATAATTGGCAATGAGGAATAGATATGGTGTTAATTTTATGTGAAAAGTTAATGTTTTGATCTTGATTAATTTAGGACATTGAGACATTGGTGGATGAGGTTCAGGAAGCTAGACGAATCAGATTGAATCATCAGCTATGCAAGGTGTGTCAATACATAATTTTATTGTACTTTTAGTAAAAGTCTTTCGGTAAAAGATCATGGTTATATCACCTTATATTTATAAAAACTTCAAGGACACCTCAAATTATCTTTTGATTTATCTTATTGGTCTGTCAAAAGCACTGTGTTTGTAATTTGCAAGTGACATAGCTCATGCAGATGTTTTGCCTTAATATTTCCTGAATCTTCCTTTCCTGATCTCTTCTTTCCCTATATTTAGCTCCTGACCTTGTATATTAATGAGTGCTTTTCATCCAAAGGTTATGGACATGGAACATGAACTTCGAGCTCTTAGGCTTCAACTTAGAGAGAAATCTATATTCCCGGCTAATCTTCAAAAGAGGTTTATTTATGTTATAACTTTACGTTGAATCTGAATATGGATTATAATACAATTGATTTAATAGATTGAACAAGGAATTCCCTTTCTTCAGCTTAAGAGCTTTGCAACGAGTGGTCTTATAAGCAATTCAAATGATTAGAGAGGAAGGTGAAAATTAGCATTTAAGGTAGTAAGACAAAGCCTTTTCTATTCAATGTGATAACATAGTGAGCAATTATTTCAACTTGGAAGCAAAATCTCAAAAGTGTAGCACAGAGTAACCATCTGTTTGGGTATAATTAGTAAGAATGGTCAGCCTATAGTTACCTTGTGCTCAATATTGGGAAGATTTGGACTTGACTGACCACAATTATCTGATGCTCTGTTGAGAATTGCAAGTAAAGAGGGGTTCCATGGGACGTTGGAGTAGTTATGACAACATACAACATGACAGTGTAATTTGTTCCTAATTTTAATGCTTGTTGTTTTGTTTTTGTACTATTGGCTTTCTATTTAATTGTGAAATTGTTGTGTTGCTCTTTTCTCTTTGGTTATATATAGAGTGGTTTGGTTTTGGAGAGTCTTATTCTCTTCTCTTCATTTTCTTTTGGCTGTAAGTATATGGTGTTTCAGAGGCTACTTTTTTTTCATTATACAGTGTACTTTAACAAATGAACCTTGATTACTGAACCTATATAAAGCTAAATCTGCTAATTCTAGACACCAAAAACTGAATAGATTTCAAACTACCCTACTATGATGCTAGACTTTATAATCATATTGGATTGTACAGTGATACTCAGAATGATGCTTGCTAATGATAATTTAGTTTGAAAAATTCAGACTTTACTATATTTGTTGGTTAGAATGGTTTTTGTTTGGTGCATTTTATATGATTTGACTACTCAAATTACAAATTAGGTTTGTTATTGTTTGTATAGTATGGCATTGAATAGGAAAATCTAATTTGAGTACTGTGTTATCAGGGGGGTTCGTTTTATTAAGCTTTTGTGATGATTTGTTCCTTTGGTTGTTTTTCCGGTTTGGTTTGCTTAGATTCCTTTATTTTTCTGAGACATTAAACTATCCATTCAAATTTCAGAGGAAATAGTTCCCTATTAAGCTTAGTTTTGCCATGACTATAAATAATGCCGAAGGCCAATCTCTATCCCAGGTTGCCCTATATTTAAACACCCCTTGTTTTTCACATGGACGGCTTTATGTTGGTCTATGATTAGAGTTGGCTGCAGGTATGCTTAATAATTTACCTTTGCTTACAGTTCCTACTCTTTTCCCTCTCCCTTCTACTATTAAAAAAGCTGTTTTCTTCAGCCTTAGTTTTCTATATATAACTATATACATTCTCTTTGTGAACACTATACAAATGCTCTCAACTTCAATTCTAGATTGAAGAATCCTCTAATTTTGTAAGCCTTGCTAGCTATTTCTTTGCAATGATTACCCTGATAATATAAAGAGGTCCAATTACTGATGTCATCTATTAAAAGCTAATCTTAGATGTATTTTAAAAAAGATATGTTGCCACTAACACATGCTTTCTTTCCTTCTTACAGAAATAGAGAAAATCGATTTATAAATGATGGATTTAGGAGGGAGTTAGCAAGATTGACGATATAGTGAATTAAAATGCAAAACACGTGACTTATAGGTGCTGTAATACAGAAGTTCATAGGTGAACTTTTAATCAAGTAGACAGATTATTATTCATTCAGATTGGACCATTAGATCACATGTTCTTACAAAGCAAGGATTTCTAACATGGGTTTACAAAGCAAAGCAAGCAGTAGCAGAATAGCAATAGCTGAACAGAAAGCATAACACAAAGTAGCAGAAGCAGAACAATAGTAGTAGAAGCAGTAGCAGAACAGCAATAGCAGTAGCAGAAGCAGAACAGCAGTAGTTATGATATCCTGGCTGTGATAGTTCTTGGAGTTATCGGAGGTGTTCTAGGCAGCTTTTATAATTATCTTGTTGACATGCACTATCGTTCACAACGTTGTTTAATCCCTATTTTGATTATGCTTGTGAATGTAACAGCACCAGGCCCAACAAAACAGCTATATGTTTTTTTTTTCAGTTTTTTAAAGTGTAATATTACAAGTTATTGAACAAAATATATGTGTTTTATGTATATTAGTATTATATATAAGTATTTGGTACAATTTAAGTGAAAAAATTGATAAAAAAAAAATAAAAAAAATTTTATTTTTTTGAAGCACTTTTGGCACCGGTTTTGGAAAAGAACCGGTGCTAAAAGATTTTTTAAAATATTTTTGGAGACTTTTGGCACCGTTTCTAAGATAAAACCGGTGCGAAAAGTTCAGTTTTTGGCACCGGTGCTCCCCCAGAATCGGTGCGAAATGTATGGGATTTTAGCACCCCCAAATCCCCACCGGTTCAAAATCGGTGCTAAATGGGGGGTTTGAACCGGTGGGGATTACGTATTTTCGCCTAGTGAAGCACCAATAGCTGATAAGGTCAGACGAGCTCCCGGTATCAATGAGGATCCGGCCCACTCGTTGGTTGGAAACCTTGCATTCGATGACTATGGGGTTATCATGAGGCCGCCTGACCTTGCCCCGGTCCTTCTCAGAGATGATTACCTCAGGGAAGAAGTCTTTGGATGCCTGGCCCTCATCCACTGAGTTGACCTCCAGCTTCCTGATGTTTTCCTTGGTACCCCGGATGGTAGGACCCCCTCCCACGAAACCGCTTGCTATAGTAAAGATTTGCTCTTCATTAGTGTCAGAGCTTATAGCAAGGTTGTCAGGCTTCTTGGACGGCAGTCCACTGTTTGTTCTGGGGTTACCCTTGGACTTCAAAATGTAGGAGTTCAAAACCCCCTCGCCAGTTAGACGATCTAGTAACCGCCTGAGGCTATAACAGCCATTGGTGTCATGGCCTATATCCTCATGGAAATGGCAGTACTTGCTCTTGTCCCGGCTTTTGTTGGGACTTTTCATTGCAGCCGGTTTCTCAATGGTCAACTGGTCTTTAATCTCCATGAGGATGGAGGAGCAGTCCTTGTTGAACTCGTACTTGGGGACGTACGGCTCCAACTCTTTCTTTTTCTTCTGGGACGGCTGACCAGAATTGTCCGCCACCTAGACTTCTTTTCTTTTCTTGCTCTCTTCTTTTTTAGCCGGCTGAGAAGACCGGCTCTCCTTTTTGTCGGACTTTTTAGGGTCCGACAGCTGCTTGATGGCACAGAGCTCCGTTGCCTGTATGTAGGCTTCGGCTAGCCACCCTTTTTTTGACCAAGTCGACCCGTCTTTCAGACCCTTGAAGAAGTCTGTGTAGGCGACTTCGTCAGACAGCCCCTGAATCTGAATTCTCATCAGATTGAACCGCCTGACATAGGACCTTAGCCCTTCTCTATCTCCCTGCTGGATAGTTCCCAAGTCAAGACTTGTCTTTTTGGCGGGGATATTCATAGAGAAGTTGGACGCGAACAATTATGCAAGCGTCTTGAAATTATTGATGCAACCGGCTGGCAGATTGCCAAACCATCGTTGGGCTATGCCCTTCAACGTCGCCGGGAAGCATCGACACCAGGCGACGTCATCCAACCCCTGTAAGTACATGAGGTTGGTGTAAGCCATTAGGTGGTCTTTCGGGTTGGTGGTACCGTCATAGATACCAACCAACACATTCTTAACCTTGGCCGGCTGAGCCGCCTCGGTTATCTCCCTGGAGAACGCCGACGGCTGTTCCCCAAGGTTTAGTAGCCGGAGCTGTGACAGGATCTAGTCGTATCACCTAATCAAAAGTAATTACCTAAGTCCTCTAACTAAAGTAGATAGGGAAGTAGGGTCGAATCCACAGGGAAACAGTGTTCTTCTATTCCTAATCAACAATTATAATCTAAATTATCAGGTAACCAATTTGTATTTGTATGAATTGAACTAATAATAAAACTAAGAAAATTAATCGAAGGAATAATCAATAATAAAAAGTTCTAGGGTATAGGTTCACCAATAAATAATACTCCAGGGTAAAACATACGATCAATTATCAATGCATAAATTAACCAGATTATAAAGGGTTGTCGCTATGTATTGTAATTACAAAATTAATCTACTGGTATTAAATCTCATCTCTCGAATATCGACCTAACCATTAATAAATTAACATGTCTATTGAAACTAAGCCTAAACATCAATTCTCATCTGTCGAATCTCGAATCAATATTGCAAAACTCATACAATTAAACCAGGCCTAATCTAATTGCATAGCATTAAATCAATCAATAGGAAATTAATCAAACATCAATAATAAAAAATAATAAATTACCCCTTCATATTATTCATGGATCCCCACAACCCTAGAATAGAAATCTACTCTGACATAAATAAATCTAAACTAGACATGATAATCAAAGAATGCATTTAAATAACAAATTAATTAAATTGCGGAAAATAAAGTAAGTAAGAAATCGTACCAAGAATTAACAGAAAATATGGAATTTATTGATCAAAAGGTTTAGAGAGAGAAAGTACTCAAGAACAATAAAAAGCTGAAAATCTAATCTTGGAGAAAATAATACTAGCTAATACTACTGAAAACGTAAAAAGCGTGCTTAATCATTCACTAAAAACCGTATTTATACTCCTACTAAAATAATCTAAACATAAAAATTACAAAAAAGAATAAATAAAAATTCCCTTCGGAAACACGCGCCCGGTCAAGCAAAGGGCCGCCCGGCCGGGCGCGCCTTTTGTGTGTCCTGAAGCTTCCTCGCGCCCGGTCGGGCGCGTATCCGGGCGAAGCGTGCCCGGACCTTCTCCTCTCGCCCGGCCGGGCGCGCCTCAGGGCGAGCGCGCCTTAGGGCGAGGGCACTGCCCACTCGGGCGGATGCTTGGGCTTACTCTTCTTCGTCCTTTGGGCCTTGTTACCTTAGCCCAATTCGTCATCCTTCTGGGATCGAATTGTCCAAGCTCCAAATCTCCTCATTGAGCCCTTAATCACCGGATTAAATCATCAATTACGGTCTTGGGCTTTGAAACACGATCATATAAATACGTTTCAACTCCAATGCTCGCGGTGGCTCCACTAAATGCCGAGAAATGCACCAAATCTGCAATTTCCTGTAAAATAATGCCACAACTACGAAAACACTAGAAAACGCGTATTAGTAATAAAATTGGCTCTAAAGAGCCAAAAATACTCCTAAATATGATCACGGACGGGGATAAAATAACATATAAAATGAATACATCAAGCTGCCAGTCCGTTGGCTGGACCCCCAAAGAAGGTCGGCTGCATGTAGGGTGATCCATATGGGATGTATGGTTGTTGGAGCATATATGGAGCCGGTTGGATGATCTGAGGGCCAGTACGTGCGGACGAGCCGCGTGACTGGCTCTCTCGGTTTGTTTCTGAATACTTCATCGAAGTATTTTGGAAACTGTCTGGGTAAGTCGACGTTGAAGCCGACTCAGACAATTGTTGACTTCTCTTCTGCTGGATTAACATCCGGATATCTAAGTAAGTCTTTTTTTAATATATCCATCTGGATGAACTTGCCGGATGACCTTCCTTTTCCCTGATTCAGGGAAATGGAGCTTTGATAGATCAATCATGGGTCCATCCGTCCCTTTTGGTTTAGGGTGAAGAGTAGGCACACGATCCTTCATGTGCTTCTTCCCTGAGGGAGAAGGCTTATTGGCCGACTGACCCATGTTGGTGCCAGTCGACTTGTTTATTAGGTCCTTGATTTCCCCTTTGAAACTCTTCATGAATTTCAGGAGTTCGTTTCTAGTAACGGGGGCAGAACCCTCCGCCGCCTAGGGTTTCCCAGTCGGCTTGACGGTTGGGTTGCTTGGACCAACTTTGTCTTCACCCCGTTCCCTTGTTTCCTTGGAACGGATGCGTCTTGTTCTAAGTGACCCATCTAGGGCCACATAGGTGTCGACATCGAATTCGTCACCACTATCTTGTTCTGTAAGACCTCTACTCTGGCCAAAAGCTGGTTCTCATTAGCAGGCGATACAAACTGCTGTGAAGCCATCTTAGAAGTACTCTCCCCACACACGGCGCCAAATGTTTCGGGGTTTTTGGAATCCCTCGAGAGAGTTACAATTCCAAGAATAGATGTCAACCGTCTATACCAGCAAAACCACGAAAACTCCAGTTGGGTAGAGTTCTACCTCCGACGATCAAGTTAGAACGTGTCCGGATGTATAAAAGTGCGAAATGTAAAGGTTTTTCTCTCAGATTCCAAGAGAATTTTGCAATTAATATTGTTTCGGGGTTTCTGGAGCCCCTTGGGAGAGTTACAATCCTGAGTATGCGCACCTGACGTCCCTACCTGCAAAACCACAAAACTCTAATTGGGTGGAGTTCCGCCTCCGACGATCAAGTTAGTATGATCCCGAATGGTTAAAAGTGCGGAAAGTAAATGGATTTTTCTCCCTAATTTAGAGAGATTCCGCAATTAATATTGCTCAGTTTCTGGTATATGGATGTTTGTGAATGACCAATAAATGACGAGTTTCCTCTATTTATAGCAGATGAAGATCTGCTCCCCCATTAGGGTTACAATGCCACGTGTCAGCATCCGATTGGATCCCAATGGGCCTTTAAAGGGCTGCCACGTGTCAGCACGATATTAGACCATGTGGCATAAGCGATTTTTACCCGAAACATTTTCCCCTCACAGGTGTGACATGGCTTGCCACATGGCGCCTGTGACACGTGTCACATTCCGGGAAGGTGACGATTTATCTCCTTCCCTCCATTTTTTATTTTTTGAATTCAAATTTTGGATACAAATTTGAATTGGAGGGGGAGGTGACGATTCGCCTTCTGCCCCCCTCCTATAAATTGGAGACCTCCTCTTCTCATTTGATACTTTGCGAATTTTCACAAAAAATACTTGAGAGAAAAATGCTCTGACACCAGCCGCTCATTAGTGCAACTAGCTTCTTCTTCCAGACGCATCCGGTTACTGGTTGAGTACTTCATTGACCCTTTCTAAGGTACCGTCTAACTTGATCAATTTCTTGATTTCAGTAGAGCCACAGCCGATCTTACACCATCTGGAGCACTTTTAAGCGATTTATTTCACCAATTGCATATAATAGACCCACAGCCGATCTTACACCGTCTGGGGCACTTTTAAGAAATTTATTTCACAAATTGCATTCCATAAACCCACAGCCGGAAATATTCCGTCTGAGGGATCTTCAAACAATTGCCTTCGAAAACTTGCATTCAACAGACCCACAGCCGAAAATATTCCACCTGGGTCATCTTCAAACAATTGTCTTCAAAACTTGCATTTCATAGACCCTCAACCGGAAATATTCCGTTTGGGGTATCTTCAGACAACTGTCTACAAAAACTTACATTGCATACACCCTTAGCCGGATATATTCCGTCTAGGGTATCTTCAAACAATTGTCTTCATAAATTGCATTAAATGGACTCACAGCCGGAAATATTCCGCCTAGGTTATTTCTGAGCAATCTTCATAATTTGATTTCTATAGACCCACAGCCGGCCTTGTGCCGTCTGGGGCATCTTCAAACAATTTTTTCTTTTTAGATCTGCAATCATAGGACCCTCAGTCGGGCTTGTGCCGTCTGGGGTATTTTTGTGCAATTTTCCTTCAAATACTACACCTTATGGATCCTCAGCCGGTCGTATACCGTCTGGGGTAACTTGGAGCAATTTTCAAAAAATGCACCCCACGGCTACCGTTTGGGTTATCTTGGAGCAATTTTTCAAAAAGGCACTGGGGTATCTCTGAGTCATCTTTAAAAACTGCTTTCTATAGATACCGCCTAGGGTATCCTTGAGCAATCTTCAAAAATTGCATTTTATTTGATACCGTCTAAAGTATCTTTGAATGATTTTCTACGCAAACGCATAATTGTTTGCTTTGTATTTCAGCTTTCAGAACACAAGCAATCGGAATCTTTCCGTCTGTGGCATCTGCAAGCCACATCTTTACATAACAGTCTTCTACAAACTTCTTCGACACTTCAAGGTACCATCTCTGCCCTTCGTAACTTTGAGTTTTTCCCGGTTGCATAGGTTAGATTAAAATGAACATGCCGATAATTACTTCGGATGCTACAAGGCGGCATCCAAAGCCGACCTCCCGTTTCCCCTCCACAAAACAATCAAAGCCATTCTAAGGGGTTATGACCTTGGCGTCTGGCAGCTCACACCCAACTCTTGGGTGAACATCATTGGAGACGCCTAGCTGGGAGGCGTTCGCGCACATGCACTACCTGAGCCGTGCCCCAAACAGCTGGAATGCGTGGTATACACTGACCACGCATCCGGAATACATGATGACATTGGAGAAGCCCTCCAAATGGACAAGCTGGAAGAGCAAATTTTACTTTGTCTCTTCCCCATCTACAGCTGCAAATCACCGGCAGCGTCATTACAACAAGAACCCAACTCTGTTGGGAAAGAAATGTGCCCTCCCAAGAGTGCCGGCTGAGGCTTGGGATGCCATTATGAGCCGGGACTGTTTAAGAAAACTACACAGCCACTGGATGATGGGACACAAATCATTGTCCCTAAATTCTGGGTCCCTCATCTGGACTAGTTCAGAGACGAGGCGTTCCTTTCCGCCTGTGGTCTCAACACCTTTTGGGACAAAGGTTTACAGCTTACCCAGCGATTTATGACGCTTGTATGGTGTTTGAATGCTCTTAACATTTTTCTTTCTTTACTATTTTGTAGAGAAAGGACTTGAGATGACTCCACCAGAGAAAACGCTGGCTAAGTCAGCCTCCAAAATAAGGAAGGAGCAGCTCGAGCAAAAACGGGCCCAACTTGCAGCCAGAGGCGGTGGGGTAAGCACCGGCGGATATTTAACCGTCTGTA
Source organism: Chenopodium quinoa (assembly GCF_001683475.1). Classification (NCBI taxonomy): domain Eukaryota; kingdom Viridiplantae; phylum Streptophyta; class Magnoliopsida; order Caryophyllales; family Amaranthaceae; genus Chenopodium; species Chenopodium quinoa. Next base: position 6,182,491 of record NW_018743252.1, on the reverse strand, counting down.
TGTCTTGCAAACAGTCTTGATTCTAACTTGTTTCTTTGCTATCTTTTGCAGACGGGGAGCCAGAACGTTCCTCGCTCCTTAAGGCAGATGGTGAGGAGGCCGGAGGAGGAACTCCCTCAGCCGGCTTCACAGAGGCGAAGGGTCTCAAGCGGCCTTGCACCAACATCAGCCGGTATAACACCGGCTCCTGAAAGGCCCACAATCGCAGGCAAAAGTCTGCAAAGCCTAAGTTTAAGCTCGGGGCCGGCTGAGGCCGGATCTAAGGAGCCTGCGGCTCCCACAGGCCGGGTGCTTACTGTTGCATCCGGCTTAAATGCGACTGGGGGTGGTCTCACCCCTCAGCTAGAAAACAAAGGTACGGATTTCCCTTTTGACCCCCCCTGGCCACTTGGGCCTGTTCGAGTCAAGTCCCAAACTTCTCAGTCGAGGGATTCTTCCGGATGCCGGCTGAATATAAGAGTCGCTTATGCCCAACACTTAATAAATATATCTCATGATGCAGATACTGCTTCTCGTTTGCCGGATATGCAAAATTATTCCAAGAGAATGCTAAGGACCCTCACCTGGTTTGAGAAGGTCGCGGTACCGGGTGTCAACCAAGTCAACCTTGACCGCATCACCTCACTGGTGGCTGAGGTAATAATACCAGTTGGGGTACTTTTGGGCAATTTTGCTAATTGCCAAATGTATTATTTTGGGCAATTTCTCTAATTGCCGGTTGTTATATAACTTAACTGACTTCTTTTCCGCCTGACGTTGCAGGTAATGTTGAGGGTTGACAGGATGAAAGCTCCCTTGCGGAAGAAGCAAGAGGAGGTAAGGGATGCCCAGAGACGGGCAGCCGAATTAATTGATGTCTGTCAATATAACTCCCTAATGCTTGAAATCCAAACTAAAACCCAGGAGATGAAACTGGAGGAACTCATTCGGGAGCTTACGTCTGCTGCTGATACAGCCAACCAAAATGCTGCCGACTGGAAACTCCAAGTTGACAAACTCAAGGATGACGTCAAGGCCTTGGGGGAGGCTAACAAGGAGAATGCTGAGCTGAAAAACGAGGTCACCCGGCTGAAAGACGAGCTGGTTAAGACCAAGAAGGAGCATTTAGACCAGCTGTCGGCTGAACAGAACTGGCTGGTCACCGAGAATGAGTGTGACTGTGAAGCACGCATGAAGATGGCATGGTCCATGATCCACCCGGACACCGACTATGCTTTCTTCGACTTGAGGTACAACGCAACAGAGGTATTTGATGCTCAAGTACTCGGGCTTCAGTAGCCGGCGCCCTTCGAGGAGTGGGCCGACATAGGGGATGAGAAAGCAGAGGAAGAAGTGTCGGGTGGGGCAAAAGAAGCCCAACCCTAGCAGACCCAAGATGCCCCTAATGTCGGTCAGGGCCAGCTTCCGGAACAACAGCAGCAGTAGCTCAATTTTTTTAAACTCTTACTTTCATCCGGCCTCCAAGCCGTGTAGTTTTGTATCTCTTCTTCCGGACAAGGTTCCGGCTAACATTTTAACTTGAAATTTTTATATATATATATATACAGACTTTGTCGGTTCACTTTGCTATTTTGTTTAAATTATCGATTTTCTGCAATTTTGCCTAGAATGGATTTTTTTTATGTTGCAATTTGTATTGGTATATGCCGGATGCGTTAGCCCTGTCTGCCCCTGGATGGTTGTTTACTTAAATAGTTACCAACTTGAAGCAAGAAGCCGTCTATGAGCATCTAGATGAACATACAGACGGTGTGTGACCGTTTCAAAACAGAATTGAACCCAAGTCGAATCGGCCGCTGTGCCGGATAAGTCAAACTTAGGATACGCGCTTAACTACTGTACCGCTGTGCCGGTTGGATGACATGCAGGCGGCTTGTGACCGGACGTATGCATATGAAACCAATTTGGATAAATGATAATGTTAATGGAAATGGAAGCTGGTTGTATTGCTTTTTGGCAAAAGCCGGCTGAATACCAATATTAAAATTCACCACCTGTATTGCGTTGGGGTAATAACCGGGTGTATCTTGATTTTGATAGGTCATTCAAACGGCCATGGGTTATCTTTAACCTAACCGGTTAAAGTCGTTTAAGTCTATGACTTGTAAAACAATGTACCACCCGGAAGGGAGATGTTCTCTTCGACGAATTCTCCCAAATGAGCGTTGCCGGATGCCTGCTCATGGTTAAAGCAGGCGGTTTAAAATATGTTGGCCTTTGGCCTTTTGAATAACTAAGTTAGGTACTTAGCCTTCTACTTATTTCGAGCAAACAGGTGCCCGGATGTGCATTGCACATGTGGGACTTTGAAGATGCCCGAGTGTGCATTGCACATGGGACTTAGAAATTGCCCGGTTGTGCATTGCACATGGGACTTCATACAAAAAACAATTGAAATAAAGTACTCTTTTATTAATATACTCTGTTTATAAAACATTTACAAATCCTTAGAAGTAGTACTTTTTCAAGTTGTCTAAATTCCAGGTTCTGGCTAGCTGCCTGTCGTCTGGTGTTTCCAGGCGGTAGGTGTCGCCTCTAACTTCTTCAAAAATCAAGTAGGGGCCCTCCTAATTAGGGGTTAGCTTCCCTTGCTCATTTTCCCTACCAGTTGCCTCCATCTTTCATAGCACAAAGTCCCCCACTTTAAGGGGTCGTTTGTGTACTCTTTTGTTGTAGGCCCTCGTCTTTCTTCGTCATGACGCAAGGCGGCATTGCCCCTGCGCTCCGGGAGTGAGTCCAATGCAAGACGCATGGCCTCCCAATTGCCTCTTCATTATAGATCATGACTCGAAGTGTTGGCTCATAAAGTTCAATTGGCAGGACGGCTTCAGTGCCGTATGTCATGAGAAACGGGGTTCCAACGGTTGCCCCTTTTTCAGTTGTTCTAATGGCCCAAAGGACGTGAGGTAACTCATCCGCCCAAAGACCTCCCGCTCTTTCAATATTCTTTTTTATGTCGTCTGAGATGAGCTTGTTAAAGGCTTCAACTTGACCGTTTGCCTGGGGGCGGCCAACGAATGCAAAACAATATGAGATACCCTGATCTCCCAACCAACTCTTGAGGGTAGGCGTTTCAAACTGAGGACCATTGTCAAAGACCATAGACATAGGAACCCCAAACCGGGTGATGATGTTTCTCCAAATAAAGGAGATGACATCCTTTGTCTTAATGCCCTTAACCGCCTCTCCCTCTACCCACTTGGTGAAGTAATCTACAGCCACTAGAATGTATCTTCTTCCGCCCGATGCAGGCGTATAAGGACCTAAGATGTCCATGCCCGATTTTGCAAATAGAACCGGGCTGTAGATAACCGTCAGATCTGTTGCCGGACGGTGTATGAGCCGGCCAAACCTCTAGCACTTGTCACATTTCTTCACCAATTCCATGGCATCTGCCTCAAGGGTGGGCCAAAAGTAGCCTTGCCGCCTGGCCCTCTTTGCTAGAGTCCTGCCACCTATATGTGATGCACAAAAGCCCGCATGCAGATCCTCTGGCACTTCTTTTCCCCTTTCAGGGGTAACACACTTCAGCAACGGCTGGAGGTAACCCTTTCTGAAGAGTTCCCCCTTATACATTTCGAAGCTTAGGGCTCGCTTTTTCAGTGCTGGCACTTCTGAAGGGGAATCTGTCAAAGTGTCGTCTACCAAATAATCCCGGATGGGATCCATCCAGGTAGAGCTTCGGTCAAGAAATCCAATGGGATTATGTTCAATGCTTCTTTTTTCCATGACTTCCCAAAAGACTGACCTAAGCGTATTTTCTAACCAGTTTAGACAAAGCATCCGCCTGGTTATTTTCTGACCGGGGCAACTGAATTAGATGGAATTCATCAAGTGTCCCAGCCTCATCTTTGACCGCCTGCAGATACTTGATCATTGTCGGATGGGTGGCCTCGTAGTCACCATTGAATTAGCTAACAGTCAATTGAGAATCCAAGCAGGCGTCAACTTTCCTCGCCCCTGCCGCCTTACACATGTGTATACCGGCTAGCAGGGCCTCATAATCAGCTTCATTGTTTGAAGCCTGAAACTTGAATCGTAGTGCATATTTAAATGTATCCCCTTTCGGAGATTTGCAAATTACGCCTGGACCACAGCCGTTCATAGTAGAACTTCCATCTACGAATAACTTCCAAACCTGATCAATATACTCAAGCTGTGCCGGCCTAGTCATTTCAACAATGAAGTCGACAAACGCCTGACCTTTCACTGCCCGCCTAGGTTCGAAAGTTATCTTCAGGCTTTGCATTTCAACGCTTGAGTGGCTGATCAATATAGACAATCATCGGATGAGGCAAAAAGTAGGGTTTCAACCGCTTGATTGCCTTGTAAAGGGCCAGCCCAAAATTTTCAATCATTGGGTACCGGAGCTCAGCATTTCTGAGTATATGGCTGATGAAATACACCGGGAGCCGTTTGTCGTCTCTCTCAGCAAGGAGAACAACATTAAGGGAGTGATCTGAGACGGCTAGGTACATGTAGAGAACCTCCTGAGGGAGGGAACTCACTAACCTTGGCAAAGAGTGCAAGTGTTGCTTTAACCTCTAAAATGCCGCCTCAGCTTCCTCTCCCCATTCAAATCTAGACCTCTTCATGATTGCTTGGAAGAAGTGGAGGCACTTGTCGCCTGACCGGCTAAGGAATCTTCCTAATGCCGCCAGGCAACCGGTAAGTTTCTGGGCTTCCTTGACGGTGCGGGGTGACTTCGTGTCAATCACCACCTGTACTTTTTCCGGATTGGCCTCTATGCCTCTTTGATCAATCAGAAATCCGAGAAACTTCCCAGAATCAACACCAAAGACACACTTTTTGGGATTAAGCATGACCTTGTACCGCCTGAGGGTGGTGAAGGTTTCTCGGAGGTCAGTTAGGTGATCCGCCTGTAGCTTGGATTTTACTATCATGTCATCAATATACGCCTCTAAATTCCTTCCGATTTGATTGATGAAAACAGTGTTAATCATTCGTTGGAAGGTAGCAGGCGCATTCTTCAACCCAAACGGCATCACCGTGTAGCAGTGCAACCCCTAATCAGTGACGAAGGCCATCTTCTCCTGATCCTTCTTCCATAGAGGGATATGATGGAAGCTTGAGTAGGCGTCCATGAAACTCATCAAAGCATGGTCGGCTGTAGAGTCGACTAGTCTGTCGATCTTAGGAAGTGTATAGCTATCCTTCGAACATGCCTTGTTCAGATCTGTGTAATCTACACACATCCGCCAGGGACCATTCGGCTTCTTGACCAGGAAAAAATTTGCTACCCAATTCAGGTAGTGGCATTGCCGAATGAACCCGGCATCCAGGAGCTTTTTGACCTCGGCGGCTGCCGCTTGAGATCTCTCCTCGCCATGATCCCTCTTCTTTTTCCTAACCAGCTTCTTTTTGGGATCCACAGCGAGTTTGTGGACGGCTAGATCCTGGCTGACGCCTGACATCTCCTCTACTTCAAAGGCAAAAATGTCTTTGAACTCCTTCAGAAGTTGGAGCAAGTCTGCTCCTAACTTTTCAAAAGTAACCGTCTCAACTTTGACGGTTTTGTCGGGGCGGCTGTCGTCCAGGACGACATCAATGCTCTCACAAGCCGGCAGGGGTCGGGAATCGTTTGACCTTTCCTCGGTCAGTGATTGTTATTTCTCTTTTTTGGCGGGGGCCAATTGGTCCGCCTGTCTCTTTTTGTCGGCTGCTTTGGGAGCAGGCGCGGCTTCCTTGTCATCAAGGTCAACGGGCTCCTCAGTATGGTCGGCTGCTACAGCAATCGGCTTGACGTCTGAGAGGTAGCACTCCCTAGTCGTCTTCTGGTCCCCACACAGGGCACCGACTGACCTGTTATCCCTCTCAAACTTAATCATCATGAGGGATGGGATGATGACTGACTTGGACTCGTTGAGGGTAGGACGGCCCAGAATGAGATTGTAGGCGGTCAATTCCTCGGCCACCAAGAATTTGACGACCATGTGCCGCTCTTCCCCCTTCTCTCCTAGCCGGATGGGTAGGTCAATCCTCCCCACCGGATGCACTACTCCTCCCCCAAAGCCGACTAGGGGGTGAGGAGCCTTGTGCATGTTGCTAGGCTTGTACTTGAGCTTTGCCTAGCACTAGTAGCTGATTAGGTCAGACGAGCTCCCAGTATCAATTAAGATCCGGCCAACTCGTTGATTGCAACCTTGCATTCGATGACGATGGGGTCATCATGGGGCCGCCTGACCGTACCCCGATCCTTCTCAGAGATGAAGACCTCAGGGAAGATGTCTTTCGACGCCTGGCCCTCATCCTCTGGGTTGGGTAGTTTCCGGATGTTATCCTTGGTACCGCGGATGGTAGGACCTCCGCCTGCGAAGCCGCCTGCTATGGTGAAGATGGGCTCTTCATCAGTATCAGAACTCACAGCCAGCTTCTTTGACGATTGTCCATTGTTGGGTTTGGGGTTACCCTTGGACTTCACCAAGTAGGACTTCAAAGCCCCCTCGTCGGCCAGACGGTCCAATAGCCACCTAAGGCTGTAGCAACCATTGGTGTCATGGCCAACGTCCTCATGGAAGTGACAATACTTACTCTTGTCACGATTGTTGATAGAACTCTTCATAGCAGCCGGTTTTTCAAGATTTAACCGGTCTTTGATCTCCATGAGGATGGAGGAGCAGTCCTTGTTGAACTCGTACTTGGGGACGTATGGTTCCACTTTCTCTGTTTCTTCTGGGACAGCTGACCAGAGCGATCCGCCGCCCAGACTTCTTTTCTTTTCTTGCCCTCTTCTTTTTTGGCCGGCTGGGTAGGCCGGATGTCTCTCTTGTCGGACCGTCTGGGCTCCAACGATTGCTTGATGGCACAGAGTTCCGTCGCCTGTATGTAGGCTTCGGCTTCCATCAAGGCCTCTTTGAGGGTAGCCACCCTCTTGCGGATCAGGTCGAACTTGAAGGTCGACCCATCCTTCAGACCCTTGAAGAAGTCTATATATGCAACTTCATCAGACAGCCCTTGAATCTGAATTCTCATCAGATTGAACCGCTTGACATAGGACCGTAGTCCCTCCTTGTCTCCTTGCTGAATAGCCCCTAGGTCGAGACTTGTCTTTTTGGCAGGGATGTTCATGGAGAAGTTGGACGCAAACAAGTATGCAAGCGTCTTGAAGCTATTAATGCACCCGGCTAGTAGGTTGTCAAACCATCGTTGGGCTATGCCTTTCAATGTAGCCGGGAAGCATTGGCACCAGGCAGCATCATCCAACCCCTGTAGGTACATGAGGTTGGTGTATGCCATTAGGTGGTCTTCCGGGTTGGTGGTACCGTCGTAGGTACCAACCAACACATTTTTAACCTTGGCCGGCTGTGCCGCCTCATTTATTTCTCGGGAGAAAGCCAAAGGATGTTCCCCAAGGTTGAGCAGCCGGAGCTGCCAGTCCATGGACTGGACCTGATGAGCCGCCTGACCCCCAAAGGGGGACGGCTGCATGTATGGTGATCCATACGGCATGTATGGTTGTTGGGGCACATACGGAACCGGCTGGATGATATGAGGGCCAGTACTGCGGACATGCCGCGTGACTGACTCCCTTGATGTGTCTCCGAATGCTTCATTGAAGTATTGCGGAAACTGTCTGGGTAAGTCGACGTCGAGGCCAACCCAGACATTTGCTGACTTCTCTTCTCCTGGATGAACATCCGGGCGTCAGAGAAAGTCTTTTTTGACCCATCCGGCTGAACTTGTCGGATGGCCTTCCTTTGCCCTGGTTCAAGGAAACGAAGTTTTGAGAGGTCGATCAGGGGCCCATCTGTCCCCTTGGGTTTGGGGTGAGGAGTAGGCACCCGGTCTTTGATTTGCTTCTTCCCGGAGGAAGAAAGCTTCTTTGCCGACTAACCCTTGTTTGAGCCAGTTGACTTCTTGATTATGTCCTTTATTTCCCCTTTGAAACTCGTCATGAATTTCATGAGCTCGTCTCTGATGACGGAGGTTGTACCCTCTGCCGCCTGGGGTTGCCCAGCGTGCTTACCGCCTGGGTTGCTGGGACCAACTTTGTCTTAGCCCCGTTCCCTTGTTTCTTTGGAACGGACGCGCCTTGTTCGAAGTGACCCGTCTAGGGCCACATAGTTGTCGACCTCTTAGTCGTCACCACTATCATGGTCCGTATGGACCTCAGGTTCAACCGTAGGCCGGCTGCCTTCTACAGGCGGTACAGTGTCGGATGCCATCTCAGAAGTACTCTCTCCACAGACGGCGCCAAATGTTTCGGGGTTTTTGAAGTCCCTCGGGAGAGTTACAATCCTGAGTATGCGCGCCTAACATTCGTACCTGCAAAACCACGAAACTCCGATTGGGTGGAGTTCCACCTTCGACGATCAAGTTAGTATGATTCCGGATGGGTAAAAGTGCGGAAAGTAAATGGGTATTTCTCCCTGATTTAGAGAGATTCCGCAATTAATATTGCTCGGTTTTTGGTGTATGTGTTTATGGATGTTTGTGAATGACCAATAAATGAGGAGTTTCTTCTATTTACAGCAGATGAAGATCTGCTCCCCTATTAGGGTTACAATGCCACATGTCAGCATCCAATTGGATCCCAATGGGCCTTTAAAGGGCTGCCACGTGTCAGCACGGTATTGGACCACGTGGCGTAGGGGGGTTTTTTTACCCCAAACAAATATTGCTCGAGTTTATTGTGTATATTTCTGAATGTGCAATAAATGAGGATTTTCCTCTATTTATAGTGTTTGGGGATCAGTTCCCCTTTCACGGGTTGAAGTGCCACGTGTCACCCGAGGGTTGGTTCAAGAACCCTGTGAGGCTGACACGTGTCAACATGCTATTGGGCCACTTGGACCGGGTATTTTTACCCTAAACACAAGGTACTAATCTTTGACAAAAGTTGCAATTAGATTACTGAAGTTTCAGAAGTTGCAATTAAGACACTCAAACCTTGGTTGGAGGTAAAAATTCCGGTGGTGACCTACATCAACCGGTTAACTCATTTTTTTACTTTAAAAAAAATAAAAAATAAATAAATGCTGAGTTGTTGCCTCGAAAAAGAAAAAGCCATCATTGCGTACTGACAATGGCACAATTAATTAAAAATAATTAAAAATTCAAAACCACCACCAGCCCCAACCCCAGTCACCTCCCGGCACCACCATCGGCCCAGGCTGGCCGCCAGCAGAGTCGCGCCCAAACCGCAGCTCCCCCGTGCCTGTCCGCAGGTGTGCGAGGTTTTGAGGTGCAATGAAGAAGACGAAGCAGTTGAAGAAGTAACTGCTGCTTCAAATGCCACTTGAATGGCTATCAATTCTTCATTTGTAAAGGGTTTGTTCCAATCTTCCATAACTGTCCGCAGATTAGGGGATCCCACTGCTCTTGCAATTTGCAAAGAGAAAGAGAAGAGAGTGAATTGGTTAAGATGAAATCATATATCACAAAAGAGCAACAACTACAAATTAATCAATTATCCAAGTTCCAACAATAAATCAGCCACTGCAATTCAATTAAATGTCGAAATATTCCAACCTTAATGGATTGAACAAAACCTAACTTATGTAATTAGCCACTTTTATCCAATTATTATTATCAATTGCTCGTATGTAGATAAAGCCTGTAATTTATATGTATTTAAACAAAATTGTGCAGTTTTCTAACCTAATTGAGTAGCATAAGTAAAAGTAATAGCTTTTTGAAAATACCGTGAACTGGGTTGCTACCGTCCAACGTCGTCAACAACTCAACAAGACCGAATGACGGAGAAGTGAAAGAACATTAAGAAGGTGAGAATCACCCATGTCTGGCCAAGCAAAAAACTTAAAATACTCATCCACCATCGCAACCGCTGTTAAAACTTAAAATGCATATGAGGATTGAGGAGTAAAGGTACGGCGGTCGGCGCATTTAAGGGGAGGGATATAGCGGTCGGAGCAGCAAGGTGCAGCGCTCCGAAGCTGAGGGCCGGCAGACGGCCAGGCTGGTGGGAGTGGGCTGCCGTGATAGGTGGTTAGGCTGATGGGGTGGTTTTTTAATATTATATTTTTTTCAATCAATATGTTGAAAATCACCAAACATTAGTACCTTCTATTTATTGTGTCAGCAATTTAATTTTTTTTTTTTTTTTTTTTGCAAATGGTAACCTGTTGTAGTGTGTGAATTTTGATTTGAATACTCTATCTGCAACTTTTGAAACTTTAATATTCTATCTGCAACTTTTGACAATCATTAGTACTCCTTTTTAGTTTACTTCTTTAATATTTCTAATCATATTTTATTCTTCTACCAACCCTACTTTTTATATTTTATTACTACGTATCTTCTATTATTTTTCCTAAAATTGCGCATATGAAGAAATATAACAAGTAATAATTAAAATACGAAGGGAGTATAATTTTTTTGAGGAACTAAGGGAGTATAATTTTATTTAACGGTTTAACGAATAAATCTAGGGAAATTTTACATGGTGGCCTCATGGTTTTGAGTATTTTACGTGGAAGACGAAGTTTTTTTCAGCTCTCTTTAGTGGCACCAAGGTTTAGAAAAAATGATCATAGTGACCTTTTTTAGGTTTATGGCTAACTTTTTTAGTTAAAATGGTTAACCTTTGATTTTTTTTATTAAAAAATTATTTAAATTATATTTTAAAATAATAAAATTTAAAAAATAAACAAAAAAAAAAATTTCCCAAAAATTCCCAGCCACCCCGCAAACCCTAACCTTGCCGGAATCCAGCCACCCCCGACCACCGAAACCACCTTCCAGCCCTACCCCCAACCACAAAACCACCAAAACTGGTCGGTCGGCCTTCCACAACCCGGTGGTTGGCCGGTTTTCGGCGAGGCTAGGGGTGGGGTTAGCGTTTGACGGCGGGGATAGATGGCTTGGAAATTTTTTGGTTTTTTTTTTTATTTTTTTTTTAAATTTTATTATTTTAAAATAAAATTAAAATAATTTTTAATAAAATAAATCAAAGGTTAACCATTTTAACTAAAAAGGTTAGCTATAAACCTAAAAAAATGTCACTATCGTCAATTTTTCTAAACCTTAGTGCCACTAAACAGAGTTGAAAAAAACTTCATCTTCCATATAAAAAACTCAAAACCACGAGGCAACGGTATAGAATTTCCCCTAAATCTACACCCCACCAAAAGCAAGATAAACAAGAACAAAAACAGACGTCTACATTGGTGTCAGAAATAGACCATATCAGTCAACATCTTGAAGGATGTAGCTACCCCAATCTCAATTTCTCAGTATTCTAATACTCTACCCTCTACATTCCCCCACCATACTACTCCGTATACTTCATTATTTAATCTCTGAAAAATCTCCACATTTCTTTCTTTCTTTCTTTGACAAAGACTGATTATTCATTATACAAACACTACTTTCACTTTAAATTTTCCATTAATAATCATCTGTTCCACTTTTTTTTTCCCCAGATTTCAGTATATTCACACTACAATTTCTTTGAACTTATCCAACTTTCAGTTGTCCTAGGCTATTTTCATAGATCTTCAAGGTCAGTTTCTTCCATTTCTCTATCAAATACTTCATTTTAGTATGGTAATTATTATATTAAATTAAGTAATTAAATAAACTATCTTTTATTTTCTTTAAATATTACATAATTTTGTATAAAATCAGCTTAATTTTCTTGCACTTTTTGTGGGTTTAAGCTTTGTTCATATCTACTTTACTAATCAACCTTCTTGATGTTTTTAATATTATATTAAATAAAAAAAAGTATAGTTAAGTATTTTAATTTAAGTGTACTTTGTGTTGCTAATAAGTATTTTAATTTTGTATTTTAATTTAAGTGTACTTTGTGTTGCTATTATCTGATGTTTATTTCAAATTAGTTATCTGGGTTTTGTAGATTAAGTTAATTTTGTTTTGAATTTCATGCTTTTGAGGGTTTTACTGTTTCAGAAGTTCAAAAACATTAGTCTTTTATTTCTGGGGTTTTAGAGAAGTGAACATTGACCTATAATGGGGGGCTATGAATCTGAGCTTCCTGCAAGAAATGCAGAAGGTGACCTTGTTGCTGCTGCACAGCATATTGTTGCAGCATTAGGGACTAAAAAGATTTTGTCTCAGGATGAGAGGAAAATCTTGGTTGATCTTCGAACCCGATTGACTGCAATGTCTATGGTTGATGATTCAAAGGTTATTGAGTCTCCAACTAAGGGGGTTAGTGAGACTGAAGAGTATCTTAATATAGTCTCGGAGAAGATAACGAATCGTGTATCGGATGAGACGATGATATGGGATATGGGTCCGGAGGATGCTTCTGAGTACCTAAAGGCGGTTGATGAGGCGCGTGTTTTGACTGAAAATTTGGAGAATTTGTGTTTGAATAAGGATGATGAGGAAGTGGAGCTATTAAGGAAAGCTCATGATGTGCTTCAGACTGCAATGGCTAGACTTGAAGAAGAGTTTGGGCATATAATTGTGCAGCATAGCCAACCTTTTGAACCGGAGCACAAGTCTTTCCGCTCTAGTGAGAGGGGTGATTTGGTTGGTAGCCCGATTTCCTTGGAGGATGATCCACTAGAGGATTCACTTCAAAGAGAGTCTGTTGGCAAAAACTTGGAGGATTACATTGTTGATTTAGTGCACCCAGATGTGATTCCGGACCTAAAGTGTATTGCAAACATGATGTTTATTTCTAATTATGACCATGAGTGCTCCCAGGCTTATGTTAATGCAAGAAAACATGCCCTTAGTAGATGTCTCTTTGTTCTTGAAGTCGAGCCACTAAGCATTGATGATGTACTTAAGATGGAGTGGGGCAGCTTGGATTCTCAAATCAAGAGATGGGTTTGGGCCTTGAAAATCTTTGTAAGGGGATATCTTGCAAGTGAGAAAAGGTTATGCGACGACATCTTTGGGGAGTTTGGCTCGTTGAGCTCTCTGTGCTTCACCGACTCATCTAAAGCTTCAGTTATGCAGCTACTAAGTTTTGGGGATGCTGTGGCTGTGAGCCCAAGGCAACCTGAGAAATTGTTTCGTATCCTTGATATGTACGAGGTTCTAGCAGAACTGCATCCTGATATTAATTCTTTGTATGCGGATCAGGCTATTAGGGATGAGTTCTGTGAAGTTTTGAGGAGATTAGGTGATGCAGTGAGGGCGACTTTTCTTGAATTTAGGAATGCTATTGCTAACAATGCATCAGTCAATCCTTTTGCCGGGGGTGGGACTCACCATCTTACCAGGTACGTCATGAACTACCTGAGGCTCCTCACTGATTACAAAGACACTCTAAATCAAATTCTTGAAGATGCTGAAAGAGAGGAATCTCTTTCTCCCATGGCTGATTCTGTTGCATTTGGAGATGAGGTGAACCAATTCGATAGCACTTGCAATGCTACTCCGATGGCTTTCCATTTCCGATCCCTCACTTCAGCCCTCATAGCTAATATAGATGAAAAGTCAAAATTGTACAAGGATCCTGCTTTACAGCATTTCTTTCTCATGAACAATATTTATTACATTGCACAAAAAGTGAAACATTCTGAGCTTAGAGATATATTTGGGGATGACTGGATCAAAAGGCATAATGGGAAATTTCAGCAGCAAGCTATGAATTATGAAAGAGCTACCTGGAGCTTCATCCTCTCCCTTCTCAAAGATGATGGAAGTGAGAACTCTGGATCGAATTCAAGCATAAAAAATGTTCTGAAAGAAAGGTTGAGGAGCTTCTATGCTTCCTTTGAGGAGGTCTATAGGAATCAAACTGGATGGCTGGTCAGGGATCCCCAGCTTCAGGAAGATTTGCGCATTTCAACATCGCTTAAGGTAATCCAAGCATACCGAACCTTTGTGGGACGACACAGCAACGAAATCAGTGACAAGTACATAAAGTACACTGCTGATGATTTGGAAAATTATATACTAGATTTGTTCAGTGGATCTCAAAGGTCATTGAATAATATCTGTAGAAGATGATCTGTTCGCTATTTAGAACGGAGCATCAGTAAGCTGTAATATTCGCTTTTCTGATTTTGTTTTCAAGTTCTCTACATATATAATGGTTGAATCTCGTTTTTTCACGTCTCTGTATTCAAACTTTGTACAATATGTGGCAATTATGTAAAGCAGATGGTTTTGGTATGGCAAATGTCAAGAATTGAGATATACTTTGTATTTCACATATTTTTTATTTTAGTAGTTTGGATGTTTATGGTACATAAGACTGCATTTCTTCTTAGATCTTTTGAGATTAGATGAAAATAGAACTGCATTTGCATTCGAAACAGTGAGACAGTGTAACAGGTTCTTGCATTTCATGTAGTTGCTTCTAGTTTTTCATTACATGGTATAAAAGCTTTTTCAGTACCGACTGCCAAAGAAAGCATTACAAGAAGAGCAAAATATACTTCCATCTTCGTCTTCTGAGATGAAGATGTCACCGAGCTAAGGAATGAGAAGAAGAAAAACAGGAAATAGGATAAAATGTTTTCATCTATACACTACTTTTTTTGCTCTGTTATAAATTATCTCTGTCATAATGCGAAGTACAGAGTTTAATAATATGTTAGAATGGTTTAAATTGGCAATTTAATTAATTCAATTTTATTTTTTATTTTTTTTTGTAGGTAAGATGAGGAGTCCTACCTGGTCGGAACCCCTCATGAGTCAACCCGGCCCAGGTTAGCGGGCAAGACAATTTGGGACAATAGATCGAGCTTAGGCTAGATTTGATAATGTTTGGCTGTGCTAAAGCAACTATGAGATATCGTATAGAACTTACTATTAGTACAAAATATGAAATATGGGCCAAACCGGGTTGAATTCGGGTGGTTTGGTTTTGGTTTAAATTAGGTACGGTTTTCTCACAATAACCTTTGGTTATCAGGTTGGGTTAGGATTTAGGAATTGCATGAACAACCTACATAAAATTAGCTCGGCATATTTGCATCCTTTGCCATGACCTATATGACTATAAAGATAACAGTTAACTTTCCCCTAATTCAACAGATAATCATAATTCTAACATTGTCTTTAATAAAGTGAACTACGTGTTGTTCTATCTTAATCAGCTCCATAAAGACTTAATGATTGCTCTCATTCTATAATGTATCAAGCTTTGAAGTCCTCGATGAAAAGCCTAAAGAAATTTTTCTTTTCATCTCTTTGTCATGTGGATATATTGTACGGAGTACTTAATTACCATGGCTAGCATACACCTGAACTTGCTCTGGTGCACTGTCCAGTTACTCGTATTGTATTGTACTCCCTGTCTCCCTATATCACTATATGTTTACCCTATTTAATTTTTTACCGTTTATAAACATAAACATATCCAAATATCCAATTATAATGAGAAAATAAACTCTCCCCACCATAATACCATCGGTTGATTTAGTTTGAATACAATATACTCAATTAACCATATTGGTATAAAAATTAACAACCTTGTGACATATTGGTATATAAATTATCGCCGGCGACATATTGGTATAAAAGTTAGCAATTTGCGACATGGTATAATAGTTAACCAAATGAAGACATATTGGTATAAAAGTTAACAAATGACGACATATTGGTATAAAAGTTAGTGAGTGATGACGTTTAACCCTTTTTCTAACTAAAATAATAAGCGCATATTGTACACATGATTTATTCTTATTCTTATAACTTTGTTCTATTGTTTTTTTGTACTGTTTTTTTGCTTTAAATATTCATTGAATAATTTTTAAATACTATTAAAAGCGAAAAAAAAGCTAAGCCAAAAAATAAAAAAGGAAGGAAAAAGGGGAGGAAATATGAGAATATAGAGGAATAATTAAGATTAAGCATTGAAATTAATCAAGAAAAATTACAAGATTAACCTTTGATTACATAATCCGAGATTACATTGAGCTTTCAATTTTTTTTGCAATATTCAGTATTATATGTACAAATAAATTTTCTCCCAACTTCTTAATTATTAAACTAACATGCCAATTTCAACTTTTGAGACGTTAAATCATAAGAATTTATATTCCTTTCATTTTTTGAGTTTTTTATTTGATCTTACAATTTTTTGTTATTATTTGCCGATAATCTTAGGTGCATGGGTGTGGAGGAGAGAATTATTTGTCGTAAATAATGAGTATTAACAACAAAAAAATTTCAATAATTAAAACTAAAATAATAATAATTAAGTACTTACTGCGGCAAGAAAAAAAGGGTTAAATGTCACATCTTGTTAACTTTTACACCAATATGTCACTGTTTGTTAACTTTTATACCAATTGTCGCCAGTGCTAATTTATATACTAATATGTCACCAAGGTGCTAACTTTTATACCAATATGGTCAATTGGCCATATACTCTAAAGCCCTATTCTTTTGAGCTGACAAAATAGAAGCACTCCCTCCGCTTTATTATGTTACACTTATTAAATACGACTTTTTTTTGTAAAGCGTTCCACTTCCATTTTTGGCATACAACTACATAATATTATTTCTTTTTCCTTTCATGGTCCCACTCAAACCCGAGAACCTTTTATATACACCCGGGTGCATATAGAGGTAGGTGCACCCAAAGGTGTATATTTGCTCATTTGATATAATTTTGCTCATTTTAGATTTTAAAATGAGAAAAAAATATATCAGATGAGCATAATACACTTGGGTGCACCTTACACCCTGGTGTATATAAAAATTTTCACTTAAACCCAAGACTACTTTTTTTTAATTTATTATATTAATATTATTGTTTTCACCCTCCCATCCCTTTCTTCCAATACAATATTAACTCCGAAATCTTATTGTATAATTTTATTAATACCCCAATCACTTTTTATTTCCTCCGTTTTTATTTACTTAGCATACCACTTTGGCACACATTTTAAGGGAGATATTAAACTAAGCAAACAAACAAATTAATTGACAAAGTTTACCACCAATAAGAAAAAAAAGTTACAAGTTACAACGATTAAATTTATAGCATAATTTGTCCATTTATATAGTTTAATCACTTGCTCAAATATCATGCCAAAAAAGCGTGTTACAAGTGTAAAAAACAAAAGAAAAAAAAAAAGAAAAATTGCATTAAAGTAAATTAGTGGGAGCTGATATTGCCAAGGCATCAAAATGTGTAACAATTGGAAAAAAAGAAAGGAGGGAGTAGAAAAATAAACTTTACTTATGAAGTGAAAATGAGCATGCCCCAATTACTCAACTTGAGTAACGAATTTTGTATCTCAAATGACAATATTGTAATTCCAAACAACTTTTTTTTTAATGTTTTACAACATCAAACTCCGTTTTTTTTTCCGGTATCCTTCCATCTTCTTCAACCTCCCTTCTTCCATTCTAATCATATGGTAGACAAACCCAAACAACCACAATAAACATTCAGCCTAACTCCATCAACACCCCAACGAACCCCAATACCACCGTTTCTAATGGCATCGCTGGCGTTATGAAAAATTCTGAGAAAATTATACAAATCTATGGCATGGTAAACCCCAAATAGAAGGTGTTTGCATTCCTCTGTTGATTTTGTCCACCTCCATTGAAGAATTCAAGCTCCAATGTTGAAGAATTTAAGCTCCAATGTTGAAGAATTCAAACTCCATTGACGAAGAGAGAGACAAAAACGTTCATTTAACGTCTTCCAAGCCAAACATAAGCAAAAGACATTTGTATTTCCATCAAAATGCACGAAAAGACTAAAATATCCCCTTGAGAAAAAAAAATTTGTTTCTCAAGTTCAGTTACTTAAATTTCTTAGTTAAAAAAAAAGGAGAAAATACGAGTTTATCACATTGATAAACATGAGTTTTTTATCACCATGATAAATATGAGTCATTTATCACTGTAGATACCTGATTGTGTCTCCCCAAAAACCAAACCCAGTGATGAGTATTTTTCACGTTTTGATTGACGAGTTCGGTAAGAGTTGAAGAGTCTCGCAAAGGTTCCTTAAGCCTTGACCATAAATCTAACCTTACCCAAAGTGTTTTTAATTAAAATCATTCATTTTGTGCCCAAATTATAAAAACGTCCAAACCTGTTTATTTTGGTCCATATTCCCAGTCCAATTATTGTTTAGTTGGATGGGGCTTAAAAAGAGATTTCCAACGATATATTATAAGCTCAAATCCAACTTATAACGAATGAGTTATGGCCAAAATACTTAACCGAGCTCAAACCGAGCCTAGGTCCACCTTTAGTACGACCCAACGATTATATGGGGCCCAAATACTTTATTTAGGCCCTATATGATCATACTTCCAATCCTAAATCAATTAAGAACTTCTAGAATCCTCTAGGAGGTTCTAATCTATCCTTCCCAAAAAGATAAAGATCGTAGAAATTTAGATCGAATAAAACTCTTCATATGATAGTCCATATCCTTTTCGAATTCAAAGACGTTCTGATATCTTTTTCATAGAAAACCCATCATAAACAAACTCTGTACAAACAATTTCTATCTTATGAACCATCACACATCGATGGGTTCATCGTGACGCGACAGAAACTGCCGCAAAATGACAATGTGTTGCAGTGCGACGAAATTCTTGGATAAAATCTGATTTTTTAATTTGTCGCGACGCGACACTCCCGTCGCAAAGCGACAAAGGTCGTCACGACGCGATAAGTCCGTCGCGACGCATCAAGCCCTGTCGCGACGCGTCAAAAAGTTTTATCTCAATCAGAACTTTTAATCTTTTTCCGATCGTTCGACTCTCTTTTTTCCTTATAAATAGAGGTCGTTTACCCCGTTTTGAAATCAGCTACAATCATCATTAACAATTAGCATCAACAATTACCTTTATACTATGATATTCTTAAACACCCATGTTCTTAGCTTTAGCCTAAACACATCCTTGATATTCCCTTAAGTCAGTCACCATAGTTTCTTAGGAAATTCAAATACTCCAAGCCAAACTCGACATTGTCTTCGACCTCGACGTGAAAGGTTGATAGTTCTGAGGGTTTGGTCCCAAATCTATATTTTAATTCTTAATTAATTTAATTTATTATTTACTTTATTGATTTCGCTTTCTTGAAGTTTAGTAACGTGTGTATTGTTTTAATAGCAAGAAGGTCGAGGCATCAAAGTAAGTAATTTAATTACTTAATTATTCTTTTGATTTTGGATTAGAAATCATGTTTAGGATGTTATATTTTTTATTTCTAGTATCATGTTTAGAATGTTATCTCGATTTCTAGTATCATGTATGTTTAGGATAACGCTTTGATTTTGTTATTAGTGACATGCATGCTAGGATTTGTTATTAATCTGTTTAGTATCATGCCTAGGATTATACCACTAACGATATTTTGATGATGATCGTTATATTGATCATATGTTTCCTGATTGTTCATGATTTATTGCTATTGCTTAGCCCTTTTTGCAGGTTTAAAGGGAATTTGTACTTGAAATCACGCCTAATAAGTTAATTAATAATAGATTTAGTTTTAACATGATTTTAATTTAAGTGATCGCCAATATTAGATTTGATTGTGCATTAATAATCAACCAACGTAAATTAAATAGGTTTTGGATTTATTTGATGTATGTATGTTGATCGAAAAGCACACATTAATATCATAAGAATTAAGTAGAGGCCTATTTTAGGGCGGGTTTGATCTCTTTGAGGTTGAATTTGTACCATCATCCCCGAACATCCAGTCATGGTTCCGGACCACTATGGAGTTAGCAATCTTTGTGATTGTGAATGGGGTACGGTGTAACCTTCATAATCATGAATGGTTTACAAGTTTCTAAAACTTGTTGGCGACTCTTTTTCTCTAGCTTATTTTCCTTAGACCACCGGCATGTTTAAAAACATGACCTACAGTAGGGCGAAGTGTGAAAAATTTCGTACAATCACAGTGGCAAATTTGTAAGTAAATAACAAAATAAAGTATTGTTTAAGGAGGAACTGCTAACACTGTTAGCGGTGTTAACATGAATAGTGATTGTTATGCCCAAATTATCACCATAGGTTCGTATGTTCGTAGGTTGCTAGGTTGCAGATTACAGGTTACCATGAAGTCAATAGTCCGACTCTAAGTAATCGAAGGAAGTCAAGTGAAGATCTTTCCAAAGAATATTCCAAGAGGATCTTAGTTGAAAGAGTTAAGGGAGTACGTATCATAAGAATCGGAACCACAAGCCGCAACTAACTGTTGATAAGAACAAGTCAAATCACAACGGATAAGTGCATGGAGAATATGGCATTAAACTCGGAACTAAACCTGGAAACTAACTCTGGATTCCACGAAATCAGGGAAGGAGCCGTTGAAGCATTTCATGAAGACTTATTTATTATAAATAGGAGAATAATCATTGTAAAAATCATCACAAAATATCCAAGCCTTACATTTCATAGCAATTAGCAATTATTAGCAACGTTATAGCCTTATTCTAAACCTACAGTGTACTTGTATCAAACATTTAACCTAGTGGATTGGTGGACTCATAGCCACCCGTAATTTTTACCCTTATTCCTAGGTTTTCTGCGTCATCATCTTGTGTCTCTTCCTCCCTTTCCCCTTTGTTCGTTTCTCATAGATCATTCATCTTTATTCCTTGAACCTGCATTGTCATTCGCATTATCATTAATCTAGCTGTTGTCTAATTGAGCCTGGTCTTATGTGGCGATCAAATTTTGACCTAAATAGTTTGGCGCCGTTTGTGGGGGACACAGTTTGATGACCCTATTCGTCTCGTTTGATTTATCATTCATCATAGTTGAGACTCATGTTAAAAGAGAAGCCTTATCTGGACCGCCAGCTTTGCCTCCGCCAAGCGTCGTAATTAGTGCCATAGCAAGAGGATCAAGCATAAGTGGTATAACCTATTCCAATGCAAAGAAGATAGCAATGGTCGGCACGTCAGCTTTAAATGTCCCTCAGACCTATCCCAGTAAAGAAGAAAAAGCATTGGACGAGATGAACATAGTGTTCGATGAAAGCAGATTCAATGAGCCGGAACATCATGATTGTTTGGTTATCTTCCCTCCATGTTAGCCATTGCCTTATGAAAAGAGTGCTTGTTGATAATGGCAGCTCAGCTAATATAATCTTGAAAGATGCCTTAGATCAAGCTAGAATCAAAGAGTCAGATCCTTGGGAGTGAAAGGAATGGTGTCCTTCCAACAAGTGTATGATTTTGATAGAGGGTTCAAAATTATTAAAGAGTTAATTCTTCAGTAAGGTCAAGTGATCAGAATGCCTAGGTGGAGGACGCTTTCGATCAGTAATATTAAGGTATAATTAATATTATAACTTAATCTTAACTGAACCCTTTGGGTCAAACCCAATCGAACAACCGATCTGAGAAGACGAATCAATCTGAAGGATATAATGAGTCGTCGGAGTTTTACGAACACAGACGTCGGATATTTCGAGCCTAGGGCGTCGAAACCGAGCGTCGCAAAATCACAAGCAACAAGTACAAGCATAGCCGTAGCATCACATTGGCCTAGCCATGTGAAGTTCTAGGCTAGGCTAGCTCATCGCAAGCCTAGGCGCACCATGTGTGTGCTAGGCGCGCCCTAGGTGCTATCGCAGCCCATCGCACAAGCACAACACTATCGCATGGCTAGGCCTATGCGTGTGTGCGTGTGCATGTGCCTAGGGCTGTCGCACCATCGCAGCACAAGCACAGCACTATCGCATAGCTAGGCCTATGCGTGTGTGCGTGTGCATGTACCTAGGGCTGTCGCACCATCACAGCACATAGCATAGCACCATCGCAGTGTTGGGCACTTGCGCGTGTGCGTGTGCGTGTGTGCCTAGCACTATCGCCAAGCATCAAGCCATCCAGCATGTGTGGCTCGCTAGCAGCACGCATGCTGGGCCTTGCGTGCATGTGCGGCATGGCTGGGTCTTGCGTGCATGTGCGCTATGGTTGGGCTTGCGTGTGCGTGTGCGATGGCTGGACAGCAGCGCCTAGCTAGCAGCACACAGCGCCTAGCAAGCAGCAGCAGCGTAGCCACTGCCCAGCACAGCCACATGCATCATGCTTGTGCTGGCTGGGCTGGTGCTAGCATGCTGGCATGCTGGCAGTGCTAGCTGGCATGCTAGCTGGCTGCCAGCCCAGTAGCCCACATGAGGCCGGTTTTGTGAGGGGTGGGGACCAACCCTTGGGCAAAGTCTTAGGGAGCAAGGCAATGGTCCCCCCCTTACTTTAGGTCCTCACCTAACTCTCTCTCCCCCCTTGACACTTGTTGCATTGTGATTGAGTTGATTATTTATTTAATTTAAAATTAAATAAATTGTCATATTTACCAACTCTCCCACATTGGTGGGAGATTGGAAATCAAGGGTTCATTTCCCTATAAATACCAAGGCTTGGGTATTTGGGAAAGAACACACTTGAGTGGAATTGTAAAGGAAACTCCATTGTTGAGTATACCTTGAATTCGTAAAACTCCAAATTTATATTTTGTCCGAGCCTCGACTAACCTTCGAGGCTTAGGACGATCGGGTGGGGTTCGAGGGTACGATCCCGTTGGAGGCCTCGCATTATCGAGGTTGAAGTAAGAGCTCGTTGTAAGAGCGAAGCACGCGTCGAGGGTATATTTCTTATCCTTACTCTTAATTGTGTTTTAATTATGTTTTGTTTGTATTAGTTGCATTAATTATGGGGGCGGGTCTTGGGGGATTTCATTCCACGTAGTGAGGGTCACTAAGAAACCCTACAGCGGTATCGGAGCCATGCTCCTTTTAATTTTTGCAATTATTTATTAATTAAGGTGTTTTAAAGAAGATTTATATTCTGGTTTTGCTTTTCTAATTGGATTAGAAGCTCGTTTTAATTAATTTTAAAACTCGTATTTTTCTCGTTTTGGCTATCAAACCTAGAATTTTGCTCAAAAATAGTGTTTTTTGGGTGGAATTGACATTCTGAATCAAATTCATCCTCTTTGAGACCTGTCCAGAAGCCAAATTCGAACCAGAAACCCATTTTTTTGTGGTTTTTTCGTTTTCAACGAAAGTTTTAAATCTTGTAAGCCTTGATTAATGCAAGCATTTCAAGGATAGATTAAATGCATTATTGCATCCCTAATCTACTGCCATTTTAAATATCCTTAAGCATAATTATGGACTTGTAATTAGTGCTTGAGTTGATATGCTCTTTTTTTCACACAAACTTGTTTCTTCACAATTATGCAAATAAATTGCATTAATGTGTGAATGTTTGATGTGAATGTGTAATTTTAAGTTCCTAAGTATGTTAAAGATCTAATCTTTAAATGTTTAAATGATTGGAACTTTAACCCTAAATTCCATGATTGAACTAAGTTTGGATTTTTTCATTTTTTGGTTGATTAAAATCCTTGAAGTTCAAATGCTTGTGAGTAATTATGATTAATCTTCATATTGGAGGATGTAATCTTGTTATTTTACACAAGTATGAAAGTTGGAAAATTTTATCATTAGATGATTAATTTATTTTTCCAACTCCCATTTGTCAAATCCATTATTAATTTGCATATTGGTTAAATTAATTATGGACATAGCTCTTTTTAATTTTAAGCATAAAGGAAGACCTAAATTATTTCAAAAGAAAATTTTGGATGATTTAGGCTTGTGCATCATTAAAATTGAATTTAATTAAGTTGGACTTATTTTATTTCATTTTTGCCCTAAATTAATTTTAAAATAAATTTAGATTAATTTTACGTCACACGTAAATCGGGATTAAAATCCCGAGAAATATGCACGCAAATCGAGGCAAAACCCCAAGCGTCACCAAGGCTAGTCGGGTTGCCCAGCAGCCCGCATGTAGGCTGCCTATGGTGCGCACAGGGGCTAAGCATCGAAGCGTGCTGTTGTGCGATGCTGTGTGGCGAGGGAAGCTTGGGGCTGATGTGCGTGGGGCAGTGGCTGGGAGCTGGCTTGCGAGGGGATGCTGCTGGGCAGCATGGCAGCAAGCGCCAGCCCAGCGCACCACTTGCTGGCAGGCACCAGCATGCTAGGCAGGCGGCTGGCGCTAGCAGCGTGGCATGCATGCTACGCTAGGCACTGCATGCTATCACCACGCACCAAAGCACAGGCCATGGGTTGCCTAACAGCCATGGTGCACAACCCACTAGGCATTGTGTGGGCTATTTTGCTTAATTTCGAGCTATGCATTTGTGAAAAATTTTCCGGTTTTAAAATATTTATGTAATTATTTTAACGAGGTCAAACCTCATTTTTCGACTTTTGCAAAATTTTGACAAATTATGGGTTAAGCCGACTTAATTAATCGGATTGATTAAGTATGGATGCGGAATTTAGTGGGAGCTTAGTTAATTACGTGAGCAATTTTGCACCTTAGAAATAATGGATTAAACAACTTTGACTAGTTTTGATTAGGCGCGTTAATCGGATTAACCACCTAAGTTAGTTACTGGTTTTGCGTGTTTAATGTGCATGGGCCATTCACAAATAGTGAATGGGTGAATGAAAGATTGTTTTCAAAACAGGTTTTGAGAAAATGGCAACTAGTGGGACCTGACTAGGATAGAAAATGCGGACTGCGTTCTGTTATGTATTTTTGTAAAATCTAAATATGGTCTGCGAACCGTTAAGTATTTTTATACTTTAGATTAATCTTAGTCGTAGTAGCTAGTTATTTTATTTTGGCAAAGATGTCTCAAGACGGCGTTTCGATGAAGACGGCCAAAATGAAGACCCTTGAAGATTTGAAGATTTCAAGGGGTCATGCTAGTTGCCAAATGCATCAAATTTATGTCTTATATATATTATTGTTATATATTTATATGAATGTTAGATACATGTCTAGGATTTCTTATGTTGCGACGATTAGTTAAGTTCACTTAAATCAACCAACATAGAAACCCTAGGTCCCTTAAAATATTGAGCCAAAATTTGTCGTTCCAAGAACAATACTTACCGAACTAATGCGCATATGTGATGGGCTACGCCAAAGCGAGTCATCACTACTTCCCTAGGAACGTAAGGTATACTAGGTATACAAGTTGTCTTGGTCAAGCTCAACGATATCAGTTGGAGTCCTTAGATGTCGTGGCAAAAGAGATAAAATGTCAAGAGTGCATTAGATGCGACATTTTATCAAACCGATAGTAGCTTGGAGCTATTAGCAATTGGATTGCTTACTTTAAGATATTTAATGTTAAGACAAGCCAAAGCATGCTTAACCATTTCTTGATCTTTAGGATCTCAGAATCATTTTATTCCCGCCTAAAAGGGACAAATTTATTAATGCGTGGATAAAATGCTCAATAAGATTGAAAATTTGCATGAACGCTTTTAAATTTTAAACTTATTGGTTATATGAATGGTTTTTCATTTCAAATTCTTTCAATTGTAGAACTATGTCTGCAAGTAACTCAAACAACAACTCTATGTGCCCGGAACTCCCCAACAAGTTGGCATTTTGCCTAAACTTGGTAAACTTCAAGGAGTAGGAGGAGGAACTCAGGAAAACTCTTCGGCATTGTTCCTTGGAGTACACTCTTAACACTCCCATTCCAAGCTTCTTCTCTAAGGGGATCATGACCGATGAGGCTCATGAAGAATGGTCTTCCAATTGCAAGAAAGTCTCACGACTCATGGCCAATTCCATACCGGAAGATTGGAAGGAAAGCCTTTCCTCCTACCTTCCGGACATGTTCCTCAAAGCACTTGAGGACGTTGTCAATGTAAGAGTCACCAAGAGTGACAATGGCAACTATAATGGACTCGTGTTTGATTTGACTAGGTCACTCTCAAACATGAAGATAAAGCCACCAAATGTGGGTTGTCTTGCTAAGGAAAGGCGTCGGCTTTGGACAAAGGTCTACAATGCCAAATTGAGACCCGGCATGCCCCTCCGACCTCATGTGCTTGGAATGACTAGGCTCTTCAAACACATGCAGCTTCTCGGAATCTCATTGGAGGATGAGATCACTAGGCGAAAACATGTAATCCGCACCAGTTCAAACCCCCATTTCGCACCGGTTTTGAACCGGTCTTGATTTGGGGGGTGCTAAAACCCCATGGATTTCGCACCGGTTCAAAACCGGTGTGAAATCAGACTTTTCGCACCGGTACTGGGTGAGAACCGGTGAAAAAAACCTCACTTTTCGCACTGGTTTTTGCTTTAAACCGGTGCCAAAAGTCCCAAAAAAATTTTAAAAAAACTTTTAGCGCCAGTTCTGTTCCAAAACCAGTGCCAAAAGTGCCCTAAAAAAATTTTTTTTTGCACTTTTTTCACTAAAATTGATATATAAACACTAAAATATATATAAAGTTACATATTTTCATTATAAAAGGCTGTAATATTACAATTTTCGTCAAAGAATAAATAACATACAATGTTACATAAGCACAAACAACATGGACACGCAAAAGGCTCTCAGGCAGACTAAGCTGGCATTAGAAGCATTCCGATCATAGCATTAGTCGAGTGCAATGACCTTTACTCCTGAAAAAGCAAAATCACCATTACAACTTTCATAAAAGTTTAAGCTGACCAAGAAGACAGATATATTGCTGAAAAACTCACATCTACATCAGACATGAAGAAAAACTTTCCAAAGCTATAATATTCGATGTACACAGTTAAGATGCCACTAAACTTCTGCCTCATAATATGAATTAAATTCAGAACTTGAGATGTCAATGTACAGTTGCTCACAAGAGAGCAAAAAGGAGAATGAATCCCAGAAGTCAGAACAAACCAATGAATCTCAAAGTCAGAACAAACCAGAAGTCAGAACCAGCCTGTAAACGAGTAATTAACTAAGTAAACATTAAAGAGGGATGACGGCAATACAAAATTAAGGAGATCATTCATCATTTATGTTTGAAAGCAATACAAAATTTGAGATAAAAAATTAAGCTCCCTTTAAGTCTGAAATGATCTCATGGACTATACACAATAGATAACTTTGGCTTTAATATGTAATCAAAACAAACACATTTTAGTATCTCACAATCTGATAGAAATTATAACTTTTACTTGAAAAAAAAAATCTTCGGCTTTTCAGATGTAACAGAGAACTATATATAGATGCTTAAATTAAAGACAATATACTAATACAAAGTATTCATCTATACCAGATTACCAAATAATTATACTACAATGAAAATGTCTTTAACTAGTTAGCAGCTAGCCTCAATGAGTTATAATCAAGCTAATTCTATAGACACACTTAAATAATCTTTCAATTTGTCGAATTAGTTGAGCAACCACCACCATTTCCAAAAAGAAAGACTGGAATTTCGCTCTCAAGACAATACAACTATACGTGTGCATATTCAGTTTAGTATTCCAGCAAGATGAGAAACCTCTTATCCATTGAAATGGTAAACAGAAATTATTCGGGAAAAAAAAAGAAAGAAAGATTGAATGTTGATTGACTTACATTGTATACGTTGAAAGTGGTCTTGGCTTTGGCTGTGCGGAAGTCTGCTCATTCCCTGCATCTTATGCTTCCATAGATTCAACTGGACCATTATTTGACAAGCTAGCTGTCTGAGATTCAGCACCATCCGAGGCCATGGAAGTGGCCAATGAATTAGGAGTTGTTGGGGTTAGCGAAGTAGGGGGCTTCAAGTCTTCATATCTGCAAGGAAAAGAGAAGATAACCAATTCTTTTATCAGCTATTTTCCCAAATAATTTATGAGTTGAAAAGGGAATCTCAAATTATGTGTAAAGATGAGAGCCAGCTACTGACTAGCTAAATGACTTGACTAAATTATGATCCATAGAATAAAAACTTCAAGTAAAAAGGTATTTCTATGTTGTGGTTAAATGAAGCCAAAATACAAAGGGCATCTTGACTGAATCAATTGAGTAAATGTGGGAGAATGATGCATGCATATGAGCAAATTACCTATGGTAATCTAGTTTATTCACTTGCTATTAAAACATACTACACTAGTACATTTCTACACATGTTTGGGATAATCACATGACTTCACCACCCTCAGGATATCAGCATGACTGCAAAGACTTA
The DNA here is from genome assembly GCF_001683475.1 of Chenopodium quinoa. Classification (NCBI taxonomy): domain Eukaryota; kingdom Viridiplantae; phylum Streptophyta; class Magnoliopsida; order Caryophyllales; family Amaranthaceae; genus Chenopodium; species Chenopodium quinoa. The sequence goes on along the minus strand of NW_018743252.1, from coordinate 6,154,594 downwards.
CACAGGGAATGGTGAGTGGTAAAAAATCAATTCCTCTTGAACATCTTCTGCCAAGGATCCGTTTCCATCAATGAACTGTGGTACACCATCCACAGGTGTTGAAGTCTCCAAAGATTCTTCACGAGAGTTACCAGGAGAAGATGGGCTTGGAGAGCTGGGTGGCTTCAAATCCTCATAGCTGTTCATAAAAGACAGAAAAGTCAAGGGTATTTTTGCTAGCTCGAGCAAGATAAATTTGATTATATAACTTACGCAGTATAAGGAGAAAGAGGCTACAATTTATGTGATTCCACTGTAGCTGTTACGACATATAGGACAAGCCCTCAATGTGGAATTAACATTTATTCCATAGGTTGGTGAGCTGTTACGCCAAAATCTGATGCAAGTTATACAAAATGGGTGGTCACATTCTGATAGCAAACCAAACTTCCGTTCAGAGGCTGCTATCTTAGCGAGCACACGTTCTAAGCACATACTGCACTCTATCTCTTGACTGCGTTTCAGTGAAGGAACATAGGAGTTTGTCGCTAGGTATTTGACCCAAAAATCCCTAAAATCCAACATATTAACTTCGATAATACAACAATGAAACCCCAAAATCTAAAATAAATTCAATTATCTAATTAAAATTCAAAACCCTAAAATAAAAAAAAAAATTAATTAAACAATTCCCCACCCAGCCCGACAGCCATTCCCCAGCCCAGCCCCGATAGCCACCCCCTCCCCCTGCACCACCACCGTAACCACCCTCCTTCCAGAGCCACATGAGCGCAATAGACCCCCCGCCCCAGCCCTACCAACGAAACCGCCCAAAACTTGAATTCCCCAACCCGAAACCACCCTAACTCCCATCCCTTTCCCCACCCAAAACCCCCAACGTCATGGCATCATTATCCTAATTTCTAGCTCCTCCATTTTGTAAACTACGCAGATGTGACACTTCTTTCTACACCATGATAAATCAAATGAGTACAGACAAGGTTCATATAATTTAACTTCTTTATGATATCCAACACCAATCCAACAACAGCTTAACTATTTTCTTCAAAAAAATATTTGAAACATGAAGACAGAAATTATACTAATGTACTAAAAATAAAAAGATTAGTACAAATTCAAGAGAGAATTGAGATTGTTTGGCAACAAGACTTTTGCATTTTTACACAACCTATGAAATATGTGTGTATTAATATAATCTTATGCTTCTCTTAGAAGAAATTCTCTATTGTATTAGTTCTTGGGAAGATATAAGATAGAGATACCTTCAATTGCTGAATTTGCATTCTCATGGCAAGGACATCACCAAAAGCATCTTCGTTTACAACGGCCTGATAGGTTGAACAAATGGATATAAATATTATAATTAATGAACATGAAGCTAACCAGTTAATATTCTTTTAGAGAATGGTACTTAAAGGCAAATATCTAAAGAAAACCAACTTAGCCAAACACAAAGTAGTACAGATTTCCTGACAACATACATTGTTCTTTATAAATTTAGCACGCTGAAACTTCAGGGTACTAAGAGTCTCCAGTGAGCAGCTGCAAGAAGCCGAAAAGTTATATCAAGGAATAAAGTTCTAAACACAGAAAAATCTACCTTCTATATTTGGAACTCGAGATAAAGAAAAAATAGGAAATACTCTGTATCTGCTTAAGCAAAATTATAAACTCTGCCATCACCTCAAAATAGAAGAGAATTATTCGAGATTGCTAAATCAACACTACCATGTGTACGAGATACAAACTAAACACTTTGCCTGGTTTAGATTCCCATTGCATTATAGATGAAAGTGACGATTAAAAAGAAAAGGGATGTAGGAAGCACTAACCAGTTGGATGGACTAATATTAGCAATTATAGTAGTTTTTACATTCCCTCCAAGTGAGTTGAATTCCAAAGTACAGCTCAAGTCAGACTTGCAAATAAAATTCCTTGGCAGATTAATGAGCAAAAAATTGTGTTAGAAAATACCTAAAGCAAAAAGGTTAATTTTGAATCTCGATATGGCACGTGATGGGATTTTCCATTGGATATGCTCATGAGGTTCATTATCGCGAGTCTGAAGCATTATAAAAAAGTAAGGACAATCAAGAGATAAATTCTTTACTGTGAGCTACTGCTATATAGTTTTAATTGAAAGAAGGAAAAACAGACCTAAAGTTGACAATGACTTATTGATATTTGTGGCTTCTTTAAGACGGTCACCTTCTGCACCAGAACTCTTTTGCCTGTAATGATCATCTTGGAGAGGCTAAGACTTGAAATAGATAGCAGTAAAACACTCAACAAGAAGACTAGATTCTAGAACAATAATTTCTCTCTTTCTATTTTCTTTCTTTTGTATTAGTCTAGTACTAGCAACGAGTTGCAATTTATGATTTTACCTTTCAGAGCCAACTAAATCTACAAGATTTAGTCGAGCAAGGCGATTATGTGTTACACCTTGGGATTCCCACTGCAATTTTACCACCATTCATTAAGCACTTAAATTTCAAACTTTGAAAATTCTGCACTATATAAGAGCTGGTTTTTTTTTACACATACTAGACTTAGAGGGAAAATACTTACAGTACTCTCAATAACACAGGTGAATACACTGTGAGAACGACTACTTGCTCTATTCATGTTAGTGGCAGCCACCTTTCTGTTTGCAGCACCCTGACAACCATTAACATTCCTTCATTAGGCACTTGTATATAGAATTCGTAAAAAACAGGCATCGATTAAAATATCAGTCACCTTAGAGACTTTGAAACATATTCCGAGATTGTCATATTTACCATTCACGAGTTCATATTTGAAGATGACAAGTGGAATCAACACAGAATTTTACTAGTTGATACGTATTATTGCTAGTCATCCTAGAGGCTCCTAGTTAATTTGCAACCTTGTCACAAGATATTTGTAAAGTTTGTTGTTGTAACTCATTCAGGAGGCCCCTAGTAAAGAGGCATATTTTAAGAGGTCAAAGATCATGTCAAGGGTTGAGAATACTTGAGATTGGCTCCTTAACAAACCATGCTCTTACCAAAACCGAACCTAAACTTTAGACTTTAGCAAAGAACAAAAGATTATCTATCACCATGCAAACTTAATTATGCTTGTACAATCTAATCAAGGTCTTCTGTAGGTTGAGTATGTGTTTAGTTAGGTTGATCAATACCTGAAGAAGCTGTTGCATAACATCTCGAGCACTAGTGACCTCTAACTCTTAGGTTTTCAACATGAATGCCTTTCTTCAGGTCTTATCTGAAAAATGAGGAGCATAAGCTTTAGTCAAAACAAAACAACGAAATTCCAGAAAATTATAACATCAACAATTTAATGTTAGTCAAAACAGAACAAAGAAATTCCAGAAAATTAGAGGCTAATAAAAAATAATATTGAAAAATCTAAATTAACAAAACCCTAGAAAATGCCAATATATTTCAGAACTAATAACCTATAATAATTTGAAAACAACAACAATAATAATGAAATTGCCCCAATTTTGACCTAAAAACTGCAATCAAAATTGTAGCCCTAGCAAGAAGAAAACGAAATTGAGGTAAGAAGTTAAATATAAGTTAACAACAAACCTGGTGGCCAGCTGTTGGACGGTGGTGGTGGAGCACAAGGACGGTGGTGTGTGCGACCGGAGCAGGCAGAACCAGCAATGGTCGACGGTGGGCACTTGCTTTTGAGAGAGGGCCTCTCTTTTGCTTCACTTAAGAAATACCACCAAATTTTCAAATTTTTGCCCCACCTTTTACCCTAACCCAGATGTTACAACCAATAAAATACCTTTAGACTCTAGAGGAGTTGAGTCAAAATCCGTGGAGGGAGATAGATTTCAAGCCTATAGAGAGAGTGTGCATAGCTAAGACGTCAGGATAACCTTCTAATGCTTTTCATTTCTATATCTTTTTCCAGTTCCTTCGAGGAATCATGAGAAACTAGTTTGGGGGTTGATTTTGCTTTGTTGATTTCTTGTTAATCATGTTGTTGCTTGTTAATTTATTGATTAACCATGTTATTAGCATGATTAGTGAGTAGTTCCCCCATTAAGCAGATGGTTGTGGTGTAGTTGGATCTTGAGCATGTCCTAGGGTTTGGAGTTGATTTATTTGTGATTAAAATGCGTTGTTTTCCATGTCTACCGTACCAATTACTGCATTTGAGAGGCCTATCAATTGTTGTAGTTGGGTGGATTGAACTAGGTTATGGAGATAGCATGATCTAGGAATGTCCATTGAATGATTGGCTTGAATTGTACCCCGATTCACATGGCTTATGACGATAGTGTAAGCTAGGGATGAGTTAGGAAAGCGATTGACCCCGATAGGTGGTTAGATTTTTCTTTAAATCATTGACATGAGTTTCTTAGTTCGCATTTTGATTTACTTCCATGCTTTGTTTATGCTTGAGTGAATGCTACGCCTAACTATTTCCTTAGTGTTTTATCTTGTCTTAGTTTAGTCTACCTAGTAGGGGTTAGTTCTTGTTTCTTACCCCTTGTCGGTGTAGCTTAGTTGTTGGTGATGATTGTGGTGATTAGCCGTTCTCCGTGGATCGACCCTTGAATTGCCACTAGACTCTTGTTTAGTGTTAGGTTTAGGTATTATAAATCTTTGTTTGATTGATTTAGAACCCAACGACCTAAAATATCCTTTTGTCATTGCCACGAACAAAGTAAAACACAAGTTCAAAATACCAAACCAATGTTTTTAATGTCAAGAAAGCCTAAGTAAAGCAAAGAACTAAGCATTAGGTCCATCTTTTTCACCAACACCTGCAGCAGGGTGCTCCTCATCGTATCCTAAAGAAGATTCAGCAGTGGACTTCTCAGCTTCAAAATCATCGCCTTTAGGTTCCTCAGATACCAGATCCTTGATGTGGTCAATAGTTAGATAATCATCCACCTTCTGCTGTAGCCTTTCTCCTGCTTCACCTTCGTACCTCTTGAGAAGAAACCCATTAGCCATATGAGCCCTGATCTTCAAAGTCGCGTCAGCCTCAATATCCTTGTTCTCTTCTTCCATAATTACCACCTTGTCAGAGAGCTGCTTCATCTCCTCTTCTTTTTTCTTCATGCCTTCCTCAAATTCCTTCTTCTGCTGCTCCATAGCTGTAGTGAGGTCCTTCACCTTCTTGTCAGCCGCATCCCTCTGGGTTTGCAGGTCTTTTCTGGCATTCTCAACCCTCTTCAACCTCTTTGTAGTGTCTTCCATATAACCCTTGGAAGACATAAAGTTTTGAAGACCTTGTTTCATAGAAGGAATTCAAGTTAGTAGCATCAGCCAGAAAATCAGTTAGTAAGCTAACATCATAAGTGTGTGCTAAGAGAATTGGAGCAGTGAAGGCATTAGACCTAGTACGAGGAACCCTAGCAGGAATCTGTCTCTTTGTTAGTCACTACCTTGGGGGGCTCTCTTCATTAAGTTGAACTGAAGTTTCCCCTGATCTATCTTGAGACCTCCTCTTTCTCTTAGCACGATTAAGAACCTCCTGACGAGACATTAAATTTCCACTTTTACCTGACACACCAAAGCTCAATGAATCCTAGTTTCAATGCAAAGTTTCAAAGAAACACCTAAGTATTAGAAGTATACCTGAAGCCATAGAAGTACTAGCAGCTGAAGATGGAACAACTAAGTTGCTGAAGGTTCTGTCAACAACAGGAACCTAATATAAAGCCTTTACCTCTTCTGAACCGTCTTCGGGTTTAAGTGCATCCAAACACAAACTTGCGAAAGAGAGATTGAAACCCTTAGTTAATATACTTCCTTCATACAACCAACTCACGTAAGACTTAGTGGCTACCTTTATGCCAGCTGCTTCTCATCCATCTTCCAGATTCTCCCAAAGAGTCCTTTAAAACAAAGAAATACCTTGATTTCCATCCTCGATCAGTTGTCTCATACCCAATGATCGGAGGAGGATCAGCGGAACCCCTCTTGTAAATTATTACACTATCTAGATCCTTCTTTCTAAGTTCAAAACACCTAATGAAATCACCCACATTCACATTTTTCTTCCAACTAGCTATAACCTTATCTATCATACTAATCACCTTCCAAACCGCTGGCATCAATTGACCTGGGCTTAAGTCAAAGGTTTCCAAAATTTGTTTATCCAATGGAGAAAAGGGGTAATTAAAACCATTTTTGATGGGAAAATTGTGAAAAACGATATGGTCATCGTTGTAGCACTGCAGCCTGTCATCAGGTCCAGGTGCGAAAAATACAGCAATATCTGGGAACCCAACAACCTTTTTTAGTTCCTTCAACTCTGCCTCTGTTAACTTGCTGGGCTTATCCTCGTCAGCCTTCCCCATCTTAGTTTGATTCTCTCTCAAGTTCCTAATTAAATGTATATGACATTTTTTCTTAGCTACATGTTTGATTTTAACCATAATTAAACTAAATTTCGCAAGAAAAGGCAACGAAAACAATGAAATTAAAGCATAAAGGAAGCATTGGCATAATAGGGGATAACGAGTTTGCAAATCTTGACTCCACTACTGCGAAATCCCAGCTCAGATTGCGCTTTGCCGAAGAAGATCTGATTTCCCCAATTTTCGTAGCAAACCCTAGATTTTCTATTTTGAAATTGGTTTGAAAATTCTGACTTGAGAAGCCGCTAGACACCTATTTATAAGCGTGCATTTATTAGGCTTCAACGGAAAAGAGTTATATTCTCAATACATTTATCCTTTCTAACGGATCTAAGATTGAGACTATCTTTTGAAAATTCTATCTTTTCGTTAGTTTCCAATTTTATCTTTTTGAGTTAATGATTAAGCTTGCCTCATAGACGCACCTGGTACATCTAAGAGCCAAGCTGGGGGCAAACTGTTATGCCTAAATTATCACCATAGGTTCGTATGTTTGCAGGTTGCTAGGTTGCAGATTACAGGTTACCATGAAGTCAATCGAAGGAAGTCAAGTGAAGATCTTTCCAAAGAATATTCGAAGAGGATCTTAGTTGAAAGAGTTAAGGGGAGTACGTAACATAAGAATTGGAACCACAAGCCGCAACTAGCTGTTGATAAGAACAAGTTAAATCACAACGGATAAGTGCATGGAGAATATGGCATGAAACTCGGAACTAAAGCTGACAACTAACTCTGGATTCCACGGAATCAGGGAAAGAGCCGTTGAAGCATTTCAAGAAGACTTCTTTATTATAAATAGGAGATTAATCATTGTAAAAATCATCACAAAATATCCAAGCCTTGCATTTCATAGCAATTAGCAATTATTGGCATCGTAATAGCCTTATTCTAAACCTACAATGTACTTGTATCAAACATTTAACTTAGTGGATTGGTGGACTCATAGCCACCCGTAGTTTTACCCTTATTCTTGATCATCATCTTGTGTCTCTTCCTCCCTTTTCCCTTTGTTCGTTTCTCATAGATCATTCATCTTTATTCCTTGAACCTGCATTGTCATTCGCATTATCATTAATCTAGTTGTTGTCTAATTGTGCGTGGTCTTATCTGGCGATCAGTTTTGACCTAAATAGTGATTTTTTGCACTATTTTGGTAGAACTGTTAACACTATTAGAGGTTCTACTATGAAAAGTACAAAAAAAAAAAAAAAAAAAAAAAACTGTTCATGGTATAACCGCTAATGGTATTTATCAGTTTTACCATGAACAATGCTTTTATTTTCTTTTAATTACAAATTTGTCAAGGTAATAAACTAGGCAAACCTCAAAATAAATAAATTAATCCAAAAGAACCAAAACTTAACTTGGTTTAAACTTTAAACTCAATACCCAAATTCTAACTTTATTGTTTCTCCTGTCCGGTAGTCCTACTCGCTCGGCGGCACAACCTCCAGCATAAGAGGCAGATACAAACAACATTCTTCCAACTCTTTAAACCCTTCTCCATCTTCATCCCTTTAATCTTTCAATCATAGGGTATGTGCCAATTTCTGTTTTTTCACTAATATTTCACTAATATAACTAAAATTTATAGTTTAGTTTGTATAAATTGTATATCAATATTAATTAACCAATTGAGCTCAACATAGTAATGATTATGAATTTAAATGTGTCAAATATTATTGTTGTAATGTTGTTAGGAAACAATATAAGGTAATGTGAGATTTTTGGGTTCAAATACTTGTAGTTTCAAGACTCGGGAAGTGGAATGTGATTGTTTGGATGTAATTATATTATGCTATATTCATATTTTCATAAGCCAAATTTGCTCAACTATCAATTTTAAGGTATCCAAATTCATTTGAAATTTGAAACTTGTCGAAAAAGGCGCTGGCTTTTCAATCAAAACCTCACATAGTTGGCTATTTCACAATTTATTGTGCAAAGAGTGAGAAGATTTCCTTTTTTTAGTACACTTGACAATTTGTGCATAAACTTGTAAGGTGTAAATGCCTGGATGTTTATGCTTAATTTGAGGATGAAATATAGGTTCATGATTTCGGGTACGAGTAATAAGTGTATGATATGACAATTGCAATGCACTTGTATTAATTTGATGGGAAGTAATGGATTCAATTACTTGGATTCCTTTGGATATCTGCTTCATGGTTCTTCTTGGTATATACTATATAGCTAGCACATAAACTCTCGAAATGAAATAAGAAATTAAATTCTTGTAAAAGATAGTCTTATGAGTTTTATTTCCTTTTCCTATTACTGCTCAACCACTGTAAAACAAAGAAGCATCTACCATGTCCCTAAAATCCCCTGATGTGTTACGTCATTTGGGTTCAACCATGTTCTGAAGATTATGATATTAGCGATGTTACACAGATTCAATTAGGACTTGTCCAATGCATGTGTCTTAATATTACATTTCACTGCCTTCTGAAAAATGAATTGCGTTTTCTTGGCCCAAATTGGGATCTCTTCCACCTATTAGATTTCATAGCCATGTCATGCCACATCAGTAGTTTAGGAAATTTCTGGTCCATAGAAGTATAACATATGAACTTAAAATTATTGTTTAATTTCCTATTAATATTTGAAAGGAAAGCCTTTTTTTTGATAAACTTACAGGAAATGTTTAAACTCTGGTTCCACCAATGAGTTGTTGCTTTTTTTCCCCCTTTCCTAAGCAAAAGAAGAAATGTCTCAATGCCATGTCAACTTGACATGGAAATCTTGACCTTGATCTCATGTTAGTTTTGCACTTTTGCCACTTGCTTCTATGGGAACTAGAGAGTTTGGATGGATATTGAACTTTTCTTCTTCAAATTTCAATGCAGCAAATTCACCTATTATATCAATCAATACATAAATCAATCAAATTCACATATTATATATAAAAAAAAGGTCATATGCGTGATGTGTGGCCTTTTTGTTTAGCAAACATACATGTATTGTGGTCTCTCTGAATTCTACTTTATGTTCAGGATGACTTTTATCAACAAGGTTGGAAATATACTCAAGCAAACATCACACAAGCTGCAAAGTTTGGAGCCATCAGTTCTTAATGCATCATTTTACCAGGCTATTAGATGCTTTTCTTCCTCAAAGCTTTTCATTGGAGGTATTAAGTCTTTCATTTCTTCTCCAAATTGTTTTGAACCACCGGTATCAAAAATAGACATTGGTTTTAGACTTATAGTTATCTTGTGATTTCTGTCACATTATTCAGACAAGGTGGCTTGTTCAATATTGGTTTGTATACTTATATGACTGTCTATTTTGTTCCAGGTCTTTCATTTGCTACAGATGAGAATAGCTTAAGAGAAGCATTCCTACCTTATGGGGATGTCGTTGAAGGTGTGTTTATTCTACACTTTTTACCATTGATTTCTTTGCTAAAATTCTTTGGGATACTATGAGGGTATGAGATATTGATAATAGTTTTATCTCAATTGACTCATGGGCTACCACCTTTTTGGTCATCATGTCATTATTCAAGATGGATGCATCATTTCTCTAGATATGAACTTATATTTCTTACAAATATGTTATCAGATAAATTTAAGGGTATATGGTTTTCCAGTCAAAATTTTTGTAAAAATTTTGGTAAGATAAAGCTGACAAGCTGTGACTGTAAGCTTAGGACATGACAAATAACTCTAGTTTGTTTGTTGTTATCCTGATATGGATTCATAGCTTCCAGATTTTCTGAATCATTGCGAATGTACACCTATTTAGCTTAAGCACTGAACAGTGAGGCAGTGCCGAGTGCGATCTGGACATAGCCCCCCCCCCCCCCCCCTTAATTTTTTTTTTATTAGAATGTGGAAGACTTCTTATTTATGGCTTTTAAGTTTTAACTCCCCTTGAACATTCAATTTTTTTTATATTAATTGTCAACCGTACCAAGAAAAAACTAGCCCTGCCATCTTTAAAGGCACAAATATCTTGTTTACTATCATCAGAATCTGCAAAAGAAAATACCTGCTGCGTAGGGTTCTTCTAGAGAACTACGGCATATACTTTATCTTTACACAAATATATTGCAGAAATGGAAAACAAAAGCTCTGTACAGCCAAATTATAGGTCTCCTCAAAAAGAACAGAACTACTCTCTAGAGTCTTAAATAGTTAGCCGGTATGAAATTTTATAGTCCACGTGTAGATTCTTGAACTTTACCATATCCTTGATTTAAAGATTAACTAAGAATCCCAATTGAGAATTACCTTGTGACGTAGTGCATTCTACAGGCGGCCTCGAAGTCAAAGGGGAAGGAGGAAGAGGAAGAGCCTACCATATGATTGGGCATGGAGGATGTACTAACTCCCCTAGGTTGGGGGGTGCAGCCTCTACATCGGGAATGAAATCTCCTGGAATCAAGGTCTTAAAAGGAACCGCCCAAGTAGTAGCCCCCCCTTCCCCCCCCCCCCACCCCCACCGTTTGGGGCAAGGAGGAGAGGGAAGGTAGCAATGGTGCCTACCCTTCACCCTTCAACTATATATAGCAAGTCGGCTAGTCTCCTCGATGAAGGAGCAATTAATCATTGCCTCAATGTCTAAGGCACTAAAGCCGCCCACAGGAGTCATCAAGCTAAGATGGTTTTCAAAAATGAAAGCTTTAGCAATGATGTTTATCATCCCCCCACATTGGATACCCCCCCTCATTTCGGTCTTATACCTAAGTGGAAACTTTTTGAGAGCAGAACTGTTGAGCACCATAACAAGGTAGCAGTTCATCGCTGAAGTGGAAATTTTGTCCTGACAGTGAGTCTACATAGGAGTTTGCAGAGGAATTTGAACAAAGGTTTCCTGCTTTTGTTGTCTAAACTTGAGGACAAGTTTGTTGTCACCAGGGGCATTGTAACAGTAGCTTCATAGATTTAGTTACACTAATCAAGAAGTTGTTATAAAGTTGTTTCAGGTTTGTAACACTGTAGTGTGTTCAAAATATTTGGAGAGTGCATATTAAGAGTGTAAATGAAGTGTATTTAGCACTCATCTTGATTGAAGTTGTATCTTTGATATACTCTTTTTTGTTTTGTCAACCAAGGATGAATTTACAGCTTCTGTGTCTGTTTCTTGCAGCCAGGGTTATCTTTGATCGTGAGTCTGGAAGGTCAAGAGGCTTTGGCTTTGTCTCTTATGCATCTGCTGAAGAGGCATCTTCTGCCATCCAAGCTTTGGATGGAAGGGTAATGACTGACTATTTGCTCTTCTTTTATGGGCTATTTTTTTTTAAGCAGTTGGTTGCCTCACTATTTTAGTGGCTTAAGTGCAGCTCTGCCCTTTGCCACTTGCCAAAAGTAATGCAATAACATAAGGCGCAAACACACACACACACACACACAACTCCATGTTTGGATCCTCCAATTTCCTCTAGCGTTTGTTATTCTTGATTTTAATCCTTGATAATTTTGTTTTCTGATCCCCATTATCCTCTAGCGTTTGTATCCGTGATAATTTCGTTTTATTTTTTAATTTCTAGTACTCGTTCAACTTGTTAACTCCATGTTTGTGTGTGTGTGTGTGTGTGTGTGACTCTTGATTCATAGAAATTTCGTTTTGATTGATTGACTTGCATGCTAATCTGTGGAAATATGACCCTACTTGCCATTATACTTATTGTTGTGGTAGTTAAGTAATTTGATAGGGAGATTTATCTATACCCATTTTGTCTTGAATTTGAAGCCGCAACATGTTCGGGATTCATCCCTCCACAATAAGATATATCATGATTTGTACCACCGCAAATCTCACATGAGAAAGCATTGACTTGTGAAGTGTTTGAACTCGAACCACCATTTGAGTACAACTTGGCAAGCCCTTTATCAACAGCTCAATTTGATGTTGAAGTTGATTAACCTTTTTTAACTTATATCTTCCTCCTTCCTTAGCTTGAGTCCTCCTTCGACCTCCCCATGAATGATTCTTGGCCACTTCTTCAACAGTAGCTTCAACTTGGTTTTAAGGGACCTTGATCAATATTGGCCCCCGCATCTAAGTTTGCTCTTTATATTGGCTCCAAGCCATCATAGAAAAACCTCATAAGCAAAGATTGATTGAATTCATGATGGGGGCAAGCTCTTGTCAATTCCTTGAATCTCTCCCAAGCTTCTCATAGAGTTTCCTCCAAATTTTGCTCAAATGAAGCTATTTTTCTTCTCATATCGGCGGTTTTCTCTTCGGAGATGAACTTCTTGAGAAAAGCTTTGGCAACTTCCCTCCATGTGGTGAGAGAGTTTGGCCTCAAATGCTCGAGCCAATTCTTAGCTCTTTCAGTGAGAGATTGACAGGTGCATTCGGATGTACTCTTGGCTAACTTAATTATTTTGAATCATCGCGCATAGCTCAAGGAATTGGTCTAGGTGTTTAATGGGATCTTCACTTGAAGCTCCATAAAATTGCTCAGATTGAACCATCCTTGTGTATTGAGGATGGATTGTGAAATTTGTTTCTGGTGAGCTCATAACTTTCCGGATTTCCAAATTCTCGAAATGATGCATCATCCTCTTGCCTGACATTTCTTCGAATTGACTAGCAAAAGAAGAAGAATCACCTTCACTATCAACTATTACCCTAGGTGGTTCTTAAGACCTTCTTTGCATTCACCAAAGCTAAGCACACGATTAGTAATGACAAGCAAGATAGGACAAACAAAAATAAAAGAAAGCAAATAAAAATGACTAGCAATCACGAAAAGGTATGAAAAAAGAGCCGCTTCCCCGGTAACGACGCCAAAATTTGATAGGGATGGAGATACGTCGCTAAATAAATCTCCCTATCAAATTACCTAACTACCACAACAATAAGTATAATGGCAAGTAGGGTCATATTAGCCCATAGAAGCACTCAAGTCAATTAAACAAAACGAAATTTCTATGAATCAAGAGTAATATATATATTTTTTTTTTTTTGGGTGTTTTAAGTTAATGAGTACTAGAAATAAACAAAGAAAACGAAATTATCACAGATTAAATTCAAGAATAACAAACGCTAAAGGAGATTGTGGGATCCAAACATGGAGCACAACAACAACGAAATTCATGAAATAAATACCAAGGGAAACTAATCCTACCAAAACAATTCATTTCCATGCAATAATTCTAGCAAATTGATGAATATTATCTAGTCCTAATTAAGATTACTTCCATGCAACTAGATTAGGCAATGATCAAACTAGGGAATTAAAGAGCGCTACATAATCCCAAATAATAAATAAGCACATATTCATCAACTCAAGGCATAATATTTCAATCAATCCTTATCATCCAATCATTCATACTCCATGTTCTTCACCCCCTTCCCCTAGCTAGAAACCTAGCCTAGAGAAGGAAGGGAAGCCATGGAAACTAAGCTAGAAGAAACAACAAACTCAGCAAAACAAACCATCATTCTCAAACATGGATAACAAAATAGAGCAACAAATCCAAACTACAAACAAAGATAACAATCAAATATTAAAGCAATAAACAAAATCGAGAGAAAGAGGGAAAGAGATTACTCAACAAAAGCTTGGATTGAAATTAACTTGAAGGAAAACCAAGTGCTACAATGGAAGATTAAAGATTACACTACTTTCTCTCTCTAGAAACTTAGGCTAAAAACTCTCTAGATTAGGGCTAAAAATATGAATATCGAGTTAATAACATCCCAAAATGTAATTATCCCCCTCGCAAAAATCCTGTAGGCCAATAGAAAAGAAGGAAAATAAGTCGGTCATTAAGACCCATTGGTGCATCCGCTCCAACAGGCTGGAGCAAAGCGATCGCTCGAACTCTTCATTTTTTGTGGAGCGGCCACTCCTATTGGGTAGAGCGACCGCTCCATTGCTGCTGTATTGAAACTTTGGCTGCTTTCTTGCTATCCTTCGAGGCATATCTCCTAGCTTCTCAAGCCTTCAAGCAACTTAGGTACGGCTTGCAATCTTCATTCCTAAGTAACCTAAATCATGAACTCAAGCACACTTGTGAGAGGTTAGGGGAGAGGGGTAACATACATGCAACAAGATAGCTAGGAAAATTGACATAAAAGGCAAAAAAAAAAACGCAAATAAAGACCAACTACTAAGGAAAGCGAAGCTAAGAGAGAAAGTGGGTAAAACTACAATAAAATGAGCTAGAAGCCTAGAAGGTTGAGAAAGAGACTAAATAAAGGGGTTATGAGACATATAAGTGGTCTTTTAGACCACTTATCAAACACACACACACACACATAGAACAACAACACAAAAATAAAAATAAAAAATAGCGAGATCATCATGCAACTTAGCACCTCCTACATTTTTTAGTCTAACATACCAATTATTGTAGACTTGTAGTATGATGTTGGTGACTAATATGAATTCAATGAATGACTTGGATCATTCTTAATGACTGGATGATTTTATGGTAACATACTTCTTATATCATTATTGGACTAAATTTATAGAATTTTTTTTCTTAAACAATGGCAAAATTTCTACATTGGTCAACCAGAGCTTACAAAAATTGGGGCAGGGAGAAGCCATTTGCTGGATAGCCTCTTTTGGTTTTGGATAATGTTTGTGTACTTGAGAAATTTGTGAATTATGAAAGACAAACTCTCATTAGTATTTTGGACTTCTGGTTCTTTAGGAGACCATCATATTTGATTAAGAATTCAATTAGAATTGGTGGTGTTGTTATTTCACTTTGCTATATTACTGGGTGCAGATTTCCTTAATTCCAGTGCACTTTTCTTCTAGAAATTCTAATTCACTGTTCAATTTATAACTTCCAGGACCTTCATGGCCGATTTCTAAGAGTAGCTTATGCTGCTGACCAGAGGCGTACTAGTCCTGGTCCAAGTTTTTCTGGTGCTTCTGGTTATGGTGACAGCTTTAGAGGAAATTATAGTTGTGGAACTGTTACCAGTCACACTGGTGGCAAGTTCAGTGGCGGAGACAGTAACAACGCAAATGGAGGTAGTTATAATTCCCTTAGTAACACAGGATTTGGAAACACTGGAGAATACAGTGATGGAAACTGCAGCAGGCCTAATGCCGGCATATATGAGGGCTTTTCTGCCGATGGAAATGGAGCAGCTAATTACACTGCCAGTCCTGATATCTTCAAGACCCATGTCTCAAATGGATCTGGTGGTGGGCACTATTTACAAAATGCAGGTAAGGACTTTGGAGGCAATCCTGGGGGTGCTTATGGTGCTGCATTTGGTGGATGTAGTTTCGAAAATGGTAGTCATGGGCCCACTGGCAACTATAGCAGGAGCGGTGATGGCAATGGAATTGCTGATAGCTACAACGGAGTTAACAGCTTTAGCGGCAAAACACTTTATAATACCATGAGATAAGACAATGGTAATTGGCAAGGTCATAAGTCGGACACCAGCAATAACTGTAATAATCAGGATGAGACAAGAGGCAACATATATGACAATGGCTATGTCAATTCCAGGTTTGGTTGATTGGAAAATATTACCGGATGATTGAACCATCTAATTGATTCATCATGATTCACGGGAACATGTCTTTTTTTTTCGTTCCTTGCTTATATCGGTTTTTTCCTTTTCTCTATTTTTTCTTTTTGACAGGAATATTGATGGGTTTTTAATGTAGGATTTGAGGGTCATTTTTAAGGAATTCTCACAAAGTAATACTTGGTCTGGTGGAATTCTGGAATTGTAAAAGGTTGATGTTTTGGAATTGTCAATCAAATTACAATTGCAACATTTGGAATTTCACTTTTGTCAATGTATATCATTAAACGTAGATTTGGAGTTGTGCGCTTGAGAATGCTTGAAATTAAATGTTTTGATTGTGAATTTTGTAATAATATTCAAAATTATTGCTTTATAGTATTAATTTTTAATAATTATAGGTTTCATATGCCTTATACAGTTATACTTTACTTTCCAAATAAAAATTATAAATAAATAATAATTCCAATTTAAAAAAAAAAAAATCAATTGAGCAGATAAAAGACCTTGCGAGAAATCATCACTCCTCCAATTGAAGGATTCAAACTCGGAAGTCCAAAAAAAAAAAAATCATTGCTAAACTCCCAAATTATTACATAAAAGCTTTATGGTTTTCGAAATCATAACTACACCAGACTCGCGTAAAACCAAACTCAGACTAAACCCAATCTCCAAAACCTAGACCAATTTCACCAACAAACGCATACCCTGCATGTCCTGCACCCAACTATAATCGAAGAAAGAATCAGAGATACATGAGCACAATTCAAAACCGCCAGAGTCAATTGGCCACCAAAGGCGAGATAAGCTTGCAAGCAAAGGGCGCCAAAAGGTGAAAATAGCAGATTCTTAGAGGGTGTTTTCACATTAATCCTCTTCAATAAAATAACCTTTCCAATACTTTATATTTTATCCGTACATCTTTATCAAAATTCCATTGCATCAATACCCACTAACCATAAAAACAGACAATATGCTGCAGTAGCAATACTGGAAGCTAGCTCACATTTCATTAAAAAATTTGACATTACAATCTGCATAGTTTCTTTTCTTCCAATCCATTAATGCTGAAAGGGGAAGAAAGAGATTTCTAATGGTATTATAGCATCAACCAAAACTAATTGATACAAGCATATAACATACAGCAACAGCATACATTAAAACTAGCAAAGCAGAGTGACCTTCTCAACTCTGAAATCCACAATGATCCTGGAATCTCATTTTGGTTCTTTGTTATTTAGACAAGTACCGCGAGTCCATTATCTGCAAACCGTCACCGGAGCTTGTCTTTGATTCACGTGGCCTGGATAGACGAATTCTTCGATGCAAAGTACATATCATTCAGTTCCGTTGCATCAGATGTCATTTCACACTGCCCAGAATGGTTTCAAAGAGGCAACTTGATTGGCGCTGTTCTTACATGATTCTTTCTCACCTTCCTCGACATCATCATCATCATCATCATCGTCCCCATATTCCATTAGCTTCACTAAAGTATCTGAAACGATAAAAAACTTTCAGATATTTGTTACAAAAGTTACCCGATGGAATTATATACAGTCGTCTGAGCATGCAAAATAAACATTATATTTTATGGTTTTTCTCTAATTTAACAGTCACGGAAGGGATTTTCTTCCCCCAGGTGGTAATTCTTGAAAAAACAATTAAGCTCTGCAGCTACCTGGGACAATGGGTGGATTTAATTTAGAAATGGTGTCCCTGTCGTTCACTTTACTGACAGAGACCGGTGAATCAAACTTAGGCAAAGGTTTATGCATGCTCTTTGATGAAGGTGGTGGTGGCAGCATGCTCTTTGGTGGATTTTGTGACAGAGGCATGCTTCTTGAATCCAGGAAAGGTGTAGAACTATTCCTTGGAGGAGGAGGAGGAAGCATGCTCTTCAAAGAGGGAGGTGGAAGACTCGTGTCTTTTTTACATGGGTCCTGGAGATCTGATTCCTGTAACAAAGTGAAAATCACAACAAATTTGTTTACGAGTATACGATGGCAAAAATGCAATAAACAAGGCTAAAATTGAGCTTAAATGATGTCATTGCTCTGTAAAAGTGTATCCATGCTTCACTTAATAAGGCAAAATATTTTAATACTAAAGTCAGGAAGGCAGGAAGAGATAGTCTGAACTTGCAAGAAATTGAAGAAGAGTAGCAAGCAGAGGTCAACGAATATAGTTAAAATAAGAGATGGAGATGCAAGGGAGAAAATATTTCAGCAAAAAGAAAATAGCTTGGGATTTGTTTGTTTATCGCCTTTTGTTGCATATAGGATCAGCAAAAAGAGAATAGTTTGTTGAGGATTCGTTTGTTTATCACCCTTTATTGCATATTCATAAGGGTGATCAACAAACATATTGTCAACAACCTATTCTCTTTTTAAAGAGCTACACATGTAGCAACAGCAGAAATGAGGAAAAGAAAAATATTATGGCAAACTTGAAGGCACTGGAAACTGAGCAATGACAAAATTGGTGCAGCTAGGCCTGCTACCAAAATGTTGTTCCAAAAGTGCAAATTAGAATGAGAGATGTCAAACTCTACGAATAGAGTCAAGAAGAATGAAAATAGAAAAAAAAACATATATTAAAAAGCCAACAATCAAAACGACTGATCCAATAGAACAAGGAGCAGAAGCACTTGAAGCCCTCATTGGATTTGCTCCCAACTGAAGCTGTAAATCCTGTGAAAACAGTCCATATCGGCCTATTAGCTGCATAGAAATCAGAGAAAATACCTGGAATAATCAGTAGAAAAGGTTAGCCATCATGGAAAAGAAATAACTTTTCTAAATTAAAAATAATTGTGTGTGTGTGTGTGTGTGTGTGTGTGCAATTTGGATAGCTTAATTAAGGAATTATTACTACCTTTGTCACAACTTCACTGCCACATTGATAAACATGCATATTAAGGGGAACCAAAAATGACCACTAGGAAATAATTACTACATTTGTCACAATTTCACTGCCACATTGATAAAAACATACATACTTAACTGGAGTTATGCAATTATAATACAGAATAACAAAAATAAGAGAACATAAAATATTCCAAGTTGGAAAGAACAGTCAAGGTGAAACAAAGGGAGAGTCAAAGGAGTGTCAATATAATAGGACATAGTCCAGGACACATCACAGTATGAGCTAATCATGACTAACAAGTGTTTTTTTGAAGACTAACAAGTTATAGCAATGATGATACACAATCCACTCTAATAACCAAGAAAGCTATCTAGACTAAAATGATGCAAACTCAAACAATTGATGATAGTTAAGCTAAATGCATACAAGTATGAAATTCTATCACAAATTCTAGTAAGCAGTTTGTTATAACCCCAAGGTCCCCAACAAAGTCAACATATTCCAATAAGAAAAATGATGTTCATGGGTTATCTAATACTTCCTCAGTTTTATTAATATTGGAACAATGGACCTTTTGCACTATTATTCATCACTCTTGTTTGACCATATAATATGATTTATACGTTAAGCAAAATATAGTCATATGGGATCTTGTTGGATTCGTCTTATAAAATACTTTCACAATATCAACTTTTTATAATTTTTACTCTTACACAATTATAGATATTTAGCATATAAAATGTGCTTTGGGATGCGTAATTTCATCCTTGTTGCAATATTAATAGAACGGAGGAAGTAGAAATTAACTGCACAAAATTCTTATTCATGTTATATGAAGCATACAGAAGTAAAAAAATCACTTACAAAGGAAATTTAAGAGCATGAGAGAACTTGGATTATAAATACATCTGTGTGAGTACAAAAATAGAATATTTAATCAAAGAAGAACACTAGTCAAACTCCTTTTACAATGTGGCTTACTTTCTTTTTGACTTTCACCTAATTTTCATTCAGACACATTAGAAACTAAATATATGGGATTAACGCTTTGATTGATTGATTGATAAGAAACTAAAAAATATCTAAGAGCATCAGAAAAAATTTAAATTTGACAAATAATAACGAGCAGAGGAAGTTTAGATGCATGGATGTATAAGTATAATATGTTTTCCAAGCGTTGTTTATCAAAAAGGAGACGAGAAAATAATGACGAACTATTACAGCCATGTTTTCCAACAACATTTAAATTCATATGAGAAAGAACAGGACTAAGAGATATCAAAGAATTTTTACCACTGACGAAGGTGGGAAACAGGAATGTAGAAAAGAATGTTACCAAAGTGTATTACCATTATTATTAACAAGTAGTAATATAATAATAAATAATAATAATAATAATAATAATAATGCCTAGTCTGGTATGCTTGTTAATGATAATAAGAATGCACCAAAGTGTATTACCATTATTATTAACAAGTAGTAATAATAATAATAAATAATAATAATAATAATAATAATAATAATAATAAAACTGCAGCCCTAATTATAGTTTTTTCGAGAATAATTCATTAGATTCCTATTACAGCTAGACAATGAAAACTGATAAACCTTGTCATCAAAGCGTAGTTATGAGCCTATAGTACTTAAACTCTTCATTTCAGCTTGAGTATTTATGTTGCATAAATGACACTCCAGACACGTATAAACACTTTGACATTCAATATTTCAATTTTGTTCATAAAATATAAATTCCACTCAAGTATATGTGCATATGGACACTGCACTTGTATACTATTCCATATGACCATACCAAAACATCAATATTCATGAGTGTTCCTATATCATCATATAAAGAACTTTCCATGTCAGACTCTTGGATACATACTTAAGCTTTGACACCTTAATAAAAGTCTTTGCATCATAGAAGTGCTTCACTATTACTTGTATCATGTATGAAGCCTGGCTCTGGATTGCAGAGTGCTTAGGAAAATAGACACACAAAGTATATAGATAGTTCTCGGGATAAACACTACATCACTGACAACAACCCAATTTCTCCCTCTTAAAAGGTGAAACGTAAAACATCATTGTCACAAACATTAAATCACTAGTGAAGGTATGGTATGATCTTCCATGATCAAGGCAACGTAACAAATTCTTGTTAAAGTTAGACCAGAACAGAATTCTAGTCAGAGGAGATCTCTTTTACGTTTACTTACTACCAAATATGTTTAAGTTCGTATTATTAAACAAGATTAACAAGATCCCTCATGATAATGTCTTTTCTTACAAATTAGCATTAAAGTGTAGTCAAAGTTCAGTAAGAAAAAAAGATCGGACTAAAGCAGACTAGAAATATTCATACCAGGCCAGATCAAATTTGACAGATTCATACCAGACTTTTATAAATTCAAACCAGGTGAAGAGAGCATAAACACATGTGTCTAGTCCAGCTTCTTTGTGGGAATAAGTTGTAACTTTAGATATTCTTTCAGCCACCTCTTTAGGGATTCTGTGCGAATCTTGCACAATATTAACATCTGAACGCAACATTTTTCTCCGATTTATATCATTTGTGGACTTTAGCCCCATTGATCTCCTCATTCAGAAGAGTATCAATACCAAAAATTTAGGGCCAAGGACAAGAGTCAATTTTACACTTCAATGTCCTCTAGATTCAATTCATTCAAATCTATTGAATTCAACCATAACGAACAAAGCAGACAAAACATACCTTGGGGCTCTATATTCAGTGGGTGGGTCATATTTTCCTACATTTACGATTTTACAAAACAAAGCAGGTAAGATATGGAGAACACAGCTTTCTTCTCTATGTGAAAAATACGTTCCATTTAAAATGTTGATATACTTCTTATTCTTACCCTCAACTTAACTAGAAGTCCAGTCACTTTAACCCACTATAACTCAGGATAATAAGTTGTTCCTCAGCCCATACAAGAAAATTCATTGAGATACTTTTCTCAATCAATTAATTATAGTGAAAATTCTTTGCATACAAAACAAATTTAATAGAAAATATCTCACTCCAGCTGAACGAACCAAAAATTAAGGTACCTGTTGGGAGATAGCAACTCTATTTACAGCTGCAGGCAACTCTTGGAATTTCCGCTTACGCTTTTCTGACTCTGATAAGCTTTTTGACATCACCCTTGGAGTTGATGTAGCAGGATCAACTGTAGAGGAGACTGGACCTGACTGTCTAAGAGCTAATCCCACTTGCTGCAAAGGTGTGGCCTGCGGATATATTCCAGCATATGCACTGTAGCTAGTACAGGCAGTCAGTGGCTGGGAATAGGGAAGCCCATTTGTTTGGGCATGGCCAGGAGGAAGCAAGGCTCCATGTTGCACTACCTGCCCATAAGAAAAGGAAGTTGGAACCACTGCTCCAACAACCAAAGGAACAGCTACTCCTGGCATTGAAGTTGCAGCAGAACTCAGGTTTTGTTGCATTTCTGTCCCTGAACTCTGAACGCCAACCAACAATTGTTGTGGGGGTGGAACAGCACCATAAACTTTGCATGATGAGACCCTGTACCACAAAACTGTACTTAATACAATGTACAACACCAATTTTAATACCTAAAAAATAAATTAAACATATTGGAGTCCACTAGCAAACAGGGAAGGCTGATGATAAGTTGACATAGATTGGTCCAATACAAACAATTTAAATCAATGCAGCCACAAATAAACATTATATGCAACACAAAAGAGGAAAAAAACTGCGCCCGTCCTGCTAATATCATGTCTCAGAAAATGCATTTAAATTTAATGCTTATATAACGAAATTACTTTTCCAGTATTTCCATAAAGAATAGTCTAACACAAAACCATATCAAACATATATTCATACGTAAGAACTACCTATTTGCACCACACTCTCTACTGATTGTGTCCAAAAGATTTTCCGCTAAAAGTTTTGCATCTTCAAGGCTCTTTTGATTGCTACTGGACAACAGTAAATGTAAAGGTTGCTGTCCCTCTAGGAGCATGAAAAACAAACAAAGTGAGACTCGCTCTAAATTAATAAATAATGTCAGAAAAGACAAAGAGATGCCTCTGAACAGAATAAAGTTGGAAAATAAAAAATTAAAAAATAATTAGGCAGCTCCAAAAGGTTAAAAAAAAAAATGGAGGAATGGCTACCTTCACCCTGAATGTTCCCAAGATACCCTGAACCACGCCCACGTAGTACAACTGTTGCTCCTGTTTCATTTATAATGTGATTTATATATTGGTCCTGCAAGTACAAAAACCAACCACCACCAACCAAAAAAAAAAAAAAAAACATCTCTCCCAATGTATGGAGACATCAGAGAAAGCTCAGACATTAGAAACTCCTCGCATAAATCATGCATAACAAGAAAATTAGAATATAATGTATTCATCAGAAGGTTGAGAAAAAAGAAACTATATTATCAACCAGAACTCTCAGAATTCATCCAAAAGGAACCAAAATATTTTAGAATGATGGTTTGAGCCAATCTCAAAAAACATGAAACCACTGGTAGTGATATCACTATAAACATTTTCCAAAATGGCATGAAGTTGCAATGAATTAATAAATAAACTCATCTATAGATGAACTAGATGAAGCTCATGCGATGCACGGTTTATTTGTATTTTTTCAAATAAAATATTTTACTAAATATATATTTATCTAATAAACTTTATGATATTCGCTTGCTTACTACTTGAATTTATTATTATAAAATGAATTATTAACTTTGTTTCTCATATTTAGATAAAACTTGTAATATAAAAAGATAATATTTTATTTCACAAAGTTTCATACGTGGCTGGTCACACCGTGTGGTCGAGATTACTTAAGGTTAGGAGTTACTTGATTGATCAAGGTTACTCAATCGATCAGGGGTTACTCGGACGGTCAGCGGTTACTCGGTCATTGTTTGGGTGTATCTCAGCCAACCACATGATATGGCAAGCCACACAAAAAAACGCACTGATTTTATATTAATAATTAATATAAAATTTTTGATATAAAATAAATTGCAATTCTTTTTTTTCATTGGCTAAAATATAACATTTTTCTATGTGACGCTCTAAAATTAATCATACGTGGCATAATCCTATGGTACCGTTTTAAAATTATTAATCCTACATGGCGCTTTTTTATTATAATCCTATGTAGCGCTTTAGAAAAACTATTCTTACGTGGCATAATCCGATTGTAGCGTTTTAAAAATATTAATCCTAAGTGGTGCTTTTTTATAATAATCCTACGTAGCGCTTTAAAAAAAACTATTCTTACGTGGCATAATCCGATTGTAGCGTTTTTTAAAAATATTAATCCTAAGTGGCGCTCTAATAATTTTTTTAAAAATAAAATCCTATGTGGCGCTCTAAAAACTCGGAAAAAAACTCCCCTTAATATATATATATATATATATATATATATATATATATATATATTAGATTTATAATATTTTCGTTCAAAATGACCTATTAAATACGCACTTTTGGAAATTAATATTAAAATATCAACAAAATAAAAAAAAATCCAAAAAAAAAAAAAAAACACCACCCAAAATCAAAGTTTAGGTAACACTTCCCACTGACAATTTAAGGGGCCCACTAAATTATTTCCCTCCAAGGGCTCCAACTACCTATGAATTACTAAATCAAACCTCTCGTATTTAAAATGTCTTCCTTCTTCCCTTAGATTCAAAACACAAAACTAATTCAAGCTACCAAAAGCTTTAACGATTGATTGATTTCTTTAAAAATAGGCATGATTCTTCAATAATGTATCCATGAATATAGGGGTTAGGGTTTATATACAGTTGTGGTTCACCCAATTATAAAACTTAAAGATTTCAAGTAGGGGGATTAGAGTTCTTCAATAGACTTAGAGGTTTTCATTTTGGGGATTTAGAGTTACCAATTACCATTGAAAGGTTTTTCTTTGCTTAACAATAAAACAGTTTTGGAGAAAAGTTGTTCAAGAGATTCGATTTCACTTTCTTTATAAAAAAAAATGAAGTTGAAAATAAGGGAATTCAATAAGAAAGAAATGAGGACGTTGAGGGAGACAGAAATAAGAGGGGTAGAATTGACTTTTCACATGCCAAAAATCGAAAGAAAAAAAAAAAAAAAAAAAAAAAAAAAAGAAGGGCCCTAGTTGGAACCACTTGTAAATAGTGCAACCCAAACTTTTTGAGATTTTTGGGTAGCTTATCATTACAAAAAAATAATAATAATGATAATTAAAAGGTAGTTTATTACAAGTGTATAATTTAATTGATAGTTTCTACCAAAAGATCATGATTTTATTTGCACTACATTTCCTATTACAAGATAGGTGTAATCCACTATTGAATGTCAAATATAGGATGGAGAAGCAAAGATAGTTTAGGTTCTTTCAATATTAATGTACATTAGTAAGAAGGCAGGTGTAAGATGCGAAATTGACTCACATTTGGACCACGTATTCTTGCAACCATGTTGAGTGATGGATCTGCATCAAAGCCCAAATAGATACATGTGCTAAATGGCTGAGATACCTGATTACATTGTGATGAACAAAAACTTAGCTTTGGATAAAATTCAACAAAAAATTTGAAATTCTGGAACAGTTTATGCCTGCAATGATCTACAACTAGCAAGCAAGTTTCGAACCTGTTTCAGCATATCCTCAACCATGGCAGCTGCACGATCTACTGCAAGGATCCGTTCTGATGTCTCTTTCAACTGCAATAAAGTCCACACTTAAATTCTCGGATAACATAATTCTGTCATAACAGAGGCACTTTTTACAGATCCTTCCTTTAATTTCCACCCCCTTCCCCTATCCTCCTCCTCCTCTATAAAGCATTTAGAAAGTACTATATATAGAAGTGTGCCAGATGGATGTTATCTTTATAATGCACCAACTGATAAAATCTCTATTAAAAATAAAATAAAAAAATAAAAAAAATAAAAAACACATCAATGTGTTTTTCTTAATCAAATTAGAAAACAGAATATTGTAGATTTTCCATGGTTAGCAAATTACTAAGGATAACTTGTATCAGAATCATAAGAATCTGTGAACAAGATGCTTTCCTTAGTTGGTGATCAAATCTCAAAGGTATTCTTGTGCATTATGTACGACTGGCAAGATCAATTAACTTCTATTCTCCTTGTTCCAGAAATAGATAAATCAAATTTAACTTTTCAATTATTGAAATATAAAATATTTGCATCCACTGTGTGAGGCAGGATAAGTAAATTACAGCAACCAGAGTACTTGCATCAAAATCCTTACTTTTATCCGGCCCGACAATGAAACAGAAAAAAAAGACATAATATAGGTTATATATGTCTGTAATATAGGGAAGCTAAACCTTTAAGCTAAAGCTTGACCAAGGATAGACTCAGCTCAGCTAAACACATGATTGGTCACGCTCGACTTGATCTCAAAGCTAATCGAGCTGAAAATTTTAAGGTACGCTGATAGAATACTATTCATCAATAATTTATTACATACTTGCATGATATTGGATTGATTAAAAGGACTGTTTTTGTCGGGGGGAAATCAAGAAAAGGTAAAGGTAGTTCATCTAAGGGGGCATATAGTATAGGGTAATTAGAAAAGGGAAAGGGAATTAACAAGGCATATTCCCTTTGTTGTTGCTTGTAATGCCCACTTTAGTCACTCTCTTTACCCTCTCCATCCCCCAAAGTCCTCTAATTTGATTCCCCACTCCCCATGGTATTTCCATTCCCTTTCTTAAACAACCATACACTACCACACCATCAATACACCACCACTGCCTCTCACCACCACCGAATGCCATACCATGCCACTTTCACCCACGCCGTCCAACCATTGTCATCCTCACCGGCACCACCCCGCAACCACCACCTCTACCCACTCGATAATCATCCCGAAACCAATCCTCCCACCCACCCAAAACCACCCCACCATCCAAAACACATATTCCACCGTCCCAAAACCATACCCCACCACCCAAAAGCCACCCTCCCCTAAACCAACCCCCACCCAAAAAATAAAATAAAAATAAATAAATAATCATCTTACCTTGAAAACCCACTGATACCCACTCATAACCACCAACACCCATCCAAAACCCACACCCTAGAAATTCGAAAAGAGGTACCAAGATTATTAATGAAAACATACCTTCTGATATCATCCATTATGGTTTTAGATGGTCAAATTCGACCTTCAAAACCTTAGAATTTACAATCTAGTGTTTTCATGGTCGAATTTGACCTTAGAAACCTAAAAGATAACAATGGCGTGATAAAACAATTAAAAAATGAGGATGGAGAAGAAGAGCGGCAGCAACATGGTTGCAGGAAGGAGAGTGGCGACGACGGTGGTAAGGAGGGGAAGTGGTGTGGATGGAGGGTGGTGATGACTTCATGAGAGTGAGTGGAAAATGGTGTAGCAAGGATGAGAGAAGGAAGATATGAGATACCAAACAGCACCCTATATCAAGGTAAGTTACATTCTATTCTCCTTTCTCTTTCTTTAACTCATTCCCTTTCCCCTAAATGAACAAAACGACCATAAATCCCTTTCAAGCTGTTTTGTTAGCTATTTTTCAAATTTCCTTACCCCAATTTCCTACTTAAATTCTTGTCCGCATCAAGGCCCAAGGGTTATCCCATTATCCTCTACCCCCCTCATGTACTCCACCACCACCCAACCACCAGTCCACAAAACCTAAAACCTACTTTCACCCAACCCACATCCAACCGAGAATTCCTTAACCTAACCACCACCATCCATCAAAACCCGACCTCCACAATCACCTACACCAACACCCACCAAAATTTCCCACCAAAAACAAAGGTCAACCCACCATCAATAGTGAGCAACCAACATCTCCATTAGAACCTTGATTACTCCAACCAACCGCCAAAGTTGAAGGTCTAGGATTAGATCCACACATAACATGTGAGGATGACTAGAAAGAAGAATATTATTGTATTCCCTTCTTCTAAGAGCATAATAGTAGAGCATGTATATGTATTGCTTTCATATAAGGGATTTTCCATATGGTACCACTATACAATTGTCTTTTCCATATGGTACCCAAATTTTTCTTTCTTTCATACGGTACCACCGAAGATTAGTGTTAAGTGAAACAGTAACAGCTGTAACACTCCGTTAATTGGGACGTTAATTACACATTCCAAAGTAATTTAACATGTTTGTCCTTTCTAGGAAATTACATTTTTACCCTTAGCTAATTACACATTCCTCCTTTCTCCTTCATCTTTACTCAGTGTTCCTCACCTCATGTTCATTCTCCTTCTTCTCTCTCCTCCTTTTCAAATTCATTTTCTCTCTCTTCAATTCATGAAAATTTCTGCAATTTTTTTTATGCTTTGTTAATACTTAATAAGCTTCCTATATATTTTTTTGTATTTGATTTTTCGTTTGATGCTGATTTTGTTTGTGAAAATTACCTTTGAAATTAGTGAAATTTCGATTTTGTTCAGCTAGTTATGTCTTTGATTATGAATTAATGCTTGACTATAAGCGAGATTTGCGTTAATTTGGCTAAAATTTATGTACGAATTAGCTTTAAATTTGGTGGAAAAGTAGATTTGAGCTATAATTTTACTCCGTATTCTTTTTCGTCTTCCTCTGCGATTTGCAATAACATACGAGTATCAAATTGAAATTGTCAAAGTGAGATGATTCATGTTCACTCCTCACATGTTGATGAGATTGTTTGTTTAGTGGGTGGTAGTCTCGAGCGAAGCCAAGGATTGATAATTTTGTGTTCTTCATGATGTCCATTCAAACTTTGGAGTTTTTGGTCCAGAATCATGGGGGTGGAATCTTCAGATGCTCATCGTTGGCTAATCTAAGCTTCTTAGAGGGTGTTTAGTTCATTAAGTTGGAATGGATTGGTATGTAATCTCATACTTAAAAGATATGAATTCTAAAACCCATACTAGTCTAAAGTTGTTTGGTTTCATTGTTGGAATGGATTCTATCCTTCATAAATAGAATAAATTGTAAATCTTCGGGGGAGGGGTGGGTATGGGATTCCATGGGTATGGGGGAGAGTTAGAACCCCTTGGGTATGAGATTCCATTACTGAAAACCTCAACCAAACAAAAAACTAGATGGAATGGATTCTAACTCCATTCCAATCCATTCCAAATGTTCCAACCAAACGACCCCTTATTGGAGTTTGATAACAAATCATCAAGAAATGATTTTGATAGTGCACCACTCAGCTAAATAACATCTCATATAGCAGAGTGTTACTGTTTCAATTAATGCTAATCTTTGATGGTACCGTGTGGAAAGAAGAACAATTTTGAGTAGCATATGGAAAAGAATTGTATAGTGGTACCATATGGAAAATCCCTTAATATAATTACTTAATAAAGATTGGAATTTTACTACTTCCCTAAAATTGCTACATCAAATAAAATTATAATTTTCATGAATAATATTGTTACTTAATACTTAATAAAATTATAATGGAATCGTTTATGAATCAGCCTAACTCAATATCACCCCTACTTTCGACACACTACCAGTTTACATATATGAATTAATGAGCATGAAATGACATTTTCTATTTTATCTAGCCATTTCATTTCATTTCATTCCATTAAAAAAAAGTAAATAATACTCCCTCCGTCCCCGAAACTTCGACCCTTTTAGCCTAATTTTAGTCCCAAAATGTTCATCCCATTTGTATTTTAATACCCTTTAATTTGCAATAATATTTGTGCAAAATTAGCTTCCCCATGCAAATTTTGCTTTTTCTATATACTTTTATTACTTTCTCTCTCTACTTTTTTGCAATTTCAATGTAAATTTCCCTTTTCAATGTACTTTTCTTAGTTTCCCCATATACTCTTACACTTCCAATTTAACTTCTTAATACCCGCGAAATCAACCCAAAAGGGTCGAAATTTCGGGGACGGAGGGAGTACAAGGAAATACAATTAAAGGGGGAAAAAAGGGAGATAATCAGGGGCACGTAACATACATGAGCTCCAGCAGATACGTGAAGGTAAAGTGGTTTATCACCATCTGGTACTGCATTGGGTGGTCGATACTTGCCCCTGGAGAATATGTCATCATCACAAACAAGATATGAAAAGGAGAAGATATAACACGAACAACCATCAGTAAGGCTTTCAAGAGCCTCCAAGAACAGACTAACCTAGTTATTACGACTGCACCAGTACACTTTTGAATCTGCACTTGTAAACCAAACAGTGCATGAGTCTCCTCGTAAAGTAATAATACTTATATCAACTGATGTTTACATCAGCCAGCCTATGCTTCCAAGTTGGTACCCCTTACTTTAGGGTGTGGGTTTTTTGAAACAAAAAATACCAATATTTCCATCTGAAATGCGAATAAAAAATAAAATAATAGTATTGGTCTATGGGAATTCACCTCTTCCTGTGTCTGACGTTTTGTCAGCTTGTAACGCATAGCTGGATCTGCATCATTTATAACAATTTCTCTTGCTATTATGAGATCATCCTGAATCTTCGGCTGTAATGCCAGAATGATACTTATAGATAAGTAAATGAAATAAATCAAGAAAATCCTGAACTAGTATAAAACAATGGCAAATTGGTCAATGGACAACCACTTAACATAGGTATTATTATGCCCTCCAAAAAAAAAGAAAAAGGAGAAGCAGTTTCATTAAATACACGTGATGAACAAACACATTGCTCACCCAACAACCATGGATGCAGACACTCACATCAGATAACCCATCTTCTTTTCATTATGACAGCCAAAAGAAATCATCACCATTCACAGCCACACAAGGTAGATAAATCACAAAATTGTTGATATGCATACAGAGACTTTCACTCAAATAAGAAAAAATTCAGTAAGTATAACAGATTACAAGAGTTATATCAAGAACCACTATAACTAAAAATATAGAGGATAACATAAATCTATAATTCTAAGACAAGACAACACAGCTCACCTCAATTAGTTTTTGGACCACAGCAGCAGCTTGTTGTTGCACAGAGGCCTGAATACTGACATAAGAAGCTTTCGTGGAACTGGTTGAAGCAGCACACGAAGCTGAAACCGCTCCTGGAAGAGATATACCAGAGCATCCTACAGTGTTCATGGGTAGCATTCCAGGCAAAACTCCACAAGAGACAAAAGATTCGTCAGGCTGATCCCACCTCCTCTTCTTTCTGCAACAATAGTTGAACATTATTGCAAAAAATAAAAGAAAAAAGAAAAATTACAGTATAATGATATAAATAAAGTCTTAAAGTGATAAAGGTGTTACAGCAAGAGCAAACTTTTTACAATGATAAAACTTCATACACTAATCATTAGGGGTAAAAAGTGACAGCAGTAGCAGTCACAGTGTCGCAGAAACAGCACCTCATGAGTGTTAAATCAGTACTTGACTACTTGCAGCCATCAAAGTGTAAACTGAACTGCAAGTTTGTGATTCTAGGGTCTTGGGAAGATATATCTAAATCGTACAAGATTATCTACTTCCAAACACCTTTTGTTGTTATTTTAAGATGGGGGATAAAAATTGAAAGAGTATCTACCTTATAATAACAGATTATAACAACTAATGCAGTGACATCAATGAAGAGAGAAATTTGGATAATGGACCAAGTGTCAACAAACTTCAATCTCATTCTGCCTCTAGGATTATGAAGTACAACCATCCTCTTAACTACCTTCTCACCCATTGAATAGACCAAGGAGATAGGAGAGCTTGACCTCATTTGCAAAACTTTCTTAACTCCAAAAAAGAAAAACCTTTACTGATAATGTAGTGCCGAAACGGCAAAACCTAGCCCTGTTTGACAGCATCTTCTATAAGAACTTAGCAAATCAACATTAGGTGCATCCATGCATAATGAAGATGTATTCACTATCCAAAAAATCAGACTCATTCTCAGGAAGATGATCTCACTTAAAACAAAATAAACCATTAGACAACCTTTCACAAGTCATATACTCATATTGCTCATACCCTTAGCCAATTTCCATACTCCCTCCCTATTATGAATCTGGACAATATCTTTCCGGATAGTCAATATCGTTATGCCACGGAATGAAGCTATAGAATTACACTAGGTTTTTGGCAACTACCTACTTTGATTGACTACAATGTTAAATACTAAGAATTAAGCTATAGAATTACACTAGGTTTTTGGCAACTACCTACTTTGATTGACTACAATGTTAAATACTACAGAAGTATTCGATTCAATCAATTTAATTATGCTCTAGTAAGCCATGGTCAGAACTATAGTCGGACGCTATGTACTTGTACCCAACAACATACAATAGTTTATTATCAATACTTACAATGCTACTTTTGGGTCTATAACCCATAAAAGTAATAGCTCCCATTAAACCAACAATCACCCACAAAAATCACAATTTACGCCATGCGGTAGTTCCATAATACTTCGTAAAATTCACAGATTACACACCTTAATTTATAAAAATTGCAAAAACATAAATAAAATAAAAATAAAAAAAAAACATGGTCAAACACCCAATTGCAAGTTAATTACTTGGTATTCAACCACAATCCTCATCCAAAAAACATAGAAATCGAAAAAAAACAACATAGATCCAATTACGCAACAATAACAAGAAGAAAAGAGTTGGAATTAAAGAAGTTAAATTAGACAATAATTTGAGTTAGAATTCTTGAAATTGGAATTGGAAAACAAATTACGAGAATATTATGATTTGGTGAAAATTGGAAATTAAAGAATTTAGTGAGAAGAATGAACCTTTGCTTGGAGATTGAAGCTTGATTTTCTGCAACGTAATCCTGTGTCATAGTTTTTGGTTCGTTGATTATGGTCGCCGGTGAAGAACAAACGGTGGACTGAAGGAGAGGTGTTGAAGGGATGTTCGTCATTTTCTGTCTTCCAATCTTTTGTTTTTACCCTTTTGTCTTACAAGGGGTGTTTAAAAGGGATTTTTCACTAAATTGAGCTTTTTTGGAAAACTATTTATCAAATTGGTCTCGTGGCAAAAGTATTTCCCAAACTAAGCTTTTGGGGTAAAATGCTTTTACACCCAAAGTTTTTATAAAAAAATTCAAGAAATAAAACGCTATCTGAGACAGCGTTTTACTTGTTTGACTTTTTTTACCCAAACTTCGTATTTCTTAATTTATTGAAAAAAAAATACCTCAATACAGGAAAACGCTGCCTCACCTTTAGCATAAAACGCAGGAGGCAACGTTTATACCTTTAGCATAAAACGCAGCCTGTGGCAGCGTTTCTTGAGGGGCATAAGTTCAGTTTCTGGTGCGTTTTTCACATCATCACAAACACATTTTACACTCTTTCTCTCACTAAAGTAACCCTCATTCTCACAAACACCGAACCACCGCCGCTGCCACCGCCGCCCCTGCCGCCGCCCAAGTGAAGGGAAGCTATTGCCGGCATTGTCTCACTCACTCTCTAAATCCGGGTAAACCCTAAATTCGTAGTATAATTTGACATTGAATAGTTGGTAGTTTTTGTATGTTGTAGCAAATTGTGATGTAAATTGTACTAATTTGTTGCTAATTAGTAATGAAAAT
Source organism: Chenopodium quinoa (assembly GCF_001683475.1). Taxonomy (NCBI): domain Eukaryota; kingdom Viridiplantae; phylum Streptophyta; class Magnoliopsida; order Caryophyllales; family Amaranthaceae; genus Chenopodium; species Chenopodium quinoa. The sequence goes on along the minus strand of NW_018743252.1, from coordinate 6,121,291 downwards.
GTGATAAATTATTGATAATTATTGATGATAATGTGGTACATTGTTGAGGAAAATAATGTGGTTTATTTTTGATGAAATTGTTGATGGTAATGTGGTTTATTTTTGTGAAAATAATGATGAAATTGTTGATGGTAATGCGGTACTAGTATGTTGATAGTTGTATGCGGTACTAAGAATTAATGAATTTGGTGTTGATAGTGAGAATGAGCTTGTTTCATTGTTGCCATATTAGCTAGACATGTAGGTTCTTGAAATTTGATATGACTTTCCATTATCAAAGCTATGTATGTTATGTATTGTTAAATTAGGGTTTATTTACGTTGTTTTAGAATTCGATTATCCTTAAATGTGTTTTGGTTGTTATGTAGAATATGGCTACACAAAATGTAGTGTTGTTATGCCGGTGGGGAGGTGAAATTATGTTTGATGGATCAAATGTTGAGTATAGTGGAGGGAATATGGAACTTATAACACTTGAACCGAACATGACTGTGATTAATCTGATGAATGAGGTTCACAGTATTATCGGCTCAAACACAATGAATGTTGAACTGAACCTTAAAATGAGGTGTGAGACTGGCCATGGGGTTCAATTGTTACCTGTCTCTACAAACAAACATTTAAAAGCTTTGAGAAGCATTGTTGCAATGAAGGGTGTTCCTAATGAGATATATGTAGAAACGGTGCCTATATGTACCCAACAAAGTACTTGGGCAGAACAACATCCTACATATGTCTCCAATTACAACACCGCGTCCTTCCAAGGCCCTTCAAACCACATTTCATCGAATGAATATGGGATGGGAACTTTCAGTCACTTGCTGCATGACGATCAATTTCAGATGCCGTTTAGTACTCATATAGGTTCACCGGTTCATGCGGGGGGATGTGGGACAATGTTCAGCCAATCCGGTCCTTCGACATCAAACACCGTGGCTCCGTCACCGATGCGAGATGAGGTTCAAGCATCACCGTCTCAAGAAGAGCCAAGTCATTTTGATAATATTGTGAATAACGAATTGTCGGTGTACGATGTGTATGCGGATACAAATGATGAGGACGATAATGGGGAGGAGGATGATGGGCTTGATGACATGGGTCTTGAAGCTGGGCAGATGGAAATTGATGAGCCCTTGGTTAGAACTGCAGTACCCTGGTTTAGTCAAATAAATGAGAATTATGAAGTTGATGAGTATTGGGCCGATTCAGGGAGTCATACATCATTTAACTCCAACACATGAGTCCGGATAGTATTAGTTAGTTGATCTTTTTGTGGTACTCAGATATTTAACAATGTTGTATATAACGCTTACATTATTAATACAAGAAATGTTTTTTAAATGACTCTGTAACACCCCAATAATTCTCTCTTTAAAACCTGTATTAACCTGCAATCACCTGTAAATACTTTTAATAACCTGTGAGAGAATTACTGGCGTGTTACCGCCACGTGTTTCAAACGTTAAGGCTGGTTTTAGAAATCAGCAGCGGAAAACTAACTTAGTTTTAAAAATAATATAAGTTTCAAAACTAAAAGTCAAAACTCAATTTAGTCTTACAAGTTGGAACCATAACGGCCCTTATTCAAAACCCAATAAAATAGGAAGCGAGTAGAGTTAGAGTCAAAACGCGATTAAAACGTGATTAAGAAAATTTTCGAACGGAAATTCAGAAATTAGTTACGAAAAATTAAGAACTTGATGTTGAATTAAACATCATCATAGTCATAGAAAAATCACAACAAAATCATGCTCAAATTAAACAACTTTAGCAACACGTTTTTAAGCCCTAAAACCATGAAAATCAAGTTTTAAACCCTAATTTCACAAATTATGAAATCTGAAAATTAATTATATGCTTAACATATCATAAACTCGATAAATTTGCAATCTTTCACAACTCAAAAACATAATCAAACTATAATAATTGTTAATCAACAAAAAATTCATGTAAAGATTAAAGCTTTGAAGAATTTAAACAAGAAAAGAAAGGAAGATAGAAGAAAAGGGGGAAATGGAGGAAACCGACGGCGACAGCAAGGTTGAGGCAGCGGCGAGGGTCGCCGGCGGCACTACGGTGGTGGGTTACGGCTGAGGCGGCAGCAGCGCAACAGAGGAAGCAGCAAATTTTTTTGTTTTTTTTTTTTTTTTTGTTTGTGAGTCGTGAAAGGAGAAGAAGGGAGCAAGGGAAAGGGAGTAATAAGGGAAGTAGTAGAAGGCAATATACGAGGTTTTTGAGAAGGGGAAATAAGGAGCAAGTTTCCTTAATTATAAATGTGAATGAGGAAAAATAAGGGGTAAGTTTACTTAATTGAAATGGAAGTATGGGTTTAAAAATTCTTGTTTTTATTTTTGTGAAATCTTCCCAAAAATATTTTTGCATAAATATAAAATTATTAAAAATATTTGTATACATAAAAATATATAATTATTATTTACTAAGAAAAATATGGGGGATTACAGACTCTCTGTACAATTTGAAGTTTATTTCCCTTATTTGTCCGAATTTGACTTTTGTCAGTAGAACTATATCTTTCATCGCCGTTATATATATCAAACAACATATATTTGGTCTCCTGCACTTAAAGTGCTGTTTCACGATGGTTGTAGTGTTGTTGGGGTTGTTTCCAGTGTTTGGTGGTTGTCGGTGGTGGTGGAAAGGTTGGGGCTGGTGGTGGGAATGCTCTTGCATTGTTTAGGGTGTTTTGCATTGCATATGGGTGGTCGAGAGTGGCGGCCGGTGGTGGTTGGGGAGGTGGTTGATGGTGGTGGGGGTGGTGGTTGATGGTGGGGGAGGTGGTTAATGGTGGTGGGGGTGGTGGGAATGCTCTTGCATTGTTTAGGGTGTTTTGCATTGCATAAGGGTCGTCGAGAATGGCGGTCGGTGGTGGTGGGGGAGGTGGTTGATGGTGGTCGGGGTGGTGGTTGATGGTGGGGCTGAGGCTGAGGCTGCTGGGTGAGGATGATGTGTAGGGGAAGCAGCAGATGGACAGGAACAGCAGCAGATAGACAAGAACAGCAGCTGATGGATAGGAACAACAGCTGGTTGCTGGTGATGCAGTCAAGCAGAAAAACGCTGCCTTAGGCAGCGTTTTATTCTTTAACATTAAACGCTGCCTCAGGCAGCGTTTTAAAGCCCACATACATATTTCAGTAATATTTTGCCAAAATACATACCAGTATATTTTGCCAAAATACATACCAGTATATTTTGCCAAAATACATACCAACAAGTCAACATCATAAAACGCTGTCTGAGATAGCGTTTTATGTCTTGATTTTTTTTTTTAAAAAAACCCTAGGTATAAAACGCTGTCCGAGACAGCGTTTTACCCCAGAAGCTTAGTTTGGGAAATACTTTTGCCACGATACCAATTTGGTAAATACTTTGCAAAATTAGCTCAAATTCGTAAAAAATCCGTTTAAAAGTGCTCAACTGACTTAAATACTTCCTTCTTTTGTAATAATTGCAACACTAAATATTGTACAAAGTTTTAAGAAATTTAAAAGAAGGGGACCAAAAGAGAAATTTTATAATATAAAGTACACTTAGTAGAGATATATTTAATTGTTAGTGGGAGTAATAAAACAGTACTCTCTTTGTGTTTTAATAAGTGTTACACTTTGAGCGGCACATAAGTTTAAACAATTTTAATTGTCTTAAATAAAATAAAAAATAAGTGGGATAGTTGGACATAATCATAAAGTACAATTATATTGCGAAGAAAAGATAGCCTTAAAGCATTATACGATAGCATAATGTCCTCCTTCAATTTATTTGTGTTACCTATTTTATCTAGATGAAAAGGTCAAGATATCAGTGTTCACTATTTGAAATAATTTTGTTGGTAAATGATTTGTCTCGTCTAAAGAGATGATTTTTTTACACCGGTATAAAAGAAGGTAGCTCCCAGCAGACCGAGACTACCAAACTGACAAAGAGAAAGACTAGGGGAAAGTTTAACTCTCTTAACAGAACTAATACAAGAACATGATTGAGAGATGGGGGTACAATATTCAAACGTGTTAAGTAATACAAATGTGAGGGTTGACAAGCTTAATCACATATCATAGTCCTCAGATGCTCAAAACTTGTTCATTTGTGCTTCTTAGACTTGCAAAACCAATACCTGGAAAGAGTTTGCCTTTCTTGTTCTTCATTTTTGATTTGTGAGACCTTCCATACTTCCTTGTCATGGTAGAGAACTCAGTAGTGTGAGTGTGTACCAAATCAGAATCAAGATCCATGGGGTCATCTTCATACGAACCTACAGATTCCACTTCCATAGGGCTAGTAGGGTTAAAGTCTCTCGCAGGCACATCACTCCCATCCTCAATGCTCAAATCCTCATTACCGTTAGCAAATAGAGATGAAGGCAAAGACTCATCTAACATCTCTACAGCCTTAGTGTTCGGATTTCCATGTCCAACATCATGGTTGACCAATCCTGAGTCAGGGGGAGACTTGACCTTTTCCATTAGGTACTTTTTTTCATGGCTCCTCTCACCCAGACTCGCCAAACTAAAAGGCATCGACGAAACATAAAGACTTTTTGAATCAATAGCCTCGTAAATTTCAAGATGCCTCTCGTGAGTAGTCTTATCCTTTAGTCAAACAGTTATCCATGAACCAGCAGATTGGTTCAAGAAACTCAAAGTCTCCACTTGCTTGAGTTGAGAAAAAGACAAGGCAAATAATTTAAGACACTGGTTTCTTTTCATTCCATTAGAGAAGCAATGGATATTCTCAAGATCCTTTGCTTTTAAGTGCCTTGATTCTTGATTCATTATGGGGCATGAAAGGTCTTCTTCCTTATTGTCCAAAGGATCATAAGTGTTGTGGGTATTCTTGTTTTCAATTTATTTTTTCAAGTTGGTAAGAGGGTACTTGGTTACGAGTGAGGAGACGTTAGAATAATCACGTAGCCATGCCAATTTATTTTACTTCTGAACTTATATTATTTTTCCTAAAATTACTCTATTTTAAAATATTTTATAGTTTGGATGTAATGATTATATTTATTTTGCCACCACTTAGACCTAGCTTATTAAATTTTATTTTTGTTTTTGCTTTGCATTTATTTTCTACGGAAAATAAATGTAGCACTTCTACAAGGTTTGATAATTGGGTTTTGAAAGCTAAAAGGGTTGCTCTTATTGTTTAAAAAGACTTAAATTTTGGAGGTGTTATAAATTGATATGTTGCCAAGGTTTTTCAAAATTTAAGGACTATTATGAATTAAATTAAAGGCTTATGTTTAAAACTTGTTGATGAGTCTATTTTATATATATTTTATTCATCATCCCACGATTATATTTGTGCTTATTTGAGCTATACAAAACTATTTTTATTACTAATATACATTTTCTAGTATTTTTGTAGAATTGATATTATTTTGTAGGAACATGCAGATTTATTACAATTCTAGAACTTTTCGAGCCACTACAAAATATTAGAGTCGAAGAGTATTTTATGACCGAATATTAGAAGCTCAAGACCAAGCTAAATGGATTTAGTTTGGTGATTAATAGGGGCTCAATTAAGTGAAGAGGTATAAGTTAGTACCATGGATCAAGCAAGCTAAAGATTGGGCCCAAATAAGAAGCCCAATCCCAAGAAAAGATGCTCAAGCCCGCAAAAGAGGATCAGCTAATGGGCGAGTAAAAATAGTGGGCCCAATCGGGCGATTTTCTGTATTGTTAAGTCAATCTTCTTATTTTCTAGGTTAAATAAAGGAAATTTTGTCAAAAACTACCAATTAAAGTACGCGTATTGGAAACAATTACCTATTATTTATTTATTTATTTTCAAAATACTGTGTACCACAAAGTTGTAAAAACTTTAACTAACACTACCACTCTAACAATTCTGGCTAGAATCTCCGGCATGTAGGTCCCACAATTTACCTTTATGAAGGGTAATTAAGTCAATTCATATGGTTATTTTAGGAAGGAAAGGTAAAAAGTGGGACCCACATGTTGGAGATTCTAGCCGGAATTGTTAAAGTGGTAGTGTTAGAAACTTATTACAACTTTGTGGTAGTTTTTTGAAAAAATAAAATAAAATTAATAGGTAGTTGTTTCCAAAACACGTGTTTTAATCGATAGTTTTTGACAAAATTTCTTATATTAACCCATGATTTGGGGAACATTTCCGCAGCTTTCTTTAGCTTTTTAGTTAGGGAAATTTTCTTTGGCAATACTATATTTTATTAATTTTCTTAGTGGTAAATTGTAAAAATTCTTATTATAAGGTAGCATTGTATTATTATACTAATTTACTTATAACATTAATGATAATTATTTTTAAAATTTTTAACTATAGTTAAAAGTTTTATGGTTTTTTGTTTTTAATAATTAGATTATTAAAAAATAATTAAAAAAAATAAACCAACCCTCTCCCCCACCTATTCTAGCCACCAGCCTTCCCTTGCCGGTACGGTGGTACCCAGCTCCCCCCACCCCGGCAGCCGGTGCCCATCCCTTTTCCCTTAACTGGAAACCTCCACCTTCTCCCTTTCCCCCACCCTCGCAACACCCCCACCCCTTCACATTCTCCCATTTCTCCCACTGACAACCACCATACGACGACCTAGGATGAAATGGAGTATCCTCATGCGGCAGCGTAGATCTGAATCTCCTTTAAAGGCGACGACCTAGGTGATAATAGAGGCGACGACCCGACTTGATAATACTTAATATGGGTCCGACCCGTTTTAGCAATATGAGTCTAACAACTTCAAGCAATTGAAGCGTACCAATAGCCACAACAACAGAGATGAGCAACAATATTGTAAACTTCATCAGGTGTGATTTTATTGATCCACGACGATGAGAAGAGGTGGCAGTGAGATCGGCGTAGATTGTGCGGTTCGATGTAAATGTGCTTGATTATTTGGGTGTTGAAGTTTGAAGATCGTCGAATTAATCGTTTTGGGGTCGCCGATGGGGGAGGGGAGATGGGGCACCACCGGCCAGGGGTTGGCTTCTTTAAAAATAAAATAATTTGAAAATTAAAAAAAAAATAATTAACCATGAAGGAAAACAATTTTTTAAGGTTAACTAGGGCATGTAGTTGTAATTTAACGTCATTAATGTTACCATTGGATTATTATAGTTAATTAAAGTTTATCAAGATAATACGAATTTTTACTATTTATCACTAAGAAAATTAAAAAATTTAGTGTTACCAAATAGAATTTCACTTTTAGTTATAATTAGTTTAGAATTGAGTTGACTTTGAGTAATTGTTTTTAGAAAAATTTACAACAGTAATCTCACCTTATGCAAGCCTTCTCAAAATAGTCCGACTTTTCAAAATTTGGAAATAATCCCACTTGTTATGATTATCTTCTTAGAACATCTTTATTGGTGAACCCAAATAAATGGTTCATGGGTCACTATCACCATTTCTCTCTCATCCACATCAACTCAACAAACCATTTACAATATTCACTCTTAACAATGAACACTAAACAATGGTTCATCATCAATACTCTCTACCCCACCTTATTTTATTTTTGTAAATATAATCTTTTTTGTTTCATAATTATAATTTATTAACCCGATGTCAATGTAATTAATTGACGTATTTAATATTTTAATCGTGATTACTAATTAAGAAATTATCGCATTTTTTATCAGCTTTTTAAAAAACTAATTCTTGTGATTAATATTTTTTAAACAACAACGCAGCTAATTTTAATTAACAAAAAAAAAAGAGGTACAAATCGTGATTACAGTTCTACAACTATAATCTAGTACATTTTATTTAAAAAAAAACAACTACACATCGTTTTGTAAGATGTCCTTAGGGATAACCATTTGTTGTAAACCTAGTTGCCTAAGTTTTCGTTGTTACCAAATTTATTCCATATATGTTCGACCAAGTCGTTTTTTAGCTGCAAATGAGTCTGTTGATCCTCAATCTCTGTTCTACGAGACAAGTATAAGCCGATATCCACAATACGATCAGTACGGTACTCGGTAGTGTCCTCATTAGCGTTGCCTCCAGCATTCATAAACTCATTGGTATTAACGTTATTTTGATACGTCTCTCGTTCATCTTCAACGATCATATTATGTATTATGATGCAGGCGAGCATGATATTGTGGAGTATGTCGGTATCCCACGCCAAAGACGACTTTTTAATAATGGCAAAACGAGCTTGAAGGATCATATTTTGACCCAAATTTTTTTTCTTCTTTCTATTTGTTTTGGGGTTGGTATTAGCATCCATAATTATAATTTATATTTGGAAAAAATAAAAATTTAATAATAATAATAATAACGAAAATAATAATAAAAATAATAATAATAACGATAATAATAATAAAGGAAATAATAATAATAACGATAATAATAATAAAAATGATAATAATAACGATGATAATAATAATAATAATAATAATAATAATAATAATAATAATAATAATAATAATAATAATAATAATAATAATAATAATAATAATATTGGTAATTATAGAGGGGATTTTTGAAGAGAAAAATATAGTAGAAAGAAATGGATTTTCAAAGTTGAAGAAAGTATAGCAATATGGGTGTCTATTTATAGAGGGGAAAAAAATAGAGCCGTTGGTAATTTTTTTTTTTTTATTTGTGTTTTGTAAAATATATCTGTTGCAAAATTACAACGGATTTATTTAAAACAGTGACATGTGTCAAGCAGCGGCTGGGCCAAGTGGCGCGCTCCCAGCCGCTGCTTTCTATTTTTTTTCCTGAAAAAAAATAAAAATGGGTGGGGCCCACAATCCATAAATTCGTCCAAATGCTTGCAGCAGCAATCGATCCCACAACCATTCACTATGAACAATTATAGAGATCACCATTAAGCCACCCATTCACTTGTTCACTCATTGTGAACTATTTTTTTGTTCACCCTTAAGGCTGCCCTTAGATTGGACTTTAACTTGTTTGTGACCAATATAGCAGAACGTGACACGTGTTTCATCCTAATTAGTCTAACTTTTTTACAAAAATTTGATTTTAATTAAAATAACATCCTTTCCAACCCCTCCTATTCCTCCCTTTCCAAACCACCATTTAGCCTTCAACCCTAACCAAAACCAGGCCACCGCCTAGTCATTTCAATCTCACTAAAGCCACCAACTGCCCAAAATTCAAATAAACTTTTTTGTGGGCACTGAGAGGATACAAGGATTTCAAGCACGAGTACAATCATGGTCGTGAAACAATGGAAACAATTTCATTTTTGAGGTAGAAGGTGGAGTGCGGCCATGGTGTCGGGGTTGCGAGGGTGCGTTTTTGGGGTTGCTCAATTTTAAATTTTCACTTAATTTGCACGAAGTTGGTGAGCTCCTTGAGATCAAATGGTCATGATTGATGGGCCATGATGGCTAATGATTAATAATGATGATGGTAATCAATGGCGATGATCGAATTTAAAGAGCAGCCATGAAAATAAGAGGATGATCGATTGACAGTTTTGCTAGGATTTGTTTATTTTAATTTATTTTTTCGATGCTGCTGAGGTTGAGTGGGTTACAGTGGGGTTTTGGGATGTTACTCGTTAGTGGTGGTGAGATGGTGGGCTAGGTTTTATGGGGTTTCGGTCAGTTGGCTATAGGGCGCTAGAAGGGTGGGTGTTGGTGGGAGTGTTGGCAGAAGGTGGTAAAGGGTGGTGGCATGTGTGTTAGAGAGGATGGGTACGTGGTTTGGGGGTCAGGCAGGTGAATAGGAGAGAGAGAAGGGGAGAAGACGACTATATGAATAATAAAATTATTAAATAAAAAATTATCGGTTATTTAAGTTGTAAGTTAATTGGACCATTTTAAGAAGATAGTCATAAAAGGTGGGATTATTTTCAAATTTACGAAAAGTCAAACTATTTTGAGAAGACACACAAAAGGTGGGATTATTCTTTGTAAAAATTTTTCATTGTTTTTACGCAACTTTCCTTTAGTTTTTCTTAGTTTAGCTTTTTAAGTTTTTCCTGCTTTTCATTAGTGAAGTACTACGTGTTAAGTTTTGAAAATCTTTTCGTTTCGTTCCTTTTCTTGATTTTGTAGGTTTGTTATTACTTTAGTTTTGATTTAAATTTAGTATTAGTATTAGTATTAGTATTAATTTTAGTTTTAGATTTTAGTTATCGTTGATTTTGTGTTAATTGTTCTCTTTATGCTTAATTTAATTGTTTTGTTTAGTTTAGTTTTAATTATGTGTGAGTAGTTTAATTTTAAATTCTTGGGGATCCATGATTAATATGAAGGGATAAATTATTATGATTGATTGTTGATGCTGCGTATTGATTTCCTATTGAATTGTTTTAATTCTTTGCAATTAGATTATAAATTGAGCAGATGTAATTTGATTGTAATAATTTAGCAATATTGATTTTATACATCGAGCAGATGTAATTTAATTTCGATGTTAAAAACTATTTTCAATAGGAGTTTTAGATCTAATAAAAAGCGAGAGCCTGTTAATTTGATTATTTGCAATATTGATTATTGATTGTTATGTTTCTATCCCGGAGTATTAGTTCTTTGTGAACCTATGACCCTAGCTAGACTCTTTATTATTGATTATTTTTCTAGTTTAATTCTTACAACCCTACTCGTTTCTTGATAATTTAGATTATAATATTAGTTAGGAATAGAAAAACATTATTTTCCTGTGGATTAGACCCTACTTCCCTATTTATTTTAGTTAGTGGACTTTAGGAATTGTTTTTTTTATTAGGTGATACGACTTTATATAAGTTTTCTATATTGATTTAAGCTTAGGAAAGTCGTGAGTGTGGGAATTACGATAAGGGACTATGTGTTTTGTTGTATAGTACTTTAATTTTATCAAGTACTTATGATGTGGTTATTTATTATCCTTTCTTATACGATGGCACGAGAGCGTAATACTGCAAGAAAGGTGGTTGCTAGGAAGAGTACAAATGTATTACCCGATTCTCCCTATAGGTTTGTATGATGTGTACAACGAAGACATTCAACATTACGTCTATCATCTCAATCTTTGCATTGAACATTTTCATTACAATGTACTTGATGGCGAGTCTGACTACCTTACTTCGGAGAGACGATCTCAAATTCTTTTACTTATGCTACATGTGAGGGTACCCTTTGCTCAACTCAGGAAAAAGTATGCTGATTTATACATTGACGGTGACCAAATGATAAATACTATTATAATGGAAAATGGATCCCTACTTTGGGATACCTTGAGAAGGAGATAGATGATGGAAGCCAAGCGGGACTATGATTATAACTTAAATAATGTCAACAAGGATGAGCCCCAAGAAAATGAAGATCATGAATGTGAGGAGAAAAATGATGGTTGAAATTTTTTTGTGTTGTGTATAGCTTATTTAGTTAAAAGTTTTATATTACTTTTAAAAATAAAAGCCAGTTTTCTATGATTAGAAACTATAGTATAGTTTTGACTTATTTGTAACTAGTAGTTTGTTGAGTTAGCAATAGTTTGTTATTTTATAGATTATTTTCATTCTCTCTTAGTTTTCTAATAAAATAATTTTGGGTAAACATATATACACTTTGCTATTTTATGTTTATTAATTAATGTAAAGAAAGAAGTATCAATTTCAACTCATTCTGTTAATTCTTTCTGTTCCATTGTATTTTATATAAAAACAAAACTCTTATTTCCTTGTGCTTACTTTGGTCAAGTATAGTAATGATTTGGTTGGATTATATTACAAAAGTAACGCGTAAATTTATAACCTAATGCTAAGTTTGATTAGGGTAAAAATATCCTATGCCACGTGGCCCAATCCGAGTGTGACACGTGGCATCTTCAGAGTGGTTCATAAGGACCAATCTCCTTTGTACACGTGGCACATGCTTTCAGATCCTATAAATAGGAAGATGTTTCCCTATTGAAAAACATTCACAATTAATACAAACCAACTGAGCACATTAAGTGCAGATCATTTACTCTCACTCTCGTAATTCGAGAAGAGCATTTACTCCCGCATTTATTACACACTCCATCCCAGTTCTAACTTGATCGTTGGAGGCGGAACTCCCCCATCCGGAGTCTCCGTTGTTTTGCAGGTACAGACGCCCAGATTCTAGTCTTGGTGTTGTAACTCTCCCAAAGGATATAGAAAACCCCGAAACATTTGGCGCCGTCTGTGGGGAGAGTACTACTAAGATGGAATCCAAAGAGTTTGTACCACTTGCCGAAGGCAAGCGACCTACGGTCAAAACCGAGGTCCACACGAACCAAGATAGTGGTGGCGACCTTGAGGTCGACACCTACGTGGCCCCAAACGGGTTATTCAGGACAAGATGCACCCGTTCCAAAGAAACTAGGGAACGGGGCAAAGACAAGGCTGGCCCAAGCAATCCAGCAGGTATACTTGCTGGGCAACCCCACGCGGTGGAGGGTGACACTCCCGTCACCCGAGACGAGCTTATGAAATTCCTGACGAGTTTCAAGGGGGAAATCACGGACCTCTTAAACAAGAGGACTGGTGGCTCAAGCAGGGGTCTGACAGCTAAAAAGCCTTTTCCCATGGGGAAGAAGAAGCCAGTTCAGGACCGTGTCCCTACTCCTCACCCCAAACCAAAGGAGGGGAACCGGCCCTTTGACGACTTAACTAAGATCCGATTCCCTGAATCGGGGAAGAGGAAGGCCATTCGGCATGTTCAGCCGGATGGTTTAAAGAAGACGTTCTCGGATGCCCGGATGTTCATCCAGGAGAAGAGAAGTCAACGATTGTCTGAGTCGACTTCAACGTCGACCTACCTAGACAGTTTTTTGAATACCTCAATGAGGTGTTCAGAAACGAACCGAGTGAGACAGTCGCGTTGCTTGTCCGCATGTATTGGCCCTCAGATTATCCAACCGGCTCCGTATGTGCCGCAACAGCCATACATGCCTTATGGATCGCCTTACATGCAACCGACCTTCTTTGGAAGTCAACTCAGAATGTCCAGCCAATGGACTGGCAGCTTAGGCTGCTAAATCTTAGGGAACAACCTTCTGCGTTCTCCAAGGAGATAACCGAAGCAGCACAACCTGCTAAGGTTAAGAATGTGTTGGTGGGTGCCTATGATGGTACCACCAACCCAGAAGACCACCTGATGGCATACACCAACCTCATGTACTTACAGGGGTTGGATGATGCCACTTGGTGTAGATGCTTTCCGGCTACATTGAAGAGCATCGCCCAACGATGGTTTGGCAACTTGCCAACCGGGTGCATAAATGACTTCAAGACGCTTGCGTACTTGTTTGCCTCAAACTTCTCTATGAATATCCCTGCAAAGAAAACAAGTCTGGACTTGAGTGCCATATAGCAGGGAGATAGAGAAGGGCTTAGGTCTTACGTTAGGCAGTTCAATTTGATGAGAATACAGATTTAGGGACTGTCTGACGAAGTGGCTTACACAAACTTCTTTAAGGGTTTGAAAGACGGGTCAACCTTCGAGTTTGATCTCGTCCGAAAAAGGGTCGCTACCCTACAGGAGGTTTTCATGGAATTAGAAGCCTACATACAGGCTACTGAGCTGTGCGCCATCAAGTAGCCGCTGGACTCCAAAAAACCCAACAAAAAAGAGAGCCGGTCTGCTTAGCCGACAAAAAAGGAAGAGAGCAAGAAAAGAAAAGAAGTCTGGGTGGCGGACGATTCTAGTCAGCCATCCCAGAAGAAAAAGAAGGAGTTGAAACCATACACCCCCAAGAACGAGTTCAACAAAGACAGTTACTCCATCCTCATGGAGATCAAGGACCAGGTATCTATTGATAAACCGGATGCCATGAAGGGTTCCGTCAGAAATCGGAACAAGAACAAATATTGTCATTTCCATAAGGACATTGGCAACGACACCAATGACTGTTTTAGCCTCAAACGGCTGTTCGACTGTCTGGCTGATAAAGGAGTATTGAAGTCCAACATTTCTAAATCCAAGGTGACCCTCAAAGAAAACAATGGACAACCGTCTAAGAAGGCACCCCAATCTGCTAATAGTTCGGACACTGATGATGAAACGATCTATGCTATAGCAGGCGGCTTTACCGGTGGGGGTCCTACCATTCGAGGCACCAGGGATTACGTCCGGAGGCTGAACGTCAACACAGTGGATGAGGGCCAGGCTTCGAAAGACACCTTCCCTGACGTCCTCATCACTGAGAAAGATAGGGGCAAGGTCAGGCGGCCGCATGATGACCCCATTGTGATCGAGTGCAAGATAGCTAACCAGAAGGTTGGCCGGATCCTAATCAACACTGGGAGCTCATCCGACCTGATTAGTCACAAGTGCTTAGCTAAGCTCAAGTACAAGCCCAGTAGCATGACTTTAGTCTCTCACCCCTTAGTTAAATTTGGGGGAGGGGTTGTGCATCCGGTGGGAAGAATCGACATACCCATCCGGTTGGGAGAGAAAGGGGCAGAACGCCACACGGTGGTTCGGTTCCTTGTTGTAAAGGAGTTGACCGCCTATAACCTGATACTAGGCAGGCCAACGCTGAATGAGTCCAAAGCGGTCATCATTCCCTCCCTCATGCTCCTAAAATTCGAAAGAGGTGATGGGTCTGTAGGCTCCCTGAGCGGAGACCAGAAGACGGTGAGAGAATGCTATCTCTCATACGTCAAACCAACTGTGACTGTAGCCGATCAGGATAAGGAGCCTGTAGACCTTGATGAGGTCAAAGAAGCTGCGCCTGCTCCAAGAGCAGCCTGTAAAAAGAGAAAGGAAGACCAATTAGCAACCGTCAAGAAAGAGAAGCAATAACAATTACTGACCGGGGAAAGGTCAGACGAACTGCGTCCCCAGCCGGCTGGTGATCACATTGACATCGTTCTGGATGACACCCGTCCAGATTGAACCCTTAAGGTGGGGACGGCTGCTTTTGCTAAGTTGGGTGAAAACTTTCACACCCTCCTAAAGGAATTCAAAGACATTTTTGCCTTTGAAGTTGAGGAGATGCCAGGCTTTAGCCCGGATCTAGCTGTGCATAAACTCGTCGTGGATCCTAAAAAGAAGCCGGTTAGGTAAAAGAAGAGGAACCAGGTGAGGAAAGAAGCCAGGCGGCTGCTGCCGAGGTAAAGAAGCTCCTGGAGGCTGGGTTCATTCGGCAATGTCACATCCCGGATTGGTTTGCAAATGTTGTTTTGGTCAAGAAGCCGAATGGGACCTGGCGGATGTGTGTTGACTACATAAATTTGAACAAGGCATGTCCAAAGGATAGTTACCCTCTTCCAAAGATCGACAGTCTGGTCGACTCTACAACCGGCCATGCCTTGATGAGCTTCATGGACACCTACTCAGGCTTCCATCAGATACCCTTGTGGAAGAAAGATCAAGAGAAGACGACATTCGTCACTAATCAAGGGTTATTCTGCTATACAGTGATGCCGTTTGGGCTGAAATATGCGCCTGCTACCTTCCAACGTATGATTAATGTAGTCTTCATTAATCAAGTAGGAAGGAACGTAGAGGCGTATATAGATGACATGATAGTCAAATCCAAGCTACAGACGGATCACCTTGCTGACCTCTGAGAAACCTCCACCACCTTCAGGCGGCACGAGGTCATGCTTAATCCCAAGAAGTGTGTCTTTGGTGTTGAGTCTGGGAAGTTTCTCAGATTCTTGATTGATCAAAGGGGGATAGAGGCAAATCCAGAAAGGATATAGGCGGTTATTGACATGAAGTCACCTCGCACTGTAAGAGAAGTCCAGAAATTAACCGGTTGCCTGTCAGCATTGGGGAGATTCCTCAACCGGTCAGGTGACAAGTGCCTCTACTTCTTCCAGGACATCAAGAAGAAGACAAGATTTGAATGGGGGGATGATGCTGAGGCGGCACTTTAGAAATTGAAAGAGCACTTGCATTCGTTGCCAAGGCTAGTGAGTTCTCTGCCTAAGGAGGTTCTCTACATGTACCTAGCCGTCTCGGATCATGCCCTCAGTGCTATTCTCCTTGCTGAGAGAGACAACATTCAGCTTGCAGTGTATTTCATCAGCCACGTTCTTCGAAATGCTGAGCTCCGGTACCCCATGGTTGTAAATTTTGGGCTGGCTCCTTTCATGGCAGTTAGGAAGTTAAAACCATACTTCCTAGCACATCCGGTGGTGATCTACACAGATCAACCCCTCAAGCGGCCCATGACAACCATGGAGTCATCCGGCAGAATGCTAAAATGGACTATTGAAATGCAAAGTCTGGAAATCACTTTCAAATCTAGGAAGACGGTGAAAGGTCAGGCGCTTGCCGACTTCATCGTCGAAATGACGAGGCCGGCTGAGCTAGAGAATGTTGACCAGGTTTGGAAAGTGTATGTAGACGGGAGTTCTACCATGAACGGCTAGGTGCAGGCATAATATGTCAGTCTCCGGAAGGGGACAAATATGAATATGCGCTACAGTTCAAGTTCCAGGCCTCAAACAATGAGGCGGAGTATGAGGCTCTGCTAGCCGGTATCCGTATGTGTAAGGCAACAGGAGCAAGGAAAGTTGACGTTTACTCTGATTCTCAGTTGAACGTCAGCCAATACCATGGTGACTATAAGGCCACCCATCCGGCTATGATCAAATATCTACAGACGGTCAAAGATGAGGCTGGGACACTTGATGAATTTCATCTAAGTCAAGTGCCCAGGTCAGAAAATAATCAGGTGGATGCGCTATCTAAGCTGCATCATTCGCCTCCTGTGATACGCCTAGGTCAGTCTTTTGGGAAGTAATGGAAAAAAGAAGCATCGAACATGATCCCATTGGAGTTCTGGACCGAAGTTCGACCTGGATGGATGTCATCCGGGCCTATCTAACAGACGACACCTTGCCGGATGTCCCTTCAGAGGCGCTGCATTGAAAAAGCGAGCTTCAAGCTTTGAGATCCACAAGGGAGAACTCTTCAGAAAGGGTTATCTTCAACCGCTTCTGAAATGTGTCATCCCAGAAAGGGGGAAGGAAGTGCTAGAGGATCTGCACTCGGGCTTTTGCGCATCACATATAGGCGGCAGAACTCTAGGGAAAAGTGCCAGGCGACAAGGCTTCTTTTGGCCCACTCTTGAGGCAGACGCTATGGAAATGGTGAAGAAGTGCGATAAGTGTCAAAGGTTCGGTCGGCTCATACACCGTCCGAATACTGATTTGACGACAATCTACAGCACGGTTCCATTTGCAAAATGGGGCATGAACATCCTGGGTTCATACACGCCTTCTACAAGCGGAAAAAGATATATCTTGGTGGTTGTAGATTACTTCACCAAATGGGTTGAAGTAGAGGCGGTCAAGGGCATTAAGACAAAGGATGTCATCTCTTTCATCTAGAGGAACATCATCACCCAGTTTGGGGTACCTATGTCTATGGTCTTTGACAATGACCCTCATTTTGAAATGCCTACCCTCAAGAGTTGGTTGGGAGATTAATGAATCTCAATTTGTTTTGCATCAGTTGGCCGACCCCAAGCAAACGACCAAGTTGAAGCCTTCAACAAACTCATCTCAGACGGCATCAAGAAGAAAATTGAAAGGGCGGTCTATGGGCAGATGAATTGCCTCATGTCTTATGGGCCATCAGAACAACTGAAAAGGGGGTAACCGGCAAAACTCCGTTTCTCATGACATATTGCACTGAAGCCGTCCTGCCTAATGAACACTAAGAGCCAACACTCCGAGTCATGCTCTATGATGAATTAGCCAATTGGGAGGCCATGCGTCTAGCATTGGATTCGCTCCCTGAGCGCAGGGGCAATGCCGCCTTGCATCATGAGATATATCGTCTTAGAATGACCAAAGTCCACAAAAAAAGAGTGCACAAGCGGCCTCTAAAAGTGGGGGACTTTGTGTTGCGAAAAATGGAGGCAACTGGTAGGGCCAATGAGCAAGGAAAGTTGACTCCTAATTGGGAAGGCCCCTACCGGATCTATGAGGAAGTTAGAGGCGGCACCTACCGCCTGGAGACACCAGACGGTAGGCAGTTAGCCAGAACTTGGAATGTGGATAACTTGAAAAAGTACCACTTCTGAGATTTTGTGTAAATTATTGTAAATAAAGTATATCAATGAAAGTAACTTTGTTTGCAAACGTATTTACTTGCTTTCTGTATATGTGAACCGTCTGTGCAATTCGCAAACGGGTGTGTATAATTTTTTCTACATATGCTTCCACGTGAGCAATATTAAGCTAAGTCCAAGGACCAAGCGGCTAGATCGTTCCTTTTTTACCAAACTCAGGAGGCCAATGGCTAGATATTACAGATAAGTGCCTACTCCAACAGTAGGCACCCAGCGACACCCCATCCGGGTGAATTCGTCGAGGAGAGCATCTCCTATTTGGGTGGTACATTGCTCTATAAACGAAAATACAAGCGGCCAAACAGAGTGTCTAAATTAAGATAACTCAACCGTTTGAAAGATTAATTGAAGCCTTGGCAACTTGTCTCCCGCCTGTTTTAATTCAGCCAGAGACCGTTGACTTGGTTGGATTAAACCGTCTGTTGCCTAAAGGTACCACAGACGGCTAATATAATAATGTAAGCCTAACCTTAGCGGCCAAGTCGCTTTTTTTTAAAGTACCTATACACGGTCTATGCCCGTCTGTCTAATATTTAACTAACTGGCCAAAACTGGTTTACAAGGTAAATCAGAACCGGTATTTTTCATAATGATCCCGGATGTCTGGTAGACGGATGTCTGCTCAGTTTAAAATTCGACAATAATCAACCAAGCATACATCCGTCCAGGGGCAAGTATATCTAGGACATCCGGATGACCGCATGGAAACAACTACTTGGCAAAAATTAGCAAAAAATGCAACATGCGAAAATTCAACGGAATTGTAAAGAATTAGAAATAAACTCGCAAAACCGACATAGTTGGCAAATAATCATTAATCAAACCCGACCAGAAGCCCGGGAGAAAATTGTTAACCGGATGCACATCCGGGTGAAAAGAAAGAGTATTGTTTAGATTACAAAGATACACGACGCGCAGGTCGGATAAGGGAATAAAAATAAGAAAGCTTAAGCCTGAGGAGGCGGGCGAGGCGCGTCTGTGGCGGCTGGTTCTGAGGCAGGATTCTCCTGATTTTCAACTTGGTTCCCCTCATCCCCATCAGAGCCCGTATCGGCTTGCATGGCCTCAACCTCCTTCTTTGCCCACTACTCATACGGCTCGGGCTCCGGCTTGTTCTCCTCTTTGGCCAGAATGGCAAGATCTGCATATTTGTAGGCCAGCTCCCAGATGGCGTACTCTGTCTCTAGATGCACAAAGAACCAAGCAATTTTCATGCGGTTCTCACAGTCTTGCTCATTCTCCTCGATGAGCCGACTCTGCTCAGCATGAAGAGTGGTCTCAAAATTTTTGCTGGCAGTAGCCGCCTCCTTCTTCAAGCGTTCATTTTCAGCTTTGAGGGAGGGGCTCTCTTTCTTGGTGCCCTTCAATGATTCGAGAGCCTCCTCCGCCTTCTTAAGCTCATCTTCAAAAATTTTGTACGCCTCCTGAAGATTGAAGAGTTTGGCGTTGGTCTCATCGAGGGTCTGAAGCCGTTTGATGGAGTCCGCCTGTTGCATGATTTGACTTTTAGTTTCAAGTTCGTGCACTGTCATGGAATATTGAGCAACGTTATGGGTCTCAGACGCCTCTCTTTTGACCCGTCTTACCTCCTCTTGCTTCCTGGCATAGGCCCTTTTCAGCCCCTCCATGCGCAGCATTGATTGCATGACCACAACCGGGATTAGAAGTTAGTAAAAAAAAAAAAAAAAAAAAAAGGAGAGAGGAAATAGGTAAACTCATACCTCAGCCAGGCCAGCCAGGACCTGGTCGGCGTTAAAGACACCATCCTTGGGATCGCCTCCTTCTCCTCCTTGGGGATGGCCTTCAGCATGGCCCGGGAGTATTATTGTACGTCCGGCCACCGGGGGGAGAGATCTGCACCAGAAAGAGACGGTGAGAAAGCTACATACGCTCCTCCAATAGATTGCCGGATGCCAAAAGAATCTTTTGGCTGGAGCTGAGAGTGTGACTTAACCCGCATGGGTCTGCCAAGCACTAGAGAGTGGAAGGGATCTGCCGTACCTTGGGACACAATAGCTATAGGTGTCTCTACTCCCGTAGTTTTGGGAGCCTTAGAGGCATCCGGTTGCCAGGTGATGAGATCGAATCCCATGCCGGTGTTTTTGACGCTCTAGCCCCCAATAGTCACGCGGCTCGGGGCCGCTTGGGCAGACGCCTTTTGAGACTTGCTGGGGGCAGCAACTTCCCCCCGGCCTTGGCCTGATCAACTTTGTGAGCAATCGAGGCGCCTTGCTTCCATCCTGAGTAAAAATCAAGGTCTTTACAGTCATTCGGTGTAAATTAATATTGATGAGTGCCTGAAAAGAGTGAGACAGGCGTTTTTACCTGGTTTTTAGCCGCCTGTGCAGCTTTCTTCTTTTCTGCATTTTCTTTGCGGATGTCTGCGGCGGATCTTACGGGGGTTTTGCTTTCTGGCAACATCCTTAAAGCAAAAAGAAACCGCCTAATTAGACCATTATGCCAAAATTTCATAAGTGACAAAGGCGACATAAAATGTGCCGGATGCATTCGAAGCATACATTTCTTGAACTGGTGCTCAACCCACATGCGGATAAGAAGGCCTCATCACACAAAAACTCATGTTTGGGTACCCAATTCTTGGTTACGCTTATTAATTTGTCGGTTGAGAGGGCGATGGTAGTAAGTTAAAAAAACCCCGCCTCTATTATTCTTTCATAGTCCTCATCTTGGACTTGGGGCAATTTACACTTTTGCCCTAGCAGACTCGGCTTCCGGTTGTATACCCCAAGCTCGGAGTTCTGTTGCTTTGTTGAGGCAGAGACGAGGTAGAAGCGATTTTCCCAGTCTGACCACTTATAGGTACTTAGGGTAGGTAGTCAGGGTATACCATGCCCTCCACCCGCCTGGACTTTGGCTTAAGTAATGCATGTAGGCAAAGGCCTCCCAACTGGGATGGAGGCTCTGCATTTCACAGGCGATGATGTAGCCTAAGATGTTAACCCAAGAGTTGGGGGTTAACTGCCACACGCCTAGGCCATACCCTCTTAGGATGGCCTTTATTGTGTTTTGTAGAGGAAAGCGGAGACCAGCTAGAAAGGCCGCCTCATAGCAGCCAAAATATCCGTTCGCATTGCGCTGGTTGTCTTCCCAAGCTATGGTACGTGCTCATCTCTGGCGGTACCCGGATGGTATAACCCGGCCCTAAAGGCCGCTTGTAGATAAAGGTTGCCAGATGCTTTTCCATATTGGCCCTGTCTCTGGCTGAGACTTGAATCCTGAGGGGATCACCCCTATTATTCCAAGTTGGCCTCTCTTCTTCTTCGCTATCTAGAACCGGTGTAAGATAGCTGCTGCTACTGTTTTGCTCAGATCGAGACCTAGAGGCGACCTCACTGTTGTCTCCTTCGTTGGAGGGCTCTCCTTTCTCAGCTTTAGAGATAGAGGCGACTTCTTCACTGCCTCCGCTATCAAACCCCGGAATTCCATCGTTGGGAGTGCCAGGGGTACCTCCCGTAGATTCCCTTGTCATCTCAGTCTGATCCATCTCAGGCGGACCTTCTTCGGAGCTTTCTCCTCTATACTCCGGGTCTATAGCCGTCTTTTTAGTTCGAGCCATAGTGTCTTGCACAGACACGGAGATGGTCGGATTGGGAGATTGACAAGGGGAATCCCAGTACCCAAAGGCGGCTCCCCCAGTCCTAGACTCAGCCGTACCGGGGGACCGGTTGTCCTCTAAATCGTGGTGTGTCGTGTGTGTATTTAGTGAATCCATTTACGTGTGTATTTAGTGAATCCATTTACTTTTATACAAGAAAAAGAAGATAAGGCACAAACAAAAATGCATGAAAGAGCTGAGGGAGGTAGAGACGGTACCTTAGAAGTAAGCTGGAAGCAACAAAGTGTTGACCGGCTGAAGTAGCAGCTGGGAATCAGATGATGGCTTGCTAGGGGCTCAGGCGCTTGACCGGATGTACCTCTCTGAAAGCAACTGAATTTGCTTGGCTGTACTCAAGCGATTAATGAAGCTTGAGTTAAGTGATGCACAGATGGTATGTGCTTTTAGAAATAATGAAGAGATTGCTTGCAAACTCCTCAGGTGGTTTTCTAAGAAGCTGTGCTGTCTGCCAAATCAAAAATGTATTACCAGATGTGGTTAAATGTGAGAGCAGGCAGGGTTTTCACTCTAATTCTCTCTGGAAGCCGGCTGAGTCTCTCTCTTTCCGAACTTTGGAAAATGACGAAATGAGGGGGGGTGAACGGCTATATAAAGGAGGGTAATGTAAAGGGTCACCAAGGTAAACTACCCTAGAAGAAGAACGGTTATTGCCGTTAGCCAATGATTGAGTGACAAGTGTCATAGATGCCACGTGGCCTACCACGTCACATTTGTGAGGGGCAAATGATTAGGGTAAAAATACCCTATGCCACGTGGCCCAATCCGAGTGTGACACGTGGCATCTTCAGAGTGGTTCATAAGGACCAATCTCCTATGGACACGTGGCACATGCTTTCAGATCCTATAAATAGGAAGATGTTTCCCTATTGGAAATCATTCACAATTAATACCAACCAACTGAGCACATTAAGTGCAGATCATTTACTCTCACTCTCGTAATTCGAGAAGAGCATTTACTCCCGCATTTATTACAGAGTCCATCCCGGTTCTAACTTGATCGTTGGAGGCGGAACTCCCCCATCTGGAGTCTCCGTTGTTTTGCAGGTACAGACGTCCGGATTCCAGTCTTGGTGTTGTAACTCTCCCGAAGGACACAGAAAACCCCGAAACAAAGTTGATGTATTAATTAGTTGGTCTATGAATAGTCTTGATATTTGATAAATTATTTGATTCTTAATGTCTATATGTATTAATGATGTGTTACATGAAAGAATTGAATGTGGTTGTTAATTTTAATTGCAGATTTACACAATTTAAATAAATCGTGTTAAAATATGTATGGTGGTAACACCAGTGTTGAAATTATGCAGATTGTGTATGCAAAATTAGTAAAATAAAATACTACGTAAATTTAAAAGTATTTTATTAAAAAAACAGCGAAAAAGTCAAAAATGAATTTTGGAATGAAATTTGAAGAAAAAAGTTACTGCAAATAAAGTTAAGAAAATTTACCTTTAATTCCTCCCTAAAATTCAATATCACTATTGTTTCTTGAAGTTTATATAGATCTTGATCTAATAGTAATAATTTATGGGTTTTTCTGAGTTATGCTCTTCAAGTTATTTATTTTCTAAGGTGTGCCCATGCTTTTTTAAAGTTACAAGCTATGCCGTCCACCTCATGTTATTTTATCAACAATAACCTTTAACAGCTACAATAGTTAATAGATGTTAAGTGACGTTATTAATTTTGTTATAATTATTAATAAAATAAAATTATTATTATTATTATTATTATTATTATTATTATTATTTTCATTATTATAAATTAAAATCAAAGGCTTTACATAATAGTGGGAAGCCGAGAAACAATGTGGGCCCCCACTCCTTTAGCTATAGCAAAACTAATCCTAACAAAAATGTGGGTTGTTGCTCGAGCCCAAATATCTTAGGCCTTAGAAAACTTCTGAACCCGTTTAACCAAAGCAACGACATCCGTCTCTAATTCTCCCAATGAAGAAAAGGAGAAAGGAAGAAAACCATACCCAATTTCCTCACAATTAGCCTAATACTTAGCATGCTTACGACGAGCCGCATCTATCACCACCCGACCGGGTATAAAATTTGACATCGCAGACTGCGTCAAGGGCAATGATCCAGTTAGATCAACGCACACATCGAGCCCCCTATCCTAAGAGTAAAGAAACATACCCGTTGGATGGATTAGTTTGTCCGCCCCATCGCACAACCTATTATCAACCTATTTTCATGTAAAAATCCTAGAATGACGGTGTTTAATGCCTACATTACTAGCACAAGACACAACATGGTCTCTAAAGGCGGGCAACAGGCCGGGCCAGCCATGGCGGCGGGTTGTGCCGTGTCGGCACGCCAGCACAGTCCCGGCGTCCAGTGTCATGCCTCCATTTCCACCAAGCCAGCCCACGGCACGGAGGCCAGCTCACGTGGCTGGCACGTTTGAGCTTCGACTTTGTTCTTTTTTTTTTTTTTAAATGATTATATTATTTTTTTAAAAATAAATTAAGTTTAATATTTATATATATATTATATATATATATATATATATATATACGGGGCGTGCTCGAACGGGCTGTCACGCGGGCCAAGGGGCAGGCTTGTGCTGGAAAATTGCAACTGTTGTTCGTGGCACGGCCCACGGCACACTAGGCGACCACCGTGCCAGGCTAGGCCAGCTGACAGGCCGTGCCGTGCCTCGTCGAACTTTGTGCTGTGCCGGGCTGCCCACAGGACAACCCGACCCGTGCCCACCTTTAATGGTCTCCATAGATATCACCAACGAAAACCCTGGAGCAAGCAGAGCATGGCCTCGACGCAGTATACAAGGGGACACCCAACCGGTAACATAACACACACCAATAAGTTTTGTAGTTCGTAGTCTGACCTAAACCTGAAATTAGGACTGTCCTGAGCCAATCAGAAGTACGATCTCCCTGTTGAGATTTCCACAAAGCCATTTGTCGAGGAGATAATAAAAAAAAGGGGATTTAACATTTTTTTAGTAACGTGTGTGAAATATAAATCTGCCAATTTTTTCATGAGTTTAGGGCCAGCAATCTCATGAATATATATTATTATTATTATTATTATTATTATTATTATTATTATTATTATTTAATAAAAAAACCCACCCACACAGTCTTCACCTCCCCTTCCCCCCAATCCCGGCGGCAAGCCTCCCACAGTCCCACATTACCGGCCGAGCAACCTCCTCCCTTTCCCCCTTACCCCGACCCTCCCCCTTCCTCCATCGTGCCACCCAGCCAAACCCTAACCCCTGAAATTCCACCCTTCCCCTTCCCCCACTGCGAAACCAACCCATAAAACCTTACCTGAACAATATTCGCGGCAAAATACTTAATGACACATAAATTGATGCATTTTATGACACGCAAAGCGAGGCAATTACTTTGTATTTTTGCCGATTCCGTGCTCATTAAGGACTAAAATGACCCCCAAACCTCAACGGAACATTTTCCGACACGCAAAACGAGAAAAAAAATTAATTAACTGACTACTAATGGAAACCGTTAAGTGGTACCAAAAGCTATTATTTTAGAATTTGATTGGTAATAAAATAAAAATAAATTTTAGATAGGTACCAAAAATCAAAGTATGGTCTTTTCGTGATACCAATAGTCAAAATTTCCTTCACTGCTCTTTCAAAGTATGGTCCCTATTGTTGGCACATTCACTGCTCTTTGGACTTTGATGTTTCCGATATGAGTACTAATTTAAGACACTAGCTCTCAAACAATGCTCCTTCGACAACGTGAACTGCTCTTAAGATGCCGCATTTTCTGAACGTTGTTGATATTTCTTTGTATGAAAAAAAATGGTGTCACAATTGACAATGTAAAAGGTTTGAGCTCAACAAATTTATGGGTTTTGCTTCTTCGCCATTGATTTGTGCTTTTGGGCACATGAATTTAAGTGGACCCATTTGGGGGTTTTGTGACTTTTGTGTTGGTTGAAGTTTGAAAGAGAAATGTTATGACATTTAACTGTAAGGTTGTTTGATTAGTCGTCTAAAAATGAGGTTTGGTGTTGAAAAAGGAATTCAATAGGGTTTGTAGTTGCTTCCTCCATTGATATGCTCTTAGAAGTTCAAAAGTATAAAAGTTAAGTATAGGGTTACATAAGATAATCCCAAAAAAGTTTGGCTACTATTAAGAAAAAGCAAAAACAAAGGGTTACCATTGAGAATTTTCCCTTAAACAATAATGTTGTTGATATATTGTATTATTTATTCTACAATGGACTGTAAATGCAAAGCTTGTAGGAGATACCGTGGTTTGTTTTGTTCGATTAATGGATAACATGACATGTTTTAAGTTGCGCTTAATTGATTATTGTATTGTGTTTATATAACATGATTTAGGAATTAAATATGGCATAATTTCTCTATTCATTAATTATTGTATCGGTCTCCCAATATGGGCGTTAAATTATTGTGCATAGTGTTTGTATAATGTGTACGAGTTGTACTGTATTTTAGGATTAATTGTTTGTTTGGTGCATAATTTGTTTTTTTTTTTCATTTGTTTTGTAAAAGTGATATATTTGATTGTTAGGTTTTTTTCTTTATTGTTAGATGATCATATTGTATCATAAGTTGAAGCCAAGAATAAAAAGAAATAATGGAGGAAGGAGGCGTTGAAAAGAAAAGGAAACATGAAGCAGAGATAATAATCAACTATTTATGATTTGTAAGAATGTCAATATACTTCTTTTTTTTTTTTTGAATAGATGTCAATATACTTCATTATGGTGTATCAACTATCTATATATTAACGTGGTATTCAAAGTGTGTGATAACTAGAAATCATGTTAAGAAGTTGTCCTTAATATTTTCAATGATGATGATCTAAGCCTTAATAATAGAGGTAAAATATCTTGTAAATATCTTTGAATATTATGTAACTCAAATTTGCAAAAAGAAAATCACAAAAGCAGTTCCTTCTTACCCACTTTCCACTCTATCCTTTTAACATTCTTCTCAAAATTCTCTCCATCTCTTCTTCCCTCCTCATTTTCTTGTCTATCTTATATTTTTACTTTCTTGTTCCTACTTACCACCTCCTTCTAACACTTGTTTTATGGGTAGAACATTCGAGTAATTCTAATATGTCATACCTTCTTATTTACTTTGATAAGTGCTCGAAGGCAATCTCAAGACTCAAGAGGAAAAACATTGAACCCTTAAATTTATTTTTATGGTTTTACAAATTTTAGAATATCTTCATAAAATACTTTTTATCTTTGAAGATTCTTTTTTTAGCACTATAACATGTATTAAAGAGTTAGAATACCGTAACACCAAAAGGTATAGTAAAACAAATGATGAAAGCTTATCCATAAATAAGCAATGTAATTTTGTGTCAACATTGATAAAACAAATAACAAAAAAAAAAAAAGTC
Source organism: Chenopodium quinoa (assembly GCF_001683475.1). Taxonomy (NCBI): domain Eukaryota; kingdom Viridiplantae; phylum Streptophyta; class Magnoliopsida; order Caryophyllales; family Amaranthaceae; genus Chenopodium; species Chenopodium quinoa. Next base: position 6,094,220 of record NW_018743252.1, on the reverse strand, counting down.
ACTAGTTACACTTTCTTAAACTTAAAGTTTATCATTAATTTAATTGTCATTTTTAGAATATAATTTTTCTTACCTACTTATAATAAATTTAATTTATAATAAATTAATAACATGTTATAATAAAAATGGATCCCTCGAGATACTCATCTAACAATGAATGGTAGCATAAAAAAGTCTTGATTTAATGCAAGTGTTATTAATTTTATACTTATCCCTTGCTTTCTCTACTACCTTATTCCCTTTCCCTCAAACTGTTTCTACCACTCGGGCCTTTTACGATTTTTGCAAATTTAAAAGTCATTTCGTACGTCTCTCTATTTCTTCATCACTTTTGAATTGACCTCCTTTAGTGCTCTCTATCTGTTTCTCCCATCTTAACTAATACAATATCTCTATCTCCATCTACCCTTTCTGGTCCCTCATCCCGTCATCCGCTCTCTTTTCCTTACCCCTATTTCTCCTAGTTTTTCTCACCCTTTCACTTTTCTATTATGGTCATGAAATTTAGCTCATTCTACACTTCTTGCTCCCTCTCTCCCTCACACTTCATCATGACTTTTTTTTTTATTTTTATTTTTTTAACTACCTGTTATTTATCTTATATGGTCATATGTAATTGAGAAATTCGTTAATTAATAGTTTATTTTTTTGTCTTGTCATAAAAAAGATATTTAATTCTATAATGATCTTCAACAAGAGAGTATGGCTAATAATTTTCTTAATTTGTTTTTTTAATAAAATGTGAGAATTATTGTATTTAACTATGGCATTATTTTAAAATCTTTTGTTCTTAATTTGAGAAGTATCTTCTTCTAAATTTGTGAAATTAATTAGTTAGCTAATGATGATTTTCGTCTATACATGGTTAACAATTTGTTTTATTTTTGTAACAAGGGGCATATTAACATTTCATGTAAACATAATTTCTTCCTCTCCTTACTTATATAATATTCCTTAGAGATAATTGTTTAGTAAATAGGGGCGAGCAAAATTTCCAAGTACTTGGAGTTGAAAGCGGCTTGTTTGAAATCGGAATTACATTTGCTAGTTCCAATTCTGGGTAATTAAATTGAAAACTAGTTCCAACTAGTTTCAATTCTAGTTCCCAATTTTTCAGAATCGGAACCGATAGGGTAGCCAGTTACCCAAAAAATAATAATTTTAAATATGATCTAAATCACAAAAATGTGTTATAGTTAGTAAAAAAAAATCATTATTAAAGCTTTAAAAAATAAAGCTTAATGCATATAGAAATATAAGTAATAGAAGCTTAAATTAAAATTGAAATAAACCAAAACAAATATTATAATTTGTGTTACATTATACTACTGTTGTGTTGTCGAAGTGCACACAATTAAACCTTATTCACTTTAACAAATAGGTAGGGCAAGTAAGCGTCGATCCCACGAGGAAAGTAAGTCTAAAGTAACAAGTCACCAGATCCAAATTCTACGAAGAGTAACACGACTTTTTTTTTTGGGGGGGGTCGATATGAGAAATCTAATCTAAATTAACTAAAGGAACAATCAATAAAAGGAGTCTAACTAAAGAACAAACAATCAATGGAGAAAACACTCACTAAATAATCAGATTCTAATCATGTAACTTCATAGAAGTATTGACACATTAATTAATATTCAAGGAACAACTTGACTTATAGAACTAGTTCCTCTGTTTTCCCTTATTAATAGTTAGTTCCAGTATGATCTTCCCTAACCCTAATAACCAAAAAATAACCCCTATACTACCAACAAGGAATTTAACCTGATGATAAAATTAAGAACTAGAAAAACATCAAGTCAAGACAACCACAACACTTCGGAACTTAGGTGATTTAGCCTTGATCAGGAATTACTTTTTAATTAATAGAGTGGAATGTCCTCCTCTACAATTGGTTGATAATTCATTAATGTTCCCAAGCAATTACGGGCTAAGTAGTATTAATTAGCAAAAGAAATCAGACCCAAACAATAGTTGCGCACCTACTTATAAAAATTCATCATTCATGTGAACAAAACAATAATTCAAGAATTAATATTCCAAAATATTAACTAATTATCATTAAAACCAAACTAACTTGTATCGAATACTAGTTACATGGCCTCCTCTAACTAGTAATGAGCATAAAGAACTTCTCAATCATGTTAAAGAAGAAAAACTTTTGGAGAAAAACATGTCGAGTTCCTCTAGGCAGTTCCTTCTAAACGGGAGCACAAGTGAAAGATGAGAGATGAAGAATGGATAGAACGGATGCCTTGAACGTCGAATAACTCTGAGGTTTAATAGAGTTACGATAGAATTATTCCCCAAGTAAAATCCTTAAAAATATGGAAGATATTTCTAAGATAAAGAAAGTAGTTAGATAAAATCTAGGAAATTCTATCTTTTGCCAAATCTTTTCCTAAATGATAGATCTTCTTTTTATTAAATATATCTTCCTTCTAGCTGTAAATATTCAAGAATTATTCTCCAAGTAACCAAATATCATGTTGCAATGAATCTGGACAATTCTCGGAGTGCTAGTAAGTTCCTTTGCGTATGCGTTAGTCTTCTAGTTCCTCCAAAGGAGCTCATCATATGTTCATTTGTATTTGACATTAGCTCCTTTATTCGGTTCATCATTTCATCATCCAAAATGGCTTAATAACCTATAAAAACACATAATAAGGAAATAAATCATAAAATACCAAAAACATAAATAAAAGCACTAAAATGCTTAAGTAACTAACCTAAAATCTAAGGAACATGACTATAAAATAGTGTCATAAATGACACTCATCAACTACCTCCATTTTTTTAGTTGACACGTTTTGTCTTTAGCATTATTTATACAGCCCCTTTAACCGTATTTTGTGCTTTATACGTAATGAAAAATATAGTCACGTGGGATCTTGTTAGATTCGTCACGATATATATTTTCAAAAAATCTATTTTTCAATATTTTTTCTTATCATTAATTAAAAATATTAATGATTTAATTTGTGCATTAGCAAGCGTGACTAAAGAAATGTGTCAACAAAAAAGAAACGGAGGAAATATAACTTGACCCGACCGACTCGACCCGAAAACGAGTACAAGAACTGAAATATAATAAGAAAAACCCTTGTAAGGATTTTTTCAAGCATCATCCTCGAGGTCCTCCAACAACCATGTTTTGTAAGATGCAGTTGGAACATCATCTTCGAGAACCGGAAGTGCTGGGAGCATTCTTGCAAATTGCCATACACGCGATGATGCTATAAGAGCTTGCACATTACCAATAACATAGGTAGTGCAAGGTAACACTGGAAGCTCATGGAGTTCAAGGTCATTGAAGTTGGCCTACTTGCCTCAAACATCTCCAAGGAAGGTAGAAAGTGACGCGACACAATCCTGGAAGTTGAACCCCTCAACGCCTTCTAGTACTAATTGTTATGGAACTTATATTAAGAAATGAAGTAACCCATTCCACATATGCTTCGCAAAAAGATTTGACCATGCACCGTCATTACAACATTGACGGAATATAGGGAAAAAACCTCTCTCCCGAATGTGTCGGGTTTGGTAAGGAATTCAAGTAGGTGGCCTAGACAGCTTGAATTTCTCACATAGCCAAAGTTGAAGCACAATTAGACATCCTTTGACAAAATCCCTTGGGTTTTGCTTCAAATGGTCAAGCCCCATCATGAGCTCGCCCAGGATGAGAGGCCCTAAACGGTTCCCTAACTCAATTTGTGACAGCAAAGAAAGGCAACGAACATGGCAAGAAAATAATGATTCTTGAGTAAGACAAGGCCAAGCAATAAAAGGATACAAGCTCTCTCTTGACACCTTTGGAAATTTTCATTGGTAGTAAATCCCCAATGAGATAAAGAGAAAGTTTCAAGAAAATTCTCTAGCATCAAAATATCAAGCAGGCGATAATTGCTTACCAAGTTGCATGGTATGCCTAGTAAATCCCTCATAACTGCATCAGTTCCCCTTGGGTCAACAAGAGTAACCACACGGTCTCGTTTGGGAAGACCTAATAAACCCTCCACTTCTTCTAGGAGAGGGATCATTTCTGTCTCTCCGAAACAAAAACATGGCGTTCTTCATCCCAAAATTCAACAGCAGCATGAATCATATCATACGGAGGTTGAATAGATAGAAGAGGGGTGATGGTTTTGGTAAAGACACTAGTATAAGAAGAAAGACGAGGTGGAGAAATATTTTCTACCACCTCTTTCAATTGGAGCTTTCTAGCTCCACTTATTTCATTAATTTCTTGATACACTTCATTCATTTTTTTAGGAAAAAGATGAGGAAAGGAGTAAGAATAGGAAAGGAAGGAGAAAGATGGAGAAAGGATGGTATAGTGTGAAAGTGAATGAACCACACTTTATATAAGGGGGGTGGTGATAATGGTTCCAAAGAGAAGGAGCTGAAAGAGTTTGCTATTCCCAAACTCAGTACAAACTACCTGATATTTTTGCATCTAAAATCCATAGATTATGTTCTGTTCTTTCAAGAATAAATGTTTCTATTCTTCAACTTCATGCGACAAGGGATTTTGATCTTTGCCTTAGAGGATCCAATAAACATCCATCTAAATTTAGACATATGGGAGTTTTCTTCTAAAACCACTATTTAATTAGTACAAGGATAAGCCAGTTTTTCAACTGCACCCAAGCCAACATTTACGTTGCAATTGAGTGAGAATTTCACTCTCTTTTAAGCCAGTTTTTCAACTACACCCAAGCCAACATATATGTTTCAATTAAGTGAGAATTTCACTCTCTTTTTAAGCCATTTTTTCAACTGCACCTAAGCCAACATTTGTGTTGCAGTTGAGTGAGAATCTCTCTCTTTTTAAGCCAGTATTTCAACTACACCTAAGCCAACGTTTAAGTTGCATTAATTAAAAATAAAAATGAAAAACGTGCATTAAAATTTTGTGTCTTTTCTCTAACATTGGTTATCGTTTTATTTAAACTCAATCAATGTGGGGCAATCTGTAGACACCAAATTTTGATCCTACTATTGTGATTATTTATTATCATTATTATTAATATCATTAATATTATAGTTTATTATTTTTATTTTTATTATTGTTATTTTTTCACCAATAATTATTATTTGCTATCGTTTTTTAATTATGTGGTAATAACACAGTATATGCTAAATTTTTTTTATAAACTTAATGACAATATTTAAGCTATTTAAAAACGAAAAAAACACGAATAATAATAATAATTTCTATTCATAATTTTCGAAATTCATGTTACAATTTGTACTTCTAAACTACTAAATTACAAAATATTGAAGTACAGCTACACCACATACATTTTTACCCTGCTCCACCGAAGTAATTTTGGGCTTCACTTGTTAATTAATAAGTAAATTAATGCGGCTATTAGGAGGACCGCTAACCCCACAATGTATATAAAGTACACCCATATCATCCTCATGCCTTCTTCGAAGGTGAAGACAGGTTGATCTTCTTGGTTATTTTGGAATATGGTGGCCGAATTAATGGTGGTTTTGCTTGTTTTTTTTTCGGGTAAGGAGTGAGATAGAAGGAGATAAGAAATAAGTGGTGCGTGGAGATTTGGATAAGGGTAATCTTCTTTTTATAATAAAAAGTGTGTATATTATACCGTATTTTTATATGTATATGTATATGTATGACAATCGTATACTATAAAAGTATGACATTTTGTCTCGCCAAGGAAATGTGTTATTTTTTTATTGAACTATAAACAAGCATTGTTTAACCCTTTAGAGTATGATAAGTGTATTAGTATTTTCATTTAGAGTGTTAGAGTATTTTTTTATCTAGTAATTTTTATGACCTATGCACAATACTCAATTTTGATCCGCTTACCTATAAAGTCAACTACTCTAAAGACTAATGCCCAACAAAGGTAGGGAAATGACAAACATTTTTTTTCCTACAATAAAGATTGTCACACCTAAAAAAGTATTACACGTCATAGTGCTGAAAGGACCTCCATTGATGTACACTTTTTACCACTACAAGCCGCCGGCTAATATGATACTTTTTTTTTCGCGGTTAATATCGGATCCGATAAATATCAATTCGGATTGATTGTATCAATAACTGTGTATCACTGAGAAGCGTGCATGAGGATAGGAGTAAAAAGGGGTGATAAATGTATAAGTGTAGTACGTAGTGGAATAAAGAGCACAGTAGCTCATTTGTGGAGTTTGGAGTGCATAGTGGAATGAGAGCACAGTAGCTCATTTGTGGATTTTGTAACGAACTAATTCTGAACATCTTGCATGATGAATATATCCTTGAAGAGGCTTGTTTCATGGATCATGTCCCCTATTTGTGAGATATTTTCGTTTTTTCAGTTTTTACATATTGTTTTAATCTAGTTTTGTATCTCTTGTCAAATTTTTAATATATAATTGTCAATAGTGAAATAATATGACCGTGATAAATGTAAATTTATGTTTTATTAGAATATGACAGGATAAAAATTTACACTTTTAAGATTGTCCGATTAAGGAAATAATTTTTACCCTTGACCACGTCAACTTTATGTTGCATGACTTTACATATTATACTTTACCTTTAACCACGTTAACTTTATGTTGTATGACTTTACATAGTATACTTTACCCTTGACCACGTCAACTTTATGTTGTATGACTTTACATAGTATATATGTAAGGTAATTTACATTATTTTATACCCCACCTTTGTCAGAAAGGGTCATTATTTTTCATTGTTTACTTTTGCTTTATAAGATTTTTTGGTATGATTGGATGTCCTTATGTAAATTTATATGTACAATCTAATAAGGGTAAAAGTTAATACATGTCAAGGTATAAGCCCTAAAAATATTCTGTTTGGCCCTACTAGTATTGTAAATTTGTAACCTTATACCTTTGAGTAAATTTCAGAGCTGATTTCTTAGGGAGATGTTTTGTTTCAGTACCTTAGTGAGTGTAATGAATTATGAGGTTTATGAATAATCACTTAGGTAGTTTAGGTACTTTGTCATGTGCATACCACGTGAGTATTTTTTGAGTTTTGACATGACAAGGTTATGTATTTTTCTTTTTGTAATACCATGGCATTTTAGAACTTTCTTACTATATGATTATTAGAGTTTAATTTAGTTACGGTTTTCTTTATTTTATCAGTTTGAGTTTCTTAAATCAGATTAGTTAGTTTGTTACATATAAAATAAAAGAATTTAATAAAAAGATTTTCATTATTACCAAAATCTAGATATTTACAATTTAAACCCTTTATTTATCTTTTATTTATTTTTTTTATTTACAAATGAACCCTTTTATTTTCCTGTAAATACCCCCCCCCTAATTTTCTCATTTCAACACACCAAAAAAATCCTACAAAACCTCTCTCTAAAAATTCTCTCTAAAAATCCTTCTCTAATCTTTTGCTTTAGCTAAAATCTCCCTAATTTAGCTTTATTTTAAGTTATTAGTTTATAAAAAAGCATCATCTAGTTTTAACTACTATTTCTATTTTTATTTAAGTATTGTTATTACCTCTAATCCCTATAAAAAAAACCACAAAAAATATTTTTCTTTAAGTTTAAGTATTATTGTTATCTTTGTTTAAACAAAAAAAATTACTTTAATTGCTCAAGCATTCCTAGTCCATATTAAAAAACCAAAAAAAAAAAGGTTTAGTTCTCAAGATCTAGCTTTATTTTTCAAGAATTAATTCAAGTATCTTTTTCTTAACAAAAGATCCAAAAAAAAAGTTCATTAGCTTATTTTGACTTAATATCTCAAAAGCTCCAAGAAATATCACTTAGCCTTCTCTTAATTCACTTTAATTAAGGAGTTCTCATCTTTTAATCTTGGTAAGCCAAAGGTGTTATCAAAAAATAGCTACATCTAGCTCAAGGTATTGTTTTCCTTCCTTTCTTAATTTCCTTAATTATTGTTATTATGCTAACTTTTTGGGGTAAAAAAAACCCCCCTATGCCACGTGGACCAATAGTAAGCTGACACGTGTCAGCCCAAGAAAGGCCCAATGGAATCCAATCGGATGCTGACACGTGGCATTGAACCCTAATAGGGGAGCAGATCTTCATCTACTATAAATGTAGGAAACTCCTCATTTATTAGGCATTCATAAACACTCATAAATACAAAACACAAAAACCGAACAATATTAATTGCCGAATCTCTCTGAATCAGAGAGAAAACCCATTTACTTTCCGCACTTTTACACATCCAGAAACTTTCTAACTTGATCGTCGGAGGCGGAACTCTACCCAACCGGAATTTCGTGGTTTTGCAGGTACAGACGGTCGACGCGCATTCCTAGAATTGTAACTCTCCCGCAGGATACTAAAAAAACCCCGAAACATTTGGTGCCGTCTGTGGGATAGTACTTTTGAGATGGCATCCAATACTGTACCGCCTAGTGAGGGCAAATGGCCAACGGCCGAGCCTGAGGTCCATACGGACCAAGATAGTGGTGACGACTATGAGGTCGACACCTATGTGGCCCCAGACGGGTCATTTTGAATAAGGCGCACCCGTTCTAAAGAAACAAGGGAACGGGGCGAAGACAAAGCTAGTCCCAACAACCCAGCCGGCAAGCCTGCAGGGCAACCCCAGGCGGCAAGCCTGCTGGGCAACCCCAGGCGGGGGAGGGCACAACCCTCGTCACCAGAGACGAGCTCATGAAATTCATGACGAGTTTCAAGGGGGAAATCAAAGACATAATCAAGAAGTCAACTGGCTCAAACAAGGGTCAGTCGGCCAAGAAGCCTTCTCCCTCCGGGAAGAAGCACCTCAAATACCGGGTGCCTACTCCTCACCCTAAACCAAAGGGGACGGATGGGCCCCTGATTGACCTCTCCAAACTTCGTTTCCCTAAATAAGGGCAAAGGAAGGTCATCCGGCAAGTTTAGCCGAATGGGTCAAAAAAGACTTACATTGACGCCCGGATGTTCATCCAGGAGAAGAGAAGTCAACAAATGTCTGAGTCGGCCTCAACGTCAACGTATCAATGAAGTATTCGGAGACAAACCGAGAGAGTCAGTCACATGGCATGTCTGCACGTACTGGCCCTCAGATCATTCAGCCGGCTCCGTATGTGCCCCAACAGCCATACATGCCGTATGGATCACCACACATGCAACCGGCCCTCTTCAGGAGTCCGGCGGCACAGTAGGTCTAGCCTATGGAATGGCAGCTCCGGCTGGTAAACCTTGGGGAACAGCCGTTGGTGTTTTCTAGGGAGATAACCGAGGCGGCTCAGCCGGCCAAGGTTAAGAACGTGTTGGTCGGTACCTATGACGGTACCACCAACCCGGAAGATCACCTAATGGCTTACACCAACCTCATGTACCAACAGGGGTTGGAAGATGTCGCCTGGTGCCGATGCTTCCCAGCAACATTGAAGGGCATATCCCAACGACGGTTTGGAAATCTGCCAGCCGGGTGCATCAACAACTTTAAGATGCTTGCATACCTGTTCGCATCCAACTTCTCCATGAACATCCCTGTCAATCTGATGAGAATGTCTGACGAAGTTGCATACACAGACTTCTTCAAGGGTCTGAAGGACGGGTCGACCTTTAAGTTCGACCTGGTCCGCAAGAGGGTTGCTACCCTCCAAGAGGCGCTGATGGAAGCCGAAGCCTATATACAGGCGACGGAGCTCTGTGCCATCAAGCACTCGTCGGAACCCAGGAGGTCCGACCGGAAAGAAAGCCAGCCTGCTCAGCCGGCCAAAAAAGAAGAAAGCAAGAAAAGAAAAGAAGTCTGGGCGGCGGATCGTCCCAGAAGAAACAGAGAAAGTTGAAGTCGTACGTCCCCAAGTACGAGTTCAACCAGGACTGCTCCTCCATCCTCGTGGAGATTAAAGACCGATTAACAATTGAAAAACTGGCAGCAATGAAGAGTTCCATCAAGAACCGAGACAAGAGCAAGTACTGTCAGTTACGTGAGGATGTCGACCATGACACCAATGGTTGCTATAGCTTTAGGCGGTTGTTGGACCGTCTGGCTGATGAGGGAGCTTTGAAGTCATACCTGGTAAAGTCTTAGTGTACTCCCAAAACCAATAATGGACAACCGTCGAAGAAGCCGGTTGTGAGCTCTGACACTGATGAAGAGCACATCTTCACCATAGCAGGCGGCTTCGCGAGCGGTGGTCCTACCATCCGGGGTACCAAGGACAACATCCGGAAGCTATCCAACCCAGTGGATGAGGGCTAGGCGTCGAAAGACACCTTCCCTGAGGTCTTCATCTCTGAGAAGGATCGGGGCAGCCTCATAATGACCCAATTGTCATCGAATGCAAGGTTGCCAACCAACGGGTGGGCAGATCCTCATCGATACTGGGAGCTCGTCTGACCTGATCAGCTATCAGTGCTTGACAAAGCTTAAGTACAAGCCTAGCAGTATGTACAAGGCTTCTCACCCCGTAGTCGGTTTTGGGGGAGGAGTAGTGCATCTGGTGGGGAGGATTGACCTACCCATCCGGCTAGGAGAGAAGGGGGAAGGACGACAAATGGTCGTCAAGTTCTTGGTGGTTGAGGAATTGACCGCCTACAATCTCATTCTGGGCCGTCCAACCCTTAACGAGTCCAAGGCAGTCATCATTCCATTGCTCATGCCGATCAAGTTTAAGAGGGATGATGGGTCACTGGGTTCCCTGAACGGGGATCAAAAGACGACTAGGGAGTGCTACCTCTCAGACGTCAAGCCGATTGCGACCGCAGCCGGCCAAGGCGAGGAGCCCATTGACCTCGATGATTTCAAGGAAGTCGCGCCTGCTCCCAAAGCAGCCGACAAAAAGAGAAAGGCGGACCACCTGGTCGCCGTAAAAAAATAGAAGCAATAACAACCACTGATCAGGGAACGATCAGAGGATCTCCGTCTCCAGCCGGCTGGTGATACTATTGATATTATTCTAGATGACAGCCGTCGGAAAGAACCGTAAAAGTGGGGACGGTTGCTTTTGCAAAGTTGGGTGCAGACTTGCACCAACTGTTGAAGGAATTCAAAGACATCTTTGCCTTTGAAGTGGAAGAGATGTCAGGCGTCAGCCCGGATCTTGCTGTCCACAAACTTGTTGTGGATCCAAAAAAGAAGCCTGTTAGGCAAAAGAAAAGGAACCACGGTAAGGAAAGATCTTAGGCGGCAGCCGACGAGGTCAAGAAGCTACTGGATGCCAGGTTCATTCGACAATTCTACTACCCGGATTGGGTAGCCAATGTCGTCCTTGTCAAAAAGCCGAATGGGACCTGGCGGATGTGTGTCGATTACACAGTTCTGAACAAGGCATGTCCAAAGGATAGCTATCCATTTCCAAAGATCGACAGTCTAGTCGACTCTACAGCTGGTCATGCCTTGATGAGCTTCATGGATGCCTACTCAGGCTTCCATCAGATACCCTAGTGGAAAAAAGATCAAGAAAAGACGACATTCGTCACTGATCAAGGGTTGTTCTGCTATACGAAGATGCTGTTTGGGTTGAAGAATGCGCCTGCTACCTTCCAACGGATGATTAATACGATTTTCATTAATCAAATTGGGAGGAATGTAGAGGAGTACATTGATGACATGATAGTCAAATCCAAGCTGCAGACGGATCACCTTGCTGATCTCCAAGAAACCTTCACCACCCTTAGGCGGCATAAGGTCATGCTTAATCCCAAAAAGTGTGTCTTTGGTGTTGAGTCTGGGAAGTTTCTCGGATTCTTGATTGATCAAAGGGGAATATAGGCCAATCCGGAAAAAGTGCAGGTGGTTATTGACATGAAGTCACCCGGCACTGTCAAAGAAGTCCAAAAGCTCACCGGTTGTCTGGTGGCATTGGGGAGATTCCTCAGCCGGTCAGGTGACAAGTGCCTCTACTTCTTCTAGGCAATTAAGAAGAAGACTAGATTTGAATGGGGGGAGAATGCTGAGGCGGCATTCTAGAAATTGAAGGAGCACCTCCACTCTTTGCCACGGCTGGTCAGCCCTCTAGCAGGAGAGGTTCTCTACATGTATTTGGCCGTCTTAGATCATGCCCTTAGTGCCGTTCTCCTAGCTGAGAGAGACGACATTCAGCTCCCGGTCTATTTCATTAGCCATGTTCTCCGGAATGCTGAGCTGCGATACCCCTTGGTTGAAAAATTTGGCCTTGCTTTGTTCATGGCAGTCAAGAAGTTAAAGCCATACTTCTTGGCACATCCGGTGTGGTCTACACAGACTAACCACTCAAGCGGCTAATGACAACCTTGGAGTCATCCGGCAGAATGCTCAAGTGGGCTATTGAATTGCAAAGTCTGGAAATTTCTTTCGAACCTAGAAAGGCAGTGAAGGGTCAGGCGTTTGTCGACTTTATTGTTGAAATGACAAGACCGGCTCAGCCAGACAATGTTGATCAGGTTTGGAAGTTATATGTAGACGGTAGCTCTACTATGAATGACTGTGGTGTAGGCGTAATTTGCAAGTCTCCGGAAGGGGACAAATATAAATATGCAATACGGTTCAAGTTCCAAGCCTCAAATAATGAGGCGGAGCATGAGGCCCTGCTAGCCGATATACGCATGTGTAAGGCGGCAGGGGCAAGAAAAGTTGACGCTTGCTCAGATTCTCAACTGATCGTTAGCCAGTATCATGGTGACTATGAGGCCACCCATCCGGCAATGATCAAGTACTTGCAGGCGGTCAAAGATGAGGCCGGGACACTTGACGAATTTCATCTAAGTCAGGTGCCCAGGTCAGAGAAAAATTAGGCGGATGCCTTGTCCAAGATGGCATCATCTGCCACTTGTGATACGCCTATGTCAGTCTTTTGGGAAGTCATGGAAAAAAGAAGTATTGAACATGATCCCATTGGAGTTCTTGACCGAAGCTCTACCTGGATGGACCCCATCCTAGATTACTTGGTAGACGACACCTTGCCGGATGCTCCTTCAGAAGCGGCAGCATTGAAAAAGCGAGCTTTAAGCTTTGAGATCTACAAGGGGGAGCTCTTCAAAAAGGGTTACCTCCAGCCGTTGCTGAAGTGTGTTACCCTTAAAAGGGGCAAAGAGGTTCTAGAGGATTTGCACTCGGGCTTTTGTGTATCACATATAGGCGGCATAACTCTAGCAAAAAGGGCCAGACGATAGGGCTACTTTTGGCGTACTCTTGAGGCAGACGCCATGGAAATGGTGAAAAAGTGTGACAAGCGCCAGAGATTTGGTCGGCTCATACACCGTCCGGCTACAGACCTGACGGCTATCTACAGCCTGGTTCCATTTGCAAAATGGGGCATGGACATCTTAGGTCCATATACACCTGCCACAGGCGGGCGGAGGTACATCCTTGTGGCTGTAGATTACTTCACCAAATGGATTGAGGCAGAGGCGGTCAAGGGAATTAAGATAAAGGATGTCATTTCCTTCATCTGGAGAAGCATCATCACCCGGTTTGGGGTTCCTATGTCTATGGTGTTTGACAATGGCCCTCAGTTTGAAACGCTTACCCTCAAGAGATGGTTGGGAGATCAAGGGATCTCACATTACTTTGCATCCGTTGGCCGCCCCCAAGCAAACGGCCAAGTCGAAGCCTTCAACAAGCTCATCTTAGACGGCATAAAGAGGAAAATTGAAAGGGTTGGCGGTCTATGGGAAGATGAGTTGCCTCATGTCCTATTGGCTATCAGAACAACTGAAAAAGGGGCAACCGGTGAAACCCCGTTTCTCATGACATACGACACTGAAGCCGTCTTGCCAATTGAACTTTATGAGCCAACACTCCGAGTCATGCTGTATGATGAAGAGGCAAATTGGGAGGCCATGCGTCTAGCATCGAATTCACTCTCGGAGCGCAGGGGCAATGCCGCCTTGCGTCATGAGATATACCGTCTGAGAATGACGAGGGCCTACAACAAAAGAGTACACAAACGGTCCTTCAAAGTGGGGGACTTTGTGCTACGAAAAATGGAGGCAACCGGTAGGGCAAATGAACACTAGTAGAAAAATTGAAATAGGCACCCCCCCTTTAGCACCGGTTCGTGAAAACCGGTGCCAAAACAAATGGGCGGGATTGAAAAATTCAGTGTTAGCACCGGTTCCAACCAAACCGATGCCAAATCATATAATTAGCACCGTTTCAAACCGGTGCCAATTTAAAAAAAAGAAAATAAAAAAAAAGTATGGAATAGAGTTGGCACCGGTTCGCCTTAAACCGGTGCCAACTATGATATTTAGCACTGGTTTAAACCGGTGTCATTTAAAAAACAAAAAACCGGGCGAAATAAAAAAAAAAAAAATCGGGTATTCATTTCTCTGCTTCTTCTTCTTTTTTCTTTCCCCCCTGCATTTCATTTTCGTTAACCCTAACTCTCGTTTTCGCCCTTCTCTTAGCTTCGACCACCTTTCTCCATATTTCTCCTCCATTACGTGTGCTCGTAGTTCTCCATTGAAGCGCATTCTGAGCTTTGTCCATATCACTCCTCCGCTACGCGTACTATTAATTCTCCATTGAAGCGGATTCGAGCTTTCTCACCTTCATTGAAGCAGCTTCGAGGTAAAAATTTGTTTTTGTCCTTTTTAGATTATCGATTTCAGTTTTCGCAATCTAGGGTTTGTCGTTTATTTGATTTTCGAATATAGGGTTAGTTCTTGTAAAGTAGGGTTAGTTTACTACTGCAACCCTCTTAATTTCGATTTGGGTTCTCTAGGTTTTTGTTGTTGAAGAAGTGTTAATCAAATACTCCTATGTGTCGGGTTTAATAGTCATGTTGATAGTGTAATTTGAATTAGGCATATGATTATTGAATCCCAAATGAGGGAGTTTATTTAATGGAAGAACTTGTATATGTTTTTGCTTTCAGTTGGCTTCAATGTCGGCCGAGCTATGTTCAAAGCAATGACCCTACTTAACTCTAAAGATTAAACTTCATATTAAATTTTAAACCTTTTAGTTTCATGTAAAATGCTGTTACATGTCATTGTTAGATTGTTCTGAACGGCTTAATATTAAAATACATAACATTGGTATATTAAAATTAAAAGTTAAAAATTGACGCCTTAATTTTGAATTACATTACTGTATATATTTAGCTTTGCCACTGATGTTTTATACCTCTATATTGGTACTTAACTCTATGCTCATGGTTGTTCAGCTGAATATTGTGGAGGGTAAGATGTAGTATTTGTTTGATGAGACGGGTAGACGCTATCTTGATGCATTTTTCGGGATTGTGATTGTGTCTTGTGGCCACTGCCACCCTGATATATTGAATGCTGTAATAGAGCAAAGTAAACTTCTTCAGCATGCGACAACTATATATTTGCACCATGCCATAGCTCACTTTGCAGAGGCTTTGGCATCGAAAATGCCTGGAAATCTAAAGGTTGCTTCTCATAACCTATATTGTCCCACTTTAACCCTTGCAAAGTTATGTTGCTTATTGTTTTAATTTGACATGTCTCACTAATCTGATCATCATCTCTCATTACTTGCACTCTAGGCAGTTTGTAGTTAGTTGTTAATTTTGTTATAGATATTATTTACTAGTACTATGTAGCATCTGACTCATAATTTTACTAGTTGATATCAAGGTTTTCCTCAAAATTGATGAACCGAATCCTATGTTTTAGTATATGACTTGATTGTTAATGTACAATATGCTTTCAATTCTTACAAATTTTGTTAACAATGCCTTCTGCATTCATTATTAACAAGAAAAAATCAGCTGAACAATTTGTTCATGGCTTAGAAAACCTTTTTATCAATAGAAAAAAAAAGAAAAATTGTTCATGGCTCAGGAAACATATCCTAAATTTTATGAAGCTGTTTCTCCATAGTTGTGCATGACTTTTCACAACATAGCCTTTAACATCAACTTGATTTGAGATTTCATATATCAGTTATTCAAATTTTTTATTTACTTTAATTTCTCATTTGGTTTAGAATATAAAGTTATGTTCTTCAATTCGTTGCTTCATTATTGTGTTGTAATGTTCCAAGATATATCATGATCCCCTACACAGGTCTACATACCATCTTCCCCTTTACTGTTTTTAGATATTAAACTCTCAAGTGAGCAAGAACTTGAAGTGAGGGTATGGCATTTCTGGCTCATCAATGTAAACTTTAAATGCAGGATGTCTATTTCGTCAATTCTGGGACAGAAGCAAATGAATTGGCTACGCTGATGACAAAGCTTTATACTGGTAATCATGGCATGATTTCATTGAGAAATGCCTACCATGGTGGAAGTAGTAATACCATTGGATTGACGGCTTTAAATACATGGAAATACTCAATACCACAGGTTCTTTTCCATGATAATCCTATAAGTACTCATTCTTATTATCGTAATATTATATCATGTGAGGTCTCATCAAGGTTTTTGGTTCATAGTTAATTGGTTTCATAGTTGGGTATGATCTTCTGTTTCCTGCTATAGAGTAACTTTAGATTGCATGTGATGCATTGACAAATCTACTAAGGATTTTAAAATCCTGCTTTAGTGATTGGTATACATTTCAAAATTGTCTGCCCCTCCTTGCCTTCTTTGGCCATGTGTAGACTAAAGCCAAAGTCCTTATTGCTTCATTTTCTGGTTTTCTTCCTGATTATCTTGGACCTAAAGTTTATTTCTTCTAAGACTGAGATTTGACAAAATGTAACCTATCATCTAGCTTCTAATCGTGTACACTAGTCTGATTTTTCTAATGACATAAAGGGCCAGGTTTCTTGTTATATTCATAAACATATGGAATTATCTAGCTTTATTAGTAACTTTTATGCCTATATATGGACATCGTATGATGTGTTTTGTTTTGATTTTTTTTTTTTTTTTTTTTTTTATTGGACATCGAATGATAGTTGATAAGGCTTTTTTGGTAAGATATGTTACAGTCTAGGATATTGAATCTATGGAATGTCTAGGATATTGAATCTATTGAATGTCTGTGCATATGCAGGGTGATATTCATCATGTGATCAATCCAGATCCCTACCGTGGTGTTTTTCGTTCAGATTATTGATAACAAAATAATTGATTATAAGGTCATAAATTATGATGATTAAGAATGTCTTGACTTTTGAGATTAATATACATGGCTTGATATTAATCAAACGTCTGACTTTGAAATAGGTCTTTCTGCTACAATGGAAGTCCGCATAGTCTACTTTGATATCATGAGACCATGAGACCAGCAGAACAGCAGTAGCAGTGCAGAACCAGGACAACAGTACTAGTGCAGACAGAAGACACACAGCAGCCAGAAACCTTGGACACTTCAAATTTTTTTTTGGACGAAAATTGTAGTATTTTAGCCTTTTTTAATGAAAAAAATGTAACTTTATATATATGTTAATGTTTCTATAACAATTTAAGTGGAAAAAATGCAAAAAAAAAAAAAAATTTATTTTTTTCGGGTATTTCTGGCATCGGTTTGGACCAGAACCGGTGCCAAAAGTTTTTTAATTTTTTTTTGAGACTATAGGCACCGGTTTAAAGCAATAACCGGTGCCTAAAGTGGGGTTTTTTTGCACCGGTTCTAACTCAAAACCGATGCCAATAGTATTGAAAATAGAAATAAAATTGGCGCCATGTAGTTGACTATAGGCATCGGTTTTAAGCATGTAGTTGGCACCGGTTAACCGGTGCCAAAGCATGTAGTTGGCACCGGTTAACCGGTGCCAAATCATGTAGTTAGCACCGGTTAACCGGTGCTAAATGCTTTAGTTGGCACCGGTTTTGAACCGGTGCCAAATTTTCATGGATTTGGCATCTCCCAAACGGTTCAAAACCAGTGCTAGAGGGGGGGTTTGAACCAGTGCCTTTTTACCATTTTCGTCTAGTGGAAGAAGTCAGAGGTGGCACCTACCGCATGAAAACACCAGACGGCAGGCAGCTAGCCAGAACCTGGAATGTAGATAACTTGAAAAGGTACTACTTCTAAGGATTTGTAAATATTTTGTAAATAGAGTTTATTAATGAAAGAGTACTTTATTTTCAATTATCTTTTGTATAAAGTCCCGTATGTGCAATGCACAGCCGGACAACTACCAAGTCCCATATGTGCAATGCACAACCGGGCAACCGTTTGCTCTAATTGAGTAGAAGGCTTAGTACCGAACTTAGTTATTCAAAAGGCCAATGGCCAACATGTTTTAAACCGCCTACTCTATCATGAATAGGCATCCGGCGACGCCCATTTTGGTGAATTCGCCGAAGAGAACATCTCCCTTCCGGGTAGTACATTGTTCTACAGGTCATAAACTCAAACGGCTTTAACCGGTTAGGTTAAAGATAACCCATGGCCGTTCGAATGACCTATCGAAATCAAGATACACCCGGTCATTGCCTCAAGGCAATACAGACGGTGAATTAAATCTTGGTCTGCAGCCGGCTTTTGCCAAAAAGCAGTACAACCGGCTTCTATTTCCATAAGCAAGGTCAAAACCTTGTCGCTTAATCCGCAATTGGTTGAAATGCATACGTCAGGCCACAAGCCGCCTGCATACCAACCAACGGCATTGACGGATACCCAAGGGGTAATCCGCAGCCAGTTAAACGAGTATCCTAGGTTGTGTTTAGTCGGCACAACCGGCAGATACAACTTAGAAATGATTCTGTTTTGTAAGCAGTCAAGGACCGCCTATTTATTCATCCGGATGCTTATATGGACGGTTGCTTGCTTAGAGTTGGATTAACTACAAGCAAACAACCATCCAGGGGCAGACATAACCATTGCATCCTGGCTACCACATGTATTAATTCAAATTGCGAAAATTGCAAAATTGCAAAAAAATTGGAGCAAATAGTAGCAAAGCAAAACCGACACAGTCGGCACACACACACACACACACACATATAAATTCAGATTCAAATATCAGCCGGACCCTTGTCATGGGAAAAATATACAAAAGTACGCGACACACATGTGGGATGAAAGCAGGAGTAAAAAATGATAAGCTACTGCTGTTGCTGTTCTGACGGCTGGTCCTGACCGGCAAGAGGGGCTTTTTGAGTTTGCTGGGTTTGGGCTTCTCCTGCCTCACTCGGCGCATTCTCTTCCGCGTGCTCCCCCTCCTTGATGCCGACCCACTCTTCGAAGGGCGTCGGCTTCTTAGTCTTGAGAACTTGAGCGTCAAATACCTTGGTAGCGTATTTGTACCTCAAGTCGAAGAAAGCACAGTCGGTGTCCGGGTGGATCATGGACCATGCCACCTACATGCGCGCTTCGCAGTCGCGCTCGTTCTCGGTAACCGTCGGTCCTGCTCAGACGACACCTGGTCCACGTGCTCCTTCTTGGTCTTAACCAGCTCATCCTTCAGCCGGGTGACCGCAGCCTTCAGCCCCGTGTTCTCCTTGTCAGCTTTTCCCAAGGCTTTGGCGTCAGCCTTGAGTTGGTTAACTTGGAGTTCACAGTCGGCAACTTTTTTGTTGGTTGTATCAGCAGCAGCCGTGAGCTCCCGGATCAGCTCCTCCTGTTTCATCTCCCGGGCTTTAGTTTAGATTCAAGCATAAGGGAGTTATATTGACACACATCTATTAATTCGGTTGCCCGTCTCTGGGCATCCCTTACCTCCTCTTGCTTCTTATGCAAGGGAGTTTTCATCCCATCAACCCTCAACATCACCTGCAAAGTCAGTCGGAAAAGAAGAAATTACAACCGGTATATTAGGAAAATTGCACAAAAGTACCCCAACCGGTATATTAGCATAATTGCACAAAATTACCCTAACCGGTGTATTACCTCAGCCAGCAGTGAGTTGATGCGGTCAATGTTGACCTGGTTGATACCCGGTACCGCCTCCTTCTCGGACCGGGTGAGAGTCCTCAACATTCTCTTGGCATAATTTTGCATATCCGGCCAACGAGAAGAGGCATTTGCATCATGAGATATATTCGTTAAGTGTTGGGCATAAGCAGCGCCTATATTCAGCCGGCTGCCTGAAGAATCCCCTAACTAAGAAGCTTGGGACTTGACTCGAATAGGCCCAAGCGGCCGGGGGGGGGGGGGTCAAAGGTGAGATCCGTACCTTGGTTTTCAGGCTGAGGGGTGACACCACCCCCTGCCGCATTAGAGGTGGATGCAACATCAAGCACCAGGCTAGAGGGAACCTCAGGCTCCCTAGCTCCGGCCTCATCCGGTCCTGAGCCTAAGCCTAGATCACGCAGACTTTTGCCTGTGGACGTAGGCCTTTTAGGAGCCGGCTGTCTTCCGGTAGAGGCCCAGGTAGGGGCAGGCGGAACCCTCCGCCTTTTTGAAGATGGTTGGGTAGGCTCCTCTCCCGGTCTCTTCATTATGTTCCTTAGAGACCGAGGGACGTTTTGGCTCCCCGACTGAAAAACAAAGCAAAGCAACCGGTTAGTACTAAGATGGGTTCCAAGACATACATACGGTAAAAAGGTCAACCAATGCTTACCCCATCGCCTTTGGCCGCTAGTTAGGCCTTCTTTTTCTCAAGCTGCTCCTTCCTAATTTCAGCGGCTGACTTAGCCGACGTTTTTTTGGGAGGAGTCATCTTGAGTCCTTTCTCTGCAAAGAAAAAAAATGTGTTCGAGATCATTCAAACACCATACAAGCGGCATAATGCACCGGTTAAGCAATAAACCTACGTTGGCTCCCAAAGGTGCTAAGACCACAGGCGGAAAGGAACGCCTCGTCTTTGAACCAGTCCGGATGAGGGACCCAAAACTTGGGGACAATAACTTGTGTCCCATCATCCAGTGGAATAGCAGTCTTCTTAAAAAGGCCTAACTCCATTATTTGGTCTCAAGATCTCTCCGGTATCTTGGGGAGGGCGCATTTCTTTCCCAGTAGAGCCGAGTGCTTATTGTAACGGCGTAGCCGGTGGTTCACAGCCGGAGATGGGGAAGAGACCATATAAAACTTGCTCTTCCAGCTGGTCCATTTAGATGGCTTCTCCAAAGTCATCATGTACTCCGGATGCGTGGTCAATGTGTACCACGCATTCCAGCCACCTGGGGCACGGCTCAGATAGTGCATGTGCGCAAATGCCTCCAAGCTAGGCGTCACGTCCTGCATTTCGCAGGCGGCTATGAACCCCAAAATGTTCACCCAAGAGTTGGGTGTGAGCTGCCAGAAGCCAAGGTCGTAACCCCTTAGAATGGCTTTAATGGTGTTATGGAGGGGAAACCGAGGCCGACTTTGAATGCCGCCTCATAGCAGCCGAAGTAATTATCGGTGTGATCCAAGTCGTCATCCCAGACGACGGATGCATTTACAGGTGGAACGACGACCTCCCATCCAGCCCCTACCGGACGCTTCTCCAAAAATGCCGGGAGGGTCGCATTTAATGTCACAACGTCCCGGGCGCTCATGTGCGCCTCTGTTGGGTTATTTGCTAAAGGCCAGTTATATGCCTCCTCATCCTCTTGAGGGGCATCCGACTCCATTGTCGACTTTGTGGAGTCGAGGATTGTTGGACGGTTTCTTCACCGTCTAAGCTTCCGGACTCTTCAAGAATCCCATCTCCGGGCGTGCTAGGTACGCCCGGTTGGTCTAAAGGAGCATCATCAACCGGAGTTCCGGCTGAATCATCGGACTGGTACTCGGGGTCAAAAACTGTTTTCCTTGTCCGAGCCATTATATCTTGCACATGAATAGAGACGGTCGGATTCGTAGAAGAATAAGGGTGGTCCAAACACCCCCAGATGGGATCCCCAGTCTTAGACTCAGCCGTATCCGGTGAACGGTTGAAAACTGCCCTAGGCTGTGCCGTGTGTGTGTTGGGTGAGTCCATTATTCTCTAACATCCTATACAGTCGGGAAAAGCTCAAAAAAGTTGCAAGAGGTAGAGACGGTACCTTGAAGTTGTGAAGAAGCTTGCTAGTAGACGGATCTTTGAGTTGTTGCTTGAAGATACCCCAAACGGTGCCCAAATGTATCCCTTTGAAGAGCAACTGAAATTTTGCAAGAAGACAACTGAAAATTGCTTGAAGATACCCCAGATGGTATAAGACTGGCTGTGGGTCTATTGAGAGCAGATTATGAAGAAAGTTGCTTAAAGATGCCCCAGACGGTATGGGACCGGCTGTGGGCCTATGGAATGCAGCTTTTGAAGATTGCTCAAAGATACCCTAGACAGCATAAGACCGGCTGTGGGCCTATTGAAAGCAATTATGAAGAAAATTGCTCAAAGATACCTCAGACAGTATAAGACCGTTTGTGGGTCTATTGAAAGCAATTTGAGAAGAAAATTGCTCAAAGATGATGGTATAAGACCGGTTGTGGCTCTACTGAAATCAAGAAGAGAAAATTGACTAAGTTAGATGGTACCTTAGTGAGTTGATCAAAGAAGCGCTCTACCGGTATTCGGACGTATCTGAATCAACGAAGCTGGTTGAACGCAAGAGCACCCGGTGTTAGAGCTTTTTTCTCTCAAAGAAATTTTTGTGAAAATTTGCGAAGTATGGAATGAGAGGAGGAAGCCTCCCATTTATAGGAGGGGGGCAGAAGGCGAACCGTCACCTTCCCCTCCAATTCAAATTCGAAATTCGAATTCAAAAAAAAAAATGGAGGGAAGGAGACGAACCGTCACCTTCCCAGAATGTGACACATGTCACAGGTGCCACATGGCAAGCCACGTCACACCTGTGAGGGGAAAATGTTTGGGGTAAAAAAACCCTATGCCACGTGGACCAATAGTAAGCTGACACGTGTCAGTCCTAGAAAGGCCCAATGGAATCCAATCGGATGCTGACACGTGCCATTGAACCCTAATAGGGGAGCAGATCTTCATCTGCTATAAATAGAGGAAACTCCTCATTTATTGGGCATTCAGAAATACTCATAAATACAAAACACAAAAACCAAGCAATATTAATTGCAAAATCTCTCTGAATCAGAGAGAAAACCCATTTACTTTCCGCACTTTTACACATCCGGAAACTTTCTAACTTGATCGTCGGAGGAAGAACTCCACCCAACCGGAGTTTCGTGGTTTTGCAGGTACAAACGGTCGGCGCGCATTCCCAGAATTGTAACTCTCCCGCAGGCCACTTAAAAAACCCCGAAACACTAACTAATGTGTTTGTTTCCATGTGATGTTACCAGTAGGAGTGATGGCGATATTAGGTGCTAAATTAGCTCTAAATGTTTAATTACTCCATATTAGAAAACCAAGCCTACTGGTGTGGTGATAGGATATGGAAAAAAGGTGGTTTAATTGCATTTGCATTTTATTTTTGTCTAATGTATTAAAATATAAAGTGTTAATGCATTCATGTGTTTGTCTAAATATATATTAAGCATAATTTCCTTGTTAAGGTGAGTTTAAGGACCTAAGGAAGTAAGGGTTTATGTAAAGAATGTTCAAGGATAAGGAGTGACTTATGTTTAGGGTAAAAAATACCCTAGCCACGTGGCGCAATGGGCTGGCGACACGTGGCACCTCGCCATTGGTCAATAGGGCCCCAATCCCCTGTTGACACGTGTCCTTGGTACCCTCTATGAAGAACTTGTTTGCCCTACTATAAATAGTGGGGCACACCCCATTAATGGGGTATTCATAAATACAAACACATTTACCGAGCAATATTAATTGCGGAATTCTCCCAATCAGCGAGAAGTATTTTACCTATTCCGTACTCTTTCCCTCCTGTACGTATACTGACTTGATCGTCGGAGGCGAAGCTCCTACCAACCGGAGTCTTCGTTATCTTGCAGGTACAGGCGTCCGACAGCTCAATCTTGGAATTGTAACTCTCCCGCAGGACACATTAAAAAACCCCCAAACATTTGGCGCCGTCTGTGGGGAGGGTAATTCTAAGATGACTTCTGATACTGTACCAACGATTCTGGACAAACGGCCCCTGGCCGAACCGGAGGCCTATACGGACCACGAAAGTGGTGATGATTATGAAATCAACACCTATGTGGCCGCAGACGGGTCCTTTAGGACAAAACACACCCGTTCCAAAGAAGTGAAGGAACGAGGTGAGAGCCAAGATGCTCCCAACAACACAACCGTTACGCCGGTTGGGGAAGCCCAGGCAACAGCAGGATCTGCTCTTGTCACGAGAAACGAACTCATGACTTTCATGATTAGTTTCAAAGGCGAAATAAAGAACCTCATCCGGTCAGCTACCCCCCAAAAGGGTCATCCGGCCAAGAAGTCTTCATCATCCGGGAAGAAGGCTCTGAAAGATCGCGTGCCCACTCCCCATCCTAAACCCAAGGCGGGGGAGGGGCCCCAGATCGACTTAAATAGGCTCCGTTTTCCTCAAATAGAGCCCAGAAAAGCCATCCGGCACGTAAAGCCGGATGGATCCAAGAAATCCTTCTCTGATGCCCGGACGTTTCTTCAGGAGAAGAGAAATCAACAACTGTCTGCGTCGGCTTCAACGTCGACCTTTCCTGACAGCCTCCGAAGTGTCTCCGTCAGATGCTCGGAGACAGACCAAGCGGGTCAGTCTCGCGAACCTTCTGCGCGATCTGGCCCCAAAGTGATCCAGCCGGGGCAATATGGACCTCCATATGTACCGGGTGGATCCCCCTTTTCCGCACCAGGCCTCTTCGGAGGTCATGTGCAGCAGCCGTTCCAACCCACGGATTGGCAGCTGCGCCTGCTCAATTTGGGAGAACAGCCAACGGCGTTTTTGCCAGAGATAACCCAGGCGGCACAACCGCCTAAGGTCAAGAATGTGTTGGTAGGTGCCTATGATGGCACCTCTAACCCGGAGGACCACCTAATGGCATATTCCAACCTCATGTATCTGCAGGGGTTGGACGACGTCGCCTGGTGTCGATGCTTCCCGGCTACCCTGAAGGGCATTGCCCAACGGTGGTTAAGTAATCTACCTGCCGGATGCATAAACAACTTCAGAACTTTGGCGTATTTATTCACGTCAAACTTCTCAATGAACATCCCTGCCAAAAAGACCAGCCTTGATCTTGGGGCAGTACAGCAAGGTGAGAAGGAAGGACTCCAGTCCTATGTCAGACGGTTCAACCTGATGAGAATTCAGATTCAAGGGATGTCTGACGAAGTTGCTTATACAGACTTCTTCAAAGGTCTGAAGGACGGGTCGAACACAGACTTCTTCAAAGGTCTGAAGGACGGGTCGACTTTCAAGTTCGACCTCGTCCGGAAAAGGGTTGCTATCCTCTAAGAGGCATTAATGGAAGTAGAAGCCTATATACAGGCGACGGAGCTTTGTGCTGTAAAGCAGCCGTCAGATTTCAAAAAATCTGACAAGAAAGATAACTGGCCGCAGCAGCCGGCAAAAAAGGAGGACAGAGAAAAGGAATCTGGGCGGCAGACCGGTCTGGTCAGCCGGCCCAGAAGGCAAGAAGAAAATCTGAACCGTACGTCCCAAAGTATGATTTCACAAAATACTACACCTCTATCCTCATGGAAATCAAGGACCGGTTGTCCCTCCAGAAATCGACCGCCATGAAAATCCCCGCCAATAGTTGGGATAAGAGCAAGTACTGCAAATACCACGAGGATGTTGGCGATGACACTAATAGCTGCTATAGCCTCAGGCGGCTGTTAGACCGTCTGGCTGACGAGGGAGCTCTAAAGTCTTACCTGCCAAAACCCAAGGGCAACCCCAAAACAAACAAGGGGCAGACGGCAAGAACCTGCCCTGCTAACTCTGAACCGGATGAAGAGACTGTCTTCACCATAGCAGGCGGTTTTTCCGGTGGAGGTCCAACCATCCGGGGAACGAAAGATAACATCAGGAAGCTGGTCAACTCAGTGGATGAGGTCCAGGCGTCAAAAGACACCTTTCCTGAGGTCCTTATTTTTGAAAGGACCGGGGCAAGGTCAGACGGCCTCACGATGACCCCATCGTCATCGAATGCAAGGTTGCTAACCAAAAGGTTGGCCGAATCTTAATAGATACCGGGAGCTCGTCTGACCTGATCAGCTATCAGTGCTTGACAAAGCTCAAGTACAAGCCCACCAGCATGCAGCAGGCGCCTCACCCCTTAGTTGGTTTTGGGGGAGGAGTCGTGCATCCGGTAGGGAGCATTGACCTTCCTATCCGGTTGGGTGAGAAGGGGCAAGGACGCCATATGGTTCTTAAGTTCTTAGTTGTGGAGGAACTGACCGCCTATAACATGATATTTGGCCGTCTGACCCTCAATGAATCTAAGGCTGTCATCATCCCGTCTCTCATGTTAGTCAAATTCGAGAAGGATGATGGCACAGTCGGTTCCTTAAACGGGGACCAGAAGACGGCTAGGGAGTGCTATCTCTCTGACGTCAAGCCAACTATGGGTACAGCCGGTCAAGGTGAGCCCATAGATATGGATAACTGCGATTCAGCAGTCCCGGCTCCAGGGGCAGCCGGTAAGAAAAGAAAGGCGGACCAACTGGCAACCGTCAAAAAAGAAAAGCAATAGCAATCACTTGCCGGAGAAAGGTCGGATGACTTTCGACCCCAACTGGCAGGGGAAAGCGTTGATGTCGTCTTGGACGACAGCCGGCCCGACAGAACCGTCAAGGTTGGGACGGTTGCTTTTGAAGCGCTGGGGGCAGATTTGCTCCAATTGCTAAAGGAATTCAAAGACATTTTTGCCTTTGAAGTGGAAGAGATGCCAGGCGTAAGCCCGGATCTAGTTGTCCACAAGCTCGCCGTGGATCTTAAAAAGAAGCCGGTTAGGCAAAAAAGAGAAATCATGGCGAGGAGAGATCTCAGGCGGCAGCCGCTGAGGTCAAGAAGCTGTTAGATGCTGGGTTCATTCAGCAATGCTACTACCCGGATTGGGTAGCAAACGTCGTCCTTGTTAAAAAGCCAAACGGAACCTGGTGGATGTGTGTAGACTACGCAGATTTGAATAGAGCATGCCCAAAGGACAGTTACCCGCTTCCACAGATCGACAGTCTAGTCGATTCTACAGCCGGTCATGCTTTGATGAGCTTCATGGACGCCTACTCAGGCTTCCATCAGATACCCCTCTGGAAAAAAGATCAAGAAAAGACGGCATTCTTCACTGATCAGGGGTTATTCTGTTACACTGTGATGCCGTTTGGGTTGAAGAATGCGCCTGATAGACAGGAATGCTACATTTCAGCGAATGATAAACACATTTTTCCTCCATCAGATAGACAGGAATGTAGAGGCGTATATCGATGACATGATAGTCAAATCCAAGCTACAAACGGATCACCTGACTGACCTCCGAGAAACATTCACTACACTCAGGTGGCACAAGGTCATGCTTAACCCTAAGAAGTGTGTCTTTGGTGTTGAGTCTGGGAAGTTCCTCGGATTTCTGATTGATCAAAGAGGAATTGAGGCTAATCCGGAAAAGGTACAGGCGGTAATCGACATGCGGTCACCTCGCACTGTACGAGAAGTCCAAAAGCTCACCGGTTTCCTGGCGGCATTGGGGAGATTCCTCAGCCGGTCTGGCGACAAATGCCTTTATTTCTTCCAAGTAATTAGGAAGAGGTCAAGGTTTGAATGGGGAGAAGAGACTGAGGCGACATTTTAGAAGCTCAAGCAAAATCTACACTCTTTGCCAAGACTAGTGAGTCCTCTGCCCCAGGAGGCTCTCTATATGTATCTAGCCGTCTCAGATCACTCTCTAAGCGCCGTTCTCCTTGCTGAGAGAGACGACAATCAGCTCCCGATGTATTTTATCAGTCATGTCCTTAGAAATGCCGAACTCCGGTACCCTATGATTGAAAATTTTGGGTTGGCCTTCTACAAAGCAGTCAAGCGGTTGAAGCCTTATTTCCTGGCTCATCCGGTAACTGTATACACTGATCAGCCACTCAAGCGCCCAATGACTACCATAGTGTCATCCGGTAGAATGATCAAGTGGGCTGTTGAAATGCAAAGCCTGGAAATAATCTTCGAACCCAGACGGGCAGTGAAAGGTCAGGCGTTTGCTGACTTCATTGTTGAGATGACTAGGCTGGTGCAACCAGAAAATCTTGATCAGGTCTGGAAGCTGTTTGTAGACGGTAGTTCTACAGCAACCGGTTGTGGTGAAGGTGTTATTTGCCAATCCCCGAAAAGGGATAAATTTGAATACGCGCTGCGGTTCAAGTTCCAGGCTTCAAATAACGAAGCAGAATACGAAGCCTTGCTAGCTGGCATGTGTATGTGTAAGGCAGCCGGGGCAAGGAAAGTTGACGCCTGCTCAGATTCTCAACTGATTGTTAGCCAATACCACGGTGACTACGAGGCCACCCATCCGGCTATGATCAAATATTTGCAGGCGGTCAGGGAAGAGGCTGCGTCACTTGATGAATTTCACTTGAGTCAAGTGCCGCGGTCTGAAAATAATCAGGCGGATGCACTCTTTAAATTGGCATCATCCGCCTCCTGTGATGCGCCGAGGACAGCCTTTTGGGAAGTCATGGATAAAAGAAGCATAGAGCATGATCCCATTGGAATTTTGGACCGAAGCGCCACCTGGATGGATCCCATCCGGGCGTATCTCACAGACGGCTCTTTGCCGGATGTCCCTTCAAAAGCAGCTGCGCTCAAGAAGCGAGCTCTGAGTTTTGTTATGCACCAAGGGGAACTTCTCCGGAAGGGATACTTACAGCTGTTTCTGAAGTGTGTAACCTCAGAAAGGGGAAAAGAAGTCCTGGAAGATCTACATGCAGGCTTTTGTGCCTCGCATATAGGCGGCAGAGCCCTTGCTAAAAGAACCAGGCGGCAAGGATATTTTTGGCCTACCCTTGAGGCGGATGCCATGGACCTGGTAAAGAGGTGTGACAAATGCCAACGGTTCGGCCGGCTGATTCATCGTCCGGCAACGGATCTCACAGCTATACGCAGTCCGGTCCCATTTGCAAAATGGGGGATGGACATCTTAGGACCCTACACGCTTGCATCAAGCGGTCGACGCTACATCTTGGGTAGCCGTAGACTAATTCACCAAATGGGTTGAAGCAGAGGCGGTCAAAGGGATAAAAACCAAGGATGTGATCTCCTTCATTTGGAGGAACATCATCACCCGGTTTAGGGTCCCCATGACAATGGTCTTTGACAATGCTCCTCAATTTGAGACGCCTGTGCTTAAGAGCTGGTTGGGGGATCAGGGCATCGCCCATTGCTTTGCGTCTGTAGGCAGGCCCCAGGCAAACGGACAAGTTGAGGCCTTCAATAAAATCATCTCAGACGGTGTTAAGAAGAAAGTTGAAAGAGCCGGTGGTCTATGGGCCAATGAACTGCCTCATGTTCTTTGGGCCATCAGAACAACTGAGATGGGGGCAACCGGGGAAACCCCGTTTCTTATGACATACGGCTCGGAAGCTGTTCTCCCTATTGAACATTATGAGCCAACTCTCCGTGTCATGTTATATGGTGAGGAGGCCAATTGGGAGGCCATGCATCTAGCCCTGGATGCTCTCCCTAAGCGAAGGGGCAACGCCGCCTTATGACAAGAGGTCTACCTTCTGAGAATGACTAGAGCCTACAACAGGCGGGTACACAAGTGGCCCTTGAAAGTAGGGGACTTTGTACTCCGCAAAATGGAAGCAACCGGTAGGGCGAATGAGCAGGGCAAGCTAACCCCAAATTGGGAGGGCCCCTACCGGATCTTCGAAGAAGTTAGAAATGGCACATACCGCCTGGAGACCCCAGACGATATGAAGTTGCCTAGAACTTGGAATGTAGACAACTTAAAAAAGTACTACTTCTGAGAATTGTACATCTGTTGTAATTACCGAATGACTAATGAGAAAAGTTAGTTTATTACATTGTTGTATATCTCTACCACGTCTTGTGCTTAACACAAGCGGCTTTCATCATTTAACTTTTTATATGCCATGTCTTGGGTAGTACCCAAGCGGCTTTTATCAAATAAATTTTCATGCGCCATGTCTTGAGCGCTACCCAAGCGGCACATCCGGTGACGCCCATACGGGTGAATTCGTTGAAGAGAGCATCTCCCTTATGGGTGGCAAATTGTTCTAGCGGTAAAAACTGAGGCGGATTTAATATCTGGAAACTAAGCCGATTAGTTCCGCCTGAATGATCCATCGCATCAAAGAATAGTTGGCTAAGCACTCTCAAAAGTACAGCCGGCTTTTTCTCTGAAAAGGAGTACCGATATAAGCTAGCCTCCAAAAAGGCATCCGGTACCACTAGCACACCTAAACCGCCGCCTGGCTCTTCTGAAGAGACAGACGCAGGGAAAACATAATACTAACTAAACCCTAGCAGAACAAAACCTGTGCGGTATTTAAAGACGCGATCCCAGCCGGGTTGCGTTCGTAAATTTCATTGGTCCCTATCTGGGGGCATACGAATAGCTGCCTGGCTAAGCTCAGCTCTACCAGACAACTATCCGGGGGGCAATATACCCAGCTACTCTCCGTCTCTGTTACACACGGCAATAATACTTGGAAAATTTTCTAAGCAAATTTAAAGTGCAAGTAGGGAGAAATCATTCAATAAAATCATTCAATAAAACTGGCACAGCCGGTAAGAAAATATTATCAATATTCGAAGTAAAAAACAATAGCAGAGTAAGCCAACTCATCCGGGGCTATTACAAGGTAATGCACGGCACGCAAGCCGGGAGGTCGTTGCTATTCTATCTGCACGGTCACCCGGTCAACTTGAGCCTGAGTCCCATCCAGATGAGCTGGGTCGGTGGTGGGAACGGAGCCAGGAACAACTTCATCCTCGACTGCCTCCTCGTGGCCAGCCGCCTCCTCCTGCATCCGCTTGGACTCCGCCTCAACCCACTGTTCATAGGGTTCAGGCCTTGGCTTGCCCTCCTCCTCAGCTAGAATGGCAAGATCTGCGTATTTGTAGGCGAGTTCCCAGACGTTGTAGTCTGTCCCTGGATGGATAATGGAGAACGCCCTCTTCATCCTGTTCTCGCAGTCTTGCTCATTCTCCTCAATGAGCCGGCTCTGTTCAGCTTTAAGGGTGGCCTGGAAGTTGCCCTGTGCAGCAGCCGCCTCTTTGACCAGGCGGTCATTTTCTTTTTGCAGGCGGGAGCTGGTCTTCTCCGCCCCATCCAGCCATTTGAGGGGCTCCTCATGCTCCTTAAGCTCCTTCTCAGCGTTGTTCAGCTCCGCCTTAAGATTGTCCAATTTGGTCTTGGACTCTGTGAGGGCTTTTTGGGAGGTTCTTGACCTGGTCCGCCTGTCGCATGATTATAAATTTAGTTTCTAAGTCATGCACAATCATTGAATATTCAGCAACGTTATGTGCGTCATCCGCATAACGTTTGGCTCTCCTTACCTCCTCTTGTTTGCGGATGTAGGCTTTTTTTAGCCCCTCCATGCGCAGCAGTGCCTGTAACAATACAACCAATATTAGTAGAAAAACCGGGTGCGCATGCTACAAATTAAATGTCGGGTGGGCACTCGTAAACTTACATCAGCCAGCTCGACCATTACACGGTCGGCATTGAAGGTGTTGATTTCAGGAATCGCCTCCTTCTCGTCCCGGGGGACGGCTTTCAGCATGGCCTGGGCATACTGAGTTGCATCCGGCCAGCGGGTGGAATTATTTGCACCAGAAACAGACGGTGAGAAAGCCGCATATGCTCCGCCTACAGATTGCCGGCTGATTAGAGAATCTCCCGGCTGAGACTGAGAATAAGACTTAACCCGCATGGGCAGGTTAAGAAACGTGAGGCTGAAGGGATTTGTACCTTGTTGTTGGAAGCCTCTCTGGCCTCCGGCAGAAGATGGACCGGTTGTGGTCCTTATTGGTGTGACCTCTTTCGAGGCCGTTTCAGCATTTGACCCGCCTGGGGTCTTTATTGTTTTACTGCCGGTAGTAACCCGGGCGGTAGAAGTGGTTTTCTGCACCTTAAGTGCAGGCTCCTCTACAGTCGTCCTTGGGCGAATCTGTTTTTGCAGGGAGCGAGGAGTTTTGCTCCCATCCTGAAACGAAGTCACAAACGGTCAGGTGAAGAAATAACCAAAACAGAAGAACAAACAAGTCAAGAAAGAGTCAGGATGTCTGAAGCCTTTCTAGCAGGCGTTTTTGCGGTGGGCAACATGTTCTTTGCTTCTTCTGCAAAACACAAATCAAATACATCCGGTCAAGATCAACACAAAGGCAAGCAGTCATTGCAATCAAAGGAAAATATGCATCCGGCATTAAACACGCCGGGTGTGGTTTAAACCTACGTCTTTCAAACATGTTGCTGAGCCCGCAGGCGGACAAAAAGGCCTCGTCCCTGAAAAACTCATGTTTGGGCACCCAGTTCCTGGGCACCCTTATTACCTCCTCGGTTGAGAGGTGGAAGGGACAAGTTCGAAAAATTGGGAATCCAGGATTGCCTCCCTGTCCCTTTCCGATACTGGGGGCAACCGACATTTCTGCCCCAGAAGTTCAGGTTTCCGGTTGTATGTCCGGAACTCCTTGTTTTCCTCATTTGTGGGAGCCTAGACCAAGTAGAAGCGGCTCTTCCAATCTGACCACTTTGACGGCTTGTCAAGCGTCATGAGATATTGAGGGTAGGTGGTCAAGGTGTATCAGGCCCTCCAGCCGCCTGGGCTCCTACTCAGATAGTGCATATGGGCAAACGCCTCCCATCCGGAGTTCAAATCCTGCATTTCGCAGGCGGTGATATACCCAAGAATATTCACCCAAGAGTTTGGGGTGAGTTGCCAGATTCCCAGGCCATACCCTCTTAGTATGGCCTTTATTGTGTCGTGAAGGGGAAGCGGAGCCCCGCCAAGAATGCCGCCTCGTAGCAGCCAAACCAGCCGTCTTCATAGCGCTGGTCATCCTCCCAAGCAATCGTTCCCCCTGCAGGCGGGACCACCATTTTATATCCTATGCCTAGAGGCTGTTTGAGGACGAAGTTAGCCAGATTATCCTGCATCATGGCCCTGTCCTTTGTGGAGACGGTGATCATTAAAGGATCACCTTTGGCTTGCAAGGAGGGTCTCTCCTCCTCCTCGTTATCAACGGATGGTGTTAGATAGCTAGAGTTGCTCTCTGCAGGACCGAGAGCAGAGCCGGAGGTAGAAGAGGAGGTCTCCTGAGAGGAGTTTCTTCGATCTACGGAGGCGGCTTCCTCACCGCCTCCCTGGTCAAGACCTAGGATTCCGTCGCTAGGGGTGCTGGGAATACCTCCAGGAGATCCTACGGCTGTCTCGTTAGGTGTCGTCTCATCAGGCGGCAACTCGTCAGAGCCACCACCTCTGTAGTTGGGGTCCATAGCTGTCTTCTTGGTTCTGGCCATTGTGTCCTGCATAGACACGGAGACGGTCGGATTAGGAGATAAACAAGGCAAATCCCAGAGGCTACAGCTGGTGTTTCCAGTCCTAGACTCAGCCGTACTAATAGACCGGCTGGTCTCATTATTATGTTCCGGATGGGGGTATAAAGGGTCCATCTAACTATGGGGCAAATAAGCGAGAAAGTAAACAAAAAATTCAAGCAAAAATACATGGAATAGCTTGAAAGAATAGAGGCGGTACCTAAAAAGAGAGAAGGAGAAAACCGCTTGATCGTGGAGATTTTTGTGGGGATGCTTGCAAAGACACAGGCGTCTCTTAAGCCGGTTGTGTTGTCTGAAGTACAGATCCAAATTTTGTTTGATTATCAAACCCCTCAGGCGATTGAAGACCGGATGATTGCACGGTGTTTATCTCACAAATACTCTCAAATGCCGGCTGCTCTCGAAAATCAGAAAATTCGCAAAGTTTGTAAATGAGGATTCGGGGAGTGGACTTGTCTATTTATAGGCCCCTCCTCAGAAGGCAAAGAGTCCCGACTCTTCACCTTCTGCTTCTCCCGCCTTTTCACTTGAAAAGCCAGAATCCAAGAGATTCAAAATATACATACATATATATATATATATATATATATATATATATATATATATATATATATATATATATATATATATATATATATATATATATATATATATATATATATATATATATATATATATATCACAGGTGCCACGTGGCACAGCCACGTCAGCACTTGTGAGGGGCAAATGTTTAGGGTAAAAATTACCCTAGCCACGTGGCCCAATGGGCTGGCAACACGTGGCACCTCGCCATTGGTCAACAGGGCCCCAATTCCCTGTTGACACGTGTCCTTGGTATCCTCCATGGGGAACTTGTTTTCCCTACTATAAATAGTGGGGCAAACCCCATTAATATTGTATTCATAAATACAAACACATTTACCGAGCAATATTAATTGCGGAATTCTCCCAATCAGCGAGAAGTATTTTACCTATTCCGTACTCTTTCCCTCCTATACGTATACTAACTTGATCGTCGGAGCCAAAGCTCCTACCAACCGGAGTCTTCGTGATCTTGCAGGTACAGGCATCCGGCAGCTCAATCTTGGAATTGTAACTCTCCCGCAGGACACATAAAAAAAACCCGAAACAACTTACTCCGTCCTAAAGATCGCAAATGTAACATATCTTACGTCGAATCAGTTCCCTTTCTTTAGCTCAAATGATAGGATTTATCAAGAGCTTTCCAGCCGTATCTCACAATAATTTTTTCGATTTTTCTATGATTTTTAGTGATTTTTTTTGTTCAAACTATCTAAAGTGTAATAAGGGCACGTTTTTCCCTTAATTATTTTTTTAAAAAAAAAAGAAATATTAAAATTGTATTAAATTATTTTTTAAGAAAGTAATGGTGACATGGAACCTATATTACACTATAATTTTAACTTATAAGGTTTTAATTATTAATTAAGTGCTCTTCTTAAGAAAACTCAATTTTTATTTAAGATGACTTTCGAAATAAAGACGTTTTAAGAAACTTTAATTTTATTTTAAGTCGATTTTAGAAATAAAAATCTTTTATAATTTTGTGAACATTTTATTTTATAACCTTTTGTAACCCAAGAATGAATCATAACTTTGCATACTTGTTTTTAATAATTAATGATAATTAATATAAGGTAATGGCCTCATTTTTAAACATGAGGTTAAGATTAATTATTTAGTTGTATAAGGTTGTAATAATTATCCATCTCCATAAAAAATAAACATTTATCCTATTGTAATTCCTTGATAGATTAATTGACAATCGGATATGATTAAATAATTTATTGTTCCCTTTTATTTGGAAGTAAGGCTTTGACAGGTGTCGTGTTTTATTTGGCCAATTTCATTAAGCCCAATGTTATCAAGATCGGGATTCTACTTTGGATCGGAAAGGTCTATCAGGATTGGATCGTAGGATCACACGATCCTACAAATTTTCATTTTAAGACATAATACATGTATAAAATTATCGTGGATCATATTTTTTGTAAAAAAAACACTAATAATGCAAATATTTGGTGATTTACTCATTAAAAAGGCGATACTTCATTAAAAAGTTAATTATAGCGAATATTTTGACATTTTTCTCAATAAATTTGTACATAAGAATCTTGAGAACAATGCAATAGTTATGAGTTCAATGACAAAATAATACACATAATGACATAAAATAGTTTTAATTACAAAACACTTAGATCTTAGTTTTAATTAAAATATATTCATCAATCATCATATCCAAAACTCAAATTGCCACAATCAACATCATCACTACTAACATTAGTTCCTCCTGTACTAGTTGGCTCATTTTCAAAGTTGTTGCCATCACCAACATCATCATCATCATTAAATTCATTTGAGCCCATATAAGTTGCTGCAATCTCATCATCACTGTCGCTCAAATTTGTTACTTCAACGATTTCATCTACACAATATGTGGCAAAAATAATTAAAAAGGTGAAAGAGGAGAAGATAAGATTTTATAAGTACTGAAAATTGAATGAAAAGTAAAATAAAAAGATTGTGCTCACCATCATGGTCTTCATGAATTTCATCTCCATTTCTTGTAACTTCTCTAGCAAATCTCCTAGTTGCTTTATCAAGATTAGTGAACCATGTATCATTTGCTGGAAGAACAAGTTCTTCTACCTCTGCTATCCACTCATCATCAGACGGCAACTCTTCCAAAACTATTGTTGTGTGATTAACTTGCTTGCTCGTTTCTCATGCCTTCGCTTTTATTTCAAATTATACATCACAAAAATTAAATCGTTCATTTTTTGTTGATGTAATCGATTTCTTTTCTTTGTATGAACCTGTTTAAATTATATAAATAAAAAATTTAGAAGACATCAAATTACCCAAAATTGTATAATATAAAGTACCAAAAAAATTCAATAGTATTTTACCATTTCAAATGCACTCCAATTTCGTTCACAACCCGAGGAACTGCAAGTGAGGCTTAAAATTCTTATGGCAAAGTCTTTAAGCTCTGGACATTCATCCCTATATGAATCCCACCAGTCAGCTTTATGAATTAAGGCACATTCAGATATGTTAGTATTCGATTTGATGTAATAAAAATAAGATGTAATTTTATACCCAAATCCAAACCTGGAGTTTTTTTTTGTTCTTGTCATCACAGCAGTAGGCAACCCAAAAAGCCCTTTGGCATTTTTAAAAGCATCCATTTGTAAATCAATCATCACTCATTTGTCCGGATCAGAAACCATTCTTTGTAGACAATTATATAAGTCTATTTTAATGTCAACATTGGCTTGAAAATCAGGCTTTTATTGAAATTTTGGATTAGAAAATAAGCTGTTGCATGGAGGGGCTTATGAAGTTGATCCTCCCAACGCTCATCAACAATATCTAAGATTGATTTATAGCTACGTTATAAGAAAATGATTATACACAAGTATATATTTAAAATTAGTCACTAACAAGTAACATGTAACAACATAAAACAAAATAAATTATAAGAAACTTAATAGCTTACTTTCTTTCAACATGTTTAAATTTTCCTTGATTTGGTTTTTAGCTAGGGCCATAACTTCATAGATAAATCCCATAGTTGGGTTCTCATCGGAATCCACCATTCGTAGAACTTTTACAAGTGGCAATACGTCTTTCAAACACATTATAACACTCTGCCAAAATCCACTGGTATTCAAGACAATTCTCTAAACTTTTTCCCTTCAACAGATTTAGAAAACTTACTTGATATCCATTTATTAGATGAAAACAAATAATGATCCTTTATGCTCACTTAAGCACCTCAATGTCAGGTAAGATGTAGCAAATCGCGTGACACCAGGTCTAACAAGCTCTCTATCTTTGGTAAACTCTTTCATCCAACTGAAGATTATGGTTCTAGAGTATATGTAAGTTGTTATCTTCCTAGCCTTAGCGATGGTAACACTATGACCTTAATCTTCTTATCAAAATCCTCGAGCATTAGATCAATACAGTGAACAGCACATGGCGTCCAAAGTAATTTAGTCCTTTTCTCCATCAATTTTTCTCCAGCAACTTCGTAGTTTGCAGCATTATCTGTGACAACTTTCACAACATTTTCTTCACCAACCTTTTCTACAATCACATCCAACATTTCAAGAACTTTGTCAGCTGTTTTAGAGATCTCAGATGTATCAATTGAAGATAAGAACACAGACCCCTTAGGGCTATTCACTAAGAAATTACAAATGGAGCGTCTTTTTCTATCACTCCATCCATCTGACATAATGGTGCAACCTATTTTTTTCCATTCTTCTGTGAACTCCTCAAGCATGGTCACTACATTTTTCACTTCTTTACTAAAAAATCTCACCCTTATTTCATGATAGCTTGGTGGTTTAAGTCCAATCCCATACTTTGCAATTTTTTCAAGCATGATAGGAAATTCAGGATTGTTAACAGCTTTAAATGGAATTGCACTAGTGTAAAAAAAAATGAGCTATTTGTTGACAAACTTCTTCTCTTTCTTCCTTTTCATATTTCTGATTAAGTGTTGTTTGAACTCCAGGTTTGCTTCTACTCACAAAAGCATCCATTCCCCCCCTCTTGTTCAAATTAATACTTTGTTGATATTCATAAGTATCATCATCCTCACCTATATCATTAATTTTTTTTCTTTTTTCTACTAGATTGTTCTGCATTAGCTTGTAAAGGTCTCTAAATTATGTTTCACATCATCCGGAACTTGCAAACATCTCTCAACATTACAACCAGTCCCTGCAAAGTGATGTTTAAGCCTATAAACACCACCAGCATGCACAACACCACATATTTGCATCTTACTTTCACTATCTACCTCAGTACCATGTTCCCAGCCTGGGTCAGTTCTATTACCAGTAAAAATTTTCCTTTTCTTTTTAACAGAGCTTTCAGAGGCTGATATAATTCGAAGGATCAATTTTAACAGAGGCGCATAAATAATATCAACCTACAAATAGAAAGGGAAAATTCGATTTGAAGAAAAAGAATTGAGCACTTCAACCTTCAAATATCAATTTAAACTTTATAATATTTCTAGATTATCACATAACAATTTGGTCCTAAGTCCTAACATAAATTCTAAAAAATAAAGTTAAATTAACAAAACAAAATCTAAAGTCTAAACAAAATCCCTAAATTGAATAGCAGTAGAAAATCGAACAAAGAACATGTAGATTTACCAAAAACAATCCTTAAATTACCAAGCAAAAAAAAAAGAAAAATTGAAAAATTCATAATTTAGGAACATACAAGATTTGCAGCTAGATTATTTGCAAGCTTGTAGCAAAACTATGGAGTTTATGCTTGTGCTTAAATAAGATAATGGTGAAAATGGGGATTTGGAGTTGAATGTCGGTGAAAGTGGATGGGAAAAAGTCAAAAAAAGGTTTTTTACATTATTTTTTGTCCAACTAAAAATAAGATAAGGATATCTCGGGGCTAGAATATTAATGGGCCAGCCCATAATTTGTTTGGCCGACTAAACATACAAATTTAAGATTTTGGGTAGGATCGTTGGAATCGACATAGAATCGCGATCCCACCGATCCTATACGATCCCAACGATCTTATGCCCGATTCTTTTTCAAATCTGATCTCAAGCACGATCCAAGTCGCTTGATGATATAAGGATCGTAGGATCGTACGATCCTACGATCCAGATCGTGATTTTAACAACATGGGTTAAAATTACGCTAAAGATTGTTACAATGGTATACTTTTGAAGCTAATATATGTACCACTAGGTTGTGAAATTATGCCATTGGAGTGTAATGGTATAGTAGTAGTTGTAATGGTATTAAAATGACTATATTGGTACAATTAACACCTGAAAATTAAAGTGATAATATGTTGTCCCATCACCTTTTTGTTGTACTAAGTTACCATTATGCCCCTGTTCTGTACCAATAGCTACATAACTTTCCTCCCTTTAAATTGCCTCAAATGAAAGATAAAACTCAGGGCTATAGATCCATAGGTGGCACGACACGTAACTCTTTCTAGAACTCCGGTTATGACCAAAACATGTTGACGCTTGTGCAGCATACGGGAATAAAAATCCAGGTTGACTCAAAATAAAAAATATAAAAGAAAAAAAAAACTATGACTCGACTCTAATCTTATATAAAAGAAGGGTTAGATAAGATAATAATAATAATAATAATAATAATAATAATAATAATAATAATAATAATAAAAGAAACAATTAAAATATGCACATATAAGCAAATTGTCACACATGATGCAATGAAGTTCGCAAGCTAGAGTCTTGTTTCTATGTTCGATTATAGTCAAGCTTATTTGGGTGTCAAAAGGGTACCATGGTTAAGAGTTTGGAAGCGTTAGCAAGGCATCCTCCCTTGATGGTGTATGCTAACAGGTGGCTCCACGAGTTTGTGATGAAATCGAACTCGACTCCATGGTTTGGTGGATTTAAAAACTTGGATGAACCCTTATTTCCATGAGCGTTTTCGAGTCGATAGAGCTTAAATTCCCCGGATGTAGACACTTGAAAATGTCTCCCCAAAACCAAACCAGATGATGAACAACCTTTCACCGCCATTATTGGTTGGGTCGAGTATTTAATCTCGGGAGTGCTTAAAATCCATGTTCAGTCAAACATATTAAGTCAACAAATCAATCAAACCATTTATTCAAACTCTGTCCAACTCATTTCTTAGCCCAAACCCTTTTAATTCATTTTGTGTTAGTTATTAATTAAGCCCGATTAATAAATAATAAAAACTCTAAGCCTGAAATTAATCCGGAATAGCTGAAACAACGCATAAGCAAGGAATAAATGAATCAAGATTGTTTTCAGGAAAACATGTGCACCGTGTCACAACGACACACCGCGTCACGGTATTTCGCGCCGTGTCGCAGCACACATGCTGTGACGCGACATTTTTCTAGGGTTTCTCTGCGGCGCCTTTTCATATCTAGGGTTCTGTACCTCACCCCTCTTATTTTCTCTATAAATACGAACTTGATTTCTCCAGTTTTGGGGCTCCAACAATCATTCTCTTCTCTCTTTAGCTTAAACACTAGCTACCCTATTTTCTCATAATACTTCCCCTAAGTACTCCAAGGAATCCATACTTGACCCAAAGTTCTATACTTAAACCAAGGCGTGAAAGGTAGAATTAACTGAGGGTTTGGACTAAATCAACTCTACTTTTCATTTAATTTAATTCAATTTGATTTATTATTTATTGAAGTTACTAACATTTTATTCATGATGTAGCAATTCAAGGAAACGCGGAACGTGAGTAGTTAATTCACTTAATTACTCTTTTCATTATTCCTGTTGCTAGTATCATGATTAGGTTTATCATTATTTGATTGGCTAACTTTATTATGGTTAAATTGCTTCTAATGTTGATGTTGATTCTATTATATTTATTGATCACCGTATTGCATGTTTAAAAGGAATATGTAATTGAATATCACGCCTAATAAGATAATTGGACGACCGGTTTAGGTTCCTTTTTAATCTTGTTGTTTAATCGAAGTGATCATGATATTTTAGAATTATATGTTGCATTAACATTAAACCGATTTAGCTTAATTTTAGTTTGGAGCAAATTGAATCTTTGTTTGCATGCCTTTGAGATCGCAGCAAATTGAAGCTTAATTAGGGACAAGGAAAGTAGGGAGACCCCAACAAGTTTTTAAGGAACTTGTAAATCGTTCACGGATCATTATAAGGCAACTACGAATAAGGGACAACGATAGGCAACAACGATTGACCCGTGAAGGTTACACCTCATTCATAATCCATGAGATTACTAACTCCATATGGTTCAGAACCACGAAAGGAGGATTGGGGATGATGGTACGAAGTGAGTCATGGAGTCACATTCACCCGTATTGGCCTCTACTCGATTCTTATAGTGAAAAGTAATTCCTGCTATCTCAAAGGCACAAAAACAAAGATTCAATTTGCTCCAAACTAATATTAAGTTAAATTGGTTGAATGTTAATGCACACATATATTTCTAAATATCGTGATCACTTAAATTAGCAACAAGATTAAAAAGGAATCTAAACTGGTCGTCTAAATTTTCTTATTAGTCATGATATTCAATTACATATTCCCTTTAAACATGCAATATGGTGATCAACAATAACAATAGAATAATCATCAATATTGGAGGCAACTTAACCATGATAACAATTAATATATGACAAAAACCGTTAGAAATATAATAGGAACAAAAAAGGAACATGATTCCTTACTTTGATTGTGTTTGCTTGCAACTATAAAACAATAAACACGTTAGTAACTTTAAGGAAAATAAATAATAATAATAATAATAATAATAATACTAATAATAATAATAATAATAATAATAATAATAATAATAATAATAACAATAATAATAATAATAATAATAATAATAATAATAATAATTGTGTTGATCGTACGGTTATGTTGCGTGAAGTTCGTCGTCATTTTCCGGGCATTTCGCGTTGGGTTGAATTATGCTATTCTAATCCAGCCAGATTGTAATTATGGGGACCAATCCTTATGGTCGTGTCAAGGAGTGCAGCAGGGTGATCCCCTTGGTCCTCTACTTTTTGCTTTGGTTTTACAGCCCCTGGTTTGTAAAATCAGAGATGATTTTGACTTATGTCTTCAGGCATGGTATTTAGATGACGGCACTGTTATTGGTGACACTTTGGTGGTGGGGAAGGTTCTGTTGTTGATTATGGAGGAAGGACCTCGTTTTGGGTTACACCTTAATGTGGAAAAAACTGAAGTTTTCTGGCCTACATAAGACCCTCGAAGCCGGCTTGTGGGTGTTTTTCCGCATAATATTGCTCGACCTTTGTGTGGTGTTAAGATGCTTGGTGGTCCTGCTAGTTCCGATTCCGGTTTTAGTGGTGAGCTTGTGATGCAGAAGGTGACCAAGACCATTGCGCTTATGGATAAGGTTGCTATGCTTGATGATCCTCAGTGTGAGCTGTTGTTACTTAGGGCATGTACCGAAGTTTCTAAACTCTACTTTGCATTACGTACTTGTCCTCCTAGTGCTTTTGAGACGGCTCAACGCATATTCGACGGGGCTCTTCGATCTTCTTTGGAGCGTATTGTTACTGCTACGGGGCTTGGGTTTGGTGATTGGCAATGGCGTCTTGCCACCTTACCGTTTGCGTTTGGAGGGCTTGGGGTATATTCTGCTGGTGATGTTCGTCATTATTCTTTTCTTGCTTCTCGGTTACAGTCAGCAGGGTTGCAGACACAGCTTTTACGACATGCTGGCATTGTTAGTCTTGGACGAGCCTTTAAAGATGCGTTGATCCTCGGCAATCAGCATTGTGGAAATCGCAGTAGGGAGATCACACCTCTGCTTGGCTTTGGGCAGTTCCTATTTCAGGGTTGGGTCAGACGATGAATGCAAAGACCTACCGATGTGTGTTATGCTACAGGATGGGTGTTCCATTGTTCTCCATCTCGACGTCGTGCTCTGCTTGTTCTCGGGTTTTTACTAGGGATATTTTCGGTGATCACGCGGTGTCGTGTGCTGGTATTGTGGGTATTAAACATTGGCATAATGTTGTCCGGGATACTCTTGTTGATATTTGCTACAGATCAAGGATTTCAGCAAGAAAGGAGGTTGACATAGGGTTGTCTGGAAGGAATGAAGAGGCACTCAGACCTGGTGATGTGCTACTTTATTCCCAGGATCGTGGTCGTGATGTTTGTGTGGACTTAACAGGGTCTTCTCCTTTGACACAGACAGGGCTATCTGAAGTTGTTCCTGGTCAGGTTGTGGCCGATGCGGCTCATCGAAAGCGGGTGAAGTATGAAGCTAGGTGTCGACTCATTGGATATGGTTTCATTCCCTTCTCCTTTTCTTTGCTTGGGGAATTAGAGAAGGAGGTTGTTGCGTTGCTGAAGCGGGTTCAGAGGTTCTCGGCGACGCAAGACATTGGGGCTCGTGCGGCAGCTCATATCTTCACTAGGGTAAGCTTTGCTATAGCTAGAGGAGTGGGGGCCCAGCTTGTATCTCGGCTTCCCACTAATTTATTGTAGGTTGTATGACTTTGTTTGTTTTTGAGATAATAATGGAAATTAAATCAAATGAAAGTAAAGTTGGTTTGGGGCCAAACCCTCAAACAGTTCTACCTTTCACGCCTTGGCTTAAGTTTAGAACTTCGGGTAAAGTACGGACTCCGGAGAGTGCTTAAGGAATGAATTGTGAGAGATGGGAAGGCAAATATTTAGGCTAGAGCATAAGAGAGAAAGAGATAATTATTCGGTGCCCCAAAACTATGAAACCAGCCTCATATTTGTAGAGGAAATGTGAAGGTTGAGGTCCAAAACCCTAGAAATGAGGCGCCGCAGAAAAATAAATTGCCATGCCACGACATTTTTGCCGTTGCACAAGATATCTGCCGTGGCATGGCAGATAATTCTATAATTTCTGAAGGTCAAAACACGTTAAAATATAAAACCGGGTCAAAAGAATTAGCGTGGCACAACAATTTCTGCCGTGACACGGTATTTTTATCGAGGCATGATACTTTCCAGTTTTTACACGTTTTTAAAAATTCGATAACTTTTGATCCGTAACTCGGAATAAGGCATATAATATATAGTTGGAAATATATTCAAGTCTAATTTCCAATCCAATTTGAATCAGGTCAAAATCGTTTTTAGATTTTAAGATATGGCCTTTTTAGTGTAAGGGTGTCAGTTTTGGGCCGAATTTTTGTGTTTTGCTCATATCTTCTTCGTTTTCAATCGGAATGGGGCTTATGATAAACCATTAGAAAGCTTATTACAGGGCCAAGAAATCAGTTTATCTTGGTTTTGTGATGTGGACACAAAAAGAGAAAAATAAGTTATGGTTTGGGGAATTGGCTAAGAATTGGGTTGGTTTATGAAATGTATTGGATTGAATATGGATTTAAGCACTCCAAAGATTAAATACTCAACCCGAACAATTATGGCATTGAAAGATTGTTCATCATTGGGTTTGGGTTTGGGTTTGGGGAGACATTTCTAGATGTCTATAGAGCTTGTTTCAAACCATAGAGTGATTTGCGCAATCTGCAAAGCAATAAGGAAGGATTCGAACTTTCAAAACCT
Organism: Chenopodium quinoa; assembly: GCF_001683475.1. NCBI lineage: Eukaryota > Viridiplantae > Streptophyta > Magnoliopsida > Caryophyllales > Amaranthaceae > Chenopodium > Chenopodium quinoa. The sequence goes on along the minus strand of NW_018743252.1, from coordinate 6,049,967 downwards.
GGTGCAAATTTCTTGTAGACTTCCTCATCAAGATCACCATGTAAGAAGGCATTATGAACATCCACTTGGTGTAGCTCCCAATTCTTCGAGGCGGCAATACCAACACAAGTGCGCACCGTTATCATTTTATCCACCGGAGCGAATGTTTCATCATAATCTACCACCTGCCTTCTGGTGATTTCGATAAACAACCAACCGAGATTTGAGACGCTCAATGTCCCCATTAGACAAAAACTTGGTCTTGTAGACCCATTTACTACCTAGAGCTCTTTTTCCTAGAGGGAGATGCTTCAAGGTCCAAGTACCATTGTCTTCCAAAGCTCGAATCTATTCTTTCATAGACTTATGCCACCCATCATACTGCATAGCCTCTTAGAAAGTTTTCGAATCTTTGCTTTGAACAAAGGCTGAAATAAATTTTCAATAGTTCACTAAAAAATTCTCACAATGCATATAATGTGCTAAAGGATACAGAGTACCTGAAGACTGATTGGAAGGCGGATACGGACTTTTAGCAAAAACCGTGTAACATAATCACAAAACAAAACTGATGGAAATTTATCTCGAAAACCGCGCCCCATATCGAGCTGATGTTATATCGTAGTGTTTGCGGTGTTGGTCCCTAGATGTTGTGGTGCAGAGCTAGAGGCCTGTTGCTGTTGTGATGCTTCGTTGTTGCTGCTGTGTGGGGTGCTAGAGCCAGCCCCCACAACATTCCCAGCGGGCTAGTCAGTAGCTGGTGGTGCAAGCTGGCTTGCTGTCCCTGCGCCCGCAGCATTCCTAGCGGGCTAATCAGGCCTGGGATGCTGGGAGCTTGGCGGGGAGCCTACGACAACTGACTCGGAGTCAACGTTAACCCCCCTGTCGTGGGCTCCCCCTCATGAGCACCAATATTTTTGCAATCTTCTTCACAACACCAAATTCCGCAAAGTCAACATGAATACCATCCGTTACATCAAACACATTCAAATCTATATTCACATCATCCGAGCAACCAAACGGAAAGACATCTTCCACAAATTTCACATTACGAGAAACAAAAAATTCCTTAGTGTCAAGAACATACAACCTCCAACCCTTCTTCCCAAAAGGATACCCCAAGAAAACACATTTATGACTTCTACCAGCAAACTTATCCCCTTTGCTCTTTTGATTATGAGCAAAACACAAGCACCCAAAATTATGAATAGCATCAAAAGAAGGAGATTAATGAAAGAGAATTTCGAAAGGGGTTTTATTTTGGATAAGAGGTGTTGGAGCTCGGTTTATCAAATGAGCTGCCGCTAAAATACATTCCCCCAAAAAATAAATAGGCAATTTGGCTTGAAACCTCAAAGCTCTCCCAACATTAAGAATATGTTTGTGTTTTTGTTCTACTCTCCCATTTTGTTAAGGAGTTCCCATACACGAGATTTGAAAAAGAATGTCATTTGCAACAAAATAATTAGTCAAGCAATTGAATTCAGTTCAATTGTCACTTTGCAAAATTTTAATTGTTTGATTAAATTGTCTATCAACCATAGCAACAAAATCCATAAACATATAAAAAATTCGGTCTTATCAATCAACAAATAAATCCAAATAGCTCAGGAATAATCATTAACTACGGTAAAAAAAAAAAAAAAAAAAAAATAACGAGCTCCACCTGACGAAACATGTCTATATGAACCCCATAAATCAAAATTATTTCCTCAAAAATTCTACTAGATTTATTTTCACTCAAAGGAAACTTGTCTCTAGGATGTTGAGCACGAAAACACACTTCACATCCCTTTGCTAAACTACTTTTATTATTTCTAATATGAGGAAGCAACTTAACTACTCTCTCCGAAGGATGTCCTATTCTTCTGTGCAGAGCTCAAAATCTGATGTCGCTTCAACCACAGACACTTGCTGCACCACATCTGATTTGATAAAATAATAAAGTTTGTCCCGCCTAAGTCCCGTTCCAATCAGCTGCTTCAGTCGGACCTGTATGGCACACATATATGAGTTAAATTGGACAACAACATTTAATTGATCACTGATTTGTGAAACGAATTTTAAAGTGCAAGTAAGATGCGGCACAAAAAGGACTCCGGTAATAGGGATTTTATCAAACAATCGAACAAAACCTTCCAAAGTAGCAAACACTCTACCACCATTCAGCAAAACAATGGGACATTCAATATTGTGAGTGCGTGTCAAATAACTAAGATTTGTTACCGGTAACATGATGCGTTGTTCCGATATCAATAATCCAACAAGAATCATCAAACTTACCACTTAGGCGATTTTTAGGAATATGTGCATTACCCATAAAACCCAAAAGTGTCTTCCATTGTTCAATAGTGAAAGCCTGACCCAAGGGAGAAGTCACACTCTTAGGCATGGTTTGGTTATCCCTGCCGTGGCTACATTTACCAGCACCCCCCCCCCCCTCGACCTTGACTAGTCAAACTATCATGTTGATGGCCACCTGACCATCCGCCTATGTGCCACACCACTTCATAGCAGCGCTTAGGGTCATGACCCTTCTTCTTGCAATGAGGACACGATGAACAAAACTAACAATTCGAGACTTCATGTTCCGGCTTCATGTAGTGAGAACACATCGATGAGCCGCGGCCTGAGCTAGCACGAACAACAAATCCAAGAGCCTCATAGGGTTTGGTCTCGGATTCCTGTCTAGGCGTGCGAACACGTTCATCCTGCACCACAAGCTGGTATGATCTATCAAGGCTCGACAAAGGATCATGCGGTAGAATATTTGTTCTGAGAGATGAATAATAGTTCGAGCACAGCCCCATCAAAAAATATGAAGGCGTGATTGTTCTCTTCGTTGTTCATGAAGTCGACCCGCCGTACACGAAGAGCAACAAGCACAGGAAATTAGAGGTTCATGGTGGTCTAGCTCATGCCAAATAGCATGTAATTTGCCTTAGTTTATAGAGACAGACATCGACTTGGTCTGCTTGCACTTGGCAAGTGAAGACCGAAGCTGTTAGATACGAGGACCGTTAGTTTGAGCAAAACGCTTCTTGTAATGGTCACAAAATGGCTTGACTTCCCTGAACTACGATAGAGAGGATTCAACCTCAGGACCAATGGTATTCGAAAGCCAAAAAATTAACATAGCATTGATGGCAGTCCAATCGAACATGGTACATTGGGGTTTAGGTTCGGTAATCGTACCATCTAAAAACTCAAATTTTCTTCTTGCTTCTAAAGCAATCTGTATATTAGCTGCCTATTCAACATATTATCGCCTTTGAGACGAGTAGGTGTTATAGGGAGAATTTGGTTCAATTTTAGGTGGTGGTGGCAGTGGTGGTGTATCATCATCGACCATTGGTCATCATGTGAGAAAAAAAATAAACCTGCTCTTGATACTAGGGGTGAGCATGGGACGGGTATTAGTACCGTTAGTATTAACGGTTTGGGTAACTGATAACCAATATCACTAAAAGTGATATCTATAAACCGAACCGATAAGTTTGGGTACTCGGACTTCGGGTACCCGAATTTTCGGATCGGTTATCGGGTACCCAATAAGATTTCCAATGATGATGATTAAACTTAATAATGTAGTTATTACGATAACATTTAACACTAATTAACAACAATACCACATGATCTTGACCAATTTATTAATAATATTACTAATCATTGATATTATAAAGGGATTTTGAAGTAAGTAAGAGTTTAGATTTTGGAAAAGTAGATTTAAGTAGGAAAAAACAAAACAAAAAATTGCTTATCGGATCGGATCAGGTAACCGTTAATTTTAAAATGATACCCAATAACCATACCCGATAACAAATTATCAGAATGGATACACAAATCGTTATTGTTATCGGATCGAGTACCCTAATCTTTGGAACGGTTACAGATCGGATTTTCGGGTTTTCAGTTTTTCGGGTAGTTTTGCTCAGCCCTACTTGATACCATGAAGAAATAGAATGATAACGGTTTGCCTTCTTATTAATCACGATGCAATATATATATAAGCATTACAATCTTCCTAGCCCTATAATCAAAGATAATCTAGAGTCTTATGAAGTTGACTAAAATATACAAGATAATATTTGCTAAAATATATCCTCACAAATATAGAATAATATAATATCAAATAATATACAATCATATCTCATTAGGTATACACAATAAGTAAACCTAACATAATAATAATATTAGAAGTAACCTAATATACTAATATTACAAATAACAAATAAACTTTATTATAATATAAAATTAGGTAATAACATAAGGTTACTTTTAATATTATTACCTAATCGTACCTAATATTATTACCTAATGTTACAAAAATTTTATTTCTTTAATATTATAATAATATTTACACTATTATTAATTTATTTATAATATTAACCTAATATTATCACCTAATAATCCAAGTAAAAGTAAAATAATAGTGAAAGTTCTGTTTACTTGGAATAATTAATACTATTAACACTATTAAATAATAATAATTAACACTATTATTAATAAGTAAGTAATACTTAATTATTAATAATAGTGTTAATAATACTAATTATTACATTAAGTAAATATTTGTTATAGTGTTTGTTATAATATTATTACCTCAAAGTAAACCGAACTCTTACTATTAGTAATTATAATTAATATTACTAATAAGGTTAATAACCTCATTAGTAATATTATTACACTATAATTATAACAAACATATAACAAATAATTACTATTATCAATTAAGTATTTGTATTATAATATAACTTTACTATTTTATTAGAGTTTATTACCTAGGAGGTTATTATTAACACTAAGGCTATAAAGAATATTATCTTAACCTCACATTAACTATTAGAATAGTGTTTATTAAATTATTTTAACTAATATTAAAATAAATAATTATTATTAATTGATAATAATAACTTTATTATAAACACTAAGGTGAAATATTACTATAATAAACTTAATTTATACAAAGGGAGTAGAAGGTAAAAATAAAGTAATTCTCCAACTTAAGCATATTATTATTATATTTATAGTAAATATGCTATAGTATAAAATAAGTTTATTATAATAGTGGTTAGATATAATTACTCCGTTAGTAAGTCTTGTCGTTAGTATATTATGGTGTATTATTAATTTATTATTGATAAAAGTTAATTTTATAACTTTTGAATAACTTTAATCCTCCAACTTTACAGTAGAAAGTTTATTAGCTCAAAGTGTTATACCAACATAATTATTACCTCAAAGTAGAAAGTTTAACGATCAATAATTATTATTAATACCAACTATAACTCGTTTACAGTAGGAACTCGTAAGAATACCAACTTGAAGGTTATAGTGTTTCTTATTATTTCTAGACTAAAGTTCATTTGAATATCATGCTATAACTATTACTTTTTCTTTACGAATATTCATATATAATAGTTGAAAAACACGTTAAATTTAATCATAATTAAATTAGATATATAAACAATAGTAATGATAGTAATTTTAGACTACATATCATAAGATGTTGATTATACAAAATTATATGGAAAAAAGGGACACAAAGGAAGCTTGAAGCGCTCTTGATTTATTTACCAAGTTAATTTATTTAATTAAATCAAGACGATTTACGAGTGTGAGGCAACTATACGATATACGTACTTAGCACTTTCGTAAATAATTAACATATTGTGTTTCAAGGAAGAATATGCTTATACTAGCTATTGTTATTATAAATAATTCAAAATAAGGAATGGTGAAAAGGAGATCACTTATGTTAATAGATTTACTTTAAAGATAGAAGAGATAGAAAGTAAAAGCATTTACTTGGGTGGCATAGCCTTACAAAGTGAGGTGATAGATGATAAACAATAATTAAAAAAAAAGGAAATATAACATTAATTACACTGATTTGCCATGTTTTTGTCATTCATTCCTAAATTAATACTAAATAAGGAAAATTATCAAATGCTTATTCATAGCACTAAGAGCTACATATAGCATTTTTGGAAAATTAAAACGTAGATATTATAAAAATAAATAAATAAAGTGAATACAACTTTAGAAAATTATGGATAATAGATATTTCGAATGTATTTTAATTTGGCCCGAGCTACTATTCCCAATATTTTTTTCCTAATATTTATAATCTTTGTACAAATTGAGGGATAGTTTTGAATTATTCTCAACATACATCCTGTATTTCCTTTTAGTTGACACGTTTTGACTTTTTACACTATTCATAAGCTTTTTATTGATTTTGCATTACTTTTGGACTTTTAATCAACTTTGTGGTTTTAAGGGGATCAAATTTAAAACTTAATATTAATAGAGTATAAACGTGCGGATGCATGACGTCAAATATCTACATTTAGGAAAAAAATTATATTAAATCTCATTATAGTAGAAGAAGTTATGTGGGAAGTAATTTTTTAATTTTAACTAATTTATGTAGGAGAGGGGGGGGGGGAAACTTAAAAAAAAAAATATTAATTTCACGAAATATCAAATATTTAGTATGTATGCCTCTAATAGTTAGAGATATTAATTGTCAAATACGTAAGTAAACAAATGTGCATAACTAAACAATAACATAGAAAAGAAATAGATGCAATAATTTTTACTGGCCTACATTGATTATTTCTTCATCTTATCTATTAAATACTTAATTTTCTTTATTTTGGAATCAAATCATTATTTAGATTGGATTACTATAGCACGTAAAAATACTACTGTATCTGTCTACAAAATCACCTTTTGTTTTTACAATATATGCCACTACTTAAGCTACTATATCTGTAATTTTTTCCTTTAATGCTTTTCTTACAATCCTCTTAATTGTATTTTCTAATTTAATCATAAAAAATAGTTTAAAATCAATTCTTATGTAATATTGCTAGCTTAGCTTCAATGTGTGTCAAATTTTTAGGATATTTTATTAATTAATGATTGAAAATATTAATAATTAAATTTATGCATTTGCAAACATGAAAATAAAATATGTGTTAACTCAAAAAATAAAAGAAGTGTATTACACTATGAGTACATATTCTTTTACATACCCTTTTTATCCCATAAATGTAAGTGCTTATTCCTTATAGGGGAATTAAGGGTAGTGAAAGAAGATGTAATATTCTTAAAAGTAGAGAGATTTTTATATGAAAAAAGGTAAATAAAATTCAAAATAAATAATGACATTTATAATGAATAAGATTTGAAAGTGAGGTAATTTATATGGAATTTTTTTATTTTTTTTTTCAAAAAAAAAAGGTATGTATGTAATGACACAAAGATTTGGGAAATAGAGGATTACTTTAAAAGGAAAAGGTAAAAAGTACATTATGATTAAATTATATTATAAATATTTTATTTTAAAATAGCTACTTAGGCCCTATTATCTTAACTAATTTATTTTTACTAATCCTCTATATTGCTTGATACTAATTAAAATTTATTTTAACTAAATCGATTTATTTTTTGATAGAATTAACTTTTGTGTACTAAACTGGAATTAATTTCATGGAATATAATTTAATTTTACTCATTATTATTTGAAGAAGATAAAAAGAAAATAATCTTAATTTTGTTACACACAATTACAAATTCAGTCAATTAATAATAGAATAAAGTAATTTTATTTACCTAGGAAGTTGGTTGATGAGTGTGTAGCACGTGCCGATCCAACTAGTAGGCTATAAAAATATTTACTTCCTATCCTTATTAATTAAAGGTATACATAATCAAGCCTACATCATCGAAATTCAAGTAAAGATATGCAAAGCGTATCTTTCTTAATAATTATTTATAATCTGTAGGATCTTTGACTATAAAGTTTGTAGCATATAATTGATGTACAATTATATAGTATATCCCTATCCCTACCTTATTAAAAGTTATGAATAGTGGTTTGACAATTATATACTCTAAATTGTTTATTTACTTATTTGCCCTTATTAATGTCAAATGCTTTTTATTTAACTTTTTATATCCTCTAAATTGTTTATTTACTTATTTGCTCTCATTAATGTTAAATGTTTTTTTTTTAAAAAAAAACTTTGAAGGATAGTATGCGGACATTTATGCCCCTAAAAAATATTTGTTTATATGGATAGTACGCGGACATTTATGCCCCTAAAAAAATCTGTTTATATATTATCCCTCATTAACGGTATCAATAACTAAAGTTGTGACACAAGGCCAAACTAAAAGAGTTCACGAGCATGGCTAGCTATGCGCGTGCGTTAGCTACCTTAGTTCATTTCAAAATTACATAATCCCTCCCTACTTCCTTATAAAAAGTTTAAGAAAACTCTTATGAATAGTGTAACGACATTTATATCCCTAAATGTTCTTTTATATATTTGCCCCCACTTGATTTCAAAAATCTTATAATTGTCTCTTAAATTCCCTAAATTGATTTTAAAAGCTAGGTTCAAATCCATTTTAACTCTATATTTGTTTTTGTTTTAATTTTCCTATTTAGAATTTATTAGACATTTATATATCTACATTGAACTCAATATCATTTTACCGTTTAATCACTAAATCAAAGTAGCTAAACTAAAGTTTAGAACATTGCATAACCACACAACATCCAACACATTTATCATCTATATGCAAATAGTTTTGATAAAATATTATACACACCGGCATAGGGCATAAAGAAAATCGATAATAATTCTTCTCAAAAGACTAACTATACCGCACGCATCGCATGCGTGTTTTGCCTAAATTTTTATCACAGGTTCACATGTTCGTAGGTTGCCAGATTGCAGGTTGCAAGTTACATCACTGTAATACTCCGTATTTTTATAATATTTATATATATAAATTATCTATTTTATTTATTTTTATAAATTAAAATGATTTATTTCATTTTAAAAAGAAATTAATAATTTAAATATTATGTAAGTGTGTATAAAATAATATGAGTTATTAATTGAGGCAATAAAAGTGTTTTGAATTGAGTCATCTTTATTTAAATAGTTGCATCAACTTGATGGAAAATTAAGGACAATGAAGAGCCTAACAAGTTGGCCCAAAGGAAGAAGTTAAGGGGAAGTAGGATTGAGTAATATCAGTCTTGTAATTATGAGTTTTTGTTTCAAAAGGGGAGTATAAATACTTCAAAACCCCAAAAGTTTTCTCTTTATTTTCTCTCTCCTTTTTCTCTTTATTTTTCCACGCCTCTCTCTTCCTCTTTTCCTCCCTTCACGACCGACAACCACCGGCGGCCAGCAGCAGCAGCCAGCGACCACTGCCGGCCACCCTCCTTCTGTCTCCTTTTGTTTTTGGTTGGGTATTATTATAAAAAAAATAATAATAAAAAAAAAAATCTTTTTCTCTTCCTAATTTAATCTATTGTTTTTTTATTTTTAAAGCATGATTTTGATTGTGTTTTGGTATGAATTTGATGTTGTTAAATTATTTACATAATTTTTAGATTTTTATTCAATAAAAAACCCTAAATTACAAACCCTAGAATTTGGGAATTTATGGTTAGGGTTTGATCCTAGGTTATTGTTGTTGTTGTTTAATTAATGGTTTAAACATCTTTGTAACGAGTTTAAAGCCCTCAAATTAATGCTGGAATTTATATATGCACACTACTTTTTAATTATTGTGTTAGGGTTTGATTACCCATAAAAGGGGAAAATGTTTTAATGATTTAAATATGATTTCCTAATCCATTAGTGATGTTTTATATTAAATAAGTATGTTAGAATTTAATTTAAATCATAAAAACTAAGCCTTTTTGAAAGGATATGAAGTACCCACTTAAAGAAAAGGTTTCATGGCTTTATGTCATTAAATTGGGTTGATTAGTAGGGTTTAAAGTGTATTATAGTTGCTGGAAATTTGTGAGAATAGTAGATTAATTATAGCTATGTATTCTCATTTGTAGGAAGCTCCGAGCTAGGTGATTTCTAGCAAGTGTGGCCGAGTTTAGACATTATTCAAGGTACGTATGTGCACAAGAATATTTGTGTATGCGTAGTATCATGCTAGGATTGTAAAGTATGATTTAAGTGATGAATTAGTAGCATGTTTGGTTGATTATATGCTTAGAATTGATGTTGGTTGAGCATGAATTATTATGCAAGCATGTGAATATGCTATTTGAGGCATGATACAAGTTGAATATGTAGGAATCATAGAACTATGTTTTATTTTCAAGTATCAAGAAGGCATGTAATTAATAAGCAAGGCTTATATATGAATTAAAGAGTTAAAGTTAGAATTATTGAGCATGATTCATGAATCTATTTCTCACCCATTTATTATTAGTGTTGAGTTAATAAGTTAATTTATTTATTTACTCGCTCATGCAAGTTGAGTTCGAGTCAAGGAGGTTTAGTAGTGCATTTTATGCACCAAGGTAGTAATCATGTAATTTTGTGCACAAAACTAGGCAACGAACCTTAATTAAAATAAATAGTATGCGCTCACTAATTAATTCAAGAATGAATTGAAAGTATGTGTTGATTGTTGTCATGTTTATTCTTAATTGATTGGTTGGAGTCATCACAAGTTAAATTGGTAAATCACGTAAAGTGTAAGAGGATACGCACCAAAACTCTTGGAACGTATATACCTTGAGTATGAACATATGGGGGGAGTTATGGGGTTTTATATTTAACCATAGTTTCTACAGGGTTACAGGGCGTTGTACTTTTTTTTTTTATTATTTATGCGTTGGAATTCGGTCATAAGTGTGACATAGTAGGTGCCAATTGGGGTAGCTCTCTGATTGGAAGCTCAATATTTAAATGAGCTATTTTCAAGGAAGGAAACCCATTCTGTTTAGGGTAAAATACCCTGTCCATGTGGCCCAATAGCATGCTGACACGTGTCAGCCTCAGAGAGGCCCAAGGGGATTCAATCCTCTGCTGATACGTGGCGCTTAAATCCTAAAAGGGGAACTGATCCCCTTTCACTATAAATAAAGGAAAATCCTAATTTATTACACATTCATAAATACAGACACAAAAAATCGAGTAATATTAATTGCAGAATTCTCTCTGAATCAGAGAGAAACCTTTACATTTCGCACCTTTATACATTCGGAAACGTTCTAACTTGATCGTCGGAGGCGGAACTCCACCCAACCGGAGTTTCCGTGGTTTTGCGGGTACAGATGGTCGACGCGCATTCTTGGAATTGTAACTCTCCCGAGGGACACCAAAAGGCCCGAAACATTTGGCGCCGTCTATGGGGAGAGTACTTTTAAGATGGCATCCGAATCTGTAGCGCCTGTTGAGGGAAAATGACCTATGACCGAGACCGAGGTCCACACGGACCAAGATAGTGGTGACGACTTTGAGGTCGACACCTACGTGGCCCCAGACGGGTCATTCAGAATAAGACGCTCCTGTTCCAAAGAAACAAGGGAACGGGGCAAAGATAAAGCTGGTCCTAGCAGCCCAACCGTCAAGCCGGCTGGGAGACCCCAGGCGGTAAAAGGAGATGCCCCCGTAACTAGAGATGAACTCATGAAATTCATGACAAGTTTCAAAGGGGAGATTAAGGACCTGATAAGCAAGTTAGCTGGCACCAACAAGGGTCAGCCGGCCAAGAAGTCTTCTCCCTCCAGGAAGAAGCATATCAAAGATCGTGTGCCTACTCCTCACCCTAAACCAAAAGGGGCGGACGGGCCCATGATCGACCTATCCAAACTTTGTTTCCCTGAATCAGGGCGAAGGAAGGGCATCCGGCAAGTTCAGCCGGATGGGTAAAAAAAGACTTACTCAGACGCCCGGATGTTCATCCAGGAGAAGAGAAGTCAACAATTGTCTGAGTCGGCCTCAACGTCAACTTACCCAGACAGTTTTCGGAATACTTCAATGAAGTATTCGGAAACAAACCGAGAGAGTCAGTCACACGGCATGTCTGCACGTACTGGCCCTCAGATTATCAAGCCGGCTCTGTATGTGCCTCAACAGCCATACATGACGTATGGATCACCATACATGCAGTCGGTCCTCTTTGGGGGTCAGGCGGCACAGCAGGTCCAACCCATGGACTAGCAGCTTCGGCTGCTAAACCTTAGGGAACAGCTGTCGGCGTTCTCTAAGGAGATAACCGAGGCGGATAAGCCGACCAAGGTTAAGAACGTGTTTATTGGTACCTATGATGGTACCACCAACCCGAAAGACCACCTCATGGCTTACACCAACCTCATGTACTTACAGGGGTTGGATGATGTCGCATGGTGCCGATGCTTCCCGGCAACATTGAAGGGTATAGCCTAACGATGGTTTGGCAATCTGACAGCTGGATGCATCAACAACTTCAAGACGCTAGCATACCAATTCGCGTCCAACTTCTCCATGAACATCCCTGCCAAAAAGACAAGTCTCGACTTGGGGCTATTCAGCAGGGAGACAAGGAAGCACTAAGGTCTTATGTCAGGCGGTTCAATCTGATGAGAATTCAGATCCAAAGGCTGTCTAATGAAGTTGCCTATACAGAGTTCTTCAAGGGTCTGAAGGACGGGTCAACCTTTAAGTCCGACCTAGTCAGAAAGAGGGTTGCTACCCTCCAAGAGGCGTTGATGGAAGCCGAAGCCTATATATAGGCGACGGAGCTCTGTGCCATCGAGCACTCGTCGGACCCTAAAAAGTCTAACAGAAAAGAGAGTCGGTCTACTCAGTCGGCTAAAAAAGAAGAGAGCAAGAAAAAAAGAAGTCTGGGCGGCAGACCATTCTAGTCAGCCGTCCCAGAAGAAAAAGAGAGAGTTGAAGCCGTACGTCCGCAAGTACAAGTTCAACAAGGACTGCTCCTCCATCCTCATGGAGATCAAAGACCGGTTGAATATTGAAAAACCAGCAGCAATGAAAAGTCCCATCAAAAGTCGGGACAAGAGCAAGTACTGTCAATTCCATGAGGATATCGGCTATGACACCAATGGCTTCTATAGCCTCAGGCGGCTACTAGACCGTCTGGCTGATGAGGGGGCTTTGAAGTCCTATATGATGAAGTCTAAGGGTAACCCCAAAACAAGCAATGGACAACCGTCCAAGAAGCCGATTGTGAGCTTTGACACTGATGAAGAGCAAATCTTCACCATATTAGGCGATTTTGCGGGAGGGGGTCCTACCATCCGAGGTACCAAGGACAACATCAGGAAACTGGTCAACTCAGTGGATGAGGGCCAGGCGTTGAAAGACACCTTCCCTGAGGTCCTCATCACTAAGAAGGATCGGGGCAAGGTCAGGCGGCCTCATGATGACCCTATAGTCATCGAATGCAAGGTTGCCAACTAACGCGTAGGCCGGATTCTTATTGATACCGGGAGCTCGTCAGACCTTATAAGCTATCAGTGCTTGGCGAAGCTCAAGTACAAGCCTGGCAGCATGCACAAGGCCTCTCACCCCTTAGTTGGCTTTGGGGGAGGGCTAGTGCATCCGGTGGGGAGGATTGACCTACCCATCCGGCTAAGTGAAAAGGGGGAAGGACGGCACATAGTCATCAAGTTCTTGGTGGTCGAGGAATTGACCACCTATAATTTGATTTTGGGCCGTCCAACCCTCAATGAGTCCAAGGCAGTCATCATCCCATCCCTCAAATTTGAGAGGGATGATGGAACAGTGGGTTCTCTGAATGGGGATTAGAAGACGGCAAGGGAGTGTTATCTCTCAAACGTCAAGCCTACTGTGGCCGCAGCCGACCAAGGTGAAGAACCCATCGACCTTGATGACTTCAAGGAAGCCGCGCCTGCTCCCAAAGCAGCCGACAAAAAGAGAAGCAATAACAATCACTGATTGGGGAACGATCCGATGATCTCCTTCCCTATCCAGCTGGTGAAAATATTGACATTGTTCTAGATGACAGCCCTCCGGAAAAAACTGTCAAAGTGGGGACGGTTGCTTTTGCCAAGTTGGGTGCTGATTTGCACCAACTGCTGAAGGAATTCAAATACATTTTTTCCTTTGAAGTGGAAGAGATGCCAGGCGTCAGCCCGAATCTTGTTGTCCACAAACTTGCCGTGGATCCAAAAAAGAAGCTGGTTAGGCAAAAGAAAAAGAACCACGACGAGGAAAGATCTCAGGCGGCAGCCGCCGAGGTCAAGAAGCGACTGGATGCCGGGTTCATTCGGTAATGCTACTACCCGGAATGGGTAGCAATGTTGTCCTCATGAAAAAGTCGAATGGTACTTGGTGGATGTGTGTTGATTACACAGATCTGAACAAGGCATGTCCGAAGGATAGCTATCCACTTCTAAAGATCGACAATTTGGTCGACTCTACAGCCGGTCATGCCTTGATGAGCTTCATGGAAGCCTATTCAGGCTTTCATCAGATACCCTTGTGGAATCAGGCTTCCATCAGATACCCTTGTGGAAAAAAGATCAAAAGAAGACGACATTCGTCACTGATCAAGGGTTATTCTGTTATACGGTGATGTCGTTTGGGTTGAAAAATGCGCCTGCTACCTTCCAGCGGATGATTAATACGATCTTCATTAATCAAATTGGGAGGAATTTAGAGGCGTACATTGATGACATGATAGTCAAATCTAAGCTTCAGACGGATCACCTTGCTGACCTCCGAGAAACCTTCACCACCCTCAGGCGGCATAAGGTCATGCTTAATCCCAAAAAGTGTGTCTTTGGTGTTGAGTCTAGGAAGTTTCTCGGAGTCTTGATTGATCAAAGGGGGATACAGGCCAACCCGAAAAAGGTACAGGCGGTGATTGACATGAAGTCACTCCACATTGTCAAGGAAGTCCAAAAGCTTACCGGTTGTCTGGCGACATTGGGGATATTCCTCAGCTGGTCAGGCGACAAGTGCCTCTACTTCTTCCAGGCAATAAAGAAGAAGACTAGATTCGAATGGGGGGGAAATGCTGAGGCGGCATTCCAGAAATTGAAGGAGCACCTTCACTCATTGCCACGGCTAGTCAGCCCTCTAGCAGGAGAAGTTCTCTATATGTATTTGGCCGTCTCAGATCATGCCCCCAGTGCCGTTCTCCTAGCTGAGAGAGATGGCATACAGCTCCCGGTCTATTTCATTAGCTATGTTCTTCAAAATGCTGAGCTACGGTACCCCTTGGTTGAAAATTTTCGCCTCGCCCTGTTCATGGCAGTCAAGAAATTGAAATCATATTTCTTGGCACATCCGGTGGTGGTCTACACAGATTAACCCCTCAAGCGGCCAATGACAACCTTGGAGTCATCCGGCAGAATGCTCAAGTGGGCTATTGAAATGCAAAGTCTGGAAATCACCTTCAAACTAAGAAAGGCAGTGAAGGGTCAGGCGTTCGCCGACTTCATTGTGGAAATGACAAGGCAGGCTCAGCCGGAAAATGTTGATCAGGTCTGGAAGGTTTATGTAGACGAGAGCTCTACTATGAATGGTTATGGTGCAGGTGTAATTTGCAAGTCTCCGGAAGAGGACCAATATGAATATGCACTACGGTTCAAATTCAAAGCCTCTAACAATGAGGCGGATTATGAGGCCCTGCTAGCCGGTATCCGCATGTGTAAGGCGGTAGGGGCAAGAAAAGTTGACGCCTGCTCAGATTCTCAGTTGATCGTTGGCCAATACCATGGTGACTACGAGGCCACCCATCCGGCTATGATCAAGTATTTGCAGGCAGTCAAAGATGAGACCGGGACACGTGACAAATTTCATCTAAGTCAGGTGCCCATGTCGGAAAATAATTAGGCGGATGCACTGTCTAAGTTGGCATCGTCCGCCACTTGTGATGCGCCTAGGTCAGTCTTTTGGCAAGTCATGGAAAAAAGAAGCATTGAACATGATCCTATTAAAGTTCTTGACCGAAGCTCTACCTGGATGGATGCCTGACAAGGGTAAAATCGATCGCTACAATCTAACTCTCAATCAAACAATACTTATACGAACACCCTATAACCAAGTACAATGGCAAATCAAGGTTCGGTCCACGAGGAACGAGAGTAATTGCAAATCAATCTTAAACCTAAGCTAGTTCGAAATCAATGGAAAATGGTGTTCTAAAATACTACTAATAAGATGGAATAAATCAATAAACTAAGACACTAGAGAGAACGAGAATCCGCCTAACCATTGGTAACTAAGCAACAAGGAATCACAGAGACAAACGGGATATGCAAAGACTATATGTCTGATCAATATCATGTGGTAGGAAGACAACGGGCAATACCAAGCTTGGATTTCTCATGCACTTAACATTACTCGATACATAATCAAACCACATTCAACAATGAAATATACTCAATTCACAATCTCTTGTTCAAACCAAGAATAACATACAATCAAATTCAAGATTCTAGGTTAGCTACTCCTGTTATAGTAAATTAACATGCAATCGCATATAATCAATTTAATCACAATCCGTTTATCAAAATCAAAGCTTAATTACGTAGATTACCTAGGTCCGGTTTCATCCCGAAACCCTAGCTAGGAAACTACTCGCACATATTCATAATCACAGCAATAATAGATTCCATAAACATCATAGATCTAAACATAAATTCTGATTAAGGAATAATAAAGCTAGATTAATAAACAAGAATGAATAATACCAATTGTATTGATTCGAATCAATGGAAAAGTTCAGAACTTTGATATCCGTCGTCAATGAATAATACAAAGAATCTTCACAAATCTTGCTTCAAATCAATCCAAGAAACTAAAATCGCTAGAATAATCTTTAAGAAAACTAATGAATCTCTAATACCAAGAACGTTCTCCAATAACTCTCTAAAAAAGCCCTCCAAAACTATCTCTAAAACTGTCTAAAAACGCCCCTTAAAGTCGGACCTTATATACGTCTTCTAATTCGGAGAAGTCAAGCGCGCAGTCGACCCTGGATCAGCACGGCCGTGCTATATTTGGCACGGCCGTGCTAGCTTGTCAGTAGCTAAACCGGATTTCTTCTTCAATTTGGCACGGCCGTGCTAGAATTGGCACGGCCGTGCAGCTGCCTGGCACGGCCGTGCTAAAAATGACACGGTCGTGCTGAATATGCTCTAGCACGGGGCTCATACTGAAACTGACACGGGCACGGGCAACATCTGGCACGGCCGTGCTGGTGCGTGGATACTGACACAGCCGTGCTATTGGCTTGCACGGCCGTGCTGCCTTGCCTGGGGCTGCTTGCTCATAGGCCAGCACGGGTGTGCCTATGGTGACACGATCGTGCTTCCTGTGCTATGTAATCAATGCACGGCACTTGAACTTCCTTAACTCCTCGGACTTCGGTCAAGGCCAGCTCGGTTACGCATCAAGGGCTCGGGATCCGACTAAACTCGGTTGATATTACCTTAAAACACATCAAAAACAAACCGAAAACCCGTGAAGCACGTAATATAGGGGACATAAGCATAACAAGGTAATAATCGGCTAAAACGGCCCCAAATACATCCAAAATCATCCTAAAATATGCTCTAAAGCGCGCCCTAAAGTGCGCTTGTCAAAACATCCAGGATTATTTGGCAGACGACACTTTGCCGCATGCCCCTTCAGAAGCGGATGCGTTAAAGTGAGCCTCAGGTTTTGAGATCTACAAGGGGGAACTCTTCAGGAAGGGTTACCTCCAGTCGTTGCTGAAGTGTGTTACCCCTGAAAGGGGGAAAGAGGTTCTAGAGGATCTGCACTCGAGCTTTTGTGCATCACATATAGGCGGCAGAACTCTAGCAAAAAGGGCCAAGCGGCAGGGCTAGTTTTGGCCCACTCTTGAGGCAGACGCCATGGAAATGGTGAAGATGTGCGATAAGTGTCAAAGATTTGGCCAGCTCATACACCGACCGACAACTGATTTGACGGCTATCTACAGCCCGGTTCCATTTGCAAAATAAGGCGTGGACATCCTAGGTCCATATACACCTGCTACAGGCGGACGGAGATATATCTTGGTTGCTGTAGATTACTTCACCAAATGGGTTGAGGCAAAGGCGGTCAAGGGCATTAAGACAAAGGATGTCATCTCCTTCATCTAGAGGAACATCATCACCCGGTTTGGAGTACTTATGTTTATGGTCTTTGACAATGGCCCTTAGTTTGAAACGCCTACCCTCAAGAGCAGGTTGGGAGATCAAGGGATCTCACATTGTTTTGCATCAGTCGGTCGTCCCCAAGCAAACGGCCAACTTGAAGCCTTCAACAAGCTCATCTCAGACAACTTTAAGAAGAAAATTGAAAGGGCTGGCGGTCTATGGGCGGATGAGTTGCCTCATGTCTTATGGGCCATCAGAACAACTAAAAAAGGGGTAACCGATGAAACCCCGTTTCACATGACATACGACACTGAAGCCATCGTGCCAATTGAACTTTATGAGCCAAAAATTCGAATCATGCTCTATGATGAAGAGGCAAATTGGGAGGCCATGCGTTTAGCATTGGATTCACTCCCGGAGCGCAGGGTCAATGCCGCCTTGCGTCATGAGATATAGCGTCTGAGAATGACGAGGACTTACAACAAAAGAGTACACAAACGACCCCTAAAAGTGGGGGACTTTGTGTTACGGAAAATGGAGGCGATCGGTAGGGCAAATTAGCAAGGAAAGCTAACCCCTAATTGGGAGGGCCCCTACCGGATTTTTGAAGAAGTTAGAGGCGGCACCTATCGCCTGGAAACTCTAGACGGCAGACAGCTAGCCAGAACCTAGAATGTAGATAACTTAAAAAAGTACTACTTCTAAGGACTTGTAATTTTTGTAAATAGAGTATATTAATGAAAGGATGCTTTATTTCCATTTTTTGTACAAAGTCCCATCTGTGCAATGCACAACTGGGCAACCGTCTGCTCTAAACTGAGTAGACGTAGGCTAAGTATCAAACTTAGCTATTCATAAGGCCAATGGCCGGATATATCTTAAACCACCTGCTCTAACATGAGCAGGCAACCGGCGACGCCCATTCGGGTGAATTCGTCAAAGAGAACATCTCCCATTGGGGTGGTACATTGTTCTATAAATCATAACTCAAACGGCTTTAACCGACTGTCTAGGTTAAAGATAACTCACGGTCGTTTGAATGATTAATTGAAACCAAGATGCAACTGGTCATTGCTTCAAAGCAACCGGTAATTTAAATCTTGGTCGAATGTAGTCGGTCTTTGCTCAAAAGCATTACAGCCGGTTACAACCAGAATTACACAAGGTCAAAACCTTAGCATTTAATCCATAACTTGGTTATGATGTACACGTTCGGCCAATGGCCGCCTGCATATCAACAAACGGTAATGACGGATACTCCAAGAGTAATCCACAGCCGGTCAAAAGAATAATCTAGGTTAGCCTTAGCCGGTACCGCCCGATAATCCAACTTGGAATAATTCTATTTTAAGTACGGTCAAGGACCGCCTATCTATTCGTCTGGATGCTTGTATGGATGGCTGCCTGCTTATAGTTGGATAATTCTAAGCAAACAACCGTCCAGGGGCAGGTAGGGCCAATGCATCCGACATACCGCATGTATCGAATCAAATTGCAAAAAGAAAAAGATTTGTACGAGCAAAAATTGCAAAAATTAAAGCAAATAATACCAAAGGCAAAACCAACTCAGTCGGCAAATATATTAAAAATAGAAGATTGTCAGCCGGACCTATGTCCGAGGAAGGAGAGACAAACAACTACACATCTGTTGCTGTTGCTGTTGCTGTTGTTGTGATGGCTGGCCTTGGCCGGAAGGAGGAGCCTCTTGAGTTTGCTGGGCTTGGGCTTCGTCAGCCCCACCCAGCATCTGATCTTCCGCCTACTGCTCTTCCTCCTCGGGAATGTCGGCCCACTCTTCAAAGAGCGTCGGCTTCTTGGTTCCGAGAACCTGGGTGTCAAACAAATCTGTGGCGTATTTGTACCGCAAGTCCAAGAAGGCATAGTCGGTGTCCGGATGGATCATAGACCAAGCCATCTTCATGCACTCTTCATAGTCGCGCTCGTACTCGGTAACGACCAGCCAGTCTTGTTCAGCCGCCAGCTTTTCCTTGTGGTTCGCCTGGGTATGGGCCAACTTGTTTTTAAGCCGGTTGACCTCTGCTCACAGCTCAGTGTTCTCCTTGTCAGCATCCCCCAAGTCTTTGACGTCAGCCTGAAGGTTTTTGACTTGGAGTTCAAAGTCGGCTTCTTACTTATTGGATGTATCAGCAGTAGCCGTGAGCTCCTTGATTAGCTTCTCATGTTCATCTCCCGACTTTTAGTTTGGATTTCATACATAAGGGAGTTATATTGGGTAACATCAATGAGTTCGGTTTCCCGTCTCTAGGCATCCCTTACCTCCTCTTGGTTTTTTCGTAAGGGGACCTTCTCCCATCTACCCTCAACATCACCTGCAAAGTCACCCGAAAAGAAGTTAGTTTTCCAATTACGCTACAATCGGCAATGAAAAAATGGCACAAAAGCACCCCAACCGGTGAATAACCTCAGCCAACAGTGAATTGATGTGGTTAATTTTAACCTGGTTTATACTCGGTACCGCCTCCTTCTCGGACCGGGTAAGGGTCCTCAGCATTCTCTTGGCGTAGTTCTGGAGATCCAGCCAACGAGAGAGGCATCTACATCAATAGATTTATCGGTTATTATTGAGCATATGAAGCGCCTATATCCTATCGGCTGCCCGAAGAATCCCCTGACTGGGTAGCTTGGGACTTGACTCGCACAGGTCTAAGCGGCCAGGGGGGATCAAAGGTGAGAGCAGTACCTTGATTTTTCAGGCTGAGGGGTCACTCCACCCCAAGCCGCATTGGAGTCGGATGCAACAGCAAGCACTCAACTTGAGGGAACTTCGGGTTCCCTAGTTCTGACCTCAGCCGGTCCTGAGCCCAAGCCAAGATCTTTCAGGCTTTTGCCTGCAAAAGTAGGCCTCTTAGGCGCAGGCGGCCTTCCGGTAGAGGCAGGGGCAGCCGGAACCCTCCGGCTTTTTGAAGCAGGCTGGGAGGGCTCTTCTCTCGGTCTCTTCAGCATCTTTGTTAAAGAACGAGGAACATTCTTGCTCCCCGTCTGCAAAAGAAAAAAACACAACCGGTTAGTATCAAAATAAGCTACAAATCATGCAAACGATAAAAGAACTCAGCCGGCGCTTACCCCATCATCTTTGGCCGCCAATTGGGCCCTCTTCTTCTCTAATTGATCCTTCTGGATCTCAGCAGCAAACTTAGCCAATGTCTTTTCGGGAGGCACCATCTCTAATCCTTTTTCTGCAAGGAAGAAAAAACAAAAAATTAGAAACCATTCAAGCATGATACAGACGGCATAAAGTGCCGGTTAACAATCAACATACGTCTACTCCAAAATGTGCTAAGGCCATAGGCGGAAAGGAACGCCTCGTCCTTAAGCCAGTCCGGATGAGGGACCTAGTGTTTAGGGACAATGACTTATGTCCCATCATCCAAAGGCAAGGTGGTCTTTTTGAAAAGACCTATCTTCATTATTTGATCCCATGCCGCCTCCGGTACTTTAGGAAGGGCGCACTTCTTTCCAAGGAGAGTCGGGTGGGTGTTGTAGCAACGCAGCTGGTAGTTTAGTTGTAGAGAGGGGGAAGAAACCATATAAAACTTGCTCTTCCAGCTACTTCGCTTAGACGGCTTATCATATATTCCGGATGCGTGGTTAATGTATACCACGCATTCCAGCCGCCTGGGGCACGACTGAGGTAGTGCATATGTGCAAACGCCTCCCAGTTAGGCGTTATGTCCTGCATCTCGCAGGCGGCGATGTATCCAAGTATATTCACCCAAGAGTTGGGTGTTAGCTGCCAGACGCCAAGGTCATAACCACTTATAATGGCTTTTATTATGTTGTGGAGGGGGAACCAGAGGCCGGCTTTGAATGCCGCCTCATAACAGCCAAAATAGTCATTGGTGTGGTCATGGTCGTCATCCCAAACGACGGATGCCTCTACAGGCGGCACAACAATCTCCCATCTTTTACCAACCAGGCGCTTTTCCAAAAATGCCGAAAGGGTGGTGTTCAAAGTGACCACATCCCGGGCGGTTATATGTGCCTCTGTTGGATTGTTGATAGAGGGCCACTTATATGCCTCCTCATCCTCTTGAGGGGCATCTGGTTGCATGGTTCACCGTCTGTACTCTCTGATTCCTCCAAGATCTCATCTCCGGGCGTGCTAGGAATGCCCGGTTGGTCATAAGGTACATCCTCAGCCGGAGCTGCGGCTGAGCCGTCTGACTGATATTCGGGGTCTACAGCCGTCCGTCTCGTCCGAGCCATTCTGTCCTGCACATGAATAGAGACGGTCGGATTCGCAGAAGAGTAAGGGTGGTCCAAACACCCCTAGACGGCATCCCCAGTCCTAGACTTAGCCGTGTCTGGTGACCGGCTGACAACTGTCATAGGTCGTGCCGTGTGTGTGTTGGGTGAGTCCATTATTGTTTAACAAGCTATACAACCGGAAAAAGCGTAAAAAAGTTACAAGGGGCAGAGACGGTACCTTGAAGTTGTAAAAATGTGAAGACGGTTGACTCCTTGAAGTCAGCAGCCAAAAATCTGATTTGTTGCTTGGTGTGGTGATACCCCAGACGGTAGCCCGGATGTACCCTCTTCAAAGAGCAACTGAAATTCTGAAGCAACCGAACCGTTTCTCTGAAATGTGGCTTGATGATACCCCAGACGGTAATGATCGACTATGGGTGTATTGAAAGCTAGAAAAAATAAAAAGGGGTAATCAGGCGGTTTGAAGAAAGTGGCTTGAAGATGCCCCAAACGGTTATAACCGGTTGCGGGTATATTGAGAGCAAAGGGAAGAAACTTGACTATGGTCAGGCGGTATCTGAGAGTTTTGAGCAAAGAACACTCAGACGGAAGCCGGATGAGTGAAGAAAGAGAAGATGGTTGTGAATGCAATAGCGCAGCCGGTATCAGAGCGTTCTCTCAGAATTCTCTCAAAAACGAAAAAATTTGCAAAGTGTGAAAATGAGAGGAGGGGGACCTCTACTTATAGAGAACCCCAGAAGGCGATTCGTCACTTCCCATTCAAATTCGAAATTCGAATTAAAAAAAAAAAGAGAGAGAGGGAAAGAGACGAACTATCACCTTCCCAGAATGTGACACATGTCACAGGTGCCACGTGGAAAGCCACGTCACACCTGTGAGGGACAAATGTTTAGGGTAAAATACACTGTCCACGTGGCCCAATAGCATGCTGACACGTGTCAGCCTCAGAGAGGCCCAAGGGGATCCAATCCTCTGTTGACACGTGGTGCTTAAATCCTAAAAGGGGAACTGATCCCCTTTCACTATAAATAGAGGAAAATCCTCATTTATTACACATTCATAAATACAGACACAAAAAATCGAGCAATATTAATTGCAGAATTCTCTCTGAATCATAGAGAAAAACTTTTACATTCTGCACCTTTATACATTCGAAAACGTTCTAACTTGGTCATCGGAGGCGGAACTCCACCCAACCGGAGTTTTCGTGGTTTTGCAGGTACAGACGGTCGACGCGCATTCTTGGAATGGTAACTCTCCCCAAGGACTCCAAAAACCCCGAAACACGTTCGTTGCGTAATCCAAAATTATTATTAATAATTAATATTGCCAGTTATGAGTCAAAGGTAAGTTGACTTGTGATTGTATGGCGAGCATGTTTTAATAATTATTTTATTTTGATGCTAGGATATTCATGTTAGTGTAGTGCATATGTACTCAGCTTTTGCTGATTTGTACCTTTGGTGTTTATGTTTAGCTTTCCTTTAGATTGACCCTACTATGACCCATTTATGTGGTGAGTAGAGGGTTGAAATAAAGAGGAAGTAACAGGTACTTGAAGCATGAGGAGCATGATGGGATAGAGTGCCGAGAGTTACTTGTTATGTTTCTTAGTTTGATATTTTTGAATTATTGGTTATTGTTTATGGACTAACAATATTGTGTTTATTTTTAATTGGTTTTTAAGAGAGACCATGTTTGAATTGGTTCCAACTTGTGAATGTTTTATTCTACTTTTGTTTTGAGGTTGTGAACTCAAGTTTTATTATTTTAAAAGTTGGTTTTTATATATTAAACTTCCGCTGTGAGACTTTGAAAATTAGCGTTAGCCGTTATCACGGTGGCGGTAATATTTTGGTTATTTCCTAAAAAGGGTTTTATTTAGAGTAAAATGAGTATTTTAAAAGAAGGATATTTCCAGGGTATTACAATCACAATGTCAGCAATCAGGTTCTTAGTAATCAAAAGAAGTTAAATGAAGACTCTTCCAAGGAATATTCCAAGAGTACCCCAGTTGAATGAGTCAAAAGAAAGTGCCAAAAGAATCAGAACCATGAGCCCCAACTTGCTGTTGATGAGGAATAATTCAAATTGTAACGGATAAGTGCAAGAGGATTATGGCAAGGAAATCGAAACTACTCCAGACAACTAACTCCGGATTCCACGGAATCAGGAAGGAAGCCATCGAAGCCTTTCAAAGATGATCTCTTTATTATAAATAGGAGAATAATCATTGTATAAGGGCATCACAAATATTCGAGCCTTAGTATTCATAGCATTTAACAATTATTAGCGATTATTAGCATCATTACAAATCTGTTCTTAACCTAGAGTGTACTTTTATCAACCTATCTACCTAGTGGATTGGTGGACTCATAACAATCCGTAGTTTTTACCCTTATTCGTAGGGTTTTTTTGCGTCATCACCTTGCGTCTCTTCTTCCCTTTCCCCTTAGCTCATTTCTTGCATATCATTCATCTTCATTTCTTGAATTTGCATTGTCATTTGCATCCTGATCAATCTAGTTGTTATTCAATTGAGCCCGGTCTTATCTAGCATTCATATTTTGACCTAATTAAACAGCGCGTTGGAATCCCTAGTACTTATCAAAATTATTGTGATACTTATCAAAATGGTATTATCTGTATTATTTTTTGGAACATTGGATGTAAGGTTAATGAGAGGAGAGCAAACTCAAAATGCTCTCCTCCTAGGGTGCCACATCAGAAACCGCGTGATATCTCATTAAAGACAATTATGTTTATAACACTTTTGATAACATACCGATTAAGCATGAAAAAAAGGAAATTATCTTCAATTAAATAAGCAATAAGATATTTTCAGAAGACTTTAATATTGTTTCCTTTTACAATTGATATGGCACGGGTGCATTCTAGTTGCAATTATTTAAGAACGAAAAAAGCATAGATTAAAGATGAAATCATGTAGGTTGTGTAGAAATCCAAATATTATTTTTTGACAAGGTAGAAATCCAAATATTAAAGAATGAATACTCTGAGAATCATTCTAGTACAATCCTTTTGTCTCTAATTATTTGACATATATCTTTATTTTTAGGTAATGTTATATGTAGCCCCAAGAGCTAAAAATTAGCATTTAATATCTTTTCTAATTGATATTAATTTAGGACAACATAACAAAATCACGCACAAATCAGTGTAATTAATGTAATTATTTTCATTTGTTTTTTTCCTTTTTTAATTTTTTTAATATATAGCCCTAAGAGTTATGTATATCATTATCCTCATTTTTTATTCATTTCATTAATTTTGACCGTGAATTTTCATTGATAAATACATAGTACGAAGTAAAAAATAAAAATAATCACGAGGATCTTACTACCGTAGATTCCCAATTTGGAGATTGT
This sequence comes from Chenopodium quinoa, assembly GCF_001683475.1. Taxonomy (NCBI): domain Eukaryota; kingdom Viridiplantae; phylum Streptophyta; class Magnoliopsida; order Caryophyllales; family Amaranthaceae; genus Chenopodium; species Chenopodium quinoa. The sequence goes on along the minus strand of NW_018743252.1, from coordinate 6,024,446 downwards.
GAAAAAACAACAATAATGACGCAAACTCAATACTTCCTCTGTTCTAATAATATGACAACAATTAGAATTTTACACTACTTATCATGCTTATTTGACTGCATATTATGATTTTTAAGTAAAGTAAGATATAGTCATCTGGAGTCTTGTTAAATTAGTCTCGTATAATACTTTCACAATATCAACTTTTTATAATTTTTACTCTTATATAAATAAATATATTTAGCATATAAAATATACTTCGTAATGCGTAATTTTATCCTTATTACAATAATTGTGTAACAAAGAAAATATAAAAGTAATCATATACGTTGAGCATTTCCATAAAACAAAACTTAAATGAAAATGAATTTTGACCATTAACATTATACGCGTGTCATTAATCTACCTCTTACTTTTTCATTTGTTTTCATTTAAAGTTTCTCACTCTTATGCTGCATCTTTCTCTCTCCTCCATTAAAGCTGCTTCTGAGCTTTTTCTACTCCATTGAAGCTGCTTTTGAGGTAAGATAATCGAATCTCAATTTCACAATCTAGGTTTTACTCTCACACAATCGTTAATTTGATTGTCAGTACATTCAATTTAGGGTTCTTCTAAGTTGAATTGTTGAATTGTTTGCTATAATTACTGAAGTTATGGAAGATTATAACGAGCGATTGTATTATTTGAGTTTTGCATGTGCTAATTATTTTGATGTTCTTAAGCGAGAAGAATTTTATGTGAATTTTGGAGCTTTATTTGATAATTGAGTCAAATTGGTTGCCAATGTGCTGCATTTTTTGAGCCTATTTGATAATTGGGTGAAAGTTTGATGTTGTGTTGCATTTTTCGAGTGTCATCGAGCTCACAAGCCGAGCCGAAAAGTTTTGAGGCTATTGGAAGCCCTAGCCAAGCTTCGGTTTTCTGGCTGGTCGTGCTTCAAGCTTGATCTGAACCTGTTTAAATTCTATTGTGCTCAAATATTGGGCCCTAATTAACCCTTTTCAAATGTGTGTGCTTTTTTTAAATGCCTATTGATTATTTTGTAAATAAGCAAATATGATATTGTTATTTTTTTTTTCTGCAATGTGGAAAATTAGGTGTTGATGCGCAGAAAAATTGGTCGTGTGAAAGATGGTAATATATGATGCTCCCTCTTCATTTACCTGGTGTCTTGTTTATGTTCTCTGAGTGCTTGTATTGATTGAATTTTCATATCTTACGACGGTTCATTACTTGTACTGTTAAAATATGTAGAGTGGGAACCTCACAGACAATGAAAGTGAAAACTTTAGTTGGAGTAGTGATGATGACGTAGGAAAAGAGAAAGAAGTTTTTGATACAGGCTCTTCTTTGACTACTCTCAGTGCATTTAATGGCACTGCTGAGGTGAGTTATATATTTTCTTCTTATTCTATCCTTGCTAGACTAGCTTCATTTAACCTGTAGATTTCATTTGAATGTATACTACTCAAAGTTCTCCCCCTGTGTTTTGCCAAATTTGTCAACTTCCGTGTGGTTTTTTCAGATAAATCTCTTTGTACTCAAATTATGCTTTTACAGATTATGGATCCTGCTTTATCTTTCCCATTGATTGGCATCCCATTTTTAATGATAAAAGATATGTCCTCTTATGTAATATTCTACATAAGTAAATGACAATTAGATGTTGTATGCCTGTACACATCCTTACCCCGTATCTATAGCAAACCTCTACTTCAACTTTTGTACGCGCTTGTTTCATACCATGTATATAAGTAACTAATATTCTGTTTTTTTTTTTTTTTTTTTATGTTTTCCTTGTTTTGCTTACAACTTAGTACAACAAAAACACATATTCTAATGTGCATTGTGGTAGCTTTTTACCTTCATTGGGATATATTTTTAGTAGTTACCTAATTAAATGTGGCTTTCATACTGCACTTTTTCCAGTTTATAGTCAGTTCTCATGTTACTAGCCACTAAAGACTTTTTCTTGCAGAGATCATGCTTATGATACCACAATAACAGTGCCTCTATGGTGCCAGTTTAGTTCCTTTTTACCAGTATAAAGTAAAATTGCTAATTGCCCAAAGTGAGAGTTATTGAGAATTTATATTTGGTTTTAAACAGTGGTGATTAAGTGGATAATGTTATTACAAAAACTTGTTTTGAGTTTTGGGTTTTAGGTGAGGTATCTTAAAACTACTTTCTTATAGGATCCAATGATAGTTTTCTGTACAACTAAATTTTCTTTAGAGTAATTGTATTGGCGACTTGGCGTTCAAAACACAAAGGTGATAGTCACATTACATATTCAGAGATATAGACTCATCTTTGATTTGGTCAACTAGCTTAAGTATTCAGAAGGTTAATGGAATTTTTGTAGGTGCAAAGGTTTAAAGATTTTGCTTTTTCCACTTTGCTTATCATGTGTCTAAAACTTGTTAGTTAGATATTTGGACTGGCCAATGTGTTGTTCTTAAAAGTTAAAATGTTCTCTTGTAGTGGTCAAACATGTATGTACATGCTCCAATTTTTTCTTGTGATGTTTCTATTAAGACTGTTAGTGGACAATAAGGCTTTGCTTCTTTGTGGATCTGTGCCCCACATTTCTGAGAGAATTGAAGGTTTCCCGATTACATAAGCATATTTTGGTCTGTTTGTACCCAAAAACAGAGGCATTATATTATTAAAGTTCTTGTTTGCAATATTTTCTGCTGTCAACTAAGCTTGGAATCTCTCTCTTTTAAGGGAAGCTCCTCTTCTGGGCCTTCCTCGACTTTGTTTCGCCATTTTGTTGGAGCAGGTTTCTCCGAAAGTTTGGTTGCGAAAGCAATCGAAGAAAATGGTAATTGTGCCCCTTTGTTTGGTTTATTTAATTATGTTTCCATGAGCCATTTAGCTTGCTGAATTGTCTTTTATTTGATTTGAGCAGGAGAAGGGAATATGGACTCCATTCTAAATGCTCTTCTTACATATTCGGTTAGTTACTGACTCGCTTTATCCCTACCTATTTGTTAGAATATTAAGCCTTATTTTCATTAGTAATTGTTGGTTTTGATTTTCGAGTTCGAACTTTGACCATCAATATTATTATGGTAAATATCAATAAAGTTTATATACATTGATTTTCAACAAATATTGGGTTTCTGACAGAAGGATAGGTTGTCTCTTTCAGACTTAGAAGAAGAAGAAAAAGCAGATGTTGGATATTGGGTTTGGTTTTCTCACAGGACAAAATATAGCATGAAAAATGTCTTATCATGTGATTTTATGGGAATGACATGTTATTTTGTGTCCATGTATGTCAAATACTTGGATATTGATCTTTAACTTTGGTTATGTTGAATGTTGATCTCTAACTATAATAGTAACTGTAGACGAGACAGTCGTGACATGTGTGGTACCCCTATAGGAAATGGAGTTAACATGAGAATGGTGAACCCGAACACTATGTTTAAATAGAGAGAAATGGTGGGAAAGGAAGAGGAGAAAAAGAGAGATGCATCATCCTTTATTTGGATATCTAATGCAAGGAGTGAAGGGGAGAGAATTGGAAGGATCCGTTTTCCTAACCCTTTTAATAAACCAAATCCCTCCATTGTTGGAGAGATTTGTAAGGACAATGGAAGGTCACCTTCTCCCTCCCCCCACCTCCCTTTCCCTTCCCTCTTTATCATTCCCCTCCCTTTCCCTTTAGTATTGTTATCCAAACTTAGTGTTAAGGAAAATATGAGAACATGGAATTAACAAATGATTATTGTATGATTCTCCCCTAATGTGACTTCATACCATTAGATCTTTAAATCTCCTACTTTGAAAAGTCTATAATCATTTATGTTTTGCTCATAATTTCATACCAAGCATTATTTGATTTTCTAAGTTAATATTTGTGGATGTATGCATTTTTTGGTTGATGGTGCTAAACTAGGATTAAGAAAATAGTTAAGGGAGTGATATTTAGTGTGGATCCACATCACTTCAAAAATAGAGACTGAAATAGAGCTAGCTTCACTCTAATACCCCCGTGATAAAAATTGTTTTGTCTAATATCAATACCCTCTAGTGTTTCCTAACCGTTGAAACATTTTAAAAACAGGTTATTTATGGCCTTAACACTACATGGAGAAGTGGAAACAAAAAATGTCTTAATAGGACATAATTACTAATTAACGAGTTTCTTAATAGTAAAAACTCATAGCTAATCATTTATAATGATAGTAGAATATCTCAAAAGTTACAAAGACATTATTCCTTGTGTTGGTGGTGTCATTACAGAGAAAATCAAGAAGGATCCAGTATAATGGAAGTTGGGGAGTGGGTCACCATTTATATGAGTAAGAGACGAGAAAGCGAGTATATTATGCTTTCAGAATTTTGTATTGAAGGGAGTTATGTACTTTTATCTGACAATAAACATATTGTGACTCACCAAGGGAAGGTCAGTGGGTAAACTACCTCCCAAGGAAGTAACACTTTCTACAGTTGATTAATACATTGCCAGCCAAACACCAACTTCTGCAAGGACTTTCCAATAAGTCTTGACTTTGTTCATTATTTTCTTCCAACCAAACAAGCAATAAATTTCCCAAAACAATGACATGGATTTCACCAGTCTTGAACTTCCAATTATTCTGTATCATTCTCTAATCTCTATCGCTTAAGAAGAACTTTGCCATTAATTTTGAATAAAAAAAGTATTGAAATCTATGCATTTGGTCTTGCATCTTTTGACTCTTCTCCTTCAGCAAATTTGTAGTAGCTGGGCTGCAGGGATACTTCAGGGACATTGTCCTCTATTGTGTGCTTAATGTGATTCCATCTTTTGTTTCAACTGGCTGAGGTTTATATGGTTTGGTTTGTTGTGCATCTAGCCTAGACATTAACCTAAATTTGTTTTTTTTTTTCCCTTCACTCATTCACACTTCCATTTACCTTATGCTTCTTAAGTCGGTGAGGATTATTTGCATGCTTGAACCTATTAAAAGTTTCCCCTATATGATCATAGGTCTTAATTTCTAATCCATTAGGTTAGTGAGTATTTTATTGGAATGGGTTCCACTATAGGCATGCCAATCCCTCATACTAGTACTTATACAGAACCGATATCCTCAAAAACATATAGGATATCAGTGGATGATACAGTTTTTGGAGGATACAGTTTGTAGACGATAAACCCAAATGGTCTTTCAAACAAAAGGCTAAAAAATTGAAAGTGTTTAGACTCATACCTATATGCAGCATCAAAAGAAGATTTTCAATTAATATATGATCTGAAGAAAGTAGGATAAACAAGAAAAAAAATAGATGTTTGCTCAATGCTGCATCGAGAGGGATACTAGCAACAACAAATTCAGTTGCCTGTGGAGATTGCAAATGATAAGTGCTTGTTTCTGATTGAAATTTTTTGCCTCTAAATAGAGGGCTAGGGGCTCACATTGATCTGTTTTGCTCAAAGCGCTTGACAGCTTTTTTTAATTTTTCCTCTGACTGGTTTTCTTGGGCACAGTTGAAATTTAAATAGATATGATTTATAGGCCAATTCTTAAAGCCAAAAATGAACTAGAAATGTGGTGAGGGACGAGTGTTTAGAATGATGTCAGACTGCACTAAAATGCTAATTTGCAATCATCATAGAAGCTGAATACAAGTCATCATCTATCATGAAGGGCTGGCTTGTTTGGTTTAGAACCTGCTCTGATTCCAAATTAATGGAGATTAGCTCTTAGGTTGAATCTAAACTTTATTTTCAATCATTCTTGAAGTGTGAGGAAGGTAATTGTGCTTCTTCTCCCATGGGTAGACAGGGTTTTGAATTGATTTGCTCTTGGTGGTGCTTCTCTTGCTTTGCTATCATCAGCAAGTGTAGAACTGTAGATCAGATAACTGTGTAACAGTTATATTCTTTGAAGCATATTGGAATGGGAAGTTCAATATTTGAAATCATGTACTAATTATATCTATTAGGTTTTGATGTTGTACGCCTTATGTTAGTTTTTATGTATGAATTTGCGTTCAATTCAAGATGATATACCGTGGTGCCTATGTTTGTGGGTGATCTTGTGTTGACTTATGAGACAATTGAAGGCGTGGGAAGTAATTGTGGAAACAGTTCGGAATAGGCAACTAAGTAGAAAGTTCAGCGGGAGTTAGAAATAGGGAGGTAGGGGTATATTTCTTCCAATGTCCAGGATCTATTTTTCAAAGGGAGGGAGATTGGATGGAGATGTTGCTCATAGAATCAAAGGAACATGGTTGAAGTGGAAAAATGCTGAAGGGTTTTTATTGATTTTGTAAAGCTGGCATGCCCTATAGATTGATGGAACATCTACCACACCGCAATTAGGCCTACATTAATTTATGGTACAGATTTTAGGCTGTGAAATATTGACATGTTCTTAAGATGAATGTGGCGTTGGATGTGTGACCATACAAGAAAGGATTAGTTGAGGAGCACGATAATTAGAAAGAAAATAGGGGTTAAATCTCTTGAGAACAAGATACGGCGGAATCGCGTAAGGTGGCCACGTAATCGGGCAAGCAAGGCTCCGGTAAGGAAAATTGAAGAGTGGCAAAGCGATGGGATCACGGAGGATAGGGGAAGACCTAAGAAAACTTGGAGGATGGTGATTGAGAGTGATTTGAACTTTTTGGAGATTATGGATAGGGTGGTCGAGGGAGAAAATCTACGCCGAGAACATGTCATGTCTTTATATGTAAAATAATGTCAGGTTTATAGAATATCTATGCTGAAGACATGTCATAAATGATGATAAGTTTCAAGTCAGGATTGCATGTATGTTCCCACCCTGCAGATAATTCTTCTGATTTACTATCTGGTAAGCTGGAGGTCCGAGTTTGGCAATGTTATTATATGCATCCCTCATAAAAAATGCATCCAACTCATTCCCTTCCTAATTGAAAATTTGCATGTGCAAATTAAACAAAAAAGTTGTGTAGACAATATCATTGTCAAGAATTAACTTTAGCAAGTTGTTTCCTGGATTTATGTCTATTACATCTGAGGTCAGGACAGTGTGTTAAATGATGCGAGGCTGTTATGTTGTATGTGTGTTTGTGTTTATAATCATGTAGACACTAACACATCTAGAACTATTCCTTACTAATTTACTATCTTCTTTGAACCTCAGAAACCACATTTCTCTAACTAGTTAGTTATTTTTGCTGGATATAATTTTATAATATCTGATGTCAATGCAGTGTATTATATAACGTGAGGCATGTTGATGTTCTTGGAGTTGAACTAATGTTAAAGCTTAGGCAGTTGGCCTAGACCAAGCATAGTGTACATCTTGATTGAATCATGTTGTTAATTTTACAAATACTATGGGGTATACTATGTGAAATATATTCTGAAGGCTAATAAACTTGTGGACTTTTTCATATTAAAATTAAGAATATATCATCTGAAAAGGTGGGTTGTGATTTATCTTTTTTCTTTTTTATTAATAACTCGAGAGTACAAAAGTCAAGAGGCATTCTTGTCATGGTAGCTCCTTGAGGTGCTCCAACAGTCTACACCACGTGCAAATTACCTTCATTTCTAACTCTCATATTGTTATGCTCCCAGAATTATATACTGGTAATATGTTAAATTGGTCATCACTTGCAAGGTTTTGTTTATTGTGATCATATGCATTTTGTTCTTGAGATTTGAGAAACCTCTTTGATCTTGATGAAAAAAATCCATTTGGTATGAATGTAGAGTCTCTTGCTGAAATTAAATATTGCTGGTAGAGTCTCTTGATTAGTGCTATTTTTATATTTTATGTTTTGGTGCTGCAAATTTGGCTTTTGTCTGTCTTATATTTGATTTCCAACTTATTCATTTGGTACAAAAATCTCCTTATGTGTTTCTGGAATAATCTGATTTGTCTTGATTCTTTGATTTTACTAGCGGCTTTGCAAGATGCTGTCATCTATGTATCAGCAATTTGAATGGAAATAGCTTCTTGATTTTTGGCATACTTTTTAATTATTCGTATTGACTTGTCATTGATTATTAGGCCTTGGAAAGCTCTCCCTCTGATGTGCTAGATATTGAAAAATCTTCAGCAACAGAGCAAAATGGGGATTTGTCTGAGAGAATAGATGATGTGCTTGGTCAGACTAATAATGGCCACTCTGATCAGAAGACTGACGCAGATTCTGACTTCTGGTCCTCAGATTATGACGAAAATATTCCTGATGATTTATCTGATTCAGATAGTTGTCTTGGAATGGAGGTGACTCTCGTATTCACTTGTTTATAATGCTGTATTTCTTCATTTCCCTAGGAATACATTTCTTGAATTTTCCCCAATTCTTTACTCATCTATAATCACGATGAGTATATAATATCATATGTTCTGGGGCATATTTTGTTGAATTATGGATTTGCTTACCTTCTCTTTCTTAAAATCCTGTAGATTGTAAATAGTCCCAGCTTTCCATTTTAACCATATGTTTGTCAATTGCAGGAAACATCTGGCTCTTTGTCAGAGAAGGATCAGAAATTATTGTTTTTGGCTGACATGGGTTATCCTGTGGAAGAAGTCAAAATAGCTATAGAAAGATGTGGTATGTAGAGCTCTCAAATGATTGTCATGCCATAGTTAGTTGTACTCCGTACTTTTAGTTCTTTTGTATCTTATTTCTTACCCCCTTTCATTTATTTATAAGTCATAGTGTAATTATGTATTGTGATGCACCATAGTCCATAGCTTGTTTCTTGATGCATCATAGCATGTTTCTTTCGCACATGCTTTTGCTAATCTTTTCTTCTTCTTATACAGGCCCAGAATCCTCTCTTGAAGAGTTAGCTGATTTTTTATGTGCTGCTCAAATGGCAAGAGCATCAGATGCTTCATATGTAGATCCACCAGCCAAACCAAAGGTGGTGTTCGTAATCCTTTAGAATGTTCACGTCACATTGATTCATATTATAGTATCTATCTTAGGCCAGTATTTCACAATTAAATTTACTACTGCTAGTTATGCAAATTTGCATTTTATTTTAATCTTATTACGCTCATTTCTGATGAAACTATCTATCATGCTCGTTTCTTGTTTCAAGCAGCTTTATAGTGATTATGCTAAACATAAGAAGAGGAAGTTGCTTGAGTATGAGATGAGGAAGAAAAAGCAAAAGGGACTTTTCGAGGATGATGAGCCAATTCGCCTCCCCAAACCAATGATAGGGTTTGGAGTTCCTACCGAGCCATGTCTTCCTTTTCATAGAACACTACCAGAGGCAGCCATAGCTCCTCCATACTTCTATTATGAAAATGTGGCTCTTGCCCCTAAAGGAGTTTGGGACACAATCTCTCGCTTTTTGTATGATGTTCAACCTGAATTTGTTGATTCAAAGTACTTCTGTGCTGCTGCAAGGAAGAGAGGATATATTCACAATCTTCCCGTGGAAAATCGATTCCCTCTTCTTCCTCTTCCCCCTCGCACCATCAATGAAGCATTGCCCTTGACTAGGAAATGGTGGCCACATTGGGATCCGAGAACAAAGCTTAACTGTTTGCAAACTGCAATTGGTAGTGCAAAGCTGACGGAGAGAATCCGCAAGGCACTTGAAGATTATGAGGGCGACCCTCCTGACCATGTAAAGAAGTACGTCCTTGATGAATGTAGAAAATGGAATTTGGTATGGGTTGGCAGAAATAAGGTTGCCCCTCTTGAACCTGATGAAGTAGAAATGTTGTTAGGATTTCCTAGAAACCACACTAGGGGAGGTGGAATAAGCAGGACCGATAGATTTAAGTCACTTGGCAACTCATTTCAGGTATGACAGAATTTGCTAGCTTTAATATTGTTCTGTTGATTGCCCTGATAGTGAAGTCTTATTTAAATATTTTTTTTTAACCTACTTCAGGTTGATACAGTTGCCTACCACCTCTCGGTCCTCAAAGATTTGTTCCCAGGTGGCATCAAAGTGCTTTCTCTTTTTTCTGGAATTGGAGGTGCTGAAGTTGCTCTTCACCGTTTGGGAATACCATTAAAATTTGTAGTGTCAGTTGAACTTGCTGAAGTGAATAGAAATATTCAAAGGAGTTGGTGGGAACAGACTAACCAAAAAGGTATTTTGATTGATATTGTTGATGTGCAGCAGCTGACTAGTGATAGGTTGGAGCAGCTGATAAATAAATTTGGGGGCTTTGATTTGGTTATTGGAGGAAGCCCATGCAATAATCTAGCTGGTAGTAATAGGGTAAGTAGGGATGGACTCGAGGGTAAGGAATCTTCACTTTTCTTTGAATATATCCGTATTTTAGACTCAGTCAAGTGTATCATGGGGAAGAAACGATGACTGATTGTAATCTCCATTTTTCCAGATGTAACTCCATAAGTGATAAGCCCCTGGCTATTAATTTCTGAATAATCTGATAAAATAGTTGGTTAATGAACATTTCAAAGTGTTAGTTATGTCCTAGCACCATCTTAACTTTGGTGAAAAATCTAGGAATATATTTTTTTTTTCTTTTTCTTTTTCCTAGTGGACTTTTAACCAATTCATTGCCTCGGGTTATAATTTTTACTGAATTCCTGCATGGACAGAAGCAGATTTCAGCATGTAAGACGGTGAAATTATTTGCAATAATCTTATACATTGTTTCCTTTTTTAACTAAGTCAATTGTGTTAATATTTTCAACGTTTGTAACTGCGGACTTAAGTAGTATGAAAAGTAATTTACCCTAATATGCAATTCACAAATAAACGTCTCTATGTTTTCTACAAATTTGCAAATGTGATATGAACTTGACTGATAGCAGTGTAAATACTTCAGACTGCGAATTTGTTGCTGTATAATGAATCAAGAGCTGGAAGCTAACTAACATTTTTTACTTTCTGACATTCCATCATTTTTTACTCTCTGCCATTCCATCATATGATTCATATCTTTGTGAACTGATGTTCATAGCTTTTTTTGAATATTGGCGAGTATCTCCCAAGATTAAACATTCCAAATTGTGATAGACTTCAAGTCTTCAGAGCTGCTTGTTGCTCTAGTCATTCTCAACGCCATTTCAGAATTCATGTGCCCCAAACTTGAAAGGAGTGTTGCTTGAATCATTTTGATGTTGTCAAAGTGCATATTTTTTTTTTTTTTTTTTTTTTTTTTTTTTTTTTTTTTGTGGAAAAAAGACTAGTGTAGCTTATCAAAGGAGCACCTTCCATTCAAAAGCAGCACAAACATCAAGAAGAATAACAAGTATTTGTCTATAAAATACAATGATTGCCTCTTCAACTATAAGTCGGACATAAGCTAAAGGGACAAGATAAGGACATTGGTCGGTCTTGATTTACTTATAGGACAATTATCTATGTTAGAATGTCGTGTCGTGTTGAAGTATCAGAGGATCCAACACCGGACGCTCGACTTATAGCAAGGTGTCGGAGTAACATAGATAATTACTTTACGGGGCTTTTGGTATAAGAAAATTACTTTACAGGGCTTTTGGTATAGAATAAGGTTAGGAATTCATTACATGGATCTATAAGCTACGTGGACAAGGACACTACGGGGCATTTGGTACGCGATGGAGATGAGGAAAAAAAGGGGATTATCATGGTGAAGTCATTAATTTGTAAGGACAAGGTCATTATTCCAACCTAGTTACTATCATTGGAACCACAGGTTGGAAGGGAAGTTTCTCAATTTACAATTCAATTGAGAAAACAACACTTTTAACTGCATTATTCTACCAAGTATTTATTAGGCAGGGGTTAGTTTCTTTTATGATTGAACAAGCAATTACTAATGTGACACGTCGCATCATTTGATGCCATGTACCATTCCAATAATTCGACTCTTTTAAAGGGCATTAACAGTTAGAATTTAGAAATGCTAGCATCAATTATTCCAGTAGAAAATGTGTTCTAAAATCTTAAATGTGGCTTTTAATGATAGTTGACATATTATAATATGCATACTGTTCTTTATAAGCCTTGTTACAATAAGTTCTCATGATGCCCTATATGCTCGAACAACACCACAAGCTACGGCACAGTAGGATTCAGCATCCCTCTCAGCAACCGTAGCATTCTTCCAAAAGACAGAACCAGAAGGCTAGCTGATCTGACTCAACAGATACCATTTAAAGAAACAATTATAACGAGCACCCCACGTTTAGGCTTTTTTTAAGGTAAGATGGGGGTTGGGGTGGGAGTGTGGCAGGATGGGCAATTGGGCATTACCAACCTTTTGAACCATAGTCCATAATTCTTACCAATGAATGATGCACTCAACTTCCAGATTTTAGAATCAGGCTTTCAAACCTAAAAGCCTCTGCCACCAAATTACAGATTCAAGCATCCATATTGTCTAGCTCACTCTTATTTTTAATCAGACAATCGATCAGTTGATTATTACTTAAAAACCCCATTGCCTCCATCATTCCTAGACATGCATAATGTGCTCTTGAATAAATAATTACAAGTAGAATCTGACCTACACTTGACACACTCAGAGTGCAACCCCCTTATTTGTAAATGCTTACACAACTACCAAGCAGCAGTTGGAACCAAGAGGAACAGCTAGACCGGTAGCCATCTAGAAGTCAAAAGTGCCATGGTTGTATTTTTCCACCGGTTGTCTATTTTGGTGTTGTATACGATTGATCTTTGCACCTTCTCCAGCTGTTGTTTTTCGTTGACCAGCTGAGGCAAGAAGCAATCCCACAGCCACGCTGAACATGACAAGCATGCTCACAAGTAGCAAATAAGTCCTTTTGGATGACCTCCTGTACTCGCCAAAGAAGAGTATGCCCCAGAAGGTGCTCACTAATGGAAGTGCCTGAAATAAAAAGTATAAAGTCAGGCAGAAGGTTGTAGAGATCCATAAGCATTATTACAGGAGTACTTGTGATTTTGATATTTGCAAGTCCCTGACATTGTTGATCATTATTTCACATTTTTGCCTTCAACATAGATTTTTTGTTTTATAATTCTTGTGATTCTGCAATACACAATTCAATGGAATTCAGATAAAATATGCAACTATCAAAACAGGCTAAAAGTTAATCAAGTGTACAAAAACTCTCCAGACAGAGTACAAAGGCTCTACAAATGCATAGCTAATTCAACATGTAGCCAGTTCTAAATTCTTTATACATACTGTTTCAAAATATTATATTGATTTTATAGGAGCAAGTTAACATAAGTAATGAAAAGACCCATAAGATTCAATATAATATATCCTCTTCAAGATAGAAAATTTGTAACTACTAACCTGAACTGCATCGGCAGCTGCATAGCCAGCAGCCTGGCCCCCAATGAACTGAAGACCATTCCCAAAGCCACACAACAACCCAGCCGCTACAGCCCATCCTCTCCCATTTCCATCTCTAAGGTATTGCTTAATAGATGATTTAGGCAAGTTTAAGAGAGGATAGTACAAGAAGATGACATTTAAAAAGACCGCCATCACAACAAAGGCCAGTGAGAAGTAAAAGAATGCAGTATAGATGACCAAATGAGGAACCCCCCCCTTCAAAAAGTGCCATTGATCATTTGTTGCGAGGTTGAATGCTGGTGAGAAGAGAGCAAAACATATGCCAGCAAAAAGTGTTATGCTCATGCCGACCAATTTGCTTTCGCCAACCACCTATCGATTGAGAAGTTTAGACTTTAGATATCATTAGTGCAAATTTTTGATAAACTACCTCCATCTTGTTTTCACTTATGATTGTCGTAGTTCTTATTTATGTCTGCCCCCGAAAGATTGTCATGTCTAGTTACTTTAACGCGGTCGCACATAGGTGGACACCCATATTCTTCACTAATCGATAACTGCAACTAACCGGCAATTTGGTCAGTAGCACTCATAACAAATAAACTTCACTTTTGATGATAAATCTTTTTATTCAAATCGCACATGTACAATTATATGTTTCTCCAAACAATGATCATTTAAACTACGACAATCATAAAGGGGTTGGGGAAGTAATTGAAGAAAGTTAATTTTATAGCGAATTCAAAATTTTCCATTATGATCGAAAATTCAAATTAATGAGTTCGCTTTGCCATTCATTACTGGTTTGACTAGTAAATCAAAATTAATGGCAAAGCTGCTAACCTTAATAGCTCTTTGGTTTTCAACAGCGATAATAAAATCAGCTGTTCCAGCCTTTTTAGCTTGCTCTGCACAGACATTTTCAACATCCACGTTCTCCATGATATCTATACATTTTTGTACCACAAATTAGGATAGATCACAAAGGCTAATGTAGTCGCAGGATTTTTTATTTACTTACCTTTTGCAGACGGTGCTGCTTCATCAGCTAAACTCTCGGGCACTCTGCAAAGGGTTAATTGAACCAAAATTGAGGACAAAATTATATGATGGAAGGACATAAAGAAAAGCTTCTGCTCACAGCATTTCAGAAACTTAAGTAGCATACTTTTCCGAATCTTTTAGGTTATCATGGAAGCTTCGAAGCTTAGCCACATTATCAGCAGCATTAGAGGAGTGTACAGAAGACCCAAGCAACACAGCTGTGAGAAAGCATGCTACCCCAGGGAACAGAAGGCTTGCTTTGTTTATTTTGTCGTCCAAGAAGTAATTCAATGTTGTGCCTGGTGTAATTGAAATTCTTAGTTTCCAGCTATGAAACAACCATTTAGTATAACTCTTACCATTGCAAACCTAATGTTTATATACACAAAAATTAGGGGTCGAAATAGGAAAGAGAATTATTTACCAATTACAACAGCAATGCTAGATGTGACCACTTGAGCGACTGACAGCCCAACAAATGCCCAGGCATATTGTATTGAAACATTACCAAAGCTTAAGAACAATCCACCAAGCATAGCCATCAGAACACATGGCCATGTATCCTACATTTAGTAAGAAAATTTAACGAAAGGATTAGATATTGTGTTGTCTTTAAGTTGATTCACCCAGCAAGTTCAGGTCTTTCAAGACTTACGGTGTGTTTGGATTGAAGGAAATGGAGGGAAATGAAGGGAAGGGAAATGGAGAGATGTAATATCTTTCATTTGGATAACAAATGAGGAAGGAAGGGAATCGAAGAGGAGAGAAATGGAGGGATTAAATTGTGGGAAATTAATCCCTCCAACAATGAAGAGATTTGGAAGGAAAACTCACCATTCTTCTTTCCCCTCCCTTTCCCTCCCCTCCTCTTCTCCTCCCTCCCCTTCTTTTTCTTCCTCATTCTTTATCTAAACACACTGTTAAGGTCATCTAGAAAATGTTTACACCTAAACACTAATACTCCATGACAAGTATCATGCTACGAGTAGCAATATAATTAGTTGAATTTCAACCATTTTCCCTCTATATTAATGGAAAATAGTATTATAAATATATCATTCGAAACATTATTGCTAAAAAAACAAGAAATGGGCAATAACTAAATAAGAGAAGTGTCCACACGTTGCGACAAATATAGAGAGAGACAAATTATAAGTTTCATATATGGGGTTGTGTCAAAATGAAGGGAATTTGCTAGAAAAATTCACAATATATTGACAAGTTCAGAAGTTGCTCATTTCCTGTTACTTGGTGAGAAAGGACAGACATTAATCAAAAACTCCAATTGCAACATTTTCGGCCTGCCTCTTCATTTTTTGCGGCATTTAGCCAATTAACATTCTCAATAGCCAAAGTAACACATTAATACAATACTGGTAATGCTACTACTCTCTCCGTTTCATTTTTAAGTGTCTTAGTTTGACTTTTGCATTATTTACATACACCTCTTCGACTAATATTTGCCCTTAAAGATTATACAAGTCAAGTAGGTACTAGTTAGAATCATCTCGATGTATAGTTTTCAAATACTCCCTCCGTTTTTAAATAATTGCTCCACTTTCCATTTCGGGCCGTTTTTAAAAACTTACTCCATTTCCTTATTTGGAAAACTTTTACAATATTTAATTCATTTCTCTCAACTAGTGGACCCAACATAAATAAGATTTTATTAATTTCATATTTTCTCTGCTCTAATTCCCTCAACTACTTTTGGTTTTTACAATTTTTTATCCTTCCACCAACCCCTCTACCTCCATATTTTATTACTTTCTCCGATTTCTTCTAAAACTCCGCAAATGGAGAAATGGAGCAAGTATTTAAACATAGAGGGAGTATTATTATATTTTTTGATAATTTATAATTGTTGATAATTAAAGATGTTATTAGTCAATGTTCCACATTAACATATATGCCGGTCAAACTGAGATATTTGTAAAATAGGCTACTATTTACTAAAAATTGCCAAGGTTCCAAAGCCAAACAGACCGAGGTTTTGGCAAACCAACTACAGCTTATGTTCCATTTTATACATAATCTGATAGTCATGATTCATTTATGAAGAGAAAAGTAATGACTTTAACTTCACACAAAATGTCCTATACAAAACTTCATTCTAATACATCTTTACTACTCAGTAGTAATAATCCTTAATCACAAAATTACCACTTTTGCCAGAATTCCACAAATAAGCAATTCACACAACACAATAAAATTCTCCTGTGTAACCGGAAACCCGAACACGTAACAACGTAATCTTATAAAGAAAAGGCGAATACCTGAGTAAGCTGGGTAAGGAAATTGGGCATACTTGGTGTACTACCACCAATCTGGCCAAATGTGAGAGCAATAGCAACAGCTGCCAGAAAGTTTGTAATGGAGTAATCAAGATAAGTATGCTGAGGAAGCCTTCCCCTCCTTTCTAAAAGCGTTAAAATTGCTGGCCATGTTCCCAAAAATAGAAGGGACACCAACATACACACTATTGCAGCTGCTTTGCTCTCTACCAAAAACATGTTTTTTATTTTTTATTTTATCTCAACTAATTCTCCTGATAAATCTTCCTGTTAAATCATTACACAAAAACATTATAGTTAGCAAATTTGAATTAAATCATGATTAATAATTTATATAGTTTTAAAAAAAAAAAAAAAAAAAATATCTGATAATCTGATCAAAGAAATAAAGTCAAGATCAACAAAAAAAAATTACATGTATGACAAATATTAGATCAAATCATACATGAATTTACCACCACTTTACAAGAAGAAAAAAAAATAAAATTAAATCTTACTTAATTAATGAGAATTTTATCTGAAATCAAGGAACATGTTAAACATAGCCCTAAAAGATCAATGTGATGCGTATGAAATTGACAGTGACAAACGAATCCCACTGTAAAAGGAAAAAAAAAAAAAAAAAAAATTTAAAAATCTTACTAAATCAAGGAGAATTGTATCAAAAATCAATTTAAGTGAAGTGTTAAACATAGTCCTAAAGGATCAATATTATGCGGAATGAAATTGACAATGACACACGAATGAATAATTCACAAGTTGTTGAACGATTTGTAACCTCTATAGTTAACTAATTGAAAAAATCAAATAACTGACAATAAAACCATACATTAAAAAAAAAATAATAAATAAATAAAAAATTCCGCATAATATTGATAAACCCATTAAAAAATTCAGACAAACACATTAAAACCCAATTATTTCAGGTGTCTCATTATAATATCATCATACCCAATCAAAATTCAATAACGTAAATTTTGATAAACCCATAAAAATCAAACAAACACATACAAACCCAATGATTTCAGATAATAATATCATCATAACCCAATAATAATCAAATCACAAAACACAAAACAAATCAAAAAATAAACAATAAAAAACCATTAAAATTTTACCTGAATTATACTCTAAGAAATTATGGTTCAAGATTCATGAATAACAAGAACACGGCACAAAAACAGCAAGCACATCCCTTGATAACACTGAACCGAAAAACCCAGTGGAAGAGAGATAGAATTTGTACAAACAGAGAAAAAACGGTAAGATTTGGCTGAATGTGTAGTAACACCCATAAAAATCACATCACATAAATACTAATGATACACTATAGTTTAAGGAATGTAATAATATTCATGTATATAAAGAAGATTATAGAGTCAAAGTAGTGGATGGCATAGCATAATATCGATCGTTGAATATGTTTCGCCGAAACTTTTGGACCGTTTAAAGTTTACAGTCAAGTGAGATGGAACACATAATATTTGTTGCAATCATGATTATTTCTTTATTTGATTGATTACATGTGCGTGTAGAATTGTTTGGTGTGACACATGTAAGCTAAACATAGCTTCCGTTTCTTTCTTTACTAACTTGTATGAAATTGAATGATTTATTTTTAGTAGATGGGGTGTACTCTATAATAATTGAGCCCATTGTTATGATTTCAGAGGTGACATTTTTTTTTTTTTTTTTTTTTTTAATAAAAAAGTTTGAATCATTGCATAGATAAATGGTGGTGTAAGATTCAATTTGAACCATAGATTGTGAGTTGAAGAATGTGATGGAATTATCTTTTGTCCAATAAAGGTGGGAAATTGTAATATTCACCTCATTGTTTTGTTGTGTTTTCTAAAATAGTTAATTAGACCCTTCGCGTGCTGTGTATGGACTTTTTCATGTGGACATTTTTGTTATTTATATTTTAAGAAGAATTCATGTGATCAGGAAAGAAATAGAGAGAAGTGACAATCAAATAATATAATGTCCTAATATTTCTAATTTGTACGTAATAAAATATTGTTTTTGAGACCAAGCAAAAAAGAGCCTTATATTGATAATTTGTCCATCAAAACATACGAATAAAACCACTCTAGGGCTATGGTTCTCCCAAATTTGTTCACAACCAAAAGGTGTTAACTAAGCTAAGTTGTGGGCAACAACATTCCCACTCCGCTTAACGTGGCTCCAATTTACAGAAATAAAAGAGGAACTAGAAAATAAAATATTATTCAATATAGCATCTAAATCAGAAAAGTAAACGACTCCCTTGCATAGACGATTTATGAGGATCTCATTGTCAGACTCTAAGATTATGTTTGACAGCTCGTAATGTGTGGCAAGCTTAACAACAAGTGCAGCAGCCTTCCCCTCTGCGATAGTCGGAGGCCAGTATGCTCTATTGCGGCGAGTAGGAGCAAAGAGTACTTCACCTTCACAGTTGCTAACAACCACTCCTAACCCAATCCACCCATCTTTACTTAAGGAGGCATCACAATTGATTTTAATAGTCCCGGCTGGAGGAGCCTTCCAAGTCTTCGAACTTCTGCAAGTGCCTTTCTTAATCCCCCCCATTAATCTTCTTCGTATATGCCAAACAATCAGCACCAATTCGAAAGACTCGCTCTGTTATCATGGGGTGATAAACTTCTTTACCATTGAAGATCATATCGTTCCTCCTACTCTAGATATTCCACAAAATAAACGCACCTCTGCACTTCTTCTTTGTGTCCAATTTAGACTAGGAAACAATTAAGTCTAAAAAAGACATACCTGAAGGCCATATGGACATCTCAGCACAATCACAATCCAACCAAAGGTCACGCACAGACGGGCAATCGAACAATGCGTGTCTCACTGTTTCAGCGCTACCAACACACCAAGGGCAGTCTGTGTTGTTGGTCATATGTCTGTAATGAAGGTAAGCCCGATTAGGGAGGATACCAGTGCACACTCTCCAAAGGAAGTGACGAACCTTCGGAGTGATATCCAAATTCTAATTTCCACCCAAGCTTTGTGAAAATTCTCAAGGTTGCAAGATTTCCCGAGCATATATGCCATCTTCATTGAGTAGTTGCCATCCATTGAGAAAGCCCACGAGATGATATCTGGACTACCTATAGAGCTTAATAGCAAGGCAAGGATACTACGCACATCACACTCATTGAATAAATTCTGAAATCCGCTGGACATCCCATTCCCTTGAACCATGATCAATTAAATCACTCACCATCGAGACATTATCAGAGTTCATGGAAGTGATAAATCTGCTCTCTCCGTTATCAACCCAAGGATCATTCCAAATGTTCACTGAAAACCCATTTATGATGCGCCACAATAACCCCTCCTTAATTAAGCTTTTCGAAGACCACACACTTCACCATAAATAGCTAACCCCCACTCCAAGTCTTGCGTCCAGAAAGCTCTTCCCTTTGTAGTATTTTTCTCTAAACACCTTGTTTAATAGAGAGTTCAGGTTGCTAGTAAGCCTCCAAGCTTGACGGCCGAGGAGGGAATCATTAAACACCTTCAAGTCTCTTGAGCCCATACCCCTCAAACATTTTGGAGTACAAAGATCCTTCTAACTTTTCCAGTGAGCCCTTCGCTTTGCCTTATCCTAACCCCACCAGAATCGGGCCATCATGGCATGAATATCATCAATCACCCCTGCTGGAATTTCATATAACCCCAAAATGTAAGTCGAAATGGCCTGAATTACTAATTTGAGAAGTACTTCTTTCCCGGCTCTTGACAAAAATATTTCTTTCCACCCTGATAATTTCTTCCAAATTCTGTCTTTGAGGGCCGAAAAAAATCAACTTCTTAGATCTCCTGATAATGATTGGCACCCCAAGATAATTCTCATGCTTATTAACTCGTCACATAGAAAGGATTCCCAACAACTCTTCTTGAACTGTGTCATTAACTCCTCTACTGAAAGAAACCTCCGATTTTTCATAGATAATTTTCTGACCAGAAGCTTGCTCGTATATGTTGAGAATTTAAACAATCTTCGAACACTCCCTTCGATTGGCTCTTGCAAAGAGAAGACTATCATCCACAAAAGAGAAGATGGGAAATAACTTGACCTCCACGGCTAACCTTAGCCCCATGAATAGAGCCATCAAACAAAGCTTTCCGTAGTAGTCCTGACATTTGCAACTAGAATAAACATATACGGGGATAAAGGGTCCCCTTGTCGAAGACCTCTAGAAGGCACCACCGAGCCATACACATTGCCATTGATGATGAATGAATATTTGACTGAGGTCACACAATCCATAACAATTTCAACCCATCTCGCTGCAAATCCCATCTTCAGAAGTAATTTTTCAAGAGAATTTCATTCTACTCTGTCGTAAGCTTACTCATATCTAGCTTCATAGAGATCGTACCTTTTTTGCTCTTACTTCTCGATTTCATGGTATGGAACGATTCGAGGGCGATAAGAGCATTATCAGTGATAAGACGACTCAGAATGAAAGCACTCTAGTTCTCCGAAACAATGTCATGGAGAATTGATTTAAGTCTCATTACAATTGCTTTTGAAGCTATCTTGTAAGGAACATTACATAGAGGAATATGCTTATATTCAGACATCGTAGTGGGGGACTTGGCTTTCAGGATAAGAACAATGTTAGTAAAATTATCATGGCTAATAGACTCATTACCCTGCAAAACATTACTAACATATCTAGAAACATCATCACCAACAATATGCCAAAATTTTTGAAAAAAATATTGCATGCATACTGTTAATTGGGTCCTGGAGACTTACAAGAATGCATCTGATTGAGAGCCGCAAAAATTTCCTCCTTCGAGAAAGGGTGCAAGAGCTCAGCATTAATCTCTGGAGTGATGAGCTGCTCTGTAGACTCATGAACCTTGTCACAAGCTTCGACCGAAGGAGTACCCGTTGTGAATAAATTTTGGTAGAAGCTCTGAAGAACCTTCTCCAAATCTGCTTCTTCCTCACGCCAAGTACCATCCGAGTCAAAGAGCCCCAAATTCATTTCTCTTTCTTCTCTATGAGGCTTTGTGATGGAAATATTTAGTGTTTCGATCACCATCCTTAATTTTCCGAGGCTCTGGACCGCAAATACCAATAGGCTTCTTGCTTCTCAAGATCATCAAGTTTCTTTTCAAGCTTGGTACACCTTGAAAGAAAGTAATCCAACACTGCCTCCCCCTGCGCCTCTTTTAATGCTTTTTTTAACTTGTCAATTTGCATCTCAAGGCCTTGGAATTTTCTCTTACTCCAGGTTTGAAGTTCACCAGCCACACTCTTTAGTTGATTCTCCACACACCCCCGAACCATGCCATGCGCTACGAACAATCTCACCACATTCCTCCTCCAGCAGCCACCATGTCTCAAATCGAAATCTCTTTTTTTTCTTTTTCTTCTTCTTTCTATGGGCACCAAACTTGAGAAATATTGGAGAGTGATCATATTTCATACGAGCCATGTTTTCAACAATCGGATCGAGAAGAAGGTTTAACCATGGGCCATTAGCAACAAATCGATCAAGCCTCTCCTTGATAAGGGTCGTGATGGACAACCCTTTTTCCTAAGTAAACCACTGCCCCACAAAATTAAGGTCCTACAAATATCACAGTCTCGGAGCGTATTACGAAATTCACGAATACATAGGCAACCTCACGTTGGGGTGCGGCCGTAATAATAATACATTCACTCATATTCTCATTCATTCATAATCATATCAAGGGATCTCCAATGCTCATCCCTATCCATTTAGAGCTAGACTTGGGGGCTTGATCCCTACTTCATTAGCTTACCCAGCCCAAGATTCACCATCATTTGGCTCTTCTTAAAATATTTTTTCCACACCTCTAGCCTTTGCAGCCTAACTTTAGTGTCACTTTCACACACATCACAATTACATAGCCAAATAATCCTGCCCTTAGGAATCCTTTGTCATGAAATCTTGGTACGACTTTGAGGCACACCTTGTCATCTTAGAATCACTCATTATCATAATCATCATCGCATCACAAAGTATGAAGTACTTAGCCTTCGCGTCTATGTTACCCAAATACTTTCATCATCGAATCATGAATTGAGATAGTTTAGGATGTTACAATCCTTGCACCATGAGATGCAACATTAACGCATACACTTGATTAAGCAAACTCAACATGCACCATCGCTTGATTCATTCCTTTCCTTTTGAGGAAGTTAAAAAAACTTCATTTTTCACCAACACTTTACCTCTTTTCCTTTTCACGTCTTTCTTTTTGGGAAAAAGTCGATACCCTCCACAAAAATGACGGAAAATCTTTGCTTTTCTGCATTTTCGTGTTGCACAAGCACAATCACAACACAAACACCACATTGAGTTGAGTTTATACACACGAGTCATGCACATTGAGTCACACAATGAGTTGAGTACACTAAGCCTTGAGTCAACCTTAAGCCAACCAACCAGAATGAGTCAAGTAACACCAAGCCTTAGGTCAACCTCAAGAAAACTATAAATATGAGCAAATTCCTATAGTTCAAAATATAGATACAGGTACACCAAGTCCCTGGCGGACGAGTAATCTTTACAAAAGATTTAAGGCAATTTGATTAAGTACAAATGAGCAAAAGGCGCGAGCAACAGCAACAAAGCTGAACAATTAGAATGAATTTAAAAAACTCTATCCTCGATTCCAGCGCAGCACGACGGAAACAATCGCAGCGCGATACACCCTGACGCGGCGCGACAGCACCATGGCGCGATGAAACCTGACATGGCACGTCGGACATGAATTCCTGCAAATCGATTTGCTAGACAACAATTATCTACTTAAACCTCTTGATGAGCAATCCATTCTTTCCAAAGGAGATGATTATGCATTTGAGCCTCTTGATGAGAATTTGAGCCTTTTTAGCATCGTGATGAGCGATAAATAATTTGATTTGATTAGTAGTCAGCCCGATTTTTTAATTGATGATCGGCCTAATTGTGATCACCTTATTGATTTATTGAGTACGCCTAAGCATTGGCTAAGCACGTTCAAGTCCCCCTGAGCATTGGTTGGGCACATTTTAATACACCTAAGCATTGGTTGAGTCAGCCTAAGCATTGGTTGAGCACATTTCGATACACCTAAGCATTGGTTGGGCACATTTCGATACACCAAAGCATTGGTGGAGTACATTGATTGAGTAGTAATCATAAATAATTCCTAAGATGGAAGATTTTTACAAAAATAATTTAAAGCTCGGTAAAACCTTAAGAGATGGGGTTTTTATGGCAAATTTTCCAAAACCGGAGAGGATGCCACTTCTAGGAGTGAAGGCAAGAAGATTTGAAGACGGCGACGCACTACGGTCTTTGACAACATTCCTAGATAATTTGGAGGTTATCCCCCTTGATTTGTAGATCGCGAAGCACTGCGATCTCCGATGACTTTCCCTAATAATTTGGAGGTTGTCCCCTTGATTTGAAGATGGCGAACCACTGTAATCTTTGACAGCACTCCCTGATAATTTGGAGGTTTGTAACACTTGAGAAGATGGTGAAGCACAACGATCATCGATAGCACTCCCTAATAATTTGGAGTTTGATTCAGCAAATTGATGTCACACTGAGACGTGTACCCGACGGTGCAAGATATGCGTTTCTAACTCCTTTATTTGTAGAACTAACGTTTTCAGCAGGTATCGGCGTTAAAAAGGATGATTTAGGATCGCAGAACATTATGAATCATTCTCCATCCCTATTGAAATAATTTGACTTTTGTTTTCAAACTTTCATTTCTCCAAACTCAGTCAAAGTGGAGGATTCTATAGACACCTGATTGTGTCTCCCCAAAAACCAAACCTAGTGATGAGTACCTTTCACGTCTTTAATTATCGAGTTAGGTGAAGAGTTATAGAGTCTCGTGAATTTCCCTTTAGGCTTGACTTTTTCTAACCTTTCCTTAAATGTTTGAATCAAAATCATTTATTTCGTGTCTTTAAATCCAAATCATTCATTTCGTGTCCTTAAAATCATTTATTTCGTATCCAAAACTTAAAAACGTCCAAAACAAGTTATTGTTGTCCATAATATCGGTCCAATAATTGTGTAGTTGGATGGGGTTTGAAAAGGGCTTTCCAACGATATATTATAAGCCCAAATCCGAATCATAACGAAGAAGTTATGGCCAAAATACTACACTGAGCCCGAACCAAGCTTTACCTGCGACCCATTGACCATGTGGAGGGTCCATTAACCTTAACCTCATTCCTAAACTAATTAGAATTTATTAAAAGTTTCTAGAATCCCGTAGAAGGTTGTTTTCGATCCTAAATCCTTTAGGATTTGTTAATAGCTTCTAGAATCCTCGCTCTAGAAGGTTTTAATTTATCCTGTTTTCAAAAAGAAAAAGGTTTAAGAGTTTTACATCGGAAAAAACATCTATTTTTCAATGATCGTAATCCCGGTCAAAATAGAATACGTACGGATATCCGGTTAACCCAATCTGATTGGGAATAAAATTCCATATAGATTCAGTCTTTCAAAAACCATCGCTGAGCGACAGCACCATCGCACCGCGATAAGGCTATCGCGTCGCGGCAAGGCTGTCGCCCCGCAACAAAACCTATTTACTTTGATTTGAATTTTGACTCTTTTCTGATCCTTCGAACCTCTCTTTTCCCTATAAATAGAGGTCGTTTCACTCCATTTTCAGTCACCAACAATCATCATCTAATCCTCTCTCTAAGCTAAAAGCTTCTATCTCTCTTCTTTGTTGACTTCTTGCCTTAGCCTAAACACATCCCAACATGTCCTCACACATCTTTTGATACTTTTCCCCAAACAAACACCTTACCTCCTTCATGAGCTTTGAATACTCCTAGGCAATCTCGAAGTTGCCTTCGACTTCGACTTGAAAGGTTGATAGTTATGAGGGTTTGGTCCCAAATCTATATTTCATTTCTTTTTTAATTTATTTATTTGATCTAATCTTTCTTGAAGTTACTGACGCGTGTATTGTTTTGATAGAAAGAGATACGAGGTATCAAAGTAAGAAATTCAATTACTTAATCGTTCTTTTGATATAGGAATCATGCTTAGAGTCTTATATTAATTCCTAGTATCATGTTAGGATGTTGTTTTTGATTCTTAGTATCACGTTAGGATGTTGATATTGATTCCTAGTATCATGTTAGGATGCTTAATTAATATTTCTAATATCATGTTTCTAGTATTACGTTTAGGCTAACGCTTTGATTATGATTATTAGTGACATGCTAGGGTTTGTTATTAATCCGTTTAGTATCATGCCTAGGATCTTGTTATTAATCATGTTTTGATGATGATTTGTTGTGTCAATAATTATTATATATTACTTTATTATTCGTGATATTAGTGTTATTGGTTGATCACGCCCCTTCTTGCAGGTTTAAAGAGATTTTGTACTTGAGATCACGCCTAATAAGATAATTAATAATTTGATTTTAGGGATAATATGATTTTAATTCAAATGATCGCTAATAATAGATTTATGTAAGCATTAATAGTCAACCAACGTAGATTAAATATGCTTAGGATTATCTGATGGATGTATGTTGACCGGAAAGCGCACATGAATATCATAAGAATTGAGTAGAGGATAATTTAAGGCGGGTTCAATCTCTTTTAGGTTGGATTCGTACCATCATCCGCGAATATTCAGTCATGATTTCGGACCACTATGGAGTTAGCGATCTCCGTGATCGTGAATGGGGTGTAACCTTGACACCCGTGAACGGTTCACAATATCCTAAAAACTTGTTGGCGACTTTTTTATCTCTAGCTTCCTTCCCTTTGGACGCCACCATGCTTAAAAACATGATCACAGTGAGGCTCAAGGTTATATTTGAAAAATTCCCTACACATACATATATTGTTTAAGAAGTCTCTCATTGATTGGTATTTGCTTCCTCTACCATTATCCAACTCAAGAGCTATTTGTGTTTTTTTTTAATTTCTTGATTTTGAATGGTTTCCCTTGACTTAGGTTGTTAGAGTTATGGGTTAAGCTCTTTTGGAAACCCTTACGAGACCTCACTCATCCTCATAGACGACTTTGGGGTTTTAAGGGCTTGTTGTAGCTAAAAATAACCGTGATTCATACGTTAGTGAGTCTTAGTGTATATTCTCATCTCTCCTTTTTTTTTTCTTATTTGAATAATGTCATCATTTTCCCTTGGGTTTGATTTTGTTTGGTTCGAGGACGAGCAAAAGTTAGCTTGGGGGAATTTGATGAGTGTCATTTATGGCACTCATATAGTAGTCTTTTAGGTTATTTTTGCCTTATTATCGCAGCTTTATTTCCTATTAATGCTTGATTTAGTCCTTTTGTTCCTTAGTATCTCTACTTCTTGCTTGTTTCATGTTTTTTTCCCCATTTCTATAGATTTTCTTATGGTTCTCTTTTATTTGGTTTTTCCTCCTCTATCATTCTTTCCTTGGTGTATTATGTAGGTACTTAAGGAGTTGGCTTTGGAATGGAATCAAGAGAAGCAATAAGGAAGAAGAAAGGCACCACGGTGTGCCTCCGGAGAGGGTGCACAACATTTGGACTCGCCGCGGGCGCTCCAGCCATAGAAGCACTTTGGCGAAAAATGAGGCAGAATAGGTGTGCGCCCTGACCGCGCCTTAGCCGTGGGCGAACAACATTTGGACTCACCGCGGGAGCTCCAGCCATAGAAGCACTTTGGCAAAAAATGAGGCAGAATAGGTGCGCGCCCTGATCGCGCCTTAGCCGTGGGCGCGCTGACTTTGGAGAGAATGCGCAAGTTTAGAGAGGGTGCGGACCTCTGATTCATCTTGGAGGCAGGGCAACTAGCGCGCCCTCACTGCGGGCACAACCTTAACCACCGCAGGCGCGGCCCCAGACACCGTGGGCGCGACACTTACCCAGATAGGGCACGATGTTTGTTAGATGCTCTGTGCCTTTATTTCCACGGGCGCGTAGAGTTCTGGAGAGGGCGCACACAACTGTACATTGTTCTTTCCTTATAAATACTCTTGTAAATCCTTTTTGGAGAACAACTTAGAATACTTCATTAGCTTAATCTAGAGAGAGATTTTAGAGAGAGAAACTAGAGAGAAAAGTTGTAGATTTGAACATTTAATCTTCAATTCAATCTAATCCAAGTTTAATTTCCTTTTGATCTTCAAGTTTGTAAGATTTTCTTTCTTCTTGCTTTCAATCATTGCATTTAATTCTTGTTGTTGATGAAATTTGCATTTGATTTTTCTTGTCTGAACTTGATTAGCTTAATTGATTAGATTTTTTTTATTAAATTTGCAATTTTGATAATGATAATGATTAGTTTTGTTTTGTTTCTTAAATTCATGATGATTAGTGAGTAGATTTGTTAGCTAGGGTGTTGGGGAAGCATGTATGATTGACAAATTGTTGCTAATTTAGGGATTTTGATCAATATATTGTTTTGATTTAATTGATTGATGGATTTGTGCATGTGTTTAGTTTGATAGGATTGATCAACCTAGATTTCTAAACTTGATTGCATTGATGATCGTGATGACATGACCACTTGATTTGAGTTTGTCAACTTTCAACTTGTTTGAATTGTGATTCTACTAGATTGTCATCCATAGTGGAATTCTAGCTTGACAATTAGTCTAGATAGCCTTTTGAACTCTTTGAATGCAAATACCATTAGTCCTTGCAACACTCATTGGTTCAATTGACCCCCAATTTGGCACCTCTATCATGATTATATGTGGAACCTAATCCCTAGCATCTTTGTGATTGATTCTTTCTCTATTACTTGTTTTGCTTGATTAGTTTAGTTCACAACAACCTCACACACTTGCTTCGAGGTAGCTTGACAAAAGACTATAGTGATAGACCCCCATTCCTCGTGGTTCGACTTAGACTTGCCGCTATACTAGGAGTAGGTTTGGTTATAAATTTAGTTGACATAGTAGAGCTAGTTCAACGACGTAGTTTCAACCCTTGTCACTAAGGCATCAGTGAATTGGTTCTGTTCTCTTGGTAAATATGTGTAATCTATTTTGTCGAGTTGATCGGTGAGAGTTTCTAAGTCAGTTTGATATGGAGCTAGACTTTCATTCCTCACCTTCCATCTCTTGGAAATCTGGTTGATGATAAAAATGTTCAAAGCTTTTTGACACCAAGTTTCAATGCTGTTTCGAGGCCCACTACACACGCTTCATACTCTGCAGCATTGTTAGTCACATCAAAGTCAAGTTTTATCGAAATCGGGATATGTTCTTCACTAAGTGACACAAGTAGTACTCCTACGCCACATCCTTTTTGATTTGATGCGTCGTTGAAGTATAATATCAAATTGTCATTCTTAGTGACATGTGCTCTTCATCCGGTAACTCATTTTCTTGTATTGGTGTTGAGTCTTCAAGTTAAAAGTCAGCCAAGAAGTCAGAAACGGTGGATCCACTAATGGATTTTTAGGGCACAAATTTCAGATCGAATAGGGCTAATGTGACTATCCACCTTGAAATCCTTCCGTTAATTGTGGATTTAATACTTAAGGGGATCCTGATGAGAGGTGAATAGCTAGGTCGTTGGACTAACTACCCTCTACCAAACAATATTTATATACCTAAACCTACACCAAACAAGTCTAGTGATAAGTAAAGGGTCGATCCGCAGAGACGGCGAATTATTGTATACACTACCGCTACTAAGCTAGGTCAAAGGATATAGGGAAAGAGAGACTAAATCTAAAGATAGTAGACTAAAAACTAAGGAAAGGAACTAAGAAACTAAATCACTAGGGAAGAGGAATCAAGGCAATCAATGTGACAAGCACAAGCATAGCAATGAACACGGACATTCTCAATAACTTGAAAGGGGCGAAGCTCAATCATCTAGGTCTCTCCCGAGCACGCTACACAATCAAGCACCCAATCCCGACCAAGGGCTCGTGATCAACTCAAAGGGTTCACTTCTACCTAATTCGCTCTTTCCAAAGCAACTAAATGGGTAGCAATTAGATCATGCATTCAACTGGCCAAAGCAAAAGCAAGCATTACACACCTCAATGAGCACATCCAAATCACTAAGAATTAATCCGCACACACCACTATACTAGCACTAATCAATCGCAAGCAAACAATCATCAATAATCTAATTGGTCAAGTCGATAATATGGAGAATTGCCTAACAACCTAGGTCACTCCCGCACACACTAGGCCATTAAACTCTCAACCCCGCCTATGAGCTCGTGGTCAACTAAACAATGAAATTCTTCTATTAAGCTAGCTCACTCCCGCACAACTAGCACAATAGCGATTAAATCATGACATCAATGGGCTAGAAAGACATCAAGCATTAAGACCTTCATTTTTAGTTCAATACATCAACAATTCCAATTAAACCATCAAGTAAGTGTTCATCTTGCTCATCAATCACTAATCATCCCTAACCCTAGTTAACAATCTACTCTAACATAATTAAACTAACAAAATCAAAGACATTAACACAAACTAAACTAACAAGAACAACAAACATTAACCAACAAAGAGGAACAAGAGAGAGACTAAGAATAAAACCCAACAAGAAGAACAAATTACCAAAACTACTATACTAATCAAGCAAATAACTAAACAAAGCAAGAATTAAAGAAAACAATAAATGAGATAGAGTTTAAAATGCTCATTAGATTTATAAAGAGTAATCCAAAACAATGCACTTTGCATCTTCATCTTCTTCAATCCTCCATTAAAGCTCTTCACTTTCTCTCTCTAAAATACCCTAAATTACTCTTAATCTACATTACAAAGTATAAAAACAAAGATTAAAACTAAATCTAAGCCTAATTGATGTGAAGATTGATGGAGAGATGTTAGGGTTTAACCCCTCAAAGAGGAGAGAGAAAACCCCAAAGAAACCCCCAATAAAAACTTGGCCAAAAAGAGGAGAGGAAGAAGCGTTTAACAGACCCGTAGCTGCTCGTGCGCGCCCGCGATAGAGGCCTGCACGCCCGTGCACTTGGATTGGCCTGGCAGAGACATTCATTTTCTAGGAGGCTTCTGGGGGAGTGCGACCTACCGTTGGAAAGCTCTTCAAGTCTAGTTTTCAATTCAACTTGAATCACCTCAATCCAATTTGTAGATCAAAAGTTATTGCCAAAACAGTGAGAAAAGGTCGGTCTGCGCGTGCACTGCGCCTGCGCGAGCCATCTACAGAATCTTTAACACTTCATACACCATTTGTGCGCCCTCTACAAGCTCTCTCACTCCTATCTACAGAAAGCTATAGCCTTTGTCATCGAATTGCTTGTGCACTCTTTCTCGAGGATCGTGTCGGGCCTCCCGAATGGGCTCCTGAACCTTCCGAGGTTTCCTATTTTCCCGATGTCCACCTCTTTGGCCTATAAAACGCAAGGAATAACATTAAAATAGCACAAATTAGAAAATAAGAGGGGAATACGAAGGGATTAGCATAATGATCGGAAAAACGGGGAAAACCGATCGAAATAGGCTTACACAAGCGACAAGCGTAGGGAAATGACATGGAATTGAGGCCTAAATAGTGGCATAAATGCCACTTATCAGATCCATTCGAGATGCACGTGTACCGTGTGGGTGACCATGTAATGTCTCAGCTTCTTTGTGGCCCACATGAGTGTGAGGCACAATTTTTCGAGTGGTGTACAATGAACCTCATATTGAAGCATCTTTTTGCTTAAGTAGTAGATGATGTTTTCTTTACCTCCTACTTCTTGTGGGAGCATAGCCCCCATTGTTTCTTTGGTGACTGTTAAGTAGAGGCAAAAGGGTACGTTCGGTGTTGCTGGTGCTATTACAAGAGGATTTTCAAGATAGGATTTGATTCTATCAAAGGCTTCCTGACCCTCATCGTCCCATACTACCGGTACATTTTTCTTGAACTTCTTGAATATTGGTTCACATACTGTGCTGAGCTTTTATATGAATCAGCTTTTGTATTACAACCGACCAATGAATCTTTGAATTTGTTTCTCGGTCTTAGGCGGTGGCATGGACATGATAGCCTTGGTTTTTGTGGGGTCTATTTCGATCCCTCTAGAGATAATTATATAGCTTACAATTTTTCAAGAGGTAACCCTGAATGCACACTTCGCTGCATTTAGCCTCATATTGTATTTGCAGAGCCTTTTATAGAATATTCGCAAGGCTGTTTGGTGACTTGGCTGATCTTTGGACTTAACAATCATATCTTCCACGTATATTTCGACTTCTTTATGCATCATATCATGTAGCAGGGCAGTTGCTGCTCTTTGGTATGTGGCACCCGCGTTTTTCAACCCTTATGGCATTACCGTGTAGCAGTAAGTGCCCCATACCATTGTGAAGGTAGTTTTTTCCATTTCTTCTCCGGCCATGAGAATCTGATTGTAACCTACGTACCCATCTATAAACGAGAGAAGTGCATGATTTGTTGTATTGTCTACCAGAATGTCGATGTGAGGTAGAAGGAAATCGTCTTTTGGGCTTGCCTGGTTGAGATCCCTGTAGTTAACACACATTCTTACTTTACCATCTGTCTTAGGAAATGGTACCACGTTGCGACCCATTCTGGATACTTGGAGACCCTGATAAAACTTACAGTTAATTGTTTCATGATTTCTTCTTTTATATTAAGCGCTACGTCGGGTTTCATTCGACGTAGCTTTTTTTTACAGGTTTTATTTCCGGAATTAGAGGTATAGTATGTTGAGCAATATCTTTAATAATGCTAGGCATATCCTCATACGACCAAGCAAAAACAACGACAAATTCAGCGAGTAGATTAATTAACTCCGCTCGTTCATCTAGATATAGAGTCAAATCAATTTTAACTTCTTTCTTAATGGTGGTGTCATTTGAAAGGTTAACAGTTTCTGTCTTCGATTATTGTTGTTTTGTTCACAAGTGCTTCCATTGCTTTAATTATTTCTTTGTTATTCTCATTATTAGCAAAGCAATACTCGTCATCAGGGGTAAGGGAGTAACACCATTCATAAGCGAAAGAAGTCATATTATTAAACACTTGAAGCATTACATCAAAAAGAGAGTGGTTTGTAGGGACCTTGTTATTAACTATCCTAGGGGTAGACTCTATAGTAAGATTGATAGTATGAGGTGCAACAATAAGAGATTTAGAAGGTTCAAGGGTAGAAGCACCTAAAGAGGACTCAAACTCGGAATCAGACTAAGACTCATACCTAGACAACTCAGACTCATCAAACATGGGGCCTTCGCCCTAGTTATAGTCATCTTCTTCCAACTTGGTGTGGTCACTTTCACGGTCTTACACCATCCCTTGAGTAGCCTTTCGACAGGAACAATGAGCTTGGAAGGGTCAAAGATCTCGCTTTGTAGGACAGTCTGTACAAGTGTGGAGTTGTCGTTGACACACTTAGGCTTGTTTGTCTCATACCCAAAAAGGAGGCCCATCGCTTTAAAGTCGAAGCACGGCGGCACTGGTTCCCTATGGGTAGGATTAGGATTCCCATCCAAAAAGTTGAAATTCAAGAAGATCTCGAACCTAGGCTGCCGTCTTCCATTCCTAACAAGTGGTTCAGGAAATTCATAGCATGGGTAATTCTTGTCCTCTTTTATAAATTGTGAAAGGAATGGTATCCTTCGAACAAGTGTATTATTTTGATAGAGGGTTCATAATTATTAGGAAGCTAATTATTCAGTGAGGTCAAGTGATCGGAATGCCTAGTTGGAGGCCGCTTCTGATCAGTATTATTAATGCATAATTAATATTACAACTTAATCTTGACTGAACCCTTCGGGTCACACCCAATCGTGTAACCGAATTGAAACGACAAATTAATTTGAAGGATTATATGAGTCAATAGAATACTTACGAACAAAGACGTCGGATTCCGAGCTAAGAGCGTCGAAACCGAGTGTTATAAGTCGTGTCGATTTCAGGAATCGACGAAGACGAGAAATCAACCAAACAACAAGTTAAAATATAGCCCTGGCCTCGCGTTGGCCTAGCCGAGCGAGGGGTAGGCTATAAAGGGCTGCTAGCTATAGCCGCTAGCAAGGCCGCAAGCCCAGCTGCCCTACTCGGGTGCTGGCCGGGGCTTGCTGGCCGAGAAAGCATGCTAGCAGTGCTAACAAGGCCATCCATAAGCTAGCTCTAGGCCTCGCTAGCAGCTGCTAGCGCTGGCTACCCGGATTAGCATGCCTAGGCACACGCATCACAGCAACAACGCCCAACAGCGAGGAATCCGGTTTGTGGGTTTTGCTTGGGAGCAAGGGGAGGGTGGTCCCCCCTTGTGGTCCTCACCTAACCCCTTTCTCTCCTCTTTCCACTTGTTGTTTGGTGATTTATTTGGCTTTTAATTTGATTTTAGAATTAAATTAAATTGTATTTTGCCTTTTTACCAACTCTCCCACGTTGATGGGAGATGGGATTTCAAGGGCTTCTTTCCCTATAAATAACAATCATTTGGCATTGGGAAAGAGCATTTGAGTTGGTGACTTGAAGGGATCTCGAAAGAGAGAAAACCTTTGTTTTAATACTCTAAGTAATTTTTGGTCTAGCCTCGACTAAGCTTCGGGTTAGGGGCTAGCTCGGTTCGGTAACGAGGGTGTTATCTGTTGGAGGTTCGCGCGTTTGCAAGACTCTTCGCTTTCAAGTCCGAGCTCTAAGTTAGAGCGAAGCACGCTACAAGGGTAATGATTCTTTCTCTCTCTTCTTGTTAATCATGTGATTAAGGTTTTAATACATGCTTAGTTACTTTAATTTGTGTGCGGATGTTGGGCGGGTTTTCTTCCGCATGGTGTTGGACATCACGAAACCTAACAGCGATATCAGAGCCGCGTTCATTTAATTATTGTAACTAATAATTAATTAAGGTGATTCAACTGGATTTAAATTTCTACTTTCGCTGTCTAATTAGATTAGAAGCTCGTTTTTAATTAGTTTAATCTTGTATTTTTGCTAATTTTGGCTAAAGAACCCAGATTTTGACCCAAAACTAGTGAATTTTGGGTGGAATTGACGTTCCAAATCGTTTTTGACTCACTACGTCGATGCTTCAGAAGCCAAAATCCAACCAAAAACATATTTTTCGAGGAGTTTTTCGTTTTTAATGAAATTTTTTTAAATCTTTAAACCTTGATTAATTATGGATGTTAATGTTAGATTATGTGTATGGTTACACCATTAATCTATTGCTATAATAATCCTTATTAAGCATATTTATGAAGTCATATTTGGTGCTTAATTTGGTGAGTTCATTTTTCACATAAACTTGCAATTTCACATATTTGCAAATTAATTGCTTCAAGTGTGAATGTTTATGGTGAATTTGTATTTTTGAAGCCCCTAAAATGTTAAAGATCCAATCTTTAATTGTTTCTTTGGTTGGAACTTAACTTTCTAAATTCCATGTTGAATTAATTTTTGATTTTAATCATTCTTGAGTTGATTAAAGTCTTAAAAGTTCAAACTTGTGATTGAAATTTGATTACTCTTCATATTGTAAGGATGTAATTTTTCAAGTTTACACAAGTTAGTGTTGGAAAATTTTTCATTGGATGATTGTGTTTATTTTTCCAACTCCTTTTATTTTGTCAAATCTCATTGTTAACTTATATTTGGTTAAATTAATTGTGGGAATAGCCCTTAATTTTTGTAGCATCAAGTTGAGCCAAAAATAATTTATACAATGGTTCTTGAATTAATTTTGGTTTGTGCACTAAAAATTGAATTTATTTAAGTTGGACTTGTTTTATTTTCATTTTTGCTCAATATTGGTTCTAAAAATAATTTAAAATTAATTTTATGTCACATAATAAAAAAATTGAGATAAATTCTCGAGGTACAAGCATGCAAATCGAGGCACAAAGCCACGAGCACTACCCTCTGCCAATTGGGTTGCTTGCGCAGCCCGCATGTGGCTGCCGAGGAGTGCGGGCTTCTTGTGCGTGTGGTGTGTGCGAGCAGCACCTGCGTTGGTGCGGTGCTAGTGCGTTTGGTGCGGGAGGCTTGCGTGGGTTGCGATGTGAGGCTGCAGCCAACACGAGCTCGTACAGCAGGAGGCCTTTGAGGCCCTCACTTGCGTGTGCGCAAGCATGCTAGTGTGGCCAGCATAACGCACTTGGTGCGATGTTGTCAGCCACATGCAGGTGCTTGGCGCAACAAGTGGGTGTGCGGGGGCAGCAACCACGTAAGGCAGTCGTGGCTCGGTGCCTAGCAAACCAAGCCTCGTTGCTTGGTGCTAGGCACTCGAGCATCGTAGGGTTATGAGTTTTGCGATTTTTGTCGTTTTTTAATTATTTATTTATTTATTAGAATGAGGTTAGGCCTCGGTTTTCGTCGCACTTGCAAAATAATTTTGGCAAAATTTGGGTAAACCGGCTTAATTAAATTAATTGGATTAATTTTAATTAAGTTGGATGCGGAATTTAGTGGGAACTTCATTAATTATTTGAGCTAATTTTATTGCGTTTAATCACATAATTGTTTAACAACTTTGACTAGTTTTAATTAGGCGTGTTAATTGGATTAACCACCTAAATTAGTTACTAGTTTGCGAGTGTTTTGCTTTATTGCTTGTTTTACGTTGCAAAATGCATGGGCCATTCACGTTAGTAAATGGATGAATGGAAGAATATTCTATCACAGGTTTTACAATATGGCAACTAGTAGGGCCTGATTATTATAATAAATACGGACTGCGATCCGTTATGTATTTTTGTAAATCTAAATACGGTCTACGTACCGTTGCGTATTTTTGTACCTTAATATTTAGATTAGTCCTAGTTTTAATTATTAGTAGTTGCATTATTAATGGCGATGTCTCGAAGATGGCGATTCTTAGAAGACGAGGCCAAGATGATGTGATGAAGACCCTTGAAGACTTGAAGACTCAAGGGGTCATGCTAGTTTCCAAATGCATCTTTAATTATGCTTTGTATATTTTTCTTATATAATTGCGATGTTAGATGCATGTTTAGGATTTTTAATGTTGAATGATTAATTTAGTTCACTTAAATCAAACAACATAGAAACCCTAAGTCCCAAAGAAAATTGAGTTAAATCTGCTATTCCAAAATGACACTAACGAAACTAATGAGAATAGTAATGGGCTATGCTAAAGCAAGGCATTACTACTTTCCTAGGGAAGTAAGGTGTGTTGATGCGTTTGCCAAAGCAAGGCATCACATACACGTTAGTTTTGGTTAAAATCAACGATGTCAGTAAGGAGTCCTTAGATGTCGTGGCAATGGAGATAAACGTCAAGGAAGCATTGGATGCGACGTTTTATCAAACCAAGAGTAGCTTAGAGCTATTAGCAATTGGATTGCTTACCTTAAAATATTAAGTGCTAAGACAAGCCTAATCATGCTTAATCACTTTTTGATTTTTGGGGTCTTGGAATCGTTTTATTCTTGCCTAAAAGGGACAAATTTAATGTGTGGATAAAACGCTTAATAAGCTTGAAAATTTTGCATGAATGCTTTAAAATTTAAACTTATTGGTTTTATAAATGGTTTTTCATTTCAAATTCATCAATTGTAGAATCATGTCTACAATTAATAACAACAACAACTACATGTGTCCGGAACTCCTCGACAAGTTGGCTTTTAGCCTAATCTTGGTCAACTTCAAGGAATGGGAAGAGGAACTCCGGAAAACTCTTTGGAATTGTTCCATGGAGTACATTCTTAATACTCCTATTCCAAGCTTCCACTCGAATGGAATCATGAGTGATGAAAGTCATGATGCATGGTCTTTCGATTGCAAGAAAGTCTCACAACTAATGGTTAATTCCATCCCGGAAGAATGGAAGGAAAAGTTCTCCTCCTATTTTCCAGACATTTTCCTCAAAGCACTTGAGGACATTGTTAATGTGAGAGTCACCAAGAGTCTCAATGGAAATTATGATGGACTTGTATTTTACGTGACTAGGTCACTTTCAAACATGAAGAAAAAGCCACTAAAAGAGGGTTGCCTTGCCAAAGAGAGGTACCGGCTTTGGTCGAGGGTCTACAATACCAAATTGAGACCCGGTATGCCCTTCCAACCTCATGTGCTTAGAATAACTAGGCTCTTCAAGCACATGGAGCTTCTTGGAATCCCATTGGAGGATGAGATGGCGGACCATACCATGTATGACTCACTTTATGCTCCCATTTTCAGGGACCAAGTGAGAGGGCTTCACAAGTGGATGTGAAACTACGAGCGAACAATGAAGATGGTCTTTCTGTCGTGCTTGTAGGCACATTATTTGTCTTTGGCTTGTAATAGAACTAATTCTTGTTTTGCTTACCATTGAGCATATTTTGATCTATGGCATTGGACGCCGGGTTATTTTGATCACAAGACTAAAACAACAGTTGCTTTAAATGTCTTGCTATGAGATCACACATTCTAAATGTGACAAGACAAATGTTAATGATACCATTAAATGAGCTAAGACCATTTAGTTGAATCAAATCTACTTGTGACATTGTCGTCTTGGCCACATTAACATCAAATGCATCAAGAAACTTCTTCATGAAGGGATTTTTGATTCATTTGACTTAGAGTCGTTTGAAAACTGCGAAGGATGCTTACTAGGCAAGATGATAAAGCAGCTATTCTCCAATTTGGGAGAAAGGCTAGTGACTTATTGGGTCTTATACACACGAATGTATGTGGACCAATAAGCACAACCGCAAGAAATGGTTATCGCTATTTTATCACTTTCACGGACGACTTTAGTAGATATGGCTATGTCTACTTATGTCGCACAAATCTGAATCTTTTGAGAAATTCAAAGTGTTTCAAAATGAAGTGGAAAATCAGCTGGGCAAGAAAATCAAAGCACTTCGATCGGATCGTGGTGGCGAGTATTTGACCTACGAATTCGACGATCATCTGAAAGAACATGGAATTCTCTTAGAATTGACACCTCTTGGAACTCCACAATGGAATGGAGTGTCCGAAAGGAGAAATCGAACTCTGTTAGACATGGTTTGAGCAATGATGGGTCGTAGCGATCTTCCTATCTCTTCCTTGGGACATTCACTTCTAACCACGACACTTACACCGAACCGCGCTCCATCAAAAGCTGTCGAAAAGACTCCATATGAATTATGAACGAAGAAACCTCCACGGTTGTCTTTTCTTAAGATTTGGGGTTACGAAGCATATGTTAAAAGACTCATATCCGACAAGCTTTCACCAAAATCTGATAAGTGTTTCTTTGTGGGCTATCTAAAAGAAACCAGGGCTTATTACTTCTACAAACAATATGAGAACAAAATAATTATTGCTCGAGATTGTGTCTGTTTGGAAAATGAGAATCTTTCCAGATGACAAGTTGGAGGAAAATCGAACTTCATGAAGTTCGAGAAGGTGAGTAACAAAATCAAACTGACAAAACTGACAATCAAAGTGCTTTGGAAGCAACTGTTGAAAATGGTCAAAGTCAAAATGCTCAACCTATTACCCTGCGTAGGTCGCAAAGGCCAAGATCTCAACCAGACAGATACCTCAGTGTTGTCTTAACCAAGAATCAAGACATCCTAGTTATGTATGAAGTTGAGCCAGCGACATATAAACAAGCTATGACGAGCCCCGACTCTGCAAAATGGCAAAAAGCCATGAAATCCGAGATGAACTCCATGTTTGAAAATTAAGTTTGGGACTTGGTTGATTTTCCCGAAGGTTACACACCTATCGGTTGGAAATGAATTTTCAAGTTAAAAACTGACAAAGATGGAAATGTATATGTATACAAAGCTAGATTGGTGGCAAAAGGTTACAGGCAAATTCACGGCGATGATTATGATGAAACCTTTTCACCAGTTGCAATGATTAAGTCCTTCTTGATTATCCTAGCAATTGCCGCATATTACGATTATGAAATTTGGCAAATGGACGTCAAAACCGCCTTCCTTAATGGGATTTTGGAAGAAACTGTGTATATGACATAGCCGGAAGTTTTTGTTGATCTAAATAATGTTGGGAAGGTATGTAAGCTTAAGAAATCCATTTATGGATTAAAGCAGGCAAGCTAAAGTTAGAATATGTGATTCGATGAAGCCATTAGTGAGTTTGGTTTTATCAAGAATCTAGATGAGTCTTGTGTTTACAAGAAGGTCGGTGGGAGTGACATCGCATTCCACGTCTTATATTTCGATGACATATTGCTCATTGGAAATAGCATTCCAATATTAGAGTTTGTAAAGGCTTGGCTTGGAAAGTGTTTTTTAATGAAGGACTTGGGAGAGGCACAGTACATATTGGGCATCAAGGTCTATAGAGATTGATCTAAGAAGAAGATGATGGATTGAGCCAAAGTACTTACATCGATAAGGTACTGGAACGATTTAACATGCAGGAAGCCAAGAGAGGGCACCTACCTATGTTACATGGCATAACTCTCAGCAAGAAACAGTGTCCTCAGATACCTGATGAGCGAGAGAGGATGAATCAGATTCCATATGGTTTGCTTATTGGATCGATCATGTATGCCATGATATGTACTAGGCAGGATGTATCGTAAGCCTTGATTTCTACGAGCCGATACCAATCAGACCCAGGAGAGACGCATTGGACTGCGACAAAAAATATCCTAAAGCATCTGAAAAGGAACAAGGATAAATTTCTGGTCTATGGTGGGAGTAAGGATTTGGTTGTTGAAGGTTACACCGACACAAGCTTCTAGATTGACAGAGATAACTTCAATTCGCAATCAGGGTACATACTTTGTCTAAATGGAGGAACATTTAGTTGGAAGAGTGCTAAGTAGAGCACAATACAGATTCTACAACTGAAACCGAGTACTTGGCACTTTAGAAACAACTAAGGAGGCAGTTTGGATTCGTAATTTCGTTGGTGAACTTGATGTTGTACCCTCAATCAAGGGTCCGATAGATCTCTATTGCGATAACAATGGAGCTATTTCTCAGGCCAGGGAGCTAAGGGAACATCAGAAGGTCAAACATGTCAAGAGGTGATTTCACATGATAAGAAAATAGAAGTCCGAGAGTGAAATCAGAATTAGTTAGATTGGAATGGATGACAATGTAGCCGATCCACTCACTAAACCTTTACCTCAAGTGAAACACAACAAGCACGTTGAGGCAATGGGAATCAGTCACGTTGGAGATTGGCTTTGATTTACCTATTTATGTGTTTTAATTAAATTTTTGAGATTTTAATGTAAAACACTATGTTGATGTAGGGTTTCGTAGTGACCCGACACTACGCGGAAGGAAACCCACCAAGACCCGCCCCTTAATTAAAACAATTAACAAGCATATTAAACTTAATCAAACAAGATTAACAACAAGAATTATACCTTTGACGCGTGCTTCGCTCCCAAAGATCTCTTACTTCAAAATCCCGAAAACACGAGATCTCCGACGGATCGTACCCTCGACTTGACCCGAGCGTCCTAAGTCTTGAAGGTTAGTCAAGACCCGGACAAAATAACTATGAGTGTTACGAATCAAAGGTTTACTCTTTCTTAGAGTTGCCTTTTTAATTCCACTCAAGGTTGTTTATTTCCCAATACCTAAGCATGGTATTTATAGGGAAATGAACCCTTGGTTTTTCATCCTCCACCAATGTGGGAGTGTTTAAAATAAATCATTTATTTAATTTCCAAATTAAATAAATAATCACGTTAATCATATTGCGACAAGTGGCATGTTCTCATGGAAAGGAGTAGTGGCCAAGGTTAGGTGGGGGACCATATGCCTTTCTCCCCAAGGGCTTGACTTGGTCCCCACAACCTTGAACAAACCGGGTTAAGGGAGGGCTAGCTGGCTGCCAGCTAGCGTGCCAGCTGGGCTGCCAGCTAGTAGTGCCCTGCTCCCCAGCACCCAGCCATCCAGCCAGTGCGTGCTGGTGTTGGGCTGGTGCTGGTGCTTGTGTGCTGGCGTTGGGCGCTGCTAGCACATAGTGCTGGCACTGGCCCTAGTAGCCCACGCACACCTCCTCTGCGCGCCATTTCTAGCACAGCCAGCATGCGTGCTGCTAGCGAGCCACGCATGCTGGCCCTTCCCTCGCATCATCCTACGCACCACGCACCATGTACCACGCAACGCTCGCACAACCATCAGCCAGTGCCTAGCACTGCTATGCTTGGTGCGAGGCAAGCACACACTTAGGTGCGCTGTGCTTGGTGCGTGGCCTGCTATGGTGCCCATGCACGCAAGGCCAGCGTTGCTTGCTAACTCGCTGTGCTTGGTGCTGCCACGCGAAGGCATGCACAGAAGCACACAGCTACGTGCTGCTGGGCGATGGTTCACACGCACATGCACACACACATGTGCCTAGCACTGCGATGGTGCTGTGCGTGGTGCCATGCTGCTGCGATAGCCTGCCACATGCACCCAGGCACCCAGGCTAGCACGCTGCTAGCTGCGATGGGTTGCCTGGTGCTTGTGGCGCTTGCAATGGCTTGCCATGCGCACCCAGGCACCCAAGCTAGCACGCTGCTAGCTGCGATGGGCTGCCTGGGGCTTGTGATGCTTTGCGATAGGCTTCCATGCGCATGCCTAGGCTACGATGGTGCGCCTTGAGCTTCCGATGGTGCGCCTAGCCATGCTAGGTGCATGCTAGCTCGAACTAGCCTAGCATCGACATGGTTAGACCATTCTGGTGCTACGGCTACACTCGTACTTGTCGCTTGTGATTTTGCGACGCTCGGTCTCGACGCCCTAGGCTCGATTTCCGACGTCTGTATTCGTAAAACTCTGCTGACTCATTAAATCCTTTCGGATTAATTCGTCGTCTCGGATCGGTGGTTAGATTGGGTTCGACCCGAAGGGTTCAGTAAAGATTAAGCTGTAACATCAATTGCACATTGATATTACTGATTGGAAGCGGCCTCCACTTAGGAATTCCGATCACTTGACCTTACTGAAGAATTAGCTCCATAATAATTCTATAACCTCTATCGGAAGAATACACTTGTTGGAAGGACACCATTCCTTTCAATCTCCCACTTGTCCTTCCGGACAAGTGTGCATACAGTGTATAGCCCATTTCCTATGTCACTTAATGTTTCTTCGTGAACTATAAGGTAAGATTCTTTGTCATCCTTATTACGTTCAGAAGTGTTTCTCGATCTCCGAGTTCGACTGTCAATAAGCAGATGATTTCTAAAATCCATCTGAGCACGGTCATGCATTTTCACAGTCTTGCTCTTCGAGCAGCCTTGTAAACAACAAATTTTTTTTCCTTATTGTTATTAGGGGGACAATCCCAGTCTTGTATTGTAAGTTCTTCTTACTAAGAGGACATAGTCTCCTGAGTGTTCCCGTTATGATCCCTAGTTACGGTAGACGTTTGGAAATATCAAAGAGTCTAGTGCTCAAACAAGAAAACTTCACAGCACTCATGGTCGGAGGAAACAAGTTCCGATAGTCATAATGAGAAATGTACTTATGACAAAAATTTAAATTTTCTTAAAGTACTCTCATAGGTCTTATCCAATACAGTTCCAAACTGTGCCTGTGCAAATGATTTATGACCGTCACGTCCTCGCAGCACAAGAAACGGTGCTGTAAATCATACTACACACTAATCTATGGCGGTCATCAATCGTCCATCTGTTAAATGACCTCGATTAGGGATAATTTTCGATTTAATATTTAATGTTCACTTAACAGGTGTTTCTTTATCCAAGACATGGTCTTGATACCCTGTTTTGAATATTT
Source organism: Chenopodium quinoa (assembly GCF_001683475.1). Classification (NCBI taxonomy): domain Eukaryota; kingdom Viridiplantae; phylum Streptophyta; class Magnoliopsida; order Caryophyllales; family Amaranthaceae; genus Chenopodium; species Chenopodium quinoa. The sequence goes on along the minus strand of NW_018743252.1, from coordinate 5,981,257 downwards.
CCGTAAATCGAATGGACTCATTATTTAATTCTAAACCACAATTAAATAGTAATGGAGTGAATGGTAATTTTGCATAAAAATTAATTACTCCATTAATGAATGGTTTTAATACAGTGTCTTACATTAAATATCCTATTTAATTAAAACACATGTACAGGGAATTTCAAAGTCAGTCTCCAACATGCTTGATTCCCGTTGCCTCAATGTGCTTGTTGTGTTTCACTTGAGGCAGCGATTTAGTCAAAGGATCGGCTACATTATCATCTGTGTTAATCATACTAATTCTGATTTCACCTTCGGATTTCCATTCCCTTATCACGTGAAATCGCCTTTGCACGTGTTTGACCTTTTGGTGCTCTCTTGGCTCCCTGGCCTGAGCGATAGCTCCATTGTTATCACAATAGAGGTCTATCGGCCCCTTGATTGAGGGTACAACACCAAGTTCGCTAATGAACTTGCGAATCCAAACAGCTTCCTTGGCAGCTTCTGAAGCGGCCAAGTACTCGGCTCGCTTCAGTTGTAGAGTCTGAAGTGGTGCTCTGCTTGGCACTCTTCCAACTAAACGCTCCTCCATTAAGACAGAATATGTACCCCGACTGTGACTTGAAGTCGTCTCTGTCAGTCTAGAAGCTAGCGTCGGTGTAACCTTTAACAACCAGTTCTTTATGGCCTCCATACACCAGGAATTTATCCTTGTTCCTTTTTAGGTACTTAAGGATGTTCTTGGCCGCAGTCCAATGCGCCTCAACTGGGTTCGATTGGTATCGACTCGTTGCACTCAGGGCATATGATACATCTGGCCTTGTACATATCATGGCATACATGATCGATCCGATTGGATCTGATTCATTCTTTCTCGCTCAACAGATGCCTGTGGACACTGTTTCTTGCTGAGAGTTACGCCATGGGACATGGGTAAATGCCCTCTTTTGGCATTCTCCATGTGGAATCGAGCCAGTACCTTATTAATGTAAGTACTCTGGCTTAATCCAATCATCCTCTTAGATCTATCCCTGTAGATCTTGATTCCTAATATGTACTGTGCATCTCCTAAGTCCTTCATTGAAAAGCACTTGCCCAACCAGCCCTTTACGGACTTCAACAATTTTATACAGGACTAGGAATGCAATATCACTCCCACTGACCTTCTTGTATACACAAGATTCATATGGATTCTTGATAAAACCAAACTTGCTAATGGCTTCATCAAATCGCAGATTCCAACTTATGTTGGCTTGCTTTAGTCCATAAATGGACTTCTTCAGCTTGCAAACCTTTCCAACGTTCCCTGGATTGACAAAACCTTCTGGCTGTGTCATATACACAGTTTCTTCCAAAATTCCATTAAGGAAGGCGGTTTTGACATCCATTTGCCATATTTCATAATCGTAATATGCAGCAATCGCTAGGATGATCCGGACGGATTTTAGCATTGCAGCTGGTGAAAAAGTTTCATCATAGTCAATCCCGTGGATTTGTCTATAGCCTTTTTCCAACAGTCTAGCTTTGTATATCGATACATTTCCATCCTTATCTGTCTTCACTTTGAAGATCCATTTGCAACCAATGGGTGTATAACCCTTGGGCAAATTCACCAAGTCCCAGACTTGATTTTCAAACATGGAGTCCATCTCGGATTTCATTGCCTCTTGCCATTTTGCAGAGTCGGGGCTCGTCATAGCTTGCTTGTATGTCGCCGGCTCATCACCATCCATAACTAGGATGTCCTGATCATCAGTTAAGACGATATCGAGGTATCTGTCTGGTTGAGATCTTTGCCGTTGCGACCTACGAAGGGTAATTGGTTGAGCATTTATATTGTCTGTTTGATTCTCACAAATCTTCTTAGATGCTTCCAAAGTATCTAGATTGTCAGTTTTGTCAGGTTGACATTGTTGCTCGTCCTCTCGAATTTCGTCGAGTTTGATTTTCCTCCCACTTGTCATTTTGGAAAGGTGATCCTTCTCCAAAAAGACACCATCACGAGCAACAAATAATTTGTTCTCGGATTTATTGTAGAAGTAATACCCTTTGGTTTCTTTTGGATATCCCACAAAGAAACACTTATCCGATTTGGGGTGAAGTTTGACCGAAATCAATCGCTTGACATATGCTTCGCATCCCCAAATCTTGAGAAAAGACAACCTAGGAGGTTTCTTAGTCCATAATTCATATGGAGTCTTTTCAACAGCTTTTGACGGAGCTCTATTCAGTGTTTGTGCTGCAGTTTATAGCGCATGTCCCCAAAAAGAGATAGGGAGTTCACTAAGACCCATCATTGATCGAACCATGTCTAACAAGGTCCGATTCCTCCGTTTGGACACTCCGTTCCATTGAGGAGTTCCGGGAGGTGTCAACTCTGAAATAATGCCATTTTCTTTCAAGTGATCGTCGAATTCATGGCTCAAATATTCGCCACCTCGATCCGATCGAAGTGCTTTAATTTTTTGCTAAGGTGATTTTCAACTTCTTTCTGAAACTCTTTGAATTTCTCAAAGGATTCAGATTTATTCGACATTAAGTAGATATAGCCATATCTACTATAATCGTCGGTGAAAGTGATGAAATATCGGTAACCTTGTCTTGCGGGTGTGCTCATCGGTCCACATACATCCGTGTGTATTAGACCTAATAAGTCACTTGCCCTTTCTCCCAACTTGGAGAATGGCTGTTTTATCATCTTGCCTAATAAGCATCCTTCGCAATTTTCAAACGACTCTTAGTCGAAAGAGTCAAGAACACCTTCTTGAAGAAGTTTCTCGATGCGCTTGATGTTAATGTGGCCAAGATGACAATGCCACAAGTAGGTTTGATTCGACTCGATGGTCTTAGCTAGTGGTATCAACTTTTTTCTAATCATATGTAAAAACATGCAATTTAATTGAACATAAATTTGTAAGACAAACTTGAAACAACTATTGTCAAAGTCTTACACTCAAAATTCCTAGGCGTCCAACACCGTGGATCATAATATGTTCAAAGGCATGATGAAAACTAGAATTAGTTTAATTACATGTCATAGACAAAATAGTGCATGCAAGCACGACTGAAAAACCATCTTCGTCGTCTTCTTGCTCTTGCACCATCACTTGATAAGCTTCTCACTTGGTTCCTGAAAAGGAAACATTAAGTGAGTCATACTTGGTATCCAATACCTTATGATAAGCTTAATTCACAAGTGTTTAGGAAGATACCTGAGGTAGTCGGAGTGATCCCCTCTTCCTTGACGAGCATGCATTCCCTCTTGTAGTGGCCTTGCATGCCACAATGGAAGCATCTCATCTTTGCCTTGACCTTCTTGAACTCCTTCTTCTTAGCTCTCAATGGCCTTTTGGTCATTCCATAGGCGGTGGCTTGGCTAAGAAGTTGCACCACCTCCTTGAGGGAGTGTGTCTCCTTTCCCGCAGCGATATGCACTCTAAGTGCATCATAGCCCGAGTGGAGTGAAGCAAGCAAGATATGCCCTGCCATCTCATCCTCTATCGAGATTCCGAGAAGCTGCATGTGTTTGAAGAGCCTAGTCATACCAAGAACATGAGGTCGGAGGGGCATGTCGGGTCTCAATTTGGCATTGTAGACCTTGGTCCAAAGCCATCGCCTTTCCTTAGCAAGACATCCCACGTTTGGTGGCTTTATCCTCATGTTTGAGAGTGACCTAGTCAAGTCAAACACGAGTCCATCAAAGTTGCCATTGTCACTCTTGGTGACTCTTACATTGACAACGTCCTCAAGTGCTTTGAGGAACATGTCCGGAAGGTAGGAATGGGAGTATCAAGAGTATACTCCAAGGAACAATTCCGGAGAGTTCTCCTGAGCTCCTCCTCCCATTCCTTAAATTTGACCAAGTTTAAGGGAAAGGCCAACTTTTCGGGGTGTTCCGGGCACATTTGGTTGTTGTTTGAGTTACTTGCAGACATGATTCTACAATTGAAAGAATTTGAAGTGAAAAACCATTCATACATCAATAAGTTGAAATTTAAAACGTTCATGCATATATTCAATCTTATTGAGCATTTTATCCACGCATTTAAAATTGTCCCTTATGGGCGAGAATAAAATGATTCCGAGATCCCAAAGATCAAGAAATGGTTAAGCATGCTTTGGCTTGTCTTAATCATTAAATATCTTAAGGTAATAAATCCAATTGCTAATAGCTCCAAGCTACTCTCGGTTTGATAAAATGTCGCATCTAATGCATCTAATATCAGGACTCCTTACTGATATCGTTGAGCTTAACCAAGACAACTTGTATACCTAGTATACCTTAAGTTCCTAGGGAAGTAGTGATGCCTCGCTTTGGCGTAATCCCTCACGTACGCGCATTAGTTCGGTAAGTGTTGTTCTTGGAACGACAAATTTTAGCTCAATATTATTAAGGGACCTAGGGTTTCTATGTTGGTTGATTTAAGTGAACTTAACTAATTGTCGCAACATAATAGAAATCCTAGTCATGCATCTAGCAATCATATATAACAACAATATATAAGGCATACAAAATATGCATTTGACAACTAGTATGACCCCTTGAAACCTTCAATTTCCATGGGTCTTCATCTTGGCTCGTCTTCGTCGAAACGCCGTCTTGAGACATCTTGGCCAAAATGAAATAAAAGAAGCTAGCTAGAACAACTAAGATTAATCTAATTGTACAAAAATACTTAACGGTTCGCAGGTCGTTTTTAGATTTACAAAAATACATAACGGAACGCAGTCCATATTTTCTATCCTAGTCGGGCCCCACTAGTTGCCATTTTCAAAGAACCTGTTTTGAAAACAATCTTCCATTCACCCATTCACTATTTGTGAATGGCCCATGCAATTTTACGAAATACATAATTAAACACGCAAAACTAGTAACTAAGTTAGGTGTTTAATCCAATTAACGCGCCTAATTAAAACTAGTCAAAGTGGTTTAATCCATTATTTCTAAACGCAAAATGCTAACGCACTTAATTAAGCTCCCACTAAATTCCGCATCCGTACTTAATTAATTCGATTAATTAAGTCGACATAACCCATAATTTGTCAAAATTTTGCAAAATCGAAAATCGAGGTTTTTAGCCTCGTTAAAATAATTATTTAAAATTATTAAAATGGCCGAAAATTCGCAAAAATATAGCTTAAGCACTAAGCAAAACGTCCCACAAAACCCTTAGTGGGTGCGCACCATGGCTGCTACGCAGTCCATGGCATGGCGCCATGGTGCGTGGGCGAGGCATGCAATGCCCAGCAAGCATCGCTGCTAGCCCAGCTGCCTGCTAGCATGCTGGTGCTTGCGAGCTGCTTGCGTGTTGGGTTGGCGCCTGCTGATGCTAGCCAGAATGCACAGGCAGCCCTGCCCAGCCATTGCCCCACGCACAGCTGCGCCCAGCCAGCTCCCCGCCACACAGCCCCACGCATCATCATGCCACACCCTTGTGCGCACCATAGGCAGCCACATGTGGGCTGCTGGGCAGCCCGGCTAACCTTGGTGGCGCTTGGGTGTTCTTGCCTTGATTTGTGTGCCAATTCTCGGAATTTAATTTCGATTTGTGTGTGACAATAATTAATTCCAAATTACATTTTAGAATTAATTTGAGGGAAAATAAAATAAAATAAGTCTAACGTAAATAAAATTTATTTTATTGGTGCACAAGCCTAAAATTATCCAAAATTTCAATTTTGAACAAAATTAGGTCTAATTTTATGCTTAAAATAAAATGAGCTATGTCCAAAATTAATCTTGCCAATATGCAAATTAATAATGGATTTGACAAATGGGAGTTGGAAAAATAAATTAACCATCCAATGATAAAATTTTTCCAACTTGCATACTTGTGTAAAATACCAAGATTACATCTTCCAATATGAAGATTAATCAAATTTTACTCACAAGTAATTGAACTTGATGGATTTTAATCAACCAAGCATGAAAAAATCCAAACTTTGTTCAACATGGAATTTAGGGTTAGGGTTCCAATCATTTAAACTTTTAAAGATTAGAACTTTAACATTATTTGGGAACTTAAAATACAAAATCATAACAAGTTTTCACACTTTATTGCAATTTATTTGCAAAATTTGTGAAAAACAAGTTTATGTGAAAAATTGGTATATCAACTTAAGCACTAATAAAAACTCCATTATTATTCTTAAGGATATTTTAAAACTAGTAGATTAGTGATGCAAATGTGCATTTAATCTAACCTTGTAATGCTTGCATTAATCAAGGCTTAAAAAGAATTAAAATTTTCGTTGAAAAACAAAAAACCCCAGAAAAATTGTGTTTCTGGTTCGAATTTGGCTTCTGTACAGCCTTCTAAGGATTGAATCTGTTCCAGAATATCCATTCCACCCAAAAATCACTATTTTTGAGCCAAAATCTAGGTTCGACTGCCAAATCAAAAATAAAATCGAGAATTAAAATTAATTAAAACGAGCATCTAATCTAATTAGAAGAACATGAACCAGAAAATTAAATTCTTGTAAAACATCTTAATTAAAAAATAATTGCAAAAATTAAAAGGAGCGTGGCTCCGATACTGCTGTAGGGTTTTGTAGGGACCCGACACTACGCGGAAGGAAACCCACCAAGACCCGCCCCTTAATTAAAACAATTAACAAGCATATTAAACTTATTCAAACAAGATTAAGAACAAGAATTATACCTTTGACGCGTGCTTCGCTCCCACAGAGCTCTTACTTCAAAATCCCGAAAACACGAGATCTCCGACGGATCGTACCCTCGACCCGACCCGAGCGTCCTAAGTCTTGAAGGTTAGTCAAGACCCGGACAAAATAACTATGAGTTTTACGAATCAAAGGTTTACTCTTTCTTAGAGTTGCCTTTTTAATTCCACTCAAGGTTGTTCATTTCCCAATACCCAAGCGTGGTATTTATAGGGAAATGAACCCTTGGTTTTTCATCCTCCACCAATGTGGGAGTGTTGAAAATCAATCATTTATTTAATTTCCAAATTAAATAAATAATCAAGTTAATCATATTGCGACAAGTGGCATGTTCTCATGCAAAGAAGTGGTGGCCAAAGTTAGGTGGGGACCATATGCCTTGCTCCCCAAGGGATTGACTTGGTCCCCACAACCTTGAACAAACCGGGTTAAGGGAGGGCTAGCTGGCTGCTAGCTAGCGTGCCAGCTAGGGTTGCCAGCTAGTAGTGCCCTGCTGCCCAGCACCCAGCCAGCCAGCCAGTGCGTGCTGCTGCTGGGCTGGTGCTGGTGCTTGTGTGCTGGCGCTTGGCGCTGCTAGCACATAGTGCTGGCACTGGCCCTAGTAGCCCACACACACCTCCTTTGCGCGCCATTTCTAGCACAGCCAGCATGCGTGCTGCTAGCGAGCCACGCATGCTGGCCCTTCCCTCGCATCATCCTACGCACCACGCACCATGTACCACGCAACGCTCCCACACGCATCAGCCAGTGCCTAGCACTGCTATGGTGCTAGGCACGCACACACATAGGTGCGCTGTGCTTGGTGCGTGGCCTGCTATGGTGCCCATGCACGCAAGGCCAGCGTTGCTTGCTAACTCGATGTGCTTGGTGCTGCCATGCGAAGGCACGCACACAAGCACACAGCTGCGTGCTGCTGGGCGATGGTGCACACGCACATGCACACACGCATGTGCCTAGCACTGCGATGGTGCTGTGCGTGGTGCCATGCTGCTGCGATAGCCTGCCACATGCACCCAGGCACCTAGGCTAGCACGCTGCTAGCTACGATGGGCTGCCTGGTGCTTGTGGCGCTTGCGATGGCTTGCCATGCGCACCCAGGCACCAAGGCTAGCACGCTGCTAGCAGCGATGGGCTGCTTGGGGCTTGTGGTGCTTTGCGATAGGCTGCCATGCGCATGCCTAGGCTGCGATGGTGCGCCTAGCCATGCTAGGTGCATGCTAGCTCGAACTACCCTAGCATCCACATGGTTAGACCATTGTGGTGCTACGACTACACTCGTACTTGTCGCTTGTGATTTTGCGACGCTCGGTCTCGACGCCTTAGGCTCGATTTCCGACGTCTGTATTCGTAAAACTCTGCTGACTCATTAAATCCTTTCGGATTAATTCGTTGTCTCAGATCGGTGGTTCGATTGGTTTCAACCCGAAGGGTTCAGTTAAGATTAAGCTGTAACATCAATTGCACATTGATATTACTGATCGGAAGTGGCCTCCACCTAGGCATTCTGATCACTTGACCTTATTGAAGAATTAGCTCCGTAATAATTCTGAACCATCTATTGGAAGAATACACTTGTTGGAAGGACACCATTCCTTTCAGTTGAGCCATTCGTTTATGGAGTAATTTAATTTTTCTACAAATTATTATCACTCCATTTCTATTTAATTGTAGTTTAGAATTAAATAATGAGTCCAATCGATTTTGAGAATATTCAAAATAGGGTATCAAGACAATGTCTTGGATAAAGAAACACCTATTAAGTGAACATTGAATATTTTAATCGAAAATTATCCCTAATCAAGGTAATTTAAAAGTTGGACGACTAATAACCACTTAAGATTTGTGTGTAGTATGCGTTATAGCATCGTTACTTATGTTACAAGGACATGATTGTCATAAATCATTTGCGCAGGTATTGGTTTGGAACTTTATCGGATCGACCTATGAGAATACTTTTAGAGATTTAAAAATCGTCATAAGTATATTACTCATTATAGCTATTGGAACCTCTTTCCTCGACCATGAGTATTGTAAGTTCTCTTGTTTGAGTACTAGTCCATTTTGATGTTGTCAAACGTCTACCGTACAAGGGATTATAAAGGCAACACTTGTGCGGCTAGGTCCTCTTAGTAAGGGAAGCTAACAATGCAAGACTGGGAATGTCCCCTATTAATTATAGGGAACATGTCTTTGTTGTTAACAAGGCCTCTCGAAGAGTGAGACTATGAAAATGCATGGCCGTGCTCAGATGGATTTTAGAAATCATTTGCTTATTGACAGTTGAACTCGAAAATTGAAAAACACTTCTGGATGTAATAAGGATGATGAAGAATCTTACCTTATAGTTCATGAAAAGACATTAAGTGACATAGGAAATAGGCTATACACAAACAACGAACTTGTCCAGAAGGACAAGTGGGAGATTGAAAGGAATGGTGTCCTTCGAACAAGTGTATCATTCCGATAGAGGGTTCAAAAATATTAAGAAGCTAATTATTCAGTGAGGTCAAGTGATCGGAATGCCTAGCTGGAGGCCGCTTCTGATCAGTAATATTAATGCATAATTAATATTATGGCTTAATCTTGGCTGAACCCTTTAGTTCACACCCAATCGTGTAACCGAACCAAAACGATTAATTAATCCAAAGGATTAAATGAGTCAATAGATTATTTACGAACAACGACGTCGGATTCCGAGCTTGGAGCGTCGAAACCGAGCATTATAAGTCGAGTCGATTTTAGGAATCGACGAAGACGAGAAATCAACCAAACGACAAGTTAAAATATAGGCCTAGCCTTGCATTGGCGTAGCCGAGCGAGGGTTAGGCTATAAAGGGCTGCTAGCCATAGCCGCTAGCAAGGCCGCAAGCCCAACATCCCTACTGGGGTGCTAGCTGGGGCTTGCTGGTCGAGCAAGCATGCTAGCAATGCTAGCAAGGCCAGCTGCAAGCTAGCGCGTTGGGCCTCGCTAGTAGCTTCTAGGGTTGGCTACCTGGGCTAGCATGCCTAGGCACAACAGCACAGCACCAACGCCCAGCAGCGAGCAGCCCGTATATGCCTGGCACGTTGTTGTGGGCTTGTGCGAGGCTGCCAGCACGCGCGACCAGCTGGCAAGCCCAGCCAAAGGGCCAGGCCGCCAGCGAGGCATCCTTGACGCCCAAGGCAATCCACGCTAGCTGGCGCGCCGTGAGTGGTGCGTTGCTTGGGGGAACCCGATTTGGGGGTTTTGCTTGGGGAGCAAGGGGAGGGTGGTTTCCACTTGTGGTCCTTACCTAATCCCTTTTCCTTCTCTTGCCACTTATTATTTGGTGATTCATTTGGCTTAGAATTAGATTTTAGAATTAAATTAAATTGTATTTTTCCTTTTTGCCAACACTCCCACATTGATGGGAGATGGGATTTCAAGGGCTCATTTCCCTATAAATACCAATAATTTGGCATTGGGAAAGAGCACTTGAGTTGGTGAACTTGAAGGGATCTCCAAAGAGAGAAAACCTTTGGTCTAATACTCTATGTAATTTTTAGTCTAGCTTCGACTAAGCTTTGGGGTAGGGGCCAACTCGGTTTGATAATGATGGTGTTAGCCGTTGGAGGTTCGCGCGTTTGCGAGACTCTACGCTTGCAAATCCGAGTAATAAGTTAGAGCGAAGAACGCTACAAGGGTAATGATTCTTTCTCTCTCTTCTTGTTAATCATGTGATTAAGGTTTTAATACATGCTTAGTTACTTTAATTTGTGTGCGGATTTTTGGCGGGTTTCTTTCTGCGTGGTGTTGGACATTACGAAAACCCAACAAATTGTTCATTCAAAGTGAGGGGGTAAAGATCTATCAGTATTGTATCTTTCTTGATACGAGCTTTTCTTCGTGCGATGGACTTGTTTAAGGCTCGCTTAAGGTCTTCTTGAGTTGGCTCAAATTCAAGTCCAAAAGTAACCCCTTTCGGCAGGCTTGGTAGTCCCATGCGTTCGGCCCTTTCCTTTTTCCTTCCTATAGTCATTCCAAGAAAGTTCCCTTGTCTATTCAGAATAGCGTTAATGTTGAGATTTGAGTGAGGATCGTGGTCAAGTGGTGTCTTTCATCTTCTTCGATCAAAGAGACCTCTTTGGCGTTAAAGCCCCACAAGTCTCATCGTGCTCGTCGTGATCCACATGAATGATTGGTTTGTCGATCACATGTATCCTCATGGGGAGGCATCAATGGTGATAAGGACACCTCCACCCATAGCCTTTACCTTTTCATGGAGAAATGAAGGGACAACCTTTAGGTCATGAAGCCAAGGGCGACCCAACTATAGATTGAACGAAGGCTTCATGTCCACTACTTGAAAGGCAATGTTGTGCTCAATGACTCCCGCGGTGATGTTCATAGTAATGGTTCCAAGGGCTTGGCGACGAGAGTTGTTGAATGCTCTTATGCCTTGTGTAGATAGAGTTAAGTCTTCGTATCTCAACCTTCTAGTCAACGAAGAAGGCACACGTTAATTTCCGAACCATTATCTACAAGGGTCATGGGCACATTCATCCTTTTGCATGATACGGTAAGGTGCAAAGCTTTATTGTGTTTGTCACCCTCTGGAGGTAAGTCTTTATTAGAGAAGGTAATCAAATTGTTTGTGCTAGGGAGGTCACTAGGGAGGTAGTTGACTAACCCCTAAGGAGTAGTCTCGGAATCCTCACCTACTTTTGCAAGAGCATCCATTACCGCAACTATATGCTCATAGGATGAGGCTAGAAGCTTCAACACATTCATCTATACTTTAGTCTTCTTAAGTTGTTTGACCGCGTCATTATCTTTTATGATGGATGTTGGAGTTTGTGAGTTGAAGGTCGAGGTATGGGTGTGACTGGTTGTTGCACCCTTCCTGACCTTGTGGGTACTGTGATTGGGGAATCCTAAGGCCATATATCATCATCGTTGGTGTAGGGACAGAGTGCGCTAAGGGGAGACTCGATCATATCCTTGAGGTACACATCTTCATCGTCACTATCCCACACTCCATTGATAAGAGTATCGTTGGGGTAGGGAGAGTGCCACTACTCTCTGATGGGATGCCATTTTTACTTGGAGTGACGTAGAGCCTCTTCCCATCCATGAGCTTTAGACATAATCTTTGAACTGGAAACAATTTTCAATTATATGGCCTTCCGATCAGTGGTATTTGCAAAAAGAATTCTCTTCCCCCTTAGGAGATCTAAATTCTAAGAGTTCCCTTGAGTTGACATGTTTGATTATTCCCTTGCCATGGAGCATATCCAAAACTTGTTCATAAGTGATGCCTATAGGTGTGTAAGCATTTCTAGTACTCAATGTTGGGAGTAAGTGTTTTCCTTGCAACGGTATTTAGTCCTTGAGAAGAAGAACGAGGGTCTCTCTTTTCATTCTTAGCTTCTTGTCTTTGAGAAAAAGCTGGTACTCAATGTTTATTAATCGTTTAGCAAGATCTTGAGCTACAACATGAAATCTATCAATGGCTCTATGGATGTTATCAATGTCTTCTTTGGTAGCCATTTTTGGGAAGTTGGTCATGGTATCAAAGAAGACCTCCTCTTCTTCTTTAATATCTTCTTCTTATTCAATAAAAGTGATTTCTTTCATGGAAGGTGATTAGGGGATTTTTCCCCACCAATCACCATCTGACAAGTGGACCAATCAGGTTCCGCCATGTGTCCGTCACATGGGCCAATAGGAGCCAGCCACGTGTCAAGCAATGATCCGTCCACTCTGGACAAATTACGACACAACACGTGTCCTTCCCATGACACCTGGGATAACCGGTCACCTAGGCCCAACTTCTGTGGGAAGCCCAACTTCCGTGGGAAGCCTTATCAGCCCAAGGTTAACCTAAACCTAGATTGGCACGTTTCCCGAGGTTATAAATACCTCCCTTAATCCTCATTAAGAGAGATTACGCAAATTACACACATTAAACTCTCTCACCTAGAGAGACCCAATCAATTTAATTTCCGCATTAATTACTCCTTAATCAAGTACTAACTTGACCGTCGGAGGCGGATCTCCAATCATCCGGAGCGTCCGTTTGTTTTGCAGGTACAGGCGTCCGGTTCCAGTCTCGGAATTGTAACTCTCCCGCAGGACATCAGAAAACCCCGAAACATTTTGGCGCCGTCTGTGGGGAGAGTACTTCTGAGATGGCATCCACGTTTGTACCGGCTCCTGAAGAGAGACGTCCCCTGGACGACCCTCTAGTTCAGTCGGACCACGATACTGAGAATGAATTTGAAGTTGAAGCTCACACAGCTTCAGACGGGACCCTAAGGGCCCGACGTACCCGTCATACCGAAAGGAGGGAACGGAAAAATCTTCAAACTGGAAGCGAGCCAGCAGGCGCACCGCCTGTTCGGCAGCAGCCGATTGATGGGTCTGCTCCCATCACAAGGAACGAACTCATGACCTTCATGAGGGACTTCAAGGGAGAAATTCAAGAGTTGATCAACAAGAAGCCGGCTAAGAAACCCTCCACTTCACGGAAGAGGAAGCTAGTTCAAGGGCGAGAGGCGACCCCTCATCCTAAATCTAGGAAGTGGGAGCCACCTGCCCTAGATTTCACAAAATACCATTTTCCTACTCTTGGAAATAGGAAACCTGTTCGTCATATTCAGGCGGACGGGTCGAGGAAAACATACACAGACGCTCGGCTACTGCAAGAGCAGAAGAAGAGTGACCGATTGTTTAAGTCGGCCTCTACTTCAAACTTCCAAGACAGTCTGCGAAATACCTCGATGAGGCATACTCAGTCGTAGCATGAGAGTCAGTCAGGCGGCACCTCCCGTCAGTCCGGCTTTCATAGCGACCAGGCGGTACCAAATTTATCGTTTGTACCGCAACAACAGTATTTTTTACAGCCACCTCCGTTTGGTGGACATGCAGCAAAAAATGTCCAACCTATGGACTGGCAGCTACGGTTGCTTAGACTTGGTGAACAGCCGACGACCTTCTCCAAGGAAATTACTGAAGCCGCTCAGCCGGTCAAAGTGAAAAATGTATTAGTAGGCGCCTATGACGGCACTACTAACCCAGAAGACCATCTGATGGCATTCACCAACCTGATGTACCTTCAAGGGTTGGATGATCCCACTTGGTGCAAGTGTTTCCCAGCGACTCTCAAAGGAATCGCACAACAATGGTTCGGCAACCTGCCGACTGGTTGTGTAAATAACTTCAAGACGCTTGCTTACTTATTTACCTCCAACTTCGCCATGAACATCCCTGCGAAGAAGACGACCCTTGATTTAGGAACAATTCAGCAGGCGCGAGAAGGAGGGGCTTCGTTCTTACATCAGGCGGTTTAACCTGATGAGAATACAGATTCAAGGGTTACCGGATGAAGTAGCCTATACTGACTTTTTCAGAGGTCTCAAAGACGGGTCGACCTTCAAATTTGATTTGGTCCGAAAGAGGGTGGCGACTCTTCAAGAGGCCTTGATTGAAGCGGAAGCTTATATACAGGCGACTGATCTTTGTAGTACGGTAAAGCAGTCAGACGGGAGAAGGTCCGACAAAAGAGAAGGACGACAGAAACAGTCGTCAAACAAAGTCGAGAAGAGAAAAGAGGTCTGGGCGGCTGATTCCTCTAAACAGCCGGCCCAGAAAAAGAAAAAAGAATTCAAACCATACTCCCCAAAGCATGCGTTTAACAAGGATAGCCAATTTATCCTAAAGGAAATCAAGGGACGGATCTCAATTGAGAAGCCGGTCCCAATGAAGGGTTCTGCAAACAACCGGAACCAAGAAAAATTCTGTGATTATCATGAAGATGTTGGTCATCACACCAATGAATGCATCAGTCTCATGCGGTATCTGGACCGCCTGGCTAAGCAAGGTGATCTTGACACTTATGTCAAGAAATCTACGGGGAACACTTCCTCGAAAAAGCAGTCGGCCAAAAAGAATCAACAGGCCGACAGTTCCGATACAGATGATGCAGTCGTCTACACCATTGCAGGCGGCTTCTCAGGAGGCGACCCCACTATTAGGGGAAACAAAGACAATATCAGACGGTTAGATGTAAATTCCGTTCACCAAGAACGGCCCTCCAAATATTCATTTCCTGAGATTGTCATCACTGAAGAAGATCTAGGAGGGGTAAGAGGGCCGCATGACGACCCTATCGTTATTGAATGTAAAGTGGCCAACCAGAGAGTTGGCCGAATCCTCATAGATACCGGAAGCTCCTCAGATCTCATCAGTAGCAAATGTCTGTCGAAACTAAAATATCAGACTGATTGCATACATCCGGCATCCCACCCTTTAGTAGGGTTTGGAGGAGGAGTCGTCCACCCAGTGGGATGAGTGGATTTACCCATCCGCCTGGGCGAAAAAGGGGAAGGACGACACATGGTAGTCCGGTTCCTGGTAGTAGAAGAACTCTCGGCCTACAACATGATTCTGGGACGACCAACCCTGAATAATTCCAAGGCTGTTATAATCCCATCTCTTATTTTGCTCAAGTTTGAGAGGGATAATGGAACAGTGGGGTCCCTAAGGGGAGATTAGAGGTAGCCCGAGAGTGCTATCTCTCGGATGTCAAGGCCACTGTTATGGCCACTATGTCGAGCGGTGGAGAAATGGACCTTGACAATGTCAAGGAGAGTGCGCCTGTTCAAGAAGCAGGCGGCAAGAAGAGAAAGGCATCCCAGACAGGGGCCGCAAGAAAAGACAGAAAATAGCAATCATTGGCAGAGGAGCGGTCGGATGAATTCCGCCCTCAGCCAGCTGGTGAGCATACGGACCTGATCTTAGATGACTCGCGTCCTGACAGAACAATCAAGGTTGGGACGACTGCTCTAAGGGACCTGGGTGACGACTTTCACAAACTATTGAAAGAATACAAGCACATCTTTGCATTCGAAGTCCATGAAATGCCAGGCATTAGTCCTGATCTGGCGGTACATAACTGGCCGTGGACCCAAAAAAGAAGCCGGTACGGCAGAAGAAGCGGAACCATGGCGAAGAAAGAAGTCAGGCGGCAGCCGCCGAAGTTTAAAAATTACTTGATGCAGGGTTCATTCGGCAATGTTACTTCCCAGACTGGGTTGCAAATGTGGTGCTTGTTAAAAAGCCGAATGGCACCTGGCGAATGTGTGTAGACTACACAAACTTAAACAAGGCGTGCCCCAAAGACAGTTACCCTCTGCCTAAAATTGATAAACTGGTCGACTCAACAGCCAGCCATGCTTTGATGAGCTTTATGGACGCCTACTCTGGTTTCCATCAAATTCCTTTATGGGAGAAAGTCAGGAGAAGACGGCCTTCGTCACTGATCAGGGGTTATACTGTTACATGGTCATGCCGTTTGGTCTTAAGAATGCCCCGACCACTTTCCAGCGAATGATAAACACTGTGTTCTTTGATCAGATTGGGAGAAATGTCGAGGCATATATTGATGATATGATTGTCAAGTCTAAACTTCAGAAAGATCATCTGTCGGACCTCCGAGAAACTTTCGCCACACTCAGGCGGCACCATGTCATGCTCAATCCCAAGAAATGTGTCTTTGGAGTTGAGTCTGGGAAATTTCTCGGATTCCTTATCAATCAGAGAGGAATAGAGGCGAACCCTGAGAAGGTGCAGGCAGTCATCGACATGCAGTCGCCTCGTACCATCCGAGAGGTTCAGAAGTTAACAGGTTGTCTGGCGGCCTTGGGAAGATTTCTAAGCCGATCAGGCGACAAATGCCTATACTTTTTCCAGGCAATTAAGAAAAAGGCAAGGTTTGAATGGGGGCCGGATGCTGAGGCGGCCTTCCAGAAATTGAAAGTTCACTTGCATTCCTTGCCGAGGCTGGTCAGCCCTTTGCCCAAAGAAGTACTCTACATGTACCTGGCCGTCTCTAATCATGCGTTAAGCGCTGTTCTCCTTGCTGAAAGAGACGGTTGTCAGCTCCCGGTCTATTTTGTCAGTCACGTACTGAAAAAATGTCGAGTTGAGGTATCCCTTAGTGGAGAAATTTTGGTCTTGAACTCTTCATGGCTGTTATAAAATTGAAGCCCTACTTTTTGGCACATGCAGTCGTCGTGTATACAGACCAACCTATCAAGCGGCCACTGACCATCATGGAGTCGTCAAGCCGAATGATCAAATGGGCCATAGAAATACAGAGCCTCGAAGTTACCTTCGAGCCTAGAAAAGTAGTGAAGGGGCAAGCCTTTGCTGACTTTGTTGTTGAGATGACTCGTCCTCCTGACTCTCAAGTTCCAGACCAAGTCTGGAAGGTATATGTGGATGGAAGCTCTACTTCAAATGGTTGTGGAGCAGGCGTCATATGTCAGTCGCCAGAGGGCGACAGGTACGAGTATGCTCTACGCTTCAGTTTTCAGGCCTCAAACAATGAGGCAGAATATGAAGCTTTACTAGCCGGAATCCGCATGTGCAAGGCGGCAGGGGCAAGAAAAATAGACGCCTGTTCCGATTCACAATTGATAGTGAGTCAGTACAATGGCGAATACGAAGCAACCCATCCGGCCATGATCAAGTATTTACAGGCGGTACGACAGGCGATCGGATCCCTTGAAGATTTTCGTCTGACCCAAGTGCCGAGATCAGAAAACAACCAGGCGGATGCACTTTCAAAATTAGCA
The DNA here is from genome assembly GCF_001683475.1 of Chenopodium quinoa. Lineage (NCBI taxonomy): Eukaryota > Viridiplantae > Streptophyta > Magnoliopsida > Caryophyllales > Amaranthaceae > Chenopodium > Chenopodium quinoa. Next base: position 5,963,989 of record NW_018743252.1, on the reverse strand, counting down.
TCATCCGCCTCCTGTGATACTCCTCGAACTGTTTTTTGGGAAGTAATGGAGAGGAGAAGCATTGAGGAAGAACCTATTGGAATCTTAGACAAAAGCTCAACCTGGATGGATCCAATCAGGGCATATCTGACAAAGGGTACCCTGCCGGATGATCATCAACAGGCGGCAGCACTGAAAAAACGAGCAACCAGTTTTGAAATAATAAAGGGAGAACTTCACAAAAGGGGGTACCTTCAACCCTTCTTAAAGTATGTTTCTCCAGAAACGGGACGAGAGATACTAGACGATCTTCACTCTGGTTGCTGTGCTTCCCATATAGGCGGTAGGACGCTTGCTCAACGGGCAAGGCGGCAGGGCTACTTTTGGCCTACTTTAGAAGCAGATGCAATGGAGATGGTGAAAAACTGTGACAAGTGCCAAAGGTTTGGCAAGCTAATTCACCGTCCGGCTACTGACCTCACTACCATTCATAGCCCACTACCGTTTGCTAAGTGGGGCATGGATATTCTGGGTCCATATACGCCTGCTACAGGCGGAAGGAGGTACATACTTGTTGGCGTCGACTACTTCACTAAATGGGTAGAGGCGCAGGCTGTAAAGGGAATCAAGACGAAGGATGTAATTTCATTCATTTGGAAAAATGTCATCACTCGGTTCGGGGTTCCCATGTCTATGGTTTTTGATAATGGTCCCCAATTTGAGACGCCTGTTCTCAAAAGCTGGTTGGGTGACCAAGGAATTGTACACTACTTTGCATCAGTCGGCCGTCCACAAGCAAACGGCCTGGTAGAAGCTTTCAATAAAATCATCTCAGATGATCTCAAGAAAAAGATTGAACGAGCAGGTGGCCTATGGGCGGATGAATTACCACATGTTCTCTGGGCCATTAGGACGACTGAAAAAGGGGCAACTGGAGAAACTCCATTCCTCCTAACTTATGGTGCGGAAGCTGTTCTTCCAATAGAACACTACGAGCCGACTCTTCGAGTAATGCTATATGACGAAGAGGCAAACTGGGAAGCCATGCGCCTGGCATTAGACTCACTTCCTGAAAGGAGGGGCAATGCTGTCTTGCGCCATGAAATTTACCGTCTGAGAATGACTAGATCATACAACAAAAAAGTACACAGGCGTCCACTCAAAGTGGGGGACTTAGAAAAATGGAAGCAGTTGGAAGGGCTAATGAGTCTTGCAAACTAACTCCCAACTGGGAAGGACCCTACCGAATCTGTGAAGAGGTCAGGGACGGTACCTACCGTCTGGAAACACCAGACGGCCAACCGTTGCCTCGAACTTGGAATGCAGATAATCTTAAAAAATATTTCTTTTGAATGATATAAATAGTCAAGGGCTACTTAATAAAAGTTTGCATACTTAATATTCAATTTTGTACTAAGAGGGGCACGCCTACTAACAAACAGTCGGCTACTCTCCATATTCAGTTTTCATTTTTACTTAAGAGGGGCATGCCTACTGACAAACAGTCGGCTACTCTCCATGTTTAATTTTTATTCTTACTTAAGAGGGGCATGCCGTCTGTACCTTTACAGTCGGCTACTCTCCATTGAGTATTTTACTCATCACCATAGGGGCATGCCGTTTGGATATTTAGTCGGCTACTCTCCATAGAAGAGGGCCGACTGGTTCCAAAGCACACAGCCACCCCCCTTATACTTAGCTAAAAATGATCAGGGCCTGGCCGACCCTGTGCCTAAACAGGCGGCTACCCTCCTCTTACTTACCACCTACGTTCACCAAGAACTAACCAATTCCACAAGCCGAATGATCAGTCCAGGCGCCAAGCCAACTAATCCAATCTTTAAACTAATTCGACTTGTCCCAACATCATAGCAGGCGTCCGGCGGCATCCCTCCGGATGAAATTCGTCGCAGAGAGCAGCTCCCTTTTGGGTGGAACATTTCTCTATAAACTAATTACACGGCACCTATACGACTGTCCCCAAGGGCAACCACGTAGCCGTTTATGAGACAAGGATAACTCTATCACTAACCAAACCAGTGGTAGCAGTTGGCATCTGAGTCAGATGACCGCCTGTATTACTTGGGATAAATGCAGGGGGTACCTCTTGAGTTAATAGCCAACAAACATTGGCGAATCAAAAGGTTCAGCCGGCCTCCGCCACCTTGTACCTTTACTACTCAAGCAGGAGTGACGGCGACTGAGTAACACCAAAGTTAACTCATAGTCACTCTCTCAAACTTAGTATGGAGCCCAAAAGGTATGAGTCGTCCGCCTGTTTTTAGCAAACAGGGGCTCTCAACCACTACTCCTGCTAGTTTAACAACCTATGAGTTAAAAGCCAACAAACATTGGCGAATAAAGGGGAACAACCGGTACCCACCGCTTGATACTTCTACTACTCAGTTACTTGGCGACTAGGTAACAATCATGTTTACTTGGTCACTCCTTAAAAATTTGGTATGAAACTAAAAAGGTGTTCAAACAGCACCTGTTCACACTAGATTAAATATGGCGGGAAACAGTCGGCCTAGACGGCCTAAAGTCTCTAGCCTAAAAGCATGACAAGTAGGAAACAACTTTCCTACTTGGTTAATTTTACACATGACCGGACCGCCTGCCTAAAGGGGATTCAGTCTTTAAAATGGTTCGAATACCGGTTGGATAAATGGCCGACTGATCGTCTAGCCTGGAAACAGACCACCAGTCGTCTAGGGGCATAGGCGGCGTGAGTAACTATCCGTACCTGTTTGCAACTATCGGCCATGTAAAACAGTCAGTATAGTGTACAATTGGATATCAGAATATTCAATACTTAAACAAATTTGAAGCAAAACAAAAAAAATTCATTAAAAAGAAGCCGGTCATTAAAGACGGCAAAATATTCAGAGCCCCGGCCCCCTGGCCAGGTAAATACAAACAAACGGCACGCAGGCCGTGGAAAGAAGACATAAAGCTTAAGAAAGGGGCAGATCTTCAATATTAGCAGCTGCCGCCTAGTCAGCACTCTTCTTGCTGGACTCGGCTTCAGCTGCATCCTTTGATGCACTACCCCCAAGCGGCACAAGCGCCACTACCGGCTGCTCCTCCTCCTCCAACGCCTCTTCCTCAGCAGCCGCCAGGATCTCTTGATTATATCTATCAGAACACTGGCGGTACGTTTTTTCCCATGAGGCAAAGTCGGCATTGGGGAAGAGGTGGCCCCAAGTCATGCGCTGGATTTGAGCAGAGTCTTCCATCATCTCCCGGACCAGCTCTTTCTTTTCTTGCTCGGCCTTTTCCGAGAGCTCCTGAGTAAGACTCTTCTCCTGGGTCACCAGGCGTACCTTTACGCTCGCCAAGGATTTCTCCAAGGTTTCGTATGAGGACATCTTTTGGCGAAGAGGTCTCAGCTCGGCCTTGAGGTTGTTGATGGTCGCCTCCAGCTCGCTATTCCTCTTCTGGGCCGCCTCTAACTGAGCCCGGATAGCAGCGGTAGCCTGCGCCTGATAATAAAGAATATCAATGGTCAGAACTTCATTTTAGGCAATTTGAAACATTGCCTTATCACAGTCAGAGGCGGCCATAGCTTTTGTAGCCTTTACCTCTTTGTTCTTCCGGTCAAGCGGCTTGCGAAGGCCGTTCACTCGGAGCAGGGCCTAAGTAAAAAGGGGAACAGGCGTCAGTTTCCAAACAAAAAAGAAAACAGGCGTCCTGGAATTCAAATACTCAAAAATATGCCAAGTATACCTCAGCAAGGACCCCTGCAATCCGGTCTAGGTCAAGGGTGCCGACACCCCTGACCGCCTCCCTTTCAGCTAGAGGAACGGCCTTGATCATAGACTTGGCCACCTCGACCAAGTCAGGCTCCTAAGGTTCGGCTGCATCAAGCATAAACAAACGGATTAGACCTAGTAAAGAAGGGAGCAAGTCTAAAATTTACAAGGATAATTTCATACTTCTAGGTGGCCCTGCTGGAGTTTTAGAAGAAGTGGCCGGCTGTTTCTCAGCCGCCACTGGTTTCCTGGCAGAACCAGGAGAGCTCGCAACAGTCGTCCTCCGGGCCTTGGGGTCCGGCTGTTGGGAAGAAGAAGCTCTTGGAGCGCCCGTCTAAAAAAGAAGAAAAGAGTCAGTATATGCATAAACACAACTCCACAAACAGGGTGAAAGGTTCGAAGCCCACCAAGGGTGCCCCCTTGTTGGGGGAGTCGGTTGAAGACTGTTGCATGATGGAGGCCCGCAACATGGCCGCCGCAGTCTTGGAGGCGGTAATTTTGCTCATGGCGTCCGCTGCAAAAACAAATAGCAAAGTTAATAAAAGTCATAACAAGAAATGCATGGAACAACAGAGTATTTGACAGGTCCGCTACCTCTTGAGCACCGACTGCTGAGGCCACAGGCGGCCAAAAAGTACTCGTCGTAGAGCCATTTGAAGCTCGGGACGCAGTGCAGGGGTACTTGCTCTCGTACCCCTGAAGTAGAGTTCACCTTCGACTCTACTTTGAAGAGTCCTTTATCTAGGATCTCTTTCTTAGCCTTGGGGGGAACAGGCGGCATGCTGCGGCCGCCTGCAAGAAGGGGCGGATTCCTGTTCCACCTGTTGAAGCGCTTGTTCAGCTATGTGTCTGAACTCTCAATGATAAGGAAGGTGCTCCGCCAGTCCTTCCATTTGTTTGCTTTACCTCTCGTCATGAGGTAGCCCCTGTGGCTCGTTAATTGATACCAGCTGGTACCGCCTGCCTTAGGGGTCCGGCTGAGGTAGTTCATGTGGGCGAAAGCCTCGAAGTTCGGCTCCACCCCGTGCAGTTCGCACCCGGCCACATAGCCGAGTACGTTGACCCAGGAGTTCGGGGCTAACTGACATAACCCCAACTCATACCCATCCAAGATCCGCTGAACATCCGGATGTAGTGGGAAGCGCAGCCCAGCCTTGATGGCCGCCTCGTAGCAGCCAAAGCAGGCGCCATCATAACTGGTACCAGCCGGCCAGACGACTGTGTCTTCTGGATCCGGCACGAACATTAAAAAGTCGGGGCCCATTGTGTGGTTTGCGATAAAGCTCTCCACTTTCTCTTGCATGGATGTGATCCGGCCCCGAGGTACCGTGCAGTAGTAGGGGGTATTTTGCTCTCGGTGAGAGGCGGATGGCTCCGCCCAATCGTCCCCCTTCTCAACTGCGTGAGAAAGCCTTGCCTCTTGCAGGCGACTGTTTTTCTCTTCTGTGTCCAGAGAAGCATGGCCAGAAGAGCTAGACTCGGAATCGTCCTCTGAAGAGTCCGAAGAGGACGACTCCTCCCCTCTCCCGGAGGGGCCCGCCTCCTCTCCTTTAAAAGGAGCAGGAGAGAATGTAGAATTGTCAACTGTAAAACGGGAAGGGGTCACTTTGACTCCTCCCTCAGAACTGCCGGCTTTCAAGCCGCTTTGTTTCACTTCCACATCTGGCGCCTGGTCAGATGTTTCACTAATCGGCACCCTGTGGGATGAGCCGTCTGAGTTTGAGATCAGGGCAGTCTTTTTTGTTCTGGCCATCATGCTCTGCATAGACACAGATACAGTCGGACTTTGTATAAAGGGCAAAGATGGGTCCAGAAAAGGGCAGGCGGCACTCCTAGTCCTAGATTCAGCCGTCCCTGGTGACCGGCTGATCACTAACCTAGGTCGTGTCGTGTGCTTCCGTGGTGCCATTTCAAAAAAGAATAAATTAAAGAGGAAATTAAGAGTAAGAGAACCGACGGTTACCTGAACGAGTGACGATTGATGAAGTTCTGAAAATCCTTTGCAGTCGGCTTGTCAGAGCAGGCGGTAGGAAGAAAGGGTCCAAAATGTCAGAGCAAGTTTAGGGGTCCGAATGTTCTCTCACAAAGTTTTCAAGTGTGAAAATGACCGAAGTCAACACTCCTTTATATAGGCGAAGTGAGAAGGCGAAGGGTCACTTCCAGAATTCAAAATTTTGGCGGGAGAATCTCTCGGCCTCTCGCCGAGTGACACCTGTAGCAGGCCGTCGCCTGTTACAGGGCGATACCTGTCACAGGTAACACGTGACCAGTCACGTGCCACCTGTGAAGGGCAAATGATTAGGGGATTTTTCCCCACCAATCACCATCTGACAAGTGGACCAATCAGGTTCCGCCATGTGTCCGTCACATGGGCCAATAGGAGCCTGCCACGTGTCAAGCAATGATCCGTCCACTCTGGACCAATTACGACACGCACGTGTCCTTCCCATGACACCTGGGATAACCGGTCACCTAGGCCCTACTTCCGTGGGAAGCCCAATCAGCCCAAGGTTAACCTAAACCTAGATTGGCACGTTTCCCGAGGTTATAAATACCTCCCTTAATCCTCATTAAGAGAGATTACACAGATTACACACATTAAAATCTCTCACCTAGAGAGACCCAATCACTTTAATTTCCGCATTAATTACTCCTTAATCAAGTACTAACTTGACCGTCGGAGGCGGATCTCCAATCATCCGGAGCGTCCGTTTGATTTGCAGGTACAGGCGTCCGGTTCTAGTCTCGGAATTGTAACTCTCCCGCAGGACATCAGAAAACCCCGAAACAGAAGGCTCATTGATAGGCTTGATGAGGAGAAATGGATCAAAAGAGGTTTTGTTTTTTGAAATAGCCAAGGCCTCAAAATGCAAAGAATCGCTAATGTTTGGCTTCTTACTTGTAGGAGGAACAGGAAGCTTGTTGTTATCAATCAAATATTAGATGGCTTCCTTTATTTTCCAACAACTTTCGGTGGTGTAGACATCTAAAAATGTTCCACAAAACCAAACCTGATGATGAAAAACGTTTCACCACCATTATTGGTCGGGTTAAGTATTTAATCTTTGGAGTGCTTAAATCTATATTCAATCCAATACATTTCATAAACAAACCCAGTTCTTAGCCCATTTCCCTAAGCCATAACTTATTTTCTTCTTTTCGTGTCCACATCAAAAAAATCGAGCTAAAATGATTTCGTGGCACTATAATTTTGAACAAAATATTTTTCAGTTGGATAGGCCTTGAAATAAGCTTTCCAACGGCATATGCCCAATTCCGATTTAAAACGAAGAAGATATGAGCAAAACACTAAAACTCTGCCTAAAATAGACACCCTTGCACTAAAATGGCAATATATTAAAATATACAAAAGATTATGACTTGATTATAATTGGGATGAAAAGAAGACTTGAAGATCTTTCCGACGTTATATTATATTCCTTATTCCGAGTTACGGATCTAAAGTTATCGAAATTTTAAAAACACATAAAAACTAGAAAGTACTGCGCCACGGTAAAAAATGTCGTGATACGGCAGGCAATGCCGTGCCATAACAATTCTTGCTGTGCCACAACAATTCCTTTGACTTAGTTTTATCTTTTTACGCGTTTTGGCTTTCAAAAATGATAAAATTTATTGCCGTGCCACGGCAGATTTAATGTACCACAACAAAAATGTCGTGGCACGACAATTTATTCTTCTACAACGCCTCATTTCTAGGGTTCCGGACCTCACCCCTCACATTTCCTCTATAAATACAAGGTTGGTTCCACAGTTTCGGGGCACCAATTCAGATTATCTTTCTCTCTTACGCTCTAGCCTAAATACTTACCTTCATTACTCTTTTATCCAACATCCCCTAAGCACTCCCCGGAGTCCGTACTTTACTCGAAATTCTATACTTAAACCAAGGCGTGAAAGGAAGAAATATTTGAGGGTTTGGCCCCAAAACAACTTTACTTTCATTTGATTTAATTTCCATATTATTTATTATTTTCCTTGAAGTTACTAACGTGTTTATTGTTTTATGTTGCAAGCAAATGCAATCAAAGTAAGGAAACATATTCCTTTGGTTCCTGTTATATTTCTAACGATTTTTGTTACGTTTGTCATATATTAATCGTTATTATGGTTAAATTGCTTCCGATGTAAATGTTATTCTGTTGTTTATTGTTGATCACCGTATTGCATGTTTAAAGGGAATATGTAATTGAATATCACGACTAATAAGATAATTTGAACAACAGAGTTATATTAGAATCCTTTTTAATCTTGTTATTAATTAGATTGATCACGAAACTTAGAATTATATGTTGCACTAATATCCAACCAATTTAGCCTAATTTAGTTTGGAGCAAACTGAATCTTTGTTTGTGTACTTTTGAGATCACATAAAATATTTTTCACAATAAGAATCGAGTAGAGGCCAATACGGGCGAATGTGACTCCATGACTCACTTCGTTCCATCATCCCTGATCTTCCTTTCGTGGTTCCGAATCATATGGAGTTAGTAATCTCATTGATTATGAACTGTGTGTAACCTTCACGGGTCAATCGTTGTTACCTATCGTTGTCCCTTATTCGTGGTTGCCTTATAATGATCCGTGAACGGTTTACAAGTTCCTTAAAAACTTGTTGGCGACTTTCTACTTTCCTTGTCCCTAATCTTATAATGTCAATTCCCACTTTCTATGATTGCCAAGAATATTCACAACATGCTTACGTAGGCGCGCTTTGAACGACGCCAAAGATTAGCGACTCTACTAGGGAGGATTCTTGAATTGTATTCCTGCGATTTAATTGCAATGTCACATATGCACATGCATTTTAGCTTACCTATTTTTCCACAGTAGTACATGTTCTACGTATGTGGCTATCGAAGGAAATTTAAGCTCTATCAACCCGAAAACGCTCATGGCCATAAGGGTTCATCCGAGTTTTTAAATCCACCCAAACCATGGAGTCGAGTTCGATTTTATCAAGAACATGTGAATCCGTCCATTGGCATACACCCTCAAGGGAGGCTGCCTTGCTAACGCGTCCAAACTCTTAACCATGGTACCCTTTTGACACCCCAATAAGCTTGCCTATAGTCGAATATATAAACAAGACTCTAGGTTGCGAACTTCATTGCATCATGTGTGCCAATGGGCTTATATGTGCATATTTATATTGATTTTTTTTATTATTATTTTTTTCTTATCTAACCCTCCTTTTTTATTAGAGTCGAGTCATAGTTTCTTTTTTTTTTTTTATTATATTGAGTAAACCCGGATTTTTATTCCCATATCCTGCACAAGAGTCAAATTGTTTTGGTCATAGCTGGAGTTGTAGAAAGAGTGAGATGTTGTGCCACCTATGGATCTGTAGCCCGAAGTTTTATCTTTCATTTGGCATTCGGTTCGTCACAATCAAAATCACAGATCAAAACTTATAATTAAAATACTACAGCCTGCCCAATTTAGGAGTTCTTTTTATCGTCTAACCTTTTTTTTTAATTTTTCTTTTTTTTTTATCTTTTCGTGTCAAGCTAGTCTTAGCTAATATTATACTTCTCTTACTTCCCTAATCCATGTCAACTTGTATAACATAGGATTGTAGATGTTTATTTATTTATATTTTATTTTCCCATGAGTCCTAACTCTTCTAGAATTCTAGTCCTTCTTCCTAATATTTTGTGATTATTGTGCTAACCTTAACATGTGTTTTTTGTCTTTGATTGTGGTTGATCTTATTTATGACTAATGATTGTCAATGAACCGTTTTCACCTAGTAAATAGCATAAACATTAAAATTGGACAAAATTAACCATTCGTTTTCACCTAGTAAATCACTATTTTTGAGTCGAAATCTGGGTTTGTCAGCCAAAATTAAAAAAAAAATACAAGTTTAAAATTAATTAAAACGAGTTTCTAATCCAATTAGAAAGCACAACCAGAAATTTAAATCCATTTTAAATCACCTTAATTAATTGCTAATTGCAATAATTAAAAAGAGCGCGGCTCCGATATCGCTGAAGGGTTTCGTAGAGACCGTCTCTACGCGGAATAGAAACCCCCTAAGACCCGCCCCAATAATTAAAGCAATTTAAGCATGCATAAACATAATTAAACAATAATTAAGAGAAGGGAGAAAAAAGTAATACCCTTTAAGCGTGCTTCGCTCGTAAACTAAGCTCTTACTTCGAAGCTTAAAGCCTCACAAGCGTGACGGCTCCAACGGCTCGTACCCACGACCCGACCCGAACGATCTTCGTCTCGAGGGTTAGTCGAGACTTGACCAAAGATAAAACTAGAGTTTTACGAACTTAATGGTTTTCTCAATAATAAGAGATGCCTTTTTGAGTTCCACTCAAGTTGATTTCCAGATGCCCACTCATCAGGTATTTATAGGGAAATGCAACTTGCACTCCCATTCATGATAAATGTGGGATAGCTTGCATTCCTAACCAATTTATTTAAATAAAAGATAATACAATCAACAATCAACAATCAACAAGTGGCACATGGAGAATTAGTGATTAGGTGAGTACCATCACCAAAGGGGGGACCATTGCCTTGCTCCCTAAGGGTTGGCTCCAAGGCTTGGTCCCCACATCTCCAAACCGACATCAAGGCATTGGCAAGCTGGCAGCCTGCCTTGGCTACCAAGGCTGCCAGCTGGCGTCTGGCATCAAGGCTAGGCAGCCTGCCTTGCCAGCCAGCCAGCCATCCAGCAAGCACAGCACAGTAAGCACGTAGAGCCCAGCCAGCGCTTGCGTGCTGCTAGCGAGCCATGCATGCTGCTGCTGCTGCTAGGTGAGGCCCCTAGCTCGCTGTTGTGCTTGATGCTGCCATGCGAAGGCACACACACACGCATATAGTGCAAGCATGCACAGCGTGCTGCTACGCTAGCAAGCACGCACAGCACGTTGCTACGCTTGGTGCTGCTTGGCTAGCACGCACGAATGCATAGCACAAGCATGCATAACGAGCTGCTGTGCGAGTGCTATGCTGCCATGCAAAGTGCCTAGCAAGGCCAAGCATGATGTGCGCGCCAGTGCTAGGCGATGCTGGCCTACTAGCTCCTAGAAAGCAAGCAAGGCCTAGCCTTGCGATGCTTGCTGTGCGCCAGCGCCTAGCATGCTAGCAAGGCCTAGCCTTGCGATGCTTGCTGTGCGCCAGCGCCTAGCATGCTAGCAAGGCCTAGCCTTGCGTTGCGTGCTAGGCTTGATGTGCGCCAATGCTAGCAAGGCCTAGCCTTGCGACAGCAGTTGGGCACTAGCGCCTAGCAATGCGAGGTGCATGCTAGCTCAAGCTAGCCTAGCAATCACATGGCTAGGTCAATGTGATGCTACGGCTTTGCTCAAACTTTTTGCTTGTTGACTTTGCAACGCTCGGTCTCGATGCCCTAGGCTCGATATCCGACGTTTGTGTTCGTAATACTCTAATGATTCATCAAATCCTTCGGATTGATTCGTCGGTTCGGATCGGCAGTTCGTTTGTGTTCGACCCGAAGGGTTCAGTAAAGACAATGCTGTAATTTTAATTGTTCACTAATATTACAGATCGGAAGCGGCCACCACCCATGCATTCCGATCACTTGATCTAACTGAAGAATTAGCTTCCTGATAATTCTGAACCCTCTATCAGAATAATACACTTGTTGGAAGGACACCATTCCTTTCAATCTTCTACTTGTCCTTCCGTACAAGTGTGCATATAGTGTATAGCCCATTTCCTATATCGCTTAATGTCTCTTCATGAACTTTAAGGTAAGAATCTTCGTCACCCTTATTACGTTCAAAAGTGTTTCTCGATCTCCGAGTTCGACTATCAATAAGCTGATGATTTCTAAAATCCATCTGAGCACGACCATGCATTTTCACAGTCTGCTCTTCGAGCCGCCTTGTAAACAACAAAGACATATTCCCTATTGTTAATAGGGGGACATTCCCAGTCTTGTACTGTAAGCCTCCCTTACTAAGAGGATCTAATCTCCCGAGTGTTCCCGTTATAATCCCCAGTTACGGCAGACGTTTGACAACATCAAAGAGACTAGTACTCAAACAAGAGAACTTCACAATACTCATGGTCGAGGAAATAGGTTTCGATAGCTATAATGAGAAATGTACTTATGACGATTTTGAATCTCTTAAAGTACTCTCATAGGTCAATCCGGTGTAGTTCTAAACTAGCACCTGTGCAAATGATTTATAACTACTATGTCCTTGCAGCACAAGAAACGGTGCTGTAAATCATACTACACACTAATCTCTGGTGGTCATTGATCTTCCATCAGTTAAATGACCTCGATTAGGGATAATTTTCAATTTAGATATTCAATGTTCACTTAACAGGTGTTTCTTTATCCAAGACATGGTCTTGATACCCTGTTTTGAATATTCCCATAAATCGAATGGACTCATTATTTAATTCTAAACCACAATTAAATAGAAATGGAGTGAATAGTAATTTTGCATAAAAATTGATTACTTCAAAAATGAATGGTTTCAATGTAGTGTTTTACATTGAGACATCTAGTTTAATTAAAACACATGTCTAGGGAATTCAAAGCCAATCTCCAACGTGCTTGATTCCCATTGCCTCGACGTGGTTGTTGTGCTTCACCTGAGGCAAAGGTTTAGTCAAGGGATCGGCCACATTTTCATCCGTCTCGATCTTACAAATTCTGATTTCACCTTCGGATTTCCATTCCCTTATCATGTGAAATCGCCTTTGGACATGTTTGACCTTCTGGTGCTCTCTTGGCTCTCTGGCCTGAGCAATAGCTCCATTGTTGTCACAATAGAGATCTATTAGACCCTTGATCGAGGGTACAACACCAAGTTCACTGACGAACTTTTGAATCCAAACTGCCTCCTTAGCGGCTTTCGAAGCTGCCAAGTATTCGGCTTTAGTTGTAGAATCTGCAGTGGTGCTTTGCTTGGCACTCTTCCAACTAAACGCTCCTCCATTTAGGCAAAATTTGCACCCTGACTGTGACTTGAAGTCGTCTCTATCAGTCTGGAAGCTAGCGTCGGTGTAACCTTCAACAATCAAGTCTTCATGGCCACCATAGACCAGGAATTTATCCTTGTTCCTTTTTAGGTACTTTAGGATATTCTTGGCCGCAGTCCAATGCGCCTCTCTTGGGTCTGATTGGTATTGGCTCGTAGCACTTAAGGCGTACGATACATCAGGCCTCGTACGTATCATGACATACATGATTGATCCAATTAGCGAAGCATATGGAATCTGATTCATTCTCTCCCGCTGAACAGGTGTTTGTGGACACTGTTTCTTGCTAAGTGTTATGCCATGGGACATGGGTAGGTGCCCTCTCTTGGCATTTTCCATGCTGAATCGTGCCAGTACTTTATCAATGTAATTACTATAGCTCAATCCAATCATCCTCTTAGATCTATCCCTATAAATCTTGATGCCCAATATGTATTGTGCCTCCCCTAAGTCCTTCATTGAAAAGCATTTTCCCAGCCAGCCCTTTACGGACTCTAATAATTTTGTGTTGTTTTCAATGAGCAATATGCCATCGACATATAGGACTAGGAATGCGATGTCACTCCCACTGACCTTCTTGTAAACACAAGACTCATCTGGATTCTTGATAAAACCAAACTTACTGATGGCTTCATCAAATCGCAGATTCCAACTTCTGCTTGCCTGCTTCAGTCCATAAATGGACTTCTTAAGCTTGCATACCTTTCCAGCATTGCTTGGATCAACAAACCCTTTCGGCTGTGTCATATACACAATTTCTTCCAAAATCCCATTAAGGAAGGCGGTTTTGACATCCATTTGTCATATTTAATAATCGTAATATGCAACAATCGCTAGGATGATCCGGACGGACTTTAGCATTGCGACTGGCGAAAAGGTTTCATCATAATCAATCCCGTGGATTTGCCTATAACCTTTTGCCACCATCTAGCTTTGTATATTGATAAATTTCCATCTTTGTCTGTTTTCAATTTGAAAATCCATTTACAATCGATGGGTGTGTTACCTTCGAGAAAATTTACCAAGTCCCAGACTTGATTTTCAGACATGGAGTCCATCTCAGATTTCATGGCCTCTTTCCATTTAGCAGAGTCGGGGCTCGTCATAGCTTGTTTGTATGTCGCTAGCTCATCTCCATCCATGACTAGGATGTCCCGATCTTCGGTTAAGACAATACCAAGGTATCTGTCTGGTTAAGATCTTCGCCGTTGCGACCTACGAAGGGTCATAGGTTGAGCATTTACATTGTCTGTTTGATTCTGACCAATCTTATCAACTGCTTCTAAAGTATTTTGATTGTCAGTTTTATCAGGTTGACATTGTTGCTCGTCCTCTCGAACTTCGTCCAGTTCGATTTTCCTCCCACTTGTCATTTTGGAAAGGTGTTCCTTCTCCAAAAAGACACCATCACAAGCAACAAACACTTTGTTCTCGGATTTATTGTAGAAGCAATACCCCTTGGTTTCTTTTGGGTAGCTCACAAGGAAACACTTGGCTGATTTTGGGTGAAGCTTGTTAGAAATTAATCGCTTGACATATGCTTCGCAACCCTAAATCTTAAGAAAAGACAACCTTGGAGGTTTCCTAGTCCATAATTCATATGGAGTCTTTTCGACAGCTTTTGACGAAGCATGGTTCAGTGTTAGTGCCGTAGTTAATAACGCATGTCCCCAGAAAGACATAGGTAGTTCACTAAGACCCATCATTGATCGAACCATGTCTAACAAGGTTCGATTTCTCCTTTCGGATACTCCGTTCCATTGAGTTGTTCCAGGAGGTGTCAACTCTGAAAGAATACCATTTTCTTTTAAGTGATCGTCGAATTCATGGCTCAAATATTCGGCACCTCGATCCGATCAAAGTGCTTTAATCTTCTTGCCAAGTTGATTCTCAACTTCACTTTGAAATTCTTTGAATTTCTCAAAGGATTCAGATTTATTCGACATAAGGTAGACATAACCATATCTACTATAGTCGTCGGTGAAGGTAATGATTGTCTTAATTTTTTCAGTGGTATCAACATTTGTCTAATCATATGTAAAAACATGCAATTTCCATTGAACATATATAAACAAGACATTTTGAAACAACTATTGTCAAAGTCTTACGATCAAAATAACTTGGTGTCCAACACCATAGATCATAATATGTTCAAAAGCATGATGAAAGTAAGATTAGTTTAATTACAAGTCATAGACAAAATAGTGCATGCAAGCATGAATGAAAAACCATCTTCGTCGTTTGCTCGTTTTGCACGTACACTTGATAAGCTTCTCACTTGATCCCTGAGAAGGAAACATAAAGTGAGTCATATTTGGTATCTAATACCTATGATTTGCTTAATGCACAAGTGTTTAAGGAATATACCTGAGGTAGTCGGAACACTCCTCTCCTCCTCATCCTTGCGAAAGATCTTACATTCTTGTTTGTAGTGGCCTTCCCAGCACAACAGAAGCAACGAATCTTTGCCTTTTTCTTGAACTCCCTCCTTCTTAGTCTTAGGGGCCTTTCGGTTGCTCCATAGAAAGTAGCTCGGTTAAGAAGTTGCACCACCTCTCTAAAGGAGTATGTCTCCTTACCCGCAGCTATATGCACTCTGAGTGCAT
Organism: Chenopodium quinoa; assembly: GCF_001683475.1. NCBI lineage: Eukaryota > Viridiplantae > Streptophyta > Magnoliopsida > Caryophyllales > Amaranthaceae > Chenopodium > Chenopodium quinoa. The sequence continues at coordinate 5,948,649 of NW_018743252.1, read as the reverse complement.
CATAGCCCGAGTGAAGTGAAGCAAGCAAAATGTCACCGGCCATCACAGTTTCCACTGGGATCCCTAGAAGCTCCATGTGTTTAAAGAGCCTAGTCATTCTGAACACATGAGGTCGGAGGGGCATACCAAGTCTTTGCTTGGTATTGTAAACCCTTGACCAAAGTTGACATCTTTCCTTAGCAAGACAACCCTTTTTAGGGGGCTTTATCCTCATGTTCGAGAGAGACCTAGTCAGGTCAAACACGAGTCCATCATAGTTTCCATTGAGACTCTTGGTGACTCTCACATTGACGACGTCCTCAAGAGCTTTGAGGAACATGTCCGGAAGGTAGGAGGAAATCCTTTCCTTCCAGTCTTCCGGGATGGAATTAGCCATAAGTAGTGAGACTTTCTTACAATTGGAAGACCATTCTTCATGAGCCTCATCACTCATGATCCCCTTAGAGAAGAAGCTTGGAATGGGAGTATCAAGAGTGTACTCCAAGGAACAATTCCGAAGAGTTTTCCTGAGTTCCTCCTCCCACTCCTTGAAGTTGACCAAGTTAAGGCTAAAAGCCAACTTGTCGGGAGTTCCGGGCACATAGAGTTGTTGTTTGAGTTACTTGCAGACATGTTTCTACAATTTAAATTTAAAGCGTTCATGCAAATTTTCAATCTTATTGAGCATTTTATCCACGCATTAATAATTTGTCCCTTTTAAGCGAGAATAAAATGATTCCAAGATCCTAAAGATCAAGAAATGATTAAGCATGCTTTGGCTTGTCTTAACATTTAATATCTTAAGGTAAGAAATCTAATTGCTAATAGCTCTAAGCTACTCTCGGTTTGATAAAACGTCGCATCTGATGCATCCTTGACGTCTTATCTCTTTTGCCATGACATCTAAGGACTCCTTACTAATATCGTTGAGCTTAACCAAGATCAAATCGTATACCTAATATACCTTACGTTCCTAGGGAGGTAGTGATGCCTCGCTTTGGCATAGCCCATCACGTACGCATATTAGTTCGGTAAGTGTTGTTCTTGGAACGGAAAATTTTAGCTCAATATTATAGGGACCTAGGGTTTCTATGTTGGTTGATTTAAGTGAACTTAACTAATCATCGCAACAATTTGAAATCCTAGACATGCATCTAGCATTCAAATATATATATAAGCACAATAATATATAAAGCATAAAATAGATGCATTTGGAAACTAGCATGACCCCTTGAATCTTCAAGTCTTCAAGGGCCTTCAAAGCATTATCTTGACTCGACCTCATAGAAAAAAACACCGTCTTGAGACGTCTCCGTCAAGCATGCAATATCTAGTTACTACGACTAAGATTAATCTAAATATTAAGGTACAAAAATACTCAACGGTACGCAGACCGTATTTAGATTTACAAAAATACGTAACACAACGCAGTCCGTATTTTCTATCCTAGTCGGGTCCCACTAGTTGCCATTTTCTCAAAACCCTGTTACATAACAAGCTTTCATTCACCCATTCACTATATGTGAATGGCCCATGCATTTTACGACGAAAAACAAGTAATAATGCACAACACGCGAAAACTAGTAACTAACTTAGGTGGTTAATCCGATTAACACGCCTAATTAAAACTAGTCAAAGTTGTTTAACATATTATGTATTTTAAGGAGCAATCCGTTCACGTAATTACTCAAGCTCCCACTAAATTCCGCATCCAACTTGATCAATCTAATTAATAAAGTCGGTTTAACCCATAATTTGTCAAAATATTTTGCAAGTGCCAAAGCTACCAAGGCCTAGCCTCATTTAAATTTAACTATTTAAATAATTAAAACAGCAAAATTATTGCAAAAGTCATAGCCCAAAATTAAGCAAAAACGACCCACTAAAAAATTTATGGGCTGCGCACTAAGGCTGCTATGCAGCCCTTGGTGTTGCGCCTGCTATGCTGGGTGCTAGCATGTTCGCCCAGCGTAGCACGCTATGCTAGCCAGCACTAGCAGCTTGCTACGCATGTTGCGCATGCTAGCTTGCTTGCTGGCGCCTGGCAGCGTATGACAGGCTGGCTGGGGCTTGCTTCCATGCTGCCCAGCATCATGCCCAACAAACTCCAGCAGCCAACCACGCACATCGCAATAGCGCGCAACACAGCAGGCCTCGCCACATAGCAGCAACACCTCAAGGCGTAAGCACCCTTGTGCGCACCTAAGGCAGCCACATGTGGGCTGCGTGGGCAGGCCGGCTAGCCTTTGGTGACGCTAGGGTGTTCTTGCCTTGATTTGCGTGCCATTTCTCGGGATTTTAATCTCGTTTTATATGTGACATTAATTAATTCTATATTTATTTTAGAATCAACTTAAGGAAAAAATGAAAATAAAACAAGTCTAACTTAATCAAATTCAATTTTAATGGTGCACAATCCTAAATCATCCTAAATTACCTTTGAATAATTTAGGTCTTTCTGATGCTTAAAATTGAAAAGCGCTATACCCATAATTAATTTAACCAACATGCAAATTAATAATGAGTTTTGACAAAGTAGGGAGTTGGAAAATAAAACCAATCATCCAATAAAAATTAATTTCAAACGTAACTTTTAACTTGTGTAATATGACAAAGATTACAACTTCCAACATGAAGATTAATCAAGATTCAATCACAAGTACTTGAACTTTGAGGATTTTAATCAACTAAAAAAATGACTAAATCCTACATTAGTTCAACATGGAATTTAGAATCAAAGTTCCAACCATTTAAACACTTAAAAATTGGATCTTTAATATACTAGGAACTTTAAATTTTCACATTCACAATAAACATTCACACTTTAATGCAATTGATTTGCACGATTGTGAAATGACAAATTTATGTGAGAAATTGAACATACCAACTTAAGCACAAATTATGACTTCGTAACCATGCTTAAAAGAGTTTAAAATTGCTATAGATTAGGGATGCAACAATGCATTTGATCTACCCTTGACATGCTTAAATTAATCAAGGCATAAAGATTTAAAAATTTTCGTTAAAAACGAAAAACCCTTCGAAAAACATTTTTCTGGGTGGATTTTGGCTTCTGGAAAATCCTAATAGAGTCAGAAACGATTTAGAACATCGATTCCACCCAAAAATCACTATTTTTGAGTCGAAATCTGGGTTCGTCAGCCAAAATTAAAAAATACGAGTTTAAAATTAATTAAAACGAGCTTCTAATCCAATTAGAAAGCACAACCAGAAATTTAAATCCATTTTAAATCACCTTAATTAATTTCTAATAGCAATAAATAAAAAGAACGCGGCTCCAATACCGATGTAGGGTTTCGTAGAGACCGTCTCTACGCGGAATAGAAACCCCCCAAGACCCGCCCCAATAATTAAAGCAATTTAAGCATGCATAAACATAATTAAACAATAATTAAGAGAAGGGAGAAAGAAGTAATACCCTTGAAGCGTGCTTCGCTCGTAAATCGAGCTCTTCCTTCGAAGCTTAAAGCCTCACAAGCATGACGGCCTCCAACGGCTCGTACCCACGACCCAACCTGAACGATCTTCGTCTCGAGGGTTAGTCGAGACTTGACCAAAGATAAAACTAGAGTTTTACGAACTCAAAGGTTTTCTCAATAATAAGAGATGCCTTTTTGAGTTCCACTCAAGTTGATTTCCTAATGCCCAATCATGGGGTATTTATAGGGAAATGCAACTTGCACTCCCATTCATGATCAATGTGGGATAGCTTGCATTTCTAACTAATTTATTTAAATAAAAAATAAATTAAAAGATAATAAAATCAACAAGTGGCACATGGAGAATTAGTGATTAGGTGAGGACCATCACCAAGGGGGGGGACCAATGCCTTGCTCCCCAAGGGCTGGCTCAAAGCCTTGGTCCCCACATCTCTAAATCGGCATCAAGGTATTAGCAAGCTGGCAACCTGCCTTGGCTTCCAAGGCTGCCAGCTGGCGCCTGGCACCAAGGCTAAGCAGCCTGCCTTGCTAGCCAGCCAGCACAACACAGCATAACAAGCACGCACAGCCCAGCCAGTGCATGCGTGCTGCTAGCGAGCCACGCATGCTGCTGTTGCTAGGCAAGGCCCCTAGCTCGTTGTTGTGCTTGGTGCTACCATGCGAAGGCACACATACACGCATATAGTGCAAGCACGCATAGCGTGTTGCTACACTAGCAAGCACGCACAACACGTTTCTACGGCTGGTGCTTCTTGGGTAGCACGCACGCATGCATAGCGAGCTATTGTGCGAGTGCTATGCTGCCATGCGAAGTGCCTAGCAAGGCCGGGCATGCTGTGCGCGCCAGTGCTAGGCGATGTTGGGCTGCTAGCTCCTAGCAAGCAAGCAAGGCCTAGCCTTGCGATGCTTGATGTGCGCCAGCGCCTAGAATGCTAGCAAGGCCTAGCCTTGCGATGCATGCTGGGCTTGCTGTGCGCCAGTGCTAGCAAGGGCTAGCCTTGCGACAGCAGCTGGGCACTAGTGCCTAGCAATGCGAGGTGCATACTAGCTCGAGCTAGCCTAGCAATCACATGGCTAGGTCAATGTGATGATACGGCTTTGCTCGAACTTGTTGCTTGTTGATTTTGCAACCCTCGATCTCAACGCCCTAGGCTCGATATCCGACGTCTGTGTTCGTAATACTCTAGTGACTCATCAAATCCTTCGGATTGTTTCGTTGGTTCGGATTGGCAGTTCGTTTGGGTTCGACCCGAAGGGTTCAGTCAAGACAAAGCTGTAATATTAATTGTTCAATAATATAACAGATTGGAAGCGGCCTTCAGCCAGGCATTCCGATCACTTGATCTCACTGAAGAATTAGCTTCCTGATAATTTTGAACCCTCTATCAGAATAATACACTTGTTGGAAGGACAGCATTCCTTTCATTTAGTATAAAAAAAAAAAAAACAATCAATTGCCAAACCAAACACACGATGCACCAATGATTTGAGGCACCTTTGCAACTCATTAGTCCTCTAAATCATTTAAACACATATTCCATTCTTTCATTAACCATTTAGAGCCTCACATAACAATCAGCTTTCATTTTTTCAACCCACACACACCAAACCTTTGGATGGGATGGTGTGTGATTTGTGTGACATTCAAAGGCAAGTTCAAAAGAAGAAGCAAAAGAAAAAAAAAATTGTCTAAGGAAAGTGTTCTAATGTCTTTGATATGAACACGTCTTGAATTGCGTCTCTCATCGAGTGCTTGGTACCGTGCTTGAGAAACATGAATGCTAAGTGAGTGATGGACTACATGATCCTAGATTGCCCACATTGATTCAAAAAAATGAGAAAATTAAAATTTAAAAGCTAAAAAAAATGTGAAAAAATAAAACTTGCAAAATTCAAATTACAAATACACATCCTTGGGGGCTTCTCTCAAGTCTTGAGCCTTTTACCCTTTCTTTTTTAACACAAGCTTTACCATGTTACAACCCTCAAAAGACCTCTTTGAGGTATACATACACTTATGTTAAGTTCAAATAGAGCTACGTTTGTCCTGATCATTCCTAACGGATACATAGGCAACCTCACATTGAGGTGCGACCATACTCACATTCATGCATGATCGAGTAAAAAAATATCCAGCGCTCACCCCTATCCGTCTAGAGCTAGACTTGGGGGCTTGAACCCACATCACTCGGCCTACCTAGCCTAAAGAGTCACTATCTTTGAGTATTCCCACATCTCTTTCCATTGTCATAGCCTTTACAGCCTCACCTTAGTATCACATTCACACACTTCATTCACATATACATTACCATTCTTCCCCTTAGGAACCCTTTATCATAAAATATTGTTCCCATATCGCGCATTCTTCACAATAACATTCAGCAAACGTCATCATCATTAAAAGCATCAATGAATACTTGCTTAGCTTCCTAACCTAAACAACATTCATACATTACATATTGTGCTTAGCTCCCTAACCTAAGCAACACTCAACAATCACCATTGTATACGTGCTTAGCTTCTAGACTTAAGCAACGTCCAAGATTGTACACTATATATGATGCTTAGCTTCCTGACTTAAGCAACATAAATCGACAATAAGCTACGATTATATTGTGCTTAGCTTCCTGACCTAAGTGCATTCATTGATCGTGTCACATGATGTAATTGACCTTAGCCTCCTGGCTTAAGAACATTCATCATGCATACATTATTTTCAAGATGAGCGATTCAATTTGACAAGATAATCCATACGATTCACTTCGGTTTACTCAACGAGGAAGTTCAAAACTTCTTCCCATTTTTAATATTTTTTCTTTAGGGGAAGTTCAAACACTTTTCTAAAAAATTTTCTTTTGGAGAAGTTCAAAAACTTTTTCAAAATTTTATTTATTGAGGGAAGTTTGAAAACTCTTACTTCATTTCTCACGTTTTTTTTTCGGGAGAAAGTCGGTACCCTCCACTCATGACAAAAATTGAAGGAAATTTTTGCATTTTCAGTAGCTTGTGTCTGCGCACACACTTAAACTATACATATATACACCCCGTCACAAGTCATACACATGTCATGTCGTGTCAAGTCAAGCTTGTTCAAGTCAATATCAGTCTATACAAGTCCCTTAGAAAAATCCATTTTGCAGGTCTTAGGTACAACCTCTGTTCGGGGACAATCGAACAAATTACCATTTACAGACTTTGTTCAAGGACAATCGGACATTTATTTGCTCATCGCGAGGCATGGACGATTCACGTTGTAAGTTTCTCGAGGCGTAGAGACTTGTAATTTGTTTTTCATCAAACATATTTTTTCGAGCCGCGCAAAATGGTCAGTTGTTGCATGCTTCTCGAGGCGTAGAGGTTTACAATTGTATCCCGAGGAGCTAACACTTAGTATTATTCCCGGAGTATGGAATTTCACTTGTGAGTTATTCGAGGCGTAGAAGCTCACGATAGGATTTTCGAGGCGCGAATACTATCTCATATCAATCTTCCCGAGGCGTAGAAGATCATCATTCAGTAGGCTTCTCGAGGCGTTGTAGTCTACGACATGTTTCCCGAGGGGCGGAAACTTGTCACCTTTCATCTAGTGGATTGCTCGAAGCGCAGTGATTCACAATCGGATTCCTGAGGTGCGGAAGATCATCAATCAGTAGGTTGTTCGAGGCACAGGAGTCTACGACATGTTTTCCGAGGCGCGGAAGCTTGTCACCTTTTATCTAGTGGATTTCTTGAGGCGCAATGGTTCACGATAGAATTCCCAAGGCGCAAAAGGCTATTATCTAAGGGATTTCTCGAGGCGTAGAAAGATACCAAACATATTTGCTATTGATGCACTTGTGTCAGATACACATTCTATCCCTTGATCTTTTATCTGTGGAACTTGTAGGGTTTTGCAGTGTCCAACACCGCGTGGAAACATAACCCGCCCAAAGATCCATGCATAAATTAAAGCAACTAAACATGCATACAATTAATTAAACATTAAACACATAATAATAATAGAGAGAGAGAGGAAAAGACGATCATACCCTTTATGCGTGTTTTCCTCTTAGCACGAGCACGAACTCACGAACGGAGAAAGAGCCTCAAAAGCGATCCCTCCAACGTAGTCCACCCACGCGCCCAAACTTGGCTAATGTTACCGGCTAGGGTAGTATTAACATTACTAACAAGAGGACCTCCTTCTAAGGTTTTCTTAATGGAGATGCCTTGTATAGAGTTTAACTCTTGCAACAATTCCCAAGGGAGACCTTGGGTATTTATAGGAGAAGCATCTCCATCGCCTTGATTTCCAATCAATGTGGGACTTTGCAAAGGTGAGAAATAAATGGATTTAATTTAATTCTAAAATAAATTAAAATGCCAATAACAAATAATCAAACAACAAGTGGCACAAACATGGGAGGGTTAGGTGAGGACCACAAGGGAAAGCCAGATGACCTCCTTGTTCCCGAAGCCACCAAACCCACCAATCACAAGAATGTATGATCGGTCAACATCCTTGGGCACCAAGGTATGGCCGGTTAAGGCCTTGTGAACTTGGCTTGAGCCTGATAGCCGCACCGCAAGGCCACCACACTTGCTGAGTTGTTGTGTGTTGCGTGGCTGCCATGTCGGGCCTGCCAGCCTGCCTCGCAAGCTAGTGCTTGCTGCGGGCTTGCTGGCGTGCAAGGCTAGCATGCCTGATGTAAGCTACTGGCATGCAAGGTTAGCAGGCCTGCTGCAAGCTACTAGCATGCGGGCTGCTTGGTCCGCCATGCTAACTTCTTGCTTCTACTGTCCTTCACAAGCTAGCATGCCATTGCGCGCTGCTTGGTGCTTGTGGCTAGCTTGGTGCTTGCGGCTTGCTTGCGACAGCGTGTGCTAGCTTCGCCCTCGTACGGCTAGGCCGATACAAGGGTAGGGCTATGCACTTTGACTTTATTATTTGTTATTTGACTTATTTGTACGTCTCGTTAATTCCTAGAATTTAACTCAACGTTCGACGTTCGGCCTCGACGCTCTAAGCTCGGAATCCGATGTCGCAGTACTTATCCTATTGTTTGACATATTAAGGCCTTTGGCTTAATTCATCGCCTTAGTTTGGTTACACGCTTGGGTGTGACCCGTTGGGTACAGTTAAAGGAAAGCTGTGAGATTAATATTATTAATCTCACTGATTGGAGATGGCCTCTAGCCCTACTTTCCGATCACTTAACTTTATAGAATAATTAACTCCGTAATTTATTTTGAACCCTCTATCGGAATAATACACTTGTTTGAAGGACACCATTCCTTTCAATCTCCCACTTGTCCTTTCGGACAAGTGTGTTGTTTGTGTATAGCCTATTTCATATGTCACTTAATGTCTCTTCATGAACTATATGGTAAGATTCTTCGTCATCCTTATTACATCCAGAAGTTTTTCTCGACTTCCGAGTTCGACTTTCAATAATCAGATGATTTCTATAATCAATCTAAGTACCATGCATTTTCACAGTCCCGCTCTTCAAGAGGCCTTGTAAACAACAAAGACATGTTCCCTACTGTTAATAAGGGGACATTCCTAGTTTTGCATTGTTAGCTTCCTTTACTAAGGGGACCTAGCTGCCCGAGTGTTACCTTTATAATCCCCTTGTACGGCTGACGTTTGACATTATCAAAGCGAACTAGTAATCAGAAAAGAGAACTAACAATACTCATGGTTGAGGAATGAGGTTCCGATAGCTACAATGAGTAATGTACTTATGACGATTGTTTAATCTCTTACAGTATTCTCATAGGTCGATCCGGTATAGTTCCAAACTAATGCCTGTACAAATGATTTATGACATTCATGTCCTTGTAGCACGAGAAACGGTGTTATAAATCATATTACAGACTAATCTCGCGCGATCAATAGTCATCCAACTTTTAAATGACCTCGATTAGGGATGGTTTGAATATGATATACAATGTTCACTTAATAGGTGATTTTTTATCCAAGACATTGTCTTGATACCCTATTATGAATATCGTCTAATCGAATGGACTCATTATTTAATTCTAAACCACAATTAAATAGTTTGTGGAATTATTAATAAAAATTTTATCACACTATAAAACTTTTCAACGTTTCATCTTATGATAAATGGTTTTCCACAAATGTTTTAAGAGTAATAATCTTTACAAAACATAAATAGAAATCACACTCATATCTCATATGTTTGATATCTTTTATGCAATTGTGAATGTTGTGGTTCACTTATTGCATAGGTTTAGTTATCATTACTTTAATTGCAAATCTTAGCATTTTCATTATCGAACACTTTCATAATGAGATGATAAAATTTGAGTGTGATATGGATTACATGTGATCTAGAATTTATTTCCCAAGTGATGGCTCCCACTCATTTTCATGAATTGAGACCTTCAACTTGGCAACCTATAATCATCAAAGTTCAATAACGAACTATCTAATCATCAAAGTTCAATAATGAACTATCTATTGAACAACATCCCTATTTTTGCCTTTAAGGCAACAATGTTCTCAACATATATTTTAGTAGATTTTTTAATGATGCTTTGCTTGGATTTTACTCCAATCAGTTCACAATGATTTGGGATCATTTGTGATTATGGAATTATACTTGAAATTTCTGCACAATCTACATGGGCATATGTCCATGTTGCCATTCTCAAGCCACAACGCATCTAAGCTCGCGCTTATAAATGGCTTCCTCATTAATGATCTAATCCTTGTTAAGGTTGTGCTCGCAACATCAATACTCAAATTATATTTGTTTCCATGTATCAAGAACTCATCCATTTACTTAACCAAATACATTGGAAATTCTTGATCATAACCTAACATTCCATTATTTAGATTTCAAGTCGATTGGTACTTTATACTTGTCATGCTCTCTAAACATGCAAATCATGTGACGATTCCATATCGTAGCACATATGATGGATTCAATTGCAAAGCCATTCACAATTTGATCCCTTTCATGTGACTTTTAGCTCATCCAGTTTCACTAAGTCTTGCTAACTGTTTGCTACATGATACGATTGAAAGTCTCTACTAGAATTTTTCTTGTTTGACTTAGCATTTTCCTAGCTTATACTTAGTACAAACATTTGCTTAGTTTTATACATATGGGTCGAAAGCCTTTTTAGGCCCTTCATGTTTAATATGGTAAATTTCTTTACCCGTTCAAACATTTCATTAAGTCTATTAAATAGGTCTTAATTCCCATTATGTACTAAGTGTTGTCTTAGCTTGGTCCATTGTAGAAAAATTCTTTCAAATATAAGCATTTAGAATTTGATAGTTATTTTACAGTAGAGTTCGTAAACTTTTTATTGGACCTTAAAAAATTGACTTTGGCTCCCACTAAACTTCTTTTTTCAAAGAATTTACATGTTTCTCAAAAAGCCAAACCTGATATTAACTTTATGAGAAAACACGTTCAAATTCCAATATGCAATGTTTCCTTCAATCCAACAATGGATTTCTTGAGCTTGGTTTCAAATCTAGAATTATTTATATTTACAAAACCCTTAGAATATATCTATAGTCTCTTCCAAAATCCATTTTTAGGAAGGCGGTTTCGATATCTATTTTTCCATATTTCATATGCACAATTTTGCTAGAATAATCACGAAAAGATTAAGCATTCAGATTAGTGAATAGGTTTTATAAAAATCAATGTCGTGAATTTAGTTGTATCCTTTACAACCAATCTATCTATGTATGCATATACTTTTCCATATTTTTTAGTTTTTTCATGAAAACCTATTTGCGATTGATAGGTCTTTACCCTTCATGCAAATTAATCAAGTTTCAAATATGAATTTCAAACATGGAACCTGTTTCGGATTTTATGGCCTCTAACCATTTCCAAAATTTGGATTTGTTGTAGCTATCTTACAAGACACTATTCCCTTACTATCCAATAGTAAATAATATACTTTTAAGTCGTAGGTTCATTTCTAACTTAAAAGAAACTTTAAAAGATTCAATCCAAGCCTTTTGGTGAATTCTATACCAATACGGGGTAATTGCATCAAACACAGAGTCTCAATGCGCTTCTAATTCCCTTTGATTGTTTTGATCTTACTCCAATACTTTTAAAGTTTTGTAAGTAATAAATTCTCGGTTCTTGTTTGTTGCTCATTCATTTTCCTCTCACTTGTCGTTTTGAAAATGTGTTACTTTCCATAAAGACACCTCTTAGAGCAACAAGTACTATGTTCTCAATTTGGTTGTAAAAGTAATTCCCCTAGTCTCACTTGAATGCTTGCAAAGAGACTTGTATGTTGTCTTTGGGTAAACGTTTGTTGTGAAATAAACACATAACTCCCACTTGAGCTACCTTAGCCCTTACTGAGCCATTTATCTCCCACTGAGCCAATGAGCTGCCACTGAGGCTAAGAGCCCTAGACATATACTTGAAAAGACGCTAGAAACTATTTCTATCCATAACTGAATATGGTGTCTTTTCTTAGCTTCGACAATTTTGTTTAGTGTAAGATTTAGTCATTTGTGCATATCTCTAAGAACGTTATAGGAAGGGATGTGATTCATCATCGTTCGAGTCATTTCCAAATGACTTCGAGGTCTCCGTTAAGATATACTATATTCATTGTGGAGCTGATTATGAAATTCCAATTTCATAACATTAAGATGATAACTCTTGGCTCAAGCAACCATCGCTTGATCTAATCTTGACGTTTTGTTATCTTGCCAAGTCGATTCTATACTTCACTTTAACTTTTGAGCTATTCAAGATCCAGTTTGTTCACCATTGATGAATATAGCCATATTCTTTCAAATTCTTGTGAAAACGTTCAAGTAATGGAATTCTCTTTAGATTTCAGAGTCAATTATCTATACCAAGCACAATAGCTCATTTCTTTGTCGGTTTCAACAAGTAAGACTTCCTTGCCTTACTAAGTAATGCATGAAATAATGTAATGTATGCAATAGTGAATGTTACTTAGGTTAGGAAGCTAAGCACGTTTTGCATGAATCTTGATAAATATACCTAGGTCAGGAAGCTAAGTACATTTGTGATAATGTTATCGAATGATGATGACTTTGCTTGATGATGTCGTGAAGTATGTGTGGTGTGGTAACAAGATTTCATGATAAGGGGTTCCTAAGGGAAAGAGGATATGGCCATGAATATGTGAATGAAGTGTGTGAAAGTGATACTAAGGTGAGGCTGCAAGGGTTATGGTGACGGAAAGAGATGTGATAAAAGTCGAGATGGTGACTCTTTATGCTGGGTAGGCTAAGTGATGTGGTTCAAGCCCCCAAGTCTAGCTCTATATGGATAAGGATGAGCATTGGATATTCTTTAATTCGATCATACATGGATATGAATATGAATGTAGTCGCAACTCGATGTGAGGTTTCCTACGTATCCGTTAGGAATTAGGCCGAACGTAGCATTAGCCGAAATTTGCACAAGTGTATGTATACCTCATAGAGGTCTTTCGAGGGTTGTAACGTGGTTAAGCTAGTGGTTTGAAGAAGAAAGGGTGAAAGGCTCAAGACCCGAGAAAAGCCCCCAATGATGTGTAATTGTGTATTTGAAAAAATTTGAATTTTGCAAGTTTATTTTTCACATTGTTTTTAGCTTTAATTTTACCTTTTTTTTTCTTCTTTTTTTTTCTTGCTTTGAATCAATGTGGTCAATCTCGGATCATGCGGCCCATCACTCGCTTAGATTCATGTTTCTCGGGCACGGTACCAAGTACTCGGTGAGAGACGCAATTCAAGACGTGTTCATATCAAAGACATTGGAACACTTGCCCTTTGACATTGTTTTATATTTATCATTCTTTTTTTAATGTTACAGAAATCACACACCTTCCCATCCCAAGTTTAGGTGAGTATGGGTTGAAAAAATGAAAGCCAATCGTAAACAAGGCTAAAAGTGGTTAGTGAAGAAATGGAATATATGTTTGAATTGTTTAAAGGGAATGAAAAGGTTGCAAAGGTGCCTCAAATCGTTGGTGTGGGCTTGTGTTTGGTTTGGCGATTGAATTTTGTTTTTTTTTTTTTGTAAACTAAAGAATGGCATGATCGAGATGTAAGAGGAAAAGAATGCTCACTTTATTGATGAAGAAATGTGAATAAAACATACAGAACTGCGAAGTGGAAAACCTATGCTAGACAAAATTTGGGGAAAAGGGAGATATATAAAAAAAGAAAGAAAACATGAAATCTTGCAAGAAGGACTCGTCGTGCGCCTTGTCTTCATTGCTTCTTGTTACTTCTTGCCGCCTGGAGGGACAGGAAGTTTGTTTGCATCAACCAAGTTTTGAATGACATCTTTCAGATTCCAGCATTGTTTAGTTGAGTGACCTCTTCCTTGGTAGAATTTGCAGTGAGCATTAGGGTTCTATTTGGCACTCCTTTCTTCAGGTTTTGGCTCTGGAAATCGCCTAATAGGTGTAATCAAACCTTGACCTTAAAGCCGATCAAAGGAAACATCATAAGTCATTCCCAAAGGAGTGCAAGTTCTCCTTTTCTTGGGTAATGGAGCATCAAGAGCTAAAACTTCATTGAGATCAACCTAGTTCACATTGTTGGTAGTATTTTCGAGCTTAGAAGACGAAGAAGAAGGAAGGTTGTTCTTCTTGTTTTTCCAAGTGTTATTGTTGTTATTACCACTAGCAGTCTTCATTAGCTTGTCCTCAATATTGATGCCGATATTGTATACAGCTTTGAAAGTGTTCAATGGCAGGAACTTGAGATGTTTCCTGTACTTATGAGTCAAATTTTGGATAAGAGACGAACCATTTCCTTCTCCTTTGGTGGCTCAACCGTTTGCGCAGCTGTTTCTCTCCACCTACTCAAATAGGCAGTGAACCCTTCATTTTCTTTCTGCTTCAGAATATAAAGCTCACATTTGGAAGTCTTGTTTTGAATGTTACACTTGTAACGATTCCTGAAAATTTCAATGACATCTTCCCAAGTCGCAGTATACTTAGAATCTAGATAATAGAACCATTGTTGGAAAACATGCTCTAAAAAGAGAGGGAACACTGTAAGGAAAGTGACCTATCCAATACCTTGAGAGCCATGGTTGCCGAGAAGGCCTTCAAATGAAACATTAGATTTTTAGTAGGTTTGAACTTAGGTATGTCGGCAGTGGAGAACTTTTCTGGGAGCTTGTCCTTTACAACCAAAGCAGTAGAAGGTTGTTCCACATGGGTGAAGTTCTCAGATTTCTTGCTCACTTGCTCTTTAGTCTTGTCAACTGCCGCAACAGTGACCTTAGTTTGTTCCATGGTATTTACTTTGGTACTGCGTTTTTGCATCATGGCATAAAGTTCGTCGATGGACTTGTGAATGCCCTCAATATCTTCCTTAGTGACTATTGGAATGAATTGAAAGTAAATAGGATATGGTGATGGAGATGAATTTCGTAGAGATGATTGTGGTGGTTTCCTTGTACGCCTCTTAGGTATAAGAGGTTGTTGTGGCAGCGACTCGAATCGTATAAATCTACCCCTGCTTCTTGGCCAAGTACTGTGAAATAAACCAAATTCTCTTAATGGTTTGAGTCAACATTCCAAATAGGAAAGAAAAAGAGGGAGTAGATTTTTTATTTTTTATTTTTTTATTTTTTTATTTTTTAAAAAAAAAAGGATAAGAAAACTCCACTCATTCTTTATTGTGACAGAAAAAAGGAGACACATGCATGAACCTAGTGTACGATCATAAACGGCATGGTGCACGACTCAAGTTGAACGTAAAAGAGTGTGTGGACTATACTTGACTTGTGAGTGATTAAGTGATGCTATAAGACTCGTGGTATGATCGCATAGCTAGACATGTAAACAGTATCAAAACAACTGATGCGTGGACAAAAATAGCACGGAAGACTAAAAACAGGACAAACTAGACTCAAACCCAGGGTACCATGGCACGGTATTACTGTCGGTGCACGACAAATTATACAGTAGTGCAATAGAAGTTTCCGTGACACGGCACTGACTTTCGTGGCGCAGCAATTTTTCCATGGCACGATGGTCAGTTCCATTTTTAATTGTATGGTTTTTTTCCAGTTTTTCGTCAATTTTAGAGTTTGTGCTAATTACTAAGTGAATACGGTCCGTTGGCATTAGTTAGTCGTAAAATAAACCACCATAGACATAGAACGATCATTAAGGTTAGGATTAAAACGATCAAATATACACACATAGGGCATGTAGTCACAATGATGCAACAAAAAGTTCGCAACCTAGAGTCAAGTTCTATGTTCAACTATGGTGAAGCTTTTTGGGGTCAAAAGGGTACCATGGTTAACAGTTTGGACGCGTTAGCAAGGCAGCCTCCCTTGTGGGTGTATGCCAACGGGCGGCTCCGCAAGTTCGTGATTAAATCGAACTCGACTCCATGGTTTGGGTAACCCTTGTTGTTATGAATGTTTTCAGGATGACAGAGCTTAAATCCCCGGGGCTAAAACGTATGTAGACCACATACGGTTTTCAGAAAAAACGAAGGAAGCTAATAACAAGAAAAATACAGAGCCACTAGAAGGATTTCAAGACTGCCGTGACACGACAGGGATCACCGTGTCAGGGTAAAGTTTGTCGCGTAACGGTAAACTGTGACGTAACACGGTAATTGTGTCGTGGCGCGGCAGTCAGAAAATCTGATAAGTGCCTCTGTTTTTTCGTTCGTGATCTGGTTATTTCATTTTTCCTACAAGGCGAACCTAAATACCACGGTAAACATCAATGCATATGCAAAAATGCCAAATTAATCACAGGAATACGATTCAAGAATCTTTCAAGTCTCATCCACTCATCTCAATTAAATACCGATAACTCAAATTGATAAATAACCAAGAATCCTCCCAAGTGGAGTCGCCAAATTGTAGGCGTCGTTTAAAGCGTGCCTACTTAAGAATGGTGTGAATATTCTAGGCACTCATAGGAAGTGGGAATTGACATACGATTAGGGACACGATTAGGGGCAAAGCAAAGTAGGGAGCCGCCAACAAATTTTAAAGGAACATGTAAACTATTCACGGATCATTTAAGGCAACCACGATTAAGGGACAAAGATAGGCAACAACGATTGACTCGTGAAGGTTACACCCCATTCATAATCCATGAGATTACTAACTCCATATGGTTCGGAACCACGAAAGGAGGATCGGGGATGATGGTACGAAGTGAGTCATGGAGTCACATTGGCTCGTATTAGCTTCTACTCAATTCTTATTGTGAAGAGTGATTCATGTGATCTCAAAGGCATGCAAATAAAGATTCAATTTTCTCCAACTTAACATTAGGCTAAATTGGTTAAATGTTAATGCAACAAATAATTCTAATTATTAGTGATTACTTGATTAAACAATAAGATTAAAAAGGAACCTAAACCGGTCGTCCAAATTATCTTATTAGGCGTTATATTTAATTACATATTCCTTTTAAACATGCAATATGGTGATCATAAATATAATAGAATCAACATCAACATCAACATCAACATTGGAAGCAATTCAACCATAATAACGTTAGTAAAATGAAATCATAATAATAACCCTAATCATGATGCTAGCAATAAGAATAAAAGTAAGAGTAATTAAGTGATTAATTACTCACGTTCCACGTTTCTTTAAATTGCTACATCATGAATAAATTGTTAGTAACTTCAATTAATATATAAATTAAAATGAAATTAAATTAAATAAAAGTAGAGTTGATTTGGTCCAAACCCTCAATTGTTCTACCTTTCACGCCTTGTTTTAAGTATGGATCTTCGGGTGTTGTATGGACTTCGAGGAGTGCGTAGGGGATATATTGTGAGAGAATTGGGAAGGCAAGTATTTAAGCTAAAGCATAAGAGAGAAAGAGAGAATGATTTTTGGTGCCCCGAAACTGGTGAAATCAGCCTTGTATTTATAAAAAAAAATGTGAAGGGTGAAGTACGAAACCCTGGAATTGAAGTGCGTCGCGGAGAAACCTTAGAAAATTGTCGTGTTACGGCATTGCTGTGACCGTGGCAGATTTTGCCGTGGCGCGGCAGAGTTTTCCATGTCGCGGTAGGTTTTGCCTTATTGCGGCATTTGTGTTTTCCAGAATTTCGTCCAGATTCCTTTTTATATTTTACTTAAGCATTAAGCAAGTGATAATTAGCCACCGTTTCAGCTATTCCGAACTTATTTCAGGCTTAGAGTTTTATTATTTATTAATGGGGCTTAATTAATAAATACAACGAAATGGATTAAAAAGGGTTTGAGCTGAAATGTGAGTTGGACTAAGTTTAATTAAATGTTTAGACTGATTTGTAGATTGAATATGTTTTGACTGAATATGGGTTTTAAGCACTCTCAAGATTAAATACTCGACCTGACCAATAATAGCGATGAAAGGTTGTTCATCAATGGGTTTGGTTTTGGGGAGACATTTTTAGGTGTCTACAGTTGCACGCTTGGGTGTAACCCGTTGGGTTTAGTTAAAGGAAAGCTATGAGATTAATATAATTAATCTCACTGATCGGAGATGGCCTCTAGCCCAAATTTTTGATCTCGTGACTTTACTGAATAATTAACTGCGTAATTTATTCAGAACCCTCTATCGGAATAATACACTTGTTCGAAGGACACCATTCCTTTCAGAACTAACACTTTTCTACAGGTATCGGCATATACAGAGTGGTTTAGGATCGCAAAACGTATTAAATCATTCTTCGTCCCTATCGACTACTTTGACTATCGTTTTCGAAACTTACGTTTCTACAAACTCAGTCAAAATGGGGGCTTCTGTACACACATAAAAACGTCTTCCCAAAACCAAACCCGATGATGAACAACTTTTCACTGCCATTATTGGTCCGATTGAGTATTTAATATTTGGAATGCTTAAATCTATATTCAATCCAATACATTTCATAAAATAACCCAATTCTTACCCATTGCCCCAAACCATAACTTATTTTCCTCTTTTCGTGTCCACATCACAAAATCGAGCTAAACTGATTTTATGGCACTATTATTTTGATCCAAATAATATTTGGTTGGATAAGCCTTGAAATAAGCTTTCCAATGGAGTATTATAGGCCCAATTCTAATTTAAAAAGAAGAAGATATGAGAAAAACACTAAAACTCAGCCCAAAATCGACACCCTTGCACTAAAACGGCCATATATTAAAATATACAAAAGAATTTTACCTGATTCTAATTAGGTTGGAAATTAGACTTGAAGATCTTTCCAACAATATATTATACTTCCTCCGTTCCATTTATATTGTAACAAGGATGAAATTACGCATCCCAAAGCACATTTTATATATTAAATATGTATAATTCTATTAGAATAAATATTATAAAAATTTGATATTATGTAAGTATTTCACGAGATGAATCTAACAAGATCCCACATGAATATATTACTTAATATATAAATCATAATATGTGGTCAAACAAGCATGATAAATTGTGTAAAAGTCTAATTGTTGCAATCTTACTAGATAAGAGGAAGTATGCCTTATTCCGAGTTACGTATCAAAAGTTATCAAAGATTTAAAAATGCATAAAAAATGGAAAGTACGACGCCGCGGTAAAAATATTGTGTCACGGCAGACAATGCGGTACCACAGTAATACTTGCCATTTCACGGCAATTCCTGTCGTGCCACGGCAATTCCTTTGACTTGGTTTTATCTTTTAACGCGTTTTGGCTTTCAGAAATGATAAAATTTACTGCCGTTCCACGACAATATATCGTACCACAACAAAAATGCCGTGACGTGGCAATTTATTCTTCTGCAGCGCCTCAATTTTAGGGTTTCGGACCTCACCCCTCACATTTCCTCTATAAATACGAGGTTGATTTCACAGTTTCGGGGCACTAATTCATATTCTCTTTCTCTCCTATGCTCTAGCCTAAATAATTTCCTTCATTATTCTTTCATCATACATCCCCTAAGCACTCCCCAGATTCTGTAATTTACCCGAAGTTCTATACTTAAACCTAGGCGTGAAAGGTAGAATTGTTTGAAGGTTTGGCCCCAAATCAACTTTACTTTCATTTGATTTAATTTCCAAATTATTTATTATTTTCCTTGAAGTTAGTAACGTGTTTATTGCTTTATAGTTGCAAGCAAATGCAATCAAAGTAAGGAATCATGTTCCTTTTGTTCCTATTATATTTTTAACGATTTTTGTTATGTTTGTCATATATTAATCATTATTATATTTAAATAGCTTCCAATGTTAATGTTTATACTATTTTTTATTGTTGATCACTGTATTGCATGTTTAAAGGTAATATGTAATTGAATATCACGACTAATAAGATAATTTGGACGACCGGGTTAGGATCCTTTTTAATCTTGTTATTAATTGAAGCTAAGTGATTACGATACTTAGAACTGTATGTTGCATTAATATTAAACCAGTTTAGCCTAATTTAGTTTGGAGCAAATTTAATCTTTGTTTGTGTGCCTTTGAGATCGTAGGAAATACTTTGCATAATAAGAATCGAGTAGAGGCCAATACAGGTGAATGTGACTCAATGACTCACTTCGTAACATCATCCCTGATCCTCCTTTCGTGGTTCTGAACCATATGGAGTTAGTAATATCATGGATTATAAAAGGGGTGTAACCTTCACGGGTCAATCGTTGTTTCCTATCGTTGTCCCTTATTCGTGGTTGCCTTATAATGATCCGTGAACGGTTTACAAGTTCCTTAAAAACTTGTTGGAAGCCCCCTACTTTCCTTGTCCTTAATCGTATAATGTCAATTCCCACTTCCTATGATTGCCAAGCATATTCACAACATGCTTACGTAGGCGCGCTTCGAACGATGCCTACAGGTGGTGTTGCCCCTACCTTGATGGTACTTGCAATGGGCGTTAGGGTTCCAGTTGTGTGATCTCCTTTCAAGTGCCGGATCTTGGATAGGTCCTATGGGAGCGATTAGTCCCCTAGCATGTAGACGATCAAAGGCGATGTCATAGCTCATTCTAATAGGAGTGAATTCTTACCTTCTCTCCCTTCTTGGTCTTTGATTATCCATTGCTTAAGACATCGTTCAGATCATAGGTGCTAACATTGTTACTAGATTGGGTGGTTTTGGAAGAACAAGGAGTGTCGTTCTTGTTTCCTTTTCAGCCACTGTTGTTACTATTGTTAGCAGCTTTCGATTTCATAAGGTCGCCTTCGATTACGATGCCTAAGTCATAGACGGCCTTGAAAGTGGTTAGACCTAAGAATTTCAGGTACTTTTGTTACTTGTCTTGGATGTTCCTAATGAATATTCGCAGGAAGTCCTTTTCATGTGGAACGTTGATCATTTTTTCAGAAGTCACTTTCCACCTATTGTAAAATGTAGTGAAGCCTTCGTTTTCCGTTGGCTTAAGGATTTCAAGTTCTCTATTGTTAGTCTCCACTTGGACATTACACTTGTATCTGTCAATGAAGGCATGTGTAATACCATCCAAAGTACCAGTTTTCTTAGAATCCACAGAAAAGTACCACTGTTAGCATACTGGCTCCAAGGAAAGAGAGAAAATCGAGGGAAAGATTTTCTTGTCAATCCCCTTGATTTCCATGGTTGTTTTAAAAGCCTTTAGGTGGAAGTAAGGATTATTAGTGGCTTTGTCCAGTGAGAGTCCCTTAGTATTTAAATCGTAGTACTTATAGAGATTGGAGACTTGGATTAGGCTCTCCTTGATACGTATGATTGTCTCCGGTGGGACTTATTCTTCAGAATTTTCAACTTTCTCCACCCGAGTGGAGAGTCCCTTGACAAGTTCGGCAAGAGTATCCATTCATTTTTGAAGATTTTTAATGTCTTCCTTAGTGTTCGTTCTTGGTTATTTATTCCTTTGAACCGTGTTTTCAAAGAAGATCTCACGTATGTAGGAGTTATCTCGAACTAAACGTCCTTCTTTCCTCGACCAAATGCTGTAAAAAAATCAAACCATGGACACTTTAATGACTCGTACTCATGGGGTTGAAAAAGAAAAAAATGGCTGCTTATTTTGTGAAAATCAAATAGAAAGGACTAGTTTTCAAAACGCATAGTTTATGTTGGAAGGATATTATCTTACTTACTCCCCCCTTAAAAAAATGACAGAAAGTAACGCATGCAACACTCTAAGCATGGTCGTGGTGTAGAAAAAGTATGTGCAACGTGTGTGCAAAGACTTGTGAGTGGAAGTGTGTTGGATATTTAGAGTGTTGATGGTTGCGCGCTCGCGACCATGAAGAGTGCCCCCGCAAGGTAGGCGCGGCCGCGCAGAGAGCGCGTCTAAACCGCGCACCTCTCTGGAAATTGGCAAATTGGAAGGGTGAGGATGGCGCGCCCGCGCGTCCTAAACCGCGCCCCTCATTGCCTTTTTGTGAAATCTCGCAGATTTTGTGAGGAGCGCCCGCTTCTCCTGGTGGAGCGCCCGCGCCTCCCTATTTTGCGGTTTTTTCTGACGGTTGAGTCTTTTATTAAAAGACATAATTCGTGAAAGAAAAAAAGACAGATTATTATTCTTCACGTCTCCAAAAAGAATCCTCCACATTTTCTCTCAAATTTCTTGCAAACTTTTATGAGAAAAACTCTTCCAATTAATCCAATTTGGTGAATTTGTCATCTTTATTTCGATTCTTAGTGCAAAGAACGAAATTGCTGTCAATTGTATCTCAAAAAGGATTTCCGGTTTAACCCAAGCACCGTGTGGGGGAAATAAACCTCTTTAGGAAAATGTTTACACGCCTTTGACAGTGTATCAAGGTACTAGTCTTACGGGACATCGGTTTTCTCATGTTCATGCTTGTTGATGTCGGCTTGGAGGAAAGGCAAGTTTGATTCTTCACAATAGTGTAGTCTTTGTATATTTTCAGTAATTTCATTGACAATTCAAATACTTGATTGTAATACTTTGTTTAGTATTTGATATTTACAATTTGGAATTGTAATCATATATTTTAGGATTTGTTCCCACACATTGTTTAAGTGTTTTCTTGATTGAAATCGCTGTAAATCCTAACAAAGTGATATTTACAAGACTCATGTGATGACCATGTGACTAGACATGTGGGGAGACTCATACAAGACCAGGAAAAGATTGTATATTGGCGTTAAACTGATTAATCGTGGTAGTGAAACTTGATGCGAAGACGCTGAAAGAAGGACTGAACTGTCGCGTGGCGATGGAAATGTCGCATGACGATGGTTCCATCGCAAAGCAACAAGCATGTAGCGATGCAATGATTCCCATCACCATGCATCACAAATCTGGAGTGACGCACCAGTATTGGTGCACCACAATGATCTGTTTTCAGTCGTTCTTTCGAAGGTTTAGGCCTAAAGTCTTCCAGGTCGAGCATATTCGTATTTTATGGGTTCATTTTAATTAACCTTTTTAATTTTGGGTTAGTATGTATAAATATATAAGAAACAAGTCAAGAAAAAGGGTTAGTTTAAACACATACGAGCTATGCACACGTAGTCAAGTAGTCACAACATGATACAATGAGTTTGTCACCTAACCATGGCTCCAGTTCTCTAAGGTTAAGAATTTTAGTGTCCAATAGGGTCCATGGTTAAAAGTCTAGATGTATCACACGGAAGCCTTACCTTAGAAGGGTTGGTGCGATGGACGAGACTCCACGAGTTAAACTCAACTCCATAGTTTGGTGAATTTAACAAACTCAGATGAACCCTTTATTGCACGGAGCGTTTATTATAGTTGACGGAGCGTGAATTCCCAAGGGCTAAAACCATATGTAAAACATATATGGGTTTAGAAAGGTAAAAAAAAAACTTAATCAGGAAGTAAAATCGTCGAGACGATACAAGAATCAGGCAAAACGCGAAGACAGGGTTCATCGTCCGGCGACAAAGCTCTCGTCTAGGTAAGGCTTCCATGCGATGCATCCGGAATCTTAACCATGGATCCTCTTGGACACCAAAATCCTTGACCTTAGAGAAGTAGATCCATGGTTAGGTGGCGAACTCATTGCATCATGTTGTGACTACTTGACTACTTGTGCAAATCTTACTTATGCATACTTTGTTTGTGTTTAAACTAACCCGTTGCTTTTGATTACACTAACCATTTGCTTTGATTGGATTCTTGTACACATGTCTATACACACTAACCCAAAGGACCTTGCTTAAATAATTTGGTTAATTAAAACTAACCCATAAAGTATCAATATGCTCGACCTAGAGGACTATAGGCTTAAACCTTTAAAAAAAAAATGGCTGAAAACAGATTGTGGTGACGTTCCAGTTTTGGCGCGTCATTTTAGTCTGTGGCGTAGAACGTTGGTAACCAACGCATTGTGACAACCTTGTCGTTCTGCGTTGGAGCGAACACCACGCAATAGTTCCATCGTTTTGCGATGATTCAGTCGTTTTTTCCGAGTCTTCACAACGAGTCCCACTATATCGATTAACCAATTTAATGACAGTCTTTCCCTGGTCTTGTATGAGCCCAACCACATGTCTAGTCACATGGTCATGGCACGAGTCTTGTAAATATCACTTCCACTCATGAGTCTTTGCACACACCTTATACATATCTTTTTTCACACCATGACCATGTCTTAGGCCCGTGCATGAGTCATCCTTTCCGTCATTTAAGTTGAGGGTCCATCCTATTCCGAGAAATTTCCATAATCTTCCACAAATACATCTTTTCCCTTTACATCACCTTCCATATGTTACATATCTCACACTCTCCTTCTTAAACACTTTCCACATTCACATACTTTCCATATACACATATACCTCCCTACATACTTTCTTCTTACATGCTTTCCCCGTACATATCATTCTCCCTCATACACCATGTTCTTTCGAGAATTTCCCAATCTATGCATATACTTTGAATTAAGTTCGAGTCATGTGATTGACAAGAAAAGTCCATGGTTTAATTTTTACAGCGTTAGGTCGAGGAAAGAAGGGCGCTTAGTTCGAGATAATTCCTACGTATAAGAGATCTTCCTCACGAACACGATTTGAAGAAAGAGGAAAATGTCGGCCAAAGAAGAAGATGTTGACAAACTCCAAATGACCATGGATGGTCTTGTTGAACTGGTCAAAGGACTCGCCATTCGAATGGAGAGGGCCGAAGACCCTGATAAGTATGTTCCACCTGAGACGATCAAGCGCATTCAAGAGGGCCTAAGTCAAGTCTCTAATGACTACAAATACCTTAACATAAGCTCTAAGGGACTTTCACTGGACAAAGAACTTCTTCCACACAAGTTCTCGGCCGCTAACATCCCTAAGTTCAAAGCCACTGACAATCCTTACTTTCACTTAAAGGCATTTGAGATAATCATGGAAATCAAGGGGATTGATAAGAAATTCTTCCCCTCACTTTTCTCTCTTTCTTTGGAAACAGTATGCCAACAATGGTACTTTTCTGTGGGTTTTGAGAAAATTTCTACTTGGGATAGTATCACGCAGGTGTTCATTGATAGGTACAAGTGTAATGTCCAAGTGGAGACCGACCATAGAGAGCTTGAAATCCTTAAGCAAAAGGAAAATGAAGGCTTCACTGCATTTTACAATAGGTGGAAATAGACTTCCATATAGATGATCACTGTCTCAAATAAAAAGGAATTTTTGCGAATATTCATTATAAATCTCCAAGATAAGTACCAAAAGCACTTAAAATATCAACTTTTAAACACTTTCAAGGTTGTTTACAATATAGGCATCGAAATTGAGGACGACATTATGAAATCGGCAGCTACTAACAATAATAATGCGAAAGGAAAGAAGAACGACCATCCTTCTTCTTCCTCTCCCATTAATGAAGTACTTGCTACAAACACTCCTAAGCAACAAATACAAAGGTCGAAAAGAGTGTTTACCCCTCTTGGTATGAGCTACGAGATAGCCTTCGATAAGCTTCACCACAAAGGATTGGTCATGCCCATAGGTACTATCAAAGATCCAATCCCGGGGGGGCAAAACACCTAAGTGGAACCCTAATAAACAATGTAAGTACCACCAAGGAAGAGGCCAATATACTGAGGAATGATGGAAACTCAAAGAAGCTATCCAAGATTTGATCGATGATAACAAAATTTCTGAGGTTCTAGCCATTGCAAAAGATCCGATAATCTTTAATCCTTCTCTCCTCATTACATCTATCAATGAGCCCATGATCGAAGAATTCTATATAACTGCCATTGGGGATGTGACCATAATTGAGGAGGATGAAGAAGTTTTCTTAGATGCCATCGAGGAATACTGAGCAAATCTAAAAGAAGACGTTGATAAGCTTCGAGATTCCATTGCCATGATTTTGAGTATGGTAGATGACCTAATGAACCGGATATTAGTCATTGAACCAAACCCTCATCACCAAGATTGGAAGAATGAAAAGAACGACCACCCTCCTTCTTTTTCCCATCAAAGGCTAAAGAAAAAACTTAATGCTCCTAAGCCGTGCGTTAAATGGACCATTGATGAATATACACCAATAGTAATGACTTATAATGAAGCTTTCGACTACCTCCACGGCCAAGGTTTCATTCATCCCATTGGTCCAATCCAAGATCCAGTACCTGAGAGACGATCTCCTAATTAGAATCCAAACTCCTATTTTAAATTCCATCAAGGAAATGGCCACACTACCGAAGAATGTTTCACCCTCAACGATTGCATTCAAGACCTAATTGACTCGAATTGTCTTCATGTTCCTCCGAGCGACAAGAAGGCCAAGGCTGATAACAATGGTAACAATGGCAAGAGTAGGAAGAATGACAATCCTTCTTCCGCTTCTTCCCATAGCCACTACATTAACAACATCGATGCCGATGAAATCTAGGCCCTTGATAAGGATACTTTAAAAACCAAGAAACTCAAGAGAGAGTTCACACCTATTGGAATATCCTATGATGTCGCTTTCAATTGTCTCTATGATCGGCGTTTAATCAAGCCTATTGGTCCCACTGAGGATCCAACACCAGAAAAGCGATCTTCAAGATGGAATCCCAACTTTTATTGCACGTACCATTAAGGCAATGGCCATACCACAAATGAATGTTACAAGTTTCAAAACCTCATTCAGGATCTCATTGATGCAAACAAGCTTCCATTTCCTCCAGCCGGCAAGAAGACCGAGTGATAATGAGACAAGGCACAAGGCACTTCGATTTTTAGGATTTTTATGATCTTTCTTTTCTTATTCTTGTTTTCTCCTTTCCCTTAATAAGTCTAGCATAGGCACCCTCCATCATTTCTTAGATTTACTTCATGAGTGTGTTTCTACCCTTTCATTTCAATAAAATGAGCATTTATTTCACAAGATTTACCATTGATTTGAGGCACCCCTTGTAGCCATACTATATCATCTTTACCCTTTTCAATTATATGATCCTTTCTTGATAAACCACTTCAAGCCTCGTCTAACGATTAGCCTTCCTTTTTCAACCCACATTTACCTAACCTTGGGATGAGATGGTGTGCAACTTGTGAAATTTTCAAAGCCAAAGAAAAAGCTTGAGTGATTTTGACCAAAGTTCCAAAATTTCAAAAGTTCGAAAAGTGTGCAAAAGGGCAAGCGTTCCAATGTCTTTGACATGAATATGTTTTATAATGCGACTTTTATCGAGTGCTCGGTACCATGCCTAAGAAACATGAATGCCAAGTGAGTGATAGACCGCATGATCGAGATTGCCCACACTTATCTAAGAAGATTCAAATACAAATCTCAAATGAAAAATCAAAAAACAAGTTCAAAAGTGAGAAAGTGAGAAGCATACAAATTTCAAGATTCAAATGCAAGGTTGCACATCTTGGGGGCTTACTTTGGGTCTTGAACCTTTATCCTTTCTTCTTCAAACCTTTATCCTAACCCCGTTACAACCCTTAAAAGACCTCCTTGAGGTATATATACACTTGTACGAGGTTCGGCTAAAGCTACGTTTGGCCTGATTCCTAACGGAGGCAACCCCACATTGGGGTGCGGCCGTAATAGAATGCATTCACTCATTCATTCACATTCATGCATGACCATATCAAGGGATCCCCAATTCTCATCCATATCCATTTAGAGCTAGACTTGGGGGCTTGATCCCTACTTCATTAGCCTACCCAGCCTAAGAGTCACCATCATTTGGCTCTTCTCAAGATATTTTTCATACCCTTAACCTTTGCAGCCTAACCTTAGTATCACTCTCACACACATCACAAATACATAGCCAAATAATCCTTCCCTTAGGAACCCTTTGACATGAAATCCTAATAAGACTCTAAGAATGCCTTGTCATCTTAGAATTACTCATCCTCATAATCATCATTACATCACAAAGTATGAGGTACTTAGCCTCCAAGCCTAAGTTACCCAAACACTTTCATTATCGAATCATCAATTGAGATAGTTTAGGATGCTACAATCCTTGCACCATGAGATACAATGATTAAGCTCATTCAACTTGCATCATTACTTGATTCATTCTTTTCATCTTTTTCCTTTTTGGGAAAGTTCAAAAACTTCAATATTCACCAACACTTTACCTCTTTTCATTTTCACATCTTTCTTTCCGAGAGAAAGTCGGTACCCTCCACAAAAATGACGAAAATCTTTTGATTTTCTGCATTTTCGAGTCGCATGAGCACAATGCACACACAAGCCATGCACATTGAGTCATGTCGTGTCACCACATTGAGTTGAGTCTACACTCTACACACACGAGTCATTTACCTTAAGCTAGGTCGTGTCGAAACACATCGAGTTGATTTGAGTACATTGAGTCACACAATGAGTCAAGTACACCAAGTCTTAGGTCAACCCCAAGAAAACCACCAGCAAAGTCCTTTGGCAATATTTGATTTTACAGGATACACCTATTCATCGAAGCTTCTGTTCGAAGTCAATCGAGCAATCTCATTATACCTATTCATCGAAGCTTCTGTTCGGAGTCAATCGAGCAATCTCATTATACCTATTTATCAAAGCTTCTGTTCAAAGTCAATCGAGCAATCTCACCAAATCATCAAAGCTCCTGTTCGTAGCCAATCGAACAATCTCACCATTCCAAAAAGCAATTCTTTGAAGCTCCCGTTCGCAGCCAATCGAACACTCTCACCTTTCCAAAAGCTCTTTTGTTCAGAGACGAATGAACATTTCTTCTCAAAGCTCTTATGTTTAGAGACGTGTGGAAAATCCTTTTCAAAGCTCTTATGTTTAGAGATGCGTGGACAATCCTTTTCAAAGCTCTTATGTTCAGAGACGCGTGGACAATCCTTTTCAAAGCTCTTATGTTTAGAGACGAGTGGACATCCTTTTCAAAACTCTTATGCTCAGAGACGTGTGGACATTCCTTCCAAAAAGCTCTTGTGTTCAGAGACGCGTGAACATCCCTTCCAAAAGTTCCTGTGTTCAGAGACGCGCAAACACATTTCAGATTGACAGCGCTCCCTGAGAATGAGGAGGTTGTCCCTTGATTCGAGAAGACGGCTCAAAGCAAAGTGATCTTCGATGACGCTCCCTGAGAATTTGGAGTCAAATTGAGTTAACAAGATGTCACCCAGAGACGTGTGCTCGGCAATCCCAGGTACGCATTCTTTCCCCTTAACTCCTTTATTTGTAGAACTGACGCTTTCTGCAGGTATCGACGTTAAAAAAGATGATTTAGGATCGGAGAACGTTCTAAAAGTTCTCCGTCCCTATTGATATACTTTGAATTGCGTTTTCAAAACTTACGTTTCTCCAAACTCAGTCAAAGTGGGGGCTTTTGTAGAAACCTGATTGTGTCTCCCCAAAAAACCAACCCCAGTGATGAGTACCTTTCACGTCTTTGATTAACAAGTTTGGTAAAGATTTGAAGAGTCTCGCGAAGTTTCCTTAAGTCCTGACCATATTTCTAACCTTTCCTAAAATGTTTTAACCCAAAAACATTCTTTCGTGTCCTTAAAGTCATTTATTTCGTGTCTAAGTCATTAAAACGTCCAAACTTGCTTATTTTGCTCCATGATCCCAGTCCAATAATTTTAGTTGGATGGGTATTGAAAAGAGCTTTCCAACGATACATTATAAGCCAAAATCCAACTTAAAACGAATAAGTTATGGCCAAAATACTAAACTGGGCCAAAATCGAGCCTAAGTCCACCTTAGCTACGACCCAATGGTTATGTGGAGTCCAAATATCTTATATAATCATATACCCAATCCTAAACCAGTTAGGATCCTATAGAAACTTCTAGAAGGTTCTAATTTATCCTTCTCGAAAGGGTAAAGATCAAAGAAGTTCGAGATTGAATAAAACATACATCTCGTAAAATAATCCTTGTTCTATTCGAATACGAAGACGTCCGGATATCTTTTGGAAATACAATTCCGTTAGAAATCAAACTCTGTACGATTTTGCTATCCTTTAGAACCAGCGTGCAACGTCAGGACCAACGCATGGAGATAGCCCTAACGCGGCGTGTTGGCACCTAGTGCGGTGCGTCAGACCCAACGCGACGCGTCAAAAACAGTTTTATTTCCTTTCAACTTCTGATCTTTTTATGATCGTCCAGAATCTCTGTTTTCCTTATAAACATAGTTTGTTTTCCTCGTTTTAGATCATGGACAATAATTACTTGTTACCTAGCCACAACTATCATCAATCATCATTCAATATATTCATGTTCTTAACCTTAGCCTAAACATATCCTTGATATTCTCCTAAATCAGACACAATACTTCCTTCGCGAGATTCGAATACTCCTAGCCGTACTCGACGTTGCCTTCGACCTCGACGTGAAAGGTTGATAGTTTTGACTTTTGAGGGTTTGGTACCAAAATCTATAGTTCAATTCTTATTTGATTTATTTACTTTATTGATTTAACTTTCTTGAAGGTTACTTACGTGTGTATTGTTTTAATAGCAAGAAGGTTGAGGCATTAAAGTGAGTAATTCAATTACCCTTATTATTTTTTTGGAGTAGAAATCATGTTTACGATATTATTTTGATTCCTAGTACCATGTTTAGGATGCTTGTTATGATTTCAAGTATCATGTTTAGGATGACGCTTTGATTTTGTTATTAGTGACATGCTAGGATTTGTTATAAATCTGTTTAGTATCATGCCTAGGATCTTACTACTAACGATGTTTTGATGATGTTCTTATGATGATGATTATTATATTAATCACATGTTGCTTAATTATTCATGATTTATTGTTATTGCTTGATCACGCCCCTTTTTGCAAGTTCAAAGGAAATTTGTACTTGAAATCACGCCTAATAATATAATTAACAATTTTAATTAGGCTAATATGATTTTAATTCAAGTGACCGCCAATAATAGATTTTGATTATGCATTAATAATCAACCAATGTAGATTAAACACGTTTAGGATTAATTTGATGTATGTATGTTGATCGAAAAGCGCGCATGAATATCAATAAAAATCAAATAGAGGCCTATTTAGGGTGGGTTTGGCTTCTCTTAGGTTAAATTCGTACCATTATCTCCAAACATCCAGTCATGGTTCCGGACCACTATGGAGTTAGCAATCTTTGTGATTGTGAATGGGGTGTAATCTTCACACCCGTGAACGGTTTACAAGTTCCTAAAACTTGTTGGTGACTCTTTTTCTCTAGCTTCTTTTCCTTGGAGTGCCACCATGCTTAAAAACATGACACCACAGTAGGGTGGAGTTGAAAAATTCTCTACAGTCGCACACAACGTGTATGAGTCGACTCGCTCCATATATATGTTGTTAGTTATATCATCATTTAGTTAAGTTGTGTTGTCATACACACTGTATCCTATAATCATATTTAAGAGCATGCATGTGTCGTTTTTCTGTCATTTTTTTAGGGAGTAATTAAGTCGGATATACATCCTCCGATACATATGATTTTATATATAACTTTACGTAACTTTTTTTTTTAACTTTATGTAACTTTTTTTCCAAAATAGTCTTTTCATAAACCTTTATTCTAGTCCAGTCGAGTCATTGAATCAATCTTGTGTGATTTCTACAGCGAGTGGACAAGAAGTAGAGGAAGAATAGTTCGAAGAGACACCGCATCCGCACAACTACAATCGTCCCTTCGAACTAGAAGGAACAAGTGTAGAAATCAAGTCGGCTTAGCTCTTCAAGAACCGCTTCTCTTTCAAAGAATGGCTACTATAAGGAAGATGTTGATGGACTCATAAAATCTGTTGAGGGCATCACTGCTATGCTCCAAAACCTTACTACCCGAGTAATGACTGTGGAAGAAGTCGCTTCTCCTGCAAAAATCAAGAGGATGACTGAAAAAATCAACAAGCTTGTTGATGAATACTCTTATGAAGTACCAGCGGGTCTTTCGGCTGTTATAGAAAATCTTTTGGAGAAATTCTCTACGACCGACATCCCAAAGTTCAAGCCTATAGACAATCCCATTTTTCATCTCAAGGCATTCCAAGCAACCATGTCTCTCAAAGGGGTGGAAGTCTCATTGTACCCTACGATGTTTCCTCTATCTCTTGAAATGGTGTGTAACACCCCCAAATCTCCCTCTATGGAGATATTAGTACAATACGTATAATTATACCATAGAGATAGATCACTTAGGCATAGTACCGCCGCGTGATTACGCAAGGCTACTCAAAATACTTAACTCAATAACAATCTTGCAGCGGAAAACTCAACTCTTGTTTTATTAATACTTAAGAAATATTAACCATTTTCATGAGTACTCATAAACAAAACAAAAACCAACACTCCTAATCTAGGTGAAGCAAATCTCGGGACTCCTATATACTCAATCAAGACTTTACTTGAAATAGTCAACACTGCTTACCATTAAGGTACGTAAATAGGGCGAACCAAAACAAAGAGGAAATACGGATTAGCAAAATATGACAAGTACATTTAAGTGCAAGATAAGTAAACTCAATTTATTGGCAAACATGCTTTTAAAATTAATCATGGAAATTCCAATATTTATTTCAACAATCCAATCCTCATAATTCAAGACCAATTCTCAAAATGATTCCAATAACTCAATAATTCAATAATAATGATTTATAAAATCAATTCCTCTTTTTAAAACTCAATTCCTCTCCTAAGTGTGCACACCCCCCAAGTTAGTATCTTTATATTGAAAGGTTATCCTTGAGGAAAAGACTCGGTCATACAAAGCCCAAAGTCTTATCAACCAAATCCGTATAGTGGAATTAATATAATCATGCTTGTAAAGCTTTAATAAATAATTTAATAATTCTTCATTAACTCATTAACTCATTAAATCAAAAATTCAACCTTTATAATAGGTTAACTCAAAAACACTTTTTTATTCAATTCAATATGCTTTTAAAATCAAACCTTTTAATCGTGATAAATAATAATTCAAACCATTCAAAACATGATATTAAAAATCTATTCTCAACATACTTATTTTAAAAGAGTATATCTAGGAAGAACAATGGGGATTCTGGAGGATCAAAGAATGGGTATTTTAGCAGCCCCTCCAGCTAACTTTAGCTTTTTGGGACCAGTCAATTATAATCGAAGTGCTATAGGTGTCTTTCTTGGACCCTATCCTCCAACTGTTACTTATGTCAATTCTAGGTGGATACGAAGAGGTGTAATTCGTGTCCATCAATCTGGAATCTATTATCTTTTTGAGTGTTACGATGCTTATGATTTGGATGGAATCATAAGGCAACACTCGACTGTCTTTGAGGGAAGAATCATCAACCTTAGGCGCTATCACCGCTCCTTTATCCCTCAAGAAATAAACTTTGATACTACAAGGTTGTGGGTTAGAGTACAGGGGCTTCCCCTGCTTTATCTTACACGTGAATGGGCAAATCAGATCCTCTCGCATGTGGGCTTTATAGAGGAATATGAACAGGTGGGTGTTGGATTGCCCATGCATGCAAACATCAGGGTGCGGATGCTAGTCGACACTTCGCAACTCCTTATTCCGGGATGCTTTGTACCAGTAGAAGGAGATCGAGTGGTGTGGGCCTTTTTTAGGCATGAAGGTGCTTTTAAATTTAATAAATCTTGTGGTTATATTGGTCATCACAGTGAAAGATGCAAGGTGAAGAAGGATGTGTCCTCTTGTAAGCCTCGGTGTAGGCTAGCAGCACTAGAGCGACGAGGGATGCGTGTGTTGTATGGACCTGGGCAGCAGGCGTATTACACCAACTATGTAAAGGGGCTTCCGGATATTTTTCGCTATAGAAATCCGAAAGTCAATCTAATTCGACCGTCGGAACCAGAAGTCATTCCTTTCATGGATAGGAATGGAAGGGAGATTCGGATCTATCAAGAGACAGCTCGGGGAGTGGTGGCACGGAACGATACTACTCTGTTTCGGAAGGAAGTTCTGATTCTGATGAGATTGAAGAAACGCGTGATGGTGATAGATAGGGCTGGCAAAAACTGACCCGACCCAAAAACCCGACCCGAACCCGATCCGAAAAAAGCGGGTTAGGGTTGAGGTTTCCGACCCAAAAACTTAAATGGGTCGACACGAACCCGAACCCGAAATTAAATGGGTTAGGTTAAGGTTGAAAATCTCAACCCGAAAACGACCCACTTAACCCGAAATAAATTTCAGGTCAAAATCAGGTCGGGTCAACCCGAACCCGACCTGATAACCCGAACTAATTTAAGTAAGAAAAAGAAAAAAAAACGTAAAAAGCTCATTAAGCCCGGCCCAAATTCACAAAGAGGCTTCCATATATAAATTCAATACCCTAAATGAACTCATTTCCCCTCATTGATCTTCAGCCGTTTTTCCCCTCACTTCTCTCTCTTTAATTTTCTCTCTCCTCAAAAACTCAAAAATTCGACAGAGGTAGTTCCGTTAAGCCCAACTTTACCATTGTCATTTCCTTGACGGCTTGAATCCTTCACTCCTCCACGAATTCCTCTCCTTCATCAAAGGTATCTTGCTTCTTAATTTATTTTCTGTTTTTTTTTCATGTTTTTTATATGCTAGTTTTGTTTATTTTCTAATTCTTCTGTTGTTAATTTTATATTTACTTGCTTCCGTTTATTTTAGTTTTTTACATGCTAATTTTCGAGTGTTATTACTAAATTCTGATGTTAAATGTTGTTGATTATGTTATTATACGGTTGTTTTTGCTAATTTTTTATTGTTAATGCTAATTTTTATTGTTAAATGTTGTCTATGTTATGGTGATTCTTGCTAATATTTGTTGTTTACTTTTGTTTATCATGAGCATGCATGTTTTAATTTAGATCTTACTAGTTAAATCTAGATAATATAGTCTGATTTAGAATTGCATGTTTTAATTATGTTAGTGTTGTTTTTCTTTATAGGTTTGGCAGCAAGAAGTAGCCCACCCATGTTCAATTGGAAATGTTGTGTTAATTATGAAGCTTGAGGTGTTAGTGTTAATATAGTCTGATTTAGAATTGCATGTTTTAATTATGTTAGTGTTGTTTTTCTTTATAGGTTTGGCAGCAAGAAGTAGCCCACCCATGTTCAATTGGAAATGTTGTGGATCAATTTTGAAGCTTGAGGTGGTGAACAAGGATGACAGCCATGACAAATTGACAGTCCCAACATCGCCCGATCTTAATCCAAATGAAAATCTTATTGCATCTTCTATTATTTTTTGAAAACTGTAATTTGTGTTATTAAAACTTTATCTTTGGTTTGTAATTAGTGAATTACAATTTTTATTGGTTTATTATCGTTAAGTAGGATTGTTACTTTGTTAGACTAAGCTATTTAATTTTGGTTTGAATTAAAATGCTTAACCTGAACAACTTGTATTTGAAATGAAAAAAAAGTTATTCAGGTCAATTTTGGGTTAACCCAAACCTGAATATATCAGGTTTGGGTCGGGTTAATTTCAGGTCAAAGAAACCTGATTTTAACCCAAATAAAAAATCAGGTCAAATAAGGTCAATTTCGGGTTGACCCGAACCTGAAAATATCAGGTTCAGGTTAGGGTTTTCAACCCGAAAAATTAAATGGATCAGGTTCGGGTTGGGGGTAGCTGACCCGAAATTTAGGTGACCCGAACACGAACCCGACCCGACCTGATCCATTTGCCAGCCCTAGTGATAGATCTAATATGGTTTGGCAATCTGGAACCAGATTTGGGCTTGGATTCAATCCGTATGCTCGATATTATCCATCTCATCCTATGAATGGTGATGGGAATCGCCCAAATCGTTTCAACTCTGCTTTGAGAATTAATCCAAGCCCATAAGAGGACCGGCGACCAGCCCATGAATTAAGTCTTATTTGGGCCAAGCCTCTAATGTAAGGGGAACCCAGGAATTTCAAGATAAAGGGAAAAATCCAATTGAACCTTTACCATCTCCAGTTCGTTGCAGCTTTCCAAATTCTGGTATTAATTTTGCAAATCCTTCCAGTTTTGAAGTTGGTGAATCGTCTGCGAACAACAATCATTTGTACTGCATCTTGGTGAGGAGGCTGCATCGTTTCAGCCACCGAGTTCAAAATGAAGATTACCTCATGGAATTGTAGGGGTTTAAACGATCCACACGCCCCTAAAATTCCTTATCTAGTGTGGTTAATTAACACTAAGAAGCATCTCTTTTGTTCTTATGTGAAACTAAAATGACTGTAACTGATGTTAACTCTAATTTGGCTTATCTTTCCCCTAATTTTGCTTATGGTATTGATGCTGTAGGTTCTAGGGGCGGCTTGGCTGTCTTTTCTTGGTGTAATTGTAATGCTTCAATTACACCAATCTTTTGCTCTCAAAGTATTATTCTGTGTAATATTGTTGATCTTAGTGGAATATCAAAATATATAGTTTTGGTGTATGGCGCTCCGGCTGTTGAGGACCTGGCTTTGGTTTGGAATGCTTTGATTGATATTATTAGTAGTTATCCTAAATGCTTGCTAATTAGAGATTTTAATCAAATTGAGTATTTAGCGGATAAATTTGGAGGGAGTTCAACAATATGAGGGGTTGATGATTATATAGATTGGAGACTTCATAATGATATTTTAGAAATTTCTTTCTCGATGCTGAGGTTTACTTGGACACATAAGAGGCTTGAGAACGGGCTGATTTTAGAAAGATTGGATAGGGGTTATGTAACTTCAGAGTGGTTTGATGAATTTGGGAATGGAAGAATCACTCATGAACCTATTTCTATCTCTGGTCATGCGGCTATAACTTTTGATCTCAATCCTTTACAACTTGTTGTCAATCACCCATACCAAAGTTGAATCATGGTGTTTACTGTAGGTTGGAGAACTGTAAAATCAGAAAAGAAATTGTAATGTAGGTTGTGTTTGTTTAATGTATGTATAACGCTGTGACGTGTTAGGAACACTGTCTCAGAAGCAAAATTCGCCCCGACTATAGTGCAATCGGAGATGGCGTTGCCCTCCTAGATTTAACACAGCGATCTCCCTTGATGTGCACTCAAAAAGGGAGAATAGGAACTCACAACAATGCTCAAAACAATCGCAGAGGAGATGAAAGAATTTTTTTGTGTTTCAAAAGCCACGAAAAATCAAAATATATAGAAGAAGTAATCTATAACTGTCAGAGATAATCAAGCCACGCAAATAATCGTGGAGGAAAATCAGCGAGCAGTTACAAAGACCGATTCAAATGTTGTTGCGGACTTCGTAACTGAACAATCTCATAAAACTGGAATGTCAGTTACGACTTAGGCACACCACACTGTGCCACGAACACGAAGCGGTAAATTTCTTTGAAGTGCTTTCCTTATCTATATCTCAAATCTGAATAATGGTAATCATTTAGTGCAACACATAAATCAGATTATTCCGGAATGCCAACTTCAAAACTGTTATTGGCAACATAAACTAAAGGCTAAGTGGCTCAAAGAAGGTGATGCTCCTACGAAACGTTTGTTTAACAAAGTTAAACAAAAGAAAAGAGGAAAGAAATTTTAACCTTGTGCAATGATGATAGTGAATGGCGGGAAGGACAGGAAAAAATAGCTGAATTATCTTTTAATAATTTAAAAAGTGCTTATCAACCAGCAACTGACCCAAGCCACGAAGAAAATATTGACTTGATTCTACGAGAGATTAATTTTCCCGTTGTTCCTTCACATTTATCAAGCGATTTGGAGAAACCCTTTACTCCGGAAGAAATTAAACATGCTATGTTTGATATTCATTCCTCCAAGTCTCCCGGAAGGGACGGCTTTATAGCAGAATTTTTTAAAATACATTGGGAAGTGGTTGGACAAACTGTTATGAAGAGTGTCCAAAATTTCTTTGACACATGCTTTCTCTTAACGGAGCTAAATACGTCGCTTTTGGTCCTTTTTCTAAAGGTGGAGTCACCAGAAAAAGTTGCTCACTTTAGACCTATTAGCCTCTATAATACTGGGTATAAGTGTATTGCAAAGTGCCTAGTGACACAGTACCGGGGTTATAATTGCAAATTATTTATGTGGTCCTGTTCAACTTCTCTTAATGGGGCCCTCTACTCAATAAATTAAATACCCATATTTTTTGTTAAAAAAATTCATTACATTAGAAAATTTGTCAAAATTAAACAATAAGTTTATTAGTTAAATGTGAAATTAATTTTGGAAGATATAGAGTTTTTTTGGAAATTAAAATAATAAATTGAAAAAATTTTGAGAGAAAAAATTATTTGGAAAAAGGAAAGATCTAATTTTGGGTTTGGGTGGAGAATTCTAGAGACAAAGTAATAACTTCATTCAATGTTTGGACGCTCAAAGCTCAACCTTATTCAATGCCAGCTTTCACTTTATTTCCCAAAAAGTAAAAAAATTGTTGGACCCAAGGCTTGAACTTGAGATCTCTCATACATAAGAAGCATATTAACTCAAACCACTAGTCCATCTGTAATTTTATGTTATTATTCCAAAATTAATTACATATATCTATATTTTGGGGCCCCTCAAATTTGGGGGCCCTGCTCCGTCGCCCACCTTGCTCCGGCTCAAAACCGCTTATGGTGACACGTATGAAAAAAATCTTACCGTTGTTAATCTCGGATTACCAACATGCTTTTATTTCCTAGGTGTCATATGGAGGATAATGTTTACTTGTCTCAGGAGCTTATCCACTACATAAACATGAAAAAATATTCGACTCATCTGGCTGCTCTAAAAATCAATATGTCGAAAGCTTATGATCGTGTGGATTGGACCTTTTTTTAAGGTTCTACATGCTTATGGTTTTCCTAATCGATGGATACAATGGATTTCTCAATGCATTTCAACCGTTTCTTTCAAAGCCATTGTGAATGGGAAAACGACACAGGGCTTTAAGCCACACTGTGGCCTGCGTCAAGGTGATCCTTTATCTTCTTATTTATTTCTTTTTTGTATGGACGTTTTATCTAGAATGTTATTGTAGGCGGAAGACATAAAACGTTTTGGAACGTATTAAAACTGCAAGAAGAGCACCAAAAATTTCTCATCTTTTCTTTGCGGATGATGCTATGTTCTTTTTCAAAGTTGTATCTACGTCTTGTATAAATATTTGGGACATACTGTCTAGATTTGGATACATTTTTAGAAATCACAGATTAAATTTACTCCTTCTGTTCCACCGGAACTTGCCACTGAATTTAAGAATATTCTCCAAATCCCTAGTGTTCAAATTATGGGAACACATTTGGGAAGTCTGATTGATATTACGGAAAAAAAAGGTGGATAGTTTTAATTATCTTGTAGAGAAAGTTAAAACAAAAATCTTATCATGGTCTACGTGCAAACTGTCACAATCCTCAAAACTAGTTCTCATAAACTCTGTTCTTATGGGTATTTCCGCTCATGTTATGAAGTCCCTGAAACTTCCATTATCTATTGCGAATAAACTAGATTCAATCATAACTAGATTTTGGTGGGCAACAAGTGGAGAAAAAGGTATTCACTAGCTTAGGAAATCAATTATTCAGTTACCAAAAGGAATGGGCGGACTAGGGATTCGAGCTACTAGTACGATGAATGATACTCTTCTCTTCAAAAGTGTTCTAAGGATGCATAAGAATCCACAACTCGTTGCATATAAGGTTTTCAATGCAAAAATTCCATGTGTCATGTGTTATGGTATTCCTACGAAACAGGTGGCAGGGACCATATCTTATGCACGTAAAGGTTTCCACAAGGTCGCTTCCATGTTTCTCCCGGGGTCTGCGTGGAAAATTGGAAGTGGGGACAACATTCTGGCGTGCAGTAGTAAATTGGTTAATGGGAAAGTCCCAGTGGTTAGATCTAATCAAAATCTTCGCGATAGTATGCAATGGATGGTTAAGGATTTTATCGATCAAAATACTGGCTCCTGGAATGCTTCGTTTGTTAGAGAAAAGTTCGAATGGGATAGCATAAGTGCAGTTTTAGGGATGGAGTTACCGAAAGATAAGGCTGATGATTTCCTTTATTAGCCTATCCACTCCTCTTGGAAGTTTAAAGTTAAAACAGTGTATAGCTTCCTCTCGAATAATGTACATGGCCAAGAAATGGATCATGATATGGACCGTAATACTTTCTTTAAAATTATCTGGAGGCTTCATATTCCACCAAAATGGAGCATGTTCATTTGGAAGCTTTTTTATGATGCCATTCCAATGAAGGAGAAACTTATACAACGAGGTATGCCAATGAATGAGTTATGTGACTACTGTGGTTTAGATGTTGAAAATTTGGAACACATTTTTAGGTTCTGTACTTTTGGCTAAATTTGCGTGGAGTTATGCCCACGTCACTGACAGCCAAACAATTAATGATTTATTTCTATTCCCTTGAGGAAATGGATTCAATCTTATATCCTGCTGTTTTATAGTCGCGATGGAATTCATAGTGAAGCTATGACAACCTTCATTGCAACCTTTGTGGGGCACGTGGGTCAAGTGAAACCAGCGTGTTTTCAGGGGAGAAACTGGTGATACTAGCAGTTTAACTAGGAATATTGAAGAAGCTTTTAAAAATTTGTAGAATTTAGAAAGCCGGATCTTCATGCACTTGGAACGTTAGATTTTCTAGGAGCACAAATTCAAGAACCGCCAGGTTTTTGCCAAGTTCATATTGGCAAGGAAAAGTATGTTTTCTGCCAGAGTATGGGCATGCCAAATTGTACTTTACAGGTGGATGGATCATGGGAGAAATAAAGTGGTAGATGTGGCTTTGGACGCTCTACGAAGATTAATTAAGGTCATTTCTTTGATGCGAGAGCAGGTTTTGGAAAAGCAACCTCAGCTTTGCACGCGGAAGCCCAAGCTTGCCTTGAGGGTCTGAAATGGTGTACTAATATAGGTTTCTTGAAAGTACTGCTCTACTCAGACTCGATGAACTTAATCACTTTCTTGCGGAAAGAAGACAAAAC
Source organism: Chenopodium quinoa (assembly GCF_001683475.1). Lineage (NCBI taxonomy): Eukaryota > Viridiplantae > Streptophyta > Magnoliopsida > Caryophyllales > Amaranthaceae > Chenopodium > Chenopodium quinoa. The sequence goes on along the minus strand of NW_018743252.1, from coordinate 5,907,959 downwards.
TAATATAAGTATCTTTTGGACTATTCGAGAAATTAAGAAACGGGGTATGAATTTTCAATGTTGTAATATTCTCAAGGTGGACAGGGAACAGGTACATAGAGCTCATTTGCTAGCAAATGATAGCCGTAACAACTTAATTAGTTTTTCTTTTAATTTGTAACTTGATTGGTTATGCTGATGTCAAATAAAAAAAATTAAAAAAATTAAAAAAATTATTTAAAAATGAATTCTCAAGATTATTTCATAAATTATAATTCAAAAAAATTTAATTCAATCACCAATAAAATCATATGGAACCTGCTATTCAAACCAATCACTTTCAAAAGGTATCTAGCCACCTAAACGTACCTTGATTTCGAATCTCAAATTAGCACTTCGCAATTTCAAAGTTCAATCACGAATACACCTTCCAATTAATATAAACATATGGTTATCACAACATCTTTAGACATAAGATTATATTATTTTATTAATCAAAACAAAATCTAATTAATTATTCATTATGGTTGAAAATTCCAAGCTTCCCATTTATATTATTAGCTTAATATTTTCGGATCATATAAACAATAAAAATCATATTATATTTTTCTTTAGGCAATCCGAAAATCATTACTTAATTTTCGGTTTTTATGAAAATAAAATAATTAGGAAATACTTAATATTCGAACCCAATAAAATAAATAAAAAACAGATTTTATTATTTTGTCAAATATCCGAAAATCATATCCTATAAATATATATATTTTGGTTTATATAAAATAATTAAGTGGATAATTAATTTTATCCAAAATAAAACAAATAGTTTTAAAAATAGAATTTGCGCCAAAATTCAAATATTCTTTTGGCTCTATTTCAAATACTAATTAAATTACTAAAATACCCTTTTTAGAAAATAAGATTTAATTAATTAGAAAATATTTCTCGAAAATACAGGGTATTACATGGTGTGTCAGTAATGGTTCTATTCTCTAGATAGTAGTGACACTACAAGATGGGATGATATCACTCGTCATTTTGTGGAAAGGTACAAGTGCAACATTCAAGCAAAGACCTCACAACGAGAGCTAGAGATTCTCAAGCAAAAAGACAATGAAGGCTTCAATGCATATTGGTATAGGTGGAGACCAATTGCTGCTCAAATGGTTAAAACCACCTAGTGAAAAAGAAATGGTGCATCTGTTCATTGACAATCTGCATGACAAGTACAAGAAACATCTTAAATACTTGGGATTGAATAATTTTGAAGCTGTTTATACTATTGATATGGAAATTGAAAATGATCTATTGAAAAATGATGGTAGTAATAATAATAACAATTAGAAAAATAAGAAGAACGACAATCCTTATTTTTCTTCTTATAACGCTATTAATAACATCGATCTCAGTGAGGTTTTAGCCCTAAATTCTGCAAAGGCACGATCTAAAAGGAGGACATACACCCCCTTGGGTATGACATATGATGTAGCTTTTGACCGGCTCCATGAACAAGGTTTGATCACACCAATCGGGCCAACCAAGATCTTGCACCTGCATAAGGAAAGGTCCGTGGAACCCCAATTTTTACTGCAAATACCATCAAGGCAATGGTCATACTACTGACAAATGCTATAAACTCAAAGATTGCATCTAAGATCTGGTAGATGCAAACGAACTTCTTGTGGCAAGTTGTCAACTTCTAGGTAGCTACGAAGACAGAGCACAAGGCAGGATTTTCATTCAAGATTTCGTGATTTGCTTTTCTTATGTTTGTTTTTATTTTCCTCTTAAGTCTAGCATTAGGTTTCCTTTTCAGCCGGTCTTCTCATTTTCTATTATGTGTCTTCAAACATTGTGCGTTCGTTTTCCTTCATCAATAAAATGAGCATTTAGTTCTTTGCATATGATCATTTCATCCTATCATTTCATTTCAATGCAAAAAAAAAAAAAAAAAAAAAAAAAAAAAAAAAAAAACACAATGTCAAACTAAGCACAAGGTATAACAATGATTACAAGCAATCTTTGTAGCCATATTATTTTCCTTAACTTTGCAAACACATATCATCTTTTTTCTTAGCCACTTTGAGCCTCATCTAACGATTGGCCTTTCATATTTTCAACCCACATCTACTTAACCTTAGGATGAAAGGTGTGCAATATGTGTAATGTACAAAAAAGCAAGTAATAATAATAAAAAAAAATTAAAAAAAAAACAAACAAACAATGTTTAGGATGTGTTTAATTAATTTGTTCCTTTAATTATTATCTAGTTGCTTTCAATATTTTTACGCACTTTATTTATTAAATTTAATTTATTTGATTTATTTTGATCACCTATATTGCATGTTTAATTAGGAATATGTAATTGAAAATCACATTTAATAAGATAATTTGGACAACCAGTTTAAGTTCCTATTAATCTTGTTGATTAACTCAAGTTGATCACAATAATTAGATTTAATTAGGAATATGTGATTGAAAATCCTAAGGTATTTCATGTTTAATTAGGAATATGTAATTGAAAAACACATTTAATAAGATAATTTGGACAACCAGTTTAAGTTCCTATTAATCTTGTTGATTAACTCAAGTTGATCACAATAATTAGATTTATGTGTGCATTAAATATTGAACAAACTTAGACTAATTAGTTTGGAGAGAATTAAAATAGTTTGTATGTCTTTTGGGTTGCAATTAATACATGTCAATATAAGAATCGAGTAGAGGCCAATATGAGCGGCATTGGGTTCATGACTCAATCCGTAACATCATCCCCAAATATCCTGTTATGGTTCAGGATCACTATGGAGTTAGTAATGTCATGGATTATGAATGGGGTGTAACCTTCATGGATCAAATCATTGTTGCCTTTCGGTTTGTCCCCTTTCGTAGTTGCCTTTAATGATCCATGAACGGTTCACAAGTTCCTTAAAAACTTGTTGGCGACTCTTTACTTTTTTGTCCCTATCGTTATATGTCAAGTCCAACTTCCTATGATTGCCAAGCATATTCACAACATAAGCTATCCAATTTTCTGCGCGATTTGCCTCTTAGTAGACGCGTTAGATACTCGAATAACGAAACTGAGGAAGGAGAGAACGAGTATCTTCAATAATATGCTCGATCTGCCAAGCAACTGCCTAAATGTCTTTTATTAAGTTGATGACTAATAGGTTATCACCTTCAATTTCTATGTTGGAATGCCACATTGAAGAGCTAGTTGGACTCCTTTATGAAGAGCAATATTTTCCGCTATAAAATACTTTGTCGTTGCCGAAGTTGAATGTAGATGCCATGATGAGTGCTCTGTTGCTATCTCTGATGATGATTCCTGCTGTTACTAATCGAGTTGTCACGAACCGAACCGTCGAAGTTGAGTTTGAAGAAATTGTTGGGAGGAATCTTCCATGATATAAGAATGGATGATGAGGATTGAGTATGAAAAGAATGAATATGGGATCTCAGAATGGGAGATCGTATGGAGGAAAAGGTATTAATGAGACTTCTTTGGTAAATCGCTCGGTGGTAAATTCTAAAGATGTCAAAGGTTTCATTAATGAAGATAACAACATTCCACTCTTTCCAAATACTCCAAATTAGGAAGATAATTTTCCTTAAAGTGTTTGGGTGTTTTCTTAAGTACATTAACGTTTCGGTTAATTTAAGAAACGAGGTTGAGCAATCTAACCACATTTTTTTATAAGGGGAGGTTCCAAACTTCTTTGGTTATAGTGCAGTTGAGAAAAAGATGATCAAATTTTTTATTCTCCCAATTGCATAAAGCTCAAATGTTGAATGGGATAATGTTTCTTTTGTGAAGAGTGTCTTTGGTAGGTAGGTGATGGTTAAGTCGTTGACTAACCGCCTACTATCAAACAAAATTTATAATTCTTAACTAACTACTAAGCAAGCATAGAGGCAAGTTCGGAGTCGAACCACAAAGACTAAGTGTATCAATTTGAGCAAATTAAACTGGTAGGAAAGATGTGAGGTAGAGAGAGAAACAACTAAAACACTACTTTAAACAATCAACAAGATACTAGGGAAAGTGGAATCCAATTACATTAATGAATTGAACATCAAATTGCAATGAGATGATCATGATCTCAATTAGGAACAATCAACACACTCAACTCACTCCCGCGTAATTAAGCATGCTAATTATCCTACTAAGCTAATTCACTCCCGTGCAACTAGCCTAGCATAGGTATGGAAGAATCTAGACTCTCAAACAACTCACTTCCGCACAATTAGAAACCTAGAATCAATTAGCTAAAAAAGACTCTAAGCAATGTAAACATCATCCACACACAATAATCAAGAATCAATTTCATACTAATCAAAATCAATCATTCAATTCAGCAACATAACATTCATCCATTTCCCTAGAACAAAATCTAAGCAATCATAATGAAGAAAAACATGGAAATCAAGGTAAAACAAGAATTAAAGAAAGAATCCAACAAGTAATCTAATTATCTACTCTAATCAACAAAGAATTAAGCAAAAACAAGAATTAAAGAAAGCAATAAAGGTGAGAGAAAGATAGAAATGCTCATTGAATAGTTGAGAAGAGAATCCACATAATTGCTTCTTCAAGCTCTTAATCCTTCATTGAAATCCCAAGCTTTCTCTCTCTAAAACTACTAAACTAGAGTGAGAAACTCCTAATCTAACCCTAATGCTAATTAGAGGAAAGAGAAAATGTAAAAATCTGCCTAAAATAAGTCCCTCCTTTTTTTGAAATAGGGCCGAACACTATTTATATTACAAGAAGAAAAAGGAGAAAAATCGAAGATTAAACGCGAATAAAAACTAGAACATCGCGCCCGCGGTGGCTGGGCCACGCCCGCAGTGGGGCATCTCCAGGAACGAAGTACCGCATCCGCGATGAACAAAGCCGCACCCGCGGTGGCTCAGGAGTGCAGCGCCACGGTGCACCTTGCCGCGCCACGGCAGGTCCGTCGCGTCATTGTAACACCCTAGAAATTTCTTTCCTTCAAAATACCAAATTTGCCCTTTTAAAATACGAAATAGGAAAATTTAAGACATTACCGCTACCGTGAAAACGACTAAGACAAATATCAAAGACACACACAGTGGAAGACTCTCTTTAAAACCATTTTAAAACAAGTTAACTTAAAAAGTCAAACCAAACAAAAGTAAAAGTCAAACTAAGTCAAACAAGTCAACCTACAACTTGGAACCATTGCAGGCCCTTAAAACCAAACAATACTGAAAACCTTTGTGTTAGTCTCATGAACATAATCAAACAAATAATATTCAAAGCAAATAAAACACATCATATTCCTTATGAGAACTAAGCATGATTCGCTCTTTACTCATGCCCTTCATGAAAAATGCTTCACCATCCTGAAAAGCTTCTCTTTACTTCCCCACTACTCGCCATTAGAAATGGGTCGTTGTAGGGCCAAGGTAAAGACAAGGCCAAACAAACATACAAACACACAATCAGCAATGCTAAGTACATAAGCGTAATAAAACACACTAACATGCTTTCATCCTATCATCACACAACTTACCGTGTTGCACCTGTTTACAAGGATACAAATATTCAACACCTAACTAGACCAATACCAATGTTCATTTAATTTTGATTACACATTGAACGGATTTCCAACCAAATCCTTGCCTTAAATAAATTGAGGTGAACTACACCGTGAGCTAACCGGGTAGGAAAATGTCACATGAAGTGACTGGACGTCCTGCGCATAAGATAAATAAAAAGGAAAATACAGCGTCCTGTACACCCAGTAGAAGTCATGGTTAAATATTAAACCCCATAACTCCCCCCATATGTTCATACTCAAGGTATATACGTTCCAAGAGTTTTGGTGTGTAATCTCTTTCACTTTACGTTGTTTACATATTATTATACTTGGTGACGACTCTCAAACCATAGCACAATCAAACATAATAAATCATTCAAGCAATCAAACATACCAATTTAATTCTTGAATAATTAATGACCACATAAATTTAATAGTTGAACCCTTTTTAATCTACCTCAGTGTCAAAGACACCTTAAACGCATAATGCGCCGTAAATCCTATCCTTCGGTATTAGAAACACCTTAAGTGCATATAAGCACCGCAATATAATTTATTCTTGTGTACTAAGACTCTTAAATAGCTCAATTTCCATGCTTAAAGAATCAATAAAAAAATTATATGAACCATAATAAAATTTCCTGTTCATATTCCAAACCAAATTAAACATTTAGTTTAATTAAACATGCTCTCTACCATGCCAATAATAAAGTGTTGTTCATAACCAATATGCCAACATAATTAATTCCAATCAACAATTCTCCATAAATAATTCATACATCACAAATCATTCACCAATCATCAATCCCATCAACAAATTTCAACTATCACCTATCATGATACTACTTGGAATTAATTAAGCAAAGCCTAGCATGCTTCTACATATTCAAATAATTACTAAATACGCGAACGTACCTTGAATACGATCTCAAAATCACCACGACTAAATAAAATCACTCACTTGAAAGTCTCCTACAAACCAAAATTACAAAGAAGTATTTATACCTCTTTCACATAAATTTCGAGCAATACATACACTCTTTAAATCACTCTTAAACCCTCTAAAACAAGCTAGAATTTAATGTAAAACCCTTACTTTTATTCCCAATTAATGGGTAATTAAAAATCCTTTCAAGAAACATAATTATAGCTTATATATAAAAATTCCAGCATTATTAAAACTTATAAAATTATTGTAATTTAGTTTAAAAACATTAATTTCAATAGTTTTAATCAACCACTATCAAATTCCATCAATAAAGACTAATTTAGAAACCTAGGGTTTTCAATTTGGGACTTTTTAAATTAAAACCAAACCTGAAAATTTATATACAAAATACTTATTATCAAACATCTTAAAACCATCCCAAAACCCAAAAATAATAATTAGATTAAGGCTAGATTAAATAAAAAATCAAAAAGAAAAATAATTTTTTTTAAAAGGGCGTACGAACCACCATGGCTGGCGGCTGTCGCGCGCCCGCTTGGTGGTCGCCGCTGCTGGTGTGCACCGATGGTGGTGGTCTCCAGCCGGTGGTGGCGTGTGATGGTGGCGCCGACCGTGTGTGGTGGTGTGTGAGTGGTGATTGAAAAAAAAATAAAAAAAAAATAAAGGGGAAGGGGAAAAATTAAGGAGAAAATAAAATAAGAGAGAAAGAGAGTTTACCTTTGGGTGCACTTCACCTTAGGTATATGATGGGTATTTATACCCCCTCTCAAAATCCCTCCTACTTAAAATTCCTTTACTACCCTTAATGATCCATTTTCTAGTCAAACTAGTATTTTGACTTTCTTTAAATACATTGACTTTAAAAATTATCTTTTATAAAATAATATGCCCCAATATTTCCAAATCATAAAATAAAATATTTTTCAAGATTATTAAATAATTAAAAATAAACTTTTAATTAAAATAATTCTTTTAAAATTAATAAAAACCATAAATAATTCATTTCGAATTATTTAAATACTTTAAGAAATACTTATTTAAATTAAATAACGTATAAAATACAGGGTATTACAACCACGACGGACATTGCCGCGCCACGATGGACCAGATCCTGCTTGGCTTCCTTGGTGCGAGGGCCTGTGCCATGCGGAGCTAAGGGTTGCTCGGGCACCGGTTCTAGCCTTAAGGGCTGCAAATGCTCTGCTTCTTAGCTTCATCTTGGTTTCAAGGGTTTTTCTAATGAGTTTTTCGGCCTTCTCTCGGGTCATCAATCATTAAGGAAAAGACCAAGTATCTAAACAAATAGACCAAGAGAGAAAAGAGTGAAAGATCACATAGAAAAGCACGCAAATCAAGCTAGAAAACGAGCAAAAAACGCATTATTCACAACTAAGGCCTAAAAACATATACTAAGACTCTATTAACTAAAACAAGACTAAAAGGACTAGAAATGACCAAGAAATACCAAAATAAACCTAAAACTAAGGGAGAAAAACACCCTAAAATGTGTCATAAATGACACTTATTAGTCTTGAACACCTAAACTATTATGAAATATTTGGCAAAGGAAAATTTGGAGTTTGGGAGGGATGTTTATTTTCCAAATCCATCTTTGGAGCCAATTGTTGTCTTCAGGATTGAGATTATGAGCGAGCCAATTAGCTGACTTAACTGAGAAGTTTCCATGCGTACGGACTCCCTAACGGAGGGTGTCCATCAAATCATTGAGAGGTAATGGAATGCCCATGATTTGGGTTGTGATGTTTTCAGGAAGAAAAGCCCTTAATTTTTCTCTATCCCATTGTTTATTAGGTAGAATAAAATTTAATACTACCTTCAATTAGGGGATTTAACCCCGCCACGTGGACTAATTGAACTCTGCCACGTGCATCCACGTGGACGAACCAGAGTCCGCCATGTGTCACCTCGTGAGAGGTCCAAAGTGGACCAATTAGGCCACGACACGTGGCAGACAAGTTGCTAACTTGGATAAGCAGCCTTTCAAGGCCCATACTCCAAGGACCCCAGTCAAACCTAGGTTTCCCGTAAACCTAAGACTAGCACACATTACGAGACCCTATAAAAGGGAGATGTTCCCCCTGAGTAACATCATTCAGAAATTATTAAACACACATGTACATTAATTGCTGAGCATTAACTCTAGCTTTAATTGCACTTCTTGAGAGCTAAGGCTCGGATTTCGAGGCTTTCTGAGATAGCCGGATGATCACTCCTCTGCTAAGAGGAGCCTGATCCCATCTACATTCCGAACTTTTTTACATCCGAACATGTTCTAACTTGATCGTCGGAGGCGGAACTCCCACCCCCCAAGAGTATCAGTTGTTTTGCAGGTACAGGCGCGTGGATCCAGTCTTGGTGTTGTAACTCTCCCGCAGAACACATAAAAAACCCCGAAACATTTGGCGCCGTCTATGGGGAAAGTACTACTAAGATGGCTTCACAAGAACCTGTACCGCCTCTTAATGAGAAACGACCTATGGCCGACGCACAGGTCTATACTGACCAAGATACAGATGACGACCTTGAGGTCGACAAATACATGGCCCCTGATGGGTCACTAAGAACTAGGCGCATCCGTCCTGCCGAAAGGAGGCAACGGGGTGACGAACAGGCAAGTCCTAGCAAACCAACCGGCTAGCCGATTGGTCAACACCAGGCGGCCGAAGGCTCCATCCCCATCACCAGAAACGAGCTCGTGACTCTCATGACAAGTTTCAAAGGGGAGATTAAGGACCTGATTGATAAACGGACGACTGTTTCCACCGAGGAACAGTCGGCAAAGAAGCCCTCCCATTCTAAGAGGAATACGCCGGTCAAAGACCGATAGGCCGCTCCTTACCCTAAACTTAGGGAAGAACAGAGGCCCCTGATGAATTTAGCCCAAATTCCGGTCCCTTGAGCCAGGAAAGAGGAAGGCCATCCGACATGTACTGCCGAATGGTTAAAAGAAAACTTATTCTGATGCTCGCATGTTAATCCAGCAAAAGAAGAACATGCAACTGTCAGAGTCAGCTTCAACGTCGAGCTTGCAAGACAGCTTTCAGAATACCTCAATAAGGTATTCACAATTAAACCGAGAGAACCAGACAAGCGGCATGTCCGCACACTCTAGTCCTTAGATGCTCCATGCGGCCCCGTATGCGCCTCAACAGCCATACATGCCGTATGGACAACCTTACATGCAGTCGAACCTCTTTGGGGGGTAGGCGGCACATAATGTCCACCCTTGGACTGGCAGCTCCGACTGCCAAGACTGGGGGAACAACCCTCTGCGTTCTCCAAGGAAATAACTGAGGTCGTACAGCCGGCAAAGGTGAAAAATGTATTGGTAGGTACTTATGATGGTACCACCAATCCAGAAGATCACCTTATGACATACACCAACCCCATTTATCTACAAAGGTTGGATGATGCTGCATGGTGTCGATGCTTTCCGGCTACATTGAAGGGCGTCGCCCAACAATGGTTCGGCAACCTACTAGCCGGATGCATCAAAAATTTCAAGACGCTTACATACTTGTTTGCGTCCAACTTCTTAATGAACATCCCTGCTAAGAAAACAAGTCTTGACTTGGGTGTAATTCAGCAGGGAGAGAAAGAAGGCCTTCGGTCATACATTAGGCGGTTTAATCTGATGAGAATTCAGATTTAAGGACTGTCTGATGAAGTGGCCTAAACAGAATTTTTCAAAGGTCTAAAGGACGGGTCGACCTTTAAGTTTGACCTTGTCAGAAAGAGGGTTACTACCCTCCAAGAAGCACTGATGGAGGCGGATGCCTAAACACAGGCGACCGAACTTTGCAACATCTGTAAACAGTCGGACTCCAAAAAGTCTAACAAAAGAGAGAGTCGGTCAGCACAGCCGGCTAAGAAGGAAAATAAGAAAAGAAAAGAAAATAAGTCTAGGTGGCTGATACCTCTGAACAACCATCCTAGAAGAAAAAGAAAGAAACTAAAACGTACTCCCCAAAGTATGAGTTCAATAAAGACTGTCACTCCATCCTCATGGAGATAAAGGACAGGATGACTACTGAAAAGCCGGCTGCTATGAAAGGTTTCGCCAAAAATCAGAACAAAAATAAGTACTATCATTTTCATGAGGACATTGGCCATGACACCAATGACTGCTATAGTCTTAGGCGGCTGTTGGACTGTTTGGCTGACAAAGGAGTACTCAAGTCCTACATTCTGAGGTCCAAGGTTACTCTGCAAACTAACCCTGGGCAGTCGTCCAAGAAAAAGTCTCAACCTGCTAATAGTTTTGCGAAGAACAGATCTATACAATAGCAGGCGGTTATGCTGGAGGCGGCCCAACCATTCGGGGAACCAAAGATTACATTAGGCGGCTAGACGTTAGCTCAGTTGATGAGGGGAAGAAGTCTAAGGACACTTTCCCTGAAGTTTTCATCTCTGAGGGAGATAGGGGTAATGTCAGGAGGCCGCATGATGACCCCATTGTCATCGAATGCAAAGTGGCCGACCAAAAGGTGGGCCGAATCCTCATAGACACCGGCAATTCCTCTGATCTCATCAGCCACAAGTGCTTGACCAAGCTCCAGCACAAGCCTGAGTGCACAAGGTGTCTCATCCCTTAGTGGGATTTGGGGGCGGAGTTGTGCATCCGGAAGATCGAATAGCCTTACCCATTCGAATGGGAGAAAAGGGAGAGGGACACCACTTGGTGGTCTAGTTCGTTGTTGAAGAGCTGACCGCCTATAACATGATTTTGGGTCATCCCACCCTAAATGAGTCCAAAGCTGTTATCATTCCTTCCCTTATGCTTCTCAAGTTTGAAAGGGATTACGGAACAGTCGGCTCCCTACGGGGGGGGGGGGACCAAAAGACGGCTAGGGAGTGCTATCTCTCTAACGTCAAACCCACTGTGGTCGCATCCAGCCCCAGTGGAGAAATTATAAACCTTGACAAAGTCAAGGAATCCGCGCCTGCTCCCATAGCAGGCGGCAAAAAGAGAAAGGCCGACCAGATGGTGGTTGTGAAAAAAGAAAAGCAATAGCAAACACTGACCGGAGAACGGCCGAATGAACTCCGTCCCCAGCCGGCTGCTGAGCACATTGATATTGTTCTGGATGACACTCATCTAGAACATACTGTTAAGGTGGGGATGGCTGCTTTTGCTAAATTGGGTGCAGACCTGCAAAGCCTATTGAAAGAGTTCAAAGACATCTTTTCCTTTGAAGTTGACGAGATGCCAAACATCAGCCCGGATCTAGCCGTTCACAAACTTGCTGTGGATCCATAAAAGAAGCCGGTTAGGCAAAAGAAGAGGAACCACGGTGAAGAAAGAAGCCAGGCGGCAGCCGCCGAGGTGAAAAAATTGTTGGATGCTGGGTTCATTCGGTAATGCTACTTCCCGGATTGGGTTGCCAATGTTGTGCTCGTGAAAAAGCCGAATGGTACCTGGCGCATGTATGTTGACTACACAGGCCTGAACAAGGCATGTCCGAAGGATAGTTATCCTCTTCCAAAGATCGACAGTCTAGTCGATTCTACAGCCGGCCATGCCTTGATGAGCTTTATGAACGCCTATTCAGGCTCTCACCAGATACCCTTGTGGAAAAAAGATCAAGAAGAGACGACATTCGTCAATAATCAGTGGTTATTCTGCTATATTGTGATGTTGTTTGGTTTGAAGAATGCGCCTGCTACCTTCCAGCGAATGATTAATACATTCTTCATTAATCAAATTGGAAGGAATGTGGAGGCGTACATTAATGACATGATAGTCAAATCCAAACTTCAGACGGATCATCTTACAGACCTCCGAGAAACTTTCGCCACACTCAGGCGGCACCAGGTCATGCTCAATCCCAAGAAGTATGTCTTTGGTGTTGAGTATGGGAAGTTTCTCGAATTTTTGATTGATCAAAGGGGGATAGAGGCCAACACAGAAAAAATGCAGTCGCCCCGTACTGTAAAAGAAGTTCAAAAGTCGACAGGTTGCCTGGCGTCATTGGGGAGATTCCTCAGTCGATCAGGCGACAAGTGCCTCTATATTTTTTCCAAGCTATTAAAATGAAGACAATGGAGGGCGGATGCAAAGGCGGCCTTTCAAAAGTTGAAACAACAATTGCACTCTTTGCCAAGGCTAGTTAGTCCTTTTCCAAAGGAAGTGTTGTACATGTACCTAGCCATCTCTGACCATGCGCTCAGTGCTGTTCTCCTTGCTGAAAGAGGCGGCACCCAGCTCCCGGTCTATTTCATCAGTCATGTTCTACGGAATGTAGAGTTGAGGTACCCCATGGTTGAAATTTTGGACTTGCCCTCTTTATGGCAGTTAAGAAGTTAAAACCTTACTTCCTAGCGCATCCGGTAGTGATTTACACAGACCAACCAATCAAGCGTCCAATGACAACCATGGAATCATCCAGCCGAATGATCAAATGGGCGATTGAAATTCAAAGTCTTGAAATTTCCTTTGAACCAAGAAAGGCAATGAAGGGACAGGCATTTGCCGACTTCATTGTCGAAATGACAAGGCCGGCTAATCATGAAAACCTTGAGCAGATTTGGAAGGTATATGTGGACGAGAGCTCCACCCTGAACGGTTGTGGTGCAGGCGTCATATGTCAATCTCCTGGAGGAGACAAGTATGAATATGCATTACAATTTAAGTTCCAAGCCTCAAATAATGAGGCAGAATATGAAGCCCTACTAGTAGGCATTCACATGTGTAAGGCGACTGGAGCAAGGAAAGTGGACATCTGCTCTGATTCGCAGTTGATTGTAAGCCAATACCATGGTGACTATGAGGCCAACTATCCAGCTATGATCAAATATATGCAGGTGGTCAAAGAATAGGCTGGGACACTTGACGAATTTCATCTAAGTTAGGTGCCCAGGTCCAAGAACAATCAGGCAGATGCTCTCTCAAAACTTGCATCATCCACCTCTTGTGACACACCTAGGTTAGTCTTCTAGGAAGTTATGGAAAAAAGAAGCATTGAAGAAGATCCCATTGGAGTACTAGACCGAAGCTTAACCTGGATGGATAACATTCGGGCTTACTTAATAGACGGCACCTTGTCGGATACTTACTCAAAGATGGTTGCAATGAAAAAACGTGCGACCAGTTTTGAGATTCATAATGGAGAACTCTTCAAATAGGGTTATCTCTAACCTTTACTAAAATGTGTCACCCCAGAGAGGGGACGAGAGGTTTTAGAAGACTTGCACTCAGGCTTCTGCGCCTCCCATATAGGCGGCAGGATCCTAGCAAAGAGAGCCAGGCGGCAGGGCTACTTTTGGCCCACTCTTGAAGCAGACACCATGGAAATGGTGAAAAAAGGTGACAAGTGTCAAAGGTTTGCCAAACTTATCCACCATTCGACCACTGATCTGATGGCCATCCATAGCCCAGTACCATTCGCTAATTGGGGCATGGACATCCTGGGACCATATACGCCTGTTACAGGCGGACGGAGGTATATCCTGGTTGCTGTCGACTACTTCACCAAATGGGTCGAAGGAGAGGCGGTCAAAGGCATTAGACCAAAGATGTTATCTCCTTCATCTGGAGAAATGTCATCACTCGGTATGGGGTACCCATGTCTATGGTCTTTGATAATGGTCCTCAATTTAAGACGCCTGCTCTCAACAACTGGTTGGGAGACCAAGGGATCTCTCACTGTTTTGCATCAGTCGGTCGTCCCTAAGCAAACGACCAGGTTGAAGCCTTCAACAAGTTAATCTCTGATGACATCAAAAAGAAAATTAAAAGAGCTGGCGACCTATGGGCTGACGAGCTACCGCATGTTCTGTGGGCCATCAGGACGACTGAAAAAGGGGCAACTGGTGAAACTCTATTTCTCATGGTTTATAGGGCGGAAGCTGTTTTGCCTATTGAGCACTATGAGTCGACTCTTCGAGTCATGTTATATGATGAGGAGGCTAACTAGGAGGCCATGCGGCTAGCACTAGACACCCTTCCAGAATGCAAGGGCAATTCTGCCTTGCGCCATGAGATCTAACATCTGAGAATAACGAGAGCCTACAATAAAAGAGTGTACAAGCAGCCCCTAAAAGTGGGGGACTTTGTGTTGCGAAAAATGGAGGCGACCGGTAGGGCCAATGAGCAGGGAAAGCTGACTCCCAATTGGGAAGGCCCCTATAGGATCTATGAAGAAGTAAGAGGTGACACCTACCGCCTGAAAACACCATACAGCAGGCAACTAGCCAGAACTTGGAATGCAAATAACTTGAAAAAGTACTACTTCTGAGAATTGTAATTTTATTTGGTACTTAAGTATCAATGAAAGTTAAATCTTTGGCTTCTTATGTACTCTCTATGAAATTACCATTTGTACAATGTACAGGCGGCCTTATTAATTATTTCGATTTTCTGCTCCAACATAAGCAAAGCAAAGCTAAGACTGAAAACTTAGCGGCTATGCGTTGTTCCTCTTAGAATGACCTTCTGAGGCCTATGGCCAGATGATCAATATGAGGCCTATGGCCGGATTGAATAAAATAAACTAATACGTCTGCCCTGCATGAACAGGCGGTCGGCGACATCCATCCGGGTGAATTCATCGCAAAGACCATCTCCCATTTGGGTGGCACATTGCTCTATAAACAAAAACAAACGGCCCTACCGGTTTTCCATAAAGACAAGCTCGTAGTCGTTTGCATTGATCAAATGAGACAAGGATAACAAAGACTACCGACTATTCTACAAAACAAGCGATAGTCTATAATATCTGAGTCAGATAACCATCTGCTGATTGCTCAGGGGCAACTCGGTCGGCTAACTTTGAGGATATAAGCTAAGTTCAACTCTTAGCAGCTAAATTGCAAAACAAGCTAAGTCCAACAATTAGCAGCCAAGCATGCGAAGCAATCAAGCGGACTTTTACCGTCTGCTTCCTTTATACATTTTAAATCCAAGTGACAAAGACTGATTTAATCCTAAGGGCTACCTCACAGTCGTTCAACCTGAAAAACCTAAAATGGAACCTAAAAGGCTCGAATAAAACCGCCTGTCGTATTGACAACAGTCGGTATTCGGCCACTATTCCTACTTAGGATGGTGACACTAAGATAGTTGAAGCTAACGCCGGCAACATAACAGGCAGCTGCTATCCTGGTTAGATATTTTGTTTGAAGCCTGATATTTTCCAAATATCATACAAACGGCATATTTGAAATTTAAAAATAAGCTAAGTATAAAACTTGGCAGCTATGCATAGTTCGTCTTATGAACTATAAATAAGGTCAAGAGTCGGATCATGCTTAGCGTATAACCGTCTGTCCAATGACCAATTATCCGCCTAGTTTGGGGCAATCACCATAGTGATTGATTGACTTAGAAATCATCCATACTCTTTAAAGTATCAAAAATTTCCAAGTCAATCCATCAGCCTTTAAAAACGAGGCGCACAGCCACCCAGGGGCAAAAACATTTGGTATACCAAAGCAATCGGCATATTGAAGAGTATTCAAAGCATCCATACAAAAAGGCAAGCTATACTTAGCAAAATTTATGAAATGCAAAAATTCAAAGCAAAGTGCAAATTAGAAAAACCGACAAAACTGCTGGATGATTCATATTAACAGTCGGCCAGAAGACCGACAAAAATGTTAAAATTGTCAATAAACCCCAACCCCTTGGTCGGGTAATGATACAAAGCAAGCGGCATGCAGGCCGAAGAAAGTTGATATAAAAATAGGGAAAGCTTAAGCAGTAGGAGGGGGTTGTTCAGCATCAGCAGCCGCATCCTTTTGGTCCCCACCCGGCTGCTGTTCTTTTTCATTATCCTCCCCTTCCTCCTGTTCCTCGTGGTCCAACCCCCCAGATGCAGAATCAGACGATTCACTCTCCTCCTCTTCTCCACCTTGGCCTTGGCCCATGATCTTGTCATTGTACTCTTGAGTAGAGGTGGCAAAATGATTCTTCCAGCCCTCATAGCTGGAGTTCGGGAAAAGAGCCACCTAGGTCATCTCCATGATGATGTTGCAGTCGTCCATCATGTCTTTGACCAAGGCCTGCATTTCCTCCTCGGCTCTAAAAGTGTATTTTTTGGTGAGCTGGACTTCCTGGTTAGCCAGCCGCTATTTCAGTTTGTCAAATCGAGTAGGAAGGCCGTCTGCTTCCCTCTTTGCCTCTTTGAGAGGCTCGAGCTTGGCCTTGAGGTCCTTAACCTGCTATTCCAGCTCAGAGACCCGCTTCTTCGCAGCGTCTAAGTCAACCTTGACCTGCAGGTTGGCGATCTCCTGTGAATATATTATGTCAGTCGTTAATATTTCATTTTGAGCAATCTAAAACATGGCCTTATCATGCAAAGAGGCGGAGCGAGCATTCGCAGCTTTTACCTCCTTGGTCTTCTCGTTGATGGGCCTGCGAGGATCGTGCACTCGCAGCATAGACTGCACTTAGCTAAAAACAGACGTCAGTTATAGGCGGCTCACAAGTTATATAAATAAGAAATAGAAATTTTTTACAAGTATACCTCAGCCAGAAGAGCGAGGATGGCGTCCAGGTTCAGGGTGCCGACTCCTCTAACCGCCTCCCTGTCCTTAAGGGAGAAGATTTTCAGCATGGACTTGGCCAGCTGTACAAGATCCAGCCTAGGGGCATCTGCACATTCAGCATTTTTTAAGTAGTTGTTGTAAATTTGGCCAATAGATCGACTGCTTTCAGAGGTACTAGACGACTGCTGATTGAATTTAACCCTCAAAAGGAAAAGAAAACAAGTCTTTGATACCTTCAGCAACCGCCTCCTTTTCCTTCTCCTTCTCCTTCTCCTTCTCTTTCTGAGGCCGACTGCCCTCAAGGATGGCTGGAGATTTTGGAGGTGGGTTCTTCCCTGGCCTTGAGGCCACATGCTTCCTAGATCTTCCAAGAGTGCTCATATCACCAGCCGTCTACTTCCGAACCTTTGGATCCGACTATGAAAGAGAGGGTTTGTTGGGGTCGCCCTGCTACAAAAACCACAGAGTGAGAAGCAGGCCACAAAAAATTAATTTTGACTTAGACAAATGGAAGAGAAGTTCACCTTGGGCACCTGTGAAGCAGGCGACTCTTCAATAGGCCGCTTGGCCATCGCTTGCCCAGGATGGCCAAGTGGTATAGGGCAACAACTTTCTTTGATGCTGAGAGCTTCTCCATAGCTTTATTTGCAAAAGATGAATCAAAGAGTTAGTTCGACACAAAATCAACCGAGTCTTACAAAACACTTGAACATGCGGTCAACTACCTCTCGGTATCTCTCCACTAAGGCCACAGGCAGCCAGATATGTCCCATCGTATAGCTAGTTATATTTTGCAGCCGGCAACATAGCCTAAGATGTTGAACCAAGAGTTTGGGGCCAGTTGCTAGACACCCAGTTGCTATCCGTCCAGGATTCGCTCCACAGCCAG
Organism: Chenopodium quinoa; assembly: GCF_001683475.1. Taxonomy (NCBI): domain Eukaryota; kingdom Viridiplantae; phylum Streptophyta; class Magnoliopsida; order Caryophyllales; family Amaranthaceae; genus Chenopodium; species Chenopodium quinoa. Next base: position 5,890,066 of record NW_018743252.1, on the reverse strand, counting down.
ATGTAGAGGAAATATTAGGCCAGCCTTAATAGTAACCTCATAGCAGCAAAACCATTCGTCCCCGTAGATGGACCCCTTTGGCCAGACTACAGTGTCCTCGGCATCCGGCGTGCATAAGATATAACCATGCCCCATGACATGGTTAGCTCTGAAGCTTCCTATTTTATCCGCCATTTTTTTTCGCCTGCCTACGGGAACATGATGATAGTAGGCGGCATATTGCTCTCGACGGGTAGCAGACGGCTCTGCCCAGTCTTCTCCCATTTCTACTGAAAGGGATTCTCTCGCTGTCTCTAGCCCAGAGTGCCTTTCTTCAAAGTCATCAAAGAATTTGCTTGAAGTACTTGGCTCAGAGTCACTGCCTAAGCTCTTGGACGCAGCGTCTGCCTGACGAGCTAGATCAACAAAGCCTGAAATGTCATTTTGAACCTCCTCCTCTGATTCTTCCAAAATGGAATCACTGGGAGTGCTTGGGCGCTAGGCGGCACGTCAGATATCTCATTGACAGGCGCATAGAAGGATGTGGCGTCTGAGTTGGTCACCCTTGCAGTTCTTTTAGTTCTGGCCATGGTGTCCTATACAGACACATAGACAGTCGGACTTAGGGCAGTTTGCAGAGGGTGCGTGGTCCAGCAAGGGGCAGTCGACACTCCTAGTTCTAGATTCAGCCGTCCCTGGTGATCGACTGATAACTAACCTAGGCCGTGCCGTGTGCTTTTGAGAAACCATTTTCAAAAAAGAAAACAAACAAAGAGAAAGTACAAGAGAATACAAGTGGTTACCTTTGATTTAAAAAGATTGAAGGTGCTTGAAAAAATCTAGCAGCTGTAAGAGCAGGCGGTCAGCTAGCAAGCGTCAGTCATTCTCTAAGAAGAAGTCAAAGGCTAAAGTCCAAAGTCTGAGAGTTTGAAAATTCTAGAATGTCCAAACAAATGATTTGGACATCCCTTATTTATAAGGGGGTGAATTTCAAGAGACGGTAAAAAAAAATAGTAAAAACTATTGGCCAATTAGAGTGTGACCTATCATAGGCGCCACGTGGCAAGCCACGTTACCCCTATGGGGGGAAAATGATTAGGGGATTTAACTCCGCCACGTGGACCAATTGAACCCTACCACGTGTCATCCACGTGGACCAACCAGAGTCCACCACGTGTCACCTCGTTAGAGGTCCAAGGTGATTTAAAGCCGCCACATGGACCAATTGCATTTCTTGAGAGCTAAGGCTCGGATTTCGAGGCTGTCTGAGATAGCCGGATGATCATTCCTCTCCTAAGAGGAGCCTGATCCCATCTATATTCCGCACTTTCTTACATCCGAACACATTCTAACTTGATCGTCGGAGGCGGAACTCCCAACCCCGGGAGTATTCGTTATTTTGCAGGTACAGGCGCGGGGATCCAGTCTCGGTGTTGTAACTCTCCCGCAGGACACATAAAAAACCCCGAAACAACCTTCGTTTCTTATTTTATGCAACCAAATCCATTGCACGAGACAAAACTTTTAAGGAGTTTTAATTAAAATAAGAGCAGTTAATTAATCACCACCATCCCACCAAATACAATATCAGCAACCACCCTATCATTACTAAGTACCAACACCAACAACAACCACCCATCCTAACCACCATAACCCCACCCTATAGCCACCATAAATCGCCGCAACGAAACCCACCCTTAGTCACACCACAACCACCACACCACCACATCAACCCTCTCGACGCCCACACATGGCCACCCACAACTATTGCACACAAGTAGCAACCACCACACATCCACGCCTATGGGTGCTCATAATTGGGTACCCGGGTTTTCGGGTAGTGAATTTACCGGCCCATGTCCCGACCCGATAAAACCGGGTACCCGGTTGTCGAGTACCTGATTTTACCGGGTCAGGTCACGGGTACCCTTTAAAAAAATTATCTTTTTACTTAATAAATTAAAATTTAATGCTAGCCTGCTTTTTTCATATCAAGCCTGCTTAAAGAACCAAAACTCATCATAATCGTGGTCATAATAGCTCTAAAAGTACTCTAATTATATTAATCAATCAAACACAGATTAACTTTAATTACGATTTTTTATTAAAAAATATAATAAAAAATTAACTACTACTTGCAAAGTCATAATTCATAGCATACCCAACAAACAACAAGATTCCAAAAAAAATCAATCAAATTTAAACTAAGAAGCAGCAACAATCCAACAACGACAGCCGACAGGAATCACCGAAACATACGTACACAGAAGCAGCAGCACCAGCACCGCACCTAGATTGTTTGTAAGCGGTAAGCCGTCAGGAACTCACGACTCCTCATGAAATGGATAGGTCATCCATAATCCATATAATACGCAAAATAAAGGGAGGAAGATGAAGAAAGCTAGAAATCTAGGAGTAATTGTAAAGTGTAATTAAGGAGTGAATTGAAGAGCAAAGGAGTGAGCATGAAGGGGGGGATGATGGCTGTAGAAGTAGAGGAGAGAGAATGGAAGTGAAGATAACCCTAAGTCCCCAACACTTTAAAAGAACATATTATAAAAATATAAAAAAAAAACTCACGGTTAGCGGGTACCCGACACCCCCACAACTCGCCCATAACCTGACCCGAATACCCGCTTGATTTCCTAGGTAGGGTACCCGCCCCGTTAATTTTAGAAAAATTAAAAAAATACCCGGTTAAATTAAGTCGGGTCAGCGGGTCATTGGGTCGGGTCAGTCGAGTCGGGTATTTTTGAACACCCCTACCACGCCACCCTAACCACCGAAAGGCCAAAACCACCGTACTAACCCACCTCGTAACCACCCTAGCCACCACAAACCCACTTTTATAACAACCTCTCACCACAAACACCTCTAAAACAACCCCTTGCCATAAACCCACCTTTAAAACAACCCCTCACAACAAACCCACAAATCAACTCTTGGGTTTCGATTACAATTTAAAGGAGGAGGGGCGGTGTCGCCTTCGATCTCGACAGGTATGAGGGGCATTGACTACGATCTTGATGAGGTGGAAGGGCAATGGCGAATATTAAGGGGGAGGAGGAAGTGGCGATGACTTTGATGAGAGGAGGAGGAGCGGTGACGAGGAGGATGGACGATAACTTGGTGGGGGGTGGTTATTAGGGAAGGGAGAGAAGATAAGGTGGTGGGGTGGTTGTGAGAGAAGAGAAAGAAAAAGGGGTTAGGTGGCTGAGAGGGAGGAGAGAAAATGTAGTGCTGAGGGTGCTAGATGTGGTGGTGAGGGAGGAGAGAGAAAGTGGGTTAGGGTTTTATTGAAGGATGATTAAGTAAGGTTAATAAGTTAACAACAGTTGTTTGATGTCTTAATTGAGTTAAATAAGGGTTTGATGGTAATTTTATTCAAAAAGAAATTTACTACAAACGGGAAAAAATAATTTGTTGCACATAACTTGAAACATTCGTTTTTGGCAAAAGTTGCACAAAATAAGAAATAGAGGTTGTACTTTAGAGTTAAGATTGACCTGATTGACATCTATTTGGATGAGCTCTAAAAGGCTTTGGTTAGCCGCCCAATTATCCATAAAAAAATCTCTTTGCCATCACCTATTATTCAACAGATACCTTTTTCTCAAAAGTTTATGTTGAGCAAGAATTTTTCTCCATATATGTGAATCTTTCACATTGTGTTTGCACTCAAAAGAGGATGAATTGTGAAGATATTTATCTTTAATGACTTTCACCCAAGTATTCTTTGGGTTTGATATTTTACTAGTACATTGACATATGTTTAATACTTCCTCCGTTTTTTACTTGCTTCGCTTTGACTTTTACACTACTTTTTACCACCCCTCATTTGACCGTCTTTTGTGACTTATATATAAGGAAAAACATATCCATGTGAAATTTTGTTAGGATCGTCTTAATAAGTACGTACTATCATAATATATAACTTTTATTATCCTTACTTATGGAGAATTAAATTTATTGATGGTTAAAGTTCTACATTGACAAACGTGATAAATGAAACATGCAAGTAAAAAAAGATGGAGGAAGTATATACCAAAAAAAGTTTGACAATGTCAATTATTCGGGGGCAAAGCCACTAGTTATTTTTGGGTTGGATAGAGGAGCAACATCAAGTTAATTAGGCTAATGACATGACAAAGTTACTCCATTTATCTGAGCAAGGGTTTTGGACTTTTGGGTGATAAATTATACTGTCTCACCTTTTATTTTATTTTTAAGTACCATCCTAAATTAAAAAAAAATCCTCTTTTTTTTAGTAAAAAATACTATTATACAAATACTTCATCAACCTCTTTTTTTTTTTTTTTTTTTTTTTTTTTTTTAATTAGTCGACTAAAAAAATAACTCTATGACATCATTAATTGTTTTATTATAAAAATTCTTTTTATTTTTATAATATTTTTTACTAATTTTTTTTATTAACCGTTTTAAATTTACACCTATTAATACTAATAGAGTCGTTTCTTATATTGCACATACACGCATTGCGTGCGTTTCTTAGCTTGCACTCATATTAGTTAAAATGACAAGAGTTTATTCCTCATTTATTAGTCAAAATGACCGTAATACCCCTTAATTTTTTAATGATCGTTTCTTAGCTTGTACTCATAATAGCTTGTACTTACTCCTTGTTAACTTGAAATTTCTCTTTTTTTTTTTGTTTTTTGTTTTTTTGAAGATAATGTTAGGCAGGAATATAATAAATCAAAACAAACGTCCAAGACTCTGCTGGAACGGACCCATACAAACAAATTCCGAACAACCACGAGTATCTGCAGGAATATTTTTATCTAACAATAAGTCTTGTGTAAGGCGAGTGTACGTTTGTAAGACATTCAGTTTGAGGGCAGCTTTAGCTATTTTTATGGTAACTTTAAACCCTTAAAGGGTAACTTTTAATTTGTCATTGGTTTGAGTTTTATTTTAATGTGTAATTTCTTATATATTCATGATTATATACTATATAGGCTAATATGATTAATCTAATACATTACAAGTTTTTTTGTAAATTAAAATCTATTTTTAGAAAAATAATAACTTTAACCTGTCTTATAATAAATTAACGTACACTCACTTTTCGAAGAATTTGTGTTTTCTCTGGATAAATTGGTTAAACTATTGCATCAACTTAAAAAAAAAAAAATTAAAAAAAAATATAAAATATTGGAGTACAAAATTTAGTGCGATAATAATATGCCAATTGGGACAAAAGAGTATAAATGCTGAGAAAACTCGAAGACTCCCATGTCGATTGTCGCAGACATCCATGTAAATTAGCAGCCTCAACAATGGCGGTGCTTAAAATACTGACTTTGCTTGCGTTAATTTCTCTGTTATTTTCAACAATCCACGCCAAATCCAACAACACTGCTAATTTCCAATGGCAGATTCTCTCTTCCAAGAATTTTTCTTCTCAGATTCGTCTTCATCCTCATATTCTCCTCTTTATCACCGTCCCTTGTATGTTATCTTTCTATCTCTTTAATCTCTCGAATTTGTCAATTGTTCGATTAATTGTAGCTATTTTTGAATTTAATTTATGTTGCGATTTGAATTCAATGAATTGGGCGAAATTTAAATGTTAAATGGTTGTTTTTATTGGTTTATGGTGTGAGTTGACAGTTAGGAATTATTTTAGGTCAAAATAGAAGGACAAATGTAGTTTTATGTTGTGAATTTTGAAACTAATTCGGAGTAATATTTTAGGAAGATTTTTTTTTTTTTTTTTTTGAATAGTTTAGGAAGATTTATTTAATGCTTATAGTTAGCTCGTATTGCCGTGTACATCGAATCCGATTATAATGATGAAAGCAATTGTCCAAGTGAAAGAGAATGTGCAATTTGATAAGCTGGTAGAGTTTAATTTTCCTAAATTAAGAGTTGGAATAAGTAGTAAAGCAGTTAACAGTAGTTTAGGACTTTAGGTGTCCAACAAGCAGTTCTTATTTATGAAATCATAAGAAGACATGTATGAAACCTTGCACATTTATGTTCATATTTTTACAGAAGATTATATTGACATTTGATGTACCCTAGCATTTTGCATTATGCCTTTTTATTACTACAATCTGGTATATTTGAACTGATTACCTAAATTCAAATCTAGTTGATCAAACCCATTGTTTCTACTTAATATTCTTAGATCTTTACCGCCTCGTGTTAAGCTGTTGAGTGAAGTTTAAAACCCGTGTTTATATATGTGTCAGTTTCCTTTCTCTTCTGAGAATTATGGCACATCGCTCAGATAGTGGCACAACATGCCAACATTGGAAAAAACATTACCTTAATAATATGTTTTTTTGTGGGAGCTTTAAAGTATATATATCCTTTTTTAGTGATATGAAGTAAGATGTAAAGGCCAAACTAGAAACAAATTGTTAAATTCTCTATTTTCGGACAATGCTTCTAACAATCAAAGCATCGCTTGATTCTTTGTTTAGCCCTATCGTTTTGTATTCCTTAATTTCATCTTTCCTTTTAGGATCCCATAGATTGTTTCTAAGAAGTCAGAGAGGCTTTTAAAATCCTTTTTTCAGTTAAGATTGTGGGAAAGTGAAGAGGGACCATCTAGTGGTTTGAATTCTAGTTTGTCGACTAGTAGTCCAAAATACGAACGAGAGTAGCTACTTGCCGACCTCTTTGGATTAAGATGTCTCGAAAAACCCCTTGGTGGTAAAGTGGTGGTGTCATGAGAATTTCTCCTCAAATCTGAATCCTTATTTTGTGTGGACTCTTACTATTCCACCATGGTAATTAAGTTATTATTCCCTCATCTTTACCACTTTTAAACATCAACTGATGCAAAAACTATAGGATTTCTAGTTAGAAATTAATGCTCTCATGTATCCTCTTTCGAAGAAGTCAAGGCTCATGAGTAGGAAATAGGTGACTAGGTGGGGATAAACAATACTTCCTCCGTTCTTTTTTACTTGACCTGTTTCATTTATCATGCTTGCCAATGAAGAACTTTCACCTTTAGTTCTCCTTAGGTAAAATTATTAAAGTTATATATTATAATAGCACTTATTGAGACGAATCTAACAAGATCCCACATGAATATGTTTTTCCTTACATATTGTGCCTTTGTTTTGCTGCCAGCAAAATTAAAAATTAAAAATGGAAATCATACATGTAGGTACTTTTGTATTAAAAAGGAGAGAGATCGAGAGTAAGAGATTTATTAAATATTAGTGGGCTCCACAAAGTGGGGTTGTGGATGATAAAAAGCGAATAAAAAATTGTCATAAAAGGAATAAAGTAAAAGTGAGTAGAACTTAGAAAAGCGGATGAAAACGGAAAGTGAGTAAGTCTTAGGAAAATGGAGGTAGTAATTCACAAAAGATGGTCAAAGGACTCAAAGGAAGGGTGATGAATAGTGTAAAAGTTAAAGCAGATTATGTAAAAATGAACGTAGGATTTTAAACATTTTGGAATGGTACAAATTATAACTTAGAATCAATGCAAATAATACCATGGTGATTTTAAGTAAAAGTTATTAGGAAAATAGAATATTTGCATTGATTTGGAAAGGTGAAACTCTATAGGTTGTTCTCTTATCGCTTTTGCTTCTTTCAACTTTTCAAGCGAACCTTCCCATTATGCATCATTGAAGGTAAGGTACTTTGAGGCCCAAGAGGCCTTAACGGTGAACCTCAATTTTGACTAAACTTTCACAACTCATTCATGGCAAAGTTAAAACTTGCGATTAGATCGTGGCGAAGCTTGGTGTGTAAGCAATCTAGCATTCTATCTTTGTGGGCATTGGTGTAAACTTTTTCCATTTTTATTTACCACTTCTGTCCCTAAATAAAAGTCCCATTTCAACCAAAAATCTAGTCCCTAAATAAAAGATCAATATCATCTAAATCTATTTACTCATTCACTTTTCATCAGCCAAACCCTTTATCTTCCTTTTTTTATTCATTTTTTAACAACCAAACTCCACAATTTTGTTTTTGTATATTCACCTTTGATCAACCAAATATATGTCTTGTTATTATTCACCTTCCTAAAAACTTATGCAATGGGCAAGTGGAAGCTTTATTTTGGGGTGGAGGGAGTAAAAGAAAAGAAAGGTTTTAGAAAAAATAGAGCAAAAAATTATCAGCTGTGCTTATAAAAGATTCTAGCAAGATATGAAATCGATGTGTTATGAATAATTGTCCATTTTTATTTTTGTGGAGAAAACAAGCCCATTTTTCACTCTAGGGCTTGATGCTAGGCTGTTAGCTGTAAAAGAATATAGATTATCTAGTCAATGCATCATCATTCTTTATGTCTGATAGTCACCCTTCTGATGTTTGTGTAAATACTGTGTGCATTTGGTTCTGTGTTGTTTTTGCATTTCTGTTAATTTTTTTTTGGGCTTGGAGATTATTTATTCTTTTACTTTCTGAAAGCTTATGTAATTGAATAGATTTCTGTATACACTGTCAAATTATTTGTTTTTTTCACATAGGGTGTGGAGAGTCTCGTTCTTTGATGAATGAGGTATCTCAGAAATTGTCTAAAGAACAAGAGACGTATTGCTCCTTGAAGCTGATGCTCATATACCGCAATCTTGAAAAGACACTGGCTGATTCTCTTGGTGCTGCAGAGGGAATTACAGTTCTCTGTTATCATCATGGCATGTCTTTTAAGTATCAGGGAATCAACAGAGAACGAGATATATTATCCTCTGTCTTTTATATAATGTCACTTGCCACTGAAGACCTTCCTCTTAAGAGAATTGGCAATTCCAAGGACATGGAAATGTTTCTTGCATCAACCGATAAGGCTATAATCCTCTTAGAATCTTGCGGATGGACCTCAAAGTTGCTTGTGGATCAGACTGGCAATGGAACTGTGCAAGGTATGTCAAACAATCATGATTTTTTGCTCCTTTTCTGTTTCTGCGCTTCTGTACTCCTGTAGCATATCATTTTCAAACTAAACACAGTTGTGATGGCTCCACCATATATGGTAGGCTAGTTGGTGGATTTTCCAAATAAAAGAGAGGCTGCGAGAATTTGTGTGAGCTTGATGCAATTGTTTTATCCTATTCTTTCCTGTTATATTTTCTTGCTTTTGTGTTTTTATTTGCATTTATCTATGTCTTAAGTTGTGAAGCTTTGAGATCAAGCAATTCTAGTTGCCTCATACTATATATGATTCTATATTCGTTATATTGTTGTAAGTTTAAAGTTTTTTTTTTGGTAAAATCAATCAATTCGAATAGGTTCTTGATAAAAATAAGACTTTGAAGGAGTATTACCTAATTTAGTTGGTGTTATTTCCTGACTTCATAATTTATTAATCCTTTGTTGATGAAATCTAATTCTGGTACTGATAAATTACATTGTTCCTAGTTTTTAATTTGGCCATTGTAACTAGATTTTTAATTTAATACCTCCGTTTCATATTATGTGCAGCAAAGGCATTGACACGGACTCCTAAACAAAATTTGTTTGTGAGTGTTAAATGGAGAGAGAAAGATAGAGACACATGTGATGAGGAGAGAGATACATAGAAATGATAACTTAAAAAGGAAATAGAACATTTGTTGCACATAATGTGTAGTATCCATTTATAATAAATGTTGCACATAATATGAAACAGAGGTAGTATTTATTTAGTTACTCCTTCTATCCCAAATTAAATTTTACACCTTCCTTTCTCAATTGTCCCAAATTATTGTTACACTTCTAACTTTTGAAAGACACCACTATGGCACTATTATTTAAATACATCTCATCTCCACTATCAAAAGTTACGGTCCCATACTATCTCACATTCAATTAAATAAAATACTATTTCATATAATTTTTACCTTTTCAAAGATATAGTACCCCACTATTGCCTTTCAAATCTACATTTTAAATAACAAAACGATTGATAACCAAACAACTTATCACTTAGAATACGTGCCATAATAATTGTCAAAACTAATGTGGGCCGGAGGGAGTACTTAATACAATAAACTGATTTAATACTTAATCTTAGCTATTATAGCATGTTTGAGTTAAAAAACTCAGAAAGTGTAACTGAGAAAAGTCAAATTGTAAGAAATTGATCTCTCCAACAATGGAGAGATTTGGAAAGAAAACTCATCATTCTTCCCTCCCCTTCCTCTCCCTCCCCTCCCCTTCTTTTCATTATTCTTTCTTTATCCAAACGCACTATTAAGCTGCTAAGTACTAAGGTGAACTCGTTATTGAACCTGGAATGACCTTTTGTGTTGAGATGTTTACTGTAGGTCTGGAGTTATTCCCCCTCCTCTTAGGGGTTGGGAGGAGGATTGTGGTGATGTGATGTAGGGTTAATTGGGATCAATGTATAAGAAACTGCAAGGCGCACTAAGGCAATAGGGGTCTTGATGCGCAAGGTGCACCTCAACGAAGTGAGGCACACTCAATGAAATACTGAGTAAAAATTGAAGTTGTGTCTCTTTAAATGTGTTTCCTAGCTCAAAAAATCGTTGAAAACCCCATGCGTAGCGCCTAGGAGTGTATAAAAAAGTGTGTCTAGGTGTTGAGGCACTAGGAGAATGGGGCAGAGCACTTTTATTGCTCAAGGAGAGGTGCATTCAAAGAGGCACACTTGAGGCGCATGATGCATAAGATTTGCACAAGGCACACATGAGGCATATCTGAACTGTGCTTCAAGGAGGCGCACCTAGGTATAGTGCTTTGAGATTTTTAATACATTGGCACTAAGGTAAACCTTAGGCACGCTATTTATACTTTGATTGGGATGGTGGGTGGTTTTTAGCTGAAGGGTCTATTTTTGGGCTGAATCTTTACCCAGCAAGTAATTAAATCTTGCCCACTTCCTCACATTGCTACCGCATTGTAAAAATGTTTGAGCTTAATGTGACAGTGTTATTAGGTTGCAATACCAAAAACCATCCACATTGCCCACAAAAGTGGTTCCATGACTGTTATTGTGATAGGCTGAAAGGTTTCGATCATGAAATTATGGCTAAAATCTTACTTTAATAGGTTGCTATTTGCTTTTGTTTTTTTCCCTTCAGAATTGGCGAGGTTGAAACCATTGTTTCTTTTCATTTTTCGTTAGCAGGCAACTTGTCTAGCTGTGTTTATTTTGTGACAAGTGAGTTGGTGTGTGAGAGACAGAGAAATCATAATTGTTATGGTATGCTATGGCAATTACATCAGTACAATATCCTTATGTTTTTGTGTGAGCATCGGTAGTGATTGAGGATTATAAACTTGTTTAGTCGGTTTCATATTACATAGTTTAGTAAGGAACATCCAGCATTATTCTATAGGTTTGATAGATGCTTTGAATGTGGGAGAGCATGCATAATTTTGCAAGGTTAAGGCATTGTTTTTTTGGGTACAAACATATTTTATAGATGATCATCCTTCTCTGGCTGAGATTAACTGTAGACATTGTAGAATCAATTCTTATTTGCATGTGTATATATGCACGGGAGATAAACATGTTATATTGCTTTAGGTCGGCCAAATTGATTAGTGGCATTTGATCTTATGAATAAGGCTTCCTGGTATACCGATCATACCTATCGTACAGGGTGGAGCACATTCACAGATGTGTACATACTACAGAGAATACTGGTTTATGTTCTGCAGTTGTTAGTGTGATTACACTACAGAGTTGTGGTTCTTAAATTTCGCTCTAGTCTCAGGAGTCATGCAAAGGGAAGCACAATTGATGGTGGCTAGGAAAATAGTTAATGTTGCGGAAGGAGATGATGAATTCTTCATGGATGAAAATCTGGTGGGTAGGTTTATAAATAATGAGATCCTTATGTGTAAAGTGTAATGTACTAAACTGGTTCAGATCTTAAAAACATATTAATATGCAGAAGATGGGAAACAAGATTAATTTTAGGCTATGAAAGGGAGGAAATTATTGAAGATGGAGAGAGATTTTTATTTGTATTAAAGTTAACCCTAGAAGAATAACAACTTCTCTGCTTTTGAGTGGCCGGGTCACTCCCAAGACAATGAACTGTCACAAAAAATTTATCATATCTGTTATTTATATCCTAGCTTACTTTCTCTCTCATGTAACCAACACTTCACTCGTTATTTGGTTCTTCTAACAATTTCAAGTGCCAAGGTAGTTTATCCATAGTATCCTTCCACAATGACACATGTACACTTGCTTAATTGGGTGTCTGGGTGGGTTTTTACAGATAAGTTTAGATGTTAATCATCTATATTTGACTGTATTGTTTTAAAATTGAATCGGCCATAGATTGTTATGATGTGATTGAATCGGCCATAGATTGTTATGATGTGATTCTAGATCATTTGGCCTCCTAAAGTTGGAGGATGGCAATTAAATAAATTGTTGAAGCTTCATTTTGTGGCTAAAGGATCAAGGTTTAATATACCTTTTTTTTTCTGCTTTCTGATATGTTTTCTTACATAAAAAGTAAGTCGTGAACATGAGGTTATGTTGATGTCACCAAAAGACGCATGATAACTAAATTAAAAGGAAAGCATGGACATTTTTATAAACCTCTTCTTCCTTGTATAGGAAAAAAATGTGTTCTCTTATTATCTTTGTATGTGTATATCTGAAGAAAGGCTTTATGAGTTCATCTTAGAAAGCCCATCCTTACACAACACCATCTATATAGAGTATAGGAGTATTTTATGGTATTGATATGTGATGTGGAATATAATATATGATTGCTCAGTGACACCTTAGAAAACCTATTTTTGCAGGTAGTCACTTTCCAGGGGATTTAAATAGAGAAACTGATCAAACCCTGGTATCTGGAAGTCAGAAAAACCTTAAGGTGACTTGTGGTTTTGTGATGACTTGTTATAATGACATTTACGTGAAACTTAATGTTTATCATAGCAATTAACCATTAGGTTTTTTAACTCCCTCTCTTAACAGGATGGAGAAAATGATACGAACTGTGATGTTCAACATGTTTGTGGTGAAAGTCCCTGGGTTGGAGAATACAGTGCTGAAAATAGGACAGCTTCTACTGACGAGGATATGCAGCCTACGTCTGGAACATCCTGCAGTTTCAAAGAATTCAGTAAATTTAAGTCGTTCTTCTCAAAGTTCATGATATTGGCAAGAGATATGTATCTTCCTCCTCAAAGACAAAGATATGGCTTTGTATCAGATAGGTCATTGCTTTCGACTCTTGGTGCTGAAGATTTTGATCAATGGTCGGTGATCATATCCTATGCTGGATGTCTTAGTTGCTTAAGGAAATTTAAAGATGAAATACATCTTCAAAAGGCTCTTGAGATGCATGATCTGCCAGTACTGGAGGTAAGTCCATACATTGGATCATCAACTTATTGGAATGTTCATGCTGTACCTCTTCTCTCTATGCATTTGAACAGTTGATTTGCTGCTTGGACGTTTTTCACAATTTTGAATCCTTATTATACATATACAATTATAAAAGAAGTATTGTTGATTTGTTATTTGCTATTCTTTGAACTATATTTGATTAATCTAGCAGAGCTTTAAGTGCAGTAGGGCTCCCTCTGTCCTCCGTCAAACATCCCGTTTCTCATAAAGTGCATGTCTGTCAATAAACTTCCTATATCCCCAGTATACCTTCCCGCTTTTTCCAACCAGCTCTCCTTTAAAACATGAAAATATACTCATTATCTTATTTCAATTTCACCTTAAATAAAAAAAAAAACAAAAGAAAAGAATAAACTCTAATTTGTTTCACCTTTTTTCAACAAAATCCTCCCCTATCAACTTGGTGCCCCCTTGATGCTTTTTATATATTGATTTAACAATAATCTGGTTATAAACAAAGAAATACTGAAGAAGCAAAGATTTGGATCTAGTTCATACTTTATACGCTTTGGTAGTTATGATGGATGTTGCACTCTCTAATAATCGATTAGGTTTGGAATATATGAGTAATTATTTTGGATCAAAGCTTTCACTAAATTGAAAGCTTTATTTATCTTTGTAGGGAGCTTTTCCACTTACCATATTGATGTGCATATTAACCTTCTAGGTGCAATTTTAGGGAAATTTTTAGCAGTTTTTGGACCTGGATATGGGTAACATACTCTGGTATGGATCTGACCAGGAATTAAGTTTTTTTAATATGAAAATGCTTGGACATAGTTAATAACCATCTAATTTATGATTAGGATATTGGGGTACTATCAATGCATATGTTTTCCATCATTAATTTTGAGTTAAAAAGAAGTCTACTATATCGTTCATCTATTTATTACTCAGACTCTTCATTTCACCTCAAAGTACCCGTGTCGGACCATTGACATTTGGACATGGGAAGCACACTTAGACACTTCATTTTAGTTTTAAATCATGCTAAATGTTTCGCAAAAAGACACTCGGACACATACCAGTGTCAAGTCCATGTAACATAAACATTTATTTAAAAAAAAGGAAGTTAAGGTATGAAGGAACGGAAGGATCAAGGGGCATTTGGTCGGGCAGTTGGGGATGTCAATTATAGAAAAAGATATATATGTATGCAAAGCATAGGATTGGTGTGCAATTTTTTAATTGAATATGCATATTTTTCTTAGTAAATGTGCATATTTTGATTTTTTAAGCTGATTTTATATTACAAATTTCTGGAAATGGGAAAAAAATCCACATTGTGTATAAAACAACAACAACAACAACAAAGCCTTAGTCCCAAAATGAAATATTGGGGTCGGCTAACATGAATCGTCATAAGGAATTGCACAATATAGAAAAACGGACATAACAAAACCATCATTTAAAAGAGTTTGAAAAAAGGTTAGTAAAAAAAGTGAGTAAACGAAATAGCATTACGAAAAATTAAAAGAGTTTTCAAAGAAAATCAAGAATAAAATTCAAGATAGTTTTATAATAGTGGTTAAAACGTTCATGTTGAAAACAAAAAAAAAATTTAAACATTAGTGTGCCAAAAAAAAATTAGTGTGCCAAAAAAAAAAATTAAAACGAAAATAAGATTAAAAAGTATATATAATCAATTCACGTCGTTGACGTAAGTTTTCTCCCTCCACACTGCCCTATCAAACATCATATTCTCCTCAATTCCCAAAGCACTCATGTCACTCTTAATCACCCTCTTCCGAATTTTCTTAGGTCTTCCCCTACCTCTCGCGATCCCAACACTTTGCAATTCTTCAAGCCTCCTTACCGGAGCGTCACTTGGCCTCCTTTTTACATGGCCAAACCATCTTAAGCGATTCTCCCTCATCTTGTACTCAATCGATACAATCCCTACTTTCTTCCTTATTATCTCATTCCTTAACCAATCCTATAATTGTGTATGAGTAAAAAAAATAAAAAAATTGCACATATGCTTTAAAAAAAATAGTGCACCACCCTATAAGACCACTATTAATGCCACCAATACCATTGTTTCACTCACCAACCCGTACTACTTAACTCTACACTCAGTTATCTCCATCATAGGCATGGCAACCCACCAAGTTCTGTCCACTGGTAATGGTTGAAGTAGATTTCCCAATTGGAAATTTAAAGGCCGAATTGAACCATATACTAGTGAATTGAATTGTGATGATAAAGAAATTGTGAAGAGAAAATGATTAACAGCATCAAAGATGGTGATGGTTGTTGCCTTGAATGGGGGAAGCTATGTCTATAGAGTATACGAGATAAACAAATCGTTAGGGTAGTGACTAATGATCTTGGAGGTGACTTGGGAAATGATTGATATCATAGCTAAGGAGGTTTTTATGGGTTTTAATTTCTAGTGAACAAATACCATATAGGAACATCAAAATCCTATCCCATCACAACCAAAAAAAACGATGACCAAAGGGTTTTGATTTTTTTCATTCAGTTTTATCTTTCCCAATTCTATACTTTTCCCTTACTTGAACCTTTCCTTATAATTGATGTTAGATACTACAGGCCACCTCTGTTCCTCTGATTGTCGAACATTAGTTGTCCTATGATAACAAGTAGAGGTTACAATCGATTGTTTAGCTTAGGTTCTGATCGAGTTCATTCAGGTTGGTAATGAGTATATTGAGTTGGGTACGGATTGAATTGATTTTATGTCTGTTTCCAATTTGAGCCTCATATTATTTCGGGTCTATCTGAGTCGGATCAAACTTAATATTAAATCAGTTTCCATGTTTTTCTTCTATTGTCAAATTCTCTTCATATGCATGTCAAATTGGTCCTAACAACTAGAAACACCACTCCTTTTATAGCATTCAATGACTGCTACTGACCTGTTTTGTAGCTTATCAACTGACTAATACTTGAAGGTCATCTTTCTTGTTGGGTTTTGTTTGATTTGTTTTATTATAATATGCAGCTGCCAGATGATGGAAAAGGCCTTAGACCTGCTCTCCCTGTTGATAAACCATCAGTTGTACTTTTTGTAGACAGAACATCAGACTCTGTAGAAACTAGAGAAAGTAGTCAGAAAGCTCTTCGTTTGTTCAAAGAACTTGCGTTACAGTATTGGAAATCACATCCGACTGATTGGCAAAGTATTGATCCAACAAAAGGATCACTTCACACTTATCAAGATTCAACCAGCGTGTTTAAGAATCATAGGTTTCTGGTATCACCTTCATCTCAGATAAAATTGGATGATAAAATGTCTATAATGATAATAGATGAAGGACAACAGGTTACCTTTGGTAATGAGGCCTCGCAAAGTGGCTCTTTACATGAGATCTTGACATATTTGGTTGGACAGAGAAAGCAAGCGAAATTAAACACACTTGCAAAAGAAGCAGGTTTTCAACTGCTTTCTGATGAAATAGACATAAAGATAGCAAATGTGTTACCTTCTCTGGAAGGTCAGGATCAGGATTCATCCATCAAGTCAGATGTTGCCTCTGAGGAAAGTATCAATGACAAAATTAAGGATTCTACTGATGAAGTTGCACCCCTTGCAGATCAGGAGCAACTATATCAACCTATTAATGTTGAAGCTTCATCTGAGTACAGTAACCAGCAAGTATCCATTGATTCTGCAATTAAAGAGTCTGGAATTGGGGATCCCCATCAGTCTCCTAATGATCAGAAACTTGGATCTGGCCAAGATGTAGATTTAGATATTCAACCTAATGCAGAAAACACAGAAATTTCAGGTCTTAGGCGTCATTTAAGTGCCTTTACTGGTTCGTTTTTCTTTAGTGATGGTAACTACAAATTTCTCAGATCTCTTACTCAAGACTCACAAGTTCCAAGAATAGTGATCATTGATCCGTTGTCCCAGCAACATTATGTCTTATCTGAAGAAGCAAATTATGATATTGTATCTCTATCAACATTTATAAAAGAGTTTCTAAATGGTAGCCTTACTCCATTTCAACGCAGTGGACCTTTGCGAAAATCTGTTGAAATGCCACAGCCTCCATTTGTCAATCTTGATTTTCGTGAAAAGGATTCCATCCCTGTTGTTACAGCTGATACTTTTTCTGAGTTAGTTCTTGGTTCTGGTGAGTCCAATGCTCAAGATGCACTCAATGCATGGCATAAAGATGTGGTAGTGCTTTTCAGCAGTAGCTGGTGTGGAATTTGTCAGAGAATGGAATTAATTGTTCGTGAAGTTTACTGGGCCTTGAAAAGCTACGTAAACATGGTTGAGTCTGAAACAAAAGGCAAAAGGCTTTTTTCTCAAGGCAGGTATCTTCCTTTCCATATATGTAATTGCTAAAGTCTCTTAATTTTTTGTTTGCCTCGAAATAATCTACAGAGTATGCATTTTAAATATTGTCCAGATTTCCTTATATACTTTCCAATCCCCAACTTGCTCCATCCTATGCCTAAAGAGAGTGAAAAGATGTAATCCTAACTGATGCATGGTCAGTTTTATTCAGAAGAACTAAAACTGGGTGGATGTATAAAATGTAAAAACAACTATGCAGGTGTCTGATATTGCAGAATTTGAAATTGTTGGAATAAGAAGGTTTTTCATGGTGACAAATGAATAAGAAGATATTCAAGGGGGTATACTGTGACCTACTAAAAGAGTAAAAGATAAAATTTGTAAATAGGATTCATCATCTTCTTATATATATATATATATATATATATATATATATATATATATATATATATATATATGTGAGAACCCTTTCTTATGTGAGAATACTTTTTATGTTCTAAATTTTAACTCTGGTGTTCTAAATTAAATCAGATACTCTAAATTTTTACTCACATGATCTAAACCTTAAATTAGTTAAAATCAGATGTTATAAACCTTAAATAAGTTGTTCAAAAACTTTAACTTATATGTGATAAATTTTAAATCATGTGTTCTAAGATTTTTAATCATATGTTCTAGATTTTGAAGCATGTATTCTAAATTTGGGGAGAGATCCGGTGAGAATAGGTCCATATATGAGAACTCATACTCATATGAGAACTAATCTAAAATTTAGAACATGGGAGTAAAAATTTAGAACATATGAGTAAATATCTAGAGCATGTGACTCAAATTAAAACTTAGAACATATGAGTAATAATTTAGAACATATGTGTAAGTAATAATTTAGAACATCTAATTTAAGAATTAGAACATGTGATTAAAAATTTAGATAATCTGATTTATAAAATTTAGAACATATGATTAAACTTTAGAACATCTAAGTTAAAATTTAGAATATGTGAATAAAATTTCAAAATATCTAATATTAAATAGGAAAAATACACTTTAATAATCCCAACTATGGACGATTTATTTCTAATAATCCCAACAAAGGTTTATTATCTAATAATCCCAACTATGCTATGTGTTTACCTCCAATGGTCCCAACCAGTCAACAACTTGTTATAATAGGTTACCAGACATGTGTTAACACGTGATTCGTCCAAAATAAAAAAAATAACAAAAAAAATACCCAAAATTCCCAATTTCCCAGCCACCCTTTCCCCACCCTAACCCCACCCTAACCTCGTTGGAAACCGGTCGGCCACCCCCCTTAACCACCGAAACCGGCCGGTTGGCCTTCTACACCCCCTTTGACCCAGCCTGACCCCGAAACTACCTCCAAGCCAACCCCGACTCCAAAAACAGATCTTCAAGAACCCTAAAAGCTTTCTATGAACAAAAACAATGGCAGTCAACAACGACCCATGGTTAGCGGCGAGGAGAGAGAAAGGGTGCGAGATGAGAGAGAAAGCGAGGACAACGCCGACATTTTTGCGGATGCGAGAGAAAGCGTCGGAGAGATTCTCAGGGCGAGCGAAGGCGGTGCGATTGAGGAGTTCGTACTATGGTCGGCGTTGTAAGGGTGAGAGAAGGGGGTGCGATCGAGGAATAATGGAGAGATTCCAGGCGAGTGAAGGCATTGCGCGAAGGTTTGGCGAAGGTGGTGGTTAAGAAGGAGATGAAGCTCCGGAAAGCAGGGGTTGTAATGGAGGTGGTGTTGTCGGCGTTGATGGCTGTTGGGTGGTCATTGGGAGTGTTGCCGGCGACGACATTGTTTGCCGGCAGGTGAAGGGAGGACTAAGGAGGTGGAGATTGTTTCGTTAAAGGGTGGATTGTTTTTTTTTTTCAAATTTTTTTTATGTTTTTTTATTTTTTTGGTAATTTTAGACCAATCACGTGTTGACATGTGGTAATTAAAACCTAAAAAAAAAAAAACTCTTTCAGCAGGTTATCAGTCATTAGGACCATTAGAGGCAAACACATAGCATAGTTGGGATTATTAGATAATAAACTTTAGTTGGGATTATTAGAAGTAAATCGCCCATATTTGGGATTATTAAAGTGTATTTTTCCTATAAAATATAGAACATGTGAGTAAAAACTTTGAACGTACGAGAAAATATTAAACCATAGAATATAACATTTTGAAGGGGAAGGCTCTCCTAGAACCCCTCCTTTATGTGAGAACCTTTACTTATGTGAGAACACTCTTTATGATCTAAATTAAATCAGATGCTCTAAATTAGTACTCACATGTTCTAAACCACAAATTAGTTAAGTAAAAATCAATCAATAAAAGCCTTAATCCCATAAGTGGGGTTGGCTACATGAACCAAATTTGATTATTCTGTGTAGTTATCAACAAAAATCTTCCTCTTCCATCCCTTACGATCCAATGCCTCATCCTCATTCAAATACATTTACTTCATATCCTTCTTAACTCCTTCCAACTAAGTCATTTTTAGTCTCCCTCTCCTTCAGTTAATCCCTCCATGGTCCCACTTTTCCACTCTTTGTACTTCGGGTCTCCGTTTTACATGCCCAAACCAACGCAGACGATTTTCCCTTAGTTTGTCTGCAATGCCTGCCGCACCTATTTTCTTTTGAATAACCTCGTTTCTGATTCTATCTCTTAGAGTGTTCCCGCACATCCACCTTAACATGCGCATTTCCGTAACCTCTATCTTTTTACTGTGCTCCTTCATAGAAGCCCAACATTCTGTAACATAGAGCAACACTGATTTTATGGCAGTCATGTATATTTTCCCTTCAATTGTAAGGGAATGCTTCGTTCACATTATACTCTCGTGACCGCTCTCCATTTTAACTTGTTGCAAAATTTTAACTTATCGTTTTAAATTTTAAAACGTGTGCTCTAAGATTTTTAATCATATGTTCTAGATTTTTAAGCATATGTTTTAATTTTTATTTGTATGTTCTAAATTTTTACTTAAATTTTCTATATTTTATACCAGGTGTTCTAATTTTTATTCACATGTTCTAAATCTTAAATAAGATGTTCTAATTTTTACTCGTATATTCTAAATTTCATAAAGCAGATTTTCTAAATATTTACTCACATGTCCTAATTTATTACTCACACAGATGTTCTAAATTATTACTCATATGTTCTAAATTTTAATTTAAGTCACATGTTCTAAATTTTAGACCAGTTCTCATATAAGTATGGGTTCTCACATATGGACCTATTCTCACCGGATTCCTCCCCATAATATATATATATATATATACACACACCATTCCTCTCCAACCAAATGCTCCTCGGGATTACCGTCACTGGATTTCTCCAAAGAATTTTTATCTCCTTTGCCCCACCAAACCCTATAAACTGAATCTGTAGTCTTGTATATTTGGACAGATCCAACGTTCTTTATTCTCCAGAAAGAGTCATGATTGCATTTCTTGTTGATGGGCTCCTTCCACACTTGTCATTGTCAAAGTCTGTTCACTCTGCTGTATGTTTTAATTCCCTGAGAATAAATCTTTTTGGCAGACCTAATTGGTTTCACCATGTACAATACACAATGTTTTTTGAAACTCACCATGTATCCTCAACAATTTAAGTAAATCTTTCATTTAAAATCTGACAGCGTGTTGATTTTGTTAACCTGCCCTAAGTCTGTTCCTCAATTTCTCTCTATTAACCTGGTGAAGGTTTTCTTCTCCCACTCTTCTTTAGTTCATGTGGTAAAAGTTTTAAGACATATAAGTATTTTTTGTGATGTATATATAAGAAAAAACATTACCATGTGATATCTTGTTAGATTTCTCTCATTGTGTAGTTTCAATCTATCAACATTTTATAATTTTAATTAGTACACAACTAAAGATATCAATGGTCAAAGACGTGCAGAATCAAATTAGTAGGGAGTAAAAAGGAAAATTTAACTCTAATAATCCCACTTTTGGATGGTCTTCTTAGACCAGTCCCAACTTGTAAAAGAGCTGTCGTCTTAAAATGGTCAATCACCTATTGTTTGGCAGCATAACAAGTGTGACTCTTGTTTCTTTCTAATTGTATAGATTTTTTTATTTTTTTTTTGAATTTAATTAATATTATCATCCCCCTCTGTCTCCTCTCCTGTCCACATCACCTTACTCTCTCCTCTCCCCTACACAGCCCCAATTCCCTGCTCAAATGGGAGCTGTGTTCAGCCCCACTCTTCACCGTGCCCCAGAGTCCAAGACCCCTGACAGGTGGACACCACAACCACCACATCCTTCTGCACAACCCACATATCACCACATCAACATCACCCCTGCCAAGGAATGACCAATCTTATTCCAAGAAGACAATGAGAAGGGCAGTGAGGAAAAAAAAATCCCCTGATCTTCATGGCCATTGATTGTAGAAACAGGCAAGATTTACTACCAAATTGATTATTAGAGAGAATGATACAGTAATTTCTTTATGACTCACAACTTCCCTCACGCTCCCTCTATGGTATAATTTGGGAAATCATTCTTTTTAGTTTGATTATTTGGTTGAAATTTGTTATTTTTCTGTACCATTGATGTTTTCAATTATTGATCTATGATCTCTTGGGTCTATAAATTTAATTTATGGCTTCTTGTTTTTTATAAATTTAGTTTGCTGCTTCTTTTGTTGTTGTTTGAGCTGATGCCTTTCAAAAAGGGAGATGAATGATGGTATGTGTGGATATGGAAAGCAAGAAAAGAGGAAAAAAAAAATTGGAGTGTTAGTCCATAGGGTACTGAATGAGGGGAGAGAGATCAAAGAGGGAGGTGGGGAGGCTGGAGGGAGTTTTGTAAATAAGCATAATGTTACATCTGGTAACTGGTGAAATGGTTCAATTTAACAAGGTTTCACAAAAAGTTGGGATTACTTCCAGTTTTTTAAGAGTGGAGACCGTTTTATGAAGATTTTCTAAAGGTGGGATTATTTTTTCCCCAAGAAAATAAAGGGGGTAATCAAATGTCTTACTAAGTGTTATTGTGCCAAATCCTCGGGTATGCATGCAAAATTTTAAAAACTTGGTGAATTCTTAAAACGTTTAGGGAACATGGTGAATTTCAATAAGCCTTGGTGTGCACATGATGAAAATCTCCTTTTACTCTCTGTTTGTAAAGACTTTTATAAATGTCTAAATAACTTTTTCAGCACATCTTGTAGGAGAGAGAATGATATTATTATGTTAATGTGGCGCAGATAACTTGAAGGATGATGTTTCAAAGATGCTTGTATTTTATTCGATTGATTGCATGGTGAATGAATGCAGTTGGATCCTGAAATCAATGGGTCAAGTAAGTCCCATCATTTATATAGTTATATTATGCACTAACAAAATTTAGCTTTTTATATTTCCAACTTCCTCTTTTCTGGCAAAAAAGGAAAGAAAAGAAAAGAGAAAGGAACTTTATATTGGAATTGACATATTTTGTGTGAAAATTGCAGAAGGAAGTTTATCCTAGTTTGCTGCTATTTCCAGCAGAGAGGAAGACTGCTATCGTCTATGATGGAAATATGATGGTTACAGACATTATAAAATTTATAGCCAACCATGGGAGTCGTTCTGACCATCTTGCCAGACAGAAAGGTATACATAGATATTCGCAAATGGATACCTCCAACACCCCCCTCCCCCCAAATGACTCCTGTGTACCTAACCCTGATTTTCACTTTTGTTTGGTTATATGACTTGTGTATCGATCTTTTTTTGCTCTTGCCGCTAATTTTACTTTATCTTATTGACATCAATAAATATTATTACATGCTACCATGGGATTCACACGTTTGGAATCTGTCTCTAACAGTGGTGTCTATGAAATTAATACGGAGTATGTTTTATATAACCTTAGTCCTTAGCTGAAGCACTGTTAAAAGTCCGTGTATAGTTAAGAAATTTCAGAATACTTGTTTGCAGCGAAGTAAACATTAATAGTTTTGACGCTAGTTCTACTTTACCATTATTACCGACCTGCGGATATTTACTTCATTTCACCTTTGCTCGCTTGAGTTTATTCCTTTGATGTCAGTATGTGGCTACGATTTGAGTATGTGTTAATGTTTGTTAATCTAGTGTTGAATAGGTGATGTTTGGATATTGAATAAGTCGGAACTTTTGATTGCAATCAGTAATTACTAATTAGTATGTTAGTATTTGACTACAATATATTTGGAGATGTTTAAGATTTTTGTTAGTGTTACAACTACAATTATAACACTGACCATGATTTTTGGATTTTTGCTATGCTCTTTCCTATTTGGATGGTTCCTTATGATGATTCAGTTAGCCAACCCCAAATCATCTTGGGACTAAGCCTTTGTTGTTGTTGCTGTTTACAACTACAATTATAGGGCTCTTCATCATAGTAATTTGATATAACTACTAAAATCCACTATGGAGTATATAAGCTTCAAAACCAAAACATGTGCCACAGCAACCATGACCTACCTGTGATCTCCATATCAGTATCCATGGCATTGTGGCAGTTATCAGTACCATGCATTAATTCTACAAGGCTACACCAATAACAAATGACATTGTGTTTATAACATCAAGTCATCAATGTTAATGCCTCTCAGCGGCTCGTTCCTTTGGCAGAGGAGGAGAAATACACAGGCCTTCCGCTGTCTGAAGTGCTATTTTTAACTTACCCTTAATCCATCGCAGCTATTATTTTCTACAAAGTACTTGAGGTAAAAAAAGGTAGTTTAACTAGCCTTTTATTAAATGAAGATGTAAAAATTTTATAGGTTAGACACTATTAATCTATGGCTTAATTGCATACTCTCCTTGTTCTTGAATTATTATATTCACACTTAAGTAGTTAGACCTGTTAGTCTAGATTCAATTGACATAATGCAATTTTTATGTCTACTTATTTGCAGGAAATTTATGGACTGATTTGGAAGAGAGAAAAAATCAAGATGATGAAGTCAGAGTTGCAATGAGTAGAGATACCAAAAAATCTTCTGATGTCACAAATAAATATTTTGGAACCAATATGCAGAATGCAGAGTTACAAAATTCAGCGATATTACAAAAGCCAATCACACCAAATCCCATTGTCGGCTCATTTCTAGTTGCCACTGAACACTTGGATGATTCAAACCTTTTCAACAAAGCCAAGATTCTCATTGTGGGTGCTGAACATGGTGTAGGATTTCAAGGTTTGATTGTTAACAAGCCTATCCCCAGCTGGGATTCTTTACCTCGATTGCGAGACGTAAAACTACTTGAAGGAGCTCTTGTTTCTTTTGGGGGCCCAGTCATTCAACAAGAAATGCCTCTTGTCTCCTTGGCGAGGATTTCTTTCAACAATCAATACCCTCAAGTTCTACCCGGTGTCTATCTCCTTGATCAATTGGAAACACTCGGCAAAATTAAGGATATTGAAGCAGGAAATCTGTCTGCTACTGACTTGTGGTTCTTTTGGGGCTACTCAGGCTGGAGTTGGGACCAACTTCTAAATGAGATAGCTGAAGGATCGTGGAAGCTTCATGAGGGAAGTGTTGAAGATCTACAGTGGCCAAAATGAGAGCTTAGCCTCACAAGATGGAGATATGTCTTATGTGAAATGCCTCACCCAAGTTCTGGAGGACTTCTTTCATTAAATCTGAATTCCCTTTGATCGAAGCATTGAGGATGAAGTTAGAAGGCTGCAGGGGGTGGGGGACTATTTTGCGTAACTAGGCTGCTGGCTGATTGATATCTTATGTTTGGTAATGTATATGATGTCTCCCCAACTACATGAAAGGATAGAATGTTCGAAGGTTTTGAAGGAATGAAAGAGATGTGTCCTGCTCCACACTCCCTATTCCAATATCTGTAACATTTACCAGCATTTCCTGTGCAATATGTTCTCAGTTTGTTCTATTTTTTATCGCCTTTAGGTTAGAGTATTCGTTACCTAAATAGAAATAGGGAAGAAAACAGAATTCAGGTTTATGGGGGATTCGAAAGAAGAACCTCTGCAGCAGAATTCTCATTTTGGTATAGTAATATTTTACAGCTACTAATAGGCTCCTATGTTGTACTGTATCACTGATGCATATGAATGAAGTTCACAAAAGTAACCATTTTTCTTCTTCTGTGTTTCTCCAAACCCTTTGACGGTTGATGAGTAGGGCCATTGGGTGCTTTGGAATGTCGTTGGTTGATTGCTTACCCTTGATTCTTAATTTATTTATTATTATATCTTTATATTATTTCTATTTTATTTATGCTTATGCATTTCTTTTTAAAAAGGCTTTAAATTTTTAATAACAATTTTGGGCTAATTTTAGGACGAATTTGGTTTTTATTTTTTTTTAATTTTTTTTATTATACAGTGTCGATTTTGCTTTGAAATCATTAAGCGAAATTGTCATTTATTTATCATTGAGAAATCTTACAAGAACTTGTCAGGAAATTCTTTTTGGTAACCTTCAACTTTTTATTTTTCTTTGTGATAAATTGCAAAAAACTTATTATCTTTGGTAGGGCACGAATTATTTATAATAAGTAAATAATAACATTAATGATTAATTTTAATCAAATCTTTAACTATAGTTATTTTTTTTAATTTTTTTTAACATTTAAATTATTTAATAATTTAACCTAAAATAATTTCTTAATAAAAAAAAGTCACCAAACCAACCTAGCCTCCCTCAGCGGCCCGACGCCCTTCCCCCACCCCTGTCGTCGTCCCTTCTCTCCACTAGTTGATCATTCTCTCTCTCAGCCACATCATGCTCACCCGCTCGTAGGGAAATTCACGTATCTTCAATGGCGTCGGCGTTAGCAGCGGTGATTTTGAAAAATCCTAACTTTTAGGAGGACCAACTCGTCAATTTGACCATTGAAGACATTGTTAGGGCTTCTCACATTTTTTTTTTTCGTTTTTTTTTCCTGTGTTTTCAACTTGATAATGGCGGAATTTCGATTTAGGGTTTGTAGTTTTGTGAACTAGTTTGATTGGATTGATTTCGTGAGTTTTTGTTTGTGGTTTTTGGTGGGTGTCGGGGTGAGGGAAGGAGGGCGGTGGGGTGTCGGGGGTAGAGGTAGGGTCGTCGCTGGACGCTTTTGTTAATAAGAATTTTTATTTATCACCGAGCTTGTTCAGGTATTGGGAACAAAAATATAATGTTATCAATGTTAATAAGAATTTTTACAATTTACCAATGAGAAAAATGAAAAATTGGGTGTTACAAAAGAGAATTTCTTTTTATTTATCACCGAGCTTTTTCAGGTATTGGGAAATCAAGTCATGACTCCTCAAATATGGCCAGTGATTTTCGCACACCCCAAATTGATAACCGCACACCCCCCTTTGGCCCACTACAATTTACTTTCCTAATTTCCTTCTAAGTGTATTAAGTCTCACGTGCCAATGTCTTACTTTTTTATTTATTTTTTTAATTTTGACTTTTGTGGGTAAATTACCCAGCTCCCAAATCGTAAACATTGAGTTTGCTTTTTACTCCAACTCCCCTGTACACATCCCACCATTAATCTTTTAACCCCAAAAGCTTCTACCTTTTCATGGGACTTCACCTTTCCAAAATACCTCAATTGTAATTGCACTTTATTATAATTAGGAAGATGGATGGAGAATTTGATTTTTAAGGTTTAGAGATTAAAAATAGTATAATAAGATTAGATTTTCTTAACTTTTATGTTAATCAAAACCAGAAGAGTACTATTGTAAAACCAAAAAAAACAAAACTCGTATTATCGAACTTTGAGCAGCAGGCTAAGTGTATATTTTTTTATGGGTTTTTGATTATTAAGAATATATTTTTGTGACTATTCTTGTTAAATTTTTTGATTGTATAGGTTCACCACAATTTGACGATCATCAACCTCCTCAAATACCCACTGATATGTATCAACTTTCATCACAACATTTTTCGAATAGAGAAACATTGTTGGAGACTGTTCGGGGAATGGCCTACTCACAAGGCTTTGTTACAGTGATTCAAAAAAAAAAAAAAAAACAGATGGGTTATTATTAGCTGTGATCGGGGTGGATCATATCGAACTAATCGTAGCCATATCCCTTATAGTGGAAAGAAAAAGTCAGAAACTCGATTAATGGATTGCCCATTTCAAATTTGTGGAAGAATGAACCAAGACATTATTTGGAGAGTCGAAATTAAAGATCTTTCTCTCATAACCATGATTTATCTAGTGATATTTCGGGAGATCCTTATGCCCGGCGTTTCTCAAGGCAGGAAGTTAATGAGATTAAAGTGATGATTGCTGCTGGCATTGCTCCACGGTAGATACTTACAAAACTTCGAAAAGGTAATTCTAATCTAAAAGCAATATCTAGAAAACTTTATAATATGAAGGCTAAAATTATTAAAGATGGGCTAGAATGTCGTTCAATGATCCAAGTTTTGATGGATGAAATTGGTAAAGGTGGTTTTATTTATGATGTTGAGTGTGATAATGAAGGATATGTGACACATTTGTTGTTTTCTCATCCAAGTTCGATTGAACTAGCAAGAATTTACTCATATACTTTTGTGATGGACTGCACTTATAAGACTAACAAGTATAAAATGCCTTTACTTGATATTGTTGGAGTTAACTAGTTTTAATACATCATTCTTTTGCGGGTTTGCCTTCTTATTTAAAGAGGAGGAAAGTGATTATGTGTGGGCACTACAAAAATTTGGTAAAATTTTGGGTAATGATAAGCAACCATCGGTGATTGTGAGTTATCGAGAGTTGGCTTTGATGAATGCAACTAAAGTTGTTTTCCCTAATACTTGTAATTTGTTGTGTGTATGGCACATTGAAAAAATTATTTTAGCAAAGTGCAAGCCTTTTTTGGATGATGGTGATGAATGGGATGTGTTTATGTCCGATTGGACAAATTTGATTGAATCTTCAACTGAAAATCAATTTTAATGAAGCTTGGTCTGAATTTGAAGTGAAGTATGGGAAGTACAAGGAGATTCTTATTTACATTCAGAATACTTGGTTTCCATGGAAAAAATTTGTCATGCTGTTGATCATCAGTATGATGAGATTAAAACACAATTGTAGAAGATATGCATTCCTCATGACTTGTGTATCCCCTTCTTAAGTAAGCTCATAGGTCATGTTTCTCATTTTGCATTAAGAAAACTCCTTAACCAATTTGAGCTAGCTTATTCCAATTCTTTGTCTCCTACTTGTACTGGTTAGTTTTCAAAAACTATGGGTACGGTCTCCCTTGTGCTTACGTGATGAGAAGGATGACAAATGAGGATTTAAATCTTGACAACATTCATTACCAGTGGAGAATTGACAACATATCACTTTCAAAGAGCGGAGAGAATCAAGATGTTCATGGAGATCGGATTGATGTGCTTGTACAAGAGTTACAACTCAAATATCAACAACTGCCTCTTACTCAAAAAGAATCGAAAACAAATTTCCCAATTTGTTAGTTCTTCAAGTCCTTTGGTTCTTGATTCCATGATTCGTTAATCTAAAACTCTTGGAATTAATTCAAGAAAAAAGAAAAAACAAAGTACTTCTACAAAGAGGGATCCTTCAACTTTTGAGATGGTCGAAAAGGTCAGAAGGTGCAGCATGTGTGGCAACACGAATCATGATCGTACAAGATGTCCTAAAATTACTACTCCAAACTCTTCAATGTCCTTCATGCCTCCAATTTTGAATGACTTGACTAGTCCATCCACCTCTTTTGTTGTTGATTTGAACATTTTGCCTCCAAACTCGGATTATAATAACTCATCGTAAGGTTAATTTTTTTTTTGGTAAGTTGTGTTTATATTTTCATGCTATTGTATTATTATATAAAAGATATTATATTAACATGTTTAATTAATATTGTGAAGGTCGAGAATATTTGATTTTATGTGATGTCCACGATACAAAGTGCAAAGAAACTAATTAAGGTAATTCGTTTTTTTTTTCTTTTTTTTTTCGTAGTTTGGTTTTATGTTTAATTGTCTAAACTAATTATTGTATGCTATTGTAGTTTTGTCGTAATGGATGCAGGTTTAGTCATTGGATTGGAGTAGTTAGTTCGAAGTTACTGGCATAAGATCTTTGGAGTAGCTTTGGTTGATGAATCATATTCATGTATCTTTTGAGACAATATTTGTTGATTTAACTTTTGCCCAACATTTGTATTTTGTTAAAAACTTAATTTGAGGTAATCATAGTTATTAATTTAAGATGTTTAATATTTTATAATATCTGATTGATTATAAAATGTCATTTTTTTTAAGAAAAAAAAATATCATTTTTATATTTATGTAAAAAAAAAAAATCAAACTTGACTCATGGTAGAGAACTACTTCTAGTGCGCTAGAATACTTAACACTTGTTTTATAATTAGAACAAACAAGATCTACTTCTACCAAAAAAAAAAAACAAAAGAAATTAGATTAATGACTAAAATAAAATACATAAAGCAAAGCAAAAGTCAAATATCAATTTGCTTTCCCACGTGCATAGTTGTGAGATTTGATTATGGGGTGTGCGGTTATCAATTTGGGGTGTGCGGAAATCAGTGGCCCTCAAATATATATGAACCTTTTTATACGACTATGATTTTAATATCTTATATTCAGATTTCTTTGAAAAAATTTGTTACATGCACCCTAATTCTAGGTTCTGATAAATTTGATGTTTTGTGGGATTGAAGTGGTGGTCTAAAACACTTACGCTACCTTAGTCTCATATTCAATAGGATAAAGTGTTGCCACAATCAATTGATAATATTTGGAATCTTAACATTATACTTGAAAAGTTGCTGCAAACTTGAGAAGGGTCCATAAATTGTATTTCTTGGAAAACTGCACTTTCATAAATTCCCTTGATGGAGATGCCACTTAGAATTGGGAAATTAAAAACCTTCAAACTTCGACCAATTTTATGTTAGTAGTTATAGGTGGGTGCAGGGTAAGGGAGTTGGGGAAGTTGATTAATCTTCGCGTGGAGGATTACTCATTTTGGGGGTAGAAAATGTAAAGGTTAAAGAAACCCAGTTGAACAAAAAAAAATTATAAAAAAAAAGTCTAGATAAGTTGTATCTATAATAGGAAACTTGTGGGAGAGGGTTGTAACACCCTAGAAATTCCTCTCCTTTAAAATACATGTTTTGCTCTTTTTAAAAATACAAATTAGGAAAATCTAAGATATTACTGCCACCGTGAAAACGGCTAAGACAATTATCAAAGACACACAATGGAAGACTCTCTTTAAAAACCATTCAAAACAAGTCAACTTAAAAAGTCAAACCAAACGAAAGTAAAGTCAAACCAAAGTCAAATAAAGTTAACCTATAACTTGGAACCATTGTAGGCTCTTATCAAGACCCAAAACTAATATTAAAACCTTTGCGTTGGTCTCACAAGCAAATATATAATAATCAAAGCAAATAAAACACATCATATACTTATGGAAACTAAACAGGATTCGCTGTTCACTCATGCCGATCATGAATATGTTTCATCACCTGATAAATTTCTCTTTACTTTGTCCCTACTACTCGCCATTAGAAATGGATCGTCGTAGGGCCAAGATAAAGACAATGCCAAACAAAGATACAAACACACAATCAACAATGTTGAGTACATAAGCATAAACAATATACACTAACATTCTTTCATCCTATCAATACACAACTTACCTTGTTGCACCAGTTTACAAGCATACAACATACAACACAACCAACCAATAAATAAATAAATTGCTTAGTTAATTTGATTACACATCATATCGAACGGGTTCCCCCCCTAACCTGCCCCAATAAACGGGTACTAACACGGGAGCTAACCGTGCCAATATAAAAGAACCACTTGTAAGTGGTGGAATTCCTGCGCATAATAATAAAAAGGAAAGTACACATCCCGTACTCCCTGTAGAAGCTATGGTTAAATATAAAACCCCATAACTCCCCCCATATGTTCATACTTGAGGTATATACGTTCCAAGAGTGTTTTGTTGCGTAATCTCTTTCACTTTACGTTGTTTACATATTTTTAGACTTGGTGATGACTCTCAATCCATAACACAATTAATCATCATAAATCATTCAAACAATCAAGCATACCAATTTAATTCTTGAATAATTAGTGACCACATTTAATTAAATGTTGAACCCTTTTTAAACTATCTCGGTGTTAAATAACACCTTAAGCGCATAATGCACCACAAATCCTATTCCTCGGTGTTTAGAATATAAATAAGTGCACTTAGACACCAAAATATAAATTAATCCTCGTTTACATAGAAACTTAAATAGCTACATTCCCATGATTATAGCATCAATAAAAATTATATGACCATAATAAAATTCCCATTCAATATTCTAAACTCAATTAAACATTTAGTGAATTAAACATGCTTTCAATCATGCCAATAATAAAAGTGTGGTTCATAATCAACATGCCAACATAATTAATTCCAATCAATAATTTACCTCAAATAATTCGTACTTCACAAATCAATCACCAAAGTTAATCCAATCAACAATTACCACCAATACCTATCATGATACTATCTTGGAATTAATTAAACAAAGCCTATCATGTTCTACACACTTAAATAATTACCGAGTATGCAAACGAACCTCAAATATGGTCTCAAAATCGCCACAACTACACGAAATCACTCACATGGAAGTCTCATACAACCCAAAATTACAAAGAGACATTAATACCTATTCATAATAAATTTCCAGCAATATATATACTATGTAAATCATTTTTAAACCTTTCAAAACATGATGAAAATCAATTTAAACCACCTACTTTTATCCCAATTAATGGGTACTTAATAACCCTATCAAGAAATATAATTCTAGCCTCTACATAAAAATTCCAGGATTATAAAAACTCTTAAACTTGCTGTAATTTAGTTTAAAAACATTAATCTCAATAGTTTTAATCAACTACATTCAAATTCCATTAATAAGCATTAATTTAGAAATCTAGGGTTTTCAATTTGGGGCTATTTAATTCAAAAACTAAATCTGAAAATTATATACATAATAATCATGATTAAAATGTCGTAAAATCATCACACACACCCAAAATCTATCATTAAAAGGCTAGATTGAATTAACAACAAAAGAGAGAGGGTTTTTTTTTTTTTTTTTTTTTTTTTTTTTTTTTTTTTTTTTTTTACACCTGCGCACAAAAGGGGAAGGAGGGGAGAGTGGTTGGTGCCACCTCCCCACGGCTGCTGCTACTGCTTCTCTGTGCTGGCGGCGGCCGGCTGTGGTGGTGGTGGCAGCCGAGCATCGGTGGTGGGTGTGGGGTGTTGGGTTTTACGGTGTCCGACACCGCGCGGAAACAAAACCCGAATACCGGATCGCATGCATAATAATTACAACATAAACAATAGCATGCAAATAAACAAAATACAAGAGAAGAGAGAAGAGAGATAAAGAAGACTCGCCCTAGAAGCGTGCTTCGCACAACCGATGAGCTCGGACTTGAAAGCTTCAAGTTCCGCAAGTGAACCTCTGACGCCTCACACCTTAGTTGGGGCTAGACAAAAAACAACTTAGTGTTATAAGAACAAAGGATGTTCTCTTCTTTGGAGATCCCTTAAAGTTCACTAACTCAAGTGCTCTTTCCCAATCCCAAATGATTGGTATTTATAGGGAATAGAGCTCAAGAATTTTGATCATCTTTCAATGTGGGATAGTTAGTAAAAAGGCAAAGTAGAATTTAATTTAACTCTAAATTAAATTAAAAAGCCAAATGAATCTCCAAACGACAAGTGGCATGAGAAGAGCAAGGGGTTTGGTGAGGACCATAAGGGGAGGACCACCTTCCCCTTGCTCCCCAAGTAAACCCATAAATGGCTCCTACACTCTTGGCCACTCGTAGCGTGCCAGCTGGCCCGACCTGCTTTGGGCGCCAAGGCTGCCTCGCTGGAGGCCTGGCCCCTTGGCTGGGCCTGCTAGTTGGCCTCGCACGCTCAAACTCTTAGCCCAGCAAGCTATGCGTGCTTGCGGGCTGCTGGGCGTGCCTATCGCAAGTCCAGCTTGCGTGCTGCTACTGCTCCTTCCTCGCGCAAGGCTCAGCGAGCATCAACTGCTGGCCTTGCTTGCGATGGTACAGGGCTGATGCTGCTAGCATGCTAGCACGCCTCGCGCGCCAGCGATGCTGGCTTGCTACGCCAGCTAGCCAGCGATGCTAGCTGCTAGCTAGCTCAACATGTCGTTGCTCCCAAGCCAGCAAGCGCATGCTGCGGCTGGGCTTGCAGCCATGCCTTGCATGCTTGCAGCCTTTGCTAGCCATATTGCCCTAGCCCTCGGATGGCTCGACCATTCCGAGGCTAGGGCTATAAGTATTGACTTGTCGTTTGGCAGATTTTTCCGTCTCGTCGTTTCCTAAATTCGATTGACTTACGACGCTCGATTTCGACGCTCTAAGCTCGAAATCCGACGTCTTTGTCCGTAAGAACTCTATTGACTCATTTAATCCTTCAGATTAATTCGTCGCTTTGGTTCGACTACACGATTGGGTGTGACCCGAAAGGTTAAGTCAAGATTAAGCTGTAATATTAATCTTATTGATCGGAAGCGGCCTCCAGCTAGGCATTCTGATCACTTGACCTCATTGAATAATTAGCTTTCTAATTAATTCTGAATCCTTTATCGGAATAATACACTTGTTTGAAGGACACCATTCCTTTCAATCTCCCACTTGTCCTTTCGGACAAGTGTGCTCTATGTGTATAGCCTATTTCCTATGTCACTTAAAGTCTCTTCATGAACTATAAGGTAATTAGATTTTTCGTCGTGCTTATTACGTCCAGAAGTGTTTCTTGATTTCCGAGTTCGACTGTCAATAAGCAGATGATTTCTAAAATCCATCTGAGCACGACCATGCATTTTCACAGTCTCGCTCTTCGAGAGACCTTGTTAACAACAAAGGCATGTTTCCTACTGTTAATAGTGGGACATTCCCAGTCTTGCATTATCAGTTTCCCTTACTAAGAGGCCCTAGCCGCCCAATTGTTTCCTTTTATAATCCCCTTATACGGAAGACGTTTGACAACATCAAAGAGGTCTAGTACTCAAACAAGAGAACTAACAATACTCATGGTCAAGGAAAGAGGTTCCGATAGCCATAATGAGTAATATACTTATGACGATTGTTAAATCTCTTAACGATTCTCATAGGTCGATCCGGTATAGTTCCAAATTGATACTTGTGCACATGATTTATGACAATTTTGTCCTTATAGCACAAGAAACGATGCTATAAATCATACTACACACTAATCTCACGCGGTCATTAATTAGTTGTCCAACTTTCAAATGACCTTGATTAGGGATAATTTCGATGTGATATTCAACGTTCACTTAATAGGTGTTTCTTTATCCTAGACATGGTCTTGGTACCCTATTATGAATATCGCCAAATCGAACAGACTCATTATTTAATTATAAACCACAATTAAATAGTTTTGTGGAATAATTAGTAAATTTTATTCCACTATGAAACTTTCAAACGTTTCATCTATGATAAATGGTTTTTCCAAGTGTTTTAAGAGTAATACTCTTAACAAAACATCTATAGATATCACACCAATATCTAATATGCTTGATTTCTTTATGCAATTGTGAATGTTGTGGTTCACTTATTGCATAGGTTAAGTTATGATTACTTTGCAAAACTTAGCATCTTCATTATTAAAAACTCTCATAATAGGATGATAAGATTTGAGAGTGTTATGAATTATATGCGATTTAGGATTTATTGTTCATGTGATGGCTTCCACTCATTTTCATAATTTGAGATCTCCAACTTGACAACCTACAATCATCAAAGTTCAACCACGAACTATCCATTGAACAACTTCCTTATTATTGCCTTTAAGGCAACAATGTTCTCAACATATATTTTAGTAGAGTTCCTAATGATGTTTTGCTTGGATTTTAGTCCAACATGTTCACAATGATTTGGAATACCCTAACCATTGGTGATCATGGTTATAAATGACTTCCTTGTTAAGGATCTGATCCTTGTTAAGGTTGTGCTCGCAACATCAACACTCAAATTATATTTGTTTCCATGTATCAAGAACTCATCCTCTTACCTAACCAAGTACTTTGGATGTTCTTGATCATAATCTAACGATCCATTGCTTAGATTTAAGTCGATTAGTTTTCTTATACTTGTCATGCTCTAAGCATGCAGGTCATGTGACGATTCCATATCGTAGCATACATGATGGATTCAATTGCTAAATATTCCCAATTTCATCTCATTCATGTGAGTTTTAGCTCATCTAGTTTCATTGACTGTTTGCTATATGATACGGTTGAAAGTCTCTACTAGAGTCTTTCTTGTTTGACTTAGCTTGTACTTAGTTCAAACATTTACTTATTTTTACACATATGGGTCGAAAACTTTTCAAGTACTTCATGTTTAACACGGTAAGTTCCTTTACTCGTTCAAACATTTTATTGAGTCTATCTAATAGATCTTAGTTCCCACTTTGTAATAAGTGTTGCCTTACCTGGTCCATTGTCGAAAATACTTTCAAATCTAAGCATTTAGCATTTAATAGTTATTTCACAACAGATTTTGTAAAATTCTTGTTGGACCTTTAAATAATCGACTTTTGCTCCCACTAAACTTCTTATCTATATGAATTTCTATGTTTTTCCATAAGCCAAACCTTTTTCTAACTTTATGAGAAAACACATTCCAGTTCCTACATGCAATGCTTCTCTCAATCCACCAATGGATTTCTTGAGCTTGCTTTCAAATCTTGCATTATTTAGATTTACAAAACCCTTAGAATATATCTATAGTCTCTTCTGAAATCCCAATTTTAGGAAGGTGGTTTTGATATCTATTTTTCCATATTTCATATGCGCAATTTTGCTAGGACAATCACGAAAAGACTTAAGCATTTCGATTAGTGAATAGGTTGTATTAAATCAATGCCGTGAATTAAATTGTAACCTTTTCAACCAATCTAGCTATGTATGCATATACATTTCCATGTTTGTTAGTTTTCTCCTTGAAAACTTATTTGCAATTGATGAGTCTTTACCCTTCATGCAAATTAATCAAGTTTCAAACATGACTTTCAAACATGGAGTCCTTTTCTAATTTTATGACCTCTAACCATTATTTGGAATTTGGATTTGTCGTAGCTAATTTACAAGACACTATTCCCTTACCATCTAATAGTAAATAGTATGCTTGTAAGTCTTAGGTTTATAGAAATTTATAGGATTCAATCCAAGCCTTTTTGGTGAATTCTATACCTATACGGGGTAATTGCATCAAACATTGAGTTTCAAGGTGCTTTTAAAGCCCTTTGATTATATTGATCTTACTCCCACACTTCTAAAGTTTTTGTGAGTAATGAATTCACTTATAAGGCACTTGTAAATTCCTTTGAGTATTCTTGATCAATTATTCTCATGAAGCCCTTTTAAAGTCTTCCGAGATTCTCATTTCTAGTTTGTTGCTAATCTCGATGGTCATCGAGTTCATTTTCCTCCCATTTGTCATTTTGAAAATGTGTTATTTTCCAGAAAGACACCACTTAGAGCAACAAATACTATGTTCTCAATCAGGTTGTGGAAGTAATGCCCATAGTCTCACTTGAATGCTTACAAAGAGACATGTACATTGTCTTTGGGTAAAAGTTCATTTGTTGTGAAACAAACAGTTAGCTCCCACTCGGCTACCTTAGCCGTTATTGAGCCACTTAGCTCCCACTGAGCCAATGAACTCCCATTGAGCTAAGACCCCTAGACATATACTTGAAAAGACGCTAGAAACTATTTCTATCCATAACTGAACATGGTGTCCTTTCTTAGCTTCGACATTTGATTTAGTGTAACATTAGTCATTTGTGCAAATCTTTAAGAACTTTATAGTAAGGGATGTGATCTATCATCATTCGAGTTATTTCCAAATGACATCGAGGTCTCCGTCAAGACATACTATATTCTTTGTGGAGCTAATTATGAAATTTCAATTTCATAACCTTGATATGATCACTCTTAGCTCTAGCAAATATCGCTCGATCTAATCTAGACGTTTTGATATCTTGCCAAGTAGACTCTATACTTCATTGAACTTTTGAGCTACTTAAGATCCAATTTGTTCACATTTGATGAATATAGCCATATTATTTCAAATTCTTGTGAAAACGTTAAAGTAATGGAATTCTCTTTAGCTTTCAGAGTCAATGGTTTATACCTAGCACAATAGCTCCTTTCTTTGTCAATTTCAACAAGTAAGACTTGCTTGTATTCGAACGAATTCAAATCGATTAACTTTCAAGATTCTATCTAATAGAACCTTGTACGTTCTTGTCAATGTGACATTGCTAAAGATGTTTGGATCACAAATAATGTCCATGACTTGAACCTTGTGAGTTTTCATGTTAGAGAAATGTTTGTTTATAATCAAGCATCCTTGACCCATGCCATTCAAATAAAACCAACAACTATTTCTCTTTTACTTTAAATGTGAGTCTTTCCGCGTGTAAACGGATCGTTTTCTGATTATGTAACACAATAACCTTTTATTTGTTCCATTCTTAGCTTTAAAAGGTCTTTAAAAGGTCTTAAACCAGATGACCTTACAACTGATGTAGCACTACTTGCTTCATTCCAAGCTTGTAAGTCAATAAATTAGTTTAACTTCAATGGTTTGAGGCCACTTTAAAAGTGAAACACGCATGCAGTATTCGATACTTGTGAAGATAATGAGTTGCTAAGTTTAACTATGATAACATGAACTCTTAGGTAGAATTGGAATCTCGTATTCCTTTCTGATGTTCCTTGTTTCCTATATTTCTTATCATACATCATCTCATAACTTTTAAGAACCATTTCTTTAAGTGTTTTGACTTTTATACTTTGTTAGGTATAATTGAGCATCTAATGCGCCGTAAAACAAATTTCTATCTTTTCCTTTAATTCCTACTTGAATTACTACATCAATGAGTCCTACTCATTAGTGTATGAAGCGAAAAGATATGTTGGTTGTCAACTATTGACAATTTGAGTTTTTCAACTCAATACTTCATGTTTATCAAACTACTTAGTATTTTGAATACATGATGTCCAATCGTCCTTTTGGATTAAGCCATAAAAGTCATGTATGAGAAGTTGTATTTTAGAAATGTCTTTTCTTTCCTTGAGAACCATTCTCAAAAGATTTCCCTTTACCAATCGTTGGAAATATTATAATTTGATTTAGAATACTACAAATATAAGTGCAAAGTATAACCATTTACCAAGATAATAACAAAATAAGTTTGGAATTTAAGGCATACATGCAAACTTTCAATCTTATTTAGCGTTTTATCCACACAATTAATATAATATTTGTCCCAATTAGGCGAGAATAAAACGATTCCAAGACCCAAAAATCAAAAAGTGATTAAGCATGCTTTAGCTTGTCTTAACACTTAATATTTTAAGGTAAGATATCTAATTGCTAATAGCTCTAAGCTATTCTTGGTTCGATAAATCGTCGCATCCAATGCTTTCTTAACGATTATCTCCTTTGCCACGACATCTAAGGACTCCTTACTGATATCGTTGAGTTTAACCAAAAACGTGTATATGATGCCTTGCTTTGGAAAGCGCACCAACATACCTTACTTCCCTAGGAAAGTAGTAATGCCTTGCTTTGGCATATCCCATTACTATTCTCATTAGTTCCGTAAGTGTCATTTTGGAATGGCAGATGTAACTCAATATTCTTTGGGACTTAGGGTTTCTATGTTGGTTGGTTTAAGTGAACTAAACTAATTATTCAACATTCGAAATCCTAAACACGCATCTAACATCACAATTATATATATAAGAAAAATATATAGCGGGCATAAATAAAGATGCATTTTGGCAACTAGCATGACCCCTTGAAACTTGAGTCTTCAAATCTTCAAGGGACTTCATCGCATCTTCTTGGCTTCGTCTTCTTAGAAACGCCATTTTCGAGACATAACCACCAATTATGAAACTACTAAAATAGCTAGGACTAATCAAAATAACTTAAGTATAAAAATACTTAATGGAACGCAGTTCGTATTTAGATTTACAAAAATACAAAACGGAATGCAGTCCGTATTTACTATCCTAGTCGGGCCCCACTAGTTGCCATTTTGTAAAACTTGCATTAAAATATCTATTCCATTCATCCATTCACTAACGTTAATGGCCCGTGCATTTTACAAATAATTCAAGCAACAATTCAAAACGAGCGGAAAACTAGTTACTAACTTAGGTGGTTAATCCAATTAACGCGCTTAATTAAAACTAGTCAAAGTTGTTATCCGATTATGTGAAATAACGCAATAATAATAGCTCAAAACAGTTAATGAAGCACCCACTAAATTCCACAACCAACTTAATTAAAATTAATCCAATTAAAATTAATTAAGCCGGTTAACCTAAAATTTTGCCAAATTATTTTGCAAGTGCCGGTAAAAACCGAGGCCTAGCCTCGTGTTTAGTTAAACAAAAAACCGCAAAAACACAAAATTAATAGCCCCTTAAACGGCCGAGTACCTAGCATCCTAGCCACGAAGCTCGGCTTGCTAGGCACCAAGCCCCGGGCTGCCAAGCGTGGGTGCTGCCCTACACAGCCCCTGCTGTGCCAAGCCACCTGCTAGTGGCTGACAGCGTCGCTCGCGCGTTATGCTGGCCCTAGAAGCGTGCTTGCAACGTACGCAAGTGCTGGCCTAAAAGCCCTAGCTGTGCGAGCTAGCGCAGCCTAGCAACCGCACACGCACCACACGCACACAGCCATGCCGCTCCAAGGTGGTGCGTAAGCACAGCGCACATACTTTCGGCAGCCACATGCGGGCTACGCAAGCAGCCCAGTTGGCCGAGGGTTTATGCTCGAGGCTTGGTGCCTCGATTTGTGTGCTTGTGCCTCGGAATTTAATTCCGATTTTGTATGTGACAAAATAAAATTAATTCTGATTTTGTATGTGACAAAATAAAATTAATTCTAAATTATTTTTAGAACTAATATTGAGCAATATGAAAATAAAACAATTCCAACTTAAATAAATTCAATTTTAGTGCACAAACCAATATTAACTCAAGAACCATTCTTTATTTTATTTTTGGCTGAACTTGATGCTATAAAAATTGAGGGCTATTCTCACAATTAATTTAACCAACATAAATTAATAATGAGATTTGACAAGAGTTGGAAAAATAAACACAATCATCCACTAAAAAATTTCTCCAACACTAACTTGTGCAAATTTGAAAAATAACATTCTTCCAACATGAAGAGTAATCAAATTTCAATCACAAGTTTGAACATTTAAGACTTTAATCAATTAAAAAATGATTAAAACCAAAAATTAGTTCATTGTGGAATTTAGAAAGTTAAGATCCAACCAAATAAACAATTAAAGATTGAATCTTAAACATTTTAGGGGCCTCAAAATACATTTTCACCATAAACATTCACACTCCAAGCATTAATTTGCAAAAAATGTGAAAATACAAGTTTATGTGAAAATAAGAGCTAACCAAATTAAGCACAAATTATGACTTCATAAACATGCTTAATAAGGGTTAAAAATTGCAGAAGATTAATAGTATAATCAAACACATAATCCAACAATACCATGCCATAATTAATCAAGGTTTAAAGATTTAAAATTTTTCGTCAAAAAACAAAAAACCCTTCTTTCTAGGTGGATTTTGGCTTCTGGAAGGCCTTTTTTTTTAGCCCAAAGTGGGTAAAGTCTGATTTAAAAAGTCGATTCCACCCAAAATTCACTATTTTTGAGTCAAAATCGGAGTTCGTAATCCAAAATGAGCATGAATATGATTTTTATCCAATTAAAAAACGAGCTCCTAATCTAATTAGGATGCTAAACCAGAAATTTATATCCATTTTAAAACACCTTAATTAATTTTTGGTATAAAACATAAATACAAGAGGCTCTTATACCGCTGTTGGGTTTTGCGGTGTCTGACATCGCGCGGAAACAAAACCCGATAACCGGATCGCATGCATAATATTTACAACATATACAAAAGCATGCAAATAAACAAAACACAAGAGAAGAGAGAGAAGAGAGAGAAAGAATACTCACCCTAGAAGCGTGCTTCGCTCAACCGATGAGCTCGGACTTGAAAGTTTCAAGTTCCGCAAATGCGAGAACCTCCGACGGCTCACACCCTCGCTACCGAACCGAACCGAACCGGTCCTTACCCCAAAGCTTAGTCGGTGCTAGACAAAAAATAACTTAGAGTTATTAGGACAAAGGTTTTCACTTCTTTGGAGATTCCTTAAAGTTCACCAACTCAAGTGCTCTTTCCCAATCACAAATTATTGGTATTTATAGGGAATAGAGCTCAAGAATTCCCATCATCTTTCAATGTGGGATAGTTGTTAAAAAGGCAGAATAGAATTTAATTTAATTTTAAATTAAATTTAAAAGCCAAATGACACACCAAACCACAAGTGGCATGAGAACCATAAGGGGAGGACCACCTTGCCCTTGCTCCCCAAGTAAACCCATAAACGGCTCCTACACACACTCTCGGCCACTCGCAGCGCGCTAGCTGGCGTGGCCTGCCTTGGGAGCCAAGGATGCCACGCTGGCGACCTGACCCCTTGGATGGGCCTGCTAGTTGGCCTCTCACGTTCGGACGCTTAGATTTGCAAGCTATGCGTGCTTGCGGGCAGCTAGTCGTGCCTACCGCAAGTCCAGCTTGCGTGCTGCTACTGGTGCTTCCTCGCACAAGGCCCAGCGAGCATCAGCTGTTGGCCTTGCTTGCGATGGTGCGGGGCTGATGCTGCTAGCATGCTAGCACGCCTCGCGCGCCAACTAGCGAGCGATGCCAGGTGCTAGCTAGCTCGACATGCCGTAGCTCCCAAGCCAGCACGCGCATGCTGCGGCTAGGCTTGCGGCCACGCCTCGCATGCTTGTAGCCTTTGCTAGCCATATTGCCTTAGCCCTCAGGTGCTCGGCCATTCTGAGGCTAGGGCTATACGTTGTGACTTATCGTTTGGCTGATTTTTCCGTCTTGTCGTTTCCTAAATTCGACTCGACTTACGACACTCGGTTTGACACTCTAAGTTCGGAATTCGACGTCTTTGGTCA
Organism: Chenopodium quinoa; assembly: GCF_001683475.1. Lineage (NCBI taxonomy): Eukaryota > Viridiplantae > Streptophyta > Magnoliopsida > Caryophyllales > Amaranthaceae > Chenopodium > Chenopodium quinoa. Next base: position 5,847,364 of record NW_018743252.1, on the reverse strand, counting down.
TAAAAAATCTATTGACTCATTTAATCATTCGAATTAATTCGTCGCTTCGGTTCGGTTACACGATTGGGTGTGACCCGAAGGGTTCAGTTAAGATTAAGCTGTAATATTAATTATTCTCGAATATTACTGATAGGAAGAGGCCTCCAGCTAGGCATTCCAATCACTTGACCTCACTGAATAATTAGCTTTCTAATTAACTTTTGAACCCTCTATCGGAATAATACACTTGTTCGTAGGACACCATTCCTTTCATGGGGTGCGTGCGTGTGTGAAGTGAGAAGAGGGGAGGGGAAAAATTAAGGGGAAAGAAAAATAAGAAGAGAGAGAAAGAGATTTTACCTTTGGGTATTCTCCATATTGGGCAAAGTTTAATTTACTCATATGATGGGTATTTATACCTCTCTTAAAACCCTCCAAACTTTATTGATTTAAAACTTCCGTTTATAAAATAATTATGCCTCAAAGTTTCCAACTAATAAATTAAAATATCTCTAAAGCAATTTAGTAAATAAAAATCGACTTTTAGTTGAAATAAACCTTTTTAAATTATTTAAATACCATAAATAATTCATTTCGAATTATTTAAATACTTTACAAAATAATGTTTTAAATTAATATACGTATAAAAATACGGGGTATTACAGTCTACCCCCCTTAAAAAAGTTTCGTCTCGAAACTTGGCTAACGAAAATCAACATTTTTACTCACTTTGTGTAATATTGCTCTACTCTTTTGACATACTTTTACCTTTAATGTCTCCTTGAAATCAAAAGTACTCGGCATAACTGTTAAAAATGTGCAAAAAGCACTAAAATATTTTTAAATATAGGAAAAAAGTGCGAAATTCTACCCTACCCCCCGTAGAGAAAACGAATTACGTCCCCGTAACTCAACATACCTCAAACAACTCAGGGTATTTCTTTTTCATCTCATCCTCAACTTCCCAAGTTGCTTCCTCATATTGTTGGATAGACCATAGCACCTTAACAATCTTAACTTCCTTGTTGCGTGTACTACGCACTTTACTGTCAAGGATCTTGAGAGGTCTTTCCTCATAAGTTAAGCTTTGATCTAACTCAATTGTTTCAGGCTGTAACACATGTGACTTATTAGGTATATACCTTTTTAACTGACACACATGAAATACATCATGCACCGTACTTAGCTCCATAGGTAAGGCCAACCTATAAGCTACTTTGCCTATCCTCTGTAATATCTCATATGGACTAATATACTTTAGGCTAAGTTTCCCTTTCTTCCCAAATCTCATGACACCTTTCATTAGTGACACTTTCAACAACACTTTATCACCAACTTCAAACACTTTTCCTACACTTTAAATCTGCATAACTCTTTTGACGATCTTGTGTTGCTTGAATCTTAGCTTGAATCTCCTTCACTTGCCTTACTGTATCTTCAATCATTTGAGGCCCTAAGATCATTGTTTCACTTATGTTGTTCCAACATACCGGGCTATGATATTTTCTTCCATATAATGACTCAAATGGAGCCATACCAATACTCGCATGGTAGCTATTGTTATAAGAAAGTTCAATTAAGTCTAAGCTATCTTCCCATCCCCCTTAGAAGTCTATGACACAAGCTCTCAACATATCTTCCGAGGTTTTAATAGTTCTCTCAATTTGTCCATTTGTGGTAGGGTGAAATGTTGTACTCATCTTTAGTGTTGTACCAAAGTTTTCTTGAACATTCTTCCAGAACTTTGAAAGAAACCTAGAATCTCTATCAGACACAATATCTTTTGGAACTCCACATAACCTCACAACATACTTGATGTAAGCTTTTACAAGTTGCTCCATCTTCCAAGTCTCCTTCATTGGTATGAACACTGCAGATTTGGTAAGTGTATCCACCATGACCCAATGGTATCATTTCCACTCTTTGACTTTGGGAGGCAAGTCACAAAATCCATCAAAATGCAATCCCACTTCCATCCAGGGATTTCCAATGATTGCACGGTTCCTTGCGGTCTCTTGTGCTCTATTTTCACCTTTTAAATAGTTAGACACTTCGCTACAAATTTCGCCACTTCATTCTTCATTCTAGGCCACGAATACATCTTTTTCAAGTCTTTGTATAGCTTGTCCCCTTCAGGGTGTACTGAGTATGGTGTATTGTGTCCTTCCTCCATCAATTCTCTCTTTACTTCTTCGCATTTTTGTGGTACACACCATCTACCTTTGTACCTTCAACTCCCATCTTCATGAATTTTGAAATCCGTAGCTTTTCCTTGCTTTATTTTCTCACAAATCCTATCCAATTTTACATCTCCTGCTTGATTTTTCCTTATCTCATCAAATATTGTTGGTTGAATACTTAGGTTCGCAAGTATGCCTGCTGGCACTCCCCATTCTACCACTTTTAAATTCATTTTCCTCATTTCTCTACATAACTCATCAGTCACTATCACAGTATTTAGTCCATGACTGGTTTACGACTTAGAGAATCTGCGACTACATTTTCCTTGCCCTCATGATATTGTATGTCTAAGTCGTAGTCCATTGCAAACTAACCATCTCCTTTGTCGTGAGTTTAGATTTCTTTGGGTGAAAATGTACTTCAAACTTTTATGGTCAGTATAAATCTTACATTTCACTCCATATAAGTAATGCCTCCAAATCTTTAGTGCAAAGATGATTGCAGCTAATTTTAAGTCACGAGTAGGGTAGTTTACTTCATGAGATTTTAACTGTCTTGATGCATATGCAATCACCTTTCCATTTTTCATAAGCACACATCCCAAACCATTCTTGGATGCATCACTATATACATCGTAGATGCCACTATCATCTAGCAATGTTAACACAGGTGCTGTAATCAACTTTTGATTCAACAGTTGAAACGCTTCCTTACACTTCATATCCCATTCAAACTTTTTTCTTCTTCTTTATTAATGAGTTCATAGGCTCAGCAATCTTAGAAAAGTCCTTCACGAACTGCCTATAACACCTTGCTAAACCTAAGAAACTCCTAGTGTCAGACACTTTCTTTGGCGTAGGCCATCCCTTAACTACCTCAATCTTTGCTGGATCTACTTCTACTCCATCCTTGGACACAAAGTGGCCCAGAAATGTTACTTTCTCTAGCCAAAACTCACACTTGGAAAACTTCGCATAGAGCTTGTTCTCCCTTAAAGTTTGTAAAACTACTCTTAAATCTTCCACATGTTCCTCCTTATTCTTCGAATATACCAATATATCATCTATAAACACTAAGACAAACTTGTCCATAAATGGATGGAACACATTATTCATCAACTCCATAAAGATTGCTGGAGCATTCGTCAATCCAAATGGCATTACTGTGAACTTATAATGTCCATACCTTATTTTAAATGCAGTCTTGGGAATAACTTCGTTTGCGATCCTCAACTGTTGGTATCTAGACCTTAAATCAATCTTGGAAAACACAGATGCGCTCCTCAATTGGTCAAATATGTCCTCAATCCTTGGTAATGGGTACTTGTTCTTTATGGTGACCTTATTCATTAACTCCCTATAGTCAATACATAACCTTATACTTCCATCCTTTTTCTTAACAAACAACACCGGAGCTCCCCAAGGCGACACACTTGGTCTAATGTACCCCTTTTTTAGTAAATCCTGTAGTTGCTCCTTTAACTCACTCATTTCTGCAGGTGCCATTCGATATGGTGCCTTGGAAATTGGTGCTATCCCTGGGATCAATTGCCCTCTTAGGTGGCATTCCTAGAAAGTCTTCTGGGAACACATCCAAAAACTCAGTCACCACTTCTATGTTTTTTGGCTTAGTTGTCTCTTTGTGTTCCAAGTTCCTTACACTACAAAAATACACTAGATGTCCCTTCTTAATATACTTAGTCAACTTCATCATAGAGATGGCCCTTGGACACGTTACTTTCTGTGATCGACAACGGATCTACGCACTATACTTGCTCAACCTATCCATTCCCAAGATGATATCAAAGTCATTCAACCTAAATTCAATGAGGTTAGACAAAAAAACCTTTCCTTTGATCTCTAATGGCACATGCTTAAAGGTTTTGGTACACTGTACTACCCCTCCCATAGGAATAACTATAGGTACATCTATGACATCTATCGTTTTCAAATAGTGTGATAGCTTTGAAACAATGGCTTTTGAAATGAAAGGAAAAGTTTTACCAGAATCAAACAAAACTTAATAGGAATAGAGTTAATAGAAAAAGTACCAGTAATAACATCCTTCGTAGTGTCATCTTCATTACTTATCACAATCAGTTTTCCTGGAGCTCCACTCTTCACCTGACCATTCCCATTATTGTTGCCTTTCACCCCATTTTGTTCTGCCCCTTTGATCCCTGCATAGTTGTTGCTTCCCTAAAATTTCCTATGAGCCTCTCCTTGATTATTTCCCTACTTGTTTTGATTTGAATCCTTGGAGAATCACTCATACTCCCTATGTCCCAACTTGTTGCAAGCGCGACAAGTAATCAAGTTACCCTCACAATCTTTACCAGGGTGATTATTTCTGCATCTCTTACAGAAATAACGTCTTCCATCCTTATTATTTCCCTGGTTAGAGTTCTTACGCCCTCCATTGAAATTTTTTCCACCCTGACGATTGTTATTGTGGAATTTATTGTTGCTATTAAAGTTGTTGTTGTTGTGGTGGTATTTCTACTTCTTAAAATTGTTCTAGTTACCTTAAGGGTTTCCAGAATTCTGTCCCATCTCTTTTCTCTTTTCCTTTCCTTCCACCTCAGCTAATTCCTTCTTTTTCTTCAACTCCAAAGCATAAAGGTGTGCTGACCTCCCATAAACTCCATCTAATGTTTCGAACACTTGTCCACACAACTTTAGTTGAAGATAGTGGTTAATCCACTATCAAACTTCCTAACTTTCGCCTTTTTTGTAGCAACAGACTCTTTAGTAAACCTTGATAGCTCAATAAACTTGGCATAATACTCATTGACTGACATATCTCCCATTGCTAGGCTGGAAAATTCCTCAGCTTTCTATTTTTGTAGGAAACTGGGGTAAAACTTGTCCCTAAACTTCTCCTGAAACATAGTCCAAATGAAACTAGGTAGTGCCTTAATGGTAGCCTCATTTTGTTGCCACCAAAGGTCAACTTCACCCCTGAGGTAATAGGTAGCACATCCCACTTTCAAATTTTTTGGGCACCCTACTGCCTTAAACAGTTTCTCAAACTTCCTTAACCAATTCTTTAACACGGTTGGGTTAGGTTTGCCTTGATAGGTTGGTGGCTTTCTTTACGCCACCTTCTTGAACAATTCCCCTTGAGCATCCCCATTGTTGGTCGAGTTCCTTCCTAAATGCTGGGCGACCTCTGCTAACTGCCTTACAACCTCACTCAGCTCTCCTCCTTCATTATTGTCCCCTCTTCCTCCTTCCATCTTTCTTCTCCTAAATTAAAACAAGGGGTCTTTATTAATTATGGCCATGGTTAGCTCTCAAGTTAGACACCCATCTAACTAACTTATACCATTCATACACACATATTTAATTTAAGCTAACAAATCGAGGTTGCAAAATTACAACTCCCAAATTTTGCAGCTTGATCAACCAAATTTTGATTGCTAACCAACCATTCATTTAATAAAGCAACATAATAATAAATAAAAATAATTCCCATGGTTCCCCAGAGTTTACAAATGAATTATTGGAATATTTGAGTAAGAAATGGCTCATTGGGGTAGTGATATGAAATGAATGATTTGGAAATAAAATGAATAATTTGGGAGTAAAATGAATTATTTGGCAAAGAAACGAATATAAATTTTATTACTCAGAAAGAAAATAGCTGGAAAATAAAATGAAATGAGTTCGAATAACCTACGCAAATTAATAGGTTTATTGACTCACTGTGGCCATGCCACTTATTACTTTACTGAAAAATGAAATAATTAAAACTGCATAAATGAAACGAAGAATCCTAAAACAAATAAAAATAAAAAAAATCTATTCCTTTCAAACATTGTCCTTGTCCTTTGATTGTTTTTAGCTTCTAGGATCGAATTCAGGGTCATCTTCGTCCTCCATTGGTTCAGGTGTCTCTGGATTTTGCTCTACTTGAATAAACTCTTCATCTTCCTCGTCGTCAGATGAAATGTAAATAATGGTTGGAGTTGGGGGTGGATTTGGATTCGAGATTTCCATAATGGAACTATCAACAATATGGTTACTCTCATCCATTATCTCTCCTTCCTCTTACCCTCCATTTGCTTCTGCTTGATTATCTTGTGGTGAAGAAGAATTTCCTGATTGATTGCTAGTGGAACGGGAATCATTCCTTGTTGGGTTATCATAGTAGTAATTTGGATATGGAATATGTAAGCGCTCGGAGTGATACATCTCTACTCAAATGAGATAAGAAATCAAGTATTTGTAATCAGGGTACCACTATCCATAACTTTTCAATTGCCGGGTAATAGTACACTTTCCCTTTGCCCTTGTCTTAAAACATTAGAAATTCAAGGATGCAAGGAACTAAGTGTGTTACTTCCAAGCATTCCTATGCTAGAATTTTGTAATGTATTTAGATGTAAAGTATTGTATACAAATGTGTGCAAATGTCATTTTTGTTAAAAAAGGATGAGTGGTTACAATTTATTGGAAATCACTTGTTGACTTTTTATTTATATACTTTCGTAATTAAATCCTAATTGGTAGGTTTTATTTGCTTCCCTTTTCAACTATCCAATTACAGTATATGATTCAATAGTAAGAGATTTGTGATTAAAAGTAACTACAATCCTTGGGATTTGAGGATTCATCTTCCTCAACAACTTCTCATCTGGAACAACTCATTGTTAAGCCTTGTGAGTTTGTCATCTCTATTGGTTATATTCCCTTCACTCTATAATCGTTGCGGATTATTGATTGTGATTGAGAAACAAGGGTGTGCTTTAATATTGATGATATGCATTTTAATGTTGAACATGAACCTCAGCTTAACCCAATATCTTTGATGCTCAAATTCTTGCTCTATTGCAACTTTTCTCTACCAACAAGTCCAAGAGCTTCAAGATCAACGCAACTTAAGATCAACTTGCCCAAGTGAAGAGTGAATATCTTGGTGATCACGTGAGTGAGAAATCTCATGTGGCGGTTAAGAGTGTTCATGAGGATAATGATGGCCTTGTTGAGTTGAAAGAACGTTGTGATGGTATTGATTTACTTATTGTAGGGTTTCTTAGTGACCCGACACTATGCGGAAGGAAACCCACCAAGACCCGCCCCTTAATTAAAGCAATTAATCAAGCATAATAAACTTAATCAAACAAGATTAAGAACAAGAATTATACCTTTGACGCGTGCTTCGCTCCTAAAGAGCTCTTACTTCAAAATCCCGAAAAAACGAGATCTCCGACGGATCGTACCCTCGACCCAACCCGAGCGTCCCAAGTCTTGAAGGTTAGTCAAGACCCGGACAAAATTAACTATGAGTTTTACGAATCAAAGGTTTACTCTTTTCTAGAGTTGCCTTTTTAATTCCACTCAAGGTTATTTCAAATCCCAATACCAAGCTTGGTATTTATAGGGAAATGACCCCTTGATTTCCAATCTCCCATCAATGTGGGAGAGTTGGTAAAATGACAATTATTTAATTTCCAAAATTAAATAATTAATCAACTTAAGAACAAATCGACACATGGCACAATTATAGAGAAAGCCAAGTGAGGACCAAGGCTTGGGGGGACCATTGCCTTGACACCCAAGGCCATGAATTGGTCCCCACACACCATGCCCAAAACCGGGTCAAGGTGTGCTAGCTGGCTGCCAGCTAGTGTGCCAGCTGGGGCTGCCAGCTAGCGTGCCTTGCTGCCCAGCACCCACCCAGCCAGCCAGTGCACGCTGCTGCTGGGCTGTGCTGGTGCTACGTGCTGGCGCTGGGCGCTGCTAGCACCTAGTGCTGGCACTGGCCCCCAGCAGCCCCACGCACACACACACACTCTTCGCGCCTCAATGCTAGCACAGCTAGCCCACACGCATCAATGCGCCTGTAGTGCGAGGCTGCTTGTGCGAGGCCTAGCATCATGCTGGCGCCTAGGCTCTCGCATGTAGTGCGATGCTTGGTGCTGCCATGCGAAGGCAAGCACACAAGCATCCACGCACATGGTGCGCCATTGCCAATCAGCCAACCATGCTAGCACTTGGTGCTTGCGATGGTGCTGCCATGCCAGGCACACACACACGCAGCACCCAGTGCTTGCCATGGTGTGCCTGGTAACTGCGATGGTGCTGCCATGCCAGGCACGCACGCACGCAGCATCAGGGCCTGCGATGGTGCGCTTGGTGCGCCCATTGCTGGCGATAGGTGCCATATGCACCCAGGCACCCACGCAAGCACGCTGCTAGCTGCGATGGGCTGCCTGGTGCTTGTGTGGCTTGCGATGGCTGCCATGCGCACCCAGTCACCCATGCTAGCATGTTGCTAGCTTGCGATGGGCTGCTAGGGTGCGCCTAGGCTGCGATGGTGCTTAGCACACCATGGTGCGCCTAGCACACACATGGTGCACCTAGGCTTGCGATGAGCTACCCTATCCTAGCTATGGCTACGCTCTTACTTGTCGATTGTGATTTTGAGACGTTCGGTCTCGACGCCTTAGGCTCGATTTCCGACGTCTGTATTCGTAAAACTCTGTCGACTCATAAAATCCTTTCGGATTAATTCGTCGTCTCGGATCGGAGATTCGATTGGGTTCGACCCGAAGGGTTCAGTTAAGATCAAGCTGTAATATCAATTGTACCTCGATATTACTGATCGGAAGCGGCCTCCACCTAGGCATTTCGATCACTTGACCTTACTGAAAAATTAGCTCTGTAATAATTCTTAACCCTTTATCGGAAGAATACACTTGTTGGAAGGACACCATTCCTTTCAATCTCCCACTTGTCCTTCCGCATATTGTGTATAGCTCATTTCCTTTGTCTCTTAATGTTTCTTCGTGAACTATAAGGTAAGATTCTTTGTCATCCTTATTACGTTCAGAAGTGTTTCTCGATCTCCGAGTTCGACTGTCAATAAGCAGATGATTTCTAAAATCCATCTGAGCATGGCCATGCATTTTCACAGTCTCACTCTTCGAGCGGCCTTTTAAACAACAAAACATTTTCCCTATTGTTAGTAGGGGGACAATCCCAGTCTTGTATTAGAAGTTCTTCTTACTAAGAGGACATAGACTCCCGAGTGTTCCCGTTATGATCCCCAGTTACGGCAGACGTTTGGAAACATCAAAGAGTCCAGTACTCAAACAAGAAAACTTCATAGTACTCATGGTCGGAGGAAATAAGTTTCGATAATCATAATGAGAAATGTACTTATGACAAAATTTAATATTTTCTTAAAGTACTCTCATAGGTCTTATCCAATACAATTCTAAACTGTACCTGTGCAAATGATTTATGACTGTCACGTCCTCACAGCACAAGAAACGGTGCTGTAAATCATACTACACACTAATCTATGGCGGTCATCAATCGTCCATCTGTTAGATGACCTCGATTAGGGATACTTTTCGATTTAATATTCAATGTTCACTTAACAGGTGTTTCTTTATCCAAGACATGGTCTTGATACCCTGTTTTGAATATTTTCATAAATCGAATGGACTCATTATTTAATTCTAAACCAAAATTAAAAAGTAATTACTCTATTAATGAATGGTTTTAGTACAGTGTCTTACATTAAATCAACCCGTTTAATTAAAACACATGTACAGGGAATTTCAAAGCCAGTCTCTAACATGCTTGATTCCCATTGCCTCAACATGTTTGTTATGTTTCACTTGAGGCAAAGGTTTAGTCAAAGGATCGGCTACATTATCATCCGTGCCGATCTTACAAATTCTGATTTCACCTTCGAATTTCCATTCCCTTATCATGTGAAATCGCCTTTGCACGTGTTTGACCTTCTGGTGCTCTCTCGGCTCTCTGGCCTGAGCGATAGCTCCATTATTATCACAATAAAGGTCTATCGGTCCCCTGATTGAGGGTACAACACCAAGTTCACTAATGAACTTGTGAATCCAAATAGCTTCCTAGGCAGCTTTTGAAGCGGCCAAGTACTCGGCTTCAGTTGTAGAGTCTGCAGTGGTGCTCTGCTTGGCACTCTTCCAGCTAAACGCTCCTCCATTCAGACAGAATATATACCCCGACAGTGACTTGAAGTCGTCTCTGTCAGTCTGGAAGCTAGCGTCGGTGTAACCTTCATTAACCAGTTCTTTGTGGCCTCCATACACCAGGAATTTATCCTTGTTCCTTTTCAGGTACTTAAGGATGTTTTTTTGGCCGCAGTCCAATGCGCCTCTCCTGGGTTCGATTGGTATCGACTCGTTGCACTCAGGGCATACAATACATCTGGCCTTGTACATATCATGGCATACATGATCAATTCGATTAGCGAAGCATATGAGATCTGATTCATTCTTTCTCGCTCAACAGGTGTCTGCGGACACTGATTCTTGCTGAGAGTTATGCCATGGGACATGGGTAAATGCCCTCTTTTGGCATTTTCCATGTTAAATCGAGCCAGTACCTTATCAATGTAAGTACTCTGGCTTAATCCAATCATCCTCTTAGATCTATCCCTATAGATCTTGATGCCCAATATGTACTATGCCTCTCCTAAGTCCTTCATTGAAAAACACTTTCTCAACCAGCCCTTTACGGACTCCAATAATTTTGTGCTGTTTCCAATGAGCAGTATGTCATCGTCATACAGGACTAGGAATGCAATATCACTCCCACCGACCTTCTTGTATACACAAGACTCATCTGGATTCTTGATAAAACCAAACTTGCTAATGGCTTCATCAAGTCGCAGATTCCAACTTCTGCTGGCTTGCTTTAGTCCATAAATGGACTTCTTGAGCTTGCAAACCTTTCCAGCGTTGCCTGGATCAACAAAACCTTCTGGCTGTGTCATATACACAGTTTCTTCCAAAATCCCATTAAGGAAGGCAGTTTTGACATTCATTTGCCATATTTCGTAATCGTAATATGCAGCAATCGCTAGGATGATCCGGACGGACTTTAGCATTGCAACTGGTGAAAAAGTTTCATCATAGTCAATCCCGTGGACTTGTCTATAACCTTTTGCCACCAGTCTAGCTTTGTATATCGATACATTTCCATCCATGTCTGTCTTCACTTTGAAGATCCATTTGCAACCAATGGGTGTATAACCCTCGGGCAAATTCACCAAGTCCCAAACTTGATTTTCAGACATGGAGTCCATCTCGGATTTCATGGCCTCTTGCCATTTTGCAGAGTCGGGGCTCGTCATAGCTTGCTTGTAAGTCGCCGGCTCATCACCATCCATGACTAGGATGTCCTGATCATCGGTTAAGACGATACCGAGGTATCTGTCTGGTTGTGATCTTTGCCGTTGCGACCTACGTAGGGTAATCGGTTGAGCATTTACATTGTCTGTTTGACTCTGAACAATCTCCTTAGATGCTTCCAAAGTATCTAGATTGTCAGTTTTGTCAGGTTGACATTGTTGCTCGTCCTCTCGAACTTCGTCGAGTTCGATTTTCCTCCCACTTGTCATTTTGGAAAGGTGATCCTTCTCCAAAAGACACCATCACGAGCAACAAAAACTTTGTTCTTGGATTCATTGTAGAAGTAATACCCTTTGGTTTCTTTTGGATATCCCACAAAGAAACACTTATCCGATTTGGGATGAAGTTTGTCTGAAATTAATCGCTTGACATATGCTTCGCATCCCCAAATCTTGAGAAAAGACAACCTAGGAGGTTTCTTAGTCCATAATTAATATGGAGTCTTTTCAACAGCTTTTGACGGAGCTCTATTCAGTGTTAGTGCTGCTGTTTGTAGCGCATGTCCCCAGAACGAGATAGGGAGTTCACTAAGACTCATCATTGACCGAACCATGTCTAACAAGGTCTGATTCCTCCGTTCGGACACTACGTTCCATTGAGGAGTTCCGGGAGGTGTCAACTCTGAAAGAATGCCACATTCTTTCGAGTGATCGTCGAATTCATGGCTCAAATATTTTCCACCTCGATCCGATCGAATTGCTTTAATTTTCTTGCCAAGTTGATTTTCAACTTCTTTCTGAAATTCTTTGAACTTTTCAAAGGATTCAAATTTATTCGACATTAAGTAGATATAGCCATATCTACTATAATCGTCGGTGAAAGTGATGAAATATCGGTAACCGTGCCTTGCGGGTGTGCTCATAGGTCTACATACATCCGTGTGTATTAGACCTAATAAGTCACTTGCCCTTTCTCCCAACTTGGAGAATGGTTGTTTGATCATCTTGCCTAATAAGCATCCTTCACAATTTTCAAACGACTCTAAGTCGAATGAGTCAAGAACACCTTCTTGAAGAAGTTTCTTGATGCGTTTGATGTTAATGTGGCCAAGACGACAATGCCACAAGTAGGTTTGATTCGACTCGGTGGTCTTAGCTTGGGGGTATCAACTGTTGTCTAATCATATGTAAAACATGCAATTTAATTGAACATAAATTTGTAAGACAAACTTGAAACAACTATTGTGAAAAGTCTTACATTTGAAATTCCTAGGTGTCCAACACCATGGATCATAATATGTTCAAAGCATGAAGAAAACTAGAAATAGTTTAATTACATGTCATAGACAAAATAGTGCATGCAAGCACGACCGAAAAACCATCTTCGTCGTCTTTTTGTCCATGCACCAACACTTGATAAGCTTCTCACTTGGTCCCTGAAAAGGCAACATTAAGTGAGTCATACTTGGTATCCAATACCTTATGATAATCTTAATCTACAAGTGTTTAAGGAAGATACCTGAGGCGGATGCTCCATTCCTCTCCTCCTCCTCCCGAAAGAGCTTGCATTCTCTCTTGAAGTGGCCTTGCCCGCCACAGTAGAAGCAACGCATCTTAGCCTTAACATTGAGATCCCTCCTTCTTGATGGTCTTTTGGTTGCACAAATGAGTTGGCCTGGTGCAAAAGCTCCACCACATTCTTTAAGGAATGTGTCTCCTTTGAATCAGAAATATATGCCTTTAATGCATCATATCCTGAGTGGAGTGAAGTGAGCAAAATATGACCAGCCATTCCATCTTCTAGTGGAATCCCGAGGAGTTCCATGTGCTTGAAGAGCTTAGTAATTTTTGCCACATGGGGTCGGAGGGGCATACCCGGTCTCAACTTAGTGTTGCAGACCGTACACCAAAGATGGTACCTCTCTTTCGCAAGACAACCTTGATCCAACGACTTTACATTCATGTCCGTAAGTGACCTAGCCACTTCAAACAAGAGTCCATCATTGTTTCGTTGAAACTCTTAGAGAATCTCACACCGACAACATCCCTTAGTCCTCCAAGGAACAAGTCTGGGAAGGAGAATGGAAGTTTTTCTTTCCATTCTTCCGGGATGGAGTTAGCCATTAGTTGTGACACTAATTTGCAGTCTTTCGACCATGCACAATAAGTTTCGTCACTCAAGAGGGTCTTGGAACAGAGAGTTGGGAGGGAAGTATCCAGAACATACTCCTTGGAATAACTCCGGAGAGTTTTCCTGAGTTCTTCTTCCCATTCATCCAGGTTTTTTAGTTAAGCTTGATAGCTAACTTATCGGGGAGTTCCGAGCACATTTGATTGTTGTTTGAGTTACTGGCAGACATGATTCTACAATTGAAAGAATTTGAAGTGAAAAACCATTCATGCATCAATAAGTTGAAATTTAAAGCGTTCATGCACACATTCAAACTTATTGAACATTTTATCCTCGCATTTTAAGAATGTCCCTTATGGGCGAGAATAAAATGATTCTGAGATCCCAAAGATCAAGAAATGGTTAAGCATGATTTTGCTTGTCTTAACCATTAAATATCTTAAGGTAAGCAATCCAATTGCTAATAGCTCCAAGCTACTCTCGGTTTGATAAAATGTCGCATCTAATGCATACTTGACATTTTATCTCTTTTGCCACGACATCTAAGGACTCCTTACTGATATCATTGAGCATAACCAAGACAACTTGTATACCTAGTATACCTTACGTTCCTAGGGAAGTAGTGATGCCTCGCTTTGGCGTAATCCATCTCGTACGCGCATTAGTTCGGTAAGTGTTGTTCTTGGAACGGCAAATTTTAGATCAATATTATTAAGGGACCTAGGGTTTCTATGTTGGTTGATTTAAGTGAACTTAACTAATCATCGCAACATAATAGAAATCCTAGACATGCATCTAGCAAACATATATAATAACAATATATAAAGCATAAAATAGATGCATTTGGCAACTAACATGACCCCTTGAAATCTTCAATTTCCATGGGTCTTCATCTTGGCTCGTCTTCATCGAAACTCCGTCTTGAGACATCGTGGCCAAAATGAAATAAAAGAAGCTAGCTTGAACGACTAAGATTAATCTAATTAGTACAAAAATACTTAACGGTTCGCAGACCGTATTTAGATTTACAAAAATACATAACGGAGCGCAGTCCGTATTTTCTATCCTAGTCGGGCCCTACTAGTTGCCATTTTCAAGGAACCCGTTTTGAAAGCAATCTTTCATTCATCCGTTCACTATTTGTGAACGGCCCATGCAATTTTACGAAATACATAATTAAACACGCACAACTAGTTACTAACTTAGGTCGTTAATCCAATTAACGCTCCTAATTAAAACTAGTCAAAGTGGTTTAATCCATTATTTCTAAACGCAAAATGCTAACTCATTTAATTAAGCTCCCACTAAATTCAGCATCCTTACTTAATTAATCCGATTAATTAAGTCGGCATAACCCATAATTTGCCAAAATTTTGCAAAATCAAAAATCGAGGTTTTTAGCCTCGTTAAAATAATTAATTAAAACTATTATTAACACGGAAAAAATCGCAAAATCATAGCTCAAGTACTAAGCATAAAATGGCATCATCCTATGATGCATGGCGCACCATGGCTGCTAGGCAGCCCATGGCCCCTGCGCCATGGTGCGTGGTGCTGGCAGCTAGCAAGTGTGCCTAGCACAGCCTGCCTAGCCAGCTAGCACCAGCAGCATGCTACGCATGCTATGCACGCTAGCAGCTTGCTGGCACAAGCATCAGAGGGCTGGCTGGCTGGGGCTTGCTGCCTCGCTACCCAGCAGCCGCACAAGCGTACCAGCAGCCTAAGGCCCCATGCGCCAGCACACGCACCACACAGCAGCCCCTCCTCGCCACACAGCCACGCACCAAGCGATGCACAGCCATATGCGCACCATAGGCAGCCTACATGTGGGCTGCTAGGCAGCCCGACTAGCCTTGGTGACGCTTGCGGTTTTGCATCGTTTTGCGTGCATTTTACTCGGAATTTAATTCCGATTTGTGTGTGACAATAATCAATTCTAAATTAAATTTTAGAATTAATTTTGAGGGAAAAATAAAATAAAAGAAATGTTAATTCTAACTTAAACAAATTTATTTTATTGGTGCACAAGCCTAAATTTATCCAAAAATTCAATTTTGAACAAAATTAGGTCAAACTTTATGCTTAAAAAATAAAATGAGCTATGTCCAAAATTAATCTTGCCAATATGCGAATTAATCATGGATTTGACAAAAGGGAGTTGGAAAAATAAATTAACCATCCAATGATAAAATTTTCCAACTTGCATACTTGTGTAAAATACCAAGATTACATCTTCCAATATGAAGATTAATCAATTTTTACTCACATGTAATTGAACTTAATGGATTTTAATCAACCAAAACATGAAAAATCCAAACTTTGTTCAACATGGAATTTAGGGTTAGGGTTCCAATCATTTAAACATTTAAAGATTAGAACTTTAACATTACTAGGGAACTTAAAATACAAAATCACAACAAGTTTTCACACCTTATTGCAATTTATTTGCAAAATTTGTGAAAAACAAGTTTATGTGTTAAATTGGTATATCAACTTAAGCACTAATAATCACTCCATTATTATGCTCAAGGATATTTTAAAACCAGTAGATTAGTGATGCAAATGTGCATTTAATCTAACCTTGTAATGCTTGCATTAATCAAGGCTTAAAAAAGAATTAAAATTTTCGTTGAAAAACGAAAAACCCCAGAAAAATTGGGTTTCTGGTTCGAATTTGGCTTCTGGACAACCCTGAAAGCCCTGAAACATTTCCAGAATGTCGATTCAACCAAAAAATCACTATTTTTGAGCCAAAATCTGGGTTCGACAGCCAAATCAAAAATAAAATCGAGTTTTAAAAGATAATTAAAACGAGCATCTAATCTAATTAGATGAACATGAACCAAAAAATTAAATTCTTTAAAACCCCTTAATTAAACAATAATTGCAAAAATTAAAAGGAGCGTGGCTCCGATACCGCTGTAGGGTTTAGTAGTGACCCGGCACTATGCGGAAGAAAACCCACCAAGACCCGCCCCTTAATTAAAGCAATTAAACAAGCATAATAAACTGAATCAAACAAGATTAAGAACAAGAATTATACCTTTGACGCGTGCTTCGCTCCTAAAGAGCTCTTACTTCAAAATCCTGAAAAGACGAGATCTCCGACGGATTGTACCCTCGACCTGACCCGAGCGTCCCAAGTCTTGAAGGTTAGTCAAGACCCGAACAAAATTAACTATGAGTTTTACGAATCAAAGGTTTACTCTTTTCTAGAGTTGCCTTTTTAATTCCACTCAAGGTTATTTCAAATCCCAATACCAAGCTTGGTATTTATAGGGAAATGACCCCTTGATTTCCAATCTCCCATCAATGTGGGAGAGTTGGTAAAATGACAATTATTTAATTTCCAAAATTAAATAATTAATCAACTCAATCACAAATCGACACATGGCACAATTATAGAGAAAGCCAAGTGAGGACCAAGGCTTGGGGGGACCATTGCCTTGATCCCCAAGGCCATGAATTGGTCCCCACACACCATGCCCAAAACCGGGTCAAGGTGTGCTAGCTGGCTGCCAACTAGTGTGCCAGCTGGGGCTTCCAGCTAGCGTGCCTTGCTTCCCACCACCCAGCCACCCAGCCAGTGCACGCTGCTGATGGGCTGTGCTGGTGCTACGTGCTGGCGCTGGGCGCTGCTAGCACCTAGTGCTGGCACTGGCCCCCAGCAGCCCCACGCACACACGCACACTCTTCGCGCCTCATTGCTAGCACAGCCAGCCCACACGCATCAATGCGCCTGTAGTGCGAGGCTGCTTGTGCGAGGCCTAGCATCATGCTGGCGCCTAGGCTCCCGCATGTGGTGCGATGCTTGGTGCTGCCATGCGAAGGCTAGAACACAAGCATCCACGCACATGGTGTGCCATTGCCAGGCAGCCAACCATGCTAGCACTTGGTGATTGCGATGGTGCTGCCATGTCAGGCACGCACACACGCAACACCCAGTGCTTGCCATGGTGCGCCTGGTGCCTGCGATGGTGCTGCCATGCTAGGCACGCACGCACGCAGCACTTGGGCCTGCGATGGTGCACCTGGTCCGCCCATTGCTGGGATAGGTGCCATATGCACCCACGCTAGCACGCTGCTAGCTGCGATGGGCTGCCTGGTGCTTGTGTGGCTTGCAATGGCTGCCATGCGCACCTAGGCACCCATGCTAGCATGTTGCTAGCTTGCGATGGGCTGCTAGGGCGCGCCTAGGCTGCGATGGTGCCTAGCACACCATGGTGCGCCTAGCACACACATGGTGCACCTAGGCTTGCAATGAGCTAGCCTTGCCTAGCTATGGCTACGCTCATACTTGTCGATTGTGATTTTACGACGTTCGGTCTCGACGCCCTAGGTTCGATTTTCGACGTCTGTATTCGTAAAACTCTGTCGAATCATAAAATCCTTTCGGATTAATTCGTCGTCTCGGATCGGAGATTCGATTGGGTTCAACCCGAAGGGTTCATTTAAGATCAAGTTGTAATATCAATTGTACCTCGATATTACTGATCGGAAGCGGCCTCCACCTAGGCATTCCAATCACTTGACCTTACTGAAGAATTAGCTCTGTAATAATTCTGAACCCTCTATCAGAAGAATACACTTGTTGGAAGGACACCATTCCTTTCACTTATGAGTGAAGAAAATGGCATTGGGAATTTGGAGAGTGGTGCCTTGAGTCTTGAATGAGGATGATATGGGTCTAAGTTGTAAAGGTGGGGATTAGAGGCATTGTTTAAGGGTAATGAAGTTGAGATTGAGGTGAGTTATGAGCCCTTGCAAATTGAAAATCCAAATCTTGAGTCTCATTTTCCCATTAAATGAATCTTGAACCTTTTCCTTCTCCTTCTCCTTTCATCCTTGAGAAGCCCCATACCCCTCCCCCCACGAGTGTTGATAAGGTTGTGCTTGAGGGAGATGTCGATTCTCGTGTCAATTTTGAGCTCCCTCCCTAATTTGATCCTTAACCATGTGATGAGCCTCCTTTGAAGTTTGATAGTGATATGAGATTGTTGAGATCTCATTTACATTGTGAAGATTTGATTGAGGATGAGTTTGAGAATGTTTTTTAATGATAATAAAGTTGGGTTGGAAGAGAATCCCATGAGCCAAGGGTCCTTGGTTGAGAGAGCTTGTGATTCGAATCAAGGTGATGTGAGAGAGGTTACTTATGAAGCCATCTATCCTTTTCCTCCACCTCATATCCCTTTTTCTTGGAAGCTTAACCTTATTCTTTCATATCCCATTTCACTGCCTTACTTTCTCCAACTTCACCATTCTTTTGATTCTTCTTTTTCTTATTTTCATGGTTTCACTTTTGAACCTTCTTGTTCTTGACATTCCTCTCCTCATTTGCATAAAGTTGCACTATATATACTTGGTGCATTATTTTCGTTTGTCAATTGCATGTGGGATATTTTTCTTAGATGTATTCTAATGCATTTGACAAGTTATTGCGATTGTTGACATGTTATTTACTAGAAAAGTCAAGCTTAGGATCTTAAATAAGATTTTTTTGGGAAGTGATCCGTGTTTATTGCTTTCCGTTTCCTTTAATTTTTTAATTTTTCTCATATTTTCTTTTATTCTTCGATGTGTAAGTAGGTGCATGTTGCAATGACGGATCCAAAGGTAGCTTGCTATTCGCTAGCTTGGGGGAATTTCATCTCAAAAGAGTGGTTGCACATATCTATGTTAGAAATAAGTATTTGCTAGCTATTTATTTAGCTAGCTATTCGCTAGCTTGGGGGAATTTTGCTCATATTCGCTAGCTTGGCTATAAGCGTCTTAGTTATGACTTTTGGTATAGTTAGATTAGATTGATCATGTCTGGACTTCTTCTTACACGTGTGTGTGTGTATTTTTTTTTTTTTTGTATATAATTTTCTTTTATTAAGAAAAAATAATGATTAAAAAGTCCAAAAAAAAGGAAATTTTGTCTGGAATAATCCCACTTTTGGGACGTCCGCCCAAAATAATCCCAACTTTGGGTTATTTTTAAATAATCCGACCTTTATACCCAATCTGCTCAAAATGGTCCCAAATGACCTTTAACCGGTTGAGTAGGTAATTTTTCTTATTAAGTTTAATTTATACATGTCACCATGTGATTGATCAAAATATAAGTTTTAATTTTAATTTTGTTTTATGAAATGATTATTAGTAATTAAAAGTAATTAACTATTTTTCTCATAACTTTTTTCTTAACAAAAAAATAATAAATAAAAAATAAAACCAGATCCCAGCCCCACCATGACCCCAGGCACCTCTCCACCACTACCATCGGCCCAGAGCCGCCAGCGCCATCAAGACCAGACCCAGCTCCCTAACGTCGTTCGCCGATCATCTCCTACCCTTTTCCGTTGCCACTAAACCACCACAACCTTTATTGAAATTAAGGTGTGGGAAGTGGAGAGGGGTCGAAATCGAGGCGTGGAAAGGGGAGGTGGCTGGGAAAGGGACGGGGGACAGGGAGGGGGGCTGGGATCGGAACGGAAAATGGGTTTTCGAGGGTGGGGGCTGGTTTTATGCTCTCCAGTGCTTTCGGCTGGGTTTTCGTGGGGGTGGGGGTTGGTGGTTCAGGGGAGGGGGTCGTTCGCGGCGCCGGCGACGACGCTGGGGATGGGGGATGGCTGGCCGGAGCTGGGTGGTAGGGTCTCAGACGGGGGGACGACGATGGCTTGGGTGGTGGGTTAAATATTAATTATTTTATTTTTTCTTTAAAAATATTTTAACATTTTTTAAAAATTTATTTTATTTTATTTTATTTTTATTTTTCTGATCAATCAAAGGCCACTACGTATCCGGTAACTTGTTATAACAAGTTATATGACTGGTTGGGACCATTTTGAGCATATTGGGTATAAAGGTCGGATTATTTAAAAATAACCCAAAGATGAGATTATTTTTAGCGGACGCCCTAAAGGTGGGATTATTCAGGGAGATTCAAATCTAATATTGGTGATCACTTGAATTAAATTCATATTAGCCTAATCAAATTATTAATTATCTTATTAGGCGTGATTTCAAGTACAAATTCCCTATAAACCTTCAAAAAGGGGTGTGATCAAGTAATAGCAATAAATCATGAATAATCAAGCAACATATGATTAATATAACAACAATCATCATCATAACATTATTACTAGTAAGATCCTAGGCATGATACTAAAAGGGTTAATAACAAATCCTAGCGTTATCCTAAACATGATACTAGGAATTATAATAACATCCTACACATGGTTTCTACTCCAAAATCAAAGAATAATAATAAGGGTTATTAAATTACTAACTTTGATGCCTCAACCTTCTTGCTATCATAACAATACACACGTTAGTAAAATTCAAGAAAGCTAAATTAATAACGTAAGTAAATTAAATATGAATTGAAATATAGATTTGGGACTAAACCCTCAGAACTCTCAACCTTTCACGTCCAGGTCGAAGGCAACGTCGAGTATGGCATGGAGTATTCGAATCTTGCGAATGAGGTATTATGACTGATTTGGGAGAGTATCGAGGATGTGTTTAGGCTAAGGCTAAGAACATGGGTGTTTTGAATGATGATTGATGGTAGTTGTAGCTAAGTAATTGATGATTCTAGCTGATTTGAAAACGGGGAAAGCGACCTCTATTTATAGGTAAAAAAGAGAGTCTGGTGATCAGAAAAAGATCAGAATTTGAATGGAAGTAAAACCGACTCTAACGCGTTGCGCTTTCTCTGTCGCGCCGCGTTGGTCCTGGCGTTGTGCGCTGGTTTTAAATGTGTGAGGAGGGTAGCCCGTCGTTGGGGATCCCACTTCCTCCATTCCCATGGCCCTTTAAAAGCCTAGGACTTTACACTTTTGAAGGTGTGTTAGAATTTGAATTCTTGAATGTTTAGGGGAGCTTGAATTAGAATTGATTCTATCATTACGCTTTTTTGAAAGAAACTAATAAGGAGTCGCCAATGAGTTTTAGGAAAACTCATAAACCTCGTTCATGACTTTTTCCCAAGTAGAGTTCAAGGGATATTTAGCATGAATCATAAGTTTAACCATGCCCAAATTTGTCTACTTGTACTAGAAATGAGTTCGGGAGCGAGGGTATTAAATTAAAGTTCCCTTTAGGGGGGAATCTCTATCCTAGCCCAAGTGCGGCCTCTACTAGCTCTTCCAATTTCATCACCAAGTAATTTATGCAACGTGATTCCTAAAACTAAGTTAGTTGATTTTATTTACAAGCATTAATCAAAAAAATTCTACATACACTGGAGATGTCGTTATTCTTATTTAATTTAAATTCGTGAAAGGAACAAGAAATAAAACAAGATTCCCTTGTCTTAGGTGATAAAACAACAATTAATTATTCAATTCTAGTATTTAATTAACCTAAGAATACTATGTGGAATTAATGAATTAAAGTTTATTTAAGGTGATAAAACAACACTAATTAATTAATTAGAATTTGTTTAAGCAAGAAAAGAAAGGTGATTTATCTAAGTGCTCAGGAAACTAACTATTCTCCTTTTTTGCTAGATCTCTGTTTTGGGAGTTTATGGACTTCCTTCCTTCTTCGTACCTCCAAGGACTTCAATAGAATGGATTAGGGTTGAAGAGTATTTGGAAAGAGAGGGGAAAATTAGTATGATAGTAATAGAGAACTTGAGAGATTAGGGTTTCTAGAACTCTAGGGTTTTTTTATTTTGATTTTTTTGTTGTGTTTAGGTCTAAGAGAAAACCCCTATTTATAAGCGTAGGAACCTAGGTTTAGGGTTTTAGATCCGCGGTGTCGGGTGGTATGCGCAACTCTCATAATCGCGCCGAAGTTTCTAGCGTAACTCTATGATTTGTGCGCGGCATGCGCGCGCAACTTTGGGAGTTGTGAGTTGTGCAGTTTGCCTTATACGAAAACGCATTTTTAAAACTTCCATAACATGTTATTGCGATGTTGGAAAGGGTACAACTGGATTCGGTGAACGCTCACGATTAAAGATATCATTGGAAAGCTTTGAATATCTACTTTCCAATGCATTTATAATTAGTTTAAAATCTGTTATGGATCAAAAGATATGGCCGTTTGAGTGTAAGGGTTTCGGTTTTAGGGCCCGGTTTAGTATTTTGATGATAACTTCTTTGTTTTGACTTGGAATTGGTCTTATAATGTACCGTTGGAAAGCTCTTTGAAAGGGCTATCCAGCTTTTAGGCCTTGAACGAATATTTGTTGGTTAAATGTTCTGGTTGGATTGGTTTTCAACAATGTAAGATCCATTTGATCCAATCATTGCATTTGACGAATTTAGATCCGTTATTTAATCAAGATTAAACATGTATGAACATGTTTTAGGCCTAATTAGTAATCAGACTAGGCTCTAAGATAATTTGGTCTCAAATACGGGTTTTACTTAGTTCATAATGCATTTCAGAGCCCATAAACACTTCAACTTTGATCAAGCATGAAGAACATGTTTTTGTAACATCATCGCACTTCTTGTTGGGACAGGAGGCCAAAAGTAGGTGTCTATAGTTAGCCCCCACTTTGATCGGGTAAAGGAAGTAAATCCGAGACTCATTCTGCGAAGTTCTTTAAAAATAAATAAGTCTTTCAGTAGTTTTGAGAATGTCGAAACTATTCTCAATTCGCTAAATGTTCAAGACAAGTAGCTACTAAGATCAAGGTAATTTGAATTTAGCGCGCTAAAGAATCTAGGTGGACCCTTTTCAAGTATAGAACGCTTTTACAATTAAAGGCTCTCTTAGGTGATGTCATGTCATGAGAAGGTACCAGGTTTAAAAAGATTAGAAGAGGATGATACCCTCTCAATATGTCATCGGTGGTTTAAAGTCCTTCGATTTGTGATTGGAACTCTAGTCCATGATTTTAACAAAGTAAAAGATGATAAAATGGGGGGTGCTTCGACATTGTAGCCTAACACTTGAATAAAAGATTGGCATACACTACTAAAACAAATATTCGATGTCACGTTGCTAGTGCAATTTTATGCATCACATACGCCATACAATTTTAAGATGTACGATATGCGGTATTGTTGTTATGGACGCAAAAAATACGAAAAAGGTGACATTTCTAAAAGGGCAGTATAGGAAAATGCCAAATTGTCTATGGGAGCTCTGACGTAAAGCACCGCTATGAGATACTTTAAGACGCTTCACGACAAACATCAAAAATGTATGCTTGGGGAAGACACAAAGCTAGGTGTGCATGCAGGATGATGCAAAAAACTATCAAAGAAGAAAAGAAACTACTAGATGCAAAGCAATAAAAGGTTTTTGAAGGTTTTAAAAACTTCGCGAGAAAGCCTGTCGAGGCGCGAATTGAACGAGCTAAAATGTTTGGTTTGGAAGACAAAACAAAAACAAGAAAATGGTCATTTTGGTCGACCAGTATCTGCGCGCAACTTTGAGGGTTGTGCTAGGGTGTCGCGCGCAATATTAGAAGTTGCGCGCAGTTCTCTCGCGCAACTTTGTGAGTCCCGCGCAAAACTTAAACAATGAACAATTCTAACGAAACATGATCTGCGGCTTATGCTCTTCTTCATCATTCGCCATTTTTGATCTCTTTCTCTAGAGCTCCATTTTTGCTATCGTTTGAAGCTAAGGAAAGTAAATCTTGCTCCTTGTTCATTGTACCAAATTTTTAATTTTTTCAACAAAATGGGGAAAATCGAAAGAAGAACCCTAATTTTTTTAAATTAGGGGTATTCGATTCGAATTGTTTTCATGAATTTGTTTGTTCTATGTTGTTGTGGAATATATTGCAACAAATTTCATGTGAAGTGTTCAAGTATTGAGTCATGTATTAGCATACACAAGCATATATGTTTTTGTTTTCTTCATTTGATTTCTGAATTTGTGTTTGAACTTATTTCTCTGTTTTTTTTTCTTTGCTCATATGGACTATATTTGCTAATTTTTAATGTAAATTGAAGTGTTTAGAGTAACAATTATGCATCAAAATTAGGATTGAAACTTTGAACTTTGATAATGGCATGAAATTGTTGTTGCGGCTCATGCTTAAGTTGCAAAATTGGTTTTATCAAAGATAACAATAATCGATAGTTATTATTATTTACTTATAAAACTATGATTTCAAGATTTGCATAAAACTAGTTAGTTTAGGAAATTCTTGAAGAGATCATCGAATTGGTGTAATTTGGTTATATTTCGGGCTTATGAGCCCCCATTTTATATTTTTGAGTGTCGTAGCCCCCAATATTGGGTGGCTTCGATGACTTGTTTGTTTTTAAGAATTAGACCCTTTCATGTGCCTTGAAATGGGTCTAGAAATCCTGTGTTTCATCTCATTATGATAACAACTAGGATCTTGGAAACGATTAAACGAGTGTGTTTAAATTGTTTTTGACCATTCATAGTTTTAACAAAGGAAATTTGCTAAGTCTAGTAATATTGGTCGTTCATTAGAACAAGTAAGAGGGCAAATGAAATGTTGTTCAACTTTTTCCTCTATTCTTGCTACTTTCGAATTCTTTCCTTTGAGCTCAAATTTTGTTACTGATTGAAGCTCGAGAAAATAGATATGATCCTCTTTGCGGAATTCTAATGTTTTCAATTTTTTCATTCGTCCAACAATAGAGAATTTAAAATGAAGACCCCTTAATTTTGAACTTAGGAGTCTTTTATTTACGTTTTAACTCATGAAATTGTTTGTCTTATGTTAATAAAGTGTCTTTTCATACAATTTTCATGATGAACGATTGAGTATTAAACTTTCATATGAGCAGGCATGTTGTATGCGTTTGAATTCTATTTTGATACTCATGACTTCGTTTCTTTTGCTCTATACTAGTCATACTCTTTAATCTTTAGAGTAAATTGAAGTATTGAAACAACAATTATGCACTAAGATTAGTTATTAAACTTTAAATGGATTGAATATGTGATATGTTTGTAGTTTGTTCTATGGCCAAGTTCAGTTGCCAACGTAGTTTTTAAATGAACATAATGATAATTGAATCATTGTGATGCATTTGAAAATTGTGGGGCTCGAGATCTACGTAAACTATTTATGGATAATTCTCGAAAGTTTTCGAATGGCATGAATATCTCATTTTGTTTATTATGGACATTAGATCCCCCATGTGTTGGGTTATGCACATTCTTGCTATATCTCAGGTCTTGGAGCCCCCTATTTGGGGTAGTTCTAATGACTTGCTATTGTTTAAGCCATTCATATCATCATGATGTGGGAATGGGCCTATGTATCCCATGTTTTGTGTTTTGAGAACATTTTAGGATAATGACATGGCTTACGCATTTTTAGCTAAAGTCTTGTTTAAGGAAGCAAGTTAGTTCTTTGCTTGTTTATAAACCAAAAACAATTGTTGTTAAGGTTTAGTAAACTTTACCTAATGTCCAAACGTGGTAGAGATCATTGAGGTAAGATTATTTTTAGAGTTGACTTAGAACAATGTCTCAAATATATATTTTCTTTGTTCTAATCAATCTTTGATTTTGATCTTGTAGGTGGTTTGTTAACCATCCCTAAGACAATATTTGCATGATGACTAGGCGAGAACAAGTTTGTGTTAAGAAGAAGTCGAATCTTAGTTCATTCCATTTGGAAATATTTATGTACGCATGTATTGTCCAAAAGGTCATGGAAAATCTGAAAATTTATTTATTTTGAGAAAATGAAACAAAATTCCGAAAGGGAATTTTGAAAACTATTTTTTTGAAAGAGTAAGAAACACGTATTTCGAACTAGAATTCAAAAATTGGAGAGGGTCCAGTTTGTTTTGAAAATAAAGTAAAGCTACTATTTCTAGTACGCAAAATACATAAACATGTTATTATCGTAACTGGACCCAAAATGGGAAGAAAAGTCTAGCTCGTAATTGAGTGTGACTTTTTTGTCCAAAATTGATGAAAGTAAGTTGTAATTTGCAGCTTATTTCAAAAATGATATAAAAATGTGAGCAAACTTTTGTATATCTAATTTTGTTATCGCTCCTTTTTTTAGTGTTTGTCATCATTGTAATATTTTGTTAATTGAAAGTGAAATTCTTCCAATTAAATAGGCACCATGGTTTAAAAATGAATACTTATCAAACTTAGGTTTGATGGAGTGTTATAATAATTTATACAATCATTGAATCACTTTCAAAAATATGGTCTTAATACAAAACAAAAGTTAGAATAGACCTATAGTTTTGTAGCCCCCAAGTGTAGACTTAGGTGGCTTTTGAAATTCATGTGTACATATACTAGGGGATGTTTCTCATGTTTTAAACCCCAGGATTTGTATTTCCAATTTGTGGGATTTTGCATATGTTTATCATGAATTGTTTGATAAGTAGGAAGTAATGTTCTTCCCTTTGTCATTAAAGTTATTAAGATGGTTAGTAATAAGCTTGGCATGACAATGATTTTGTAACATAATTAGCGTGTTCAAATTTGTAAATAGAGAAAAGTGGGGATGTCCTGGCTTTTTTGAGCCCCCATTATTGAGGTAAAGAGAAATATTTTTTTTTTGCCATTTTTGGAGTTTTTAGTTTCGAACGGGAGGGATCATCCCTACTTAACCCCAAAAAAGAAATGAACAAAAAAGACGGATTTGCATAAAAAAGGAAGGGGAATCCAACTTTCCCAACGAAGAATAAAGAAAGAGAATTAGACATGTTTACGAAATGCAAGGATTATTGACTTAAGAGTTGAATCATCGTGATTACTTGGCAGTGAGGTATACGTGTAATAGCGATAACGATCATTTTTTCATGTAGCGAACATGTTCAATCAATGTTCCTTGCTTAGAGAGGATGAATATATCCCACGTTGGTGTCCATATAAATTGCTCTAAATGAGATGGCTAATGCTCAAGAAGTGTAAGAGACATCTAAAGTTGACGTCAAGGCTGTCAATATATCAAATCAATTAACTGTATTCACTCGTCTTTTTTCTAGGCAAAGTATATAGAACTTGAATCATCTTGGTAATAAATAGCCCTATTATTAAAAGAAAATAAGATGATTGTTTTGAAAGTGATATTCATCGTAATTTTCTTGGCAAAAGATATGGAAAACACCGAATTTAGTTTGATTCGATTGCTTTACTAAAATGATGTAGTCAAGCCAATGGTTATCAAGTCATCCAAATTATTTGATTTTTCTAATTTGATTTTGTAATCATTGCTCAACACTTTATGCACTTTATGTATGGGCATAACTACTCAATAGTAGGTCCACATGTGCAAAGGCCTAAGGTGGGCCATATTTTTATAGCATGATGATTTTTCGTGGCACATGGTTATGGTCTACCTCAAGGAGGGCCTTTCCAAGGATGTAACGCGACTAGGCTCGGGGTTTGAAAAAATGGATAGGCTCAAGTATACTCCCTTAGTCCCTTACTTTTGGTGCTTCTCCAATTAAAACCTTCCTTGTCTATTTGAACACTTCTACATTAGGTGCTTTTGTATTGCCTTTTCTTTATTTTTTCTCTCTCTCTCTTTTTTTTTTTTGTTTTTGGCAAGTTTGGTTTCGGTTTTAGAATGATTTTTTTTTCTTTTGCATTAGATCTTTCCTTTTTGGGTTTCGACCAACTTTATGTCCTACTCTTATGTTTCGTTCCCCCAATTTTTCATTTGTATCTCTTTACACCATTCCCATCCCCAGGTTTGGAATAATGTAGGTTGAATAAGGCTCAATTGATGAGGCTAAAAAGGGCTGCCAAAAAAATGGGTTTGTTCTAAGGTTAAAAACATGGGGTCATCTTTGTGGAGTTTCAAGTTGCCTCCTGTGTTGGTGTAATCATCATATCCTTTCTTTGCGGGCCAAAGATGGACCTCTTTTCATTTGATAAATCTTGTAAGCCAAAGCTCATCAAAATTCTTAAAGTGTTGAGTATGTATGCCTTTTTTGATATTATCTGTTTGTATGTGTATTTCATTTAATTCGAGCTAATAACAACAAATTCATTGAAAAAAAGAACAAGATAGACGTACTTGAAAATAGAATTTTTATTCATTAATTAATGAGAGAACATAGTTAGTAGATTCAAAAACATGAATCTTTAAGTCTATCATGGAGAAAACATAAAGGAAAGAAACAAAACAAGACCTAGGGTGATACATCTTGAATTATTGACAAATTCTTGAGATTGTGTCTTCGAGCTTTGGCCGTTTCCAATGTAGGTGAGATCCTCTCTAAAAATCTAGTCCATCTATATGATTCATGGTTTCATTTATCATGTCCCTTTCAACTAATGTTCCCATAATATAGACTTTAAGAAATGTGTCTAAACCAAAGTATTGTAAATGACACTTGTATGGTGGAGACATATTATCTATGAACTTTGGGATAAGTTCATGATCCAGAGGTCTTTGTGAAAGAAGAGCAACCTTTGATTACCACTTGGAAAAGAATTCAATGAAGCCTTCGTCTTACACTTGCTTGAGTAATTCAAGATCGCGCAAGGTAGTTGTGTGCTCAATGTTATCTCCATATTGGGCTAGAACGCTTTTAAACGTCCTCCCAATTGGATGTTTGTTTTGCATTGAGGTTATAAAACCATGATCTAGCAGTTGGATTCAATGAAAGAGGGAAAGTACATGCGTATAAGCTATGCTCGACCCCTTTCAATGCCATCATTCCAAGAAAGCTCATTAAGTGATTCCTAGGATTGTCCGTAACCTTAAAGGTTGGTAAATCCATAGTCAAGAACTTTTCTAGGAGAGTCTTGCCACTAGGTTGTGGTGCAAGCACATAATTGAAGAACTTAGTCCCTGAGCTAGCTCTAAGGATTAGTTTCTCCAAGGCCTCTAGTCTTTCGGCTCTTACTTTTTCTTACAAGATTTTTTCTTTGGGATATTCTATTTGATGGCCTCCTGTTTTTAAAGATTCCACATGGGAGACGAAATTTTTTTGGACTCTCTTCAGTGACACCAAGGTTTAGAATAATTGACCATAGTGACCTTTTTTAGGTTTATGGCTAACCATTATGGTTAAAATGGTTAACCACCTTTGATTTTTTTATTAAAAAATTATTTAATTTAAATTATATTTTAAAATAATAAAAGTAAAAAACAAAAAACCAAACGAGGTGGCTAGGAACTTTTTTGTTTATTTTGTTTATATTTTTTACTTCTTTTTATAATTTTATTATTTTAAAATATAATTTAAATAATTTTTTTAAAAAAAAAGTAAAAAAAAAGGTGGTCGGGATTTTTTTTTTGTTTTTATTATTTTAAAATATAATTTAAATGATTTTTGTAAAAAAAATAAACGAAAAATTAAAAAAATAATAATTTTGGGCGGGGAATTTTTTATTTTTTTTTAATTATTTTAAAATCTAATTTAAATAATTTTTTAATAAAAAAAAATTAAAAAAAAAAACAATAGGTGGCTGGGAATTTTTTTTTTATTTTTTTTATATTTTTTATAATTTTATTACTTTCAAATATAATTTAAATATTTTTTAAAAAAAAAGTAAAAAAAAAAGGTGCCTGAGACTTATTTTTTGTTTTTTTAATTTATTATTTTAAAATATAATTTAAATGATTTTTTTAAAAAAACATAAAAGACAAAGTAAAAATAATAATAATTGGTGGCTGGAATTTTTTTTTATTATTTTAAAATATAATTGAATTTTAATAAAAAAATTAAAAAATTAAAAAAAAAAACATTAGGTGGGTGGGAATTTTTTTTATTTATTTTTATTTTTTTAAGTTTTTTTGTTTTAATATATAATTAAATAATTTTTTAATAAAAAATCAAAGGTAGTTAACCATTCTAACCATAATGGTTAGCCATAAACCTAAAAAAGGTCACTATGGTCAATTATTCTAAACCTTGGTGCCACTGAAGAGAGTCTAAAAAAACTTCGTCTCCGATGTGGAATCTTTAAAAACAAGAGGCCACCAAATAGAATATCCCTTTTTCTTTCTCTGCTTTTATTTTAGCCTTTTTTGCTTTTCTATGAGCCTTCATTTGGGCTTCTTCTTTTTGTAGGGTGTTTAAGTTTTGGAGTTCCTCTCTAAGTTTCTCCAATGCTGCTTTGTCACCCATGATTGGACTAGGATGCGAATGTGGAATTCGATCTAGTAACGTGTATCACGAGAAATGGAGCACGTTCACTTAAAGACTTTTCTACAAAGCATTCAAACAATGAACAAAAGTAAAAACTGTTTTTTTTTTATCCTTTTTAATACAAATTCACTTTAAGCAAATTTATTGATTAAGAATGTCAAAATTTCAAGAACAACCATTAATGAAATGTCATGATTCGTGTTTGACGTAGGGAAAACTAGGTTGTTGAATAATCCTCCCTAAGGTTAAACAAATTTATAATCACTTAACAAACCTAAATACAAGTATAGAGGTAAGTCAAGGGTCGAACCACTAGGAACGGTTATGTTCATGTGCTTTCAATGTTTTCCTAAGCTAGGTCGAAGTTGAAGGTGAGGAAAGACTATACAACTACCAAAAGAATCACACAAATGAAACACTAGGGAATGGGGATCAACATGTAATAATGACAATTGCAATAACTTGGGAATGTTAAGCCAATCAATGGTTGTGAAGACTAATGATAAGGGCTATCAATTGGAATCAAAGAGCTATCACCTAATCATCAAGCTAGGATTCCTCTATGAATGGTAAACTAGGAGAATTACAATCCAAACCAATCAACAATCACAAATCCTAAATCAAGTGGCCATGTCATTAGGGTCTATAATGCAATCTAGCATAGTTCTCAAGGCCTAATCAAGCTAAGCACATGCAAACTTACATAAATCACTTTAATCTCAACAATCAATCAACATATTCCCAAATTAATCACAATCAATAAATCATATAAGTTTTACCCAAACCCTAGCAAGCTACTACTCACTACAATCCATCATCAAATCAAACAAGCAAGTAAATGAAATCAAGAATCAACAAATATTGAAGAACAACTACACTAATCAAGAATCAATCATCAAAACCAAATCAAACAAACATGAATTTATAGAAAGCAATAAAGAGGAGAAAGAGTAAGAAATGCTCATTGATAATTGAGAAGATCTTCAATAAAATTGTCACTCTTAAATCTTCAATCTCTCAAATCACCATTGAAATCTCCCACTTTCTCTCTCTGAAACTTCCTAAGCTAGCCTAATCTAGAGAGAGAAGCTCTCAACCTAAGCTAAAAACTGATGAATTAATTGTTCTAAATTTACCCCAAATATGGGTATTTATACTAGGCTAATAAGCTAACTAAATTAGGCTAAAAGGGAAAATAGAAAATAAAAGAAAAGAAAATAAAAATGAAATGAAAATAAAAAGGAAAAAGAAAATAATAAAAGAAAAAGAAAACAATTAAAATGAAAGAAGCATCCCCGATTTTGGCTGCTCTTAATGTGGGAAATAATTCCGTGTTTTGCACATCAACAACATCAGCGCACATCACCATCATCATCAAGCTCCATCAAAATCAATCGGCCCAAAATCATCAGACCGTGCGCACGCATCAATGGGTCTCCGCGCGCACACTTGAAGGTCAAATGGGCTGTCGATGCGAGTCTTAGTTGGTTGCGGTGGTGATTAGGTGGCTGGTGATGTGTGGGCTGCTGGCTGCAGTTTAATTGCTATTGGTGGTACGACGTTTGGAGGTGGGCTGGGCAATTTGTAATTGTTGTTGTTACGTGGCTGGTGCTGGTAGGAGTTGGTGGTTGTTGCGGGGGCTGCTGGCTGGGACGGTAAGTGTGTGGGTTGAATGGTGGTTGAAAAGTGGCGATAGATGGTTGATGCTGGAGCAGGGGCTTCTTTGGTGTCTGTTACGGGAGCAGGGGAAGCGCGCGAGAGGGGAGTTGGTGGTGTGAAGCGTGGTTACTGCTGAGTGTTGCGGTGTGGCTCGTCTACGCTCTCGAGCGTCAAGCTCATATGATGCCCACGAGCAAGGCAGCCCCAAATGTTGAAAATTTGCGTGTTCATGACCAAAATTAATGAGAGCGCAACTATGAGGGCGCGGCAACTTGAACTTGCAAATGGACTTGAAACATACATCTCGACCCCGAATACACCTACACAAGACACCAATCGAGAGGAGAAAACAATATAAAATAAAACTAAATTAAAATTACGAATTAAGAACTAAAAACAAGAAAAACTCATAAAAATTAATCATAAACTAAGAATAGTTATTATTATGGAAAACCAAAGAAAACTAAGAAAATTAGAGGAAAATAGTGAAAGAAAATATAGAAAAAGAACCTAAAACTTATTCTTTTGAGTGCCATAAATGACGCTCATCAAATTCCCCCAAGCTAAACTTTTGCTCATCGTCGAGCAAAACAAAATAAAAACCAAGGGAAAATGATGACATTATTCAAGCATAGAAAGATAAAAGAGATGGGAATATACACTAACTCAATTTCGTAGGAATTATGGTCAATTTTAGCAACTAAAGACAAGTCATTTAAACCCCTAGATCGCCCTAGAGGATGAGTGATGCTCTCGTAAACATTTCCTAAGAGATTAACCCATAACCCTTACAAACAAAACAAAGAAGGCAAAGCATGAAAAAGAAATAAAAAGAAAAACAAATGCTCTTAGCTTGAATGGACCTTTGCAAATGAACAAGCACAATGGATGCAAGTCTTTCTAAACAATAGAGGAATGCACGTTTCAAGATATCCAAAGTTGATTGAAACATAAGATATTCTAAGCATAGAGAACTAACAAGACGCAATTCACCTTCATCCCAAACAATCTTACCGTGTTCTCCCTACTAAGCTAGCTTCAAATTCACCTCAAGTGAGCATTTCAATGATTCCTCGAAGAAACCGGAAAAGAAGAGATTTTAAGGCTACTCGACATCTTGATTATGCAAACCCGCTGCATAGGCTTGACTCATATCTCTCTCCACCGACTTGTGACTCAACTATAAGGGTAAAAAGGTCTTTGAAAGGTTGCAACGTATGGGCAAAAAGGGTAAAGGTAGGCTAAAAATTTAAAAATTGGTGGTATACCCAATTGTGAAGCATAAGAATGGCCAATTCTCAACACCGTAACCAAGTTATCACCAAAACTAAAACAAAAATAGCAATACCCTCAAGCTTATTCAAAGTAACACCACAAAACTATATACAAAAAGCGTAGATACGCTTCCCCCAAGCATAAATGGAGCATTGTCCTCAATGCTCTACACTAGGGAGATAATGACTACATCAAAAAAAAATATTCATGCATTTCATTTTTCCTCTTTTTTTTTTTTTTTTTTTTTTTTTTTTTTTACTTTTATCAAAGCATTTGCTTTTGCTTTGCTTTTCTTTTTTCCTTTCATTTTATTGCTTTGTCCTCGCCTCTTTTGACTATGGACGACTTTTTCAACTTTGCATTTGCTTTTCTTCACAAACTTATACATAATACATACTTGCTTAGCAAAAGAACCAAAAATCTACACTTATACTTGAAAGGAATGGTGTCCTTTAAACAAGTGTATTATTCCGATAGAGGGTTTGGAATTAATTAGGAAAGTCAATTGTTCAGTGAGGTCAAGTGATCTGAATGCCTAGTTGGAGGCCGCTATCGATCAGTAATATTAATGTGTAATTAATGTTACAACTTGCTATTGACTGAACCCTTCGGGTCACACCCAATCGTGTAACCGAACCAAAACGACGAATTAATCAGAAGGATTAAATGAGTCGATAGAGATTTTACAAACTAAGACGTCTAATTCCGAGCTTAGAGCGTCGAAAGTCGAGTCAAATTTAGGAATCAACGAGACGAAAAAAATCAATCAATCAACAAGTCAACGCACGTGAAATTCCTAGCCTTGATATGGCCTAGCCTATCGAGGGCTAGGTGGGCTAGCATGCTGCAAGGTAAGGCTTGGCCGCAAGCTCAGCATGCATCGTACACACGTGCGAGGCGAGTTGGACAAGCAAACCATGCGGGCAAGGCGTGTCGTCTAGGGCGAGCATGCATGCGGGCTTGCACGCCCAACTGACTGCACGCTAGCGCTAGCATGCATCGATGCGTGGCTGGGCTAGCAGGCCATGCCGCAAGCAAGCAGTAGCCTGCCAGAATGCGAGGGCTAGCAGCAAGGCACGCCAGGCACAAGATACTAGCACCGAGCTTGGTGCATAGCAGTAGCAGGGCCGAGCAACAAAGTAACCCACATTTGTGAGGCTTGCTGTTGCGGGCTGGTGCTGGAAGGCCCAGCCGAGGGACCGGGCACCAGCATGGCTGCCTTGGTGCCCAAGGAGGGCTGCCACTTGGCGCCATCCCATTGCACCTGGTTTTGTGAAGGGGTGGCTTGGGGAGCAAGGGGGTGTGGTCGTCTCTTGTTGTCCTCACCTACTCCCTTGCTCACCTTATGCCACTTGTTTGATAATTGCCTTGCCATTTTAATTTAATTTAGAATTAAGTTAGTCCGTTCTTTTTTAATTTCACCAACTATCCCACATTAAAAGATGATGGAAATTCCTCACCAACTATCCCACATTAAAAGATGATGGGAAATCTTGGGGAATTTCCCTATTAATACCAATCATTGGGTACTGGGATTTTCACTTGAGTTGGTGAACTCTAAGGGATCTTCAAAAGCGAGAAAACCTTTCTTCGTAAACTCTAAGTTATTTTTGATCTAACCCCGTCTAAGCTACGGGGGTAGAGACCGGTTCCGGTTCGGTGAGCGAGGGTTTGAACTGTTGGAGGTTTCGCACTTGCGGAGCTTGAAGCTTTCAAGTTCGAGCTCATTGAGTGAGCGAAGCACGTGTCGAGGGTGAGTTTCTTTCTCTCTTTTCTCTTTATGTGTTCGTGTTTTGTTTATTTGCATGCTTTTGTTTTTGTTGTAATTATTATGCATGCGATCCGGTTATAAGGTTTTGTTTCTGCGCGATGTCGGACACCGCAAAACCTAACAGCGGAATAAGAGCCTCTTGTATTTAAATTTTACAACTAATATTAATTAATCAAGGTGATTTAAAATGGGTAAATTTCGTTTTTAGCAATCTAATTAGATTAGGAGCTCGTTTTTAATTAGATTAAAATCGTATTTATGCTGATTTTAGATTACGAACTTCGATTTTGACCCAAATATATTGAATTTTGGTTGGAATCAACGTTCTAAATCAGACGTTACACACTTTGTGTTTAAAAATAGCCTTCCAAAAGCCAAAATCCACCCAGAAACTCGTTTTTCAAGGGGTTTTTCTTTTGGAACGAAAATTTTTAAATCTTTAAACCTTGATTAATTATGGCATGCAATTATTGGATTATGTGTTTGATTATACCATTAATCTTCTGCAATTTTAACCCTTATTAAACATGTTTATGAAGTCATATCGGTGCTTAATTTGGTGAGTTCTTAATTTCACATAAACTTGAAATTTCGCGTTCTTGCAAACAAATTGCTTGTAGTGTGAAAGTTTATGGTGAATTGAAG
Source organism: Chenopodium quinoa (assembly GCF_001683475.1). Classification (NCBI taxonomy): domain Eukaryota; kingdom Viridiplantae; phylum Streptophyta; class Magnoliopsida; order Caryophyllales; family Amaranthaceae; genus Chenopodium; species Chenopodium quinoa. The sequence goes on along the minus strand of NW_018743252.1, from coordinate 5,811,570 downwards.
ATGATTTTTGAAGCCCTTAAAATGTTAAAGATTCAATCTTTAATGGTTTAAATGGTTAAATCTTAACTTGCTAAAATCCATAATGAACTAATTTTTGGTTTTAATCATTTTTGGAGTTGATTAAAATCTTAAATGTTCATACTTGAGCTTGAAATATTGGAAGGTTACATTATTCAATTGTGCACAAGTATTGGATAAATCATTTCATTGGATGATTGGTTATTTGTTCATTTATTTTGTCAAATCTCATTATTAATTTATGTTAGTTAAATTAATTGTGAGAATAACCTCAATTTTTGTAGCATCAAGTTAAGCCAAAAATAATTTAAAGAATAGTTCTTGAAATAATTTTTGTTTGTACACTAAAATTGAATTTAATTAAGTTGGACTTGTTTTATTATCAATATTGATCAATAATAGTTCTAAAATCAATTTAGAATTAATTTTTTTTTGTGAAACAAAAATATTGGAATAAAATTATGAGGCATAAGCTCGTGAAATGAGGCACCAAGCCTTAAGCACCACCCTCGGCTGGCTAGGCTGCTTACACAGCCCGCATGTTGCTGCCGTGGGAGTGCACCGTTCTGGTGCGTGAGTGTGTCAGAGCAGCAACAGCTTGGTGTGGGTGAGCATGCGTGCGAGAGAGTGCCATGGCACGACAGCAACTAGCAGCAGCAGTAGCCAGGCGCGCCATGGAGTGCGGGCTTCCAAGCAACGCCCAACAGCAGCTCGACACGCAAGGTCAGGGCTGCTAGGCAGCGCCTTGCACTTGCGTGTGCATGAGGTCTGGGGCTGCTAGCCTTGGTCTGCCCGAGACGCTTCTTCCTCGTTTTTTATTCGTTTTGCGATTTTGTCTTTAATTTAAAACGATGCTAGGCCTCGGTTTTTCCCAGCACTTGCAAAATAATTTGGCAAAATTTTGGGTTAACCGGCTTAATTAATTTTAAATGGATTACTTTTAATTAAGTTGGATGTGGAATTTAGTGGGAGTTTCATTAATTGTTTTGAGCTATTATTGTTGCGTTAAGTCACATAATCAGATAGTTACTTTAACTAGTTTTAATTAGGAGCGTTATTTGAATTAACCACTTAAGTTAGTTACTAGTTTGCGCTCATTTTTCATTGTTGCTTGATTTATTTTGTGAAATGCATGGGCCATTCACTTTAGAAGTGAATGGGTGAATGGAATAGATATTCTAATGTAGGTTTTTCAAAATGGCAACTAGTGGGGCCCTACTAGGATAGTAAATACGGACTGCATGCCGTTAATTATTTTTGTACTTAAATTATTTAGATTAGTCCTAGCTTTTCTAGTAGTTTCATATTTGGTGGTGATGTCTCAAAGACGGCGTTTTTAAGAAGACAAAGCCAAGAAGATGTAATGAAGGCCCTTGAATATTTGAAGATTCAAGTTTCAAGGGGTCATGCTAGTTACCAAATGCATCTCTATTTATGCCCTATATATTTTGCTTATATATAATTGCGATATTGGATGCATGTTTAGGATTTCGAATGTTAAATGATTAGTTTAGTTCACTTAAATCAATCAACATAGAAACCCTAAGTCCCTATAATATTGAATTAAAATTTGTCATTCCAAAATGACACTTACCAAACTAATGAGAATAGTAATGGGCTATGCCAAAGCAAGTCATTACTACTTTCCTAGGGGCGTAAGGTATACCAGGTATACGCGTTTTTGGTTGAACTCAACGATATCAGTAAGGAGTCCTTAGATGTCTTGGCAATGGAGATAAACGTCAAGAAAGCATTAAATGCGACGTTTTATCGAACCATGAATAGCTTAGAGCTATTAGCAATGGGATTGCTTACCTTAAAATATTAAGTGTTAAGACAAGTCAAAGCATGCTTAATCACTTTTTGATTTGGGGTCTTGGAATTGTTTTATTCTTGCCTAAAAGGGACAATTTTAAATGTGTGTGGATAAAACGCTTAATAAGATTGAAAGCTTGCATGTATGCTTTAAATATCAAACTTATTGGTTTTATGATGGTTTTTCATTGAAAATTCTTTCATTTGTAGTAAAATGTCTGCAATTAACACAATAGCATGTGCCCCGAACTCCCCGACAAGTTGGCTTTTAGCCTAAACTTGATTAAATTCAAGGAATGAGAGGAGGAACTCCGAATAACTCTACGGAATTGTTTCATGGAGTACATTTTGGATACTCCCATTCCAAGCTTCTACTCGAAGGGAATCATGAGTGATGAAACTCCTGATACATGGTCATCCGATTGCAACAAATTCTCACGACTAATGGTTAATTCCATCCTGGAAGAATGGAAGGAAAAGTTCTCCTCCTATTTTCCGGACATGTTCCTCCAAGCCCTTGTGAGAGTCACCAAGAGTCTCAATGGCAACTATGATGGACTTGTGTTTGATGTGACTAGGTCACTCTCAAACATGAAGATAAAGCAACCGGAAGAGGGTTGCGTTGCTAAGGAGAGGTACCGGCTTTGGTCTAGGGTCTACAATACCAAATTGAGACCCGTTATGCCCTCCAACCTCATGTCCTTAGAATGACTAGGCTCTTCAAGCATATGGATCTTCTTGGAATCCCATTGGAGGATGAGATGGGGGGTCATATCTTGCTTTCATCACTCCACTCGGGCTATGATGCACTTAGGATGCGTATAGCTGCTAGGAAGGAGGCACACTCAATAAAAGAGGTGATATAAGTTCTTCACAAGGCCAAATCCTATGGAGAAACCACGATGCCCTTGAGAGAAAAGACAAAGGAGTTCAAGAACAAAGCGAAGATGCGATGCTTCTATTGTGGTGGGCAACGCCACTACAAGAGGGAATGCAAGATCTTCCGAGAAGATGAGGAAAAGAGGAATGTTCCATCTACCTCACGTATCTTCATTAACACATGTATATAAGCAATTCATAGGTATTGGATACCATGTATGACTCACTTTATGCTCCTATTTCAGGGACCAAGTGAAAGGCTTCACAAGTGAATATGCGACTACAACCGGACGATGAAGATGGTCCTTCTGCTGTGTTTGTAGGCACAATATTTGTCTTTTGGCTTGTAAAAGAACTAATTCTTGTTTTATTATGTTTTGCTTACCATCAAACATATTTTGATATATGGCATTGTACGCCGGGTTGTTTTGATCACAAGACTATGGTTATTTTGAATTTCTTGCTTATATGTTTTATGGGATTACACATTTTAAATGTGACTAGATAAACGGGTTTATAATATTAATGATACCACCAAAAGAGCTAAGAGGACTGAGTCGAATCAAACCTACTTGTGTCATTGTCGTGTTGGCCACATTAACATCAAACGCAACAAGAAGCTTCTTTATGAAGGGATCCTTGATTTATTCGACTTAGATCGTTTGAAAACTGCGAAGGATGCCTACTTGGCAAGATGATAAAAGAGCTATTCTCCAAGTTGGGAGAAAGGACTAGTGACTAATTGGGTCTTATACACACGGATGTATGTGGACCAATGAGCACAACCGCAAGAAATGGTTATCGCTATTTTATGTCGCACAAATTTGAATCCTTTGAGAGATTCAAAGAATTTCAGAGTGAAATGGAAAATCAACTTGGTAAAAAAATCAAAGCCCTTCGATCGGATCGAGGTGGCGAGTACTTGAGCTACGAATTCGACGACCATCTGAAAGAACATGGTATGCTCTCAGAATTGACACCTCCTGGAACTCCACACAATGGAACGGAGTGTCCGAGAGGAGATATCGAACTTTGTTCGACATGGTTCGATCAATGATCACTAGGCAAAAAATGTAAATTAGCACCGATTCAAAACCCCCATTTATCACCGGTTTTGAACCAGACTAGATTTGAGGGATACCAAAAGCCAGAAGCTTTCGAACCGGTTCAAAACCGGTGCCAATTCTAAGATTTTGCACTAGTTAACCGGTGCTGAAAGTCATCTTTGGCACCGGTTAACCGATACAGTACCTGGCGTGCTTTTTTTTTTCCTCATAATTGGCATCGGTTATCCGATGCCCTTAACTGTTTTTTTTTTTTTTTTAGCAATAAATAATAATATTAATACTAATAATAATAATTAAAAAAACCTGTACATCCTGCATTAATTCTACCATTATTATAATATATTATAATAACAATAATAATCATAATAATAATAATTATTATTATGATAATATTAAAAATAATATTAATAATTTCTAATTTGAAATAATAAAACCAATATTATAGATATTAATTAATAATCCCAAATGCAATACAGTGAAGTGTCATGTTTACAATTCCTCAAAAAAAAAGTGTCATATTTACAAACAATACTAATTAATAATGTAGTTAAAAAGTTAACAAAATTCAAATTCAAATAGAAATGACATTTAAAAATTAAAGGTGATGAAAGACGCCAACATGTCTCGAACTTCATTAAGTGTTTTGCTTGTCAACGGACCCCCCCTTTGTACCTTGCAAAACTTGGAATAAACAAAAATTATGTTAAAATTAATTACTTAGGTTATGCATGTAAAAATACATTTACAAGTTCACTTAGGCAAAAATTTATTACTTAGGCCTATATGACTACTACTTCGCTTATTTCCTACATTTCTTATCAAATCAACTCATTCTTTTTCATAACATGTCAATAGTACTTAGTTATAGGTGGCTAAGGCTTGAAATCACATGAAAAGAACAATTTAAGGGTTTTAGGACGCATTTTCATCCAAAATGGCCCAAATAAGGCCTATGTGACTACTAGGATGCCTATTTCCTACAGTTCTTATCAAATCACATGAAAAGAGAAAATTAGCTTAGAAAATGGCATACCTCATCAAGCTGTAGTGTGTCCGTACAGCGACTCACTATGTCAAACATGAATCTCATCATGTATAGGCCACAATCAACTCCGTTATCTTGTTGTGCGCACTAGCATAGGAACAAAGTACATGAATCAAACATGCATAGCAAATTAGCAACATCTTACGCATTGTTTATTACGAAAATCACAATATCATGTGGCATTACCATCGGTGATTTCCATGTACGACCGTCACGAGCTCGACAATTTAGCTTCTTATAATACTATAGAAAAGTAAGTTCAAATTTGATTAGTATGACTAATAAATGAGTTAGGTAATGGTAATCAACACTAGGTAGCTATATTTACTTTTGCATTATGACCTTCACGAGGAGCTTTTTTGGATGAGGCAATCGAGCTGAATTAAATAGGAAGATTGTGTTATTGGAAACACAAATCACCAAGAAGGTCCAATGTAAACCACATAAATTCACAATAGACAAACAAATCAATAATTAGGAGTCAACATATTATCAGGGGAAACAAATGAATTTGACATGGTTAGACGTGCTCCTCATAACATGGGGCGAATATGAACTTGTCTCCCGCACGCACTGATTCCTTGATACTCCTTTTAACATAGTACAACACGTCAAGGTGGTTGCCTCAGATTCTAGTAGTGGAGGTCTGCTTGGGGCATAACCACCCAACTTGACAAGGAGAATCAATGTCACGTAAGTGCTCCTATAGTGCTCTACATGCATGATAATAGAATATTAATGGAAAAATAAACGACAATCATATTAATGGAAAAATAATCTGAATAACATAATTTAAGCGGCATTGAATTACCTCATGAATGTTTGAATGAGGGAAATGTTAAGCATTAAACCACTTAGAAATTCCTTCACATCTTCTTTGTTAATCCATGAAATTTCATCCTCATCATAGTGGAACAATGCCTTAGGTAGTGCAATTTCAATGGGAGTGTCACTAGGCAACATACTAACAACATTGTGAAGAAAAGTTAAATCCTTAGAGAGCGATTGAAGGACTGTGTCTCCAACAAGTGGAGTAGCTTGCATGGCTGAACCTCTCGAAGGGTTCTTCTTTGACACTTTTTCATTCTTTGACCGTTGTTTACTCATCTTCTTTGTAGGTTGATCAATGCTTGTAGGCTTCTCCACTCTCCTTCTCTTTGATGTTTGGCTTTTATTCAAAATCTGATAAAACATATCACGCAATTGGTTAGAAAAGAAATCCATCCAACTCTTGTGAAGACGACCGGGCATAGAGTAAAGAGTGAACCCAAAATCTTACCTCATTGAACATCCTTACCCAAGCACATGGCCATTGCACAAAAATACCTTTTGCTTCCCAAAGTGTAGTAATCCCATCCTCCTCTACAGGCTCCGATACTAGGATGTCCTCGAACCCCGCAATCACAGAATTGATCCTGATCGAGTAATGTTGGGGCCTAAGCGGTCGCAAATGGACAGTACCACAGGTCGATTGTGCACTAGCATACGCAACCAAATGCAAAGCTCCACTATTTAATAGCCCTGGGTGTAGAAATGCACGAGTCTCTTCCTACACCAATTTAGAAGATCACTTATAAGAACCAAACATATCACAAGGGGTCTTTTCCTACACAATTGATAATGTAACGAAATTCACTACGCTAGTACTAAAAAAAATCACCTGTAAATCTGGAAATTCATGAGGTGCTAGATTATCAAGCTCCCTCGAGTCTGCATGTGTAGGAGTACCAATCATCAATAGTAAATTAATAATGCCACCTTAGATCCCACGTAACTCAATATGCCAAAACTAATGGATTTGAAACTACCTCATGTTTCTCATCGTCTCGATTTATCTCATCTTCTCCTTGTCCTTGTGGGTGACTACATGAGTTGACCGGTGTAGTCGAGGGGAACGGCAAGCCCAGCAAGTTCATTTGCTTCGCCCAAGCATTGAATTCATCTCGCATCTCGTTGCGTACCTGTTCCTTAATTGATGCCACCTTGGCATCCAAGTCATGTGGTGAGTTAACACTTGCTCGACATCTTCCTGATTTGGTGTATTTTACACCCATCACCTTTTCCCATCCTAGCAATGTTCCTCCCACACCTAATACCCGTCTAGATGGTAAGGCATTCCCAAAGCCAAGGTGAAAGGGTATTTTTCTATAGTTGGGACGAGCTTGCCTTTAACCATTCTTTAGTGTACTTAAGTTGTAACAAAATAAAAAAGGTAACATGAATTTAGTTACTGTTTTTGTATAGTGATATTCATGCCAAAGCTTCATAAAGTTCACAAGTTCATAGTTAGCTTACAAGTTTATCTGCCATTTCTTTGGTTTCCGGAGCCTTGATGACCCATTTTCCGGTTTCCTTGTCACGCGCATGAAGAGAACAAATGAAATCGCCAGCACGACTCACCAACGTAGTGATCGTGGAATCAGAGGGTTCTTTGGATGACCCTATAAGCGAAGTGGGGTATACTTCCTCCTTGACCCACGTTTCCCTCCATTCTCCAAATGTCTTACACCCCATACGATGGGTGTATTGCCTCTGCAATGCATTTTTGGAATTTCGCTCCCGCAGTTCCTACATAATTAGAAATGTTAGTATCATTACTTCAAAAAGAGTCAATATATTATACAAATGGCATCAGATTTACCCAAACTTACAATTGCTTCCTTTTTACTTCTTTGAAGAACGAAAGCTTCCCATTCATCCTTTGATACGCTTGGCCATTTTTGCCAAGGGAGTTGCTCTTCCTCGATAACTTCATCATTTCCACCTCCATTATCCTTTCCCTGGCAAGCTTTATTCTTCTTTGGTTTTCTCACAACTCTCTTAGTGATCCATCCACAACTAAGGTGGTCTTGAAGCCTCTGAATCTTTCCGCTAGTAAAGATTCAAACACCCTTCGCTTGGCGGCATCAATAGGAATATTAAACAGACTCTGCAAGCACAAATAATAGCGATTATTAGTTTCACCTTTTAAATAGCAATAAGGTGAAGGTATTTATAATTGTGTAAATGTGCAAACAAAACACTTGCCCTTGTATCATTCCAAAATGTTTGAATCAAGCCTGTAGATACTTCCCGCCAAACAAGTGTAATGGGGATTTTGCACGCACATAAGCCAACGTGAACAGAATATTGACGACGTCATTTGCCCGTGGGTTGGCCTACCTTGTCATACTCCAGGACCATGGGACCGACGGGTTTCTTGAAACTTGTCGTCGGACCCCTAACCTTTTTCTTAACTGGTGCCTTCACCCCCCCTCCACCACCTTGTCCTTGGCTTTGAGTTTGGGGAGTAGGATTCTCACCAACCGTCTAAGAAACTGCGTTTTCAATAGGAGGCGCATGTTCAGCAGAAATTTCAAATTCATCAAGCCACCCTCAAACTCATCCTAAGCCTGATCTTCTGGCTCACCCAAATCTTTCTCCTTGTTGACATCATAAATCTCGTCCTCATCCTCATAGAAATCATCATCATCATCCTCCTTATCCTCTACACAATTACGGTCTTGATCGTCCTCCATGAGATAGATATAAACACCTGCCATTACAAACATAACACGTTATTAGTTGTAATATAAATAAATTTGTAAGGTAAAGTTATAATCAAATATAAATTTATGAATTACAATACAAATCAACATAGAAAATGGGCAAGTATAGGTCATTTTTATTCCATATTTCACATGTTTTAAAGGTAACTTCATTCATTTAAAAGAAAATGTGAAAAATGGGCAAGTAAGTTAACACTTTCATTCATTTTCACCAAAATGATTCCTTAAATCACCTAACCTATGATTTTATAATACTTTCAATGCCTACAATTTCAAAATCACAAAGAATAGTACCTCAATCTAATATTCCTTCATTGTGGTCTGATCGCATATAATTTGCTTGGTCGTCAATTTCATTTGGTACAATAGTTCTAGGATCAGTGAAAGGTGCTGAATCATCAAACTCATCATATTCTTCCTTATCCTCAACATCTCCAATGCCTAGGATTCTTCTTTTGCCGGCTAGCACAATAGACCATTTTAAATAGACTAGGTCAGTTACGTAGAACACTTGCTTAGCTTTAGATGCAAGGATGAATGGTTTCTTACTATCATTCAGGTGGCTAAGATATACAAGAGTAAAGTCATCATATTTGACGTTACGCCTGATATTATCAACCCACTTACACTGGAAGAGCAACTGTGAATTTACAACAATCAAGCTCCCATATTTCTTAAATTCGACCATAGTATGACAACTTTGCATCAACGGGTGATTTATCCTTAGCACTTGCAAACTCCCTTGACGATGCCACAAACGTTACACCACTATTTTGGGTTGAGGAAGATTTTAAATCCTGACGCTCAGTCCAAAAAGTGTACCTATTTATGTCATATTCCTCAAATGAGCGAACATCATCCCTAGTACCATAAGCAAGCCACCTTACTATATCAATGACACTCTCATCCATTCTACCCATCACGAAACCAACTCACAAATCTCTTATTATGAAACTACATCAATGCCCTTTCACCTTTCGATGGAAATTCATCACGCAATCTAGCCATGTGGTCGTCTAAATATGGGTGAATATCTGCAACATGGTGCAACACATATAGGTGTGCTTAGAAGAACATATCTTGGTCAGGTGACATTCGTTTTGACCCGATTGTGCCATGACCATCAAGTCTCCCTTCATGTCGAGGAGTAGAAAGACCAATAGGTTCAGCAACGGCTATATAGTCGGCCACAAAATTACCAATCTCCTCACCCACGGTTCCTTGAATCATACTTCCTTCTGGGTGAGCCCGATTCCTTACTTTATGCTGCAATATACCCATGTGTCTTTCAAAAGGATAACACCACCTCATGAACATTGGACTGCACAACTTAATCTCACGCACCAAATGAAGAATCAGATGCACCATTATGTCAAAAAATGAGGGTGGGAAGTACATCTCAAATTTGCACAAAGTCACAACCACATCCGCCTGCAAAGCATCAAGTTTACAAGGATCAAGCACTTTGATGCATATTGTATTGAAAAATGAACAAAGGCTTGTAATAGGTTCCCTCACGTGCTTCGGTAAAATACCATGTACTGTAATTGGTAGGAATACTTGCATCATAACGTGACAATCATGGGATTTCATACTTGTCAGCTTCAATTCTCCATTTAAGGATACAAATCTTTTCATGTTAGATGTGTACCCTGATGGAACCTTAATGCCGTACAAACATGCACAAAACATCCACTTTTCTACCCTTGACAATGTGTAGCAAGCCGAAGGTAAATAAGCCTTTTCATCCTTGACTTTTCCCTCATATTTCTTCTTCAACGCATCCGTGGCCTTTCCCTTTCCTTTTTTCGAACTCATTTCATTTTCCTTTTCCTGTTCCTTTCCTTTTCTAACCTTTTCCTGAGCCCACAATTCTAAACGAACCCCCATCTTTTCCAAATCTAATCCATCCTTTGTTTTGCCTTGAATATTCATCATCGTTCCCACAAGAGCATCACACACATTCTTCTCTATATGCATTACATCAAGACAATGCCTAACGTCAAGTTCTTTCCCGTACGGAAGCTTCCAAAAGATTGATTCTTTTTTAAATAGAGTAGTTGAGTCCGCAGCTTTTTTTGTTTTCCTAAATACTCTTCGTATACCCTTAACTCGAGCATAAACCTCCTCACCAGTCAATGGCTTAGGAACAGTCCCCTCTTCCGGTGTCCCATCGAAAGCCTTTTTCTGCCTACGGTACGGGTGATCGTGCTTGAGCAACCTTTGGGTCCACACGTACACCTCTTTCTGAGAATGATTAAGGCGCATGCTTGGTGTGTCATCAATACAAATGGGGCATGCTTTTTTTCCTTTGTTCTTGTACCCAGACAAGTTTTCACATGCAGGAAAATCATTAACGATCCACATAAGAGCTGCACGCAATGTGAACATCTCAATCTTATGACCATAAAAAACGGAAAACCCTTCGTCCCACATCTTTCTCAAATCGTCAACAAGTGGCGTAAGATAAACATCTATATCGTTTCCCGGTTGCCTTCGCCCCATTATTAGTATTGAAAGCATTACATACTTACGTTTCATGCACAACCAAGGAGGCAAATTGTAGATCACTAAAAGTACCGGCCATGTACTGGGTTGGGTACTAAGAGTGCTAAATGGATTCATCCTGTCCGTGCACAACCCTAGCCTTAAATTTCTGACATCATCACCAAATTTCCCAAACTTCATATCAATGTTCTTCCATTGCAGGGAGTCGACTGGATGCTTCAGCATTCTGTTTTTCTTTCTTCCCTCTGCATGTCACCTCAAGTTTTTGGCTTCTTTTGGTGTTGAGAATAGACGCTTAAACCTTGGAATAATGGGAAGCTATCACAACACCTTAGCAGGAGGTCCCTTTGTACTAGCATTGCAACTCATGTGCTTGTAGCACGACTTCTTGCATCGTGGACTCTCCTCCAATTGTTCATATTCATTTCGATAAATAATACAATCATTAGGACATGCATGTATCTTCTTATACTCGAAACCAAATGGAAACATGAGCTTCTTTGCATAATAGTAAGACTTAGGAATTTCATTCCTGTCAGGCAACATCTCACTTAACGCGGTCAACAAAGAAGTAAAACTATTGTCCGTCCACCCATGCTCGACTTAATGTTAAAAAGTGTTAGCACGGCTGATAATTTGGAGTATTTTTGCACCTAGGATACAAAGGCTTTTTAGAAGCCTTCGGTAATGACTCAAACACTTCACCTTCAACACCACGCATCATCTCATCCACCCCTTAGCTTCATCCTTGACCTCATCCACCTGATCATCCTCAAATCCTTCCTCATCACCATTATCAATAATATATTCATCATTCTTGTATTCCTCGTCCACACGAATCTCATTGCTTTTATCATGCACATCATTCCCATCAACATCCCCATTGTACTCTCCTTCTTCACCGTACCAAATCCACACATGGTATTTAAGCCTAAACCCACGACAAATTACATGATCTCTAATGATTTCAACACTATTGACCACCTTCACATTATTACAATCAACACAAGGACAATAGAGGCAATCGACACCCATTTTGCGCTGATAAGATGAAGCCCTCTTGCAAAACTCTTGAACCCCTTAAAAGAATTCCAATGTATCACGTCTACTATACATCCAACCACGATCCTTTTCCATGTAGTAAATTGTCTCTAAACATAGCAACATATTATGAATAATGTATAATTGCTACATATATTATATATGTAAATCAAATTCAACCATACACCATGCATATACCATTCATATAGTAAAAAAAATGCATATATGCTTCTAAAGGGTCCTTATCACTTAAACCTAACCCATCCTTGAACGTTTAATCTCACTAGTGAATGTATGTTGACTTTCCAATTTTAAGGAAAATCCGACAGCATTTCCCCCCAGTTCTCCAAGTACACGATGTAGATAATTACTTACCCACATATGTACCTAGAGAACAGGGTGAGGAAATGGTAAGCCAAGATGTTCCTTAAAATCGAAAAAAATGATATACATTCACCACCAAAGTGAGAGTAAACATTCAAGAATAGTCCCAACCGGGGACTATTCTAGACTTTCTCCTAATGAGAAAGCCTTGAACGGGTATCTAGGCATATGGTGATGCAATCATTTTATATATTGTTGTGTTTATTTGTCATTAAATAATACACAAGTTGTAATAGCATGAAAAAACTTTTATTAAATGGATAAAGAGAAAGAAATATAGCTTAGTTAGTTTATAATTTATACCAATTTAGCAAGTACAATGGATGTATTCTTTTTAACTTCCCACTTGAGCTAAATATGTAGTCTTCAAGCTAAACTTGTGCTTCAATTCACATATGAATCTATAAAAAAACAAAAAACAAAAGTTAGTAAGTATGAACTATCATTTGTCAATTGGAAACTATGAACTATCAAAGTATCAATCTATCATGTCTATCAATTAATTAATAATCAACAACTCCACAAGTATTCATATCCAACTATTCAACTAAATAACTAATTGTTGCAATACTCTAATTCAATCAAATCATCAATTATTCAACAAGACAACGATTATGTATCATTTTATTTCAAATTCCCAATCAAATTAGCAATTATCATTTAGCAATAACTCAATACGACCATGCATCTTCCAACTACACTCATTGCTTTAGGATACATAATAGTAATACTAGCCACTAGATACAATTCATACAAACCAAGAAATATCTAAGTTTGGAATTAAATACATATATTAGCATATAGTGAACGACATCCCCTTACTGTCTTTTCATATTTTTGTTTTTTTATAAATTATTACGGAACAGAGAAAATAACACAATTCAAGTTCTCTACACATCAGGAGTATAAAAGGTCCTATCAAATCCTTCTTGACATATAATTATCTTTATATTATCCAAATATAACACGTAGTAATCCATAAATTACTTTCCTCAAACTGCATGTAGCATTAAAAAGTTAATTCAGCTAAAACTGAATAACGAACACACTCTCTGTTAACAATCTAAAACCAAAACTATGAGACTATATAGGAGGAAAAAATTCTTTGGTATCGTTGCTTATGTATGACTGATTAAACAGTGAGTACTAAAACATTCTTATTCCTTGGCTCCGTCATAGTTTAATAAATTTACATTCTAAGCGGAAACAGAAAAGAGAACTACTGAAGTAGTGCAATGCTAAAGCAGAAAGATGACACCATATAAAATCTACACCATAAACTATTATAACAAATATTCACTCATTCCTTGAAGGGATTAAAACTAAGCTTATATCTCCAAAACAGGTTTCGAACACATACTTTTGGAACCTCCACATTCCTTTTACTCACATGATATACAAAAATAAACTTTACTGGATATCCAAAACATGGAATTCGATAATTTAAAAAGAACCCTAGATTACAAGAACCCTAAAATTACTAAACTGAAAATCAAATCAACGAAAAACCCTAGATTGCGAAATTAGAATTCGATAATTTAAAAAGGACAAGAAAACATCTTACCTCGAAGCTGCTTCAATGGAGGTGAGAAAGCTGAGAATCCGCTTTAATGGAGAATTAAGAGCACCCGCTTTAATGGAGGAGAGATATGGAGAGAGAAGGAGGTGCAGCGAGAGAAAGCTCAAAAACCACTTCAATGGAGAATTAAGAAACTTCGGAGGTGGTGGATTCAAGAGAATGGTGAAATTTTGGGAGGAAAAACATAAATAATGAAAAGCAGGGGAAAAGAAAGAAGAAGGGAACCTGATTTTTTTTTTTTATAATTTGAATCGATTTGAACCAGTGCTAATAATATAATTTCGCACCGGTTTTGTTGGAACCGGTGCAAAACTCTTTCCCTCAATCCTGCCTATTTTTTTTGGCACCGGTTTTTAAAAACTGGTGCGAAAAAGGCGGTGCTAATTTCTGTTTTTCTACTAGTGGATGGGTCTTACACTAAACTGCGCTCCGTCAAAAGCTGTCAAAAAGACTCCATATGAATTATGGACGAAAAAACCTCTAGTGTTGTCTTTTCTTAAGATTTGGGTTTGCGAATCATACGTCAAAAGACTTATGTTTGACAAGCTTGCACCAAAATCTGACAAATGTTTCTTTGTGGAATATCCAAAAGAAACAAAGGGCTATTAATCCTACAACCAATCTGAGAACAAAGTATTTGTTGCTTGAGATGGTGTCTTTTTGGAAAAGGAGCATCTTTCCAAAATGACAAGTGGGAGGGAAATCGAACTTGATGAAGTTTGAGAAGGTGAACAACAAAGTCAACCTGACAAAACTGACAATCAAAGTGCTTTGGAAGCAGCTGCTGACAATGGTCAGGGTCAAATCGACAATGTGCAAAATCAAAATGCTCAATCTACTACCATGCGTAGGTCGCAAAGGCCAAGATCTCAACCAGACAGATAACTTGGTATTGTCTTAACCAAGAATCAAGACATCCTAGTTATGGATAAAGATGAGCCAGCGACATACAAACAAGCTATGACGAGCCCCGACTCTGCATCATGGAAAGAAGCCATGAAATCCGAGATGGACTCCATGTTTGAAAATCAAGTATGGGACTTGGTTAATTTGCCTAAAGGTTATACACCTATCGGTTACAAATGGATTTTGAAGTTGAAAAACGACAAAGATGGAGTTGTATATGTATACAAAGCTAGACTTGTGGCAAAAGGTTACGGGAAAATTCACGGGGTTGATTATGATGAAACCTTTTCACCAGTCGCCATGCTTAAATCCGTCCGGATTATCCTAGCAATTGCTGCATTTTATAATTATGAGATATGGCAAATGGACGTCAAAACCGCCTTCCTTAATGGAATTTTGGAAGAAATAGTGTTCATGACATAGCCGGAAGATTTTGTAGGTCCAAATAATGCTCGGAAGGTATGCAAGCTTAAGAAATCCATTTATGGATTAAAGCAGGTAAACAGAAGTTGGAATTTGCCATTCGATGAAGCTATTAGCAAGTTTGGTTTTATCAAGAATCCAGATGAGTCTTGTGTTTACAAGAAGGTAAGTGGGAGTGACATCACATTCCTTGTCCTATATGTCAATGACATATTGCTAATTGGAAACAACATTCCAATGTTGGAGTCTGTAAAGACTTGGCTTGGAAAATGTTTTTCAATGAAGGACTTGGGAGAGGCATAATACATATTGGGCATCAAGATCTATAGGGATAGATCTAAGAGGATGATTGGTGAGCCAAATTACTTATATTTATAAGGTATTAGCACGATTCAATATGGTGAAGCCAAGAGAGGCCCCTACCCATGTCTCATGGCATAACTCTCAGCAAAAAATAGTGTCCAAAGACACTAAATGAGCGAGAAAGAATGTGTAACATTCAATATGCTTCGCTTACAGGATCGATCATGTATGCCATGATATGTACAAGGCCGGATGTATCGTACGGCTTGAGTGCTACGAGCCAACACCAATCAGACCCAGGAGAGGCGCATTGAATTGCGGTCAAGAATATCCTAAAGTAGCTGAAAAGGAACAAGGATAAATTTCTGGTCAATGGTGGGAGTAAGGATTTGGTTGTTGAATGTTATACTAACGCAAGCTTCCAGACTGACAGAGATGACTTCAAGTCGCAATCAGGATATGTGTTCTGTCTTGATGGAGGAACGTTCAGTTGGAATAGTGCTAAGCAAATCACGACTGTAGACTCTACAACTAAAGCCAATTACTTGGCAGCTTCAGAAGCAGCTAAGGAGGCAGTTTGGATTCATAAGTTCATTGGTGAAATTTGTTGTCCCCTAAATAAAGGGACCAATAGACCTCTTTTGTGATAATAGTGGGGCTATTGCTTAGGCCAGAGAGCCAAGGGAGCATCAGAAAGTCAAACAAATTGGCTTTGATTTCCTTGTTTGTGTGTTTTAATTAAGTTGTTGAGATCTTAATGTAAAACACTAAGTGAAACCATTCATTTATGAAGTAATTTAATATTTCTGTGAATTATTATTCCATTTCTATTTAATTGTGGTTAAGAATTACATAATGAGTCCATTCGATTTGAGAATATTAAAAATAGGGTATAAAGACAAGTCTTTGATAAAGAACACCTATTAAGTGTACATTGAATATCATATCAAAATTATCCCTAATCGAGGTCATTTGAAATTTGGACGGCTAATGACCATGTGAGATTAGTGTGTAGTATGATTTATAGCACTGTTTCTTGTGCTACAAGGACAAGAATGTCATAAATCATTTGCACAGGTATTGGTTTGGAACCATACCGGATCGACCTATGAGAATACTTTAAGAGATTTAACAATCGTCATAAGTATATTACTCATTATGGCTATCGAAACCTTTTTCCTCAACCATGAGTATTGTAAGTTCTCTTGTTTGAGTACTAGTCCGTTTTGATGTAGTCAAACGTCTGCCGTATGTATAAGGGGATTATAAAGGCAACACTCGGGCGGAATGTGCCCCTATTAACAGTAGGGAACAAGTCTTTGTTGTTTACAAGGCCTCTCAAAGAGCGAGACTGTGAAAGTGCACAGTCGTGCTCAAATGGATTTTAAAATCATCTACTTATTGACAGTCGAACTCCGAAATCGAGAAACACTTCTGGACGGAATAAGGATAATGACGAATCTTACTTTATAGTTCATGAAGAGACATTAAGTGACATAGGAAATAGGCTATACACAATCAGCACATTTGTCCGGAAGTAGAAGTGGGAGATTGAAAGGAATGATGTCCTTCGAACAAGTTTATTATTCCGATAAAGGGCTCGGAATTAATTAGGAAAGTTATTCAGTGAGGTCAAGTAATCGGAATGCCTAGGTGGAAGCCGCTTCTGACCAGTAATATTAATGAATAATTAATTTTACAGTTTGCTCTTGACTGAACCCTTCGTGTCACATCCAATCGTGTAACCGAACCAAAGTGACGAATTAATCCGAAAGATTTATGAGTCGATAGAGATTTTACGAACTAAGACGTCGAATTCTGAGCTTAGAGCGTCGAAAGTCGAGTTGAATTTCAGAATCGATGAGACGGAAAAATAAGTCAAACAACAAGTCAACGCACGTGAAAATCCTAGTCTCGGTATGGCCTAGCCAATCGAGGGCTAGGTGAGCTAGCATGGCTAGCCAAAGTCCTTGCCGCATGGTAAGGCTTAGCCGCAAGCTCAGCATGCATTGTACGCATGGCTAGGTGTGCAGGCCAAGCAAACCATGCGGGCAAGGCGTGCCGTCTAGGGCGAGCATGCATGAGGGCTTGCACGCCCAGCTGACTGCACTTTAGCGCCAACATGCATCAATGTGTGGCTGGGCTAGCAGCTATGCCTCAAGCAAGCAGCAGCCTGCTAGCATGCGAGAGCAAGCAGCAAGGCACGCCAGGCACAAGCTACTAGCACGAAGCTTGGTGCGTAGTAGCAACAGTGCCCAGCAACAAAGCAGCCCGCATTTGCGAGGCTTGCTGTTATAGGCTGGTGTGGGAAGGCCCACCTGGCAAGCCCAGCCGAGGGACCGGGCGCCAGCTTGGCCGCCTTGGTGCCCAAGGTGTGCTGCCACTTGGTGCCATCCCGTTGCATCCGGTTTTGTGAAGGGGTTGTTTGGGGAGCAAGGGAGTGTGGTCCTCCCTTGTGGTCTTCACCTACTCCATTACTCACCTTATGCCACTTGTTTTTTTATTATTGCCTTGTCATTTTAATTTAATTTAGAGTTAATTTAATTCTTTCTTTTGCCATTTTACCAACTATCCCACATTGAAAGATGATGGGGAATCTTGGGGACATTTCCCAATAAATACCAATCATAGGGTATTGCACTAGTAGAAAAAATGAATTAGGCACCGCACCTTTCGCACCGGTTCTTGAAAACCGGTGGCAAAAGAAATGGGTGGGATAAGCTAAATGACCTTTCGCACCGGTTTAATAGAAACCGGTGCGAAATCATCTTTTTCGCACCGGTTCAAACCGGTGCGAATTACAAACAAAAAAAAAAGAGTAAAGGGATTTGCCATCGGTTCTAACCAAAACCGGTGCGAAATGTTAAAAAAAAACCGGTTTAAGGCTTTCTTTCTTCTTCTTTCTTTTTCCCCCTGCTTTCCCTCTTCGTTCTGCTCTTCTCTCTCCCTCCAATTTTCGCGTCTCCTGCTCTTCCTCCCAGCTTTCCCTCTCCGTTTTCGCATCTCCCTCTCGTTTTTGCATCTCCTTCTGCACTCCATTGAAGCAGCTCGCTCTCTCTCCATTGAATTGGTTTACGCGCTTCCTCACTCCATTGAACCAGCTCTGGCCTCCATTGAACTCACTTCGAGGTAAGATTTTTCTTGTGGTTGTGCGAATTCATTGATTATCTTTCGCAATCTAGGGTTTGTCGTTGATTTTCTGTTCAATTTAATAATTTTAAGGTTGTGGTAATATAGGGTTTGTCATTGAAGCGCGCACGGCTACACCTCCACCCTAACGGCCTCCTTGTCACGGCTACACCTCCACCAATTCCGAGCTTTCTCACCTCCATTGAACCAACTTCGAGGTAAGATGATGGTTTTACCTTTAGTTTGCCTGATGAACCATGATAATCTCTAATAAAAAGGACTATAATGGACGGACTTGAATTTTCTTTACCTAAACTCCTTAAACTTGGTTGAAATGCTTTCTCTCCCCTGTAATTAGCAATTTAACATTCCTTTTTGAGCAGCCTAAATGGCAATTAGCATGTTAACACTTGGGTATTTATCCTGTAGTTGAATTGTTCTGAATTGGTGTTCTTGTATGATTTTAATGGGGTTTTGAATTTTAATTTGATAATTTCTTTTCTGGAACCACATTACATGAACCGATTTTGGATTTTCGAAAAAAGTTGTTGTGATGCATGAAATTGTGATGGTTTATGTTTGTTTTTCGTTATAAATGATTAAATAATTTAATTGATGGGAAGATGGTATAATTAGAACGATTATTGTTAAGAGATATCGTAGAATTATGTTATATAGTATACTAGTATATCTATATATGAGGGGTTATCACAAATGCACAATGTGACAATTATATTCGGATGAAGTATAACATTGGGTGAATCTAATTATTTAGATTAGGGGCTTGTAACTTTTATAAGGACTACCATGCACTTGCTAATTTGTTATTGAAGAAATAAATATGTAGTGCAAAATAGAATGGTCTTCCATAAACGGGGTTATATCATTTGCTAATTTCTTAAACTGATTCCTTTATATGGTTATTACTGCAAAATAGGGTTGATTGTTACTCTATTAGGTTCATATTGTTTTGTTTCTAGAAGTTTACACATTTTTCCCAAAAAATTTTGTGATGACACATCTTTCTACAGTTAACTTCCGAAGCCACTTAGAGCAGCCTTTGTTGTACCGACTTAACATGTCCATAATGTTGACACCCTTGCCACCTGGTTCACAGATTTGAACCTAATTATCGTCTCTTAAGATGATTTTAGTTAGACTTCTCTATGTATTTAATCATGTCTTCTAGCAATTTCAAGTGCTGATGCTATTGAATCAAGAATGTGAGACTATTTGCATAGGAAATCATAAGATATAAAGTGGGGTTCTTGGGTATTAGAGTTTTGGTAATTAAAGTTTGAATGCAATTACTAAATTCCTTTTTGTGCCTAATTGTGAATAAAGAAGTAAAAATAACTCTGTAAAATCATTGAATTTTAAACCGCCTTTTATGTTTTTTGAAATAATATTATGGTGTCGTATATATTTTTCTTACATGCTCTTTTTTGGTTTTGTTTTTTTTTCCCCTGCAGATGCTGGATTATAATGTTCCAGGAGGTGAGGAAGTACTGTCCTTTACAATTTACTCATTTTAAAAATAAATCCTGGGCCATGTTTGGAATATAAAAGATGTTTGCCATTTGATTCTCTGCTCTATCTTGTGTTTGTTCATTTGGAAGAAAAAAAAAATTGTTTAAAATGTTTTATGGTCACCTTGATTTTTTTATTTTACTTTATTTTTTTTTATGATATTGAGGAAATAATTGTTTTATACGAAGTATATCTTATGAGTGACAAGAATAAACAAAAATAAAGATAATAATAAGTTCCTCTACTAGATTTATGATGTATCATTTTAAAAAATTTCACCGAATGATGTGATGGTTATGAAAATTTGAAATTCAAAAGGCAGTAAAAGTTTAAGATATGTCCTTCTTCCTTGTATACTTTGAAATTTATGCAGCTTAACTTTCAGAAGAACAAGATATTGAAGATATTAATGTCATAAGGAACAAGTAGAATATCTAATTTCAGAAGCTTGAGACACCTATATACAAACAACGCAAGCCTTAACCCAATTTTTTTTGGAATTCCACAAGTTGATTTACGTTACATTTTGGTGCTGATTTTGTGTCTTGCAGGGAAGCTAAATCGCGGGCTTTCTGTTATTGACAGCTACAAGCTGTTAAAGGAAGGAGAAGAGCTGACTGATGATGAAGTCTTTCTTGCTTCTGCCCTGGGGTGGTGCATTGAATGGGTATATAGATATGAATTTTCAGTGAAGTTATGTAGTAGTCCCTTATTTTGATCTTTTAGGGATATCACTAACAGGATTTTTCTATTTTCTGGTCCCTCTCTCTAACAGCTTCAAGCATATTTTCTCGTTCTTGATGACATCATGGATAACTCTCATACAAGGCGTGGTCAGCCTTGCTGGTTCAGAGTTCCTAAGGTTTGCTTCTGTTGTGAAAATGAGCCTTTAAAAATAGTATTTTATTTATACTGCATTATAAGCTTGCAAAATCAGTATTTAATGAAAATTTTATCCTGTCAGGTTGGGATGATTGCTGTCAGTGATGGAATAATACTTCGAAACCAAATCCCAAGAATTCTCAGGAAGCATTTTGGGGATAAGAAGTACTATGTTGACTTGTTGGATCTGTTTAATGAGGTAACGATGCTTTGTAAAGGGTTCTCTTTTCACCTTAATTCTCTTTTCACGACCCAAGAACATTGCCTTTTGTTTTAAAATCTTTGCATAATCCATTATGGAGATATTGGCTCTAGACTAGATTGCCGGCCCCCTTAAAGCTTTAAACAAGTGGGAAAGAGGATAAATTGTTAGATATCTTGGTCCCTAGGGATAGTTGATCCGATTTGAGGGTTGATTTCTCAGGCTTTATAATTGCTGATAAAATCATATAATTCTTCCTCGTTTGGATTGAACTATACATAAGTATTGGAAGGGAAGGAAAATACTAATATGAAAGTCCATGTAAATTCTTGTTTCACACTTTCCGTTGCATTGGTGAAATTTGGAAGGAAAGAATGATTTAAATTCCTTTTTCTTTTTATTCTTATTTTAAATAAAGGCTTCTGTTCAGAACAACTTATTTTTCCTCTACGTAGAGATTGATCTTTAATATATTCTAGCTGAAAAGTAAATAACCACAGTAGAGAAAAATTTGAAAAATCAGGGTGAAGTTTTATTGGACGACACATGAGGTAATTTATTCAAGTGACCATTTAGGTAAGGGGTGGCTTCTATTTGTGTTGATTTTGAATAGGATCTGAGGTGATCTAGCCATTTTTTTTAGAAATATATTAATATACCCAATGTATACAATAAAGGAAAAGAAATTACTTCATGCTTGAAATACATTGTCTATGCCTTCTAAATCATATCTGACCATTTCATGTTGTATTTATAACATTTTTAAGGCTTATAGACTGTGAAGTGATACATATTTTTGTATTACTTGTTAAGCAATTGGATTCATTTAATCACTGGGAACCAACAACTTTTATTTTACGGCGCTCAGGTTTTCAAGTAAAGATCAATATAACAGGAGCTCTTCAAATTGCTGATGAATATAACTGCAACATTTTAATTTTACGGGAACCAGCAACTTTTATTTTATGGCGCTCAGCTTTTATTTTTGCATTTAGCTGTTCTAACTTGTGAAATATAGCTGGAACATTTTAATTTTTATTGTTCTCTATTGAGACCAGCACAAATTTAGGAAAAAACATACTTGTAGTCTGGAGGCTCTAGCACTCTACAGGTTGGGAACTTTTCTCTTCTGCAACTGCCAGTGCATCTTCAAGCGGCTTGATAGCTGACTGAGCTTCTGAGACATTGGTAGTCAAAGTTTCAATTTCAAGCAGTGCATTCTCCAACTATTGTTGCGCCTGTTCTTTCATCACATCACAGTCGCTTAAGTACCCAGCATGCCATCTTAAGTAACAGCAGGCTTAGAAGAATGGAGGGCAGCAGCAATTCTACCAGCGCCGTACTAACCAGCCTAACCAGGTACTTTTGGGCTATGATAATGTGGCGTTAGATTAAAGACTTCAGTAATGTAGGCATGTAGCTATGTCTTTTACCTTTTTTTTATTCGTATGATAGCTTCCTAGTGCCTTTGCAATCTCGGTTTGGTTACTCAGATGTACTTGCCTTCCCCTCCCTTCTCTGGTTAACTACCTACCTTGTATTCCTTTTCATTTTCTAGAATTAATTCTTTCTTTTGAGGTAATGTAGTAGTTAAAATCTCTACTTGATCATTTATAAGTTAACAATAACAATGGATTCTCTACATCACTTGTATGGAGTATTAAAGTGTATCATTATTCTAGCATGTGAATGCTAAATATCTATGGATTCTGTTTAGGAAACTAGATTATTTATATAGCCGTCATGAACTTTGTTGTGCTGGTCATTATTTAAGGATTTCCAATTGGATTCTGTAAAAACTTCATTTCAGGATTTGGATTTGCGTGAAATACAGTTTGTAATTTTGTCGTTCTGCTTGGTTTTAAAGCTGCATATTTTGGGTTTGATGGATGTCCTGTTGTCCTCTAGACTACGGTACGGAAGAAAAGGGGGGGTTGCTGATTTTGTTTGGTGCCATCCAAGGAATATTCATCTTCTGGCAATATATTTGAGTATTAGTACTTAAATTCTACTATATTTTGCGGTCACCTAAAAATATGTTGTGTGTAAAATAAAACTTCTGACTTGCTTTTCAAGTTTATTAATGTGGTCAGTCAAAAATATTTTCGCAGGCAGCTTCTGGGTTTACAAGATCATGTAACGACTTTGATAAAGGAACTACTGCTCCAAACACCAGCTATGGTCAGAAGTTTGAAGCCACTGACAACAAAAGCTATGGCATGAAAATTGGTTCGTCCTGCTTTAAATGTGGCCAGGAAGGGCACTGGGCAAAAGATTGCCCAACTACTACATCCAACGTAGCTGCTGGTGCGATAGAAAACCAGAAGTTCGAAGCCACTGACAACAGAAGCTATGGCATGAAATGTGGTTCATCCTGCTTCAAATGCGGCCTAGAAGGGCACTGGGCAAAAGATTGCCCTACAATTACATCAAATGTAGCTGCTGGTGCGACAGGAAACCAATCAACTGACTCCTGGTTTGCAAGAGAAGCTGCCACCAACTGACTCGAGGCTTAGGCCAGATTAAAGACACTTGGAAAATGGTGAATATGAGCTGGCAAATATAGAGAAACTCATACTTGAACAGTTGCAAAGACAGGTATGTGTTTGGCTGAGTAAATCTCATTAACAACTCCTCAAACTGGCAAATGCAGACAAACTCAGACTTGAACAATTCCTCAAATAATTGTATCGCCATTTTTTATTTTAGTTTTTTTAAGTGTAATATTACAAGTTATTGAAGAAAATATATGTGTTTTATGTATATTATGATTATATACAAGTATCTGGTACAATTTAAGTGAAAAAACTGCAAAAAAAAAAGAAAAAAAAAAAGTTTAATTTTTTTGGGCACTTTTGGCACCGGTTTTAAACAGAACCGGTGCTAAACGTTTTTTTTTAATTTTTTTTGCCACGTTTCGCACCGGTTTAAAGCAAAAACCGGTGCTAAAAGTTTAGTTTTTCGCACTGGTTTTCATCCAGAACCGGTGCGAAAAGCCTGATTTCGCATCGGTTTTGAACCGCTGCGAAATGTCTGGGGTTTTAGCACCCCCCAAATCAGGATCGGTTCAAAACCGGTGCTAAATGGAGGTTTTGAACCGGTGCGGATTACGTGTTTTCGCCTAGTGTTGGGATTTTTACTTGACTTGGTGAACTCTAAGGGATCTCCAAAAGCGAGAAAATACAAGTCCAAAAGTATTATGTCCAAAGCAAGAACAAACAGAAAACACAATGTAAATTTGCCTTGATAGAAACAAAAATCTTTTTGATGTTTTTCAAAATAAAGAACATTGAAATGCATATACAGTTGTGCATGGCATATATGAATCAAAATCCCACCAAACATGATAAAAAAAAACCCTCCCCCAAGCTTTAATGAGACAACATGCTCTAATCCATGGGAGGAGAAAAGAAAGAAATCAATCCAACAAACCAACATATGTCCACAAGCCACCAAGCACTAGAGAAAGAGTGAGGAAAGATATTACCGGATGTAGGTTGTAATACCCCGTATTTTTATACGTATATTCATTTCAAACATTATTTTATGAAGTATTTAAATAATTTGAAATGAATTATTTATGGTATTTTATAAACTTAAGAAGGTTTATTTAAATGAAAGGTCCATTTTATTTATTTAATTGTTTTGGAAATTGTTATTTTATTATTTAAAAAGCTTTGGGGCATATTATTTTATGAAAGAAAATTTTAAAGTCAATGGAATTTAAAGAAAGTCAAAGAGTAGTTTGAATAGGAGAAGGAATCAGTAAGGGTAAAAGGGAAATTTAAGTTAGGAGGGTTTTGAGAGAGGGTATAAATACCCATCACATGAACAAGTTAGACCTTGCCCAATGTGGCGAATACCCAAAGGTAAACTCTCTCTCTCTCTCTCCTCTTATTTTCTCTCCCCTTAATTTTTCCTAGCTATCCCTTTTTATTTTCTCACCTCCACGCCACACACCACACACGCCACCCACGAGTGGCAGGCCACCACCACAACCATCCACCGGCCGACCACCGCCACTAGCAGGCGCCGCCAGCAGCACCATCGATGGGCACGCGACAGCAGCCCTGCCGTGGTAGTGTGCGTGCGCAATCCTCATCATAAAAAAAAAAAGAAAAGGAAAAAAATCTTATATGTTTTAATTCAATCCAATTTTGATCTAATAATTGTTTTTGGTGTGTATGATGATTTTATGGTGTTTGAATTATGATTATTATGTAATTAATTTTCAGATTTGATTTTTGAATTAAAAAGCCCCAAATTGAAAACCCTAGGTTTCTAAATTAATGAATATTGATGGAAATTGATTGTAGTTGATTGAAATTATTGAAATAGGTGTTTTTAAACATAATTACAGGAATATTATAAGTTTTTATAGAGCTGGAAATTTTATATAAAGGTAGAATTATGTTTTTTAAAAGGATTTTTAATTACCCATTTATTAGGAGTAAAAGTAGGTGGTTTAAATTAATTTTCAGCATGTTTTAGAGGGTTTAAAAGTGATTTAAAGATTGTATATATTGCTTGAAATTTATAATGAATAGGTATTAATGTCTCTTTGTAATTTTGGGTTGTAGGAGATTTCCAAGTGAGTGATTTCGTGTAATTGTGGTGATTTTGAGATCATATTCGAGGTACGTTCGCGTATTCGGTATTTATTTAAGTGTGTAGAAGCATGCTAGGCTTTGTTTAATTGATTCCAAGGTAGTATCATGATAGGTATTGGTTGGAATTGTTGATTGAATGGATGTTGGTGGTTGATTTGTGAAGTATGGATTACTTGAAGTGAATAGATGATTGGAATTAATTATGTTGGCATGTAGAATATGAACCACACTTTTATTATTGGCATGATTAAGAGCATGTTTAATCAAACTAAATGTTTAATTTGGTGTGGAATATAAAAAGGGAATTTTATTATGGTTCATATAACTTTTATTGATGCTTTAAGCATGGAAGTTGAGCTATCAAGTGTCTTAGTACACGGGAATAAAAGGAAATGTGGTGCCTAAGTACAATTAAGGTGTTCAAAACACCGAGGGATAGGATTTGCGGCTCTTTATGCGCTTAAGGTGTTATTTAACGCTGAGGTAGGTTAAAAGGGTTCAACATTAAATTTATGTGGTCAGTAATTATTCACGAATTAAATCGGTATGTCTGATTGCTTGAATAATTTATGATGATTGATTGTGTTATGGATTGAGAGTCATCACCAAATTTAAAATATGTAAACAACGTAAAGTGAAAGAGATTACACACCAAAACTCTTGAACGTATATACCTTGAGTATGAAAATATGGGGGGAGTTATGGGGTTTTATATTTAACCATAGCTTCTACTGGGAGTACAGGACGCTATATTTTCCTTTATTTATTTTATGCGTAGGACGTCCAATCACTTTCATGTGGCATTTGCCTACCCAGTTAGCTCCCGGCGTAATTTACCTCAATTTATTTGGGGCAGGGATTTGGTGGGAAACCTGTTCGATACGTAATCAAATTAAATAATCAATTCATTTATTTATTGGTTGGTAGTATGGTATTTGTATGCTGGTAAACGGGTGCAACAAGGTAAGTTGTGTGTTGATAGGATAAAAGCATGTCAGTGTGTACAGTTTACGTTTATGTACCCAGCTTTGCTGATTGTGTATTTATATGTTTGATCGGCCTTGTCTTTATCTTGGCCCTACGACGACACATTTCTAATGGAGAGTAGTGGGGAAAAAGTAAAGGGAAGGTTTTCATGTGATGAAGCATATTCATGATGGACATGATTGAAGAGTGATTCCTATTTAGTTTCCATAAGAATATGATGTGTTTATTTGCTTTGATTATTATATATTTGCTTGACAAAGGTTTTAACATTCGTTTTGGGTTTTGATAAGGGCCTATAATGGTTCCAAGTTGTAGGTTGACTTTTGTTTGACTTTACTTTCATTTGGTTTGGCTTTTTAAGTTAACTTGTTTTGAATGATTTTTAAAGTGAGTCTTCTGCTGTGTGCCTTTGATAATTTCCTTAGCCGTTTTCACGGTGGCGGTAATGTCTTAGAATTTCCTCTTTCGTATTTTAAAAAGAGCAAAACAGGTATATTAAAGTAAAGGAATTTCTAGGGTGTTACATAGGTAGGTGTAAATACCCGCAAATGACCCAATTTAACCTTTCAAAGCCAATTTCCTCCAAGTCTATGCCTTG
Organism: Chenopodium quinoa; assembly: GCF_001683475.1. NCBI lineage: Eukaryota > Viridiplantae > Streptophyta > Magnoliopsida > Caryophyllales > Amaranthaceae > Chenopodium > Chenopodium quinoa. The sequence goes on along the minus strand of NW_018743252.1, from coordinate 5,784,116 downwards.
TATGCCACATGCTAGGATAGAGGAGTCAAACTTCCTTGATTCTTGATCCAATCCCAATGCAAAAGAGTAAATCAAGTCATATACCTAGAATAAGCCACACAAACATTTTCTTGAGAGAAAATCTATACTAAAAAGAAAAGAAAATCAAAGTAATAAAACACGGGTTACTTCCGGAGAAAGGCTTGCTTAAAGAAGAAGAAGTCTCTTCACAAAAATCTTTTTGTTTGACAAAATAACTCTCTTCCTAAACAATCAATGAGTTAGGAGCTTGAAGATGATGAATAGAAAGAAGGTCCCCAAGAAGCTCCTTGAGAAAAGAAGAGAGAGACATAGGATAGGAGGGGATATGGTTAAATTTTCTTAAAAAAGGAACATGAGAAGAGGGGATAGGAGCAATGGTCTCACAAATGAACTCTTCCTCACCACCATGTCTCAAATCACCAATAAGAGCATGGAGATCAATCATAGAATCCTCAAAAGTAGAACACTCATGTTCTCTATCTCCCTCAAACATCCAATTTCCAAGAGAAACTACATCATCCTCTCTATCGCAACAATGAACAACAAATCCCTTAATATCCTCAAAGCCCAAAGTCTCAATACCATGCATGAATGGATGTAATTTCATTTCAAACTCATCTCTCTCCCATGAAGAATTCTCAATGAACTCATTCAAAAGGCTATGATTTTTCATTTGAACCTCAAAGAACATTTTGTACATAACCTCAAACGAGTCCAAATACTCATGTATAGAAGAATCACAATTATGCACTTGAGACTCATCACAATTAACATAGGAAGGGGATTTTAGATTCACAAAATCATCATCATCACTCTTAACCCCCTTTCCTTCACTCCCCTATGCTCATTAATAGGGTCCTCACAAACTCTTGGTTACTCAAAAACATATATCATCATCATCCTCAATACACACACTGGATTTGGAATTTTCACACACAAGCATCAAAGATGAAAATTGGCTTTCTACCTCTCCATTTCTCCTTCTTGCTTCCTCAATACGCTCCTTACTCCTTTTCAACATCTCCAATTGATTTTTCATAGAATTGAGAAACAACTCCTTACTAGGCCTAAGAGTAATATCAAGCTCAACATGCCTAATTTGGGATTCAAAAATATCAATAAGAGACTCAAAAGGTGTAGAAGGTTGAGGTTCAACAAGGGAAAGAGGATAACAACCAAAATTGGAAGCATCAACATTAAAATCATGAGCATATTCATCACCTTGGGGAAAGGAAGCACAATCAAGTACATGAGATTCATCATTGAGGGAACAAAGCACATCACAAGAAGGCATGGTCGTAAATAATGAAGAATATTGAAACACACCATTAGCATCAACTTAAGCTTGAACCTCATCATCATGAACAATAGGAGAAATAGAGTTGAAATCATTCGTTCTAGGTTCACTAATGGGATCATGTGACAAATCATGGGAAGTCATGCTAATATTAGAAAAATCAAGACATTGCACATCAATATTAGAAACATGATTACCCCTATTATAGACATGCCAAGAAAACCAAAAATAAAAATCCCAAGCATCATCAATTAACAATGCTCTAAATTCACCACTATGCATGCTTTCAACTAAATCCCTTGTTTGCTCATTCAAACCAAAATAACAAATCTCACATGCCTTCCAAAGACTACAACAATTATAGTCAAGAAATCCCTCAAGTCTATCAAAATATTCACAAAAAGGCTCATTCTCAAATTGAGGAAACGAGGTACTTGCCATTTTTTTTTTACAAAACAAACAAAAATCAAATAAAAGAAAATAATATACAAAGACCTAGACTCAAGCAATCAAAAACAATCAAACATAGACACCGTTCCCCGTCAACGATGCCATTTTGACGTAGGGAAAACTTGGTCATTGAATAATCCTCCCTAAGGTCAAACAAACTTATAATCACTTAACAAATCTAAATACAAGTATAGAGGTAAGTCAAGGGTCGAACCACTAGGAACGGTTATGTTCAAGTGCTTTCAATGTGTGCCTAAGCTAGGTCGAAGTTGAAGGTGAAGAAAAACTATACAACTACCAAAACATACAAGAATCACACAAATGAAACCCTAGGGAATGGGGATCAACATGTAATCATGACAATTGCAATAACTTGGGAATGTTAAGCCAATCAATGGTTGTGAAGACTAATGATAAGAGCTATCAATTGGAATCAAAGACCTATCACCTAATCATCAAGCTAAGCTAGGTTTCCTCTATGAATGATAAACTAGAAGAATTACAATCCAAACCAATCAACAATTGCAAACCCTAAATCAAGTGGTCATGTCATTAGGGTCTACAATGAAATCTAGCATAGTTCTCAAGGCCTAATCAAACTAAGCACATGCAAACTTAAATTAATCACTTTAATCTCAACAACCAATCAACATATTCCCAATTTAATCACAATCAATCAATCATACAAGTTTTACCCAAACCCTAGCAAGCAACTACTCACTACAATCCATCATCAAATCAAAGAAGCAAGTAACAAGAATCAACAAATATTGAAGAACAACTACACTAATCAAGAATCAATCATCAAAACCAAATCAAACAAACATGAAATTAAAGAAAGCAATAAAGAGGAGAGAGAGTAAGAAATCTTCATTGATAATTGAGAAGATCTTCAATACAATTGTCACTCTTGAATGTTCAATCTCTCAAATCACCATTGAAATCTCTCACTTGCTCTCTCTAAAATTACTCCTAAGATAGCTTAATCTAGAGAGAGAAGCTCTCAACCTAAGCTAAAAAATGATGAATTAATTGTTCTAAATTTACCCCAAATATGGGTATTTATACTAGGCTAATAAGCTAACTAAATAAGGCTAAAAATAGAAAATAGAAATTAAAAATAGAAAATAAAATAGAAATAAAAGAAATAAAATGAAATAAAAAAAAAAGGAAAAAGAAAAAAAAAAAAAAAAAAAAAAAAAAAAAAAAAAGAAAACAATTAAAATTAAAGAAGCATCCTCGATTTTGGCTGCTCTTAATGTGGGAAATAGTTCCCTGTTTCGCACATCACCAACATCAGCGCTCATCACCATCATCATCTAGCTCCATCAAAATCAATCGGCCCAAAATCATCAGACCGTGCGCTCACATAAATGGGTCTTCGCGCGCGCACTTGGAGGTCGAATGGGCTGCCGGCGGTTTGATGCGAGTCTGGGTTGGTGGTGATGATTAGTTGGCTGGAGCAGGGGTTGCGGTTGGAGATGTGTGGGCTGCTGGCTGGAGCTACGGTGCTGCAGTTTAATTGTTCTTGGTGGTACGGCGTTTGGAGGTGGGCTGGGCAGTTTGTAATTGTTGGTGTTGCGTGGCTGGTGCTGGTGGGAGTTGGTGGTTGTTGCGGGGGCTGCTGGCTTGGAAGGTAAGTGCGTGGGTTGAATGGTGGTTGGGAAGTGGCGATAGATGGTTGATGCTGCAGCAGGGGCTTCTCTGGTGGTCTGTTGCGGGAGCAGGGGAAGTGCGCAAGAGGCGAGTTGGTGGTGTGAAGCGTGGCTGCTGCTGAGTGTTGGTGTGGCTCGTCTGCACTCTCGAGCGTCAAATTTGCGTGTTCATGACCAAAATTAATGAGAGCGCAACCATGAGGGCGCGGCAACTTGAACTTGCAAATGGATTTAAAACACGCATCTTGACCTCGAACACACCTACACAAGACACCAATCGAGAAGAGAAAACAAAATAAAATAAAACTAAACTAAAACTACGAATTAAGAACTAAAAAAAATGAAAAACTCATAAAAACTAATCAAAAATTAAGAAGAGTTATTAAAATGGAAAACCAAAGAAAAGTAAGAAAACTAAGAAAATTAGAGGAAAATAGTGAAAGAAAATATAGAAAAAGAACCTCAAACTTATTCTTTTGAGCGCCATTATGACGCTCATCAGTGTTGACTTAAACAAGAAAATCATCTAAGAATTTTACTTTAGGTGAACTATTTTCTAAAAAGGTAGAAGAGAAAGAAAAGGAAAGTTGGATTGAAATACTCATCAAATTTTTAGAAATATTAATCCTCCTTAATATACTCCTCAAGATGATCAAAATACTAGAATGTGGTATTTGTTGATCATTTAGATTACAATATAGATCTTTTTTTTTTTAAGATTCTCATATTGCTCATCTTTAAAGGATAATTGCTATAAGTTTAAATAGAATGGTTGCCTTTGAACGTAAAACCCAAGAAATAATTAAATCATTTTCTCGGATTTAACATTCATTATTCTTTTTTTTATTTTATTTTTTTTTGTTGTTGAGAATAATATGTTTTTTTTTTTAGTTTTTTTTTTCTTTTTGTATCATACTCTTTTTTTTAGAACGATTTCTTGATTTTTTTTCGCTCTATTTCTCATTTTTCTTTGTGAGGCAATCATCCCAAGTAAGGTTTTCGGGATTTTCTTTTTAAACCATAGAAGAGGTAAATAAATTATACTCTTAAATCAAGGTTGATTAATTATAACCAAAAGATGAAGACCACGAAAATAGGCACGTTTAAGAATGGGAATATTGATGATGTCCTATTAAGGAATGTGACATTTTAATGACGAGCCTTATACGAAGTAATGTCATTAGTTCGATTAAAAAGTATGTAAACGAATCATCATAATCGAAAGTAGTATTGCGCTCAATTTTCCGTCTTGCGCTAAGGTGGAGTGCAACTTACAGAGTAGCGCCATCAACATGCATTTCTTTTTTTCTTTTTCTTTTTTTTTTTTGTGAAAATTAAGGATAACACAAGATATTTTTCTGAATTTTGAAAAAAAAGAGAAAGATAGAAGACATGTTTTTGGGAAAAAATAATATTATAAATAATAATAAAAAGAACGATTAAAAGACATGTTTTATTTTTAAAAAAAAAAACAAAAGACGAACAAAGTAAAAGCGACTAATTTTGGCAACCTTGTTAGCCAAAGAGATATTATTAGCATCTACTGAATGATTAACCTTGAAGCAGTAATATCATTTTCTCTGTATAACATTGCTTATAATGAGTCAAAATTAACATTAACAGTGGGCGCGCATAAGAACCAGAATTGCGCGGAAGAGCCGCGCGCAACTTCTGGACTTGCGTTTGGAGGTCGCGCGCAACTTTGAAAGTTGCGCGTCACCTGGCAGGTTCGACATTTTGAATTTATTTTTTTCAATTGAACGATATTTTTTTTTATCAAAATGATTTATTTTTGAACCACATTTTTTTTCAAATTTTGTAATATCTCTAGGTAACAAGTTGGAATTAATTAGATTAGAAACGAAACATAAAAGCACATATTCATGTAGTCACATAAGCACATAAAAGGAACCGTCAAAGCATACAATGCCATTCTATGGTCAAGGCTTGGGTGTCCAAATATATCATATATCTTAAAAAACGATGCACGAATGAGTCACTCAACGTGTTTACCCATGTCATGATTCTCTCAATATTTTGTTGGCGATATGGGTGGGATGATTGTTATTGATTTCGGGATAGAAGCCTAGTGTTGGCGACCCCTAGTCAATGAGCCAATCCCCAATTGTTAAAGTGTGCTATGATTATGCATGATGCAATGTTACTTATTTGATTTTAACTTTTATGAAAAAGGAAGATATTACGTGTTTAAGTCTCGCTCTCTAACCAAAGATTATCCAAGTTAACCTTTGTTACAACCATAGGTAACCTAAGTTGGAAACCTTGAACCATAACCAAAACCTAATCTTGTAACCTTTAAGTCCCCAATGGAGTCACCACTGTGAGGAGGGTAGCCCGTCGTTGGGGATCCCACTTTCTCTATGCCCATGAGCCTTTAAAAGCCTAGGACTTTACACTTTTGAAGGTGTGTTAGGATTTGAATTCCTGACTGCTTGGGGGACCTTGAATTAGAATTGATTCTATCATTACGCTTTTTTGTAAGAAACTAATAAGGAGTCGCCAATGAGTTTTAGAAAAACTCATAAACCTCGTTCATGTCTTTCTCCCGAGTAGAAGGGATATTTAGCATGAATCATAAGTTTACCCATGCCCAAATTGGTCTACTTGTACCAGAAATGAGTTTTGTAGTGAGGGTACTAAAATAACATTGCCTTTAGGGGGGAATCGCTATCCTAGCCCAAGTGCGGCCTCTACTAGCTCTTCCTTTTTCAAAATTTCCCCACCAAATAATATATGTAACGTGATTCCTAAAAGTAAGTTAGTTAATTTTATTTACAAGCATTAATCACAAAAAGTCTACATCGCTATGAATGTCGTTATTCTTATTTAATATAAATTCGTGAAAGGAACAAGAAATAAAACAAGATTCGCCTTGACTTAGGTGATAAAACAACAATTAATTATTCAATTCTAGTCGTAAATTAACGCAAGAATACTATGTGAAATTAATTAATTAAAGTTTATTGAAGTTGATCAAACACACTAATTAATTAATTAAAAGTTGTTTAACACAAAAAAAAAAAAAAAGAGTGATTTATCAAAATGCTCAGGATACTAACTATTCTCCTGTTTTGCTAGATCTTCGTTTTGGGCGTTTATGGACTTCCCTCCTTCGTACATCCAAGGACTTCAATGGAAGGGATTAGGGTTGAAGAGTATTTGGGAAGAGAGGGGAAAAGTAGTATGATAGTAATAGAGAACTTGAGAGATTAGGGTTTCTAGAACTCTAAGGTTTTTTTAATCTGATTTTTCTGTTGTGTTTAGGTCGTCTAACCTAAATCTGTCACTGTGAGAAACATGAGTAATGGGGGGCGCCCTCATATTTATAGCCATGACTCCATGACGGAAGGATGATGACTTTCGGCTCTCCAGCGACCGAAGTAAGATCGTGAACCTGAAAGTAAAAAACAATAAAAAAAAAATGACAATAATAAACTCCTTCGTCAGAATTGTGCAACCTAGGCATTGACAAGACGATGGACTTTGAAGCGGCCGACTGTTAGCTAATGGCGTCAAGGTGTCAAGTGAGTGGTCGTTTCCTCCTCCAAGTACGTAGTAGCAGCTCCCTTTGGTGGCGTCGAACGACTTCTCCATGCATGGCTCTTTGATGTCACGATGTTGGCTCCTCTTCTTCTTGGGGTTGTGGCGTGGCGTGGCTCTAGCAGCTCCTCCATGGCATCAAAGTCGTAGGTGGTGTGGCGTGGTGTGGCGTGGCTCCATGACATTGATGTGAGTCTATACTGCTTTTTCATCATGTACGGAGCAAAAATAATAGTATTCTAGGCACATATTTATAGCCACAAAGTCTACAAATTAAATGATAATGATAATCTCCAACAAAATAGAGATTGGTGGTGTTAAACCTATCTTTCCAAGTTGTTGAGAATTTCGTGGGATACTAGGTGGTCTTCAAATAAAGTCTATCTCAGCAAAGCCAAGTATATCTCACATTATAAAAAATAAAAAAATAAAAAAAAAAAAAATGAAATCCCAATGTTACTGGACGTGAAATGCTATTTAGGTGGTTAATCTTGAATTCATGATAGATTCCATACTATTATAGATTAATCAATTAAGGGGCAATATGCTTTTGTTATGTACGACAAGTAGCTAGCTAAATTTGGTTGACTAGCTGAATTTGTTTACAAAACAACATTTCGAGCCCGATCACGATCAAACACTCTAAATCGTGTTCATGACCGATCTCGAAGGGGGAAATTTGTAGGCACGAAAATTTATATATGTGCCACGTCGGATATGTACGGGTCAAAAGTCAAACTATTGACTTAGGTTTATTTGACTATTAATTAAATTTAATTATTTTGGGCCGATTTTAATTATTTTAATTAAATTATTTATTTAATAGTGAAAACCTACTAAATGGGTTAAGCTTTTATAAATGAGTCATGATTACTAAGTCAAAAGCCCAACTCCAACGTACATCAAACCCTAACCCTAGGGTGTCTTCACTCTATAAATAGAGCACTTTTCACATCATTTGGAGAAGAGAGGAAAACCTAGAGGAAACAGAAGAATCAAAATACAAAAAAAGCCTCTCAAATACTCTAAACCTCTCCAGAGAAAACCTCTCATCAAATACTCTAAACCTCTCCAAAGAAAACCTCTCATCAAATACTCTAAACCAAGCCTAGAAGAAGAACAACAAGCATCTTCTCTAGAATATCACCCGTGGAAGAGATCAAGCCTCGACGGCCCTCAACACGACAAAAGAAGAACTCTGAAACATCAAGAACATCATCAGTTCAACCTCTACATCAAATAGTCATTGATCGAGATCAAGCCTCCTCGGCCCTCAATTAAGAATTCAAGTCAAATGTCTACATCAACAATAAGTCAAAGTTCTACATCAAAATAAGTCAAAGTTCTACATTAATTCTTCGATCGAGATCAAGCTTCAACGACCCTCGTTCGAGAATCAAGTCAATCCGTAAATTAAGTCAAAGTCAAAGTGGAGATCGAATCAGAGGAGCAAATTAGAGATTGTACCAAAAATTATCAAATTAATAAAATTAACACTTTGTTGCATTTGTTTGAATATATATTTTGCTGATTTAAAATTTGTGTTTACACACATATGATGAGTTCAAAAAGGTCGAAAAAACTTAATTAGGCAAAACGATGCTAGAACCAGGGAAAACGCAAAGACACATGGCTAGTGCAATACCAGCAGGCACTGTCGCTGGTCGGTAGGGACTAACGCCTAGCGACAGGACTGTCGTCCGGCGTTGGTCACTGTCGCCACACGACAGGACTGACACTCTGCAACAGTTTTGGTTTTCGATGTTTTTTTTTCTAATTTTTCGCAACGTATTTTTAATTTTAGCTGTGAAAAATATTTCCGGTATTTCCTACGTGTATGTCCTATGTTTGTGATCTATTACAGATGGTATTTCCAATGCGTACCTTTTTATGATTATTCCACAATGTTAATCAAAATTACGCACATGAATATCAATAATCTTTCAAGTCTCATCCTCTCATTCTAATCAATTGCTAAACAAATTAGGAATTATTATAGAAATCCTCCCCAACGGAGTCGCCAAAAACTGTAGGAAATTTTTCAACTCCACCCTATCGTAGTGTCATACTTTTAGGCATGGCGGCATTCGAAGGAAAAGAAGCTAGAGAAAAAGAGTCGCCAACAAGTTCTAGGAACCTGTAAACCGTTCACGGGTGTGAAAGTTACACCCCATTCACGATCATATAGATCGCTAACTCCATAATGGTCCGAAAGCATGACTGGATGTTCGGAGATGATGGTATGAATTTGACCTAAGAGAAGCCAAACCCACCCTAAATAGACCTCTACTCAATTCTTATGATATTCATGCGCACTTTCTATCAACATACATACATCAAGTTAATCCTAAACCTGTTTAATCAATATTGGTTGATTATTAATGCACAATCAAATCTAATATTGGTGATCACTTGAATTAAAGTCACATTAGCCTAAATCAAATTATTAATTATCTTATTAGGCGTGATTTCAAGTACAAATTGACTTTAAACCCGCAAAAAGGGGCGTGATCAAGCAATAGCAATAAATCATCAATAATCAAGCAACATATGATTAATATAACAACAATCATCATCATAATATTGTTAGTAGTAAGATCCTAGGCATGATACTAAACAGGTTGATAACAAATCCTAGCGTCATCCTAAACTTGATACTAGGAATTATAATAACATCCTAAACATGGTTTCTACTCCAAAATTAATGAATAATAATAAGTGTGATTAAATTACTCACTTTGATTCCTCAAACTTCTCTTGCTATTTAAACAATACACACGATAATACACTTCAAGAAAGCTAAATCAATAAAGTAAATAAATCACATATGAATTAAAATATAGATTTGGGACCAAACCTGCAGAACTATCAACCTTCACATCGAGGTCGACGACAACGTTGAGTATGGCTTGGAGTATTCGAATCTCGTGAATGAGGTATTGTGACTGATTTGGGAGAGTATCAAGGATGTGTTTAGGCTAAGGCTAAGAACATGGGTGTTTTGAATGATGATTGATGATAGTTGTAGCTAGGTAATTGATGGTTCTAGCTGATTTGAAAACGGGGAAAACGACCTTTATTTATAGGAAAAAAAGAGAGTCTGGCGATTAGAAAATGATCAGAATTTGAATGGAATAAAGCTGACTCTGACGCGCTGCGCTGGCTCTATCGCCGCGTTAGGTGCTGACGCGCCGCGTTGGAATCGGGACCATCACGGTGTGTTGATCCTAGCGTTGTGCACTGGTTTTAATGGATAATCTAATTTGTACGGAATTTGATTTCTAATAGAATTATGATCCTGAAATATATATTCGAACGTCTTTGAATTTGAACGGGATAATGACTATCATACGAAAAGTTTTATTCGGTTTCGAACTTTTTGATGTTTATCTTTTCGGAATGGATTGATTAGAACCTTCTAGAGGAATCCATAAGTTCCTAAATAATTCTAATTGATTTAGGATTAGGAATAAGATATTTGGACCCTGGTATGATCACCGGGTCGTAGGTAAGATGAACCTCTGCTCGGTTTGGGCTCCATTTATTATTTTGGCCATAACTTATTCGTTTTAAGTCGGAGTTGGGCTTCTAATATGTCGTTGGAAAGCTCTTTTCAAGCCCCATCCAACCAAACAACAATTGGACCAGGAACATGGACCAAAATAAGCTGGTTTGGACGTTTTTATAACTTGGACACGAAATGAATGATTATTAAGGACACAAAATGAATGATTTTGGATTAAAAGACACGAAATGAATGATTTTGGATTAAAACATTTTAGGAAAGATTAGGAATATGGTCAAGGCATAAGGAAACTTCACGAGATTCTTCAACTCTTTACCAAACTCGTTAATCAAAACGTGAAAGGGTTTCATCACTGAGTTTGGTTTTTATTAGGGAGACACAATCAGGTGTCTACATTAATATAGTTTCCTTTCTCAACTTTTGAGCGGTGGCGAATCTAGGTTTTTTTTTTTCAAATTATCGTGTTCAATCAATATGAAACAAATTATAAATTAACAAATTACGTGAAACTATCCACGGTTGATTGTTGAGATATAATACACACATATAATTGTGTTTATCAATATAATGCTCATAATTTATATATTATCTTTCTCATAATAAATGATTCAATGTTAGATAAATCATTATTCATTTATCTTTTAAATATTTGTAATAATATTTTTTTAAGTAAGTGGGGTCAATTTGATCATATTACCTTGACCTTAGATCCGTCCCTAATTTTGAGTCGATGAGTAGAGTCTTTCGTTTGAAGTGTGTGTGCAAGAGTGAAGGTCATAAGGGTTGGTTAATCTTGATTGCCTTAGAGAGTTTACAAAAATCATAACAGATAGGTTGAAAAACTTCCATCCTAACTAATGTTATCGTTGCTAATGAGATCCACCATCTATGAAAAAGAAAAAGGTTCGGATAGGTTGGTTTTTCCTCAAAATTGACCTTGAAAAAGCCTATGATAAACTTGAGTAGGACTTCATTAGAAGTGCTCTCTTCTTTAGGTCTTAATGAGTCCTCAATCAAAATTATCATGAGTTGCATTTCTTCGGTCAACTCCTCTGCCCTTGTGAATGGTATTTCCTATCCCGCCTTTGATACCTCTCGAGGTTTTAAGCGAGGGGATCCGCTCTCTCCATACATATTTATTATTTGTATTGAAATTTTATCCCAACTCATTCATGATGTTGTAAAAAAGAACTTTTGGACCTCTTACTCTATAGGCCAGAAAAATACTCCTATCTCCCACCTTCTATTGCGGATGATATCTTACCTTTTGGGAAATGAGTATTGAGAACATCAATGTGTTAAATAGTATCTTGGAGACTTTTTGTGACGCTTCGAGGCAAACTATGAGTGTGGAAAAGAGCAAAGTTATATTCTCTGCTCTAATAACACCTCTCCGGAAGATAGAGCTAAGTTTTGTGATGCCTTAAACATTAAAAAAAAAACTAATTATCTGAGCTCCTACCTTGGTTTCCCCCTCTCCAACTCTAGACCTACAAAAACTTCAGTCAACTTCATACTGAATAAGATCAAGGGAAAACTTAGTTCTTGGAAGACAAAATTCCTTTCTAAAGCTGGTCGTCTTTGTCTTATCTCCTCTACTCTGAACACTATCCCAAACTATTATATGCAATGTCTCCTTCTCCCTGAGTCCTCTCTACGTGACATTAACTTTTATATGGCTAGGGGAAAGGAGGGTGATACCAGGGGAGTTCATTCATAAGCTAGGATAAAATTTCAAAACCTAAGGAACTAGGGGGTCTTGGGATAAGGTGTGCTAAGACTATTAATAGGGCCTACCTAGTGAAGCTTTGGTTAAGAATTGTTTCGGGTGAAAACAATGGGACCTTGCCGAAGGTCCGCTGAAATGGAGAAGGCTGGATTCGGTCCAAGTTATGTTGAGCCGAAGATTTCCTGCACAGTAAACACACGTAAACTAGCCTCGGGGGTGTTGCCGAGGAAGGCCCCTCCGATGCTAAAGTCAGTACAATGTGTAAGAAGAAGAAGACACTATGCAAGAGAGTTTGTTGCTTGAGGCTTTTATGGAATATCTCAGAATATATGAATCTATCAATGAATCTATGAATGAATCAGAATATGAATCCCCCCCTTGAATGTATCAATATGATGGCTTTTATACCTCATCATACATGGAGAGGTTGGGCCTTAGCCCAATTGGCTTGCTTTGTGGGCTGACCTTTGACTTTAGCACAATTGGAGAGTTGAACCTTGACCTTGGGCTTTTAATTGGATCATTTAGTGCTTAGGCCCAATTGGACTAAATTGGACCCAAACAACTTGCCCCCCAGACCCGATTTGGAAGGATGACGGGTCGGGTTTGATTTAATTCAGAAAAGGAGGGAAGTAAATGATTTAATTAATCCAAAAATTTGAATTTAAACCGTAATTAATGAGATAACAACGATTAATGATTGTGGAAGTTGGACGGATAATGGGCAGTTTAATCACAAGATCATGTGTTTAACGGTTACTTAGTGGAGTATTTAAGAGAAATTAAAACGCAGACTCCTCGTATCCCGTACCTGGAGATATAAACAGAGGCGCGTCATCTCTCCTCACTTATTCACCAACACAAACCCAGAATTCTCGAGAGAGAAACCAAGAACCCGCATCAAAACTTCGCAAATTCCCCGAGCATTAAGCTTAGAAACTGAGACTTGCCACTACGAACTCGTAAATCGGCAACTTTCACTTCAGATTAAGGTAAATTCCTTTGCTTTCAGTTTATTTTTCTTCGAATTCGAACTCCTTCCCCTTTTCTTTCGACTTTTTTCTTCGAAATAATCAATGGCAAGAGGAGTTAGAGGTAGAGCCCGTGCTCCAAGAAGAGCAAGGCCGATTCCCGATCCTAGGAACAGGATTGGGACCTGGAATGGTCAAAGGCCGGAGTCTGACCCTGCTGAAGGGATTAGGGCGACTCCCCTTTCCTCGGCTCCTCCTCAGAGAACGGAGGAGCCGAGCGCTTCTGGGCGGGATGATGAAGTTCCCGCTGTCCTTTGGGATATCCTCCCCGGGTTTTCAGAATGGGAGAATGCCGAAGTTGCTTCGGCCATGATAAAGAACCGCCCCTACTCATGGTGGGTGGAGAATGCCGATCAATATCGATTTGCCGAGCAAATTGAGTTGCATTACGGCATTTTTGAAGCTGATGGGTACTGGTGCCGAATGCCCTCGGCATCCGATAGAATCCATCGTCCACCCCCGGGGTATGTGGGGGTGTACACAAGACAGCTTCAGTACGGGCTGAGGTTCCCTTTGGACGTATTCGTCCGAGACTTGCTGATCCATTACAACATCTCTCTATGTCAGTTAACTCCCACCAGCATCCGAAGGGTGATGACTTACTTATGGGTCTGCAAGTTCTTCAAGTACGTGCCAAACCTGCACTGCTTCAAAAAGCTCCATCGGCTAGTGCCAAATATTCAAAGTGGGCACGGAAGCCATGGTTCTGGGTGGTACCGGATTGAGTCCCGGCCCCAATACCTAACCATGTGGCCAAACGACTCTTCAGACAAGGACTGGAGAGGTTAATGGATTGGGGTTAGGGCACCCACAGATCCGGGCCACCCTTGCGTCTTCAGCGCTCCCCGGTACCTCGCTGAGCCTGATCCCGAAATGGGAAGTCTAGGTCCCCCCGCAGATAACGGGGCGGATCCGAACCTGGATCAGCAACATATCTTCGGCAAGCTGCCGAACCGGGGGGGCAGTGGCCGAATGCAGCATATCCCGGAGACTTGGCTCCCCGATACGCATTACGTTTTCCAAGAGAACATGCTAGCAGCTGTTGGCCTCAGCCGAAAGTTTAAGGATGGTAAGCTTCTTCGGCTGGGGCCGAGGCTTTTTAACTATCTCTTTTTCTTCTCTCGCTACGCTTTTTTATGCTGTGCCAACCTATCTGAGCTAACCTTTCCCCTTTCCTTTTTTCAGAGCGGGACGAGACCAACGTTGGCATTAACTACGCTCGTCTTGGTGTCAACCGAGAACGAGTTGTAACTGAACGGGCCCCGTCTATCACTGAGCCGAGGCATAGGGAAGTTCATCTAGACTCTTCCCACTTCCAAATTGAGGTTGTTGCTCTGTATCAGAGGCAGAAGCCTTGGTGGAAGAAGAGAGACCCCTGGTTTCAGCTGCTGGACGAAGAAGCTGAAGCTGCCCGCACAGCCGAAGAGGTTGCACGGGTTCTCGAAGCTTGCGAAGGAGGAGAAGGGTCCTCCAGAGCTGCTGAAGCCGAAGCTGCAGCTAGAGCAGCTGAAGAAGACGAGGCTTTGCTGAAGACCTCGGTGAGCTTTCAGACTTAACTTTTTCTTTTTTCTTTTCTTTCTTTTTTTTTTTTTTTTACTCACATTCTTCCTCCCCCCTGTCTGTTACAGTCTGAAGAGAGTAACAGACATAGAGAAGGGAAAGCTCCTGTTCGTCCCGAAGACCAAATACAAGGAGAGTCTTCAGACTCAGATATGGACGAGCAGCCCCTTCTGAAAAGGCGCCGAAGGATGGCCATCATCGGCCCTCATGACTTTCAGCGGAGGCCGATGACCATCGGCGTCGCAATAAGGGAACCCGAGGAAGGCAACGGATCGCCGAGGGTTCCCCAGCCACCACCCCAATCACCTCAAAAGACCCCTCTGCCACCTCCTGAGATGGAGGTGGATCAGAGAACTCCCGAATCTAAGGGAGGGGTCCAAGAAGAAATTAAGAAGAGTGCTGCTGAGCACGAAAACAAGGATGCCGTGATGTCCAGTGCTGAGGGCTTCACGGCAGACATCGCAAGAGAGGTTGAGGCTTTCGTCCTCACCCCTGAAGAAGAGGAGGTCATAGTAATTGACTCCTCTGAGAAGGATGATGCTGAGCCATCCAAAGCTAATCAAGCTCCATCGTCATCCTTCCCTTCTTTCCAGACTCTGCAATCTGGAGAAATGGGTTTCTCGGCCCCCCGAATTCCAATCCCAGACCACATCTGGGACCTCATATGGGGTCAGAACCGAGAAGGAGCTGCAGCCTACTTCGGCGATTTTGCTGGCATGTCCGAAGTAGATAGGGCAAGGATCTGGTCGCTGAAGGCCACTGCTGGGATGGGCGAATCCAGCAGATCAGTTCCTGATCCAGCCAGGTCTAACCAACTGCTGATGATGCAGGTAATTTTCCTTGTCTTCATTTCCTCTGAAATTCAGCTCTATATATTTTTTATTTATTTTTTATTTATTTTTTTTTTGTCTTCCTGTTTTCAGTTCGTGCACAATCAGACTCTCACTGTAGAGCTGATAGATACCCTACAAGATAGGGTAGACGCTGCTGTGCACGACAAAAAGGTGGCTGAAGAGGAATTAAAGCTTGCTAAGCTGAAGCAAGCAGCAGCTGAAGAGAAGCAGCAGAAGGGTGAGGAGTATGAGAAAAGAGCTGCTGAAGCCCTCAAAACCTTCTGCGACGCTATGGAGAAGGAAGTTTTTCCCCCACTGATGGAAGGGGAAAAATTCCTCTAGGAGCATATGGGAGTGGACGTCTCCAAATTCAAGGCTGCTGTTGAGAGCCGAATTCAGGAAGGAGCTGCTGCACAAGCTGAAGTGCAGCAACGTCTAGAGGCTCTTGAAGCCAGCCGAATGGCTGCTGAAGAGCTGCTCCAGGCCAAAGATGTCCAACTCTCAGAGGCTGCTGCTGCTGCCGAAGCCCAAAGAGCTAAACTCCATGAGGCTGAGGATCAACTGATGACCCAGAAAGTCGAAGTGGCCCAAGCTCAGACAAAGGCTTCCCGAGTTCAGCAGGAGCTGAATGAGCTGAAAGGTTCCTCCTCCAAGCTCGCTGATGAGCTGAAGAAATCCAAGGAAGACTTGGAGGAGACCCAGAAGAAGCTGGCTGATGCTGAGGCTTTACTCAAAGTCCGTGTCTATACCCAAGAGGAATATGAGATGGGTTTCAGAAACGGGTTCTGAGTATGCCGAAGAGTCTGCCTTCATGCTGAACCGAAGCTGGACTGGTCTAAATGTGCTGAGTGGGTCCAGAATCCCGAAGACCCTCACATGAAGTATGCAACTCCAGCCGAAGCTGAAATCCTTAAGGCTGAGGAAGCCGAAGAGGAAGCTGAGAGAATGGAGTTGGAAGCTGAACAGAGGGAAAGGGAGGCTCGGCAGAGTGCAAAGCCCGCTTCTTCTGCTGCTGGGGCTGAGGCCACCATGGGGCTCAACGCTGATCAGTCTGATCCTCAGGCTAAAGCATAGGAACTCGGGCAGTCGTCTTCAGAATCTTGCGGTTCATCATGTGCTTAACTTTAGACTTGCCGCTTTCTGAATTTTTTGCCTTGTTTTTTGCTTCAGCTTGCCTTGTCGTACAGCAGTTTTATTTTTTTTTGCTTATGTACGTATTTCGGCAGCTGTTATTTTCCGCTTGTGGGCGGCTGCCGATACTGTTAAATTGAACTTGTAGCTCAATTTTAGAGCATGAATTATTAATCTGATGCTCTTTTCTTCAGTTGCTTTATTTTTGAATGCTTTACTGTTTTTGTTTCTTCAATTCTGCCGAACATACTTGCACTGATAATGCTTCTTGCCCCCCCAGAAATTGAAGTATGACTTCAGCTGAATAAGCAATTTCTTCGCTTCTTCAAAATGGGTATCCGAAACACAGGGCCAACTAAAGGCAATGCTTCTGGGATACAAGTCTTACTGAAGATTGACTTCATCTGAAAGTTGGATATCCGAAACACAGGGCCAACTGAAGGCAATGCTTCGGATATTAGCTTTCTGGGATACAAGGCTCAGTTAAGGCAATATCCCAGAATTGTCCATGGACTCATGTCTTTGGAGAACAAGTCTTACTGAAGTTTGACTTCAGCTGAAAGACCAGTGTTCTTTAAAAAGACGAGTTTTGTCAGCAATCTGAAACCCAGTTACCCGAAGGCGAAGGTTTCAGACGAGGCTGATTTAAAAATTTTCAACTGTTGCTGTTATCCTTGATTTTCTGTCTATCTTTGAAAAATGGATACCCGAAACACAGGGCCAACTTAAGGCAATGTTTCGGATAATGGCTCTCTGGGATACAAGGCTCAGTTAAGGCAATATCCCAGAATTGTCCATGGACTCATGTCTTTGGAGAACAAGTCTTACTGAAGTTTGACTTCAGCTGAAAGACCAGTGTCCTTTAAAAAGACGAGTTTTGTCAGCAATCTGAAACCCAGTTACCCGAAGGCGAAGGTTTCAGACGAGGCTGAATAAAAAACCCTTAAAGAGTAGATAGAACAAAGAAAATTTTGAAAGGATAAAAAGTTGCAAACATTTATATAAATGGCGGCTCCAAGGCCTTTCATTAGTCCAAAATGTACTTACAAAGATTGTTCTGCCCCGAAGGGTTTACACATGGTATTTTTTCAGTACATCAGCGTTCCAGTGATTTTTCAACTCAGTTCCATCCAACTGCCGAAGGCGGTATGTCCCTAGCTGAAGCTCATCATAAATTTCATAAGGTCCTTCCCATGCAGCTGAGAGTTTCCCATGGATTCGGCCTTTCTGAACTGCAGCAGCATTCCGAAGGACAAGGTCTCCAATTTTGAGAGGCCTTGCATGGACCCTTCGGTTATAAAATTTGCTGATTCTCTGCTTATAGGCGGCCATTCTATCTCGGGCTGAGTCTCTTACTTCGTCGAGGAAATCGAGAGATTCCCTCATCAGTCGCTCATTCTCAGCCGAGAAGTGGTGCACTCGAAGGCTCTCAGAGCCAATTTCCACTGGAAGGACGGCTTCGGCACCATACACCAGTTCAAAAGGCGAGTGGCCCGTTGCCTCTTTTTCAGTTGTCCGAAGGGACCAAAGGGTTCCAGGGAGCTCCTCTAGCCATTTGGACTTTTGATCTTCCACCCTCTTCTTGAGGGCATTTAAGATTTGTTTATTTGCAGCTTCGGCTTGTCCGTTACTTTGCGGGTGGCATACCGCTGAATATGCCAGTCTGATGCCGAACTGATCTGTATACCGCTTCAGCGGTAAGTTATCAAATTGCCTCCCATGATCGAAGACAAATACTCTCGGGATGCCAAAGCGAGTGATGATATTCTGCCAGATAAATTTTCTGACAGTTTGCTCTGTAATGTTCGAGGCTGCTTCGGCCTCGATCCATTTACTGAAATAGTCGACACCAACTATCAGCCATTTTTTCTGGTACACAGCCTCTGGAAATGGTCCCAGTATATCCAGTCCCCATTGGGCAAATGGGAGTGGATTAAGGATCGGCTGAAGATCCCTTGCTGGCTGATGGATAACTGGAGCATATTTTTGACATTTTTCGCATTTCCGAACCAGCTCCTTAGCATCTGCGATCATGGTGGGCCAGTAATATCCAGCCCTCAATGCCTTGTGGGCTAAGGTTCTTCCCCCAATGTGGTTCCCAAAGATGCCGAGGTGAATCTCCCGTAGGATATAATCTGCATCTGTTGGTCCCACGCATTTCAGCAATGGGGCTGAGAAGGACTTTTTCAGAAGTTCCCCCCTGAAGACAATGAACCTAGAACTGGTTCTCTTCATCTTGGAGGCCAAAGCTTTATCCTCAGGAGTTTCTCCCCGAAGCTTGAAAGCTAGGATGGGGTCCATCCAACTAGGCTCTGGGTCAGCGCAGCACACTTCAGGTGCTTCGTCGACACTTCTCTCTCGACGCACTTCTACATATACAGATCTGTTCAGCTCGGTAAAAGATGAACTAGCAAGTTTGGAGAGTGCATCGGCTTGAGTATTCTGACCCCTTGGAATCAGCTGAACCTCAAAAGTTTTCAGCTCTGCAATGACTGATTTGATCTTGGCAAGATAAGCTATCATGGAGGGCTCTTTGGCCTCGTAGCTGCCACTGATCTGATATGCAACTAGCTGAGAGTCTGTTTTTAAGCAGACATGATCGGCTTCCAAGGAGATGCACAATTTTAGGCCGGCGATTGCTGCCTCATACTCTGCTTCATTGTTCGAGGCCTTAAAAGAAAACTTTAGTGCATACTCAAAGGATTTGCCTTCGGGAGAAGTTATCACTACTCCTGCCCCCGAACCGTTTTCGGTGGAAGACCCATCCGTAAACACGGTCCAGACTTTCTTTTCACTGTCTAGCGCTTCTTGGTATGAGCATTCGGCCAAGAAATCCGCTAGGGCTTGAGCCTTAATGGCAGCCCTCGGACGGTAGCTGATGCTGAATTCGGTGAGCTCAAAAGCCCACTTGGCTAGCCTACCAGATTTTTCAACCTTGCCGAGAACTTTTTCCAACGGCTGATCAGTTAAGACCACTATCTGATGGAAATCAAAATAGGGCCTTAGCTTCCGAGCAGCTACTACTACCGCGAAAGCAACTTTCTCGAGTAGAGGATATCGAGTCTCGGCATCCGTCAGTGTATGACTGACGAAGTAGATCGGTTGCTGACTCTTACTCTCTTCCTTCAGCAATACTGCGCTGATGGTGGCTGGGCTAACGGCCACATATAGGTACAAAGTTTCTCCTTCAGCTGGGCTAGCCAGCGTTGGGAGTTGAGCCAGATGCTCCCGAAGCTGTTTAAAGGCGTCTTTTTGCTCTTCCTCCCAAACGAGCTCTTTTGTTTTCGGGAGTTTTAGGGCTTTGAAGAAAGGTAACCCCTTATCCGAAGCTCTGGAAATGAACCTCGAGAGGGCTGCCATTCTTCCGGTGAGCCGCTGAACATCCCGCTTCGTTTTCGGCTCAGGAAGGTCGAGCGCCGCTTTGACTTTAGAGGGATTGGCATCAATCCCCCTTTTGCTGACCATGAACCCCAGGAATTTCCATGACTTCACGCCGAAGACACACTTCTTCGGATTCAGCTTCATTTGATGCTTTCTCAAGGTGGCGAAAGTTTCAGCCAGGTCCTTTACATGGTCCTCTAGTTTTTTGCTTTTGACGATCGAATCGTCAACATAGACTTCCATGTTTCGGCCCTTTTGATCGGCGAAAACTTGATCCACCAGCCTTTGATAGGTTGCCCCCGCATTTTTCAATTCGAAGGGCATCATTTTGTAATTGTACACCCCAGCGTTCGTGACGAATGTTGTCTTGGCTCGATCGTCGGGGTGCATAAAGATCTGATGATACCCCGAGAATGCGTCCATGAAGCTAAGCAAGGCATGGCCACTTGTCGAATTGACTAGCTGATCGATTCTCGGCAAGGGATAGAAATCCTTTGGACAAGCCTTATTTAGGTCCGTGAAGTCAACGCACATCCTCCAGGTACCATTGGGCTTCTGAACCATCACCACATTTGCCAACCATTCTGGATATTGGCAAGGTTCAATGAATCCTGCCTCCAATAATTTTTTGACCTCGGCTGCGATGTCTCGGTTCTTATTGGCGGAGTAATTCCGCTTCTTTTGCTTAACTGGTCGACACGTCAGGTCAACATTAAGCTTATGGGAGATGAGGTCTGAACTTATCCCGGGCATATCAGCTGCCGAGAAAGCAAACACATCTCTGTTATCCCGAAGGAGCTGAATAAGTTCGCAACGGGTGTTCGGATCAAGGTCCATCCCGATTGTTACACATTTCTCAGCGTCTCCTTCGGCCAACTCAACTGTTTCAGTCTGTTGGTCCATGTCCATTGCTGATGGATTGGACTCTTCATTATCTGGCCTGCCGCCAATGTCAGCAGGTGTCCCAGTCTTTTTGTTCTTCGGCTGGCTCTCTGAGTCTTGCGGCTCAGCTGAGGAGCTAGCCTTTTCCCTTTCGGGCCCTTTACCTCTGGGTACAGATCCTTGGGCCGAAGCACTTAGGCCTTTCGGCTTTTTTGTGCTTGGCTCTCTTTCTTTCTCCTCCTCATCCTTGTCGTCATCTGGGCGACTACTGGATGGCTTGAGGTAGTTGCACCTTCAGGCGTCCTTTTGGTTGCCCTGTATCCTTTCGGGGAAGCCGGCGTCTGAGACGTAAATCATCAGCTGATGATAAGTTGAGACGACCCCTTGGATCTCGTGAATTATGGGTCTCCCCAAAATCACGTTGTACACTGAAGGAGCGTCGATGACCAAAAATTCAATCATGACGTTCCGGGCTGCCTCATCGCAACCGATGGTGACAGGAAGTGTCACCTTCCCATCTGGATAAGTTGAAGCCCCATTGAACTCGAATACCGGATAGGGTACCGGCGTAAGGTGCTTGGGCTTCAGCTTAATTTGATTGTAGGCCTTTCGGAACAGAATGTTTGCTCCACTGCCACCGTCAACAAGGACCTTACTGACGTCGTGGTTGGCCACCGTGGCGATGATCACCAACGGATCCTCATGAGGGAACGTAATCCCCCGGCAGTCGGCGGCTGTGAACGTCATGTTCGGCACCGGCGACTGGGGAGATTGAATGTCAGCGTTGTTCACCTGGTGAGTCAAAGCTCTAAGGTGGCGCTTGTGCTCCCTCCGAGAGTATATTCCTCCCGAGATAACATTGATCGGAGGGAATTTCCCCTCCGGCTTTTTACTGTTTTTCCGGGGGAAATCAAGGTCCTGCCGAGGGTCCTTTGCTGACCTCTCGGATTCTTTTTTCTCGCGGTGATCCGCGATGTATTTTTTCAAGTATCCCTTCCGGACCATGTCCTCTATCTGGTCCTTCAGTTGGATACACTCCTCAGTGTTGTGGCCCGAAGACTCGTGGAACTCACACCACTGATTTTTATTTTTTCGCTGATACCACTCTGGGAGTGGTCTCGGCTTTCGGTAACTCTGCTCCTCCTTCGTCACACTGTAAATTTTGGCGCGTGGAAGAGAGAGCGGGGTGTAGGACTCGTATCTGCCTGTGTATGAGGCAAATCTTTCCTTCTTTGGGTCGTTGGCCAAAGATTGCTCCGGGGCCTTTGACTTTCCCTTTACCTTATGGCCTTGGCCTTCAGACAAGGGTATTTGCCTCTGTTTCCCTCCCCCGGATTGAGGTTGGGTTTTCGCTTTGTTCCATTCTTCGGCTCGGATGAACTTATCCGAAGCACTAAGAGCTTCCTCCAAAGTCTGCGGGGTATGCATGACCATGAAGTCTAGGAACTTTCCTGGCTGAAGGCCATTCTGCATTGCGAAAACGGCTAGCCCCTGGTCCAGCTGGGAGACGCTTGATGACTCGTTACTGAAACGGGTCAGGTAGTCTCGGAGGCTTTCGGTTTCCCCCTGTTGCAGACTCATGAGCTCTGCGGTAGTCTTCTCTCGGCGGTTTGCCGTGGAAAACTTGCTCCTGAACTTGGAGGACAGATCATCCCACCCTGTTACGGAGCCTTGCCTTACTCCCTTGGAGATCCACGCTTGCGCGACCCCCTTGAGAGTGGTTGGGAAATATTTGCACCAAGTCGCCTCGGATCTGGGGCAAAGATGCATATGAGTCTCATACGAGGCCACGTGGTCCTTCGGATCCGTGGTCCCGTCATAAGTGATGTGCGAAGGGATTTTAACCGTGGGTACGCGCTCTTCCAGTATCCATCGCTCGAATGGTGAACTAGCGGGTAGCATAACGGCCTTGCCCTTGTTCCTGGCCGAAGGGACCGCGCTCCGCCCTCTTAGAGAGGTAGGAGTGGTTTTCGTCCCTGGCTGGGAAGTCTGGGCCTCGGCTGCAGGGAACGAGAGGCGACTACGCACGCTCGGTTCCTGGCCGCCGAGTCGGTCAAGGACGCTTCTGCGAACAGTCTCAGGTTCTCGGTGAGTAGATTCTGGCCGAGAAGCTGAGCTGCTGCTCTTATGCGCTTCTGGTCTTGAGGATGAGGATCCTTTTAAAAATTGAGGGTTCTTTTTCCTCTGTTTTTCATTTTTCCAAGAATCCTCCTCCCACTCTTCCAGTTCCCGGAAGGAAGGAAGCCTCCCACCATCATGGTCTAACTTCCTCTGCTGATGCCGGGTATGCGGAGGAGTTCGATCACGAGGTGGTGGCATATTTTGTGCCCTCATCGCCTCCATGAGTACTGCCAGCACTCTTGCCACCTCTTCCGAACTGGGCCCCGTCAAAGGGGTCCTCGGCCGAGTGTGGGAATGAGGGCGCGCAGCCGATGGTTGGCTTTGGGACACTGAATATGTCCTATGATCGGACTGACCCCTGCTAGACCGAGAGTGGCCCGGCCTATATTGAGAGTCATGAATTACGGGAGATAGGGAATCCTCCTTGTATGATCCTCCCCCCGAGCCGGCACCCTTGGGAGAGTTCCGGTCCGGCGAGGGCGATGGTGTAGGGGTTTTAGGCTTTTCGCCCGCTCCTTGACGGAGGCTTTTGCTCTTGCGGTTCTTAGCCATTGCTGCTAAGATAATTGCAAGATGATCTTGGTTAGGAATTTGGCTTAAAGATTTTTGAAAGTCTTCCCCACAGACGGCGCCAAATTGTTTCGGGTGAAAACAATGGGACCTTGCCGAAGGTCCGCTGAAATGGAGAAGGCTGGATTCGGTCCAAGTTATGTTGAGCCGAAGATTTCCTGCACAATAAACACACGTAAACTAGCCTCGGGGGTGTTGCCGAGGAAGGCCCCTCCGATGCTAAAGTCAGTACAATGTGTAAGAAGAAGAAGACACTATGCAAGAGAGTTTGTTGCTTGAGGCTTTTATGGAATATCTCAGAATATATGAATCTATCAATGAATCTATGAATGAATCAGAATATGAATCCCCCCCTTGAATGTATCAATATGATGGCTTTTATACCTCATCATACATGGAGAGGTTGGGCCTTAGCCCAATTGGCTTGCTTTGTGGGCTGACCTTTGACTTTAGCACAATTGGAGAGTTGAACCTTGACCTTGGGCTTTTAATTGGATCATTTAGTGCTTAGGCCCAATTGGACTAAATTGGACCCAAACAAGAATGATGTCACA
The DNA here is from genome assembly GCF_001683475.1 of Chenopodium quinoa. NCBI lineage: Eukaryota > Viridiplantae > Streptophyta > Magnoliopsida > Caryophyllales > Amaranthaceae > Chenopodium > Chenopodium quinoa. Next base: position 5,759,814 of record NW_018743252.1, on the reverse strand, counting down.
AGATGAGAATCTGGCGGTGAGGGTGCTAAAGGATAAATATGCCAAACCTAATAATAGATTAAGGGCTTTCTCTTCTAGGTCTCATCTCTGGAAAACTATGGAAAAGGTTTGGGATTTCTTTAAAAGATAATATTCTTTGGGGTATTAGAGATGGTGCTTTTGTTAATTTGTGGAGAGATAGATGGCTTGGGGATAGGAGGAGTATGATTTGTGGCTCCTTGATGAGAGATGAAGAAAAGCTGACTATCAGGAGTGTGATTAGGGATGGAGATTAGGATATGTCGTATCTTTCTTTCACCTTTTTCTGAGGCTATTACCAAAAAGTGTTCTGCTACTTTCATCCCCTGCAAACCAGAATGCTAAAGATTTTATTTTCTCATCGCTTTCTAGAAATGGAAAATTTGATTTTCAAAAAACTATAGCGCTTCTAAACCAACACCAGGTTAGTAATGAGTTGCACTGGAATTGGATTTGGAAAGCGGACTCAGTTTCCAAAAAAAAATTTTTTTTTTTTGTTTGGCTAGCTGTTAATGATCGTATTCCTCACAAAGCCAACTTTATTTGTGAGACACATGGCTTCGTCTCCCTGTTGTGCCTGGTGTCCTAATACTTGGGTTGTTCACACTAGGTTAACCGTACCGTTAAGCCTTAACGATAATCATTCGTTAGACTAATTACTTAAAAACACGAATCGTAACCATATCGTTTTAAAACAGTTAACCGCAACGGTTAACCATTTCTTAGCGGTACGGTTACTGGTTAACCGCTAACCAATAAATAAATTATATTCAATACTTTTTGTGCCCATCCAAGAGTTTCAACTCTGATACAAATTTTGATATAAACAAGAATAAGCTCCAATAAGTTGATTGCAAATCAATAAAGATTCTTTTACTTAATTATACTTCTCTTTTCCTCAAAAAAAAAATATAAAAATATATATTTTTATTTTAAATCGGTTAACCGTGTAACCGTAACCATTAACCACTATATTTCACGGTTCTGTTAACTGTAACCGTTTATTTTTAACGGTACGGTTAGTTAACCTATAAAATGAGTCAGTTATAGCGGTTAACGGTTACAATAAACTGTTAAGTTTTTTTTTTTTTTTTTTTTTTTTGCACACCCCTACCTAATACCCCCGAGAACACTCTCCAGTTCTTAGGGATTGCCCCCAGGATAGAGAAATTTGGAATGAATTTTCAATTACATGCCCTTTCTTTACAGATTCCTTGGGCACGTGGTTGCATTCTAATATACCTGCCCCTCTGCCACACTCGAGCTTACTCCAATTATTTTGGAAAACCTTATTCCCCTCTATCATTTGGTTGATCTGGAAACGGAGAAACCTTAACATCTTCCAAAACACTCAAACCCCCCCCCCCCCCCCCCCCGGTAAGTGCATCTTGGAAGCTCGAGCCTTAGCTTGGGAATATGTCATATTTCTAGAAATTGCACCTCTCCTACCACCCTCTCGAACCAAAACATAAACCCCTCTTATAACCCGCCGCCTTCCTTATGGCTAAAAATGAATTGTGATGCATCATAAGGGGACTTGGAAGCTTGGTTTTACCCAGAAGTGCCATGATTATTTAGTACTGATGGGTGAAATCAAATCTATTCTTGCAAGCCTTCAAGCCATTCATGAGAGGGGATGGTCCCATCACAATTTCAGACTCCCAAGAAGTGATATCAAGAGTAAGCCAAGAGAACAACATAAAGGATATTAATTTCTTCATTGTGGAAATGCAGGGATCTTATTTGGATGAGGAGTGATATCTAGCTGCAGCATGAGAGAAGTATTGCTAACCGAGTGGCTGACAGAATGTCAAAGAGCTGTAAAACTGACATTGTAGGAAATTATGATAGACTTGTTTTTTACAACCCTTCGGGTTTTGTCAAGGATGTAATTTTACAAGACAACTCCCTAACTCTGTAACACTTTTACGGTTCTAATCTAATTGCTCCCGGCTTTAAAAAAAAATAAAAAAAATAAAAAAAGAGTCTACTAAATGAAGCTAATAAATGTCCAACTGCACAGCTACCCTAGAATGTCGGCTGATTTGCTTATGGTCGGATATGCTTCCATCAATTTGCTGTCCACATCCAAAAATGCACATATAAACCCCCTTAACTACATTAGTGTGGGAGGCATCCACAATTTGACCTCTTTGTTGAACTTTAGCCCACTTATTACTCAACATAAAATAAAACCTCTAATAGAGTTCCATTTCGAGTGAATCGGAAGCACATTAAGGGCACAAGGGACACACTGCATGGGTGTATGTTTTTGGGTCTAGTTTAGTATTTTTCTCATGTCTCCTTCATTTCAAATCAGAATTGGGTTTTCGATATATCGTATTTCAAGAGATATCTACTAATATAAGTTTCATCTTAAATTTCAAGCTTGGAAATCAGATTAGCTCGTTTTCAAATTAAGGTTATGAAAAGAGAAAATCAGGCTAATGTTTATTGATTTTGGGCTAAATAAAGGGTTTGGGCTATTGAAAGAACTTATATGACTCAGAAAAAGTCTAGAGGACTATAACAAAACGGTTTGAGGTCAGAACAAAAGTTATTTCAACCAATCTTCAGGTCCATTACGCAACTCAAACCAATATCAGGCTTTATTTTAAGATGACATATTTTGGTGTCTATAGGTACAATCATGTTGGATCTAATTGGGATCATGGGAAGTTTCAGGTTAGGCCAATAATGGGTCATTATTGGCCTAACCGAGCCATGGGTAGAAGTCGAGTCTAATTGGGTCATGGGTAGTTTCAGGTCGGATAAAACTAGCACTTTTTGAGTTTAAATGGTTTCGGGTATATTTTGTTTCAAGTCAGATCAAATTCAGATATGGAATTATCTAGCCTTATTGATTTCTGGTATATTATGTGTCAATTTTTGGTCATATTTAGATCATAAATTATAGAATAAAGCCGATTTCAAGTTATAATGGATTGATTCCAAGTCGAATTTGAATAAGATTTTTCGGGTCTCGAAATCTGTTTGGTTTCAAGTAAATCATTCGAATTGGATAAGTTTTTACACTCGTACTACTAGATACAACATTTACATCTTTACACTCATTCTCTTATTTATCCACTTAATAACACTAACCCGTCTATTTACACACTGTCACTTTACAAACACTCCCATTTTCAATATGTATTAAAAAGATTTCAGAAAAACATAATTTCGTAGTTTAGTACTAACAATTATTCGAAGTATCCAACGGACCTCATAACGTAGAAATTTTTAATAAAAAAATTCAAAACATATTCATCATTAACTTGTCTAACATAAACTACAGAAACTGCATGAACATGTCTAACATAAACTAAACAATTAGCAAAAATATTATTTAGGAAGACAAAAACATCTCATTAGAAGAAATGAAAACCTAGTCGATCATATGATCAAACTCTCCCGACTCTATACGTTCGATATCATTTACGAGTGCTTCGAAATGCTTTTTGATTTGCTCAACGGTCTTTCCAGGGATCCTTAATGCAATCTGCTCAAATAAGTCATTACAATTGATGCCCAATTCTGCTAGAGAATTCTCAAATATCTTGTTTTCCTCATTTGTCCATTCTCCATCCTTTCTCGTCTGATGTTGTTTCGACGATCTAGCAGAAGGTCGTTCTGATGAGTTTTTGGAGGTTGAATTGGAATACATTGCTTGCTGTAAAGTTGGTAATAGAATCAATTTTTTTTTTCTTAGAAGTATTGGAAAAAACTGTAATGTTCTGATTACATGCAAGTGAATGAAGGTATATAAATAAGAAATTTTGTTCTGAAAATTATGGTAAGAACTAAGATTTTCGTTTATATTTTGTAATAAAAAGAATACTATGTTTCTGAATTTACTTCGTAATTGCTTATTTGTTCAGACTACCATTTTGTCCTGTAACAGCTGTTTTCTATTCCATTAAACCTCCTAAATATTTAATGAATAAATTATTTATTAAGAAAGCATTGTTACTGTTATGAAATCGGAAATATTTTTCTTAGGAAAGTATTGACTTAATATAGAGTATTAAATTAAAGGAAAGGTTTCTTAAGCTTCAAATTCTATTGTGTCACTATTCAAAAAAAAAAAAAAAAAAAAAAAAAAAAAAAAAAACAATGCTATTGTGTCAAAAATAAAGTTTCGGGGTTTGTTAAATGACGTCCTTATTTTACCAGGTAACGCCAGCATTTAAACATGAATGGACGAACATACTCTCGCCTGTATTCTACGTTTTTCTTCCCGCTAACTCAATGTAACATTCCTCCTTTCAACAAATAAACCACCACCAACTAGGCTACCACCAACCAAGGGCGAAGTTATCTATCACCGGAATTTAAGTCGTGTTTTTTTTGGTTGGAGGCCAAATGCCTAGTTTTTTCAAATATCCTAGGAGAAAACGCCTAGAATTCTCAAAACTCCCGGGAGAAACTAAAATTCTAGGCGTTTCACTCCATGGAGTTTTGAAAATTTTAGGCGTTTCTTTTCCAGTTTATTTGCGGTTTTTGTTTTTGTCATAACTTTTGATCCCAAACTCGAATTATGATAAATAATATACCGTTGAAAAGCTCTAGATGTCTACTTTTCAATGTAATTAAAATCAGTTCAATATCATTTTTAGATATTAAGATAAGGCCGAAATTGTGCAAGAGTATCGATTTTAGAACGAGTTTAGTATTTTAACTATATCATAAAATCTAGAAATGATATTGACCTGATTTTAATTCGATTAGAAAGTAGACATCAAGAGCTTTCCAACGATATATTAATTATCTTAATTCGAGTTTGGGATCAAAAGTTATGATAAATACAAAAATCACAAAAAAAAAAAAAAAAAAAAAAAAAAAAAAAAAACGCCTAAAACTTTCAAAACTCCGTGGGGAGAAATGCCTAGAATTTTAGTTTCTACTAGGAGTTTTGACAATTCTAGGCGTTTTCTCCTAGGATATTTGAAAAAACTAGGCGTTTGGCCTCCAACGAAAAAAAAAAACACGACTTAAATTCCAGTGATAGATAACCTCGCCCTCGGTCGATGGTAGCCTAGTTGGTGGTGGTTTATTTGTTGGAAGGAGAGAATGATACATTGAGTTAGCGGGAAGAAAAACGTAGAATACAGGTAAGGGTATGTTCGACCATTCATGTTTAAATGCGGACGTTACCTAATAAAATGAGGGCGTCGTTTAGCTTTATAAAGTTTCAAATTCTCAAGTTATATTGAGTCGGCACAAAATTGGTTCCTTTCGGTTTTAATTGACCATTTTCTCAAAATATACCTAATCAGATTATAGAACGAGGCCTACACTATAACTTCATCATGTTGCTCTTGTTGTGCTTAAAAAAACAAATATTGCTCTTGATTGGAATCATAATAAACTCCAATGCAAATAAAATCTAATACTATCTCGATTGTACAAGAAAATCATATTTATGTGGGATTTTATTTGATATGGTTTGATGAGTGCATTGAGGGAAATAAGAAACATGAACTCGAGGGGAAAACAAAGCACACAGCACGATAGATCAATCTGCCAAAAAACCAATCACTTGGATAATTTCTTTTGGTATAAGCAAAGATACTATAGAATTATTAGCCCAAAAAATTCTAGAAATACTACTGCATTAGCTAATGAAAATATGTCATGGAGCCAATGATTTAGTTATCGGATACACTTAGCTGAACAATAGTAGCAGAAGAAAAAGATGTTCGACCCACTTAAAGGTTTGGCATGCCCTCTCCAGTTTTAGGATCATACGTCTTTTCCAGTACGTAATTCATTGGGGTATCCTTAGGACCAGCTGCAAGAGTAAGAATTGTGTTAGCAAGCAAGTAGATAACCACAAGATATAAGCCCTTGAATCAGATATCAATCTTAGTTCACAAGCTCTTGATGGGAATAATGCTGAATTACTTGCAGTAAGTATTGCAACCTTTAGGAACAGAAAATTATTCATATTAGCACTAAATTAAGGGGGCAAAGAACCTGATGTAACAGAAACGATAGAATAGACGCAACACACCAAATGTTCTACAATATGCTTATCTATAGAGGCTCTATGCTTAGAAAAGCTAGACCACTTAGCTAGTACTACCACAGTGAATAATAAACTTCATTCAATGTTTACATGTGCATCTCAAGACAATCATAGCATTGTGTAAGCAAGGAATTAAACCCTCACTAAACCCATAACTGAGAATTTGAGAAGGTGAGTTTTAATAGTAGTAAGTTGAGCAAAATAACACGTGAGGGCAGCATTAAAATGCTACCAATATTGTTTTGCCAATAACAGTTATATTTGAATAAGATTAACCAACTTGATAAATATTCTCTTTAACAAAGTAGCGTGTTCCGTAGGTTTTGCCTAGTAAGAGTTGTTTGGACAATGTAACTTTATACCTACATTGATGCTACCTACATTGATGCTATAATAATGGAGCTGAGCTTGGTCTTTGCCTCAAAACTTAAGACTATATATCTGTTCCAGGCACTATTCACAAAATCTTCATCACTCTCACATTTGCTATAATAGTCTTTCGCTACACTATAACCCAACAAGGTCATATTTAAGAACATTTTCACTTCATAAATCATGCTAACTATATTCATTAGAATTCTTTACAAAAATTACTGGCTTTAAGTCTGCTTTCCTACAAGAAAAACCTGGAAAGTACCAAACTGAATTTTTTTATAATCACAAGTCCTAATCTTAGCTTATTAGCCAGTATCTAACTTATGTTAGTTGTGAAATGAACTCATCTGAACTAAAATGAAGCCATAATATGAACTTAATGAAACTGAAACCCTTTTTTTTCCCAAAATGAAAAGAACATAGCCTATCTTGATCAAACTACATGATAAAAAGTTCTAAACTTGACCCCAATTGTCTATTAATTCAAAGGAAAAAAAAAAAAAAAAAAAAAAACCACATAGCAAATACCTGTATCTCATATTAATTGACCGCACTTTGGCTAGTAATTTAGTATTCTATCATACTTGCATGTAATTTAATTTTTGAATATCATTGCTGAATTTGTTTCAAATATTACCTTTGCAACATTTACAGCGTGTCAAACGATATGGTGATTAAAAGTAAGGTTCAAAGCTAAAAAACATTTGACCATAAATTTTCAATGCTGCCTAAAACTTGGAGATGGTGTGGATATAAATCATCAAACAACAAGAAATTGCAGAATGTAAGAATCAGATACATACGAACAGTAGGCCTTGGTGTGGTCCTTATCTTCAAAATTTCAGGGCGAGGGATTATGGACCCTGATGCTCCTATACCTCTAGCAATTCTGACCTTTCCACCATCCTCTAGATATCTAATTCCTACCTTGCAAGGTTTTCTGAAGAAGAGAGCATGACCCCATAAAGTTATCATTGGAATCTGTTATATACAGATATGCAGAATATTCAGTAAGTCATTTGACAGATATGAGCAGTTGACTATACCCAGTAACTGGATCAACAACTTGCACATTTGAGACATGCAGTGGGGCTTCAACTGTAAAAATGCCACCTTCATGCCCTTGCCCTTGTTTGATATGTTTTTTGACCTGGGAAGTTACAACAAAAGAAGACATGAGCAATATACTATACTGGGCAGACTATCAAAAGAACCTGAACAAACAGCAACATACAAAGTACATTTAAATTTCCATCACTGGCATAAAAGTGAAATAATGGACATCAAGATTCAGTATGTTCAATTCTACAATCCATTCAGGAAATTCAGGAAGAGCTTAATTCTATCAAATCAGCACATGTATAGTTTAATCAATACATTCTTAGATTGAAACCTGAAACTCAATTGAATTTTATTTTAAAGCTTTTACCTCTTGAGAAGAAGCAATAATCAAATAGGTCAAAAAATTCATATACCAAAATCCTCATCAAACCAAGTCCACAGCAAAAAGAATCCTAGCACTAACTTACAAGGAACAAAACAGAGAAATATGCCAAGCAGATTATACTAAGATTAAACAAACAAAAAATAAATAAACCCTCATGTTGAACATTCATCAAAAGATGAAAGAGCTTAACAATAAATTTTAAAACATGGTATACTAACTACAGCATAAACCAACAGATCTAGAGGCCGTAAGGAAAATAATGTTCTTTTCCCCTTCCATGGAGGAACTGATGATCTAATTATTTGCTCACTGAAGACTCTATAAACTCACTGTACCAATAGAGTCATAATGCTTTTTTTAAAAAAAAATAAATAAAGTCAGAAACATTTTACACTAACAACAGCATTAAGAAAATTAGAAGTGCAAGGAATATTAGCACACATATACTCAAGAAGAGATTTTTTCCAACAACCATTCAATCTTGTTGGAACATCAAAGAAGCTGTGTATGTCAAAGGCAGAATACGATTTCTTAATTAATATGGAGCCAATCAATTCAGCCATGTTCACAACGCAAAATAAATATACTAATTCAGCTTGAGACTTAGATAACCAAGATGAAAAAGGCAAGAAATCGTGCCAGAAAATTGTTCATGGAGAATACATTGGGTAGCTAACCAAATTTCATTACTATTTTGTAAAGAAAAGCATTACTTGAACAATTAGATTGGTAAGCCATATCACCATTTGAGACCCGGGGTTGGGGGAAGGGGGTTGGTTTGGGACCTCAATTGTAAAAAACGGGAAAAGAATGCTTATCACATTAATTGATTCCCAGGCTGAAGATATCTTGAAAATTCTGCAGTGTACTAGTCTTTGAGGTGTAGCACTATTCTAAACTAGGCTTTTACACAGAAATCCAGCTAATATTTAAGGTGGAGTTTCACCGTTAAGATGGTGGAGGCTTTTCACATGCAATTCTACATTATGAAGAAATTATGGTAGCTTGATGTACCTCAGGTATAAATCTTCTTGTGAAGGGCATGCAAAGAAATCAATCGACCAAGTGCTAATGTTCAACATGAAAGGAAAATGTGGAGACTAATTTCTGTGCAATAGTGAAATGCCCACATATGTTATAAAGGTATAGTCTAAGAGGTTATGGGAATGGACATAGACAGGAAAGTGGGAATGCCTCAACAGAAATATAGAATGAGCAACTATATGACTTTATCATTTAAGAAAATACATTGTCAGTGAGGCAATAGCTGAATATGGTAGCTGGGGTCATTACTGAAGATACGGAATAATACATGAGTAACATGACACAAGGAAATTAGAAGAGAGGACGGAGATATTGCTAATCAAGCCATTGATTACTTGCAGTCTACACAGGAGACAAGATACGCTCCTTAAATAGCAGCAATGGTTTAACAAACAAAATGGAATCCTCTTCCAAACAGAATTATCAAAATCAATGTCGCCAGCACAGTTCATGGTAAATGCCTAAATAGGGCACAGGTTTGTTTGTCATCATAAGGGGAGTTAATGAAGTTGGAGGCAATAAGATTCTAAAAACCCATGGAAGCTGAATATGGTCCTCAACTGGTGAGACAGCAAGTGAATTTTAACATGATCTTAGAGTAGGACACACTCCAATTGGTCAATAATTCAATATGATTGTTTTAGTGCCCAAAACATAACCTCCGAATTCCAAAAGCATCATCTTATATCTTTTCGACATGTCTATAGGGGATGGTAGCCAAAAGCCCTGTTTGTTTGACAAATACAACCCTCATACACACCCTCTCTCTTGGAAAATGAAAAGCCAACAAAGTGCTCCACCTTTGACAGTTTGATTATTTCTAAGGGTACAAAATTTCAAATGATAGAGCTTAGATTAGAAAAGGGCAGTTAAATCTGAATAGAAGTATACTTTTGATAATTATCTGAAAATGAACCAGCTCAAAAGGCTATTCTTCAGTACAAGGTACATAATCTGCTTATAAGTCATAACATGATCTTGAAATAACTCCAATTAATCAATATGCTTAACAAAAATGCGATCATTTTGTATTTATAATGAAATCTCAATTACTCAAATCAATCAATAAATACAAGACTAAAAATCTATATTGAGCCATTCTAAAACAATAAGCCACTTATAGCCCCGGGACTTCAACATGTTAGCTTAAAATGATGGGGCCCTTTGTCTCTATTCAAAATATAATAGCATCTATCTTGCTTCAATAAAAAAAAAACTTTCCAATTTCCCCTAATAAAGACAGCACGACATGATTTCATGATTGTCTTCTACCTCCATGTTCAAATGGATCAGTTTCTTTAAAGTTTCGATAATGATTACCGACCTTACTAGAAAATTAGTGACTCAAGACACACTAACCTCTAATAGCGTACAAGAAACCACTACTTCTATTTTCAATCACTCTGCCAGTTCACATTAGCAATATTACGAGTACATTATTTAGCAAAACATAAACGCAGGCTCAAACTGTTTGAAAAGCAACATTTACAGAAACTCCAATTCAATCTACGAAACATAAATGAAGGTTCAAAACACACAAACGAAGGTTCAGTATTCAGTTCCTCTTACATAAAGCAACATTTTAAAACTCAATTTCTTCTAAATTCGTAGAGAATAATTCTTACAAGGTTTTTTCCCTCAACAATGACACGATTTTGAGATCGAATCACACGCTTAATAGTACCGGTTTCGCCTCTATCTTTGCCCCTGATAATCATCACCTGTGCAAAAAAATTAAAATAAATTTACTCAACAGCAAAAAAAAAAAAAAAAAAATAATAATAATAAAAAAAAAAAAACACTAGGGTTTAAGCAATATCCCAATAATTTTGGGCACTTACATTATCACCTCGAAGAATCTTCCAATTCCTAATAATTTTTTGAGCTGCCTTCCATCCCATCCTCAATCAAACAAAAACCCTAATAAAAATACAAAGAAATTTGCTGTAAATTTGGGTTGAAATTGATATTTGATGATTTCAAATTGAAAAAAATATAAAATTCGTCTTACTTTAGAAGGTGCTGAATGGAGGAGTGAGAAAGCTCAGAAGCCGCTTCAATGGAGAATTCAGATAATGCGCTTCAATGGAGAAGAGAGAAGGGAGGTGCAGTGTAAAAGAGCTGAGCTTCAAAAGAGATGAATAATGTAAACAGAGGAGGAAGATTAATCATGCATATACAGAGTAATATTGATCGTCGGATCTGAATAATATCAACGGTTGTAATTCATTTTATCTAAGTTTTCCTCAACATTTTTTACACAAACTAAAAATATTGGAAAATATTAAGACAGTGTGTCAATCTTTGCTTCGTTCTTCCAATATACTCCAACCTTTAAATCTTCCTAAAATATATATAAGTTTGTATTTTTTTTCTCCCAAAATAAATCTAGTTTATTGGCAACCGGATAATTAAGTCACCATTAGCTATGTTGGTCTTAGCTGGTTTGTTTCCCTCCCAAATCAATTGAAGCGCCTTAACTCCCTTCAATCAACTATGTCGCATCATCATCAATGCTCAAAGCTAAGCCACCGCCCTCCCACTATATAACAATTACTCAGTCTCTCTCTTTCACTATCACTCCGTATTTGCTCTCACTCTACAAATTACTGCACCCAAAAAAATTTTTCCCTAAATTGGTACTGCAATTATACTTAGTTGTCTAAGCACTCAAGCGAAGATAATGTTCCTGCAAAAGCATTGTGGTCCTCGAATCATTGAAGCGCAAATGATATGTGATCTACAGAACCCTAAATTTGATTCCTTTTGATATTAATTGCATGTGGGGTTCAGTAATTTCCTTTTTATTTGGATTTTTTCCTCTGAAATTGTACACTTGAATTCGATTAAAGTAACTAGATTGATGGAATTAATCGTAATTTGTGTTTAGGTATTGTTATTTTTGTCTTTTAATTGAAATGTTGTTGTTAATTTCTGACTAAATTTTGGCAATTTTATTGTTGGTAAATGATCTATGAGAAGTGGAGCATTAGTGTATGAACGTGGAAAAGGTAGGACTTTTAGTATAGATCCTGATGAATTCATGTTAGTGAAGGTTATGTAAAACAATGTGGGGTTGATAATGTAGAGGTTCTGCTTTACTTGGTACCTAGTTTGACCTTAGGGCATGGGTTAAGGAAGGTTTATTCCGACAATGAAATGAATGAGTTGTGATATGAAACAACCAAGAAAACCAAGAAAAGAGGGGAAAAATCAACTAAGAACAATTTCAAAGCAACAAAAAAACATAAACCTATCTCAAAAATCACCAAGATAAATGAAATAGGGGTTCTTAATCAAGCCAACACCAAGTAAAGCTGGGATTAAGATGTAACCACAAAGATTACAAGGAAGCAATCACAAAGATAGCAAATAATCACAAAGATTATGGGTAGAGAGAGAAAATCTCATTGATTTCAAAATTAAGCAAAAGTTGTTCTCAAAAGCAAGCATAGCTCTATTTAAAGGCTTTACAAATTATAGGGAATTTTTCCACTCCTTAGGCCCTACATGTGGGTCATGTTTTTTAGGCATGGCAGTGCTCCAAGGAAAAGAAGTCAGAGAAAAAGAGTCGCCAACAAGCTTAAGGAACTTGTAAACCGTTCATGATTATAAAGGTTACACCTACCCCATTCACAATCACAAAGATTGCTAGCTCCATAGTGGTTTGGAACCATGAGCGGATGTTCGGGGATGATGGTACAAATCTAACCTAAAAGAGGTTAAACCCGCCATATATAGTCCTCTACTTAATTATTTTGATAGTCATGCGCGCTTTTCGATCAACATACATACATCAAATTAACCCTAAACCTGTTTAATCTATGTTGGTTGATTATTAATGCACAATTAAATCTAACATTGGTGATCACTTGGATTAAAATCATAATAACCTAAATCCGATTATTAATTATCTTATGGGGCATGATTTCAAATACAAATTCCCTTTAAACCTGCAAAAAGGGGCGTGATAACAATAAATCATGAATAATCAAGCAACATATGACCAATATCATCATCAAAACATCGTTAGTAGTAAGATCCTAGGCATGATTTTAAACAAATTAATAACAACTTCTAGCATGTCACTAATAACAAAATCAAAGCGTTATCCTAAACATGATTTCTAATAATCAAAGTGTTAATCCTAAGCATGATTCCTAATCAAACAAAGTAATTAAGTAATTAGATTACTCACTTTGATGCCTCGACCTTCTTGCTATTAAAACAATACACACGTTAGTAAACTTCAAGAAAGTTAAATCAATAAAGTAACAAATCAAATATGAATATGGATTTGGGACCAAACCTTCAGAACTATCAACCTTTCACGCCGAGGTCGAAGGCAACATCGAGTATGGCTAGGAGTATTCAAATCATGCAAAGGAAGTATGTGTTTATTTTGGGGTGTGTCAGGGATTGTGTTTAGGCTAACGCTAAGGACAATGGAATTGAGATTTCAGGGTGTTATGAACTTTGGATTATGAAAATTATGATGATTGTTGATGATTGTGACTGACTTGAACACGGGGAAAACGACCTCTATTTATAAGGAAAAAAAAGAGTCTGGACGATCAGAAAAGATCAGAAGTTCTAAATAAAATAGAACGACTTTTGACGCGACGCGAAAGGATTGTCGCGCGACATTGGTTGCATCGCGCCGCATTTGGGCTATCACAGTGCGATGGTCTTGACGTTGTGCGTTGGTTCTAAAAGATGACCAAGTTGTACGGAGTTTGATTTCTAATGGAATTATGTTTGTAGAAGATATCCAAACGTCTTTGTATTCGAATGGAACAAGTATTATCGCTTGAGAAGTTTAATTCAATCTCGAACTTCTTTGATCTTTATCTTTTCGGAAAGGGTAAATTAGAACCTTCTAGAGGATTCTAGAAGTTCCTAACTGATTTAGGATTGGGAAAATGATCACATAGGGCCTAAAAGAAGATATTTGGACCCACATAACCATTGGGTCGTAGCTAAGGTGGACCTAGGCTCGGTTTGGACTCGGTTTAGTATTTTGGTCATAACTCATTCATTTTAAGTCGAATTTGGGCTAATAATATATCGTTGGAAAGCTCTTTTCAAGCCTCATCCAACTAAACAATAATTGGATTGAGATTATGGACCAAAATAATCTGATTTAGGCGTTTTTATAATTTTGACACGAAATGAATGATTTTGGGTTTAAAGATACGAAATGAATGATTATGGATTAAAACATTTTAGGTAAGGTTAGAAATATGGTCAAGGATTAGGGTAACTTCACCTAAATTTTAAACTCTTTACCAAAATTGTCAATCAAAGACGTGAATGATACTCATCACTGGTTTGGTTTTTAGGGAGACACAATCAGGTGTTTACATAAACATACCCTAAAGTTCTTAAATTACACCCCTTAGATTACAAATGAAAGGCCAAGATTAAAAGATAACAAAAATAAGCATAAAAGAAATGAAGTTATCCGCTCGAAACAAGGCCACTAGAGCGGCTACCCTAAAGGGTAGGAGTGAGCGCTCCTCGATTCTGAAAACTCAATTGGCGTCCTTAGGAGTGGGCGCTCCATTGTAAGGAGTGGGCGCTCCATTTGGAGTAGCGGGCGCTCTTTGCGACTGCCTGGACAGCTTAACTTCAAACTTTCATAACTTCTTTGTTTCTTGGTTAAATTTGGCATATGAGCTATCGTTGGAAAGCTCTCAGACTCTGCTTTCATATCGAATTTGAATCACCTGAAAATTATTTGTAATAAAAAAAGATATGGCTTATTGAAGTTAAGTAATACATAAACAAGTTTTTTCTCTTGGCTAACACATGGAATCCTTGTAGCTTAATTCTAAGTAATCAGAATGTCACTCAAGTTTGATGATGGTCAACTCGGAGAGGTGACCACCAAGGAGTTTAGCACGGCTACGTGTCACAACACGTGTCACTTCTTCAACTTCCTCCACCAAGTTCCATGCACTCGCGTCAAACCCTTCCTCTTCAAAAGGAACTACCCTCAATTCTGGATCATTATCACCAACATCTTCCTCAAACAGATAAGGAGCAAGATTACCAACATTAAAGCTAAGGTAGCATGAACTCCAAAGTCTCTCGGAAGTTTGAGCTTGTATGCATTAGATCCAACCTTCTTCACAAATTCAAGGGGCCTTTGGATCTTGGCATGAGCTTGTTCTTTCTCTTAGCCGGGAATCTTTCCTTTTGAAGATAGAGCCACACAAGATCTCCTACATTGAATCCCCTTGGCTTCTTAAATTTGTTTGCTCTTGCCTTATAATTCTCATTTGCTTTCTCAATCCTCTTCTTTACATCTTCATGAAGCTTTTTCATTGTTTCAACTCTATCTTTTGCCTCAAAACTCAACTCCTCTTGAGGAATACTAGGCAACAAGTCAAGTGGCAAGCGGGGTTTGAAGCCATACACTACTTCAAATTGTGTAGAGCGGTTGTAAGCAAATTCATCTTGTGAAAGTTTAACATCCCAATATTTCATGTGCTTCATGATAGCTCGGAGAACAGTGGATATGGTACGATTAGTCACCTTCGTTTGCCCATCGGTTTGAGGGTGACTAGAAGTACTAAACAAGAGCTTGGTTCCTACCAACTTCCACAAGGTCTTCTAAAAGTAGCTCAAGAACTTAGGATCTCGATCCGACACAATGCTTTTTAGAATGCCAAGAAGCTTCACCACTTCTCTAAAGAATAAGGTAACCACATGAGAAGCATCATCGGTCTTGTGACACAGAATGAAATGAGTCATCTTGCTAAAACGATTCACCTCAACAAACACGGAATCGTTTTCCCTTGGAGTGCGAGGGAGAGCAACCACAAAGTCCATACTAAGATCATCCCATGGGTGATTAGGAACTGGAAGAGGAGAGTAGAGTCTTTCATGGAATTAACTCTTAGCCTTATGACAAGCCCCACAACGAGCTATTACATCTTCCACATCACTAAACATTTTAAGCCAATAAAAATGTTCTCGAAGGATGTCATACGTTTTTGCAACCCCAAAGTATCCGGCTAGGCCTCCTTGATGAGCTTCTTTCACAAGTAACTTTCGATTAGAACATTTGGGAACACAAAGCTTGTTTCCCTTGAAAAGGAAACCTTTTTGCATCATGAAAGAACCATTGATTACATCCTCACATTTCTTCATCAACTCACCAAAATCCTCATCATCACCATACAACTCCTTAAGCAACTCAAACCCCAAATACTTTGCATCGAGAATTGTGATCATACAATGCCTCTTAGAAAGGGCATCGACCACAACATTGCTTTTCCCTTCCTTATACTTAGAAGAGAAAGTGAAATATTGGAGAAATTCAACCCATTTGGCATGTCTTGCATTTAGCTTATGAGAGCCATTGATGTACTTGAGAGATTCATAATTAGAATGTAGTACAAATGGTCTAGGCCTCAAATAATGTGACCAATGATCAAGAGCCCTCACAATTTCATAGAACTCCTTGTCAAAAGTACTATATCTTGTTCTTGCTCCACCAAGCTTCTCAGTAAAATAAGCAACCGGTCTCCCTCCTTGAAACAAGTATCACCCCAACTCCAACTCCACTAGCATCACATTCAACCTCAAAGGTTTGGTCAAAATTTGGAAGAGCCATGATTGGATCCTCACACAACCTCTTCTTGAGAGTCTCAAAAGCCTTTTCAGCCGATGGTGTCCACTCAAAAGTTCCCTTCTTCATGCATTCGGTGACCGGAGCCAAAATAGTGCTAAAATTCTTCAAAAATCTTCGATAGAAAGAAGCTAGGCCATGAAAACTTCTAACTTGGGTGAGAGTGGTAGGAGTAGGACAAGATTGAATGACTTCCACCTTACTAGGGTCCATTAAGATCTCTACATTAGAAATCGCATAGCCAAGAAAAACAACACTATCCACCATAAAAGTACATTTTTCTAACCTAGCAAAAAGCCTCTACTTCTCAATGTTTCAAATACTTGCTTCAAATGTTCAACATGATCACGTTCACATTTGCTATAAACAAGTATATCATCAAAATAAACAATAACAAATCTACCAATAAAGGGGTGAAGTACCTCATTCATGAGTCTCATGAAAGTGCTAGAAGCATTTGAGAGCCCAAATGTCATTACAAGCCACTCATACAAGCCTTGCTTTGTCTTAAAAGAGGTTTTCCATTCATCTCCTTCATGCATGCGAATTTGGTGGTACCCCATCCTCAAGTCAATCTTTGAATACACCTTAGAGTCATGCAATTCTTCAAGCATATCATCAAGTCGGGGAATAGGAAACAGATACATGATGGTAATATTGTTCATGGCCCTACTATCCACACACATCCTCCATGTACCATCCTTTTTCGGAACCAAAAGAGCCGGAACCGAACAAGGGCTAAGGGATTCCCTCACAAATCCTCTTTCCACCAACTCATCGACTTGTCTTTGAAGTTATCTTGCTTTATCAGGGGTACATCTATAAGCCGGTCTATTAGGGAGTTGTGATCCCGAAATAAGATCAATTTGATGTTCAATTCCTCTAATAGGTGGCAAACCGGGTGGAAGATCATCAGGGAAAACATCTTGGTACTCAACCAACACTTCCTTGACAAGGGGGTGGATTGGGTTCTCTCACTCACTCTCTTGTGTTTTCGTAAGAAGAAAAACAAAGACAATTTTCCCTTGATTTATCTTCTTTCGCATCTTATTTTCCCCAATGAGAAGGTTCTCTTTGATTGTGTTTCCCATACCCAAGTGTTCTTTGTGTTTAATTGTGGGGGATAATGGGTTGATTACAATCTTCTTCTTATCCATCATGAATTAATAAGTGTTTTTTCTCTCCCATCATGCAGTACATTTCTATCAAATTTCCAAGGCCTTCCAAATAAAACATGACAAAAATCCATAGGTAACACATCACAAAGCACCTCATCCTTATATAATTTGTCAATTCAAAAAGAAAGAAGAGTTTGTTTTGTTACCTTCACCTCATTGTGATTGTTAAGACATTGACGCTTATAGGGAGTAGGATGATTGGTAGTGTCAAGATTGAGCTTTCTCACTAGTGTTGTTAAAGACACATTAGTGCAAGAGCCACTATCAATGATAAGGTTGCAAACTCGATCTTTGATGGTGCAACGAGTTTGGAAAATGTTCTCCCTTTGCTCTTCCACTAAAGGAGTGGAAACGGAGTGAAGTGCCCTTCTAACAACAAGGATTTGACCCTCATCGGCTTCTACTACAACCTTATCCTCCTCATCATATATAGGGTCCTCAAAATCCTCTTTCTCATGTTCGTATTCATCATCATCCATTTCACACTATTAGGACACTCATTAGCAAAATGTCCATAGCCTCTACACTTGTAGCAAACCTTCCTATTGCTCATCTTGTTTTGGTCATCCTTGCTAGAAAAATGCATGGGAGCCTTGCCTTTGTCATCCTTGGCAATGGGCTTGCTTGTCTCACCCTTTGAAGCAAAATTATTCTTGAAGGTAGGTTTAAAATACCCATTAGCACTACTTATCTTGTCATACTTCTCAAACTTCAAAGCCTTTTGCACAACATGATCAAAACTTCCATAAGCATGAACATCAACCTTTTTCCCAAGCTTCCTCTCAAGACCACCAATGTACCTAGAAACCTTATGTTCCGGGGCCTCTTCAATTCTACTCAAAATAGAGAGCTTTTCAAACTTCCTAGTATACTTGTCTACCGACATAACACCTTGCTTGAGAGCATTCAATTAAAGATAAGCATCTTGAAAATAATCTCTAGGCATAAAATCCCTATTCATATGTTTCTTCAATTTCTCCCAAGAAGTGATTTTAGATTTCCCATCTTTCCTCCTACGATTCTTTAAGTTCTCATACCACAAAGAAGCATGTTCTTTAAGTTTAAGAATGGCTAATTTGCAATGTTTTTCATCATCATACCCTTATACTCAAACATATTCTCCATACTTCTAATCCAATCAAGAAATTCATTAGGATCAAGATTACCTTCAAAATCCGGAAATTCGAAATTGATGTCTCGGTCACGGTTGTCCTCATGGTGTCGTTGGTGATGTTCCCTTCTCTGGTGAGCAGAGTGAAAATTATCTTCTCCACTCGGACTTTTCCTTCTTCTAGGGCTTCTTCAATTCTATTCTCCAAGACTTCAAGAAGTCTATCAATATTCCTTTCTAGAACATCCAATCTAGAGTGCTCATTGTAACTTTCTTCATCTTCACAAAAGTATCTATCATACATGTTTCAAGATAGAAAAGTTTGTATCTTTGAAAGAGAAAAGTTCAAATTTTGTGAGAGAGAGATGAGATCTTTTGAGAGGGGGAAAGAGAGATTCAAAAGGTAGGATCTTTCTAGGTTAATAACCTGGCTTGGATACCAAATTGATATGAAACAACCAAGAAAACCAAGAAATAAGGGGAAAAATTAACTAAGAACAATTTCAAAGAAACAAAACAACATAAACCTATCTCAAAAATCACCAAGATAAATGAAATAGGGGTTCTTAATTAAAACTAACACCAAGTAAAGATAAGATTACGATGTAACCACAAAGATTACAAGGAAGCAATCACAAAGATAGCAAATAATCACAAAGATTATGGGTAGAGAGAGAAAACCTCATTGATTTCAAAATTAAGCAAAAGTTGTTCCCAAAAGTAAGCATAGCCCTATTTAAAGGCTTTACAAACAAACCCTAAAGTTCTTAAATTACACCCCTTAGATTAAAAATGAAAGGCCAAGATTAAAAGATAGCAAAAATAAGCACAAAAGAAATGAAGTTGTCCGCTCGAAATAGGGCTACTAGAGCGACCTCTCTAAAGGGTAGGAGCGGGCTCTCCTCAATTCTAAAAACTCAATTGGCGTCCTTAGGAGCGGGCGCTCTGCTTGGAGCAGTGGGCACTCCTCGCGACTGCTTGGACAACTCGACTTAAACGTTCATAACTTCTTTGTTACTTGCTCAAATCTGGCATATGAGCTATCGTTGGAAAGCTCTCAGACTCTACTTTCATCTCCAATTTGAATCACCTGAAAATTCTTTGTAATAAAAAAGATATGACTGATTGAATTTGAGTAATACATAAACAAGTTTTTTCTCTTGGCTAACACATGGAATCCTTGGAGCTTTATTGTAAGAAATCAAAATGTCACTCGAGTTTGATGATGGTAAACTTGAAGAGGTGACCACCAAGAGGTTTAGTATGGCTAAGTGTCACAACACGTGGCACTTCCTCTACCAAGTTCCATGCACTCGGGTCAAGTTGCCTGAGTTAGTTTTGAAGTATGGGTGTGTGGAGATTTATGTAAATAAAGGGATTGAATTTCTTAAATTAGATCCCATTGAACCCCAAGTACAAGAAATACACTGGCAACCTTTGGCATGTGACATTGTAAGAAATAACCTACCAATAAAGAGGGGCCCACATATACCGTTAATGTTAAGAGAATCTCCCACCTAGAAAGATGCTCCCACCTCAATACTTGTGACTTTATCCACAAATACAGATACAACCACCTAACTTAATCCTAAATTCCCAAAAAAAGGAAAATAAAAAAAACTCTCTTCCTTTAGCTACCTGCTACCACCTTGTTTCTCAAATTACTAAAAACTCTCCCTTTCCAGATCTAAACATAAACAGTACCCTAAACCATAATGATGATGAGGTCTGGGTTGATAATAGACTAGAAAGTCCTTAGAATTGGGATAAAATTTTGGGGTTCACTAAAGACTTAAGTGGAGATGATTCGAATCCACTTAATGACCCAAACACTGATAAAGGGAGAGGTGTTGCTAGTGGTAAAGGGGAAGTGAATGAGTCTGAATATAGTTATGATGTGGAAGATGAGGATTTCATTGTAAGTAGGGATGAGCAAGAGAATGAGCCTTTAAATGATTCTAGTGAGTGTTATGATTATGAGGTTGATGAAGAGGCTATCACAGCAAAAGAGAGAGTGAGAACTTAGACTGCCAAGTTGTTGTAGGTAGAAGAATAGCTATAGAGGGAGGCAGTCGATCAAGTTAAGTTAGGTGGGCAGGCTGAGAAGGGGGGTCATCTACAGGCAATGGGAAATGGGTTGAATCTATTAGAGAGGGTTATGAGAGTGAGTATTATGAAAGTGAGGATGATTACATAACCCCACCAAACAATGGCCTGGAGATGAGGAGCAAACTAGAGAAGAAAGAAGAAAGAGGGCAGGGATTCTAGTAAGTGCATACACTAATATCAGTTTGTTTACTTGGAAGGTGGGGCAGAGGTTTTCATCAAGGGCTGCTTTTAAGGATGCAGTAGCTAAGTATGCCATTTTACAAGGGAGAGATATCACATATGAGATAAGTGACAATAATTGAAATAAGAGGTTAGGTGTTAAGTGTGTAAAGAGTTGTGGATTTTACTTGTATGGTGCTTAGGAAAGTAGGAGAGCAACTTTTGTTGTGAGGACTATGCAGTTGGAGCATACTTGTCATAGAAACATGAAAAGGAATAGGTAATTGAAGTCTAGCTGGGTAGCAAAGCAATATAGG
The DNA here is from genome assembly GCF_001683475.1 of Chenopodium quinoa. Taxonomy (NCBI): domain Eukaryota; kingdom Viridiplantae; phylum Streptophyta; class Magnoliopsida; order Caryophyllales; family Amaranthaceae; genus Chenopodium; species Chenopodium quinoa. The sequence goes on along the minus strand of NW_018743252.1, from coordinate 5,738,386 downwards.
GTTTTCATACAAGGTGAAGTATGCAGCTCATAAGATGCTTCATAGGTCAATGCATGATCATTATGCTAAGGTGGGAGGATACATAGCAGCTTTGAAAGCTAGTAGTCTTGATAGCATTGTAGAGTTGGTGATAATAACCACTCTAAACAAACAACCTCTACCACCACCTATGTTTTAGAGGTTGTTCACTTATTTTGAGGTTTTGAAAAAAAGGATGGAGTGATGGATGCAAGAAGGTTATATGTGTGGATGGATGTTTTCTGAAAACATTATTAGGGGGCTATTTACTGTTAGTTGTTAGAAGGGATTGGAATGAACAAATGTATCTTATAGCTTAGGCAGTAGCAGAAGGTGAGAATAATTTGTCATGGGAGTGGTTTTTTCAGCAATTGAAGAACTGTCTAGAACTTGGAGAGGGTAAGGGTCTATGCATTATATCTGATGAACACATGATCAATATTTCTTATCTTTTTTCAATCATTATGTTTATATCAGCTTTAAATGGTTGTTTCATGATTATGATTTGGATGTCATTGTTATTTTTTTATAATTGAAATAGGCTATATTAAATGCTCTGAGAAGTGTTCTCCTAAAGGCAGAAAACACAGGCATTGTGCTAGGCACATATATGCTTTGTGGCGTAAGACCTTCAAAGGGGATAGCATGAAGCTGTTGTTGTGGAAAACAACTTAGCTTACAACCGAGTTGATTACAATGATGCTTTGGAGGAGTTGTAGACACTAGACCTAGAAGTTGCTACTGCATTTACATCATACAATCCACAACTATTTTAAAGCTTTCCTAGACACTTTTGTGAAATCAGATGCAATCACAAGCAACATGGCTAAAAATTTTAATGGTTACATCATCAATGCAAGAATTAAGCATCTCATTTGCATGCTTGAAGAGATAAGGGATTCCCTAATCCAAAGACTAGTGTTGAAAGGCTGGTAATGCAGATTTCCACCTTTGTGCTCTGTCCAAAAATTCAGAGAAGGCTAGAAAAGGAGAAGATACTAATTGTGATGTTATTCCTTCAACAAATACCTTATTCAATGTCAGCTATTATCTGGATTCAATAGTTGTTGATTTAGATGCTAGAACACATACTTGTAGAAAGTGGGATATTGTTAGAATACCATGCTGTCATGCAATTGCATGTATATTTTTCTTGCACTAGGATGCAGAGGCTTATGTGGAATGTTATTGGAGGGATGTTTAATTACAAGCATACGCAGGCATGATGATGTTCTTCTTAATCAATTCCTATTGTCTTGACCAATTAGTGCTATACATCTAACCTTTTTCTTTGTATATATGTGTAGGGTCAATTCCAACTTGTGAAGGGGAGAGATACTGGCCTAGAGTTTAGTGGGCTTTGGATCCTCCTCCAATCAAGATAGGACATGGCAGACCCAAGAAAAACAGGATATAAGATCCCTCTAAAAATCCTTCAAATCCAGAACATCTCAATAAGACTAGGATGGAGATGACATGTAGTGTGTATGTGCCATGTGAAGGGGCACAACAAAAGAAAGGATACCTCTACTGTTAGTGAACCCCTCCACCAAAAAGCACTAGGTCATATCTACAATTAATGTTCTGGCTATTACAACCCAACCTCAACCTCATCATCAACCTATTACAGCCCAACTTGAACCATACCATTAAGCTACTGCACAGTCTAACCAACTTAGGAGGGGTGGAATAATGATAAGTGGAGGAAGGGGCTCAAGAGGAGGGAGGAGTGGCACAACATTTGGTGGAGAAAGCAGCACTGCTTATGCATTAGGAGAAGGAAGGGGTTATAGAGGTGGGAGGGGCTCAAGGGGTGGCGATACCTGAACTCATGTTAGTGTTGGAGTGTTGATTGATGTTGATGGTTCTACATTAAACACAGTAAGTAGATTTACTTTTTTTTTTGTGTTTTTTTTTGTCCACTAAATGATTAATGCAATTTCAATAAAAGGTCCTTCTCAAGTTAGCTAAAATATGCGTGCTATTCAGTCAAGCCAGATCTAATGTATGTGAAGCAGGTCAACTCCGCTTATAATGCCTTATTTTTTTGAAGAATGTCATGCTGTCATTCAACTAAGGTGGCATGTAATTTAGTATGAACTTTTAAAGATGAACGCTGTATTTTTATGTTGTTTTTGTGAACAATTTAGTCTGTATTTTGTTGTTTTTGTAAACAAATGGCAAATTTTTTGCCTAATCTATGACTTCAGTGCATTATGTTACTTAGCAGTGCATTAGCCTAATGATTTTGTTGTCATTTGAATATCACACAAAGTAGTTTAATTTGAATTGCAAATCACAATAGCAAGCAAATTATCAAACAACACCTTTTATTCTTTCATAAATCATAACATCTCCACATTACAACTTCATTTCAGTCACATAATACCAACATTAGCCTACTATATCAAGCACATAACAAAAATCCCAAACATCACCCATGACAACACCAAATTAAAGCCTGTAGATGTCATTCGAAGCGCGCCTACTTAAGCATGTGGTGAATATACTTGGCACTCATAAGAAGTGGGAATTGACATACGATTAGGGACAAAGCAAAGTAGGGAGCCACTAACAATTTTTTAAGGAACTTGTAAACCGTCCACGAATCATTTAAGGCAACCACGATTAAGGGACAATGATAGGCAAGAAAAATTGACCCGTGAAGGTTACACCCCATTCATAATCCTTGAGATTACTAACTCCATATGGTTCGGAACCACGAAAAGAGGATTGGGAATGATGGTACGAAGTGAGTCATGGAGTTACATTCACACGTATTGGCCTCTAACTATTCGATTCTTACGGTGAAAAGAAATTCTTGCGATCTCAAAGGTATACAAAAAAAGATTCAATTTGCTTCAAACTATTATTAAGCTAAATTGGTTGAATGTTAATGCAACATATAATTCTAAAATATTGTGATCACTTCAAATAAACAACAAGATTAAAAAGGATCCTAAACCGGTCGTCCAAATTATCTTATTAAGCGTTATTTTCAATTACATATTCCCTTTGAACATGGAATACAATGGTCAACAATAAACAATAGAATAAACATCAACATTGGAAGCAATTTAACCATAATAACAACAATTAGTATATGAAAAAAATACAAAAACCGTTAGAAATATAACAAGAACAAAAGGAACATGATTCCTTACTTTGATTGCTTTTGCTTGCAATTATAAAACAATAAACACGTTAGTAACTTTAAGAAAAATAATAAATAATAATGGAAATTAAATCAAATGAAAGTAAAGTTGATTTGAGGACAAACCCTCAAATAGTTCTACCTTTCACGCCTTGGTTTAAGTTTAGAACTTCGGGTAAAGTACGAACTCCGGGGAGTGCTTAAGGGATGTATTTTGAAAGAATAAGGAAGGCAAGTATTTAGGCTAAAGCATAAGAGAGAATGAGAGAATGATTTTTTTGGTGCCCCAAAACTGAGAAACCAGCCTCGTATTTATAGAGGAAATGAGAGGGTGAGGTCCGGAACCCTAGAAATGAAGCGTCGTGGAGAAATTAAACCTAGAAATTGTCGTTTCACGGCAGAATTGCCATGATGCGGCAGAAATTGCCGTGGCGTGGAAGAAATTGTCGTGGCGTGGCAGATATTGCCGTGGCGCGGCGTTTGTGTTTTCTGGATTTCGTTTAAGTTCATGTTTATCTTTTATTTTGCATTAAGTACGGGATAATTTTAGTGTCGTTTCAGTGTTCCGGACTTTTTTAGGTTTAGGGTTTCAATATTTATTAATCGAGCTTTATTAATATAGAATGAAATAGATTAAAAAGGTTTGGGCTGAAATGAGGGTTGGACTATGCTTTGACTAAATACTTGGACTGATTCGTTGACTGATTTGTTGAATGTATTTGACTGAATATAGATTTTAAGTGTTGGATTTTGCGGTGTCCAACACCGTGCGGAAACAAAACCCGGCCAAAGATCCGTGCATAAATTAAAGTAACTAAACATGCATTAAATAAAACATACAATAAACACATAATAAGAGGGAGAGAGATAGAGAAAAAGATAGGTAAAGATGATCATACCCTTGATGCATGTTTTCCACTAGCACGAACACGAACTCACGAACGGAGAAAGAGCCTCAAACGCGACCCCTCCAACGTGGTCCAACCACGCGCCCAAACTTGGTTAATATTACCGGCTAGGGCAATATTAACACTACTAAACAAGAGGATCTCTTTATAAGGCTTTCTCAATGGAGATGCCTTTTATAGAGTTCAACTCCTACAAAAAATTCCCAAGGGAGGCCTTGGGTATTTATAGGAGAAGCATCTTCATCCCCTTGATTTCCAATTAATGTGGGACTTTTGCAAAGTTGAGAAAAGCTAGTATTTAATTTAATTCTAAAATAAATTAAATAGCTAGAACAAATAGTCAAGCAACAAGTGGCAATCACACTAGACGAAAAAGCTAATTTGGCACCGGTTCAAACCCCCCCCTAAGGCACCGGTTTTGAACCGTTGGGGATTTGAGGGGTGCCAAATCCCCAAAAATTAGGCACCGGTTCAAAACCGGTGCCAACTAAAGCAATTGGCACCGGTTAACTGATGCTAACTACACACTTTGGCACTGGTTAACCGGTGCGAAATGTTAATGCGCGCTATTTTTTTTTTAATTTAAACTTCAATTGGCACCGGTTAACCGGTGCCAAATACGCCTTCAAATAGTAAAAAAAAAAAATATTTCAGCATAAAATTTATTCATCAATCCAATTTATACATTCAATCCAAAACTTGAAATCGAACAAGGTAAGGCTATATTCATCAAATAAATTGTTTTTTTTACAGTTTATTAAAAAAAAACAGAAAAAGTGCTGAAAAATAAATTACAATCCAAAACCCAGAAACTTCGAACTTCATACTCAGCAAATTCACGTCCTTCAAATCTGCATCAATTGAAACAATAAAATCAGATAAATTCAACAAAAATCGAACAAAAATCGAACAAATAAACCCACAAAATCGAACAAAAATCGAACAAATAAACCCCAAAAAAATCGGAAATCAATAGAACAAATTAACCCAAAAAATCGAACAAAAATCGATAAAAAAAACCCCTTAAAAACGAACGATTAACCCAGATAAATTCAACAAAAAAAACCAAAAATAAATAGAAAAAATAAACCCCAAAAAAATCGAAAATAAATCGAACAAATAACCCCAAAAAATCGAACAACGCACTAAGATTCAACCCAGATAAATTCAACCAAAAAAACAAAATATAAATAGAACAAATAAACCCAAACAAATCGAAAGACAATCGAACAATTAAACCCAAAAAATTGAACACAAATCGACCAATTAAACCCCATCAAAAAAGAACGATTAACCTAGATAAATTCAACCAAAAAAACAAAAAATAAATAGAACAAATAAACCCCAAAAAATCGAAAATAAATCGAAGAAATAAACCCAAAAAAATGAACAAAAATCGATCAAATAAACCCCTTAAAAACGAACGATTAACCCAGATAAATTCAACCAAATAAACAAAAAATAAAGAGAACAAATAAACCCCAAACAAATCGAAAAAAAATCATCAAATAAACCCAAAAAATCGTACAAAAATTGATCAAATAAACCCCTTAAAAACGAACGATTTCACACAGATACACCCTCACAGATTCAACCCACAAAATCCATAAACCTAGAATCGTGAAAAACCCAAAAATCGTGAAAAACCCAGCCAAAATTGTGAAAAACCCAAAACCCAGAAACCCTAACCTCAAATTTCTGATTTTAGGCGGCGGCAATGTTTGTTGTGGTTGATGGCAGCGGCTTGGTTTTTGTGTTGGCTGTTGTGCTTGGTTGGAGAGAGAAGAACAGAGATGAGAGATGAGATCAGAGATAAGGAATTGAAGGAGAGAGGCATGCATGCATTCAGAGATAAGGAATTTTAGAGAGCTAAGAGAGAGAGAATGAAAAATGAATTGAAGAAGAAATGAAGGAGTTAAAACCCAGAAACTCGGCATAGCTTTGTTTTAAACTCGTTTTATTTATTTATTTATTTTTAAAATAATAAATTGGCACCGGTTAACCGGTGCGAACTCTATTTTTTTTTTAAAATAAAAAACAGTTGGCACCGGTTTGAACCGATGCTAATTAGCGTAATTGGCACCGGTTCAAGTAAGAACCTTGAACCGGTGCCAACTCTGAAATTTTAAATCGCGCTCGTTTTAGTTGGCACCGGTTTTCATGAACCGGTGCTATAGGGGGGTGCCTATTTAGTTTTTTCTACTAGTGTCACATGGGAGTGGTTAGGTGAGGACCACATGGTCTCCTTGCTTCCCAAGCTAAAACCTCAACCAATCACAATCACACATAACCGGTCAAGGCCTTGGGCAACAAGGCTTGCCTAGGTGGCAGCCTTGTGCCTCGTCTTGGCCTGCTAGCCATAGCAAGCCTATGCGGGCATTGCTCGCTGCTTGGTAGTGGGTTGGGCTGGTGCGTGTCAGCACGCTAGCATGCTGCTGGCTGCTGCACTACAGTTTGCTGCTTGTGCGAGCTCGCTAGCGGGCTTGTGCAAGCAGCGTTGCCAGCCCCGCAAGCATACTCTCACAACAGCAATGCTTGCCTGGTATGGCCAGCATGCCTAGCACGCTTGCCCGGCTGCAAGGCCATGCGATGGCCCAACTCCCACGAGCCTAACCCTCGCATGGATAACACTTTGTTAGGCCATTGCGAGGCTACGTCTCGGGGTTTCACATGTAATGTGTTGTTTGACTTATTTGCTCGTCTCGTCTATTCCTAGATACGACTCGACATTTGACGTTCGGTTTCGATGCTCTAAGCTCAGAATCCGACGTCGGAGTACGAATCCTCTTGTTTGACGTATTAAGGCCTTCGACGTAATTCGTCACCTTAGTTTGGTTGCACGCTTGGGTGTGACCCATTGGGTTCAATAGAAGGAAAGTTGTGAGATCTCACCAATCGGAGATGGCCTCTAGCCCGACTTTTCGATCACTTGACTTTACTGAATAAGTAACTCAGTATTTAATTCTGAACCCTATATCGGAATAATACACTTGTTCAAAAGACACCAATCCTTTCATTAGGAACTCTCGAGATTAAATACTCGAACCGACAAATAATGGTGATGAAAAGTTGTTCATCATCGGGTTTGGTTTTGGCGAGAAATTTTTAGATGTCTACAAAGCCAAAAAAATTACTCTCATTCCTTTCTTGCACTCTTCATCATCTTAATTCGCATTTGAGTAACCTCACCCTTGAGTTCTTGAACATCTTCCACTAAGTTCTCCTTTTTCAGCTGCATCCTCTTCACCTTTTCTTCCATCATCTGCTTCTGCATCTCAAACTCAATAATGGTGGTTTCTTTTTCAAATAATTGAAACCGTAAATCATCAACTTCGTCTCTCACACCACCATCCACTTGAAAAAACCACAATCAGTATTCTGTAATTCAAACCACAATTTGTTAGATAACCTTAATTAAATTCCCAAATTCCATTATTTTACAATTCCAAACAAAACCCTAACATATCCCTATTTCAATGAACAATACATATCCCTAATTCTACTAACTATTAATTTGAAACCACCATTAAGGAATCAATTAATTTCTTATAGGCCATAATGGATAGCCATGGAACATCAACCCGACATTGGAACCATTTTTCATAGACCGCACAATCGCATCTCTTCCATATTTACATTTTATCCTTATAACTGACTCCCCTCCCCCCCTTTATGAAGAAGAAGACCCTGTTGTCGCAACCTAATGCTTTGCCCTCTCTATTAGAAAAAGATCAAATTTTTAGTGAGAAAATAGGAGGAAAAATTAAAGATCGAGGAAGTTGTTGCTCTTTATAACATGAATTTCAAAAAAAATAAACAAAAAAGAAAACGAAATAAGTTCACAACGGTTAGTGCCACGTCAGCTTAAAACTACGTACAACAGGTTAACTTACCTGCTATGTTTAATTTGGGAGAAAAATTAGAAACTTAGGTTTATTTTGGGAAGATTTAAAGGTTGGTGCATTTTGGAAGAACGTATGTAGCAAAGGTTGGTTTGTTGATGTTAAATTTTCTTTAAAAATTTCACATTTTTTTCATATGTAGTTGGCCACACGGTGTGACTATTGTTACTCGGTCAGGGGTTACTCGGTCAGGATTTACTTAGTCAGGGGCTACTTCGTTGATTGAGAGTTACCCGATCAATGTTTTGGTGTGTGTTAGCTTGTCTTACAGTGTGGTTGGCCACATCGTACCAAATAACCGCTGTAAAAATTATGGGTATATAATGATTTGTGCGCTACGTATTAGTACATACCCATATGGTATGAACCAATACTTACCTACGTGCGCTAAGTAATACCCGTACGGTATGAACCAATACTTACCATGGAAATTTTGTAAATAATATGAAATTTATTCTGAGATGGTAAAGAAACCATTAAGTGAATAAATAATACCATTAGATAGTGTAATTGTTATTGTAATACTTTCATGATATTATTTTAGTGGTATAAGCCAGGTAAATTTCAATGATACTAATGGAACACCAAATATACCACTAAGAGTCTATGGTATTATCTCTGTTTCTGATGATACACAAAATATACCATTGAAATTTAAAATTTCACAAAAATGACCAAAAAACCCTATGTTGTATGATGCTATATACAACACGGGTATGTACCTAGAATTCAAATATGTGATTTACAAGTTCATCATTCTTAGAAACAAGCTCTATATATTAAGGGGTAGGTTGGTCTTTTTGTCTTTTATGTAGGGGTTTGTAGTGATGTAATTTGCGTAAAAATGACAAAATGGACGACATTAAGTAGATTATTACTCTCAATTCACAACATTAACTCTATTTTTAGATGTTAGTGTAACACTCTTTCCCAGTCTATTTTTCTAGACAAAACCCTAAAACTATTTAGCGAAATTCTTCGACGGCTTGATTATGGTTTGAAGTGTTAGTCAATCTCATAGGTCAGTTTCCGAATACTAGTTTTCGATTTTTTTCATTAAGTTAATATTGTAGCAAGTCTGGCAAAATCTAGTTAATTGGTTTTTGAGATATTCAGCATTTCAAAAGGTTTAGGATTCATTCCTTGATGTATTTCAAGCATGGAAATACTCGTTGGCTAAGGGAAATCATAATTGTGATATTTGGAGAGATAAACTAGTGTGTGGCTTGGGCAATGCTCCAAGTTGATAGTTTGTACTTGTTTAATTTGTTAATAGCGTTCAATTGTTTATTTTGTATGCTATGAATTAAAGATATTCAACTACTGACTATTTAACAGAATTTTTTTTTTTTATCAAATCGAATAACAATAGTACAATTGTTCGAATTTAAAATTAAAGTCGTTAAATTATCTTATGAAATGTAACAAATATTACAATTAAGACTAATCATCTTATTTATGTTAACTATAATCTTGTTTGATAAGAATGCATAATATATGGATAGCTAAGGTAGTAAGACTTGTAACGTAATACTTGTTGGTCTTGAGTTCAAGTCTTTCTATAAGAATTATTATTTAGATGTCAAATATAATTTATGTTGTAGAGGTGACGTGGCATATTTCTAGCGCTTAAAGAGGTAACATGTGGTAAATATTGGTGATGTGGCATGAAAGTGTGATACATGACATCCGCATTAGGAACACTTTTTAATATATAAATAAATAAACTAGTGTGTGGCTTGGGCGATGTCCCGGGTTACTAGTTTGTATTTATTTAATTTGATAATTATGTTCAACTGTTTATATAGTTAGTGTGTGGTTCGGAAGTTGCCTCGGGTGTTACTGGTGTTTTTTTTTAATTTTTTTATTTACCTCATACGTATCTATTTACTAATATTGTAAAAAATAAATAAATTAGATAAGTATATACCCTCTAATTTACTTCATAAATGAAAGGAATATATAATGTTAATTATGTAAAATTAAAACATTAATCAAAGTTGGTTGAGATGGTAAATTGATAGGCGTGTCGCGTACCTAACAAAAATAAACCTAACTAGACCACTATATAGACGGGCAAGTAAGGATCGAATCCAAAGAGACTAAGGTTCACCTAATTAAATAGACTCAAGCAATCAGTAAGCAAGTAACAAATCAATGGTGATGCTTCTAAGAAATAATAATTAAAGGATTCAATTAATCTAAAGAATGTGATAAATCAATGAACTAAAGCATCCAAGATCAAGCATTACCACCACGAATATAATCAATGCATAAATAATTCTAACCCTAATAACAATTCAATCGACAAGAGGAAAAGCATTCCCTAATCAATACCAAAGGTCTCTTCCGAGTTATCAATGGCTTCCCAAATCAACTATCAAGCCTATTTCCATGGAATCAAGCAAATAAGGGACATTAAACACAATACTTAACTTCCTAATCATTCAATCATCTACTTCCGTGATGACCTTCAAACCCTTAATTGAAATACCCAAATCCTGTTTATATTCAACTTTCGTTGCAATAAAAACAAAGGGATGATAACAATACCAATTATTCCTAATCTAGTATTGGCTTAAACAAAATCAATCAAGCATGTCAATTGGAAATATTATTGGAGAATTTAAAGATTAAATCTAAGCATTAATCATATTCGGGCTTTGCAAGATCCCGGATTATGAATCTACTCACACATAATAGCAAAACCAATAACAAGATTTAATAGAGAAAACATAAACAATAAGCAATGATAAATGAAAGAGAAGTGAGATAGATGAATACCAAATTGCTTCAATTGAAAGAACTTGAATTGTTGATGAACAATCAAATTAAAAGAGGAATTAAAATGCTTAAAGAAAGTAAAACTAGGGTTCTTAGAGAAAACTAAAACTAGAGGATATAATAATGTGTGTTTTAATTGTGATTACAAAGGGTATTTATACCCCCAAAAAGATAGAATTGCGAAAATAAGCAAATCAGCTTCCGCAAAGCAGTGCCCGGTCCAAGAGGGCGAGAAGTGCCGATCGGGCGGCTGGAATACGGCGCCTCTTCTTCTTCGTTATTGTACTTCCTCCTTGTGCTCGGTGACACCAGGCCGGTCACGCCCGATTGGGCACGCAAGGCGTTCTACATTTCGATTGCAGCCTACTTGTTCTTTAGTGCTTGACTGCATGTTCTTTAGTGTCCGGTCTCACCGGACAAGCCATGCCCAACCGGGCATGTAGGATCTACAACATATAGTTCGTTGCTAGCTCATCCTTCTTTACCCTGTCTGACCGGGCAAGCTAGGGTCAACAGGGCATGGGGGAGACCTTCATCTTCATAGACCAACCTCTTCTATAAGCATCCAAAACACGTCTGATTCGTACAAGAAACTCCGTATTCCTATAAAACTCAATAAAAAATACATTGAACACACTAGAGAAGAGATCGTTAGCGAGAAATGGCTCCAAAGAGCCTAAAACCATGCAAATATACATTGTAAAACCGGGATAAATCATGGTATAAAACTCATACATCAAATTCCCCCAAGCTAACCTCTTGCTTGTCCTCAAGCAAGGCAATCAAGAACAACAAACAACCAAGTGAACATACTTCACCCCATAATGCAATTGAAAACAAAGGACTCAAAATCGAAATCAAACAAGCATGCATCATAACCAACCAATCAAATCACTCAAACCATCAATCAACCTAAATAGTCGTCAAGTGAAACCAACCATGTACAACTCAAGAATCGATGACTAGAATATCTCACCTTGGTGGTCACTCAACACACTATTTATGTGGCAAGCAAAAAATGAGCTCGACCTCTCACCATCCCCACCAATAATGCAAACCTTCCATCTCACAACACTCGCGTGTTTAAAGGGTTATATTATTGCTCAACCTAGTCAAATGTCGACTCGAAATGTGACATATACTCTAGTATTTTGACAAAAGACTCGTTTCACATGAACACAATACCATGCGCGAAGATCAGAAGAACTTTTTTCAAGCTTGTAATGTAGGCCAGGTAAAAGTGGGTAGGAAATAAATTTGGGAAATGTGGGCGATTATAGTCTAACCGGGGAGCTATCAAATGCAATCAATAAACATCCTCGATTCATCATTTTCATTAACATGAGCACATACCCAAATTATTCAAGAAATATCCACCACTACTATTTATATTTTTTCAACTTCAAACTCTTTTCTTTTTCACATATCAACCAATTTTTCTTTCTTTTTTCTTTAAGAACAAACATTCCTTCTTTTGTATCGATTTTTTCTTTGTTCTTCTTTTTTCTTTTCTTTCTTTTTTTTTTAAAAGTAATAAACCTCCATGCTTATGATTCCTTCTTTTCTCTTTTTCTTTTCTTTCTTACAATTTCCACATTCAACGCCAAACTCATAACAAAATTACACAAAACACCACACAATGAAGCTCCCTGGTAAGACTGTCGCGTGTCTACCAAAAATAAACCTAACTAAAACCTCCTAAAATGTAGTAGGGTAAGCTAGGGTCGATCCCACAGAGAATTGGATTAATCAAACTATTCCTTGCGAATGTTAGAAACCCTGTTTTAAAGATGGACTTAAATGATCTAAAATATAAACTATGGACTCGAAAACAAAATGAGTACGGAGAAATAAAAGTGACAAAATTAAATGATCAAAATCAAGAATGACAAAATAGGGATCGGGAGATATATTATAGCATTGGAATATAAATTGTTCATCGAATTACATAAATTATGCATATATCTTGATGTTAACTAATGAACACCGACTAGAATTCAAAATTTCCCTTAAGTGAAAATAAACCAAACAAGCTCTTGGAATATTGTCTAACTAACTAACAATCTAGAACAAGCTCTCTAGACTTGATTAATTAGTAGCATTAATAATTAGGAAGTAGCTAACTTAAGCAACAAATCTCACAAGCTCGGATTCGTGCAACTTAAAGGGTTGGTAATCATAAGCATCAGACAAGTTTTAGTCACCTATCAAATATCTAAGTGCTACTAAGGAGTACTAACCCGGACAATTACGAATCACAAGATAATACTCTAGCAATTAAACTAACAAATTATACTAAAGATGGCCGATCTATAATATAATCTGTCAGTTCATACCAATAAAACAGAATACCAATCCAATCAAGAAATAAACATACTATTGTCAAATTACCACATTCTTATTCTCACAACGCAATCATCCAATGTATATTATATCTCCGTACCCACTAATAATCTAGCCTAACATACTGAAAAGTAAAAGTATAATAATGAAAGCGATATAAATCATATTACTTAAAGGAAATCAGGAAATAAATATAAACAAGTATGAATCCAATAATACTTGAAGTTACTTCTTAATCTACTACTAATGTTGATGAACAGAAATAAACTACCACCAAATCCAACTACTGGAATATACATGCAAGAATTGTGAACTAAAAAAAATAGAATCCAGAATACCAAATCAATGAAATAGCACCCTCCAACGAAGTCCCTTATTCTCTGCCCAAAAGACAAGAAAAGCTCCTTTATCCCTGTAGCAATCGAAGGATTATGGAGCAGATAAGTCACCTCGACTTCGCTTTACCGCTGCTCAGCTACTTCACCGCCACTGCTCTGCTTGACCGCCGATGCTCTGCTACTTTGCAGCAGCTTCGCTAACCCAGAAAGTACGGAACTCCAAAAACCGAAAGATAAGAAAACTCGTTTTTCATTCCTCTCTGTAGCTCCGAGTATTTCGCTCCAATAATTATCTGATTTTTATCTTTTTCTTCTTTACGCTGATATTTGATACCCACAAGAGTATTGAGATGAACTCTTAACTGCTGCTTTTTTATTTGTGTTGGCTGAGTGACATGTTGGTGTACCTCAAGGCCCACGTTGCTATTTGCACTCAAACATCATTGGGCTTAATATATGTGAATTACTTTAGTCTTGTGAGCTATGCTTCTTTTGATCCGAGCAGTGGTCAAATGTATTTTGCTACCATAATCTTCTTCCTACAGACAATAAGAATAAATAGTAGTTACTCGTGTCTAAATAAGAAAATTACGTAATATACCTTTAAACCATCAAATACCAATATAAAATCAAGAGTTTAATTAATAGATATAAATATTATATTTTTACGGCCCTATCACTCCCCCAAGCTAAACTTGGGAAAAGTAACCAATTCGGGGCCAAGGGTTAAATTTGTGAGTTTCACGAAAAAAAATGGACAAGCTACAACATGGGTGAGCAAGAAGGGAACAAACGTTCTAAATTCATCTGGAGGTCACCTAATGAACATGGCCTTCGTCATTCTCATCGTGCACGTGCAATGTATCATGACACATTACTAAAAGTCTAGAGTCAAAACTAAGATCAATATCACACCAGGAACTAAACGCACATGAATGAATAAATAAGGCTCAAGCCTCACGGTTAACACAATCAAGCTCCAAACTCATACATGGTTAACAACATTGACTCCTGCTAGGGATTAAACAATTCGAGGTCAAATCATGATCTTTTAATCCACAATGCAAGCCTTTTAATCGAGATTGAATCAAAAACCTTTTTGGCATTAAGAATAGGGGCATAGGGAAGTGGTTCATTGGCCGTTCATTATCATGATTCTCGTATTTTTTTCATTTTTCATTTTTTCATTATTTTTTTTTCATTACTACCAAAGAAACTAACTACCAAAGCAATGAAAGCAAACCAAAAAAAATAAAAGAAAACAAACAAAAGCAAAAGTACTAAGAGAACGTACCGAAGCAAATATACATATGCACAAACTTCCCCCAAGCTACACTCGGCAATGAACTCATTGCGTCGTGTGGGAAGTGAGAAAATATTCACGAGCTCTCACTCGAACTCATCATCATCATCACCATCATCATCGTGACCATCATCATCATCATCATCAGCTGCTCCACTACTACCTGCGATATCTCCCATATCGGGAAAGGTATACCACGAGGGATGGGAAGCATCCCTCAAGATATAACCTTGCCTGCAAAAATAATCATAGACAGGATGCATAGACTGGCGAAGATCGGTCTCGAGAGTCTGGAGACGGGAGTATAGGCCTTGTTGGCCTAATTGAAGCTCCTGTATACCGGCTATGATGGCCGCATGATTAGAAGAGACAAGTGGAGTAGTGGAAGAGGAGGAAGGTCCAGCAGGCTCTCGCCTATGGTAAGTCCTCGTGGGGGCAACTGGTGGAGGTGGACCACTAGGAGCCTCTAAAATGTAAGAGGGCTGGTGAGGGTGAATCTTAGTGAGCTCAGGGGCGGGTAAGGGGATAGAACGCCTAGTGCTCTTGTCAAGGAGCTAACTATAACTACCAAAATCCACCGACAACCAGCCGAGGTAGTGCTGGTCCAAAGTGATAGGACCCGGCACGGGTGTGTGTTGGGCTTCAGTAAAGCCCTCCTTGACTGCTAGGTGAGTCACCAAACCACCTAAAATTATGGGGATGTTAGTGTGGTCTCCATTGGGTTTAATAATGGTGAAAGTGGCTCCTTGTTTCCTAAGGTGAAGGGCGAATAGGTGGGCTATGTTCATACGAAATCCCTCCTCATCATCCCCGTACCTCAAATAGCTACCCAAAATGGCTACCTCATTCGCCCTAACATTGTTAGGTTCTATCCTCCCAAACATAGTCCACCCCGAGAAACGAGTCCATAGCCTAAGGACGGGTTGGTAGATTTTATGGGCTCGGGCATGTTACATTGAGTCAATGTTTTCCCCCGTCATAGCCAAACACAATTCCCCTGAGGTAAAGTTATTCGGTTTCATAATTAGTCCTGTAGATGGGAGGCCAAATTTTCTAGCAAAACCGTCTAAGGTAAGGCGATGGGATTTGTTCATCAACCTATAGACCACATGTGTAACTAGCCCATCCCTCCCCTTAACAACATTAAAGGAGCTAAAAAATTCAAGAGTTATGTCTTCATATGTATAGTGTATCATGTTGAATAATTGAGACATACCACGCTTAGCAAACAATGTTCTACACTCAGAATCAATCCCTAGTTTAGAAAGAAGAGAACGATCAATAAAGCGAGAATCTAGATATTACCTTTCGATGTTGAAGTTCAAGTAAACACGTCTTTTGGTTCGGGAACTCGGCCACGAACCTAATGTTGGGGTAGGCAGGGATGCTCTCCAAGTTGAGTTGGGGTTGTTGAGGTGCTCCTCTACTCCTCTTCCTTGAAGCCATGGATGACTCTTGAAGCTTTCTCTCTCTAAACTAAGAAAGCTGGGGTTTAGGGTTAGAAATGTATGTGAAGGTAAGAGAGATAGTTATGGAGGTTCAGAAGTGAATAGGGAAGATAAGGGATGAAGAAATTAAGCAATTTGGGTGAGATTTGTGGAGGTTAGGGGAGATGATGGGAGTTAGGGTTTAAGGATTTGGGGATTTTTAGAGAGAGAAGGTGTGAGAAATTGGGGTTGTAAATAAGAAATAAGGAGGGGAAAGGGAAAGTTTATTTCTTGAAATAACAAAACTCTGTAGCTACCCCTTCACGCCCGATCGGGCTGGGCTTGCCCGGCTTGACCGGGCAGAGAAGGTTACTTTAACCTTCAATTTCTCAAAATTCTTCTCCTAAACTTGACTCTCGCGCTCGATCGGGCAGGGGTTGCCCGGTCTGATTAGGCGCTGAAGACTAAAAATTTAGCGTCTTGTGCTGCTACTTTCTACCTTCCCTCGCCCGATCAGGTGCCTTATGCGCGGTCTCACCGGGCAGTAGGAGGTAGATATTGTCCATCATATTCCCTTCTCTTTTCTTTTTCTCTTCTAATGGATGCCACTCGCGCCTGATCGGGCAAATCTTGCCCGGTCTGACCGGGCAGCGAGTAATTCTCCCAATTATCATCCTTTGATGAATTATCTTGGCATCCGACTTTTTCCATACCTCGGTGTTCTTTGAAAAACAACAAAAACAAATACAAACACAACACAAAACAACAAAAAAAGGAAATAAAAATAAAAATAAAAAACTAAGAAAAATGGGTTGCCTTCGGAAGCGCTTGTTTATGTGGTCGTTAGCTTGACCGTAGTAATGCTCATTGGCTTGGTGATGGGGAGGAGAGTGGGATATAATTTCAACCTTGAGTTGAATAAAAGGACTTGATATCATTCCTTAAATTCTCTTCTCACAAGACCCTTATAATGCCACCTTTTGGTCTTTTCTTTGTACAACTTCGAGCTTTCGTAGGCTTCAAGACGGAGCTCGTCTAGCTCATTTAATTGTAGCAATCTCTTTTCACCCGCTGCTTGAGCGTCGAAATTCAAACTTTTAATAGCCCAAAAGGCTCGGTGTTCTAGCTCGAAAGGTAAGTGGCATGCCTTTCCATACACAAGTCTATATGGGGTTGTACCAATTGGTGTTTTAAAAGTCGTTCGGTATGCCCATAGCGCATCATCAATCTTAGCGGACCAATCTTTCCTTATCCTTGAAACTGTCTTCTCTAGAATAGACTTAATTTCTCGGTTGGATACTTCAACTTGACCACTGGTTTGAGGGTGATAGCCAATTCCAAGCCTATGTTGTACTCCATATTTCTTCAACATTGCTTCAAACCGATGCTCCAAGAAATGTGTTCCTCTGTCACTAATCAACACACGTGGGATACCAAATCAGGGGATAATAATTTTCTTGAAAAATTTACTTACCACACGAGCATCGTTAGTTGGAGTAGTAATAGCTTCCACCCACTTTGACACATAGTCAACGACTACTAAGATGTATCGGTTACCATAGGAAGAAGGAAACGGACCCATGAAGTCTATCCCCCACACATCAAATAACTCGACCTCGAGTATGTTGTTGAGTGGCATCTCATTCCTCCTAGAAATATTGCCCGTCCGTTGACATCGATCACATGCTTTGACATAGGAATACACGTCTCTGAACATGGTTGGCTAATAAAAACCGCACTTCAAGATCTTAGCAGCTGTCTTCAAGGGACCTGCATGTCCACCACACGGTAAGTCATGGCAATGAGAAATACTATTATTTACCTCATTCTTTGGGATGCATCGTCAAATCACAGTATCTGCACATAGCTTATACAAGAAGGGATCTTCCCAGAAGTGTCTCCTCGCTTCATAAAGGAATTTCTTCCTTTGTTGAGATGAGTAGCCGTGAGACATTGTACCCGTGGACAGAAAATTAGCCAAATCAGCATACCAAGGTGATTCAGTTTTCAACAGAGCTAATAAATGTTCAGCAGGGAAAGAATCATCAAAAGGGAGATCGTCCCCATCCTCAGGGTCGAGGAGAAGGCGAGAGAGGTGGTCTGCGACGACATTCTCAGTCCCTCTTGTGCCCTTTATCTCTATATCATAGTCTTGCAATTGACGGATCCACCGAATCAACCGCGGCTTGGCATGAGTTTTTCTCATCAAGTATCTCAATGCTGCATGATCTATGTGAATTATTACTTTTGAGCCAACCAAATAAGAATGAAACTTGTCAATTGCATAAATTACAGCTAGCATCTCCTTTTCAGTTGTGGCATAATTCATCTGAGCAGAGCTAAGAGTTTTACTAGCGTAATAAATAGCATGAAGCTTTTTATCCTTTCGTTGCCCCAGAACGGCTCCTATCGCATAATCACTAGCATCACACATAATTTCAAATGGTAAGGTCCAATCCGGGGGTTACATAACAGGGGCAGAGATCAAAGCTTCCTTCAACCTGTTAAAAGCCACAAGATAAGCATCAGTGAAAATAAATGGAGCATCCTTAGCTAAAAGCTCAGTTAGAAGTCTAGCAATTTTCGAAAAATCCTTAATGAAACGACGGTAAAAACCTGCATGACCAAGAAAACTTCGAACTCCTTTTACAGAGTTCGGAGGGAGTAATCGCTCTATGACCTTTATTTTTGCCTTATCAACTTCGATACCCTTATTGGACACAACATAACCTAAGACAATTCCATGTTGTACCATAAAATGACATTTTCCCAGTTTAAAATAAGATTGACTTTCTGGGATCTATGGAGCACCTTTTTCAAATTTTCAAGACATGCATCAAAAGATGTTCCATAGGCAGAAAAAATCATCCATAAATACTTCCATAGAATTCTTTATGAAACCTGAAAAAATTTCCATCATACAACGTTGAAACGTGGTTGGGGCATTGCATAATCCAAATGGCATCCTGCGATATGCAAAAGTGCCGTATGGACATATGAATGTAGTTTTTTCCTAATCACAAGGACAAATAGGAGTTTGAAAAGAACCCGAATATCCATCCAAATAACAGAAATAGGAATGCTTGCCAAACATTCAAGCATCTGATCAATAAAGGGTAGGGGGAAATCGTCCTTCCGGGGGGCCTTATTTAATTTCCTATAATCAATACACATTCGCCACCCTGTGACAGTCCTAGTGGCGACTGGCTCACCCTTGTCATTCTTGAAAATAGTCATACCTCCTTTTTTTGGTACTACTTGTACATGGCTAACTCACTTACTATCTGAGATAGGGTAGATTATTCCTGCAGCAAGCAATTTCAGAACCTCTTTTTTCACTACCTCCATCTTATTTGGATTAAGCATTCTTTGAGGTTCTACAGAGGAAGCATGATCGTCCTCAAGGATGATTTTATGCATACAAAAAGAAGGATTAATACCCTTAATATCATCAATGGTGTACCCAATAACACTTTTATATTTTCTCAAAACAGTGAGTAATTGCTCTAATTTTGTGTCCTTGAGCTCAGCATTAATAATAATAGGGTATGAATTATTAGGACCAAGATATGCATATTTAAGATTAGAGGGAAGGGGTTTCAACTCTACCTCAGGAGGCGTAGTACTCTCCCCAACACTCGCTGCACTAAGTACTTCTCTGATTGGAATAGTGATTAGGTTGGCTTTTGCTTCCTCAAGTAGCCTTGTGTACTCCTTTGATTCCCAATCTTCATCATCAACATTCCCCAGTAGTATTGTTTCAAGTGCATAATCTATTTTACTCAAGGGGAGTTGCACACTCTATAGATCGTCAAGGACCTCCACTTGACAAACAGTCTCTCCCATAGAAGGAGTGCCCATAGCATTCAAAAGTGAATACTCCATTTTCTCGTCCCCAACCTCAAAAGTGATTTTGCCATTTTTCATGTCAAAAATTGCGCCTGCAGTAGCTAAGAATGGCCTACCAAGAATAATGGGAACATGTGCATCCTCCTCCATCTCCATCACAACAAAATCGCAGGGAATAAAGATTTTTCCTACGCGAAGAGGCACATCCTCAAGTACACCTAAAGGAAACTTAACCGACCTATCTGCAAGTTGTAGAGATATGCGTGTAGGCATAAGTTCACCCATTTGAAGCTTCTTACAAATGGAAAGTGGCATGAGACTCACACTTGCACCAAGATCACACAATGCCCTGTTAATTTCAATGTCTCCAAGTTTCACTGGAATTGAATAGCTACCTGGATCACCTAATTTCTTAGTGAGTGTGTTTTGCAAAATTGCACTACACTCTGCAGTCAAAGCAACTGTAGCATTCTCTTCTAGATTTTTCTTATTAGAGAGCATATCCTTTAAAATTTTTGCATAAGATGGCATCTTAGATATTGCATTTAAGAGTGGAATATTAATATGAAGCTTTTTCAAAATATCAAGAAATTTTCCATACTTTTTCTCTAACTTGGCTTAGGCTAACCTCTACGAAAAAGGAACCTTTTGCACATATGGAATAAGAGGTGGTGGAGTTGCTTCCTTTGGCTCTTCCTCGATCATCGGACTATCATTCACCTTCTCACTTTCGCCTACCCCTTCAACAACCTCTTTTGATGGCTCCTTGATAGGAGGATCTTCTAATTGCTTTCCACCCCTCAAAATTACAGCATTCATATGCCCCTTTTGTGGTTACTCTGTCTGACCCGGAAAAGTGCCCGGTGTCTTTAAAGATTGGCCAACTTGATGAGTAAGTTGACTTACCTGATTTTCCATGAGCTTACTCTGGGCTTGTAACTGTTGTATAGAACTATTTTGTTGTTGGATGGAATTGTTGGTTGTGGTGATAAAATTTTCCAACATTAGTTGAAGGTTGGATTTTTGAGGAGGTGGTTGAATAGGTTGTTGGACTGGAGGTGGCCTTGGTTTGAAACCAGGTGGTGCATTGTAGTTGTTGGTTTGAGGTGGTGGTGGAGGTCGATTTTGTTGGGCTTAGGTATTCTTATAGGAAAAATTTGGGTGACTCTTCCAACCTTCATTAATGTGTTAGAGTGGGGGTCATATGGCCTTTTGGGGTTGGAAGTATATAATGCATTGGCTTCTTCAATCGACATGTCATTTGAATTTTGTGGGCAATTGGGTGCAATGTGACCTTGCACATTACACATTTGACAAGTCTATGGTAAGCTAGCGGATGTTCCAGCTTGGAGTCTATCAAAGTTGTTTGTCAATGTCTGCACAGAACTAGTCAAAAGAGTTAGAGCATCAACATCTAATTTACCTCCCTTCTTCATATTATGTCGGCCTCCTGGATGATAATTATCATTTTCCACCATCTTCTCAATCAGCTTCTTTGCCTCAGTTGGGTTCTTTGTCAAGAGAAAACCTCCTGATGCAGCATCAATGTAGATTCGGAACTCAGGGGTTAGGCCATTATAGAAGGTTTAAATCAACATCCATTCAGGAATACCATGGTGAGGGCATTGCCTCTGCAATCGTTTAAATCTCCTCCATGCTTCATAAAGGGACTCATCATCTGACTGCCTGAAGGTAGATAGTTCGTTTCTTAGCCTTGCAGTCTTTTCCTGTCCCAAGAACTTAACCAGGAAAACTTTCACCAGCTTGTCCCATGTATCAAACGAGCCAGTTCCTTCATCTCTCAACCATTCTTTTGCCCTATCCCATAGTGAAAAAGGGAAAAGGCGAAGCCTGATAGCATCATTTGTAACACTATTCATTTTCATAGTATCACATTTCTCCAAGAAACTACCAATATGACTTACTGGGCAATTATGTAGTGTGCCTGCAAATGAATCATTGGAGATGAATTGAATGAACTGTGATTTCAATTCGAAGTGCTGAGCATTGACTGGTCTGACAATGCTAAAGAGGAGTCCGATTGACGTATCAGGAATACCGTACTCAAAAAGAGATTTCGTGCCTTCTTCCATGTTTCTGTTGTTTCGATATCTCCCTCTTCTTCTACCTCTTCGTCTCCATACTGTTGCTTCGATTTCAAAATCAAAAGGTGCTAAATCGTCTGACCCTGAAAGTCATGTTTGCATGCAACAAAGAACTAAAAGAAGAGTATCAAAAACACAAGGAACAATAGCCGAAGCAACGAATAAAGCGTAGCAAAAACGAATCACAAATAATCAGAAAGAAACCGTTAGTCCCCGGCAACGGTGCCAAAATTTGATAGGCGTGCCGTGTACCTAACAAAAATAAACCTAACTAGACCACTATGTAGATGGGCAAGTAAGGATCGAATCCCAAGAGACAAAGGTTCACCTAATTAAATAGACTCAAGCAATCACTAAGCAAGTAACAAATCAATGGTGATGAACTTCTAAGAAATAATAATTAAAGGACTCAATTAATCTAAAGAATGTGATAAATCAATGAACTAAAGCATCCAAGATCAAGCATTACCACGAATATAACCAATGCATAAATAATTCTACCACCAATAACAATTCAATCGACAAGAGGAAAAGAATTCCCTAATCAATACCAAAGGTCTCTTCTGAGTTATCAATGGCTTCCCAAATCAACTATCAAGCCTATTTCCATGGAATCAAACAAATAAGGGACATTAAACACAATACTTAACTTCCTAATCATTCAATCATCTACTTCCGTGATGACCTTCAAACCCTTAATTGAAATACCCAAATCCCGTTTATATTCAACTTCCGTTGCAATAAAACCAAAGGGATGATAACAATACCAATTATTCCTAATCTAGTATTGGCATAAACACAATCAATCAAGCATGTCAATTGGAAATATTATTCGAGAATTTAAAGATTAAATCTAAGCATTAATCATATCTGGGCCTTGCAAGATCCCGGATTATGAATCTACTCACACATAATAGCAAAACCAATAATAAGATTTAATAGAGAAAACATAATCAATAAGCAATAATAAATGAAAGAGAAGTGAGATAGATGAATACCAAAATTGCTTCAATTGAAAGAACTTGAATTGTTGATGAACAATAATCAAACTAAAAGAGGAATTAAAATGCTTAAAGAAAGTAAAACTAGGGTTCATAAAGAAAACTAAAACTATAGGATATAATAATGTGTGTTTTAATTGTGATTACAAAGGGTATTTATACCCCCAAAAACATAGAATTGCGAAAATAAGCAAATCGTCTTCCGCAAAGCAGTGCCCGTTCCAACCGGGCGAGAAGTGCCCTGTTGGGTTTCGTAGCGTCCAACGCTACGCGGAAGAGAAACCCGCCCAAGACCCGCCCCAATAATTACAGCAATAAAGCATGCATAAACATAATTAAACAATAATTAAGAAAAGGGATAAAGAAGTAATACCCTTGAAGCGTGCTTCGCTCGTAAACCAAGCTCTTACTTCGAAGCTTAAAGCCTCACAAGCGTGACGGCCTCCAACGACTCGTACCCACGACCCAACCCGAACGATCTTCGTCTCGAGGGTTAGTCGAGACTTGACCAAGTATAAAACTAGAGTTTTACGAACTTAAAGGTTTTCTCAATAATAAGAGATGCCTTTTTGAGTTCCACTCAAGTTGTTTTCCTAGATGCCCAATCATGGGGTATTTATAGGGAAATGCAACTTGCACTCTCATTCATGATCAATGTGGGATAGTTGTGTTTTTCAACTAATTTATTTAAATCAAAAATAAATTATAAACAATGCAATCAACAATCAACAAGTGGCATGAGGAGAGGGGAGGTTAGGTGAGGACCATAACCATGGGGGGACCATTGCCTTGCTCCCCAAGGCATGGCTCTAAGCCTTGGTCCCCACTCTCCTTAAACTGGCACCAAGCAAGGGGTGAGCTGGCTGCCATGCCTTGCTGGCCAGCTAGCACAGCCAGCACAGCACAGCTAGCACGCACAGCCCAGCCAGCACATGCGTGCTGCTAGCGAGCCACGCATGCTGCTGTGCTAGGCGAGGCCTCTAGCTCGTTGCTGCTGCTGGGCGAGGCTCCTAGCTCGCTGTGCTTGGTGCTGCCATGCGAAGGCACGCACACACGCAAGCACGCTACTGCTGCTTGGTGCTGCCATGCAAAGGCACGCACGCAAGCACGCTTGGTGCTACCATGCGAAGGCACGCACACACGCGACAAGTACGAGCTAAGCCGTAGCCTCGCATTGGCTTAGTCATGCGACTGCTAGGCTAGCCTAGGTGTCACGGTCCGAAAGGTTTGACACCGGATCGTGCGGCGCGCTCTTATCTTTTGGAAGCAAGAACGCAAGCCTAGAGTGAGAGAGGTTCGTGGGCACACAGCAACACGGACCAAGGGTATCTAATTGAGGCACTCGTTAGCAACGAGTGCGGGGTCGGGGCTTGTGACGGCCGATACTTCGAAGCGGGCACAAGCGGAACCGATAAGGATGTAGACGTCTTTGAGGGTCTCTTGGTTTGGTGGGGAGCTTTAAAACAAGGCAAGAACAATATCTATAAAGGCTTAAATCAACACACAAGTCTTAAAGCAAAGGCAACACGAATAGGAGCTTTCATTCATTCAACCACTCGCTCCATATAGAGCTTTATTTTGATTACATGGAGAAATACTAGTGAACACTGAAATTACAGTAACACAATAATCTCCTCTAGCGTCTAGACTACTTACAAGAATACATTGAAAGTATAACATAAACTAAGTAGAGACATAAGAAAGCAAAATAAGGGCAAAAGAAAGGAAAATACATGATGGAAGAGGTTGGATCCTAACATCCTCCCCCACTTAAGCTATCGACGTCCTCGTCTAATTATAAAATATGACTAAGGAGACTAAAGAGGTTCTTGATCCTTAGGTCTCTGCTGAAGAGGTGTTGCACTGTCTGCTTCTAATGCTGGCTCGGGTGCTGATGTTGCGGCTTGAGTCTTCTTGATCTGGGTTGTAGGGCTTGAGGCGGCTGACGTGAAAGACTAGGTGTATCTTCATCCATGCTGGAGGTTCGACCTTGTACGCATTCTTCCCTATCTGTTTTATGATGCGGATGGGGCCTTCGTATTTTCTGATCAACCTTCGATCTCTTCCTCTCAAGAACTTCAGTTGTTCGGGTAACACTTTCACCATCACCATATCCCCAACATCAAACTCCAACGGCCTTCTATTTTGATCAGCCCACTTCTTCATTCTCCTAGCTGCTCGCTCTAAGTAGGCCCGAGCAATCTCTGTGTTTTGCTCCCACTCCCTTGTGAATTCTCGAGCTTGAGCACTTCGTCCGGCTTCGGTGTCTGCTACTGTGTGAGGCAGAGAGGTTGTTGGCCCATGATCAGCTCGAAAGGGCTCTTGTTTGACGAGGAGCTCTTTTGGGCGTTGAAACAAAGTTGATTTACATCGAGGAGTCTCACCTAATCCTTCTAATTGGCACTGACGAAGTGGCGCAAATATTCTTCAAGTAACCCATTGAATCTATCTGTCTGCCCATCTGATTGTGGATGATGACTTGATGACATATTGAGTTCTGACCCCATCATCCAAAACAACTCTGACCAGAAGATGCTTGTGAATCTCGTGTCTTTATCGCTCACTATACTCTTGGGGAGTCCCCAATACTTCACAACATGCTTGAAAAATAATGAGGCAGTTTCTTCGGCACCACATGCCTTTTGCATTGGAACAAAGGTAGCATATTTTGAGAATTTATCTACAACCACCATTGCTACGGAGAGCTGGTCCACCTTTGGGAGGCCACTAATGAAGTCCATGGATACACTCTCCCAAGGGCGAGTAGGGATTGGTAACGGTTTAAGGAGCCCACCAGACTTGTGTCGGTCGACCTTGTCTTGTTGACACACCAGACAAGTTCTTGCGTAGTTCATCACGTCCTCTTTGATTCCCGGCCAATAGTATCCTGTGCCAACCAGGATGACCTGTCCATAGCGTGTCGTGGCATTCCCTTAAGAGCATTTTTCTCAAACCACCTGCTCTCGGGATGAAGAGTTTTTTTCCTTTTGTATAGACGAGCCCATAGACGAGCCCATCTTCCATCCAGAAACGTCTAGTTTTCCCTTCTTCAATCAGTTTCTTGATGGTTCCTGTCATCGGATCATCTCCTAAGTAAGCTTTAACTTGATCACGCACAGAGGTAGCGACGTTGCTTGAAGTTAAAGGAGCTAATCTTTGTAGGGGTGCCAGGTCTTCTCGCCTGCTCAGCGCATCCGCTACCCTGTTGCTAGCCCCTGTTCTGTATGCAAACTCTACGTCGAACTCAGCTAAGGATTCTTGCCATCGAGCCTGTCTTCCCGTCAACTTAGGCTGAGAGAAAAAGTGGGTTGCAGCAGTGTTGTCGGTGCGGACGATGAACTTCGATCCCAACAAGTAATGTCTCCAGCCCCTAAGGTAGTGCACAATATCTAGGAGGTCCTTCTCTTGTGCTGCGTAATTCCTTTCAGCACTGTTCAACTTTCGACTCTCGAATGCAATGGGATGGCCATCTTGGAGTAGTACTCCTCCCAAGGCAAAATCGGATGCATCCGTCTCTACTTCAAAGGGTTTGTTAGGGTTAGGGAGAGTGAGGACTGGCTCTCTCACTACTGAATCTTTCAATTTCTGAAAAAAGCTTTTTGCTGTTTCTCTGACCATTCCCAACGACGATCCTTCTGCAAAAGGTCAGTGAGGGGACTAGCTAACTCGGAGTATCTCTTGATAAATCTGCGGTAATAATTTGCCAAGCCTAGAAAGGACCAAAGCTCGGAAGTGTTCCTTAGATCTTTCCAATCCTGAATTGCTTGTATCTTCTTTGGATCCATCCTTAAGCGACCTTTACCTACAAAGTGTCCCAAGAACCCAACTTCTTCTTGGGAAAAGGCACATTTTTCTCGCTTGACGAACAGATGATGTTTTCGCAGCTTCTCAAACACCTTCCTCAAGTGGTCGAGATGTTTTTTTGAAGGTCTTGCTATAGATTACAATGTCATCCAAGTACACTACTACAAATTTGTCGAGAAATTCATGGAACACTTGGTTCATCAAGATGTAGAAGGTTGCGGGGGCATTGGTCAACCCAAACGGCATAACTAGCCACTCAAATGCTGCATATCTTGTCACACATGCGGTCTTCGGTTCATCTCCTTGAGCAATGCGAACCTGGTGGTAGCTAGATTTCAAATCCAACTTCGTGAAGAACACTGCATCCCCTAGTTGATCAAACAATTCCGCCACCAATGGAATGGGGTAATGATTCCGCACTGTGATCTATTTGAGGGCTCGGTAGTCTATGCACAATCGGAGGCTCTTATCTTGTTTCTTCTGGAAGAGCACTAGAGCTCCATAAAGAGCTTTCGAGGGGCGGATGAAACCTGACTCTAGTAAGTCTTCCAGTTGCTTTCTAAGTTCCGCTAGCTCGGGGGGGGGGGGGGGGGGCATGCGGTAAGGGCTTCAAGAAGGGGGCCTCGAACCAGGAATAAGTTCAATCTCGTGATCCACAACTCTCCTAGGAGGAAGCACCTTTGGGAGTTCCTTCGGGAGAAGATCTTCAAATTCTGTGAGAAGCTCATCTAAGGCTGCGGGGATTTCATGAGGTGCTTCATCTTTATTCACTAATATGGTAGCAAGGAATGTGGGTTCATTCCTTTTCAACCCTTTTTTTAGTTGCATTGGCGAAAGGAGGGGGCCTTTAGACCCTTTTCTCATCTTGCAAGTCTTGAGGAGGCAAGGCTGTTATCCAGCTACTAATATTGACCCCAGGTGGGGCATCGGGACAACTTTACTTGCACGTAGGAAGTCCATACCGAGTACAAGGTTAAAGTCATCCATGGTGGCTACAGTGAAATCCAGGTTTCCGCTCCAGTCCCCTAGCTTTGTTCGAATGTTCCTTGCAACCCCATGAATTGGCTTGGCGGCTGAGTTCACAGCTTTCATACTACCCCCTTCTTGAATCGGCTTCAGCCCCAATCTTTGAGCTTCTCCTTGGGATATGAAGTTATGGGTGGCCCCGGTGTCAATCATCGCATTGCCCCTCCTCCCATTCACCAACACTTCTACGTACATCAACTCAGTGTTTTTGGACCTCCCCTAGGGCTCTTCCTTTCCCATGGCGTACAACATGTGCACCGCGCCCAACCTTGATGGCTCTTTCTCATCGGGCTCTACCTCGCATGCTTCTTCGGTCTGTTTTGACTTCACCGTCATCGCATATAACTTCTTTTGGAGATTATCGATTTCTCCCTTATGACGGCATTCGAACCACTTGTGAGGGCCCCGACAGAGGATGCATGTTAGGGGTTTATTCCCCGTTGAAAAGGTTGATGTGCTTCCTTTACTTGATGAAGAGGAGGCTCCACTCCTTCTAGAATCGTCCCCCACGGTCTTGTTGTACCTACTCCCAACATTGTTTGAGCTAACTTGGGAGGCGGGGTGTTGGCTTTTAGGAGCGCTTGTTGCTTGTCCATTGTTCCCCTTTTTCTGATTAGGGCCCTTATCGGGTGAGTAATCCATTAACTTCTCAGCTGCTGCTATAGCACCAGCTAGAGTGTCTATATTTTGGCGTCAAATCTCTCGTTGCGCCCAATCCTTCAAGTCTCGCACAAAGTTGAACAACCGATCCTTCTCTGACATATCTTGGATCTCTAACATGCACGCACAATATTCCTTCACATATTCTCGAATGGAATTCTTGTGGTGTAGGGGTGGTTAACTTCGTGCGAGCCACAAACTCGGTGTTGTCCGGGCAGAACTGGTTCTTGATCTCCTTCTTGAGATCCTCCCAACCATCAAGCGTGACTCATTTTTCTTGAATGTCGGCATATTTGGTGCGCCACCACAATTTCGCGTCCTCTACTAGATACATGGTGGCAGTATCCACCTTGAAGGGATCCTCTATTTGACAAATCCGGAAGTATTGTTCCATGTCAAAGATGAAGTTGTCGACTTGCTTCGAATCTCTTGCCCCATCGAAGGGTTGGGGCTTAGGCGGCTTTATCTTTGCACCCCTATTACCCCCAAAGCCTTGTTGAGCATGCATAGTGGCACACTTGTCGAGTGCCTCATCAGCTAGTCCCTGGACACAATTCAATTGCTTCAACAATCCATCTACTATGGAACGTAGATTGCTGATTTCATTATCCTGCTTGATCACAATATCTTCGAGCTTGGGCATCCTTTCCTCTAGGAATGCCCATTGTTCGGACTTGCCCTCAAGCCAGGCCAGCCGTTGTTCGATGGTAAATTCGAGATTATCTCCCATCACTGGTGTGCTACTTGAACACGAGTCTAGGCAATGACGCAGCGTTGGCTCTGATACCAACTGACACGGTCCAAAAGGTTTGACACCGGATCGTGCGGCAAGCTCTTATATTTTGGAAGAAAGAACTCAAGCCTAGAGTGAGAGAGGTTCGTGGGCACACAGCAACACGGACCAAGGGTATCTCAATGAGGCACTCGTTAGCAACGAGTGCGGGGTCGGGGCTTGTGACGGCCGATACTTCGAAGCGGGCACAAGAGGAACCGACAAGGATGTAGACGTCTTTGAGGGTCTCTTGGTTTGGTGGGGAGCTTTAAAACAAGGCAAGAACAATATCTATAAAGGCTTAAATCAACACACAAGTCTTAAAGCAAAGGAAACACGAATAGGAGCTTTCATTCATTCAACCACTCGCTCTATATAGAGTTTTATTTTGATTACATGGAGAAATACTAGTGAACACTGAAATTACAGTAACACAATAATCTCCTCTAGCGTCTAAACTACTTACAAGAATACATTGGAAGTCTAACATAAACTAAGTAGAGACATAAGAAAGCAAAATAAGGGCAAAAGAAAGGAAAATACATGATGTAAGAGGTTGGATCCTAACACTAGGCCACCGCGTGCATCGCAAGGCATACTACAAACCAAGCATGCATGTGCGTTCTAGGCTTGCAGGCCAAGCATTCATGTGCGTGCTAGGCTTGCTGGTCGAGCATGCTAGCGTGCTAATGTGCAGGGCCACGCACCATGCCGAGCTTGCTAGCATCGCAAGCTAGCATCACTGGCTCGCTAGCTGGTGCAGCATGGCCAGCATTGTTGGCGCACTAGGCGTGCTAGCATGCTAGTGCCTCGCACATAGTAGCAACAACCTCAGCATCGCAAGGCCGGTAGCACGCAAATGCTTTTTGAGCCTCACGAGCACGAGCATCGTAAGCAGGGTGCTATGCGTGCATGTGCTGCGGTTGTGCATGCTTGCTAACATGGCGGCACTAGCCACATGCATCGCAGCACTCTTGCACAACAGCACGTATTGTAGCAGCAGCCCACATTGCGTGCGTGGCCTGCTTGCTGCACGCATGCGTGTGTAAGCTGGTTGGGCAGCCCAGCCTTGGTGCTAGGCGCTAGATGGGCAGCATTGGCAGCCAAGGCAGGCTGCAAGTCAGCCATGCGTGAGGTCAGCAATGGTCAATAGAGGGGATCAGTCTTGGTGCATTTGCTTGGGGAGCAAGTGATGCTTTGGTCCCCTCCTTTGGTGGTCCTCACCTACTCTTGCTCACCATGTGCCACTTGGAGCTTGTTGATTCATTTGCAAATTAATTTGTTTTTGAATTAAAAATAAATTAAACAAAATGCAATTCTCCCACATTGAAGGGAGATGGGAAATCAAGGCTCATTTCCCTATAAATACCCAAGTTTTGGGTTTGGGAAAAAACACTTGAGTTGAACTCAATAAGGCATCTCCTTGAAAGTGAGAAAACCTTTAAGTTCGTAATACACTAGTTTTTCTTAGGTCGGGTCGAGGGTGCGAGCCGTCGAAGGCTTGCACACTTGCGAAGCTAGAGCTTTCAAGTAAGAGCTCGTAAGCGAGCGAAGCACGCGTCGAGGGTAAGAATATCTTTTCTCTTTCTCTCTATTTTGTTGTTTAATTATGTGATTGCATGTTTAGTTACTTTAATTAGTGTGCGGGTCTTAGGCGGGTTTAATTCCGCTTATTGTTGGACACTACGAAACCCAACAGCGGTATCGGAGCCACACTCATTTAGTTATTATAAATAATAATTAATTGAGGTGATTTAAAATGTATTTAAATTTCTAGTTTTGCTTTCTAATTAAATTAGAAGCTCGTTTTAATTAGTTTTAATCTTGTATTTATACTAATTTTGGCTGACCAACCCGGATTTTGACCCAAAAATAGTGAATTTTGGGTGGAATCAATGTTCTAAATCGTTTTTGGTCCTTTTTAAGGCTTTTTAGAAGCCAAAATCCACCGAGAAACATGTTTTTCGAGGAGTTTTTTGTTTTAGATGAAAAAGTTTAAATCTTGAAACCTTGATTAATTATGGCATGTTAAAGGTAGATTAAATATATGGTTACATCACTAATCTATTGCAATAATAAACCTTATTAAGCATGTTTATGAAGTCATATTTGGTGCTTAATTTGGTGAGCTTATTTTTCACATAAACTTGAAATATCACATTTTTGCAAATCAATTGCTTCAAATGTGAATGTTTAAGGTGAATGTGTAATTTTGAAGTCTCTAATATGCTAAAGTTCTAACCTTTAATTGTTTATTTGGTTAGAACTTTGATTTCTAAATTCCATGTTGAACTAATTTTTGGATTTAATCATTTTTGAGTTGATTAAAGTCCTAAAAGTTCAAAACTTGTGATTGAAATTTAACTAATCTTCTTATTGGAAGATGTTATTTTTCAATTATACACAAGTTAGTGTTGGAAATTCTTTATTAGATGAATGGGTTTATTTTTCCAATCTATTTAATTTTGTCAAATCTCATTATTAATTTATGTATGGTTAAATTAATTGTGAGTATAGCCCTTCAATTTTGTAGCATCATGATAAACCGAAAATTGATTTAAAGAATGGTTCTTGAACAATTTTGGTTTGTGCACTGAAATTGAATTTATTTAAGTTAGACTTGTTAATTTTCATTCTTGCTCAATGTTGGTTCTAAAATAAATTTAGAATTGATTTTATGTCACACACATATCGGGATTAGAATCCTGAGATAAAAGCACGCAAATCGAGGCAATGGCCGCCAAAGCACACCACATGGCTAGCCGGGCTGCTCTCGCAACCCACATGTGGCTATCGTGGTGTGCATGGGCTGCTTATGCCTCGAAGTGATGCTAATGTGTGGTAGTTTTAGGATTGGTGCACGCATGTTGCCACACGCATAGTGCGGTGTGTGCATGATTGGTGCATCGAGGATGCAAGGGTGATGTGCACAAGGTACTAAGATAAGGGTGCCTTGGTGCTGCGATGTGTTGCTAGGCAACATAAGCTCTCATGATTTAGGACCTTTGAGGCCATGGCTTGTGTGTGTACAAGTGCGCTGATGTAGCCGATGTAACGTGTATACAACATTGAGATCACTCCCACGTGCTTGGGCCACAAGCGGTTGTGCGGGTGTGGCCATGCAAGACACCTCAAGCCTTAGTTCTATGCAATTAGGGATCGTAATGTATCGTTGGGCTATGTGTTTGCTATTTTACTGTTTTAATCACTCGATAATTTTAACGAGGCTAGGCCTCGGTTTTGCCGGCATTTAAAATATTTTGGCAAAATTTGGGTGAACCGGCTTAATTAATTAGATTAATTAAGTTGGATGCGGAATTTAGTGGGAGCTTTGTTAATTACTCGAGTTAATTTATTATGTTTTAATCACATAATCGGTAAAAAACTTTGACTAGTTTTAATTAGGCTTGTAATTGGACTAACCACCTAAGTTAGTTACTAGTTTGCGCGTGTTATGCATTGTTGCTTGTTTTTCGTTGTAAAATGCATGGGCCATTCACACATAGTGAATGGATGAATGGAATGTATATTGTATCACAGGTTTTGTTAAATTGGCAACTAGTGGGGCCTGACTAGGATAGTAAATACGAACTGCGATCCGTCATGTATTTTTGTGAATCTAAATACAGTCTGCATACCGTTGTGTATTTTTGTACCTTAATATTTAGATTCCTAGTTATAGTAACTAGTAGTTGCATATTTGGTGGAGATGTCTCAAAGACGACATTTATAAGAAAACAAGCCAAGAAGTTGCATCAAAGACCCATGGAGATTTGAAGACTCAAGGGGTCATGCTAGTTGCCAAATGCATCTTTTACTTATGTTCTATATATATATAATTGTGTTTACATATGATTGAATGGTATGACAGATGCATGTTTAGGATTTCAAATGTTGTGATGATTAATTAAGTTCACTTAAATCAACCAACATAGAAACCCAAGGTCCCTATAATATTGAGCCAAATTTGCCATCCAAGAACAACACTTACCGAACTAATGTGCGTATTGATGGGCTACGCCAAAGCGAGGCATCACTACTTCCCTAGGAATGTAAGGTATATTGGGTATACAAGTTGGTCTTAGTTAAGCTCAACGATATCAGTAAGGAGTCCTTAGATGTCGTGGCAATGGAGATAAAATGTCGTGGAAGCATTAGATGCGACTTTTTATTGAACCAAGATTAGATTAGAGCTATTAGAAATTGGATTGCTTACCTTAAAATATTAAGTGTTAAGACAAGCCAAAGCATGCTTAATCACTTTCTGATTTTTGGGATCTTGGAATCGTTTTAGCTAGTGTCATCTAAAAGGGACATATTTTAATGCATGGATAAGACGCGTAATAAGATTGAAAGTTTGCATGTATGCTTTGAATTTGAAACTTATTATGTTATGAACTTGATAAATGGTTATACTTTGCACTTATATTTGTAGAATTCTAAATCAAATTATATTGTTTTCAATGATTGGAAAGGAAATATTTTGAGAATGGTTCTCAAAAAATAAAAGGCATTTCTAAAATACAACTTCTCATAATTGACTTTTATAACTAAAGTCCGAAAGGACGGTTGGATATCATGTATTCAAAATACTAGGTAGTTTTGATGAACATGAAATATTGAGTTGAAAAACTCAAATTGTCAATAGTTGACAACCAGCCACTAGGCGAAAATTGCTAATCAGCACCGGTTCAAACCCCCCATTTCGCACCGGTTTTGAACTGGTTCTGATTTGAGGGATGCCAAATCCCAAGACTTTTCGCACCGGTTCTTGATGTGAACCGGTGCGGAAAAGTCCCTAAAAATATTAAAAAAAACTTTTAGCCAAACAACTAACATTAATATCAGCAAAACAAAGAATAAGAACACAAATTCAGCAAATTTTCTGTCTTTGTAAAACCTACCAGCAAAATAGCTACTTCCTTGAATAAACTGTTGCTGTTTAAAAGAGCATGGAATCACCAAACACAACCTACAAATCCTGCTCAATAAACATTTTAAATACACAATTAGAAAATATAACCAAATTTGAAAAAAAATTAAAACTTGCTTTAAACTCATAGATAACCTTTCGATTACTGCAACAACAACATTATTTATAATTTATAAATAGAATCAGTTCAGCAAACCAGCACATTTCATGATACCTTAATTTAATAAAATTGTAAGCACTTGACATTATAAAATAAATTTTATAATGGTTTCCTTTTCGCATATACAATTCAAAAATTCAAACACGATAATGTCTATGTCTTTTTCATAAAACCACCATTCATTTAAATGACCAGAACGAATCAAATCATATAAACTGCAAATGAATGAAAACAACTTAATCAATATATAAATAATGTAGCTTGTACTTTTCAAAATAAATGAATAATAGCAAAGAAACGGCTCAGTGTCATTGTAAAGTCTAGTATCATTAGACTTAAAATCAAATAAGAGGGAGAAAATCAAACTTAAAATCAAACATCACATACAAACTGAAACTCAAAAACAACAACCAAATAAAAAAATCCAAAATCAAAACCTAAAAACTCAACGAAATCGAAACCCTAACCCAAATTATACAAAATTAACCAAAAAAGGAGGGATAAACCTTGTGAGGAGCAGCGTCGCCATTAGAGATCTAGCCCCTTCAATTGATTCAAAATAGACGCACCCAGAAACCCTACCCTCTAATATTGTAGATTCAAGAAATAGACGGCGGCGGCAATGACGGTTGTCCTTGGTTCGAATTGACGCTGGTTTTCGAAGGAGGGCAGCAGGTCGTTTAAGGCCGATTTCTTCAGTAAATTAGGGTTTGTTTGAGAGAAGAGAGACATAAGAAGGAAGAGGGGAAACACAAAGAACGAAGAGGAGAAATAGAAATAAGGAAAAATTGACAGAGAATTTCGAGTACGCTTCAATGGAGGAGAGAGATAGGAGAGAGGAGAGAGAGGCGGATGAGAGGCAGAGAGAGGAGGAAAGATCGAGGATGAAAGAGAAAAAAAAAAGTATGACAGGGTTTTTTTTTTATTTATCAATAGCTTTCGCATCGGTTCAAACCGAACCGTGGCGATTAACTCATTTTTCGCATTTGGCGGTGCTCATTTAAGTTTTTCTACTAGTGAACATATCTTTTCGCTTCATACACTAATGTGTAAGACTCATTGATGTAGTAATTCAAGTACGAATTAAAGGAAAAGTTGGAACTTTGTTTCACAGCGCATTAGATGCTTAATTATGCCTAACTAAGTGTAAAAGTCAAGGCACTTAAATAAATGGTTCTTAAAGTTATGAGATGGTGTATGATAAGAAATATAGGAAACAAGGAACAAAGGAAAGGAATAAGATTCCTTTTCCACCCATGAGTTCATGTTATTATTGTTAACTTAGCAATTCGTTATCTTCACAAGTATTGGATGCTGCTTGAGTGTTCCACTTTGAAAGTGACCTCAAACCATTGAAGTCAAGCTAAGGTATTGACTTACAAGCTTATAATTAAGTAAGTAGTGCTCATCAGTTGTAAGGTCATTTTTTTTGTTTAAAGTCCTTTTAAGCCAAGGCTGGAACAAATAATGGTTATTGTGTTCCATAATTAGCAAACGATCCGTTTACACACAGAAAGTCTCACATTCAAAGTAAAAGAGAAATAGTTGCGGGTTTTATTTGAATGGCATGGTTGTCTAAGCCATGAGTCAAGAATGCTAGATTATAAACAAACATTTCCCTAACATGAAAACTCAAAAGTTTCAAGTCATGGACATGATTTGTGTTCCAAACATTTTTAGCAATGTCACATCAACAAAAACGTACTCAAGGCTCTATTAGATAGACTCTTGATAGTTGATCGATTCAGAATCGTTCTAAAACAAGCAAGTCTTACTTGTTGAAATCGACAATGAAAGGAGCTATTGTGCTAGGCATAGACAATTCACTCCAAAAGCTAAAGAGGATTCCATTACTTCAACGTCTCACAAGAATTTGAAAGAATGTGGCTACATTCATCAAATGTGAACAAACTGGACCTTGAGTAGCTCAAATGTTCAGTGAAGTATAGAATCGACTTGGCAAGATATCAAAACGTCTAGATTAAATCGAGCGATGTTTTCTTGAGCAAAGAGTGATCATATCAAAGTTATGAAATTGAAATCTCATAATGAGCTCCACAAAGAATATAATATGTCTTGACGGAGGCCTCGATGCCATTTGGAAATGACTCGAATGATGATGGATCACATCCCTTCCTATAAAGTTCTTAAAGATTTGCACAAATGACTAGTGTTACACTAAACAAAAAATTGTCGAAGCTAAGAAAGGACACCATATTTAGTTATGGATAGAAATAGTTTCTAGCTTCTTTTCAGGTATATGTCTAGGGCTCTTGGCTCAGTGGGAGTTCATTGGCTCAGTGGGAGCTAACTGGCTCAATAAGGGCTAAGGTAGCTCGAGAAGGAGCTAACTGTTTGTTTCACAACGAACTTTTATCCAAAGACAATATACATGTCTCTTTGTAAGCATTCAAGTGAGACTACGGGCATCACTCCACAACCTAATTGAGAACATAGTATTTGTTGCTCTAAGTGGTGTCTTTCTAGAAAGTAACACATTTCTAAAACGCCAAGTGGGAGGAAAATGAACTCGATGACCATCGAGATTAGCAACAAACTTAAACTGAGAATCTCCGAAGACTTTAGAAGGGCTTCATGAGATTTATTTTTCAAGAATACTCAAAGGACTTCACAAGTGCCTTAAATGAGAATTCAATCCTCACAAAACTTTAGAAGTGGTGGAGTAAGATCAATATAATCAAAGGGCTTCAAAAGCACCTTGAAACACAGTGTTTGATGCAATAACCCCGTATAGGTATAGAATTAACCAAAGGCTTGGATTGAATCTTATAAATTTCTATTAAGTTAGGAATAAAACTAATACAAGCATACTATTTACCATTGGATGGTGAGGGAATAGTGTCTTGTAAATTAGCTACGAAAAATCCAAATTCTGAATAATGGTTAGAGGCCATAAATTCGAAATAGACTCCATGTTTGTAAATCATGTTTGAAACTTGATTCATTTACATGAAAGGTGAAAGACCCATCAATCGCAAATAAGTTTTCAAGGAGAAAACTGACAAATGTGGAAATGCATAAGCATACATAGCTAGATTGGTTGAAAAGTATACAATTAATTAACGGCGTTGATTTTAATAAAAACCTATTCACAAATCGGAATCGCTTAAGTCTTTTTGTGATTATTCTAGAAAAATTGCGCATATGAAATTTGGTCCAATAGATAACGAAACCGCCTTCCTAAAATGGGATTTTGGAAGAAACTATGGAAATAGTCTAAGGAATTTGTAATTCTAAATAATGTTAGATTTGAATGCAAGCTCAAGAAATCCATTGTGGGATTAAGTGAAGCATTGTATGTAGGAATTGGAATATGTATTCTCATAAAGTTAATAAAAAGTTTGGCTTATGGAGAATCATAGAAATTCTTATGAACAAGAAGTTTAGTGGGAGTAAGATTCAATCTTGTATGGTCCAACAAGAAGTTTACGAACTCTATTGTGAAATGACTGTCAAATGCTAAATGATTATATTTGAAAGGATTTTGAATAATGAACCAAGCAAAAGGCGATACGTAGTACATAGTGGAAATTAAGATCTATTGGATAGACTTAATGAAATGTTTAAACGAGTAGAGGAATTTACCGTGTTAAACATGAAGTACTTTGAAAGGCTTTCGACCCATATGTATAAAATTAAGTAAATGTTTGAACTAAGTATAAGCTAGATAAATACTAAGTCAAACAAGAAAGACACTAGTAGAGACTTTCTACTGTATCACATAGCAAACAGTTTAGCAAGACTCGGTGAAACTAGATGAACTAAAAGGTCACATGAATGGAATAATATTGGGAATAATTTTTCAATTGAAACCATCATGTATGCTATGATATGGTATCGTCACTCAACTTACATGCTTAGAGCATAAGAAGTATAAAATACCAATTAATTTAAAATCTAAGTGATGGATCATTAGATTATGATCAAGAAAAGTCCAAAGTACTTTGATAAGTAAAGGGGATAAGTTCTTGACGCATGAAAACAAATGTAATTTGAGAATTGATGTTGCAAGCACATCCTTAGCAAGGATTAGATCCTTAATAAGGAGGTAGTTTATAAGCACGAGCTAGAATGCGTCGTGGCTAACATGGACGCGCATCCATGTATAATGTGCGGAAATTTAAGGTAAATTTCCCTAATCACAAGTGATTAGGGTCTCCCAAATCATTGTGAGCCGTTTAGAATGAAATCCGAGCAGAGCACCATTAGAAAGTCTACTGAAATATATGTTGAGAATATTGTTTCTTGAAAGGCAATAATAAGAAAGGTTCTCAATGGAAAGTTCGTTGTCGAACGTTGATGATTGTAAGTTGTCAAGTTGAAAGATCTCAAATCATGAAAATGAGTAGGAGCCATCACTTAGACAATAAATCCTAAATCACATATGATCCATGACACTCTCAAATTTTATCATCTTATTATGAAAGCGTTCGATGATGAGGATGTTAAGATTTGTAAAGTAATCATAGCTAAACCTATGTAATAAGTGAACGACAACATTCACCAAAATTACATGAAAGAAATCAAGCATATTAAATATGGGTGTGATTTCTATAAATGTTTTACGAAGAGTGTTACTCTTGAAACATTTGGGGAAAACCATTTATCATTAAATGAAACTTTGTAAAGTTTCATAGTGGAATAAAAAATAAATTTCTAAATGTTCCAAAAGCTATTTAATTGTGGTTTAGAATTAAATAATGAGTCCATTCGATTTCTGAATAATATTTAAGACAGGGTATCAAGACAATGTCTTGGATAAAGAAACACCTATTAAGTGAACATTGAATATCTCAATCAAAAATTATCCATGATCAAGGTCATTTAAGTGATGGACGATTAATGACCACTTGAGATTAGGGTGTAGTATGATTTATAGCACTGTTTCTTGTGCTACAAAGACATGATTGTCATAAATCATTTGCAAAGGTATTGGTTTAGAACTATACCGGATCAACCTATGAGAATACTCTTTGAGATTTAAAATCGTCATAAGTATATTTCTCATTATAGCTATCGGAACTTTTTTCCTCGACCATGAGTATTGTAAGTTCTCTTGTTTGAGTACTAGTGCGTTTTGATGTTGTCAAACATCTGCCGTAAAAGGGGATTATAACGGTAACACTCGAGCGACTAGGTCCTCTTAGTAAGGGAAGCTAACAATACAAGACTGGGAATGTCCCCCTACTAACAATAGGGAACATGTCTTTGTTGTTTACAAGGCCTCTCGAAGAGCGAGACTGTGAAAATGTATGGTCGTGCTCAGATGGATTTTAGAAATCATCCGCTTATTGACAGTCGAACTCGAAAATCGAGAAACACTTATGGACGTAATAAGGATAACGTAATAAGCGACATATAAAATGGGTTATACACTAACTGCACACGTGTCCGGAAGGACAAGTGGGAGATTGAATGGAATGGTGTCCTTCCAACAAGTGTATTATTCCGATAGAGGGTTCGGAATTATTAGAAAGCTAATTCTTCAGGGAGGTCAAGTGATCGGAATGCCTAGGTGGAGGCCGCTTCCGATAAGTGATATTAATGTACAATTGATGTTACGGCTTAATCTTGACTGAATCCTTCGGGTCGCACCCCAATCGAGTAACTGATCTGAGACGACGAACCAATCTAGAGGATTAGATGAGTTATTAGAGTATTACGAACAAAGACGTCAGATATCAAGCTTAGAGCGTGGAAACCGAGCGTCGTAAGTCGAGTCGAATTGGAATATGACAAGACGAGATATCAAGCAAGCGACAAGTACAAGCTAAGCCATAACCTTGCATTAGCCTTGCCATGCGAGTGCTAGGCTAGCCTAGGTCACCGCATCCATCGCAAGGCATGCCGCAAGCCAAGCATGCATGTGCATGCTAGGCTTGCTAGCCGAGCATGCTAGCGTGCTAGTGTGCGGGGCCACGCATCATGCCGAGCTTGCTAGCAACGCATACATGCTAGCATTGCAAGCTAGCAGCGCTGATTAGCTAGCTGGTGCTGCATGGCCAGCATTGCTGGCGTGTTAGCATGTTAGTGCCTCGCACCTAGTAGTACTAGCCTCAGCAT
The DNA here is from genome assembly GCF_001683475.1 of Chenopodium quinoa. Classification (NCBI taxonomy): domain Eukaryota; kingdom Viridiplantae; phylum Streptophyta; class Magnoliopsida; order Caryophyllales; family Amaranthaceae; genus Chenopodium; species Chenopodium quinoa. The sequence goes on along the minus strand of NW_018743252.1, from coordinate 5,697,815 downwards.
CGCAAGGCCGGCAGCACGCAATTACTTGTTGGGCCTCGCTAGCACAAGCGTCGTAAGCAGCATGCTATGCGTGCATGTATTGTGGTTGTGCGTGCTTGCTAGCATGGTAGCACCAGCCACACGCATCGCAGTACTCTCGCACAGTAGCACACATCGCAGCAGCAGCCCGCATTGCGTGCGCGGCCTTGGTGCTAGGCGCCAGCTGGGCAGCCTTGGGAGCAAGGTAGGTTGCCAGCCAACCATGCGTGTGGTCAGCAATGGTCAATGGAGGGGACCGGTCTTGGTGCTTTTTCTTGGGGGGAAAGTGATGCTTTGGTCCCCCCCCCCTTGGTGGTCCTCACCTACTCTTGCTCAACATGTGCCACTTAGAGCTTGTTGATTCATTTGCAATTGAATTTGCTTTTGAATTAAAAATAAATTAACCAAAATGCAATTCTCGCACATTGAAGGGAGATGGGAAATCAAAGCTCCCTTTCCTATAAATACCCAAGTTTTGGGTTTGGGAAGAAACACTTGAGTTGAACTCAATAAGGCATCTCCTTGAATGTGAGAAAACCTTTAAGTTCGTAATACTCTAGTTTTTCTTTGATCGGGTCGAGGGTGCAAGCCGTCAGAGGCCTACGCACTTGCGAGGCTAGAGCTTTCAAGTAAGAGCTCGTAAGCGAGCGAAACACTCGCCGAGGGTAAGAATGTCTTTTCTCTTTCTCTCTCTTTTGTTGTTTAATTATGTAATTGCATGTTTAGTTACTTTAATTAGTGTACGGGTCTTGGGCGGGTTTCATTCCGCGTAGTGTTGGACACTACGAAACCCAACACATAGAGCGTCGAACGTCAAGATGATTCAACGAATAGAGAAGACGAGAAAATAAGTCAAATGACAAGTCATCGCAAAAAAGACCTACCCTCGGATTGGCCTAGCCAATCGAGGACAAGGTAACTTAGGCTAGCAAGCTTGCTAGCCATGCTCTAGCCTCGGCCGCAAGCCTAGTAGCCACGCATATGTGGTGGCTGGGCGTGCTGGCTGAGCTAGCTAGCTAGCAGCGCAATACCTCGCAAGTATGCCTGCTGGGGGAGCTAGCAGCAGCCCGCAAGCACGCGAGCAGGCCTAACACTAGAGACCAGCAGTCGCGTGGGCTTTTGGCGTGCTAGCAAGGCCAGCCAATGGCAAGGCCGCCAGCTAGGCGTGCCTTGGAGCCCAAGGCTTGGGGCGGGTCAGCCTTATGTTGACCAAGGGTTGCGGTTTTTCTTGCTTCCCATGGGGAGGATTTTTGATCCTTACCTAACCCCTCCCTTGCATTGCCACTTGTCATTTGCTTATTGTTTATGCTATTCAATTTAATTTAGAATTAAATTAATTGCTTACTTTTTCTCACTTATCATTTCTCTTACATGGAAAGATGATTGAGGTTTTTGGGAGCCTTTGCCTATAAATACCAACCTTGGAAGTTAAGATTATTCACTTGAATTGAACTCAATAAGGTATCTCCCAAAAGCGTGAGAAAGCCTTTAAGTTCGTAATACTCTAGTTTCTTTTGGTCAGGCCTCGTCTAAGCTTTGAGGTAAGGACCCATTCAGGCGCGTGGGTGTGCAAAGAAGGAGGATATGCACTTGCGGGTTTAGAGCTTTCCATGTTCGTGCTCGGGGTTTGTGAGAAGCACGCTTCAAGGGTAAGGAAGTATTTTCCTTACTTTCTCTCTCTCTCCCTCTTTGTATGTTTATGTGTTTATTGCTTTTGATAACTGCATGTTAGGTTATTTAGTTATATTAATTATGCATGCAATCCTTTTGGGTTTTGTTTCCGCGCGGTGTCGGACACCGCATAACCCAACACATTATATAATCACTCTCCACCTTCCTTTCATAATGGTTTGATTGCTTCAATTCTATCCTCATGTTTATAGCTTCTTCTTTTAATTCCTGCTTCTCTTGCATTAGTCCCAAAATGACTTAAGTCTACCAATCAGTAGGGTCTGTTGTGTCCACCCATTTGAAGAACTCGCAGCCTCTTGATAAGCGCACTTTAGGGCGCGCTTTAGAGCATATAATAGGAAGATTTTGGACGTATTTAGGACCGTTTTGGTCGTTTATTGCCTTGTTATGCTTATATCCCTTGTATTACGTGCTTCACGGGTTTCGGGTTGTTTTTGATGTGTTTTCAGGTATAATTGACTGAGTTTAGTCGGGTCCCGAACCATTGGTATGTGATCGAGCCAACCTTGGTCGTATACGAGGAAGTAAGGGGTTTTTTTCAAGAGTTTACACAAGATGCACCAGATTAAGCACGGCCGTGCCAAGTCAGGCCAGTGCCCGTGTCAGCCAATTTCCATGCCCGTGCCAGTGCAAGATTCAGCACGGCCGTGCCAAAATTGAAGATATTGCGGATCAGCTACTGCCATGCTTGCACGGCCGTGCCACTTCTAGCACGGCCGTGCTGATTCAAGAAGGGTTGCGCATTCAAATTTTTGGATTAGAAGACATATAAAAGACCCAATTATAAGGGTTGTTTCTAGACAGATTTGGAGATAGATTAGAGACGTATTTTTCAGAGAGACTTTGTAGAGAGGTAAAGAGCACTTCCGTAGTTGAGATTCCATAGATTTGATCTAGTTAATCGTAGTTTTCCGGATTGATTCGAAGCAAGATTCGTTGGGATTCTTTGTATTATTCATTGACATCGGATATCATAGTTCCAAACTTTGTCATTCATTCGCATCAATACAATTGGTATTATTCATTCTTGTTTATTAATCAAGCTTTATTATTCCTTAATCAGAATTCATGTTTAGATCTATTATTCTTTTGGAATTCATTATTGCTTTGATTATGAATATGTGTGAGTAGTCTCCTAGCTAGGGTTTCGGGATGAAACCCGGCCTAGGTAATCTATGTAATTGAGGGTTGATTTTGATAAACGGATTGTGATTAAATTGATTATATGCGATTGCATGTTAATTCATTATAATAGGAGTAGCTAACCTAGAATCTTGAATTTGATTGCATGATATTCTTGATTTGAACAAGAGATTGTGAATTGAGTATTTCATTGTTGAATGTGGTTTGATTATGTATCGAGTAATGTTAAGTTCATGAGAAATCCAAGCTTAGTATTGCCCGTTGTCTTCCTACCATATGATATTGATCAGACATATAGTCTTTGCATATCCCGTTTGTCTCTGTGATTCCTTGTTGCTTAGTTACCAATGGTTAGGCGGATTCCTGTTCTCCCTAGTGTCTTAGTTTATTGATTATTTCATCTTATTAGTAGTATTTTAGAACACCATCTTCCATTGATTTCGAACTAGCTTAGGTTTTAGGATTGATTAGCAGTTACTCCCGTTCTTCGTGGACCGAACCTTTATTTGCCATTATACTGGTTATAGGGTGTTCGTATAAGTATTGTTTGATTAAGAGTTAGATTGTAGCGACCGATTTAACGCTTGTCACCTCTCCTTTCTGTTTCAACATCATAATCAGGACATGGAAGGAACCTTCTCTAAGAATTATCCTAACTTCATGCCCTACTCTTAGATAGAAGAAGGTGATGAGTGGAATTTATGCCACTATTTCACCCTCTTTCACTAATGAATTTCCCTCATTTGTCACTCTTTTGCGCCTTCTCTAGCCGTGTTTACCTTTATTTTAGTTACTTTCTTTCTTTCTCGTGTTTTTCCTTTTCTTTTATCTTTTCTTTTGCTTTTTATCCTTTGTTTGTTTGTTTTGATATCTCTTGGCACTCGTTGGTGGAACTAAAGATCCTAAATGGAATTAAAGTTGCTAATGTGGCTAGGTCCAAGAGGAGGAGATGCCTAAGGGTGATGGCGCGCAGAGCGCACCTAGACCGTGTGCGCGGGCGCGGGTCAGGTTTTGAGCTGAACATCTCAACTTCTAGAGATGGCTTGGAGAAGGCTCGGAGAGGCCTGTCCCAGGTGGCCCCGGTCGCGGCAAAGAACGGAGAGGGCGCGGCGAGCTGGTTTGGGACTCAACAAGCACTTTGGAGATGGCAGATAGAAGGCTCGGAGAGGCCTCTCCCAGGTGGCCGCGGGCGCGGAAAATAATGGAGAGGGCGTGGCAAGCTGGGTCTTTCCAAGTTCGTATCCACGACGGAGTAGGTGTGGCAGCTCTCGGAGAGGTCTCTCCCCCACTCGCTGCTCTTGTTTTATCAAGACACTATAAATAGTTCTTAGATTGAATTTCATGGGAGACCTCTATTCCAATATCATCTAGAACATTTGTAGTGAGAGAAACATCAACATTTTAGAGAGAGAATGTAGCTTAATCTTCAAGTTTTCATTATTGTAATCAAGATCTCTTCAATTTTTCTTCAAGTTTTCCTCTTTTCAATGCAACAACTTCATGTTTGCTTAATCCATCAAGCTTCATAATAGTAATCTCCTTACCCTTATCTTTGGTTTGGTTTTATTGCTCTTGATTATGTTTATTTCCATCTATTTCTTTGCTTTTACTTGTTTCATTGCTTTTTCTTTGGTTTTGAATCATGTTTAGTTTTGTTAAGATTGAATCCATGCTTAGTGTAGTTGTTATGGCTATCTTCTCTTCTCTAGCTTAGATTTCTAGCTTGGGAAGGGGGTGAAGATCATGATTGGTTGAGTTTATATTGATTATTGATTGGGTTTTGCCTTACGTTGATGATTTTGTGCATAAAATGCTTGGAGTTATTAATGTGCACCTTTAGTTTCAATATTTGAGTTCTAGATTAGATACATGAGAATGATCTAGTTTAGGTTTGATCTATTTCATCAACTTACTTGAGTGATTGCATGAGAATGAATTATTTGAGTAGAGTTTGTACTCCTTGGTATGAATCCATGTTGATTATCATTGTTATCTTAGTTGATCATAATTGGAACCACCTCTCCCTAGTGTTTTTGATCATATTTTCCATAAAATCTTGTTTATCATCTTTATTTTAGTGTTTCTAGTTTGAACTTCTTTATTTTGATTGTTTAATCTTTTTGGTAGATAGTTCAATATTAGAAATTCACAAAAACAAACCAAAATACCCCTTGTTACTTGCAATAGATTCTTAATTCCACTTTGATTGTGCAATACCCCGTTTCCTTGTGGTTCGACCCTGGCTTGCCGCTATCTAGTGTAAACTTGGTAAAGTTAGGTTAGGAATATAAATTGTTGATTTGATTTAGGATAGTAGACACGACCTATTGTTCGCCGATCAAATTTTTAGCACTGTTGTCGGGGAAACGACTAGTGTTGCACTCTTTATTTTGTTGTTATTGGATTTGTTGCTTTTCATTTTGTTCATTTACTCTCTTGTTAGTCATTGCTAATTGTTTTCTTAGCTTTGGTGGATGCTAAGGATATCTCAAGGACCACCCACACATTACATTGACCTCAAGATCGACCGCACTTTGAGACAAGTTCGTAGGCTTTATCAAAAAGAGGCGTGAGGTCTTGGTGTTATTGTTGAGAGTGAGAGTCATTCTTGGTCTTCGAGTTCTCAAAGTGAGGCAATGGCGGGACAAGAAGATGGTATTCTGTTTTGTGAGTTTGGAAACCCGGAGGATTATGAGCTCACGGGAGGGATTTTGTTACCCGTCACAGAAACTTATTTTATCATTCATCCTCAATACACTAGAATGGTACAAGCGGAACAATTTCCGGGTTCTCCAAGTGAAGATCCTATTGAGCACCTTGATAGATTCCTTGATCTTTGTGCCATGTTTCAAACCAATCAAGTTTCTAAAGAGTACATCCATATGCACTTATTTCGACAATCTCTTTCGGGTAGAGCAAAGAAGTGGCTCAAACAAGTTAAGCCAAATTCTCTCACAACATGGAGAGAGATAGTCACGGCATTCTTGAAGAGGTTCATTTAGGAAGAAAAGACCGTCGAAATGAGAAGAAGGATTGCATCATTTGATTAAGAAGTGGATGAGAGTCTTAGTGAAGCTTGGGAAAGATTCAAAGAGTTGGTACAAGCATATCCTCACCATGAATACAATCAAAGCTTGCTCATGCCATTCTTCTATGATGGATTGGAACCTATGTCTAGAGCTAACTTGGATTCGGGGGCGGGTGGACAATTGATTAAGATCCCCCAAAATCAAGTTGAAGCAACAATTGAAGAGGTAGTGAAGAACTACTCTTGGGGTGGTAGAAGGAGGAACGCATCAAGGAAAGGTGGGATGTATGAATTGGAGCAGGTTGATCAATTGCAACATCAAATTGAGCTTTTGACAAAAGGGCTTGCAAAGTTGAATACGAGTGTTAATAGTGGGACAAGCTCTTCTAAAGTCAATTATTTCGCTTGTTAAAATTGTTGTGGTATAAACCACGATACATCTTATTATGTTGTTATTGGATTTGTTGCTTTTCATTTTGTTCATTTACTCTCTTGTTAGTCATTTCTAATTGTTTGCTTAGCTTTGGTGGATGCTAAGAAGATCCCAAGGACCACCCACACAGTACATTGACCACGAGATCGACCGCACTTTGAGACAAGTCCATTGGCTTTATCAAAAAGAGGCGCGAGGTCTTGGTGTTATTGTTGAGAGTGAGAGTCATTCTTGGTCTTCGAGTTCTCAAAGTGAGGCAATGGCGAGACAAGAAGATGGTATTCTGTTTTATGAGTTTGGAAACTCGGAGGATTATGAGCTCACGGGAGAGATTTTTCTACCTGTCATAGAAACTTATTTTACCATTCATCCTCAATACACTAGAATGGTACAAGCGGAACAATTTTCGGGTTATCCTAGTGAAGATCCTATTGAGCACCTTGATAGATTCCTTGAGCTTTGTGCCATGATTCAAACCAATAAAGTTTCTAAAGAGTACATCCGTATGCACTTATTTCGACAATCTCTTTCGGGTAGAGCAAAGAAGTGGCTCAAACAAGTTAAGCCAAATTCTCTCAGAACATGGAGAGAGATAGTCAAGGCATTCTTGAAGAGGTTCATTTCGGAAGAAAAGACCGTCGAAATGAGAAGAAAGATTGCATCATCTGATTAAGAAGTGGAAGAGAGTCTTAGTGAAGCTTGGGAAAGATTTAAAGAGTTGGTACAAGCATGTCCTCACCATGAATACAATAAAAGCTTGCTCATGCTATTCTTCTATGATGGATTGGAACCTATGTCTAGAGCTAACATGGATTCGGGGGCGGGTGGACAATTGATTAAGATCCCCCAAAATAAAGTTGAAGCAACAATTAAAGAGGTAGCGAAGAACTACTCTTGGGGTGGTAGAAAGAGGAGCGCATCAAGGAAAGGTGGGATGTATGAATTGGAGCAGGTTGATCAATTGCAACATAAAATTGAGCTTTTGACAAAAGGGCTTGCAAAGTTGAATACGAGTGTTAATAGTGGGACAAGCTTTTCTCAAGTTAATTCTTTTGCTTGTAAAAATTGTGGTGGTACAAACCATGATACATATTATTTTGGAGGTTTGAGCCCTGAGCATGTGGCGACATACAACACAAGGCAAGATGGATATAGGGGAAGTGGCGATGGAGTAGCTTGGAGGCAACCACCACCCAGATTTGCACTTCAACCTCAACAATGGAGTCAACAAGCTCAACAACCATACAACTCCAACCCTCAATACCAAAACCCACCTCCATTTCAAAACCTAAACCCACCTCCATTTCAAAACCAAAACCCAAGAGGAAACTACCCAAGAAACAACCAATACAATAACCAAAACCAATGCAACAATCAAAATCAAGTGTCTCAAAGGAGCCAAGAGCAAGCATCTCAACCCGATTCTACACAAACCCAAATTCTTCAACAACTTCAAGCCATGAATCAACAAATGCAAGAGGTCAAGGCTCATAACAAGATGGTTGATTCACAATTATCTCAATTGGCCGAGAGAGTCCCTTTCAATTCACCTTCTACTCTACCCGGACAATCACAAACTAACCCATCCAACAACATAAAACTCGACTCTTGCAAGGCAATCACATTGAGATCGGGTACATCCTATGATGGTCCTAATGAGGGGGTTAGTGAGGAAAAAAAGGGAGGAGAAGAGAGTGTGAGTGAGGACAAGAAAGTTGAGGAAGAGAAGGTTGTTGAGAAAGAAGAGCGTGGACAAAAAGAAGCTTAAAGATTAGAAGACAACTTCAGCTCCTAGTGAGGCTAGGAATCTTGATGGGCCGATTCCATTTCCCGGTCGACTTGCGGAGAGGAAGTTGAATAATAAGTTTGCAAAGTTCCTTAGTGTGATGAAGAATTTGCACATCAATCTCCCTTTCATTGAAGTTGTCACACAAATGCCTTCATACTCCAAGTTCCTCAAGGATATTCTCACCAACAAGAGGAAGCTCAATGATGAGCTCATCACTCTTCCCCATCAAGTGAGTGCACTTGTCCAACATAAGATTCCCAAGAAGGAAAAAGATCCGAGAAGTTTCACTTTCCCGGTAAAGATTGGGAACATGGAAGCTAGGGGTGCCCTAGCTAATCTTGGAGCAAGTGTTAGTTTGATTCCTCTATCCATTGCTCAAAAACTTAACATTGAAATGATCCCTATAATGAAGACGATTCAATTGGCGGATCGTTCGGTGAAGTTACCTTGTGGTGAGCTTGAAGATGTTCCTATTCAAGTTGGACACATTTACGTGCCTTGTGATTTTGTATTGATGGATATGGAAGAAGATGTTGATACTCCTTTGATTTTGGGTCGTGAAGATCTTAAGACTTTGTGGGTAGTGATCAATTGCAAGAAAAACACCATTACATGTGAGGTGGCCGATGAAAAGATTGTTTTTGAATTCTTTAAGTTACTCATGACCCCCATGGTTGAAAAATGCTATAGAGTTGATGTTGTGATTGAGGAGTTAGATCGCTTGGGAAGGGTCATGATGAATCCTCAAGATTCAATGGTTGAAGCTCTTACATGCAAGGAAGAGTACCACTCTCAAAAGGAAAAAGAGTTTGTCATAGCCATGGAAGAAGCTCAAAAGGAGGAAGAGGATGAACAACAAGAATATGAGCTTGAACTAAAGGAGGAGAAATTGGAGGAGTTTCAAGCCTCCTCCCAAGGTAGAACTCAAACCCCTTCTCCCTTCTTTGAAATATGCTTATCTTAGAAATGAAGGGGAATACCCTATTATTGTCAATGCTACTCTTGATGGTCTTGATTTGGAAAAATTGCTTATTGTGTTGAGAAAATATAGAGATGTGATAGGGTATAGCATTGACGATATCAAGGGTATTAGCCCCTCTTTGTGCATGCATCGTATTCATCTTAAGGATGATCAATCCACCTCAATTGAACCTCAAAGGAGGTTGAACCTCAACCTCCAAGAGGTTGTCAAGAAGGAAATTTTGAAATTGCGTGAAGCGGGCATAATTTATGCTATCTCTGATAGCAAATAGGTTAGCCCAGTTCACGTGGTTCTAAAGAAAGGTGGAATGACCATCGTCAAGGGAGAAGGAGGAGAGGAGATCTCCACCCAGACGGTGACCGGGTGGAGAATGTGTATTAACTATAGGAGGTTGAACAAAAATACAAAGAAAGACCATTTTCCTCTCCCCTTGATGGACCAAATGTTAGAGAGACTTTCTCACCATCCTTTCTTTTGTTTTTTGGATGGGTATTCCAGATTTTTCTAAATCCCTTTCCACCCAAATGACCAAGAGAAAACTACTTTCACATGTCCATATGGAACATTCACATACCGAAGAATGTCATTCGGGTTATGCAAAGCTCCTTCAACATACCAACAATGCATGACTTCCATTTTTTCCGAGATGCTTGAAAATGAGATTGAAGTTTTCATGGATGATCTTAGTGTTGGTGGCTCGTCTTTTGACACTTGCCTTTATAATCTTGAAAAAGTTTTGAAAATGTGTCAAGAGACGAGTTTGGTTTTGAATTGGGAAAAATGTCATTTTATGGTTGAGGATCGGAGGATATTGTCCTAGGGCATAAAGTGTCAAAGAGGGGCATTGAGGTTGATACGGCCAAAGTTTCGGTGATTGCAAAGTTCCCCCTCTTACTTCCATTATGAGAGTGACAGCTTTTCTAAGGCATACCGGTTTTTACCGGAGGTTTATCAAAGATTTTTCATTAATCGCCAAACCTTTGACCGAATTACTCAAGAAAGATGTTGTGTTTAGATTTAATAAGGCTTGTCTTGAGGCATTTCAAAAGCTCAAGGAAGCTCTCATTTCCTCTCCTGTTGTGCAAGCTTCGGATTGGAGCTTCCCTTTTGAGCTAATGTGCGATGTGAGTGATTTTTCAGTAGGTGCGGTGCTTGGGCAAAAGAAAGCAGGAAGATCTTATGTCATCTGCTATGTAAGTAGAACTCTTGATGAAGCTCAAAAGAATTACACAACGATAAAGAAGGAAATGCTTACGGTCGTGTTTGCTATGGACAAGTTTAGGTCCTATCTCATTTGCTCCAAAGTGATTGTGTTCACGGATCATATAGCGGTTCGCTATTTTATGACCAAGAAGGAAGCAAATCCACGCCTCATCCGTTGGGTTCTTTCGCTTCAAGATTTTGACATGGAGATGAGAGATAAGAAAGGCGCGGAGAACTATGTGGCGGATCATTTGTCTAGGTTCCTTTTGAGAACAAGGAGGATGTACCAATCAATGATGAGATGGGATTTGAAACTCTCATGGCTATAGCTTCAACATCTATCCCATGATATACGGATATCGCCTACTATCTTCCTTGTGGAGTCATTCCCCTAGAGTTCTCTTCTCAACAAAAGAAGAGGTTTTTCAAGGAAGTGAGGAGATACTTTTGGAATGACCCTTACTTGTTCAAATAGTGTAGAGATGGCCTTTTCTAGAAATGTGTTCTGGACCATGAAATTGAAGGAGTTCTTGAGCATTGCCACTCGTTGCCATGTGGAGGACATGGGGGAGTTGACAAGACGGTGGAAAAGATTTCTCAATCTCTCTTATGGTGTCCAACGATGCATAAGGATGCTCACAAGTTTGTTTCTAAATGTGATAAGTGCCAAAGAAGTGGTGGCATAACCAAAAGAGATGAAATGCCTTAAAAAAACATTTTGGAAGTTAAGCCTTTTGATGTTTGGGGTGTCGACTTTATGGGGCATTTTGTTTCTTCATGTGGGAATTTGTACATCTTGGTAGCGGTTGATTATGTGACTAAGTGGATTGAAGCAATACCTTCCCCTACCAATGATCATAAGGTTGTGCTTAAGCTTCTCAAGAAAATCATTTTCCACGAATTGGGGTTCCGAGGGTGCTAATTAGTGATGGAGGTTCCCACTTCGCCAAGAAGCAACTTGAAGCTCTTCTCAAGAGGTATGAATTCATCACAAAGTTGGTCTACCTTATCATCCGCAAACTCAAGGGCAATTGGAGGTGTTATTTAGAGAGATCAATAATCTTCTTGAAAGGATGGTGAACAAATCTAGGAAGGATTGGTCCCTCAATCTTGACGACACACTTTGGGCCCTACGGACGGTGTACAAGATTTTAATTGGTATAACACCCTATCGGTTGGTGTATGGGAAGGCTTGTCATTTGCCGGTTGAGTTGGAGCATAACACTTGGTGGTCCATCAAAGAACTTAACATGGATATGTCATTGGCCGGTGAGAAGAGATTGCTTAGGCTCAACGAACTTGAAGAGCTTAGATATGATGCCTATGAGAACTCAAGGTTATATAAGGAGAAGACCAAAAAAATGGCATGACCAACACTAGCTTTAAGGTTGGAGATAAGGTGTTGTTATTCAATTTTAAGCTTTGTTTGTTTCCCGGAAAACTTAAATCCAAATGGTTGGTGCTTTCGTGATTTCAAAGATTACTCCTTATGGTTCTTTTTAGTTAGAAGCGGGTGATAACAAGTTCATGGTTAATGGTCATCGTTTGAAGCACTATTTTTGCAAGGATGAAGTCGGTTCGATTGAATGCATAAGGCTTGATCCAATGGATCCTAAGCTACCCCAGGATGATAATTTCTCATGGTCAAGCTAGTGACCTCGTAAAGAAGGGCTTCTTGGGAGGCAACCTGAGTTCTCAACTCTTTTATTTCTTTATTTCTTTTATTTGGTCGATTTTGGTTGATCTCTCTTATAGTTCTTATCTTATGGTCTTTGGCCTTTCTTTTGTAGGTACTTGAACCTTTGGGCATTGAATTTATGGATTAAGGAATGAAAGTGTCAAGATTAAGTTAAGAGTTATGAAAGAAGATCAAGATCGAAATTTGGGTCTCAAGACTTAAAATGCTCCCTCGTCTTCTGGAGAAGCCTCGGAGAAGCCCGGGAGAGGGCTCTCTAGACTTCAAAATCCTCCCCAAGTTTTTTGGAGACGGCTAGGAGAAGCCTAGGAGAGGCCTCTTCGACGCTTTGTTCAAAACACCCAAATTTTTAGAGAAGGCTTAGAGATGACCAAGAGAGGGCTCTCCAGGCAAGCCCGCGGGCGCGACCCAAATTGAGAGACCACGGGAAAGTTTTACATATTGGGGCTTAATTTTCTAGAGAAGCCATAGAGAAGGCTGGGAGAGGGCGCGGCCCACAGACCCGCGGGCGCGGCGAAGGGGGTTCGATAAATCAGCAGCTTTTTAATGCAACAACCCTCTCCTTATTTCCCCCAAATTTTCGTGCATCTCCTTCATCTCTCTCTCTAAAACTCCATTCCCCCTCAAGCCCTAACCTCCCAATCTCATAACTCATCATAAATCATCAAAATCCTACATTTTCCTTTGAATTCCCTCATCAAATTTCTGCATTTTTACCATTCAAGCTTCAACTCGAGTCGTTCTTTTCGCGGGCTCACATGGGTTCTCCATTGCTAGATCTTGAAGGTTGCTTGGATTTATTCTTCACAAGGCTAGTTGGATATTAACGAAGGTGATGATGATGGTGATAATAATGAGGAAAGTGAAGATGAGGTGGAGGTGGCCCCTCCGATTCAACAACAACAACAACATCAACAAAAAGGAAGAAGACAACAACAAAACCAACAACAACATGGCCACCAACAACAGATGGCAGCGATGCGGGCTCAAATGGAGAGCATGCAACTTAGCATGTAAGGTATGATCGCCTCCTAACAACACCATTTCTTTTAAACTAATGCCCTTTATAATTCTAATGTGCGTAAAGGGGATGTCACTCCTCCGGTTAACTACCCATATGTGGGGGCTCAACAAGGGCCCGTGCCATCTTGTGGGGGTGAAAACCAACCTACGTACCCTTATTGGCAGGGTCCCCCAGACCCCAATGTGCCAAGCCGAGAGTTTCCCGATGAGTCCGGTCATTATGACTACCAGGTTTCGGGTGGGAATGATTATAGGGGTGACCCTAACTACCCCTACGTTAATCCCTCTCACCCTTTGCCTCTAGTTCAACCCGAGCCATTTGACCAATTATCTGCTTCCCAACTAGACCTTTTCAAGGGTCATTACGGGTAGCCTCCCAGTTACACCGGAGGTTAGGAACCCCATGGCCCCCCTTCGGGTTTTTCATATGATAGTTGGAATGGGGATGATGGTGGTGCCGGCCCTAGTGGCCAATGGTTTCCCCCTTGGTTTGTTTGTTTTTCCCCTCCCCCTTGTGGTCCCTCCCTTTCGTTTTATTTGCATGTGAAGCATCGAGGACGATGCTCTTATCTAGCGCACGGGGGTGTTTGAGTCAAAAGGGTGTGTTTTTCGGTAAGTGTGGGGGAATGTATCAAGGACTCATGGGAACGATTAAGGGATTTGTGTGTTTTGGTCTTGTTGTTGGATGTTGTTGAGAAGCGTTTTGATAGCATTGTTTTTGTTTGTTGTCGGTCAATGATGTCTTGAATGATGATGATGATTGGATAATGAGTTGAGTTTTGGTAGTTGGTCATGCCCTAAGTTTGAGTTGGTAGATTTTCTTTCTTATTCTTTCTAACCTTTTTCTTTGTGTAGTGTTTGTTTTTGCTTTTATCACTCTCTTTTGTAGCTTTGAAGAAAATTGGAAGTAACATTTAGAGCCATGGTAAATCGTAAGGTTGCTTTATTTATCTTTAAGAGACATATGGGTGAGATCTTTCCTTTACTCTTTTTTCTTTCTTTTGGTGTGCTTAGTTTAGGTTAGTATGGGAAGAATTTGAATGGTTTGAGGTTGCTTGCATTTGGTTCTAAGGAACCTGGGATCGTTGATGTTGTTATCGACTGATCATTATATGACAATTTGGAATTAATTGGATTGCGAACCTTTTTCATTTCTTCCTCCTTTTGTTTTGTTTTCCTTTTGTTGTGACAAACATGACTATGGAAATATGAAATGAATGTGTTTTGGAATTTGCTCGTACATTTGAACTCGATTTCTTTGATGATGCACCTTAGAATGTTTGTTTCTTCTCAACTTGATGATGGGATACACGGTTTGAGAATGGCTTTGATTGAATTAGACAAATTTTATCTAAGGTAGAAAGGTTAAGAACTTTTGAGGACACTTGAACCCTTAGTTCATAGGAAAGTGGTAAGATGGAGTTGGTCCCTATAGTGGATTTGAAGCCCTTTAGTTGGCATGTGCTTACTTTTCATCCCTTGTGAGGTTTATGTTGTTCTAGCCTTCATCACTTTGTTTTGCGGCATTTTAGGATCCTCGACTATGCATGTCTTAATCCTTGTGTTGATCTCTAGCTCCCGAGATCGTGAGCTAGCACCTTTAGAGGAGGAAAAGGGCACCCTTTTCTTGTTTTCATTTATTTTCCTTTTGTTTAGTTACAAATTTGAGTTTCTATTCTGCATCAACCTACTTGCTAACCAATTTGAGCCTAATGTTTTCCTTTCTTGTCTTAACCACATTACAAACCAAATGACCTATGTTTTACCAACCCTCTTAGTTAGTGAAGCATTTGGCATGTGAGGTTAATGTTTTGAGCGTATTGAATATGAACAAGAAATGATTTGAGAATTGGTTTAAGCAAAGAATTGAAAGTTGAGCTTGAATATGAATATCCAAGAAAAGTTTGAAAAGAAAGATGCAATTCAAGAAGATCAAATGAAGTTTCATGAAAAAAGTCGTCCATAGTTAAAAACAAAGGCAAGGACACCAAATAAGAGTATATAAAAAAAATAATAATAACAAAAATAAATGAGAGCTTTTAAGTTCTTTTCCCTTGAATAAGGGTGGTAATATAATGAAATCGAAATGATGGTTATTTGTTTGAGATTTGGTCGTTTTCTTAAGTTTTGTTTTTGAAAGTTGGCCACTCTCTTGCTTCACTTAGGATTTACCACCAATTTTTCAAATGATTTCCCTACCTTTACCTTTATCCAAGTCATTACAACCCTAGTAAAGACCCTTAGACTATAGAGGGGCGTGGTCAAAGACCGGTGGAGGGAGATGGATTTCAACCCTATGGAGAGAGCATGCATAGTTGAGATGTCGGGATGACCTTATATTTCCTCAAAATGAATCTTTTTCCGGTTCCTTCGTGAAATCATGAGAATGCCAACTAGGGGGATGATTCGAAGCTAGTGGGGAGAACGCGAATCGTTTTGGATAGGACTAGGGCAGAGAATGAATCACTAGTTCTCAATGCTTAGCTTAGGTTTGACTCTAGCAACCATGAGCATCTTGGAGCGTGTTTTCATCATTTAATTGAGAACGGCTAGTATTCTTTGGCGCTTGTCTATCCTTTTGAGTCCGAATAGAGCATGTGTCCACCCTAAAACTTGATTTGCTTTTCTAAGCCTTGCCATGTTATGTTAGTCTTTGTAGTGTTTGCTTTTTCTTTTCATTCTTAGTTTTGCTTGAGGGCAAGAAAGAGGCAAGTGTGGGGGATTTTGATGAGTGACATTTACGCCACTATTTCACCCTCTTTCACTAATGAATCTCCTTCATTTGTCACTTGTTTGCGCCTTCTCTAGCCGTTTTTACCTTTGTTTTAGTTACTTTCGTTCTTTCTCGTGTTTTTCCTTTTCTTTTATCTTTTCTTTTGCTTTTTATCCTTTGTTTGTTTGTTTTGATAGCTCTTGGCACTCGTAGGTGGAATTAAAGATGCTAAATGGAATTAAAGTTGCTAATGTGGCTAGGTCTAAGAGGAGGATATGCCTAAAGGTGAGGGCGCATAGCGCGCAACAAGGCTGCAGGTGCGGGTCAGCTTTTGAGCTGAACATCTCAACTTCTGGAGATGGATTGGAGAAGGCTCGGAGAGGCCTCTCCCAGGTGGCCTCGAGCGTGGCAAAGAACGGAGAGGGCGCGGCGAGCTGGTTTAGGACTCAACAAGCACTCTGGAGATGGCTGGGAGAAGGCTCGGAAAGGCCTCTCCCAGGTGGTCACCGGCGCGGCAGTTAATGGAGAGGACGCGGAAAGCTGGGTTTTCCTATGTTTGTACCCATGGCGAATAGGGCGCGGCAGCTCCCGGAGAGGCCTCTCCCCCACTCGTTGCTCTTATTTTATCAAGACACTATAAATAGTCCTTGGATTGAATTTCAAGGGAGACCTCTATTCCAATATCTTCTTGAACATTTTTAGTGAGAGAAACATCAAAATTTTAGAGAGAGAGAGTAGCTTAATCTTCAAGTTTTCATTATTGTAATCAAGATCTCTTTAAGTTTTCTTCAAGTTTCCTCTTTTCAATGCAACTACTTCATGTTTGCATAATCCATCAAGCTTCATAATAGTAATCTCCTTACCCTTATCTTTTGTTTGATTTTATTTCTCTTGATAGTGTTTATTTCCATCTATTTCTTTTCTTTTACTTGTTTCATTGCTTTGGTTTTGAATCATGTTTAGTTTTGTTAAGATTGAATCCATGCTTAGTGTAGTTGTTATGGCTATATTCTCTTCTCTAGCTTAGATTTCTAGCTTGGAAAAGGGGTGAAGATCATGATTGAATTGGTTGAGTTTATATTGATGATTGATTGGGTTTTGCCTTGCATTGATGATTTTGTGCTTAAAATTCTTGGAGTTATTGATGTGCACCTTTAGTTCCAATATATGAGTTCTAGATTAGATGCATGAGAATGATCTAGTTTAGGTTTGATCTATTTCATCAACTTGCTTGAGTGATTGCATTAGAATGAATTATTTGCGTAGAGTTTGTACTCCTTGGTATGAATCCATGATGATTATCATTGTTGTCTTAGTTGATCATAATTGGAACCCCCTCTCCCTAGTGTTTTTGAT
Source organism: Chenopodium quinoa (assembly GCF_001683475.1). Taxonomy (NCBI): domain Eukaryota; kingdom Viridiplantae; phylum Streptophyta; class Magnoliopsida; order Caryophyllales; family Amaranthaceae; genus Chenopodium; species Chenopodium quinoa. Next base: position 5,680,739 of record NW_018743252.1, on the reverse strand, counting down.
CATATTTTCCTTAAAATCTTGTTTTCCATCTTTATTTTAGTGTTTCTAGTTTTAACTTCTTTATTTTCCTTGATTTAATCTTTTTGGTAGATAATTTAATCTTAGAAATTCACAAAAACAAACCAAAATACCCCTTGTTACGTGCAATAGATTCTTAGTTCCACTTTGATTGTGCAATACCCCGTTTCCTTGTGGTTTGACCCTAGCTTGCCGCTATCTAGTGTAAACTTGATAGAGTTAGGTTAGGAATATAAATTGTTCATTTGATTTAGGATAGTAGACACGACCTATTGTCCGATCAGAAGGCCACAATGACATCTATTACCTGTCGCATTCATTCTAAACATGGTTTTTTTTTTATTTTTTAAAAAAAATTCAAAATTTGCAATTTAAACTCTTGATTTTATACAGGAATTATGCAGCAACTGTTAAAGTGTTTGAACTTGAAGCATTCCTGATTTTATAGTTGCAATTGAACTTCAACGGCTATATAATTTGTAACAGCTATTTTGTAGGAAAAGTCAAAATTTTTGTACCTTCCAGCAATTAATGTCAGAATATATATTTTTTTTTTCCTTTTTTTAAACTAGTAACCGGTTACAATAGGTTATTTGGCTTGGAAACCGTTTTGAGTACCTTGCTTACAACAAAAGAAAAAAAAAACTTGAGTACCTTCCTTGCAATTTTTCACAAACATTAGTACCCAGTATTTCTATTAACTCGCTCAAAAATATGCACGTTTCGAACAAAAAAAAATGCACATTTTAAACAAAAAATATGCACACTTAGTTAATAATATATGCAAAATATAATTAATGCACATTTATTTTAGGAAAAATTAGATATAATAATCCCAACTTTCATGAATTTTGCTAGAATAATCCCAACTTTGGATTATTCTGGAATAATCCGAGCTTAAGGGATTTTTCTTTTTCTTCAATACCAAATACCAGTTACTAGTGGAATGGGTTAATTATTATTTTTAGGTTAAAGTGACACGTGTCACAAATTAATTGGCTAAAAAATATAAAAAAAAAACAAAAAAAAACCACCACCCAGCCAAAACCCCAACCACCCTAAAAGATCTGGCAACCCGGCAGCCCAGCCACCTCCCTCGTTGGATCGCCGTCCCTACTACTAGAGTCGCCGCTCCGAGCCAAACCACCATCCCCCTCCCCGAAACTCCCACGCCACCAGCCTAACCCCAAAAAACACCGGTCCCACTCCTGAAAACCTCAAATACCACCAGTCTCACTCTCGAAAATCCCTCAAAGCCACCTGCCCCACTCAAAAATCCCCAAAAACCACTAGCCCCACTCGAAAATCCCTCAAAACCACCTCGCCCACTCCCAAAAACCACCAAAAACCCCTCAAGTGGGAAAGGGCTTTTTGTGGTGGTTGCGTGGGGGATTAAAGGGAATTTCTGGGAAGGGAGAAAACGGCGAAGGAAGAGCGACGGTCCACCAGAAGAACGGAGGTCCGGCGATGGAGAGGCGGCGGGCTTTCCTTGGTGGTGGAGGTTAGGATGGGACAGTGGGGGAGGGGAGGCTGGCTAGGTTTTTCTGATTTTTTTTTTTTGTTTTTTTATTTATTTATTTTTGGATCAATCAGGACTTGACACGTGTCAAGTGACCTGATATAATAGATCATTGACTTTTGTTGACCGGCTAGGGATTGAAGAAAAAGAAGAACCCCCAAAGTTCGAATTATTCTAAAATAATCCAAAGTTGGGATTATTCTAGCAAAATTCATAAAAGTTGGGATTTTTATTTCTAATATTTCCTTTATTTTAAATATTATGCACATTTACTTGAAAAATTATGCACACTTAACTTAAAAATTATGCAAATTTTTCAAGTTTCCCTGCTTACTATCGCTCTTTAATTTCCTCGACAAACTCTCACTCCTCCATTAAAGCTTTTTTTCTCAGCTTCTTTCTTCCATTCTCTATTTTCTCTACTTAAATCCTTTCAATCAACCATGCATTTTACACTCAAAATCATAACTCTAATTTGCTCAATTTAGTGTTCACAAAAAAGTAAATAATGAAGGGATTAAAAGTTCAAGAATTGTAATGAGGAAAATAATAAATTTGAAAGAGATGATCTGGGAGGAGAGAGAGAGAGAGAAGATAATATAGGAGAGAGAGAAAGAAAGAAATGGTGGGGAAAAGAGATTATCAGGGAGGTGAAAGAGAGAAATGGGGGAAGAGTATTGGATATGGAGGAAAAAGAGAAAGAGGAACATGGGAAAGAGAAAGGGAATTTGGGAAAAGAAGTTTTAAATATTATTTACAATTTTGCCATTATTGAAGCATGTAATTAGGGAAATTTGATCATTTTATTTGAACGCACTAGATTACTTCTCATCCTTCTCATTATAAGACTCTTCTCATTTGGCTCTAAATACACACACACACATACATATACTTGTTGAATTGATAGTCCACCACTATTGAGGAGGATTTGGGCAAGGAACTAAGCTTGCATTATATTGAAGTGTTCACATTCATGGGTTGAGATTCCATGATGTAATTTCAAGTTATTGATGACATATTATATACGAAGTACAATACATACCTTTACTATATACTTTTAGTTAATTGACATACTACGAAGTATAATTCATATCCAAACATCAGAGGAATATTAAAAAATATATTTAAAATTATTGTTATACTCAAATTTTCTATACATTTAATTTATTTATTTCAAGTAAATTACACTACTTAAAAAAAATAAAAAAAAATACGAAATCCTTAATAAGATTTTTCACCTCAATTGATGGAAATCAAATATGCGCAATGTGACTACAACCTTATGACAACAAAATGCGGACATCCGAATTGACACCTCTACTTATACCTACCAAGTATGTACCCAAACCCAAAAACACCGGATGGAGTAGTTTTTAATGAAAAGGTTGTTACCCCATATGCTGCCTTTTTACTATCCCTTATTTTTCACTTTTACCTAGCCCATTAAAACATCATTACCAACCTTAATCTCCACCCTCTCCCTATTTTCTTTTCTCTCTCTTTGTGTTCAAATGGAGCCTTATGGAAGAAAATTCACGAAGTTTAGCAATTTCTAGGCGATTCAAATGGGTAATCCTAATTTTCATTGGTGCGTAACGATGCGGCATAGAGATAATAAGTAGAAATTTACTGCATTTAGAAGTATTATAACTTCTCTACTTAAAATACTCTTACTTTATAGTCATACTAAGTTAAAAGGGGTAATTCATACGGTATTTTCAAACTTCTATAATTTCATACTGCATGATGATGTGGGAGGACAATTTTATGTTGAAAGACAAGATGTTTTGTCTATTATATATGCAAATGAAGTAAAGTTGTGAATGTTAATTCATTGTTAAAAGAAAAAATTGGCCGCAACACACTGAAGTATGTCTTAGGTGCACTGAGCACCCTGAAATTTGCGTAATAGCCAAAACACCACCAACTATGATGTAAGGTGCGACGCGTGCCTTAATTGAAAATTTTCAGCCGCTCATTTCACTGGAGGAGGTGAATCCGCGTGTGCCAAGTGGATGGGAATTGTTCACCATTTCTTTAAGCTGTTCCGGAGAGTGAAGATTCACTTCCTCTGATGAAATAAGTGGCTGGAAATTTTCATTTAAGGCACACAACACACCTAACTATAGTTGGTGGGGTTTTGGCTAGTACGCAAAGTTCAAGGTGCTCAGTGCACCTAAGCCATACTTCAGGGTGTTTCGGCCAATTTTGCCTTGTTAAAATAGTTACACAGTTATCCTAGTTCAATTCTCAACAAAATAAAATATATGTATAAAATGGGTGTTTTTTCTCATAATTGTTTATGATACATATACGAGATTGACAACAATTGGTTTTTCATACATGGAATATCATGGTGAAAATATGCGATTGAATTTCACTTACCGACAATTTATCAGTGTGTTTACCCTCACCATCACAATACTCATTTAAAGGTAAGGTGTTGCTATACCCTGTTTCACAACCTGATTATTTATTGACTAAAATAAAATAAAAATTTGAATGTTAGAAAGTAAAATTATCAATTATCAATAATCAATAACCATATATAGTAAATACACACTTGCAATAGTTCCAAAAAAAAAATACTAGCAAAGAACACATCCAAATCTATGTTATGCCTTTAGTATTTCTTTAAGTAGAATTCTGGCCAGTGCGATCGGGTTGTTTATAGGCATATAATGTAATATTTTTCGTTTTATAATATGTTTTTTAATTTTACTAAAAAATGAATAGTTTATAAAGGAAAAGAAGAAATGAGTATTGAATAAACTTGTAATGATACTAGATTGCAAAAATGAACTAATTATATATATATATATATATATATATATATATATATATATATATATATATATATATATATATATATATATATATATATATATATATATATATATATATATATATATATATATATATATATATGGAAGTTGAGGATATGAGGTTTCTCAGTTTGGAAATAGGAACTTTGGGTTGGTAAAAAAAATGTGGGATATGCGGCAAGTTGGCTATAAGCTCCTTACAAACTTAATTAAGGAGTTGGGGTTTTACAAGGCTAATTGACTAGATTGATAATAAAAATACCCCTAGCGAAAATTTGAAAAAAAATCACTCCAGTGAAAATTTGGTAAAAAAAAAAAAAAAAAAAAAAAAAAAAAAAAGTAAACTCAAGCGACAATTGGTAAAGAAAATAATCTCAGGCGACAATTAACCCAAAAATTTAAAAAAAATTCGGCAAACTACTCATGAATGTCCAATTAAATTCTTTCTCATGGTTTCCAATTTATTTCTCTCATGTATTTTTCCACTTATTTTCCAATTCTTTTTAAAGAAATAAAAAGTTAAAGAAAAAAGTTTAAAAAATAATTTTCAATTATTTTTTCAACCCCTATTAATGAAATAAAAAAGGGGATGGAAATAAAATTGGGTAATTTAGGATTTAACAAAATAAAAAGGATGAAGTAATAATTGGAAAATAATAAATGGGAAAATAAATTTAAAAAAGACAAAAAAAATATTGAAATTGAGCATTTTGAAGATTTTTTCGGAAAAAAAAAAGAAAAAAAAAAAAAATTTTGATCTAAATGTCGACTGAGTTTAATCTTTTTACCTAAATTTCGTATTTGGTTAACTTTTTATACCAAACTAAATGAAACTTGTGCAATGCATCATTTGTTTGTATATTTTCAAATAAAATATTTTACTAAATATATGTATTTATCTAATAAACTTGGTGATATTTGCTTGCTTACTAAGCAAATGTTTGAACTAAGTATAAGCTAGGCAAATACTAAGTCAAATAAGAAAGACTCTAGTAGAGACTTTCAACCGTATCATATAGCAAACAGTTTAGCATGACTCGGTGAAACTGGATGAGCTAAAAGTCACCTGAGTGGGATCAAATTGGGAATAGTTCTGCAATTGAATCCATCATGTGTGCTACGATATGGAATCATCACATGACCTACATGCTTAGAGCATGACAAGTATAATGTACCAATCAACTTGAATCCAAGTAATGGTCATTATATTATGATCAAGAACATTCAAAGTACTTGATTAAGTAAGAGGATGAATTCTTGATGCATGGAAAAAAGTATAATTAATTATTGATGTTGCGAGCACAACCTTAACAAGGATTAGATCCTTAATGAGGAAGTCATTTATGATCACGAGCTTAGATGCGTTGTGGCTTGAGAATGGTAACATGGACTTATGTCCATGTGTATTGTACGGAAATTTAAGGTAAAATTCCATAATCGCAAATGATCCCATATCATTGTGAACTGGTTGGAGTAAAGCCAAGAAAAGCATCATTAGAAAAACTACTGAAATATATGTTGAGAACATTGTTACCTTAAAGGCAATAAAAAGGATATTGTTTAATGGATAATTCCTTGTTGAACTTTGATGATTATAGGTTACCAAACTGAAGGTCTCAAATCATGAAACTAGATCACGCGTAATCCATAACACACTTAAATTTTATCATCTTATTGTGAAAGTGTTCGATAATGACGATGCTAAGATTTGCAAAGTAATGATAACTAAACCTATGCAATAAGTGAACCACAACATTCACAATTGCACAAAAGAAATCAAGCATATAAGATATGGGTGTGATTTCTATAAATGTTTTGTAAAGAGTATTACTCTTAAAACATTTGCGGAAAACCCTTTATCATAAGATGAAACGTTGAAAAGTTTCATAGTGGAATACAAATTTTACTAATAATTCCACAAACTATTTAATTCTGGTTTAAAATTAAATAATGAGTCCATTCGATTTGACGATATTCAAAATAGGGTATCAAGACAATGTCTTGGATAAAGAAACACCTATTAAGTGAAGATTGAATATCATATCGAGAATATCCCTAATCGAGGTCATATGAAAGTTGGACGACTAATGACCACACGAGATTAGTGTGTAGTATGATTTATAGCACCGTTTCTTATGCTACAAGGACATGAATGTCATAAATCATTTGCACAAGTATTAGTTTGGACACTATACCGGATCGACCTATAAGAAATACTTTAAGAGATTTAATAATCGTCATAAGTATATTACTCATTATGGCTATCGGTACCTCTTTCCTCAACCATGAGTATTGTAAGTTCTCTTGTTTAAGTATTAGTCCGTTTTGATGTTGTCAAACGTCTACCGGTACAAGGGGATTATAAAGGCAACACTCGTGCGACTAGGGCCTCTTAGTAAGGGAAGCTTAACAATGCAAGACTGGGAATATCCTCCTATTAACAATAGGAAATATGTCTTTGTTGTTTACAAGGCCTCTCGAAGAGCGAGACTGTGAAAATGCATGGTCATGCTCATTTTTTTATTAGCAAAAATATAACATTTTCCTATGTGACACTTTAAAATATCTTGAAAAAACTCCCCTTTATGTAATTTATGTAAAAATTTATCATAATTTTGGTTCCCATTAATCACTCAAATACTTTTAATTTTATTCATGATAATTTTTTAAAAATAATAATCTTATGTTTCACTCTGATAATTTTTTATTTTTTATTAAAATACTACGTAGCGCTTTAAAAAAATTAATCTTACGTGACATAATCCTATTGTAACGTTTTAAATCCTAAGTTTTTTTTTATTATAATCCTACATGACGTTTTTTTATTATAACCCTACGTAGTGCTTTAAGAAAAACTAACCTTACGTGGCATAATCCAATTGTAGCGTTTTAAAAATATTAATCCTAAATGGCGCTCTAATAATTTTTTAAAAATTATAATCCTACGTGGCACTCTAAAAACTCGGAAAAAAACTCCCCTTTATATATATATATATATATATATATATATATATATATATATATATATATATATATATATATATATATATTTATACTAGCTTTGTGCCCCATGCGATGCCCGGTTTGTTTATTGAATTTTAAAATAAACTTTTTTATAAAAAATATTTCGTTTATGTTATTTGAATTTTCTACTCTTGGATTAATAATCACTTGACAATCCAAAAAAATTAGAAGTAGTAAAGGAAAGGATGGTTGCATGTTAAGACTTAAGCTAAGAGAATGGTTATATATAATATCAAGTCTCTTTGATTTTGTTATTATTTTTTTCCTTTTGTACCTGTCTAAATCCGTCATTTGTATAGAAATATTGGTATTTAATTAAAAATAAAATTTTAAACCAAAAGATTTATTGAAAATAAAACTCTAAAATAACTTTTTTAATCTACTAAATATATCCAAATTTTATTGAAAATAAAACACTGGATCTATCCAACTTTTTCTATCATATTCTGCAAAAAGAAATTTATTCAAATAAATTTACGTGTCATATTAATAGTTAATTGTCGCTTACGTGGTGCGACACTTGGCGAAAAATTGGAATATCAAGTGTCGATGTCTCGTAGCCTGGCTTAAAGTTTAGTATATATATTAGTTTTATGCCCGGACGATGCCTTTATTGTTGATAAATTTTTCGGCTTGAATGTTAAATATGGTCATATAATCTCTTTTAATAATGCAAGATATTTAGACATACAGTATCATATCGCTTATTAATAATTGTACTTTTTGTAGTTTTGTTTGTAAATTGATATCTATGTTACTATAGAGTTGAAATTATTTTTATTGAACTTAGATTATTTTGACTGAACTAAGAGTATTTAATTTTTACAAACTAAAATTATTTTTTACTAATTAAAAACTTATTTTAATTGGTTCTCTATCAATTTTTTAAAATAAATTTAAATACATTATAAATGGATCTTATTTTAACAACTTTTTAAAACAAATTTTATGATGGAATTAGAACCGAGTTATAGGATCTTTATTAAAAATTATGATTAATTTTGTATTTGTGAAATATTAGAAGTATATCAATAATAAAACTCTATGCACATTTTTATCTTAAAAAATCTATCCAAAATTCTCTTCCTTACTCATAATATGTGTCACAATAAAATCTATTTGTCGCCAACAGGGCTCGACACTTGGCGAAAAACTGAAATGCCGAGTGTTGCTTTCTTGTGGCCTGGCTGCGAGACTGGCTTTATTTATTACTGATATGATATTATTAGATTGTCGTCGAAGTAAATTTTTTACCAAAGTATTGTAAGATGTCCTTTTTATTTACCAATCTGGTCAATTAACCAGGTTTTACAACTATTATTTATTTATTTTTAATTTAGTATTAGTACCCATAGTGTTTAGGGTAAAAAAATTTCCCATCACATGGTCCAATTCCATAATGACACGTGGCCTAATAAAAAGGGCAACATGTGGCCAACAAAAGAGCACCTGAATGAGAAAAGGCCTCCTTACATCAGGAGACCCAAATCCCGAGAAAGGTTATGACGCCCCTAATGGACACGTGTCCTGCACTGATTGCACCACCAATCAGGTTACACCTTTTTAGGGCACCAACCCTAGAGTGCACACATTCCAACCCCTATAAATACCCCAATCATTTATGATGGGAGGGGTGGATAGAGACATATCATTTATTGCATAAGCAAATTATTCTAACTTCTCTCTACTAGAATCTCTCTAAAATACTTTCGTTTTCCAATCGCTAACTTCATCGTCGGAGGCGAATATTCCGTCAAACGGAATATTCATTGTTTTGCAGGTGTCTGCGGCTATCCGGCTATATCAAGACTTGTATCCCGAGGGATTCCAACAAACACCGAAACATTTGGCTCTGTTTGTGGGGATACATGTCTAAAATGGCTAAAGATGGTTAGACACCCGGTCCTAGTCAGGATGGACATGTAGAGAATATTTAAGTTACTATCAACAACAACGATCCTCTGACCGCCTCGTTCCATGAGGCCGAGGATCCTCTTCTGACGGTCGGCTCCCTATAGGCTGCTTTGGCCAAGCTCCTAAAGGAGTTTGAGCGCAGGATACCCTCTTCCTCTAGGTAGCCACCCAGGAAAGAAGGAGAGGGTACCTAAAAGAAGCCCCACACCAAGGCGGCCAATACTAAAGATGCGGGAGTTACTCCGTTCAGGAGGCAGCCGAGGTCCCCTAGGGTGCCTTGGATAATTAGTCGAGGCTGCTTGAGAAATCGAAGTCGGCTTGGGAGCAGGTGAGGCCGCCCCTGAGGTAGCCAAATGAGCCGTCCTTGCGCTTCAAGGATGCTAAGGACTACCTTTGGCACAAGCTGCAGGTGCGGACATAGTCCTACGACTCGGACACTGATTCCACTCCCACCATGCCGGATGAAATGTCAAACCATACCCTCTCAAAGCATACCAGCCCGGCCAAGACCAGCAGAAGTCAAGCTCATTATACTCTAACTCCAGTTCCTTTATCTTAACCAGCTCAGTTTCAAATGCCCCATAACTATGGTGCAATCCAGCCGCCTACTCTCCCTATGTACGGACAGTACGGGCAATATGGCCAGCCGTACGACCAGGCAGCTTACCTGGTCAAACCGCCCGCACAACCTTAGCCTTTTGATTGGCAAATCCGCTTGATGACTCTTGGTGACAAACCGCCTCTGTTTTCTCAAGAAATTCTCAACTTTCCCCATCTAGCTAAAGTGACGAATGTACTTGTGGGTGCTTACGACAGTACGGGAAACCTAGAAGAACATATTTCCTCGTACAGAAATTTGATGAACTTGAAAAGTGTGGATGATGCCACTTGGTGTAAATGCTTCCCGGCCACCCTCAAGGGTGTGGCTCAAGATTGGTTCATCAGTCTGCCGGCCGGATGCATCAATTGCTTTACAACTCTCAACTTGTTGTTCGTTGGAAACTTCTCTTACAATATACCACTCCGGAAGACTAGTCTTAACTTAGCGACCATCGTCCAAGGGAAGAAAGAGGGGTTGCGTTCGTACGTTCAAAGGTTTAACATGGAGAAAGCATAAATTCAAAACCTATCGAATGAAATGGCCTACTCAGAGTTTCTTCGAGGATTAAGGCATAATATTTTCAAGTTTGACTTAACTAGAAAAAAGATTTGGACAAACGTAGACGTTCTGCGGGAGGCCAAATCATATATAGAGGCAGTTGATTTTTATTCTCTTACAAAAGTAGAAGAGCCGGCCAAGGACGCCGAGAAGAAACCATCCTTTCATCAAGACTCGGCCGGTAAAAAGAAGGAATGAAGTAACAAAAGAAAAGAAGTCTGGGTGGCGGACTGTCAATAGATCAAATCCAAGAAAGCCGAGACGTACGAGCGACAGTACGAATATAATAAAGATTGTTATTCAATCATGATGGAAATCAAGGAGAAGATCGAGTTTAAGAATCCATAGCCTTTGAGGGGGCCGGCCAAGTAAAGAAATAAAACCACAAGGATGTGGGGCATGATACAAACAAGTGCAATAACCTAAAAAGGTTGTTGGACAAATTGGCTGAGAAGGGAATGCTCAACTCGTACTTACTGAAGTCTAAGTTCACTTACTCTCGGATGGAAAACAAATCTGAGAAGATGATGAAGAGGAAAATAGCACAGACTTTGGGTTTGTGGTCGTCGTTTCAGGCGGCTTCAGTTGTTGTAGGCAGCCCAACCATGAAGGGTATCAAGCAGGATGCTTCAAAATTGGGGAAGGTGATGCACACGGAAGAGGTCAAGGTTTAGCCATCTCTAGAAGTGACCGTCTACGAGACGGACAGAGGCAAAATCAAAGCCCACCACAATGAGCCCATGGTGTTCATCCTCAAGGTGCTAATCTGAAGGTGGGACGAGAGTTGATTGATACTGGAAGCTCGTCCGACATAATCAGCCTAGCTTGTTTGAAAAATTTGAAGTTTCTCGAAGATGCTTTGAAGGATATCTCTCACTCGTTAGTTGGGTTTAGTGGTAGCATTATCCACCTCGTTGGACGGATAGACTTGCCTGTCCGATTTGGGCAGAAGGGAGAAGGAAGGGACATGGTCGTCCGCTTCAATTCCTGGTCATTAAATAGCTCACAAGCTACAATGTCATCATCGGCCGTCCGACCTTGAACTCGGCAAAGACTGTAATTGTCCTTCACTTAATGATCATGAAGTTCAAGCGGTTGGACGAGAAGATAGGTTCAATTCAGGGGAACCAAGTAATGGCCAAAGAGTGTAATCAACTGGCCGTGAAGCCAACTTCACTCGGACGTGGCAGAGCGTCCAAGCAAAATTCAGAAGGAGGGTCACTCCAAGTAATGCAGGACGGCAAAAAGCGCAAGTCAATCAATAAAGAGCAGGCATAGCAATTAATGACCGTCGGCCGGCCAGAAAAGCTAAGGCCGCAGCCGGCTGGCGATCATACAGACATAGTGCTGGACCCAGACCAACCTGATCTGATGGTCAAGGTAGGCACTATGGCCATGGATTTGCTTGGAGATGACTTAGTGAATTTGTTAAGAAAATACAGAGATGTGTTTCCGTTTGAAGTTCATGAGATGCTGGGTATAAGCCTAGACTTGACAGTTCACAAGTTGGCTGTAAACCCAACCGTGAAGCTTATTAGGCAGAAAAAGAGAAACCATGGTGAGGAAAGGAATCAAGCGGCCGCAGCTGAGGTGAAAAATTTACTAGGCGCGGGTTTCATTTGGCATTTCTATTATCCTGATTGGGTGGCCACGTAGTGTTGGTTAAGAAGCCGAATAGAACTTGGCGGATGTGTGTTGATTACACCGATCTTAACAAGGCATGTCCTAAGGATAGCTTTCCCTTGCCTAAAAAAGACCGCTTGGTTGATTCAACAGTCGGGCATGCCTTGATGAGTTTAATGGCCGCCTATTCTGGATTTCACCAAATCCCTTTGTGGGAAGAAGATCAAGAGAAAACAACATTTGTGACCGAGCAGGGGTTGCATTGCTACAAAGTCATGCCATTCAGCCTAAAGAATGCCCCAGCCATATTTCAGAGACTTGTAAATACGGTCTTCAGAGATCAGATTAGCTGGAACATGGAGGCATATATTGAAAATATGATTGTTAAATCAAAGAAGTCGGTCGATCATCTGAGTGATCTCCGAGAAATATTTGCCGAACTCAGGCGGCATAAGATGATGTTAAATCCAAAGAAGTGTGTCTTTGATGTTGATTCTAGCAAATTTCTCAGATTTTTTATTGATCAACGCGGCATTGAGGCCAACTCTGAGACACTAAATCGCCGAGAACCATAAAAGAAGTTCAGAGGCTGACCGGCTGCTTAGCCGCTCTCGAACGGTTTTTGTCAAGATCAGGGGATAAGTTTCGCTAATTTTTTCAAACTATCAAGATAAATGTTATGCTCGAGTGGACGGAAGAGGCCGAGGAAGCCTTTGTTCTGTTGAAAAACACTTGCATACACTCGCTTGGCTCGTCAAAGATGAAAAGTTATACATGTACCTTGCAATTTTTTTATCACTCTTTAAGTGTCATCCTACTTGCTGAAAAGGACGGCCACCTGATCCCCGTGTATTTCATCAGCCATGTACTGCACAATGATGAACTTAGGTATCCACCCATTGAGAAGTTCGTCTTGGCATTATTCATGGCATCAAAAAAGTCAAGGCCATATTTTCTTACTCATTCAATTGTGGTCTACACGGACCAACCGTTGAAGAAGTCGTTCACAACATTGGAGGCCAGTGGCCGAATGCTTAAATAGGCCTTAGAATTGAGAGGATTTTATATTACATTCGAACCTAAAAAGCAATCAAAGGTCAAGCCTTTGCAGATTTTTTGGCTGAAATGACACAGCCGGATGTACAGCCGACAAGGGATCAGATTTGGAAAGTGTTTGTTGATGGAAGTGCAACAGCGACCGGGTGTGGCGCTGGTATCATTTGTATATATATCTCCGGAAGGAGGTAAGTTTGAATACGCTTTGAGATTTTAGTTTCAAGTCTCCAACAATGAGGCCGAGTATGAAGCCCTTCTAGCCGACCTTAGAATGTGTAAGGCGACCGGGGCAACAAAAATTGATGCTTGTTCGGACTCCTAGCTAATAGTCAGTAAAGTGAATGGTGACTACGAGGCTAGGGAGCTGGCAATGATGAAATATCTCCAAATAGTGAAGGAAGAGGCCAAGGGCCTAGAGCATTTCACGTTGCAACAAGTTCCTCGGTTCGAGAACAATCAAGCGGACGCCCTGTCTAAGCTAGCCTCCTCGGCATCATGTGATACTCCGAGATATGTGTTCTGGGGAGTAAAGGAGAAGCGGAGCATTGATGCCGAGCATGTGCAAATCATTGACCGAAGCTCCACATGGATGGACGGAATTATCTCTTATCTCAAAGAAACCCAAAGGAGAATTGGGTGATGAAGAAAAAGGTGGCATGGTTTGAGATGAAGGGAGATAACTTTTTCAAAAAATCATTTGTCAAGCCATTTTCGAAGTGTTTTACGCCCAACCGGGGACATTAAATTGTGGACGACTTCCACCAAAGGCATTGCGGATCACAAATAGGCGGATGGGCCTTAGCTGAAAAGGTGACCCATTTGGGGTGTTACTGGTCGAGCATGAATTCGGACGCTAGAGAAATGGTGAAAAAATGTGATAAATGCCAAAGATTCGCAACCCTCAACCATCGTCCATCAAATAGCATGTCGGCCATAACTAATCCACTCCCTTTTGCAAAATGGGGCATGGACATCTTAGGGCCGTATACCCCTGCATTAGGGCAGCGGTGGTATGTGTTAGTAGCAGTTGACTACTTCACGAAATGGGTGAAGGTCGAGGTCGTCGGAGGGATCAAGTGGAAAGATGTATCTGCCTTCATCTGGAAGAACATAATCACCCGCTTCGGTGTTCCACAATCAATGGTGTTCGATAATGGGCCTCAGTTTAAAACATACCATCTTAGAGAGTGGTTGAGTGACCAGGGCATAACACATTGCTTTGGCTTGGTCGGATGCCCAAAAGCCAATGGCTAAGTTGAAGCGTACAATAAGTTAATTTCCAATGGCATCAAGTGGAAGCTTGAGAAAGCAAGCGTCCTATGGGCTGATGAATTGGTCAATGTTCTATGTTCCATTCGAACAACAGCCAAAAGCTCAATAGGAGAAACCCCATTCTTTCTCGTCTACGGCGCTGAAGTCGTCGTCCCAATTGAGATGTATGAGCCCAATCTGCGAGTAATGTTGTATGATGAATTGGCCTATTGGGAGGCCATGAAGACTGCCTTAGACTTCCTTCCAAAAGCTAGGGGATACACGGTTCTTAGACACGAAATATATCGTCTAAGGATGACAAGATATAATCGAAAGGTGTCAAAGCGGTCGCTTAAGATGGGAGATGTAGTTCTGAGAAAAATGGAAGCGGTAGGTCGAGCAAAAGAAGACGCCAAGTTAACCCTTAATTGGGAAAGGCCATACCGAATCAGAGAAGATGTGCGGGATGGTACATACCATCTTGAAGCCTTAGACGGTCGTCCTATTACACGTACCTGGAATACGCACAATCTCAAAAAATATTATGTATAAAGTTTTTGTACTTAGCCAAAAAGTTATATATACAACTAGGTCTAGTGACCGAGCAATGTAATTAAAGTCATACGGCCAAACAATGTAATTTTGACCGAATTAATGAGTAAGTCAAACATTGTTGATTAAATTTTTGCATAAATATTGCATACGACTAACTAATATTAAGTAGATATGTCGCCTAAAAATAGAAACAAAGGTTGCTAGAAACATAGCAGCTCGGCCTATAAAAAGGGGCAAAGTAGAGCCGGGAGAAAAACCCAACAAGGTCTCTCCCACCCTAGCAGTATGGCCCTCGAATGTTGCAAATATGGAAAGGTCGCCTCTCCCAACAAAGCAACTCAGCCACAATTGTACACCCTAGAAATTCCTTCCCTTTAAAATACCTGTTTTGCCCTTTTTAAAATAAGAAAAAGGAAAATCTAAGATATCACCGCCACTGTGAAAACGGCTAAGGAAATTATCAAAGACACACAACGGAAGACTATCTTTAAAACTATTTAAAAATCAAGTCAACTTTAAAAGTCAAACCAAACGAAAGTAAAAGTCAAATAAAGTCAAACGAAGGCAACCTACAACTTGGAACCATTGTAGGCCCTTAAACCAAAACACTTGAAAATCCTTTAGCGTTAGTCTCAAAATCAACATAAATAATAATAATAATTCAAAGCAATAACACATCATATTCTTATGAGAACTAAGCATGATTCCCTCTTCACTTAGGCCCATCATGAGTATGCTTCATCACCTGCAAAGCTTCTCTCTACTTGTCCCCACTACTTGCCATTAGAAATGGGTCGTCGTAGGGCCAAGGTAAAGACAAGGCCAGACAAACACACAATACACACAATCAGCAAAGCTGAATACATAAGCGTAATTAGCACACACTAACATGATTTCATCCTATCAACATACAACTTATCTCGATGCACCTGTTTACAAGCACACAACATTCATCACGTGACTCGACTACTAACTAATATTTATTTAATTTTTTTTATTACACATCGAACGGGTTTCCAACCAACTACATGCCTCAAATAAATTGAGGTAAACTACATCGGGAGCTAACCGGGTAGGCAAATGTCACATGAAGTGACTAGATCCTGCACATAATAAATAATAAAAATGGAAAGTACAGCGTCCTGTACCCCCAGTAGGAGTTATGGTCAAATATAAAGTCGCATAACCCCCCCATATGTTCATACTCAAGGTATATACGTTCCAAGAGTTTTGG
Source organism: Chenopodium quinoa (assembly GCF_001683475.1). NCBI lineage: Eukaryota > Viridiplantae > Streptophyta > Magnoliopsida > Caryophyllales > Amaranthaceae > Chenopodium > Chenopodium quinoa. The sequence continues at coordinate 5,664,561 of NW_018743252.1, read as the reverse complement.
CGTGTAATCTCTTTTACTTTACGTGATTTACAAATTATTAGACTTGGTGATGACTCTCAAACACAACACAACCAAACATTACAATTCACTCAAGCAATCAAACAACAATTTAATTCTTGAATATTTAGTGACCATATAAATTTAGTGTGGAATCCTTTTTTAAACTACCTCGGTGTTAAATAACACCTTAAGTGCATAAGGCACCGCAAATCCTATCCCTCGGTGTTAGAAACACCTGAAGTGCACATAGGCACTGCAATATAATTTATCCATGTGTACTAAGACACTTAAATAGCTTTTTCCTCATGCTTATAGCATCAATAAAAATTATATGAACCATAATAAAATTCCTCTTCCATAATCCAAACCAAGATAAACATCCAGTTTAACCAAACATGCTTTCTAACATGCCAATAATAAAAGTATGGTTCAATATCAACATGCCAATATAATTAATTCCAATCACCAAATCACCATAAATAATTCATCATCACAAATCATTCACCAACATTAATCCAATCAACAAATTTCATCCAACACCTATCATGATACTACTTGGAATTAATTTAACAAAGCCTAGCATGCTTTTATACACTTAAACTTTGCCAACTACGCGACCGTACCTTGAATACGATCTCAAAATAGCCACGATTACACAAAGTCACTCACTTGGAAGTCTCCTACAAGCCGTAATTATAAAGGAGTATTAATACCCTTCTAACACAAAATTCCAGCAATATATACTCTCTTTAAATCACTCAAAAACCCCTTTAAAATACTCTGAATTTTTATTTAAAACCCTTACTTTATTCCCAATTAAATGGGTAATTAAAGATCTTTTCAAGAGACTTAAATTAGACTTATATATAAAAATTCCAGCATTATAAAAACTTATAAAATTGCTGTAATTTGGTTTAAAAACATTAATTTTAATAATTTCAATCAACCATAATCAAATTCCATCCATAAACATTAATTTAAAAACCTAGGGTTTTCAATCTTGTGGCTTTTTAATTAAAAACCAAAATCTAAAATTTATAATTAAAATACTTGTTATTAAACATCCTAAGAATCATCACAAAACCCAAAAACAACAATTAGATTTAGGGTAGATTTAATTAAAATAAGAAAAAACAACATATATCTTTCGTTAAAATCAAAAACTGCCCGAAAACCATATTTAGAGGCTGAATTTGGCCACGAAAGGGTAGTGATCACTACCATAGGTAATGAGTTTTGTTTAGAATATTGTTTACACACGAAAAACGCTATTTCTTTGAAAAATCGGACGAGTTAGAATTTAATCGTGATTACATCGAGATTAAGAAAATTACGAACGGAGAATACGCAACATGCAACCACCTAGCCGCCGCTGCCACGCTGCCTGGTGGCTGCTGCCACCGGCGAAGGTTGGTGGTGGTGGCCGGCATGTGTGGTGGTGGTGTGGGTGGTTAAACAATAAATAATTAAATTAATTAAGTAAAGGGAATGGTAAAAATTAAGGGGAAAATAAAATAACAAGAGAGAGAGAATTTACCTTTGGGTGAACTCCACCCTAGGCACATAAGGGGTGTTTATACCCTCTCTCTCAATCCTCCTACTTACTTCCCTTAGTAATCCCTTTCCTAATCAAGTTAGGATTTGATTTTCTATAAAACTTTGACTTTTAAATTATTTAATATAAAATAATGTGCCCCAAAATTTTAAATCATAAAATCCAATATTTTCAAGATTATAAAGTAATAAAATATATTTTTAATTAAAATCATTCTTTTTGTATTGAAGAAACCCTAAATAATTTATTTCATATTGTTTAAATACTTCAAGAAATATTTATTTAAATTTAAAATACGTATAAAAATACGGGGTATTACAACAATGGTCAGATTGCTATTGAAGCCATCGGCCAAAAACCTGGTTGGGCAGATAAGAAATAAGGTAGCCTAAAAATTGTTAAGGCACGTTAAGCTTAAGGAAAAGGGCATACCTAAGCTATTAAGCTATATAAATACTTAGAAATTCTCAGGTTGAGATCGTACCTGAAATTTCATGAGTATGTCTAAGAGATAGCATCAACAGACGACTCGGCACAAATTAAATTCAAAGCCAATTAATGGCCAAATACAGAAATTCATTCGGCATTTGCCTAGTCCAAGGGCAATCATTACTATAATTTGATTAACTCACTAGTTATCATACCCTCATAGGTATAAAAACTACATACTAAGTTAATCAAACCTTTTTTAAGTATAGACTAGACAAACTGCCGAATAAAGGGGCATACCCACAGTAGGTATTCATTCGTACGCAAAGATGCAAAATAAAGGCGTAAGGCATGAAAATTTGCAAAAATATGCTAAGCATGGATGGAGAAATAAAAAAAGAAAACTTGCATAAACCAAGGCCGCTCAAATAGGCTGCAAAATAAAGAAGTTGGTATTACAAAACTGCTCAAGTAGGCGGCAAAGATAGAAATTGTTCAACGTAAAAAAGGAAAAGCAAAAAGCTTAAAAACAACTACAGTAGAAGAGGAGAGCTTCTCACTTGGTCGGCTCCTCGCCACCGACATCTTTAGCCTCCCCATCCTCCTTGGCTGGCTCCTCTGTCTTGGTCGGCTTGTCCTCCTTAGCCGGCTCTTCCTCCTCCTCCTCCCCATCTTCATCATCTCTCTCATCATCACTCTGAACGGGGGAGGGGGTGGCGGCGAACGGAGGGACGGGCTCCTTAACAGCAGTGTACTCCTCTTTAAAGGGACATAGTCTAGCCGGCTAGTGAAGCGCTCCAGATAGTAAGAGACCTCACTGATGTTAAACATCATAGAGAAGGCCTCTTCAAATCGGTTCTTAAGCCTTGTCACGGCCGACTCCTTAATCCGAACCATATCCTGAGGAGTTATTTGTTTAGGAGCCTCCGCCTCCTTTTTGAGACGTTTGACCTCTTGATTGAGCTCATCCATCCTCTTCTGGGTGACCTCAAGGGCCTGCAGCTAGTCCGAGCTTGATTTTGAGCTTTTTAGAGGCCTCAAAACCCTCCTTCTATTGCGCGGCATTGGCAACCGCCTCATTCCTCTCCCTTTGGAGAGCCTTGCAAGCAAGTCGTTCTTGTTTAAGGGTATCGCCCATTTTGATGATGTCTTTGTTTTGCTTTGCTGATTTCTCGTTTAGTGCGTTGAGGGCGACCTTGTGTTCTCGTCCTGGATCTTTTTTATATCGTCCCAAGCCGCTTGGATTTGACGCCGCCCATAGGCGCGCCAATCTAGGAAAGTAGTGAGCTGTGGACAAACGAAAATGAGTTAGTAAGAGAATAAAACAAGTAAAAAAATAGACTAAGTACCAAATTCTGGGGAAAGCTTGATTAACTAAGCGCAACTATTGATCATTTGTCGATGATTATTGATTAACTTGTCATGTATGTCCGCTGGAACAACTCTCGCCATGGCCTCCCGGACGGCCTTGCGCTCAGCCCTGGTTAGTGATAAGCCGGGTGTGCGTACATCCATCTCCTCAGCAGTATCTGCAAAATAAAGGCAAGTTAGAAGAATGAAACAAGGTAAAAATATTAAAGCCAAGAGAAGGATCAGATTTACTACCTTCCGAGAAAGATGGTGGTGTCAGCGGACGCCCCTCGAGAGGGCGTGGATTGCTCCTCGGTCTCTCGAGGTTGCGGTTGCAATCCATCGTCCGCTTGGGAGTCCTTTGGCCGCACCCCCAAAAACTTGACATGCGGAGTCGAGGCGTTGTCGCCGGCCATTTGGTTTAGGGACGGCTCTCCCTCTTCGCCCTTACGAGCGGCTTTTTTCTTGGAACACCTCAACTGTTTGCGGTTCTAAGGGCTTAAAGGCCCCACTTGGTGTTAGTTGGGGAGGATATCCTTTAGGCTACTCTTTGGAAGCCCGCGACCTTACCTTGGCCGCCTGCGCCCATGAGGGGGTTTTGGACGCAGTAGTCTTGCAATCCTTTGAAGCAGATGCCGACCGCTTCCTTGCTGGCTTCGGGGTAATTTACTAAAAAAAAGAGAAGACAAAAAATAAGATGTGTTGTCCGAGTGAAATTGGAAAGTATAACCTTCCCAACATACCAGTTCGGAAAATAAAAACAATTAACTTATCCATCCTATCTGAGCGAAATTGGAAAGTACAACCTTCCCAACATACTGGCTCGTCAAAATTGGAAAAGACCATTTTGTCCGGGGGAAAGTTGGAAGGATGCCTTTCCTTACATTGCAGGTCGGACGCAAAAAAAAAAAAAGGAGGATACGTATCCCCTTAGCCGGTAGCGCTCAAGTTTGAAGTCGAACATGTCCGTCTCCCCTTTCTACTTTGGGTCAAGTTGAGACATGGCTTCGTTTGACAAGAAAAAGAACCAAGAGTTAGATTATATTTCAACTAAAAACTATTAGGACGGTTAAGTCACGAAATTCCACCTTGGGGATAGTTCTAGAGCAGGCCGCATGCCGACATAAAAATCGGATCCCTGAGCCAATTCGTTAGTGGGATCCAGTTGGAGACCATAGACACTTGCTTCCCCTTTCTAAACACTTTCTTGACCTTAAAATAGTTAAGTTGATGAGCATGGTCCGGATGAACAGGTGGCCTAGTCGGCCGGTTATCCCCTCGTCCAAGCTGAACAGGCTCGGCATTAAGCTTGTTCATCCGCATGTTGAACTCCTTGTTCCTAGTCATGATGAGATAGAAGCGGTGCCTCCAGTCACGCCATTTGGACGGCTTGTGCAGGACTGCTAAGTAGTCAAGCCGGGCATTCAAGATAAACAAGTCGTCCGTCTGTGCGTTCATCCGCACCATATTGTGCATCTCTTAGAAGACCGGGAAGTTGGGGGTGAAGCCATTCCTAAGGCAAGTCACCAAGTACCTAAAGATGTTGGCCCAACTGTTCGGCACCAACTGGAACAATGTAATGTTGAATTCGTCCAGCAACCCCTGGACGAATGGATGAAGGGGAAAGCGGAGGCCCACCTCCAAGGCGACCCGATATACATTAAAGCTCCTGCTCTGAGCCCCTTCATCGTCTGTGGCTGCCACCAAATAAGAATGCCTCGGTGGAATTTTTTATGAAGGAAGACGAGGGCTAAATCTTCCCCGTCCGCCTGCCTAGCGTTCGGGTTTTCTGCCTCCCGCTCGGCAGCTTGTGGTTCGGGGTTCCTGTCCAAACCGAAGTTAAAAGACAGCACTTTGTCTAATTTAGCAGCCTCGGCCGAGCTACCACCCCTAGAGCCTTGACTCGGCTCGGTAAACATAAAGGGCCTCTTGCCCCTATCCTTTTTTCCTTCCTCAGCGTCCGCCCGATTTTCAGAAGGAGGAACGCTGCGAGGAGGCAGGTCGGACGGTTCAGAGATGTGGATCCCAGTCCGTGATCTGGCCGACCTAGTATGTTGTGGATTTAAGTCGGACGCTCTTCCTCGGCCTAACTCAGCGTCCACCCGAATTGAAGAAGGAGGCCTCTCAAAAGAAAGCAGCTCGGACGACATCAAGACCGAGCTGGTATATAGTGAAGGGGGTTATTCTGGATTTTGGTCGGACGCCCAAGCATCAGTTTCCCTTGTCTCCTTGGTTGAAGACTGGGAAGGAGGGTTTTGTTATGTGTTCTGTCCGGACGAAGTGGCAATAACTTCCACCACCGAACACGCGCTACCACTGAATGTAGTGTTCGTGTCATCTATGATCGTGTCATTTGTATTTAAAGGAGCTAAACGATTGACTCTTCGGCCGCCTCTATTTCTCGCTGCCTCTCGGTCATAGGTACCGTGCGTACGCGCCATGTTCGACTGCAGGGACAGACAAGAATAGGAGGGGGTGAGTTGGTACGCACTAGAAATGGACCCACACCAAAGAGAGGAGGAATCGGCTCTGTCCACTCTAGACTCCTCAGTCCTAGGAGAACGACTGACCTCATAAGGAGATGCGGACAAATCCGAGTGTTGTGCCAGTTCGTGTTTAAAAATAAACAAGTATGAAAAGAAAAGAATATTTATTAAGGAGGAAGTAGGCGGTTACCTCTGTACAAGTAGAAAACTTGAAGGACTTTGAAGATCCTGACAAGTTGACCGGCAAACTCAAAAACTCGAAGGGAAAACTCAAGTACACGGTGGAGCTCTCAAAGATTAAGGAAGGACATCACTTTCTGTCTCTAAAAAGCTCTGACTTATCTCAAGAAAACACAAAATCCAAAGTGTTTGTATGAAGTCAAATGAGTTCTATTTATAGGCAAAATTTATGGGAGAAAAATGGTAAAATAATTACCTTTCCTGCCTAGAAGCTCAGACGACACTTTTTGAAAAACCTAACCTAGAAGCTCAAATGGTTAAAAAAAACCGCTCCGCCAATAAAGACGGGAAGATGTATAGTTATCTAAACGGCACGTCAAAATAGACGGCTAGGTCAGCAAACTCCAAAACCGTTACTCCAAAAAATGCGGAGGACAGGTGTCCCACCTAATTATAGCACCCTCGTCCGTCTGATTTCAAGACTTAGGTCCAAAGATGAAATCAGGTGGACGGCTCAAGGCAATTAGCCCAAAGGATCTTTCCCAAAACCAGGAGGACGGTTTAGTCTGCCCCTTTCAATAAAATTTCTCAAATTGTCCGATACTCGAACATTCTTGGACAAATGAAAATCAGAGGAGGCAGCCCATATGGTATGAGCCACCCCCTCTGAGGGGCAAATGTTTAGGGTAAAAAACACCCAATCACGTGGTCCAATCCCATAGTGAGACGTGGCCCAATAAAAGGGCGACACGTGTCCCTACAGGAAGATGACACGTGGCCAACAAAAGAGCACTTGAATGAGAAAAGGCCGCTTTACATCAGGATTCCCAAATCCCGAGAAAGGCGCCATAACGGCGCTTCCAAAGGACACGTGTCTTGCACTGATTACGCCGCTAATCAGGTTGCACCTTTTTAGGGCACCAACCTTAGAGTACACACATTCCAACCCCTATAAGTACCCCAATTATTTATGATGGGAGGGGTGGATAAAGACATATCATTTATTGCATAAGCAAATTACTCTAACTTCTCTCTACTAGAATCTCTCTAAAATACTTTCGTTTTTCGATCACTAACTTGATCGTCGAAGGCGAATATCCGTCAAATGGAATAATCATTGTTTTACAGGTGTCTGCGGCTGTCCGACTATATTCAAGACATGTATCCCGAGGGATTCCAAAAAAACCTCGAATCACACAGGGTCTAGGCAAGGTCTTAAACTCATTACCATTCCAAAACACGATAAATAAATAAACAATTTAAAAAGTGTAATTATCCAAACACTTTATTGTTTTTTTTTTTGTTTTGGTGAAGGAGAGGGGCAATCCCCTAAAACAAAACAAATAAACACAAAGCAGCAAAAATAAAAACTACTGCCATCAAAGGCTTATTCCAAACAAACACCTAAGACCACTAACTAGTAACTAGTCGATGCCAAGCAACGCCACTCAAGTCCTCCAATAAAACGTCCAGAAGATCTGCAGGGAACGCCTCTAAGAGAACAAGCTTTTGATCCGTGTTCACCCCATAGTTTGCTAACTAATCAGCCACTCGGTTAGCCTCCCTATAACAATGAGAAGTAGTAACCATCCAACCCCTTCGAGCGATGAGACTTTTACACTTCCGGATTATATGAATATGTGGAGGGTTGGCAAGCTCTTCCTCAGCCAACAAGCAAACAACAACCTCAGAATCCACCTCGAGATGCACCATCTTGTGTCCTCTATCGCAAGCCACAAGCAGCCCTCTCATAACTCCCAACAACTCAGCTCTAGTGTTCGTGCATTTGCCACAATTGGAAGCAAATACTTCATGAATCTCACCATTGCTTCCCCTGATTATTCCTCCTGCACCAGTAAGCCCCGGATTCCCTTTCGCCGCACCATCCGTATTTAGCTTAACCCACCCAACATTCGGGCTTCTCCATCTAATGTACACTTAATGCTTCTGCTTTCTACCTTGGCCACGCACTTCCTCATCTCTATCACAGGCCCTTTGAATATCTCCTACTCGTGCAAAAATGAAGCTAACTTGGTCTATAGGAATACTCGGGTTTGTATAGAAAACTCTCTCATTCCGCCACCTCCACAACCACCAGCAAGCTACAACAAATACCCTTGGCCACGCATCTCCTAAGACAAGTTGGTGTTCATCAACATGAAAAAGCACCCAATCACTAAATGGCAACGATCTAATCACTTAGTGAGCTCCCAATCCCAACTTACTCCATACCACACGCGCAGCAGGGCAATATCTCAGTAAATATTCAACACTCTCTTCATTATCACCACAAATAGGACACCTTGGATCATAGGTAAGAGTGCGGATGAACCTGTTCCTATTGGTCATTAACCTCTCTTGCAATGCTAGCCAAAAAAAGAAGCGGATCCGTTGAAGCACAAACATCTTCCATATGACTTTCCACCCCCTAATTTCCTCGATAGCAGCTCCCTCACTAGTGCAGATAATATCAATAGATGATTGGATTTTAAAGCCCCCAGATGGAGCTCCATTCCAATACACATCGTCAACAACATCATCATCTTTAATAACCTGATGAGCAGCGATCTCACTTAAAACACTTGCAGGCAAGTACTTAGCAAAGTCTTCAAACTTCCACCCTATATTTGTATCCCAAATCTCCTGAACAGTCATATCCTGGACATCAATTGGTGGTTCCACACTTCATATTCAATCAATGTTTTCTCCATTGCCCATCTGTGATGCCAGAAGAAGGGTCTTGTCCCATTACCTATGGCCATGTTAACTCCTTTGCCTACCACATCCACGCTACGCATAATTCCTCTCCATGTACTAGACACATTCAATTTATCTAAGTCACATCTATTATCACAATGTTTGGCACGAAGGACCCTCGACCACAAAGCTTGAGGTTCAGCAATCAACCGCCAGCCTACCTTTGCTAAAAAGGCCTTTCCAAATACTATTTATAAAATACTTGTATTATCTTAAGAGATTTTTTTTACCTTTTTTTTTAAGTTCTTATATGTCCGAAAATCACTTTCTTTCTCTCTCTTAAAAATTCTCCCTCCTTCTTCCTCCTTTTTGGTACCCACTGCATTAAAGCGAGTGACACAACCAACAGAATAAACAAAAAAGAAAAAAAAAAAAAAAGAAAGAAAAAAAAAAGGTGATTGCATAACAAAAAGTGAGAAAGGAAGAGCGAGCTCTGTACCATTTCTTGCTGACTCCCTGAGTCAACTCGTCTTCCAACTCTCTCAACTCACTCACTTTCTTCTTTCAAACCCTCAATTTGTTGCACCCCATTTTTCTGCAAATTCATAGATTAATGAAGAACAAAAACCAGCTTAATAATTATGTAAGTTTCTCCCTTTTCCACCAACCCTAAATGACTTGGGTTTGAATGTTTTGAGCTGATTTCAATTTAATTAATTTTTTTTGTTAGTTTTGCTAGATTTTATATGATGGGGTTTTGTATTTGATGTAATTTAAGAAATTTGTGTTATTTTTGGGTAATTATTGAGGGTTTTTTAGTTGAAATGATTGCAATTGAGTGTGTTACTTTATGTGCTCTTAAATTTCTATAATGGGTGTTTAATTAGTTGATTAATTGTGTCTGAACTAGCTTGTAATTGATATTTTTTATCATGATTATGTTTTTTGCTTCTTGAATGTCTTTTTCACTTGATGTTTTGTAAAACATGCAATGATACCCTTGCTGATATTGAGATCATATCTTTCTTACTTCACTGGTCGAATTGTATTCCGAGGTATGTTTTAGCTTTGTTGCTTGTTAAGTGTAATACTGTGTAGATTTCGAGTTTGGTAAACTCGAGTTTAGTGAGATCTGGGTTGTTTTGTGAGATATATACTTATTGAAAACCACTCTCGAATGCCCTTTAAGTTGCTGTGTTCTTTGATTTGTATTAATGCGTCTGGTTGCACTATTTAGGCTTCGATTATGATATCTACTATACATACTTTCATACAAACATGTTGTCAATGCATGTTAAGAATTCTTTCATAACCAATGGAAAGAATGTTCACAATTAGGCTGTCTAAGTTGACCCACCCTTACCCGAGATCCTCATTAGAGGCATTGGAATGACATTGATGTTGTATATTTTCACTTTTTTCCAGTACATTTTAGAATATAAGCTCTTCACGGCTTGTGGCTGTATCTTCTGCTGATAAAGTTGACATTATGTGTCCTGCATTGCTGATAATTAGTAAGGGATTGTTGCACTTAATATAAACAGTGGGTGACAGAGCTAGACGATTCTTGGGGAAGATATGTGAACCACAGAAACATGGAATGGAGCTAAGAGGATTTTTTTTTCTGAATTTATACTATATTAGTTAATCGCCGCCATAAGGGATGATAGAAAAAGCAGTGGTCAGAATTCAGACAGAAAATACTACTGCTGAAAACGATATGCTGTCATCATAGCTTTTGACTTGGTTGGGGGTTGAAACATTCAATAAAAACTACGATCAGCATGTCATATCCTGGGTCACAACATCAATTTGGACTCAGTGACTTGCAACTTCTACAGCAGCAGCTTATGCTTGCAAGGTTACAAGAACTTCAGAAGCAGCAGCAATTTGGACAGTTGGGTGATGGAAAGCCATCAAGTTCTTCGAATATGCCTCTGTATGCTAAACACACTGCAGGTGGTCAAATCCCTAGTGGAGTAGCTTTTAATGCATCAAATATGGTTGCTTCCAGTAATCTGAACTGGATGCATCACAATGGGTCTTCATCCATGCAAGGAATAAACAGAGGTTCTGCCTATTCCCATGGTGAAGGACTAATGATGAATTCTGCTTTGCAACAGCCTGATCATTCTTATTACGGAACACCTATATCCAGTGGGCGAGACAATTTGGGACATTACTCTTCTCTGCAAGGAGTACCTTATAGCTCTGTCTATACGCTGTCTGTTAATTCAAATGAGAAGCTCGTCTCACCATCATCAGCATTTTCTAATCTGTTCATGGGTGATAAGTCTTCTGCTTCTCCAGGTCAAGGTCATTCCATAGATGAGTCTTTTATGCTAAGGCAAGGGGTGCAGGAAAAAGGTTTAGCTGGTCAAGCGTCTGCTCAAATGGTAAGTAGTGGAATGTCTTTGAAAAATTTCCCGCCGGTAAAGGTAAATGCCTCACCGAAAGCATACGACAGAGCAGATGGACAACTTAATGTTTCTAGATTCTTGCATGAACAAACCAAACAAACTAATGATTCTGAAGGTACGGCTACATTGGATCCTCTAGAAGAGAAGATCTTGTTTGATACAGAAGACAACGGTTGGGACACTTCTTTCAGCAAGCTTGCTTCCATAGACTCTACTGACCTTATGGATGCTTCGAGTCATAAAAACTATATGGATTCATATTCTTCTATTCATAGTGGAAGCTGGAGTGCTCTTATGCAGTCTGCTGTTGCCGAGGCTTCTAGCAGTGACACTGGTATCCAAGAAGAGTTGAGTGGTTTAAGTTTCCAGAATTCTGATTCATGCATTAGAAAGCAACCTACAAATCTCACGTCAAATGATCAGCAGCATGGTAGATGGATAGATAGTGAATTGAAGAGCTCTTCAAATAATCCGAGAGCTCCCCTGTCATCTGTTGATTCAGTGGTAAGCTCTGTATTCCCTGTTTTTGAAGAGACTAGTTCATATTTGGATTTTTTTTTTTTTTTTTTTGGTTTTTTGTCCCCGTAAATATGTATTAAACAGCAATCTGAGCATCTTCTTGGTTGTCGACTGTCAACAGCTTATAAACGGGTCTGTTCCAGCCGAACACCCACTAAATCATTGGACTGTCATGATCGACAAGAATTCTAGAGGTAATGCACAGTCATTTATCATCTTCTAGCGCTAAAATCACTGGCCTGCTGATGTAACAAAGACTTTCTGCAAGAATGCAGATCTTTCTCAGGGGAGTAGGACTTCTGCTCTTTCAATGTCAGGAATGATCAGGAATGATTTTGATAGTCATAGTTACGTGCCTGTCAACAATGATACTGATCAGAAAGACTACATAAACATGGGACATGACCACCAATCAAGTAGTAACCCCATGGCTGTTAATGCGCTTTATAAAAAAGCAGCTGAAATATATGGAAATCAGAACCACTACAGAAGAGAAAATTCAAGTGACAGCTACAATTCAAAAGTTTCTCAAGCTTATGTAGCTCAAGCAGATCATACATGCTTAAATGCAGAAGACTCAGAATCTTCTGCAAGGAGCAGCCACAAGTCACAAAACCAGGTTGGATGACATTCTTTATTGAGTGGAGCTTCTTGTTCGTGTTGAGGTGAAGTTTGTAATCAATGACGAACTGTAAGATTTACCAGCATAAATGCTATGTGCAGGTCCTATGCATATCCTCACCTGGAGCTAACAGTCAGCAAGAGTGTTTCAGCCACTTAAAGTCCAATGATGTTTTTCCCGCAGATACTGATGAAACAATGATGAGGGTAATCTGTTACTTGACCTTAGATGAGATCACTTATCCCTTAAGTGCATGTTATGGCTAATTTATATTCCTTATGGGCATTGAACATCATTTCAGGGGAAGCCAAATATGTCAGGTGATGCATTTTCAAGAGGCAGTCCAGCATCTGACATATCTGCTTCATTTGACTGGTCAGTTATTGATACTACCCTCAGAATTACATGCCAACTAACGTTATTGAAGTTTGGCTGAAGTTGAATTTGTCCAGTGTTTTTTAACTATCCTATTAGAGCTGTTCTATATAGTGCATTTGCAGTTCACTTTCCCCACTGTATTTACTATCCTTATAGTCTAAGTTTAGCTAATCAATGCAAATGCTTATGCTTTAACTTTTTGCTGTTCTTTTATGTGCAAACCCTTGTCTATAACTATATCTAAAGTAAAAACTGCTTACATCATCTTTGTACACGGTATTTTCTGCCAAAATTTCTTATGACATCATCTTTTTTTCTTTCTTAGTTTTTGTCTTTCCAATTTCCAAGATTGGGTAAATAGTTCTTTAAAATAAATAAAAGTGTGAATATCAATTAACCAAAACCACATTAAATGACATATTTCTTTCCCAAAAACCCTCGTTTATGTGAGTTATGTAATTTGTTGCAAGATCAATTAGTTTATAATATTTTTATTATAAAAATTTGAATTATTCTGAATTTTCCTTCGTACGGGTACTTATCTAGTTAATAATTAATTTGGTGTCGGTTTTCTTTGTGAAGACTTGTCTATTTCACCTATCACATAGTCTTTTGAGCATATTATAACTGGCTAAAATGTGTACAGTCAAAATACATCTGAGCCAAAACTTTCAGTTTCTCATGGGGGCCATGGGGCTGCCAATCCAGAAAGATTTTCCTTTCAAAGCTCTGTACCAGGAGATTCAAGGCTTGCTAGTTTGGGAAATGATCAAAAAGGTCAAACTTGGTGGACACCGTCTTCTTTTGGGAATTCTTTCTCTCCATTGCAAGGAACTTCTCTTTCACAAGGTTGCAGTGGCAAGTCTCACATTTTTGATAACACTGCAATTGTATCCTCAAACTTAAAAAGTAAGAGAAACTCACTTTGAAGGTTTAATTTCAGGTCATCTTCATGTGGACAGCCAGCTTGATGGAAAACACATATCTAATGTGTCTGACACATCTGAATCTATTCGAAGGAAATTTCCTGGGATGAATCAACAAATATCCTCATCTGGTTTTTCCACTACTCAAGATGGTTATCCACTAAAGAATATCAGTTCTTTTGGCCATGAATATACCATCGCAAGAGCTTTGCCAGTCACACAGTCGTCAGTTATACAAGGTATGTACTGTCCAGGTGAGAAGCCACTTGATGTATGGAGGGATGTGCCAAGTCAGAAGAACATGATAGGTAATGCTTGCAGGGTTTTTTGTAATGTACATTCTTCCCCTATCCTATATATGGCTAGTTGTGTAACCAATTTTGCTTCTTATCTACCAGATCTTTCATCATTGGCCGGTCTACCTTCCAGGATGGGCAAAGACAGTCGTGATGAGCAAAATACATCAAATATTCAGACTGTTGATCTCCATAAAGGTCATGAATCTTCAGACAAATACCTCACCATCTCCGCTGATGCATCGGCTTCTGCTGGGAGTTATCAGCGGGGCTATGTTAATAGTAGGTTTGCTCAATCCTCTGCGACAACCTTAAGAGCACTTTCCACCTATGGCCAATCCCAGCTATTACATAATGCAGGTAACTTCAACCAGCTAGAAGACATTGGTGATACTTATTTGAATAAGGTGGACTATAATCCATCTGCTATATATAACCTAAACAAGCAGTGGATTCCTGAATTCTCAGGGCTGCAATCACTGCATGAAAGGCATGAACTGGCCAAAAATACTGCTGGCAGTCGATTTGATTCATGCTCATCTGGCAACACCTTCATCCCTTCTTTGTCACCAGGGCTAAGCAGCAGCATGATGGAGATATCTTCAGGAACTTCAGCTTTGCAACATATAAATCCTGATAAGGTGCCAATCTTTGCCCAGGGTTACTCTAACGGTAACATTATCCTGTCTGATAGAATTAACCATATGCAGATTGAATACATGAAAAATAGGCAGATATTATCTCTGTGTGATTCTTCCGCTCAAACTGCCAATATGGCATCTGAGAATGTACAGTTAAGTGGTACTATCACAGATCTTAACGGAATTCCAGCCAGCAGAAAATTTGGTATTCTGCCAAGTCTGGCTAACCAGATGGTCACCTGTGAACAATCACTGCCATCATCTGTGCGTCATTTGGATGCTACTATAAACCTGGGTGTTAGTAGAATAAAGAAGCGTAAAACTGCAATGTATGAATGCCTTCCCTGGCACAAGGAGGTGATGAAAACTTGTCAGGTGCTTCCAGACATCAGGTGATTGACCTCATCTAACACTTAGTACCTCTGTCCTTACAAATCATATTTCCTTTAAGATAGCTATTGGTTCTGAATGAAAAGACATTGACTAGCTTGAAAAATTAAAAAGGGGAATAGAACTTTCAATGGGGAGAAGTTTGTAACTATACATTAGTTGCGACTAAACTTCATAATGAGTTTGGCTGGGAATCTTTAGTTGTGGGCACATTCAGCCAGACACTTCTGCCCATGGATATGCTAACCATGTGGTACAGTTCTAGGTAATAATATTTAGAAAGTAGTTCTGTCATGTCTACCTAGTGCCTTGTATATGGAAGTGATATTTTGGAGTTTTGAGCAATCTTGAATAGTGGTAATGCATCTCATTTTACTATTTCTTACGATTGAAATTTAAAGTAGCAATAGAACAGCATTTAAGAGACTATTATATCATTCTCATTTTTCTGTCTCTAATACATTAGCTGTTCTGTTTCACAGTAATGCTGATCAAGAGTGGGCAGAGGTTACAAATCGACTGATGGAGAAGGTTTGTCCTTGTAAAACTTTGTATCTCCAAAACTGACCGGTTATCTTGACTCATCATTTTTTTTTTAATTTAAACAATGCACTCAACACATTCTCTTATTTAGGAGTGTGTGGATAAAGATGAAAAATATGACGAAATGCGACCTGCTTTACGTGCCAAGAGAAGACTTATTTCAACTACAAAGCTCATCCAGCTGGTTTTTCGACCCCCACCATCAACTGTCCTTTCAGTAGATGCTAGTGTGGAATATGAGATAGTGACATACTCTACTACCAAGTTAGCTTTATCTGATGCATGCAGTTTGGCCAATAGAACATGGATTGATTGTAACACGTCTCAAGAATTTGTTAACATGTAAGTTTCAGTATCTATGTTATATCAAGGATGTTTTAGTTAATATTTCCTTTTAATCTGTCATAGTTATTTAGCTCTTCTCTGAACTATAGTATCTTCAAATTTCATGAAATATTAAGCATTGCTGCCAGGAACAGAAATGGTAGGATGGCTGATTGCCTTTCTGACAAAGCTACTGAACTATTTAAGCGCACCAAAGAGTTGGAAACTCATATGGAGAGGTAAGAAAAGGTCTTCTGTTCTTGCTGTGGTGGACCAATTCTGTGTGTGTACTAGCCTACTTGGAGTTTTGGTAGGCATTCATTGTTCATGACTTAACCAGATTTGGTTACAATACAGTTTTGTCCTGTAGTTTTTTTTTTAAAAAAAAAATCTGTTTGTGGAGTGAAAATTAATTCAGCAATGTGGTTCTTTAGTAAGTTGTAATTTCAAAATTTCTGATTTGCTATATTAATTGTCACAGATTGATCAAGGGTATCTCAGTTGTGGATATCCTGGTACAGTGCCAGGAGCTGGAGAAGTTTTGCCACACTAACCATTATGCAAGATACCATAGTCGTGTACCAGACCCAGTGGCAGCTAATTCAGAATCTTCCCCAAGTGTGGCATCTATCAAACCATTCCTTCAGAGATATGTTAGTGCAGTTCACTTACCCCTGAAATTACCAGAAGGGGTACAATGTCTTCCACTTTGATACAAGTTTTTACTCACTCATTCGCCCTCGGTATATAATTTCTATCCTGTCAAGCCTTCTCATAATCATGGTTGACATTGTAATGTCCTTGACTCCTTGCACTTATAAAGAAAATCTAGGAGACCAACTCAAGAAAAATGCTTGGATCCATGAGTTACTTCATATAAACAAGGAATGTGCTGCCCTTTTGGAGACCGGTCGTCAATTTTTGACAGTATATATGTCTTATGTATATCTTTTTAATTTGTAGAAACTAGGAAGAACTCAGATGTAACCTCGTCTTTTGTCACAAGTACGGATGTTATAAACTCAGCTCTGTCTAGATCTTCCAAAGGTAACTTAAAACTATGTAAAGTTATTTATGTCATCAGTATCTTCATAATCAGATTAACTGTTGTCCTCTGCTCAATTCTCTCTTTACCATATTTACTCAGGGGCTATCAAATTCACCCCTAAAATCACACACTTTCTCGTTTATTCCATCTAACATTGTCTTCTTTTGAAGGTACAGGAACCGAAACATGGTATTGAAACATACCTTTGAAAAAAATTGCCCATGCTTAATTATATCAGTTATTTTGGCGGGGACAGTATTTGAAAATCAGTTAGAACCTTCTCATCTTGGACCCCCCTTTATCTCTTTAATTTTATTGAAAAGTACATGCAACAAAATATGAGTTAAGCAAAGATCCTGTGCCCTTTTGTAGTGATAAAAGGGTGGGGATCTCATAATAAAAAGGACAAATAACAGTTTTAATGTTGGGAAGTGGGCTATTTTTGTAGTAGTATGTAATAATAAAGCATAAAACACTTGACTTAGATCCTGTTTTTATTGTACTTGCTGTCTCTTTCTAATCTTGTATTTTGTCTGTTGCTAATTTTTATTGCTTTGATTGTTGTAGCACCTCACGTGAGAATCATTGTACTCTGAAAGTAAGTGAGTTGAGTTAAGTGTATCTAAATCTTAACTGAAAATGATGTAATAATAATGACAGACAAAAAGGTCTCTTTTATTATTATACCTGGTTTTTATGATTGGTAAAAGGAGCTTTCTAGCTGATGACAGCATATTCTCATTCTCCTTCACAATTAAAGAGAATATGTATCGTTGGTTCTTCTTTTGATTTGTCTTAACGTGCGGGGTATTTTATTTTATTTATTTATTTTTTTTTTGAAAAAGGTAAGGTACATGGTTAATAATCCATCTATCATAGGGAAGGATCATTAGAATATAAAAGTCTCCCTATTAGAAGAAAGACTAATAGATTTGAAGAAAAGAAAAATGAAAACTAAGACTTAAAAAAAAAAATAAAAAAAAATAAATAAATAAAAAAGCTTCTCAAGGAAGCTAATACAAGGCTTCTTAAATAAGCTAACCAAAAATAGGAATCTAAACTACCACATCTACAATCGCTGATGACAAGACAACCACGACCAAGATCGGTGGCGAGGCAGTAACCTAGCATCTTAGGCAATTAGAAGTAGATGCATGCAGTTAGCGCCTAGCGGCAAGTGTCGAGGCTCGACTTAAAATCGGACAAATCGAGGGGAGCATTTGATCTCAATGGAGGACCGATAATCGAAACATAAATCGTCAGCGACATTGATTAGGATGGTCAAGAGCAAGATCTAAAAAAGCTTGCTAAATTATGAAATTCCTTGACCATCGAAGAACGATGACGGTGATGAGACACCAGAGTTAGATCATCTTCAAGCGAACATGCTAAATTTCCCAATTCAACATAAAATTAAAATAAATAAAATAAAATTGATACAAACATAAATTGGAAAAAATCAAAAATCAAAAAATCAAAAATCAAAAATCAAAATACATGGACTAGATAAGTGTCAAAAATTAGATTTCTCAAAAATTCTAAAAAGAATTGGCCATTAATGGCCAAAAAACAAAATCAGTAGCAAGTACTAAAATAAAGTCATAACCAAATTGTCATATACATCATAGATGTAAGAGTCAAGGCCTTAAGCTATTCACAAGCAAGAAATTCTTGCTTAATTTCATAACACAGGGTTTGTAAAAACAACAATGGCAAGAAATGATAGGCGACGGAAGAAATTACAATTTACAAATACCAAAGCAAGATCTAAGGAAAGAGAAGCAAGGGAGAGGCATGCATAGGAGAGAAGCTAAGAAAAGATTTCTTACTAAAGAGTATCTCTCTCTATGTGAGGGGGTCGATGGCGCCTGCACTAATGCCTGTACGTTTGTTGATGTTTGGAACCCCTTGTAGGCCCACGTTCATTAAATATGGAAATTACCAAAATACCCTCATTTGAACCCTAAAACAAGAATATTCAAGAATTGGGCATAGCACACATCTTGAGAAACCCTAACACGGCCCAACAGTTTCTAATACGACCCAGAAAGGCTAGATTCCCCAATCCAAACCCTTATCAATCAGTTAGAGGGGCTTTCTTAGGAACACCCCCCCGAGGCATTTGACTTTCTCTATATTGCAGGACTCGCTTTGACCAGATGAGCAGGATCTATCCATAACAAGTCAGATCTCGACATTCTCTTGCAAAAACAATTGGCGTCGTATGTGGGGATACATCAAACAAAAAGCCATGGTAACCACTCGTCGAACCCATCTCTCTTAGAATGTGGGAAGAATTGCACTCAAGGTCAATCATTCCCTCCTTGTTAGCCATTGAATAATCCGCAATCCAACCGTGAAGATCAAAGTGACAACTGGGAAGTTGAACAACCCGTGACCATATAAGATTTGGAAAAGCTAACCGAACAGTTCAACACAACTCTCCAAGACACCTTTAAACGGTTGACGGAAGCTATGAAGAACAACCAAACGAGGCCCTCTAACCGGTCGCTGGAAAAATCAAGAACACTAATTTTCATAGAACAATCAGAGGGAACAACACTATGATGTTCCCCGCCGAATTGGAGGCAAAGCCGTAGGGCACAAACCTTCTGTGCAACTAGGTTCGTTCACAATTGATCCGAAAACTATTGCGATCCCCTCACAATCAAATGTCATATCACAAGTCCACATAGAGCCCAGCTAGCACTCTATTGCAAGTCGATGCTAGAGGGAAGGTGAACTGGCCAATCGGGTCAGAGACCCGGATGCTTGGCAAATCATTGATGAGATGCGCTTGCAACGACGTGAGATGGACACTTGAGAGCTCATCAGCAGGCTTCGGGTAATAGTACAATGTCGAGCCCATGAAAATGGTGATGATCAAGCACGAAGTTGTAGGTAAAGCAGGAGCCCTAGGTCGCCTAATCACCTATTGCCCTCTTAGTGGGAAGACGTAGGAGAATCATAAGATCCACCGAGACAAGGCAGGTCAGAGTGGGATCCTATATCTCGCTACATAAGCCATACAACTCGAGATGAAGGAGGAAATCGAGACTAAGATGAGCTGCTGATATGGTGGCCCTCACATCAATCTACACCATTGACCCATATCATTCAGGTTCTAATGAATGCCTAAAGGTGAACATGGTTAAGATGCCCACCATAGAACCTTTTGCCAAAACAACTAATCCAAATGAGCATCTAACCGCATATGCCACTCAGCTTAGTGTACAAACAAGCTGTAAGGCTACATGGTGCACATAATTCCCCACCACACTGAAAGGACAAGCCCTCATGTGGTTCCATGAATGTGTGCCCAAGGGTAGTATCCAAAGCTACCAAGACTTGGAACGCGTGTTCGTTAGCGGTTCCATTCAAACACGCGACAAGACAAAAAAACAAGTGTCAATCTAATGGTTGTGACCAAAGAAAGACGGAGACCTTGCAAAACTATATATGAAGGTTTAACCATGAATCATTTCCCTTTTGGAGACCGTTCTAACAGCCTTCCTGGCTGGATTAAGTTCCACGTATTTCAAATTCAAATTGATCGAGTCAGAGGTGTCAACCCTAACTGAAGCAATGGAATGGGCACACAAGAATATCCAAGCCTCAGAGGTATATGGAACAAATTTCGAGAACTCGTCAGATAAGAAGCGGAAACATGAAGATGAGCCCTCAAAGAATCTACCATCCAAACGGTCCAACTAGATCACTAATCATGGTAACGACCCATGGTACAACTGTAAACGTCGTGAGTCCTATTTGGATATCAAAGAGAAGTATACAACCATAATTGAAGAAAGGGAATACAACCAATCCAGCAATGGTGCCAAAATTTGATACGGGTTGTGAACCACACCAAATTAATTAATTTAATAACTAACTTAATATTAACAACTAGTAAAAAGGTAAGCAAGAGCCAATCCCACAAGGTATTACTAATTAAATTCAAAATCAACTCCGTTAAAGCTTTATACATAAAAGAATAATGTAGACACCTACTTTTATCCTCTTGTCCCGACAGGAAGTGCGACGATGTTACAAAAACTCGTTCTTCATACTAGATCAAAGTTAAAGTGTTTATGGACTCTGAAATGCATTACGAAGTAAGTTAAAACCCGTATTTGAGACCAAATTATCTTAGAACCTAGTCCGATTAATAATTAGGCCTAAAACATGCTCATACATGTTTAAACTTGATTAATAACGAACCTAAATGCGTCAAATGCAATGATTGGATCAAATAGATTTACATTGTAGAAAACCGAGCCAACCAGAACATTTAACCACCCAATATACATTCAAGTCCTATACATATGGATATCCCTTTCAAATAGATTTCCAATGGTATTTTATAAGCCCGATTCTGAGTTAAAACGAAGAAGTTATCATCAAAATACTAAACCGATCCCTAAAACCGACACCCTTGCACTCAAACGGCCATATCTTTTGATCCATAACAGATTTTAACCTAATTCCAACGGCACTGGAAATTAGGCATTTATAGATTTCCAATGATATCTTATTTTCCTTAATCAAACTTTCCAATCAAAATTTATGGAAGTTTTAAAAACGCATTTTCGTATAAGGCAAGCCGCACCGCGCGAAACTCTCAAAGTTGCCCGCGCCTACCGAGCGCAAGTCATAAAGTTGTGCTGGGCACTGCAGCGCGACTCTGAGAGTTGCGCGCGCCACATAAAGCCACGGCTCTAAAACCCTTAACCTAGATTCATACGCCTATAAATAGGGGTCTTCGCTTAGCCCTAAACAGAACAGAAAATTCAGAAATTGAAACCCTAAATTCTGAAATCCCCAATCTCTCAAACTCTCTTACTATCATACTACTTTTCTCCTTTCTTCCTAAATAATCTTAAACCCTAATCCATCCATTTGAAGTCCTTGGAGGTACGAAGAAGAAAGAAGGTCCATAAACATATAAAGCGGAGATTTAAGCAAGCAAAGGAGAATAGTTAGTTTCATGAACACTTAGATAAATCACTTTTCTTTTCTTGTTTAAATAACTTTAATTGATTAATTAGTGTTGTTTGATCACTTTAAATAAAATTTAATTAATTAATTTTACATAGTATTCTTGTGTTAACTAAAGACTAGAATCGGAATAATTAATTGTTGTTTTATCACTTAAGTCAAGGCGAATCTTGTTTATTTTGTTCCTTTCACGAATTTGAATTAAATAAGAATAACGACATTCGTCGCAATGTAATCTTTATGTGATTAACGTGGGTAAATAAAATCAACTAACTTAGTTGTAGGTATCACGTTGCATATATTATTTGGTAATGAAATTGTGAAAAAGGAAGAGCTAGTAGAGGCCACACTTGGGCTAGAATAGCGATTCCTCCCTAAAAGAAATGTTATTTTAGTACCCTCGCTCCCGAACTCATTTCTGGTACAAGTAGATCAATTTGGGCATGGAAAAACTTATGATTCATGCTATATATCCCTTGAACTCCACTTGGGGGAAAGGCATATGAGTTTTCCTAATACTCATTGGCAATTCCTTATTAATTTCGTATAAAAAAGCGTAATGATAGGATCAACTCTAATTCAAGATCCCCCAAATAGTCAGGAATTCAAATCCTAACACATCTTCAAAAGTGTAAATTCCTAGGCTTTTGAAGGGCCATGGGCATAGAGGAAGTGGCCTGGGATCCCCAACGACGGGCTACTATCCTCACAGTGGCGACTCCACTGGGGACTTAGAGGTTACAAGATTAGCTTTTGGTTATAGTTCAAGGTTTCCAACTTAGGTTACCTATGAGTTATAACGAAGGCTAACTTGGATAATTTCTAGTTAGAGAGCGAGACTTGAACACATAATATATTCCTTTTTCACAAAAGTAAAAACCAAATAAGCAACATTGCATTATGCATAATCATAGCACACTTTAACCATTGGGATTGGCTCATTGATTAGGGGTCGCCAACACTAGACTTCTATCCCCAAATCAATAACAATCATCCCACCCATATCGCCAACAAAATGTTGGGAGAATCATGACATGGGTCAACAAGTTGAGTGATTGATTCGTGCATCGTTCTTAAGATATGGTACCTTTGGACACCCTAGCCTTGACCATAGAATGGCATTGTATGCTTTGAATCCTTTTATGTGCTTATGTGACAACATGAATATGTGCTTATATGCTTCGTGTCTAATCTAATTAATTCCAACTTGTTACCTAGAGATATTAAAAAATTCGAAAAAAATGTGGTTCGAAGAAAATGTGGTTCGAAAAAAAAAAACCAAATCAAAATGTCGAACCTACTAGGCGTTGCGCGCGCCCTCCAAGCGCAAGTCCAGAAGTTGCGCGCAGCTCTAATTCATGCGCGCGCCTACTGTTCAATGTTAATTTTGACTCGTTACGAGCAATGTTATACGGAGAGAATGATATTACCGCTTCAAGATTAATCGTTAAGTAGGTGCTAATATCTCTTTGGCTAAAAAGGTTGTCTAACTCAATGCTTTTACTTTGTTCGCCTTTTCTTTTTTAAAAAAAAAATTCCAAAAACATGTCTTTCATCGTTCTTTTATTTTTGCGTTTTCGAAAAAAAAAGCGTTATCTTTTATTTTCGCAAAAAAAAAATAAAAAAATGCATGTGGCAAGCGCTACTCTCGAAATTGAACTCTCCACCTTGGTGCAAGACGGAAAATTGTGCGCGATACTGTTTTTGATTATGATGATTCGTTTACGTACTTTTTAATCGAACTAATGACATTACTTCTTATAGGGTTCGTCATTAGAAGTTATCCCTTAATAGGACGTCATCAATATTCCCATTCTTAAACGTGCCTATTTTCGTGGTCGTCATCTTTTAGTTGTAATTAATCAATCTTGATTTAAGAGTATAATATATTTACCTCTTCTATGGTTAAAAAAGAAAATCTCGAGAACCTTACTTGGGATAATAACCTCACAAAAAAAAAAAAGGAGCGAGCAAAAAAAAATTCGAGAAATCCTTTTAAAAAAAAGAGTATGGTACAAAAAGAGAAACTCAAACCAAATTATTATTCTCAAAAAAAAAAGAGAGAGAATAGTGACTGATGAATCCGAGAAAATGATTTAATTATTACTTGGATTTACGTTCGGAGGCAACCATTCTATTTAAACCAATAGTAATTATTCTTTAAAGATGAGCAATGTGAGAATCTTAAAAAAAATATATAAATAAATAAAGATCTCTATTGTAATCAAAATGATCAACAAATACCACATTCTAGTATATTAATCATTTTAAGGAGCGTATTCAGGTTGATTAATATTTCTAAAAATTTGATGAACACATCAATCCAACTTCCCTTTTCTTTCTCTTCTACCTTTCTCAAAAACAGTTCACTTAAAGTAAAATCTTTAGATGATTATCTTGTTGAAGTCAACACAAATCATGACATTCCATTAATGATTGTTCGTGAATTTTTTGACATTCTTCATCAAATAACTTGCTTAAAGTGAATTTGTATTAAAAAAGGATCAAAAAAATAAACAAATTTGACTTTTTTTCGTTGTTTGAATGCTTGGCAAAAAAGGTTTAAGTGAACGCACTTAATTTCTCGTGATGCACATTACTAGGTCATATTCCACATTCGCATCCTAGTCCAATCATGGATGACAAAGCAGCATTGGAGAAACTTAGAGAGGAACTTAAAAACCTAAAGGCCCTACGAGAAGAACAAGCCCAAACGAAGGCTCATAGAAGAGCAGAAAAGGCTAAAATAAGAGCAGAGAAAGAAAAAGAAAAATTCTGCAAGAAAAAGTAAGAGCGGAAAGAGTAGAGGCCTTGGAGAAACTTGTCCTTCGAGCTAGCTCAGGGACTAAGTTCTTTAATTATGAGCATGCACCACAACCTAGTGAAAAGACTCTCCCAGAAAAGTTCTTAACTACGGATTTACCTACCTTTAAGGTTACAAACAATCTTAGGACTCACTTAATGAGCTTTCTTGGAACTATGGCATTGAAAGGGTTGAGCATAGCTTATATGCATGTACTTTTCCTCTTTCATTGGACCCAACTGCTAGATCTTAGTTTTATAACATCGATGCAACACAAACTTCCACTTGGAATGACGTTGTAAAAGCGGTTTTAGCCTAATTTGGAGATAACATCGAGCTCACAACTACCTTGCACAATCTTGAATTGCTCAAGCAAGGGGAAGAAGAAGGCTTTATTGACTTCTTTTCGAGGTGGCGATCAAAGGTTTCTCTTCTTTCACAAAGACCTTCGGATCATGAACTTGTCCCAAAGTTTATAGACAATATGTCTCCACCATACAAGTGCCATTTACAATACCTTGGTTTAGATACATTTCGTAAAATTTATACTGTGGGAACATTAATTGAAAAGGACTTGATAAAAAAAAACCATGAATTATATAGATGGACTAGATTTTTAGAGAGGATCTCACCTGCGTTGGAAACGGACAAAGCTCGAAGACTCTATCTCAAGAAGTTGTCAACAATTCAAGATTTAGCACCTTAGGTCTTGTTTTATTTCATTCATTTTTTGTTTTCTTTATGATAGACTAAGAGATTCATGCTGTCGAATCTACTTATTATGTACTCTTATTAATTAATGAATAAAAATTCTATTTTCAAGTACGTCTATCTTGTTCTTTTTTTTCAATCACTTTGTTGTTATTAGCTCGAATTAAATGAAATACACATACAAACAGGCAATATCAAAAAAGGCATACGTGCTCAACACTTTAAGAGTCTTGATGAAATTTGGCTTACAAGATTTATTTATTGAATGAAAAGAGACCCATCTTTTGGCCCACTGAGAAGGGATATGATGATTACACCAACACAGGAGACAACTTGAAACTCCACGAAGATGATCCCATGTTTTTAACCTTAGAACAAATCCATCTTTTTAGCAACCCTTTTGAGCCTCGTCAATTGAGCCTTACTTATTCAACCTACATTATTCCAAACCTTAGGATGGGAATGGTACAAAGAGATACAAATGAAAAATTAGGGGAACGAAACATAAGAGGGGGACACAAATTTATTCTAAACCCAAAAAGGAAAGATCCAATGCAAAAGAATCGTTCTAAACCCGAAACCAAAATCGCCAAAAAAAAGAGAGAAAAAAAAAGAAAAGAAAAGACAAGAGAAAAAAGCACCTAATGTAGGAGTTTTTAAATGAACTGGAAAGGTTTTAATTCGAGAAGCACCAAAAGTACGGGATTAAGGGAGTATACTTGAGCATGTCCATCTTCGTAACCCTAAGCCTAGCCACGTTACAACCTTGGAAAGACCCTCCCTGAAGTAGACCATAACCATGCACCACGAAAGTCATCATTCTACAGAAATATGGCCCACCTTGTACCTTTGCACATATGAACCTACTATTGAGTAGTTATGCCCATACAAAAAGTGCATTAGTGTTGGGAAATGATCATAAAAAGAATAAAATAAATTAGATGATTTGATAGCCATTGACTTGATTACATCATTTTTAGTAAAACAATCGAATCAAATTAAATTCGATGTTTTCCATGTCTTTTGCCAAGAAAAATAAGGTGACTATCACTTTCAAAAACCATCATCTTATTTTTTTTAATAATAGGGATATTTATTACCAAGGTGATTCAAGTTCTATATACATAGCCTAGAAAGAAAACGAGTGAATACAATAAATTGATTTAATATATCGACAGCCTTGACGTCAACTTTAGATGTCTCTTACAACTCTTGAGCATTGGCCATCTTACTTTTCATAAGCAATTAATATGTCTACCTGTGTGGGATATCTTCATCCTCTCTAAGCGAGGAACATTGATTGAACGTGATCGCTACATGAAAAAATGATAGTTATCGCTATTACATGTAAACCTCATTGCTAAGTCATCACGATGATACAAATATTAAGTCAATCATTCTTGCTTTCCAAAAACATATCTAATTCTCTTTCTTTATTCTTCTATGGGAAAGTTGGATTCCCTTCTTTTTTATGAAAATCCGTCTTTTTTGGGGGGTAAGTCGAGATGATCCCTCCCATTGGCAACTAAAAACTCCAATGGTAAAAAAAATTTTTGCCTCAAAATGGGGGTTCAAAAAAACTGGGACATCCCCACTTCTCTCTATTTACAGATTTGAACACACTAATTATGTTACAAAAATAATGTCATACAAAGCTTATTACAGACCATCTTGAGGAAAAAACATTACTTCCTACATGATAAAACAATTCATGATAAACATATGCAAAATCCAACAAATTAGAAATACAAATCTTGGGGCTTCAAATAAACATGAGAAACATCCCATAGTATATGTGTACATGAATTCCAAAAGCCACCTAAGTCTACACTTAGGGGCTACAAAAATATAGGTCTATCCTAACTTTCGTTTATAATTAAGACCATATTTTGGAAAGTGATTCAAATGATTTTACAAATTATTCTAACACTCAATCAAACCTAAGTTTGATAATATTCAAACTACGGTGCCTACTTAATTGAGAGAACTTCACTTTCAATTAGAAAAATATGAAAATGATGACAAACACAAAAAAGAGACGACAAGATTGAATATACAAGAGTTTACTCACATTTTCATCCCATTTTTGAAATAAGCTGTAAATTACAACTTTCATCAATTTTGGACAAAAAAGTCACACTCACTTACGAGCTTGGCTTTTCTTTCCATTTTGGGTCCAGTTTCAAAACTAAGATGTTTATGTATTTTGCGTACTAGAAATAGTAGCTTCACCTTATTATCAAAACAAACTTTCATTAAATTTATTGGACCCTCTCCAAATTTTGAATTCTAGTTCGAAATTACGTTTTACCTACGCTCTCGAAAAATAGTTTTCAAAATTCCCTTCTTGAATTTTGTTTCATTTTCTCAAAATAAATAAATTTTTAGATTTTCCATAACTTTTTGGACAATACATACGAATACATAAATATTTCCAAAAGGAATGAACAAAGATTTGACTTCTTCTTAACTCGAACTTAATGTTGCCTAGTCATCCTGCGAATATTGGCTTAGGGTTGGTAAACGAACCACCTACAAGACCAAAATCAAAGATTGATAAGAACGAGGAAAATATCGATATTCTAAATCAACTTTGAGAATACTCTTACCTCAATAATCTCTACAATGTTTTGACATTAGGTAAAGTTTACTAAACCTTAACTATAATTGTTTTTGGTTTATAAAACAAGCAAAGAACTAACTTGCTTCCTTGAACATGACTTTAGCTAAAACAAGTAATGATCTCTACAATGTCTCGAAATAGAAAACGTGGGATATATACATAGGCCCATTTCAATATCATGAATGGCCTAAACAATAGCAAGTCATTAGAACTACCCCAAATTAGGGGCTTCAAGACTTGAGAAATAGTAAGAATGCCCATAACCCGACACATGCGGGCTCCAATCAACATAACAAACAAAATGAAATATTCATGCCATTCACGCTACTTTCGAGAATCGCCTAAACTATAAATGGTTTACATAGATCTCGAGCCTTACAATTTTCAATTGCATCACAATGATTTAATAATCAATTTGTTCCTTTGAAAACTAAGTTTGCAGCTGAACTTGGCCATTAAACAAGCTATATATTTGACCCATTTTCAAGTTCAACTTCAAAAACTTATTTTAGTGCATAATTGTTGTTTCAATACTTTAATTTACTCTAAATATTGGAAAGTTTGACTAGTATAGAGCAAAAGAAACAAAATCATGAGTATCTAAATAATGAGGAACTCAAATGCATATTGTTTCAGGGTTTTTTGATATGTCCTACGGGAGAGTTACAATTCCAAGAATGCCCTTCGACCGCCTGTACCTGCAAAACTACGAAGACTCCGGTTGGGTGGAGCTCCGCCTCCGACGATCAAGTCAGTGATGTACGGGAGGAAGAAAGTGCGTAAAAGAGTAATAACTTCTCGCGCAATGGGAGAATTTCGCAATTAAGATTGCTTGGTTTTGGTGTAAGTGTATTTATGATTGTATTGAATGCTAATTGAATGCCCTATTAATGAGGATTCTCCCACTATTTATAGTGGGGAGCATTGGTTCCCCATTTAGGGTTCCTAGGACACGTGTCAGCAGGGGATTGGAGCCCTTCTGACCAATGGCAAGGTGCCACGTGTCGCTCAGCCATTGGGCCACGTGGCTGGGGTAATTTCACCCCAAACATTTTCCCCTCTCAGGTGCTGACGTGGCAAGGTGCCACGTGGCACCTGAGAAGAGAGCTGACGGAAGAATATATATATATATATATATATATATATATATATATATATATATATATATATATATATATATATATTTTGATTTTTTGAAAACCCCTTCAAATTCTAACTGAAGGAATAGGGAAAAGCAGAAGGGGAAGGGTCGCGCCTCTTCACCTTCCGGGACAACCCCTATAAATAGGGGTGGAAGCACACGAGAGCTCATTTACAAACTTTGTGAATTTTCTTGAATTTTGAGAGCATCCGGCATTTGAGAGCATCCGGTACTTGAAATTCAGAGCACACGGAGATTTGATAGTTGTAAGAGCAGCCGGTTTTCAGACCGCCTGTGCAGTAGCAAGCACGCAAAAGTTTTTCGAGAGGGTACCTCAGAGAACCCAGCCGGTATTCAAACCGTCTGTGTCTTCGCAAGCATCCCCAAGAAATTTCTTGAGGTTTTCAACACTCTACTCTAGGTACCGTCTCTATTCTTTCTCGCTTTTCCATGTATTTCTGTTTGCGTCTTTTGCTTGCATTTTTGTTTATAAGTCCCATAGGTAGATGGACCCTTTATACCCATACCCGGACCATAGTTGTGAACTAGCCGGTCAATTAGTACGGTGAAGTCTAGAATTGGATCTGCCGCCTCTGATCTTTGGAATTTCCCCTTTTCAACGCTTGTATCGACCGACTCCGTGTCTGTGCATGACACCATGGCCAAAATTAGGGGGACAGCTATGGACCCCAATTACAGAGGCGGAGACTCAAACGAGTTATCGCCTGAAAATCAAGGCCCAGACGGGGAGGTTAGAGAACCATCCGGCGGTACCCCCGCCACCCCAAGCGATAGCATTCTAGGCTCCTACAACGAGGAGACCTCTCCGGCTGAGGAGGCTGAGCAGCCAGAAGCTGCCAACGATGCTCCCAACTCCACATCCGGCTCTGATGACGGTCGGGTTGAAAGCAGTAGCTCCAGCGACTTAACCGTGTCAGAAGATAGCGAGGAGGCGGAGAGGCATTCGTGGCAAAGCCAAAACGACCCTCTCATGATCGCCGTCTCCTTGAAGGACCGCGCCCTCATGCGGTCTTCTCTACAAGACTTTATCACCAGGCGGCCGCTTGGTGAAGGATACAAGATGACCGTGTCGGGGGAGTTTGGGACGGTTGTATGGGAAGATGACCAACCCAACGCTAACGGTTGGTTTGGATGCTACGAGGTGGCTTTCCTAGCCGGTGTTCGCTTCCCCCTTCACAACACAATCAGGACCATACTTAGGGGGTATGGCTTAGGCGTTTGGCAACTCACCCCAAATCCTTTGGTTCTACCTGGTCAAGGCCCCGTCTGAGGAGGAAAACAAGGAGTACCGGACCTACAACCGGAAACCAGAGCTTATGGGGCAGAAGTTCCGGCTGCCCCCAGTTCCTGATAATGATAGGAGGGCCATTATGGACTCCGGATTTTTTGAGTTGACCTCTACCTCTCTCTCAACCGGAGAGATAATAAGGGTACCCAAGAACTGGGTGCCCAAACACGAATTTTTCAAGGACGAGTGCTTCTTGTCTGCCTGTAAGCTTAGCAGAATGTTTAAGACCAAAGGTTACGAACCCTAGTCGGTTAATTCGATGCCGGCTAACCTTTTTCTCTTGATTGTAATACAAAATTCATATTTCTTACCGGGTGTGTTTTTGTTTTGCAGAAGAAGCTAAGAAGATGCTACTCACCGCCAAGACACCCGCAAAAAAGGCTTTAGATATCCGAAAAGAGAATCTGGAGAAGAAACTTGCCGCTCAGGCAGCTAAAAAGGTTAGCCCGCCTGACCTTCTCTATATGTTGGCTTTGATGTTGTTTTAGCTAGTTATTCATCTAACCGTTTGTGGTCTTGTTTCAGGATGGGGGTGTTATTCCCCGCTCTTTGCAGAAACAGATCCGGCAAAGGCCGTCTGTTGAAGAGCCTGCACTCAAGATGCAGAAAACCACTTCTACCGCCCGGGCTACAACCGGCGGTAAATCAATAAAGACCCCAGGCGGGTCAAACTCTGAACCCGCCTTGAAAGGGGTCGTTCCAAAAAGGTACAAACCCCTTCAACCTCACGTTGCTCGACCTACGCATGCGGGTAAAGTCATACTCCTTGTCGCAGCCGGGGGATTCTCCGATCAGCCGGTTGTCCGTAGGTGGAGCATACGCGGCATTCTCACCGTCTGTTTCTGGTGCAGATAACTCACCACGCTGGCCGGACGCTGCTCAATACGCCCGGGCCATGCTAAAAGCCGTCCCCCGGGACGAGAAGGAGGCGATTCCTGGAATCAATACCTTCAATGCCGACCGGGTGATGGTCGACCTGGCCGATGTAAGTCATTGAGTACCCACCTGTCATTTAATTTGTAGTACACTTATCCGGTCTTTCAACTAATACCGGTTGTGTTGTTGTTGCAGGCACTGCTCTGCGTGGAGGGGCTTAAGAAGGCCTACATCCGCAAACAGGAAGAGGTAAGAAGAGCCAAACGTTCTGCGGATGACGCACATAGCGTTGCTCACTATTCCATGATTGTGCATGACTTAGAAACTAAAGCTATAATCATGCAACAGGCGGATCAGGTCAAGTCCCTCCAACGGGCCCTCTCAGAGAAAAAGCTCAAGCTAGACAACCTCCAGGCGGCCCTGGATAACGCTGAAGATGAGCTTAAAAAGCATGAAGAGCCCCTCAAGCGGCTCGACCAGGCGGAGAAGAGCAGCAAACGGCTGCAATTAGAGAATGACCGCCTGGTCAAGGAGGCTGCAGATGCTCAGCGCAATTTCCAGGCCACCCTAGAAGTTGTTCAGAGCCGGCTCATTGAGGAGAATGAGCAGGACTGCCAAAACAGAATGTAGAGGGCGTTCTCCATCATCCACCCGGGTGCAGACTACAACGTCTGGGAGCTCGCCTACAAATACGAAGACCTGGCCATTCTAGCTGAAGAGGAGGGCCAGCCGGGGCCCGAACCGTATGAGCAATGGGTGGAAGCCGAGTTCCAGCGAATGCAAGCGGAAGCGACTGCTTTGGAGACGACAGTCGAGGATGAGGTTGCTCCCGGCTCCGTCCCCAACACCGACCCATCTCATCCGGAAGGGAGCCAGGCTCAGGGCGACCGGGTAACTGTGCAGCTAGAGTAGCAACGACCTCCCGGCCTGCGTGCCGTGCATTATCTTGTGATAGCGCCGGAAGGGTCGGATTACTCTGTTGTTGTTTTTTATTTTGAGTATTGATATTTTCACCGGCTGTGCCGATTTATTCTGTAAACAGTTTAACATTTACACCGGCTGTGCCGGTTAATTCTGCTACAATTCTATTACAATTCCAGCGGTTGATCCGGCTTTGAATGAGTTTGTTTCTTTCTTTTGTTGTTTTGGATGTCTTGAATGTCGCATCTTTCTTGCTTTGATAATTTTTGCGAGGATAGCCAAGAAAACCCAGCCGGCATCACCGCCGTCTATGTCTTCGCAAGCTAGGCAAAGAAATTTGTGAGGGTAGGCAAAGAAATTTGCGAGGGTAGACAAGAGAACCCAGCCGGTATCACTGCCGTCTGGGTCTTCGCAAGCAATTCTATTTTTTTCCTTGTGCAAACCATGGTGGTAGCAACCATGAGTATTGGTCTTTTTCAAAAGGCAAACCATGAATGTTTTTCCGCATGCTTTTTGAATGAATGTGTTTCCGCATGACTTGTTGGGGTTAGGGTAGGTAATTGCCCCTGGATAGGGGGCTGGCATAGACAAAATGGTGCCAGGCGGCTATCCATATGTTATAGCGCAAATGCTAACGACTTTAGCTAAGTGCTAAGTGCCAACCGTTTTTACCGACTTGCCGGCTGGAGTTTTGGGGAAGACCTTTTCAAATGAATTAGGGTGCCAATTTGCCGGTTGGGCTTTTGGAAGGACACCCTTCATAGGTTATTGGCCTAGCCCAAATTTTTGAAGCCCGCCTTCTCTTAGACGATTAGGCGGCATGTTAAGTACCGGCTGTTTGTTTTGAGATCAGCCTTAAATGGTACTTTATCCAAAGAGGGGGTCGGTTGCATGTTTGGGAATGCTAACCCGCAATTCTTTGGTGTCATGGATCATTCAGGCGGATAGGACCGCCTGATATTTGATCACTAGAAAAATTTTCCACGCAAATGGGAGATGTTCTCTTCAATGAATTCACTTGAATGGGCGTCACCGGCTGGTTCATTAGATTTCCGGGCCCGCTAGTGTTGGGCACAAGACAGGGCACATGGGAAATAAGTAAAGGGGGCCGCTTGTGTTAAGCTTAAGACATGGCGCATGTAAGCACTATATGTAGTAAATCTTTCTCATTAATTATACAAAAGTATACAAAAACTATACAATTTTCTAGAAGTAGTACTTTTTGAGATTATCCAGGGCCGCCTGGATGTTGTCTGGGGTTTCCAGGCGGTATGTGCCGTCTCGTACTTCTTCAAAGACCCGGTAGGGTCCCTCCCAATTTGGGGTTAATTTGCCTTGTTCATTGGCCCTACCGGTTGCTTCCATTTTACGAAGCACAAAATCTCCTACTTTCAGGGGCCGTTTGTGAACCCGCTTGTTGTAGGCTCTTGTCATTCTCAGGCGGTAAATCTCATGACGTAAGGCTACGTTGCCCCTTCACTCTGGGAGAGAATCTAGTGCAAGCCGCATGGCTTCCCATTTGGCCGCCTCATCATATAGCATGATGCAAAGCGTTGGCTCATAATGTTCAATGGGGAGCACCGCCTCAGTGCCGTATGCCATAAGAAATGGGGTTTCACCGGTTGCCCCTTTTTCAGTGGTCCTGATGGCCCAAAGGACATGAGGTAGTTCCTATGCCCATAGTCCACCGGCTCTTTCCACCTTCTTTTTTATACCGTCTGAGATCAGCTTATTGAAGGCCTCAACTTGCCCGTTTACCTGGGGACGGCCAACGGATGTAAAAAAATGGGAGATTCCTTGATCTCCCAACCAGCTCTTGAGGACAGGCGTTTCGAATTGAGGTCCGTTATCAAAGACCATAGACATTGGAACCCCAAATCGGGTGATGGCATTTCTCCAAATGAAGGAGATCACGTCTTTTGTTTTTATGCCTTTGACCGCCTCTGCTTCAACCCATTTGGTGAAGTAATCTACTGCCACCAAAATATATCGGCGACCGCCTGTGGCAGGCGCATACGGACCCAAAAAATCCATACCCCATTTTGCAAACGGAACCGGGCTATGGATGGTTGTTAAGTCAGTTGCCGGTCGATGTATCTACCGGGCAAACTTTTGGCATTTATCACACTACTTCACCAAATTCATGGCGTCTTCCTCAAGAGTGGGCCAAAAGTAACCCTACCATCTGGTTCTTCTTGCCAAGGACCTGCCGCATATGTGTGAGGCACAAAAACCCGCATGCAGATCCTCTAGAACCTCTCTTCCCCTTTCAGGGGTTACATACTTTAGAAACGGCTGTAGATAACCCTTCAGGAGAAGTTCTCCATGATGCATAACAAAGCTCAGAGCACGCTTCTTGAGCGCCACTGCTTCGGAAGGGTCATCCGGTACAGTACCGTCTGCCAAGTAATCTCGTATGGGATCCATCCAGGTGGCACTTTGGTCCAGGATACCTATGGGGTCATGATCAATGCTTCTTTTCTCAATGACTTCCCAAAAAACCGTTCTAGGTGCATCATAGGAGGCGGATGATGCCAATTTGGAAAGGGCATCCGCCTGATTATTCTCGGAACGGGGCACCTGACTTAGATGAAATTCATCAAGTGACACAGCCTCTTCTCTGACCGCCTCAAGATATTTGATCATAGCCGGGTGGGTGGCCTTGTAGTCACCATTGTACTAGCTAACAATCAATTGAGAGTCTGAGCAGGCGCTGATTTTTGCTGCCCCTGCTGCCTTACACATTCGTATACCGGCTAGCAGGGCTTCAAACTCCGCCTCATTATTAGAGGCTTGGAACCGGAACCGTAGTGCATATTCAAACTTATCCCCTTCCGGAGAATGACATATGACACCTGCACCACAGCCGTTCACCGTAGAACTACCGTCTACGAATAACTTCCAAACCCAATCAGGATTTTCCGGTTGCACCGGCCTAGTCATCTCGACAATGAAGTCGAAAAACGCCTGACCTTTCACTGCCCGCCTGGGTTCAAAAGTTATTTTGAGGCTCTGTATTTCAACAGCCCACTTGATCATTCTGCCGGATGACTCGATGGTAATCATTGGGCTCTTGAGTGGCTGGTCTGTATATACAATCACCGGGTGAGCCAAAAAGTAGGGCTTCAACCGTTTGACTGCGACGAACAGGGCCAACCCAAATTTTTCTATCACAGGGTATCGGAGTTCAGCATTCTTAAGAACATGGCTCATGAAATACACCGAGAGCTGATTACCGTCTCTCTCAGCGAGGAGAACGACACTAAGGGCATGATCAGAGACGGCTAGATACATATAGAGGACCTCCCGGGGCAGGGGGCTCACTAGCCTTGGCAACGAATGCAAGTGTTGCTTTAGCTTTTGGAATGCCATTTCCGCCTCTTCTCCCCACTCAAATCTGGACCTCTTCCGGATGGCCTGCAAGAAATAGAGGCACTTGTCACCTGACCGGCTGAGAAATCTTCCCAACGCCGCCAGGCAACCGGTCAATTTCTGGGCTCCTTTACAGTGCGGGGAGAGCGCATGTCAATGATCGCCTGTACTTTTTCCGGATTAGCCTCTATGCCCCTTTGATCGATCAAGAATCCGAGAAACTTCCCAGACTCAACACCAAATACACACTTCTTTGGGTTAAGCATGACCCGGTGCCGCCTGAGTGTGGTGAATGTTTCTCGGAGGTCCAGTAGGTGATCCGTCTGTAGCTTGGATTTGACTATCATGTCATCAATGTACGCCTCTACATTCCTGCCAATCTGATTGATGAAGACGATGTTTATCATGCGCTAGAATGTTGCCGGTGCATTTTTTAACCCAAACGGCATCACTTTGTAACAAAATAGCCCCTGATCAGTGACAAAGGCCGTCTTCTCTTGATCCTTTTTCCATAGGGGTATTTGGTGGAAACCTGAGTAGGCATCCATGAAACTCATCAGAGCATGACCAGCTGTAGAGTCGACCAGATTGTCGATCCTTGGAAGCGGTTAACTGTCCTTTAGGCATGCTCTGTCAGATCTGTGTAGTCTACGCACATCCGCCAGGTACCATTCGGCTTTCTCACGAGGACAACGTTTGCTACCCAATCCGGGTAGTAGCATTGCCGGATGAACCCAGCATCTAACAATTTTTTGACCTTAGCCGCTGCCGCCTGAGATCTCTCTTCACCGTGATCCCTTTTTTTCTGCCTGACCGGCTTCTTTTTAGGATCCACGGCAAGCTTATGGACAGCTAGATCCGAGCTGACGCTTGGCATCTCTTCCACTTCAAAGGAAAAGATTTCTTTGAATTCTCTTAGAAGTTGGAGCAGGTCTGCTCCCAACCGTTCATAAGCAACCGTCCCAACCTTGACAATTCTGTTAGGACGGCTGTCGTCGAGGACGACATCATTGCAGTCACTAGCCGGCTGAGGTCGTTGATCATCTGACCTTTCCCCGGCTAGTGATTGCTATTTTTCTTGCTTGACGGGGTCCGTTTGGCCCGCCTTTCTTTTCTTACCGGCTGCCCTTGGAGCCGAGACTGCTGTATCGCAGTTATCAAGGTCTATGGGGTTGCCGTCTCCGGTTGTACCCATAGTAGGTCTGACGTCAGAGAGATAACACTCCCTAGCCGTCCTCTGGTCGCCCTTAAGGGAACCGACTCTACCATCGTCTTTTTCAAATTTGACGAGCATGAGGGAGGGAAGGATGACAGCCTTGGATTCGTTGAGGGTCGGACGGCCAAAAATCATGTTGTAGGCGGCAAGCTCTTCTACAACCAGGAATTTGATCACCATGTGGCGTCCTTCCCCCTTTTCACCGAAAGGTCTATGCTTCCTACCGGATGCACTACGCCTCCCCCAGAACCAACAAGCGGGTGGGGCGCCTGGTGCATGCTACTGGGTTTTTACTTGAGCTTGGTCAAGCACTGATAACTGATTAGGTCAGACGAGCTCCCAGTATCTATTAAGATCCGGCCAACTCTCTGATTGGCAACCTTGCATTCGATGACTATGGGGTCATCGTGAGGCCGTCTGACCTTGCCCCGGTCCTTTTCAGAAATAAGGACCTCAGGAAAGATGTCTTTCGACGCCTGGGTCTCCTCAACTGAGTTAACTAGCTTCCTGATGTTATCTTTGGTGCCCCGGATAGTGGGACCCCCACCGGCAAAACCGCCTGCGATTGTGAAGATTGTCTCTTCATCTGTTTCTGAATTGGCAAGAACAACTTTTGCCGCCTGCCCTTTCTTGGTCAGGGCGTTGCCCTTGGCTTTGGGCAGATAAGACTTTAGAGCCCCTTCATCAGCCAGACGGTCTAATAGCCGCCTGAGGATATAGCAACCATTAGTGTCATGGCCAACATCCTCATGGTACTGGCAGTATTTGCTTTTGTCCCGGCTGCCTATGGGGCTTTTCATAACAGCCGGCTTGTCGAGAGACATCCGATCCTTGATCTCTATGAGGATGGAGGAGCAGTCCTTTGCGAACTCGTACTTAGGAACGTACGGTTCAGATTTCCGTCTGAGCTTCTGAGCCGGCTGACCAGATCGGTTAGCCGCCCAGACCTCCTTTCTCTTCTTTTCTTCCTTTTTAGCCGGCTGCTGTTGTTCTTGCCGGCTGTCTCTTCTGTCGGATTTTTTAAAATCCGACGGCTGCTTCATAGCACAAAGCTCCGTCACCTGTATGTAGGCTTCAGCTTCCATTAACGCCTCTTGGAGAGTGGCTACCCTTTTCCGGACAAGGTCAAACTTGAAGGTTGACCCATCCTTCAGACCCTTAAAGAAGTCTCTGTAAGCAACTTCGTCAGACAACCCTTGAATCTGAATTCTCATCAGATTGAACCACCTGACATACGACAAGAGCCCTTCTCTGTCACCCTGCTGTATTGCCCCCAGATCGAGGCTTGTCTTTTTAGCCGGGATGTTCACTGAGAAGTTTGACGTAAACAAGTACGCCAAGGTCTTGAAGCTGTTGATGCAGCCGACTGGTAAGTTACCGAACCACCGTTGGGCAATGCCCTTCAGGGTAGCCGGGAAGCATCGGCACCAGACGGCATCATCCAACCCCTGTAGGTACATGAGGTTGGAATAAGCCATTAGATGATCTTCTGGGTTGGAGGTACCATCATAGGCCCCTACCAACACGTTTTTGATCTTGGCCGGCTGTGCCGCCTGGGTTATCTCAGGGAGAACGCCGAGGGCTGTTCTCCCAAATTCAGCAGGCGCTGCTGCCAATCCATGAGCTGGAACGGCTGCCGCACATTTCTGCTAAATGGATCCGTTTGGGTATAAGGGGATCCACCCAGCCCATTCGGCGAACCAAATAGACCAGGTTGGATCACTTAGGGTCCAGACCGGGCGGATGGTTCGCCCGTCTGACTCCCTAGACTTGTTCCCGTACACCTGTTAGAGGTGTCACGGAAACTGTCTGGAAAGGTCGACGTTGAAGCCGACGCAGACGCCAGACTTCTCTTTTCTTGGAGAAACGTCCGGGCATCTGAGAATATCTTTTTTGAACCATCTGGCTGCAAGTGCCGGATGGGTTTTTTGAGCTCCGCTTGTGGGAAGCGGAGACGGTTTTGATCGAACTTGAGGCCCTCTCCCTCCTTCGGCTTTGGATGAGGGGAAGGGACCCGGTCTTTTATAGCCTTCTTGCTTGAAGAAGGCTTCTTGGCCGGCTGACTCTTCTTGGGAGTAGCTGACCGAATGAGGTTTTCGATCTCGCCCTTGAAACTATTCATGAAGGTCATGAGTTCGTTCCTAGTGACGAGAGCAGAACCCTCTGCCGCCTGAGCAGCCCCAACCGTGTTACCGGTTGGGTTGCTTGGAGCAACTTGGATGTTA
Organism: Chenopodium quinoa; assembly: GCF_001683475.1. NCBI lineage: Eukaryota > Viridiplantae > Streptophyta > Magnoliopsida > Caryophyllales > Amaranthaceae > Chenopodium > Chenopodium quinoa. Next base: position 5,625,565 of record NW_018743252.1, on the reverse strand, counting down.
TCCCGTTCCTTCTTATCCCTGGAACGGGTGTGCTTTGTTCTGAAGGACCCGTCTGGGGCCACATAGGTGTCTAGTCCGTAATCGTCACCGCTTTCATGGTCCGTCTGGACCTCGAGCTCGGCCGATGGCCGCCTGTCCTGATCCGGTGGTACAGGGTTAGAAGCCATCTCAGAAGTACTCTCCCCACAGACGGCGCCAAATGTTTCGGGGTTTTTTGATATGTCCTGCGGGAGAGTTACAATTCCAAGAATGCCCTTCGACCGCCTGTACCTGCAAAACTACGAAGACTCCGGTTGGGTGGAGCTCGGTTTTGGTGTAAGTGTATTTATGATTGTATTGAATGCCAATTGAATGCCCTATTAATGAGGATTCTCCCACTATTTATAGTGGGGAGCATTGGTTCCCCATTTAGGGTTCCTAAGACACGTGTCAGCAGGGGATCAGAGCCCTGCTGACCAATGGCAAGGTGTCACGTGTCGCTCAGCCATTGGGCCACGTGGCTGGGGTAATTTCACCCCAAACACATATGACATGCCTGCTCATATGAAATTTTAATACTCAATCATCATGAAAATTGTATTAAAACACTTCATTGACATGAGAGAAACAATTTCATGAGTTAGAATGTAAATAAAAGTCTCCTAAGCTCAAAATTAAGGGGTCTTCATTTTAAATTCACTATTGTTGCACGAATGAAAAAATTGAAAACATCAGAATTTTGCAAAGAGGATAATATCTACTTTCTCGAGCTTTATTCAGTAACAAAATTTGAGCTCAAAGGAAAGAATATGAAAGTAGCAAGAATAGAGGATAAAGTTGAACAACATTTCATTTTCCCTCTTACTTGTTCTAACAAACGACTAATATTACTAGACTTAGCAAATTTCCTTTGTTAAAACTATGAATGGTCAAAAATGATTTAAACACACTCGTTTAATTGTTTCCAAGATCCTAGTTGATATCATAACGGGATTTCTAAACCCATTTCAAGCAACATGAAAGGATCTAATTCTTAAAAACAAACAAGTCATCGAAGCCACCCAGTATCGGGGGCTACAACACTCGAAAATGGGGGCTCGAAAGCCCGAAATATAACCAAATTACAGCAGTTTGATGATGTCTTCAAGAATTTCCTAAACTAACTAGTTTTATGTAAATCTTGAAATCATAGTTTTATTAGTGAATAATAATAACCATCGATTATTGTTATCATTGATAAAACCAATTTTGCAACTTACACATGGAAAAAATAAACATGAGCCTTAAGAACAATTCCATGCCATTATCAAAGTTCAAAATTTTGATCCCAATTTTAGTGCATAATTGTCGTTCTAACACATCAATTAACATTAAAATTGACAAGTATAATCCATATGAGCAATAAAAAAGAACTAAGTTCAAGTGCAAAATCGAATGAAGAAAAAACATATATGCTTGTGTATGCTCATACATCACTTGATACTTACCACTTCACATGAAATTTGTATGTCACAACAACTTAGAACAAAAAAAATCATGAAAACAAGTCGAATCGAATACCCCCAATTTGAAAAATTAGGGTTCTCCTTTTGATTATCCCCATTTTGTTGACCGAATTCAAAGTTTGGTACAATAAACAAGGAGCACAATTTACTTTCTTTAAGTTCATACAACAACAAAAAATGGAAAGAGATCGGAAAAGACGAATGAAGAAGAAGGGCACGAGCTGCAAATCGTGTTCTTCCACAATTGTTCATTGTTTAAGTTCTGCATGCAACTCACAGAGTTGCGCGAGACAACTGCGCGCATTTTCCAATGTTGCGCGCGACACCCTAGCGTAACCCTCAAAGTTGCGCACGGATACTGGTTAGTCCAAATGACTGTTTTCCCGGTTTTTGTTTTGTCTTCGAAACCAAACATTTTAGCTTGTTGAATTCGCGCCTCGACAGGCTTTCTTGCGAAATTTTTAAAACCTTCCAAAACCTTTTTTTTGCTTTGCATCCAGTAGTTTATTTTCTTCTTTGATAGTCTTTTGTATCATCCTGCATGCACACCGTGCTTTGTGCCTGCCCTAATCATACGTTTTGGATATATTTCGTGAAGCGTCTTAAAATGTCTCGTAGTGGTTCTTTACTCAAAGGCTCCCAAAGACAGTTTGGTATTTTCCTGTACTGCCCTTATAGAAATGTCACCTTTTTCGTATTTTTGGCGTCCATAATAAAAATACCGCGTTATCATACAGCGTAAAATTGTATGGCGTATATGCTGTGTAAAATTGCACTAGCAACGTGATCTGCCTCCTGTTCGAAAACGGTAGAACTTTTGTTTTTGTCATTAGGCGTTAGCTTAAACGAGTCAACGAGCGCGCCAAATCATTGGGGTCAGAAGCCCCCCGTTGGAAGCAAATACGGTTAGCTAGGAAGCACTCTAGCTTTACGAATAGTTGGGGTGTCCGCCCACCCCTTTAAAGAACGACCCCTGCTGAAGCTGCACCAATTTAGACACGTGCCCCCAGTCCTGAGACGCGTGTTTTCATCTTGTGGACAAAATTGCTGAGGGAGTTGTTGATTTTCTTCTCTCTCACTAGATTTGGATATGTGCCTCCAATCCTAAGACATGTATTTCTATCTTATGGACATTGAGTATTTGTTTTGGCATTGTATGTCAATCTTTTATTCAAGTACTAGGCTACAACTGCCGAAACACTCCTATTTTATCATCTTTTACTTTGTTAAAATGATGGACTAAAGTTTCAATGACAAATCGAGGGACTTTAGACCGCCGATGGCATATTGAGAGGGTATCATCCCCTTTTAATCTTTTTAAACCCGGTACCTTCTCATAACATGACATCACCTAGGACAACCTTTACTTGTAAAAGCGTTCTACACTAGCAAAGGTTCAATTTAAATTCTTTAGCGCACTAAGTTTAAATTATTTTATTTTAAACTTGGTAACTACTTGTCTTGAACATTTAGTGAATCGAGGATAGTTTCGACATTCTCAATATTACTAAAAGATTCCTTATGTTTAAGGAACTTTGCGGAATGAGTCTCGGATTTATTTCCTTAACTACTTTGATGTTCGTCTATTCTAAGCTCAATCAACATGGGGGCTAACCTTAGACACCTACTTTTGGCCTCTTGTCCCGACAGGAAGTTCGATGATGTTACAAAAACTCGTTCTTCATACTAGATCAAAGTTAAAGTGTTTATGGACTCTGAAATTCATTATGAAGTAATTTAAAACCCGTATTTGAGACCAAATTATCTTAGAGCCTAGTCCGATTAATAATTAGGCCAAAAACATGCTCATACATGTTTAAACTTGATTAATAACGGACCTAAATGCGTCAAATGCAATGATTGGATAAAATAGATCTTACATTGTAGAAAACCGAGCCAAACAGAACATTTAACCACCTAATATTCATTCAAGACCTATAAATATGGGTATCCCGCTCAAAGAGCTTTCTAACGGTATATTATAAGCCCAATTCCGAGTTAAAACGAAGAAGTTATCATCAAAACACTAAACTGGGCCCTAAAACCGACACCCTTGCACTCAAACGACCATATATTTTGATCTATAAATGATTTTAACCTAATTCTAACGGCATTGGAATGTAGACATTCAAAGATTTCGAATAATATCTTATTTGTCTCAATCCAACTTTGCAATAGAAAGTTTTGGAAGTTTTAAAAACGCGTTTTTGTATAAGGCAAACTGCACCGCGCGCAACTTTCAAAGTTGGTCGCGCCTGCCGAGCACAAGTTATAGAGTTGGGAATTGTGCTTGGCATTCCAGTGCAACTCTGAGAGTTGCACGCACCACCTGACGTCGTGGCTTTGAAACCCTTAACCTGGATTCCTATGCCTATAAATAGTGGTCTTTACCTAGCCCTAAACTAAATAGAAAATTCAGAACTTAAAACCCTAAATTCTGAAATCCCCAATCTCTCAAACTCTCTTACTATCATACTAATTTTCTCCTTTCTTCCTAAATACTCTTCAACCCTAATCCATCTATTTGAATTCATTGGAGGTACGAAGAAGAAAGAAGGCCCATAAACATATAAAACGGAGATCTAAGCAAGCAAATGAGAATAATTAGTTTCCTGAGCACTTAGATAAATCACTTTTCTTTTCTTGTTTAAATAAATTTAATTGATTAATTAGTGTTGTTTGATCAATTTAAATAAAATTTAATTAATTAATTTTACATAGTATTCTTGCGTTAACTATAGACTAGAATTGGAATAGTTAATTGTTGTTTTATCACTTAAGTCAAGGTGAATCTTGTTTATTTTGTTCCTTTCACTAATTTGAATTAAATAAGAATAACGACATTCGTTGCAATGTAATCTTTATGTGATTAAAGTGGGTAAATAAAATCAACTAACTTAGTTTTAGGTTTCACGTTGCATATATTGTTTGGTAATAAAATTGTGAAAATGGAAGAGCTAGTATAGGCCGCACTTGGGCTAAAATAGCGATTCCTCCCTAAAAGAAACGTGTTTTTAGTATCCTCTCTCCTGAACTCATTTCTGGTACAAGTAGACCAATTTGGGCATGGGTAAACTTATGATTCATGCTAAATATCCCTTGAACTCCACTTGGGAGAAAGACATGAACGAGGTTTATGAGTTTTTCTAAAATGCATTGGCCACTCCTTATTAGTTTCTTATAAAAAAGCGTAATGATAAGATCAACTCTAATTCAAGGTCCCCCAAACACTCAGGAATTCAAATCCTAACACACCTTCAAAAGTGTAAATTTCTAAGCTTTTAAAGGGCCATGGGCATAGAGGAAGTGGGATCCCCAACGACGGGCTACCATCATCACATATAAAAAATATTATTTACACTATATACATGAGATTAGGGAGTTTAAATTTAATTAGTAACTAAACTAAACAAGAACTTAATACTAATTTATTATTTACAAGTGACGACATACACTCATAACTTTATTCGAATTAAACTATTAGTGATAATAGTCGATCGACCTTGCAAAATTAATCAATTTTAATTACCAGACTAATTAACCGTAGACACTTTAGTAATAAAGACTCCTTAACTTCCCTTACTTGAAACCAATTTTGAACTAAGTCGAAATTAACTCTGAATCAATCTAATTAACACAAATATGGTCGCAAAAGAATTAATAATTAGGAGACCTCATTAGTCCTAATTAATCTAATCACAAAAATGGCAGTTAATGAGATTGAATTAGCTCTCTAATTTAAACCAAATCGTAATCGCAGACTCGACATAAATTAGAATCTACTTTATTATACGATCTAAACTAAGCCAAACCCTATATATAAAAATAATTCACTATCAAACACTTTAAAGATAACAACCAGTGTTGTAAATTTAAAATCAAGAATAAGCAAAATTCAAATAATTATTAAATTGAAAAATTACGCGATAAAAAATCAATCATAATACTCATAATCCATTCAATATAATTTATCAAATTAGAAAAGTACTTCAAATGAACAGTAATAACAATTTAAGTAATAAGAAGACATATGAATTATACTTTGTAGAACATCCGAATAAACCCGACTTCAACCTTGCAATTCACCTTCGTCCTTGTTCTACCTTAGATTTGAGACTAAGCTCCCCTCCAATGGCAATCTTTTCTTCACCAATTTCCCAATTACGAACTCACACGAATTTTCTTGCTCATTGTATAATTTTCGGCTAAGTTGTATGTCTTTCTTGGAGAGATTCGAGCTATTCAATTGCATGAACTGATTTTTACGAATTTATCTCGGTCAAGACTCTATCTTGTTTTGTTCATGAGGTTTCTCTTCTAATCTCCTCCTCACTACTTTTCTTTTCTTTATAATATCTTTTTTTCCTCCTTGCTTCTTTTGATGATGCCACATGTAAGTTTGGTCTTCTTTTCTTATTTTGTACTTGCCAAGCTCACTTTATTTTCCACATCCCTTTCCACCAAAAACACACATCATAACCTTAAGTATCAATTATTATCAGAATAATTATAATATAATATAATGACATAAAATAAAAACTAAAATTACTTAAGTGAATAAATTCATAAAATAACTAATAAAAATCAATTATAGGACTAACATTAGGAGCTAAAAGTATGGTATAATATGCACTTATCATGCATATTTATTCGTTGTTCAAGCATGTTGGATGATTAAAAGAGTTTTATAAAAGCATGTATCATGTGGATTATATTATTTGCAATTGAAAATTGTATGATTGAACACCAACGTATATATTTTGCAAGAATTGTATTATCTTGTTGCGGGAAGGATTATTCTAGAGTAATTTATTCCTGTTTTCTTGCAGGTTTCCCAGAATCATGCTTAGGAGCTTTCTAAAATGAGTATTTTTGGTGGAGATCAAGGATCACGAGATTCCATTTTCTTATGTTACCTTATTCAACAAGTCTCTTATAAATTACAAAGAGACTTGTTCCATTGAGAAGGTCTCTTTATCAAAGAGATCAGTGACCTGGAGACCACTTCTAAAGAGGTCTCTTAGGCCTATTAGAATACCTCCTTTTTCTCTTGAGTGGAGGAGAGAGAAAATGAAGGAGGAGAGAGAAAAATAAGGCAAGAAATACAAAGGTTTTTTTTTATTATTTTTTTTTTTTACATTTCGTTGTTATTTACAATTTAGGATATTGAAGGATAATCTAGACATGTCATTTGGAGGTATAGAGATTCTTAATTTTTCTAAACAAGTAATCATACGAATAATAGCATTCAAAGAATTAATCATATCATCCAACAAAGGGATAGTATCATCCAAACAATTAAACAAATAATCCAATAAAAAATGATATCATCTAATAAAGTAATGATATCCTCCATTAAATAAATAATATCATCCAAAAAATTTATCATATAATCTATTAAACAAATGATATCATCCAAACAACTAATTATATCATTCAATTGACGAATGATATCATTCAAACAATTAAGCATATCTTCTAATAAATAAATGATATATTATCCAGTAAATAAATGATAAATCCAAACGGATGATATCATCCAAACAATTAATCATATCATTATATCATTTAGTAAATTAATGATATCCTCCCTTAAATAAATAATATCATCCAACAACGGATGATATCATCTATTTTATAAATGATATCATATAACCAATAGAGGATATCATCCAACCTATAGATGAGATCATCCAGTTTATAAAGGATATCTTAAAAATAATAGAGGATATCATCTTGACAATGGATGATATCATAGACAAAATAGATGATATCATCCAGCCTATAAATGATATTATATAACAAATAGAGGATATAATATCATTCAACTTATAGAGACATTATAGAAACAATTGAGAATATCATCTAACTTATAAATGATGTCATACACACATTAGATGATATTATCTAGTCTATAGATGATATCATCCAAGTAATTACTTGTATCATTCAAGTAGTTACTAATATCATCCAAATAATTAACTATATCATCCAAATAGTGTTACTGATATTATTCAATTAAGAATATCATCCAAATAATTAAACATGTCATGCAACCAGTTTATCATATCATCCACCCTAGACACTTAAAGATATCATTCAAACAATTAATCATATCATCAAAACAATGAATGATATCATCCAACCTAGAAATTAAAGATATCAGTTGCTAATATCAACCTAACAATTAAACATGTCATCCAGCCAATTAAACATACCAACTAGCTTAGACACTAAAAATATTATCAAAACAGTTAATTATATCATCTAAATAATGAATGATTTCATCTAGCCGTTAATCATATCATCCAACTACTAAAAAATATCATCCAAACAAGTAATTATATTTTTACAATGAATTTTATCCTCCAAGTAGTGCTTGATTTAATCTGACAATTACAAATGCCAAGTTAAGAACTTTCATTCATACTTAAAGTATTTAGATACCATGCACCATTTTTACGAAATATATTCATTTAGTAAGACAGTGATATGACAAAATCAATTTTGATTAATTTTCGACGACCAACAACCTCCGCCATTATCAATGACCCATATCCACCATTATCAACAACCTTCACCTATCGAACCACCATCTGCCGCCATCAATTTCACAAAACTATACTAAACTTCCGACGAGATTGATGTTGAACCTACTAGGCTTGATTTGAAGTTTCTGATTAGTCGTTTTCCATTGTTGAACCAAAGTTTGATTTTGGCGGTTGCAATTTTAGCTCTAATAAATTGCAAGAAAAAGAGAAAAAGAAGATGATTCAAAGTAAAGGTAGAGGAAATTTAAGGAATTATGAAGAAAAAGTTGAATTTTAGAGAAAGATGTTGAGAAAGAGAGATAAAATTGAAAGTAAGTGTGAGAAATGGAGGAAGAAGACAGTGTTGGTATATTTACACTCCGTTGTTATTTTATTTTATTTTATTTTGTAGTAGTGGTTATGAAGAGATTACTAAAATTATTGTTAAATTTGGTATGACATCATCCCGCCTCACCAATGGTTGGGTGAGGCTTGCCTCACCGAATATTTTGTGATTGGGTATTTAGCCACATAGTTCTCTAGTTAGCAAGGGGTGGATTTATACCTACCAAGGATCCCATAGTGGATATATTTAAGAATAGTGCAGTCGAAACCACGCACCTATGCGAAAAAAAAGGGATCTTGATCCCAAAGTTCTTGAAAATTGGCTTATCTAGTTGGCAAGTTATAGGGGGCATTGAAATGTCTTGGGAACTTGGATAAAAAGGGTAAAGTATATTATTTGAGGGGAGAGGTTAATTAATAGTAGGAACATAATGAGTATTTATGAGTGTCACACCCATTTTTAATTGGGAAATGTTTAAGATAACAACTTAAGAAATGTTTACCTATCCATATTTATAATAAAAGAAAGTATAAGGGTTATAATGGATTAAGAAATAAGGATATTGTCTTCGACAAAAGGTTCTATAATGCTCTTTGAGTTTTCTAGATTCTACTTGAGGTGGTGAGTATAGAGAAACTCATGGTGAACAAGCTTGAAAAGGATTAACTATGAAGTTACAAATGAAGCTGTTGTAGCTAGTCTTTGAGACTTTTGATGATTTGTGTGTGTTACAAAGTGGTATCAAGTTTAAGGATGTGAATGAAAAAACAAATGAAGGATGGGCACAATACATCATATTTGGTGCACTCAAATGAGAATGAAGAGTATAAAGAATAACGAGGGTGTATGGTGACCTATGATGAATAATGAACTGGCAAGTATGTGGCCAAATGTTTGACTTGTCATGAAGAAAAGATGAGCATAGGAGAATAAGGAGACGATACAGCCACTCGAGACACTATGTTGAAAATGAGATTGTATCTCAATAGATTTTGTTATATATTAAATTAAGTCAAGGAATGGAAATGACATCATTGAATTGTTGTGAATAAAGTTACAAAGTCTTACATCAAGTAAATGGTGAGGTTCCATGGAGTCTTGTTAATAGTCATTGCAAAACTTAATTTGATTGGAAATTGCTTGCGCTTGAATATGAAAGGTTACTTATCAGTCGCTGATGGTTGTAATGAAATTCGAGGTATAAAAATACGTGTACCATTATGATGTTTCACAATCACTCAACATCAAAAACATTCAGGGAAAAAGGTATGCATACCAATCTTGGAAATTGCATTAGCTTGATGTCGGATCTAACTTTTGAAGTAGTAAAATTATAGGAATTCCATTCTTTAGAATTAGATGATACGGTGGAAGACCAAACGGGCAAAGGCTATTCAGGTTTTCAACTGGATATTGTTTAATTGAATCATCTGTACAACATTTTAAAACTTCTTTACTCATAAGTCGTTCCTGATTATTGTTGTACTAATAATGCACCAGCCTGTTTATTTTTTGGTGTTAAAATAGCTCTCTTTGTTGCAAGAAAAGAATCAAAAGTTGTATTCAAATTATCAGGGTAAATGCCATTTATTAAGAGCTGAAAGATGATTCTTTATTATCGTAAGGTACAACTAATGGTTTAGGTAGCTTTATATTTTTCCCACCTTCGTAAGGGGGCATGCCATTCCCATTTGAAGGACAAAATTATAGAAACATAGGTCATGGATTGCTCTCATGTTCTGGGTCAAGTGGATTTTTTTGGAGCTCCTTCCATAACGGGGACATAACGAAATTTGTTACAACTACTTCACGCAGACTTCCTCTCGGCATAACAGGCAGTGGTGGAGCTAGCACGTTTCTTGCCACTTTTTTTTTTTAAGAAAAGATTTTACGTTAAAAAAGCTAAAATTAAGAAAGTTTACACTTAATTAGATGCTTGGTGTCCAACAACCCAAGCAATGTTATCGCTAATTGTGCACCACACATATGAAAAACAAAAAAATAAAGTTTTGTGTATTCAGACTCTCCATCTCCTATTCTCTCTCTTATCTCATACAACAATTAGAAAAAAAAAATAAAAATAAAGTAGACTCTTTCTTCTTCTCAGCTTGAACGTTGTCGTTGCTATCGTTGGAGCCACCAGGCGCACCTCCATGGGCACCACCTCGAACTATAAGTTAATTTGAGATATTTTTCTCGAGGTTTTAATTTCTTAATTTCTATTTTATAGGGTTTATTTTCAACAAATTTGTTTCAAATTAAATTATTTTCAATTAATTGCATAATACAATTGTGGATAAATCAAAGGATATTAAGACAATAAGTTGTTGATTTGTAGTTTTGTAAAAAATTGTAAACAAATTAGAAGTAGTCTAAATTGTCCTTCAATTAATTTAAGAGTCGACAAGAAATATGTTGAGTTTGAGGAAATTGGTGACTCAAATATTAGCAAACAGAGGTTGAAAAGAAAGCTTGATATCTGGCCATCAAACAAGTTAGTTTTCTAATTTTATTATTATGTATAGAATTTTAAATGATGATAGATTGTACTTCATATTTTTTTTTGAAAATTGTTGGTTTGAATCATTATCATCATTGAAGATTATTTGTATGCACTTATTCTGAATTTTGACATAAAGAGATGATACATTGTGTTGATTTATTTTGTATTTTTGTATGATTAATTTAATAAAAAGATTGTTGTAAGCCTATGAACTTGTTTTTTGAGAACCGATACTTGTATAAATTATGAATTTTTAGATGAGAAGATTCATCAAAGATAGTAGATGATTGTTGTAATTCTTGTTAGTTATAATAAGACTTTGGTATGTACAATTGTGTTGGTGTTTTTGACAAATTTGGTAATACAGTTCAAAGTTAAGATACTTTGGATAACAAAAAGCGATTTCCCAATTCCTTTACTTTATTCAAGGGTTAAGATACGAAAGAAGAGGAATGAAATTTTTAAGCTACGGAATGAGGCAAGGAATTTGGAGGAGGGATGGACAAGATTGTGTGCAAGCTTTTGTGCTTGAAAATATGTTCTGCCTTAGAATGTTGATGATGACTTAGCCTAACTTATTTTCATTCTAATAAGTATTTGATTGCTTAAGTGTATGTTCAGAAGCATTGACTAACTAGGAAAAAGTGAAGTCTTGCGGAGACATCATGAGGAACAAAGTAAAATAACAGAAGACAAAGTAATCCAAGAGAATAGTTCCCTCACAGGAACTAGTGCTTCAGAGTTGAAGCCTTAAGGAAGAGAAGTCATTCCTTGGTGGCACAGAAGCTTTGAAGTAAAAGTATCGTCAGAGAAACATGAAGACTAAAATATCTTATGTTTTAGGATTTATGTTAGTATGGGAACTAAGTTTATGCTCTGAGTAGTTGTGTGGAATTAGTCATAAAAGATATTTTATAGGTAGCTTGTTTTTATGAAAACAATTGTTTATAATTCTTGTCTTTAAAAGAGAAAAGGTATTTTATTTGATGAAAATATTTGATTTGTTATGGAAAATAAATCAGTTGTGTGTTTGCCTATCTTGCGGACTACTCTCCATGGATAAGTCCAACCCATACTCTTGCACATTAAGGAAGATCGTGTCCTGGTTATTAAGACATGTTTCTGCTTAATGGGTATGGAGTAGTGGCGTCAAGACGTTGCATCCATAACGTTTTCCCTAAGCTAGGTGGGTGTAAAAAGATTAAAGTAATTCTATTGAAAAACTCACCCTTGCTCAAAGTTTAATTTGTCTTTTATTTTCATGATTGAGTTAAGAGTCTTATTCCACACAAGTTACTAAGAGTGATCTTATGTTCTTATGCTAGAATTAATCTTTTTGGGTTGTAATTTAGGAATTTGGGAGTTTGAGTGAACTCTGTTTTAACTTTGAGTGAAGCTAGGAGAAGAGAGGAGAGAAAAAGAAAGAGAAGAGAATAGCCACAGGTTGAGGGACTTGTTGCTGGGAACTTTAAGTTCGTTGAGGAACTCGAAGAAAGCGTCTTTAGCTTGTAATATGTTTTTGCCCTAATCTAGTAGAGAATCTTTATTTAAAATACCTTGTGGTCGTGGTTTTCTTCTTGTTTAGGGTTAAGAAGTCTTCCACGTAAAATCTCTCTTTGCACTTTTGAGTTCCTTAAGCTTAGTCATTTTAATTCCGCAAAAAGTTTGACTATTCGTCATTCTACAATTTACCCCCCCCCCCTCTTGTAGTATATATTCATTGAAGCAACAATTGGTATAAGAGCCTGTTTCCTCAAAGAAATCTGGGAATCCTAACGAGAAGAATCTTGGTTAAGATGAATACTCACGAGAAACTAAAAGAAGGATACTTAACTCAGAGACCTCCCATGCTTAATCGTAAGTTCTATACTTGAAGAATCGTACGGAGATCTTTATCAAGGTTGAGAACTATGAAGTCTGGAGGGTCATAGTAATTGGTGATTTTGATGAAGTCACCAAGACAAACATAGAAAATGGGGTGATTCCTAAGCCTTTGTCTGAATATGAGAAAGAGGATTTCGACAAAATGGAAATCAATACTTTAGCTGTTAAGCTGCTCTATTGTGGACTTGGACCACATGAACATTGAAATACTCCGTATTTTTATGATATTTTACATATAAATTATATATTTTAAAATCAAAATGATTCATTTCATTTTAAATGAATTAATTATTTGACCGTAGACACCTGAAAATGTCTCCCCAAAACCAAACCCAATGATAAACAACCTTTCACCGCAATTATTGGTCGGGTCGAGTTTTTAATCTCGGGACTGCTTAAAATCCATGTTCAGTCAAACATATTAAGTCAACAAATCAGTCAAACCATTTATTCAAACTCAGTCCAACTCATATCCTAGCCCAAACCCTTTTGATTCATTTCGCGTTAGTTATTAATTAAGCCCGATTAATAAATAATAAAAACCCTAAGCCTGAAATTAATCCGGAATAGATGAAACAGCGCATAATATATCACGTACTTAATTATTAACCAAGGAATAAATGAATCTGGACTGTTTTTAGGAAAACATGTGCACCATGTCACGGCAGACACACCGCGACATTGTATTCTGCGTAGTGACGCGGCATTTTCTAGGGTTTCTCCGTTATGCCTTTTCGTTTCTAGGGTTCTGTACCTCACCTATCTTATTTTCTCTATAAATACGAACCTGATTTCTCCAGTATTGGGGTACCAAAAATCATTCTCTTTCTTCCTGCACCAACAATCCTTCTCTTCTCTCTTTAGCACTACAAGGAGTCCATACTTGACCCGAAGTTCTATACTTAAACCAAGGCATGAAAGGTAGAATTAACTGAGGGTTTGGACCAAATCAACTCTACGTTTCATTTAATTTAGTTCAATTTGATTTATTATTTATTGAAGTTACTAACAGTTTATTCATGATGTAGCAATTCAAGGACACGCGGAACATGAGTAGTTAAATCACTTAATTACTCTTTTTATTATTCTTGTTGCTAGTATCATGATTAGGTTTATCATTATTTGATTTGGCTAACGTTATTATGGTTAAATTGCTTCCAATGTTGATGTTGATTCTATTATATTTATTGATCACCATATTGCATGTTTAAAGGGAATATGTAATTGAATATCACGCCTAATAAGATAATTTGGACGGCCGGTTTAGGTTCCTTTTTAATCTTGTTGTTTAATCGAAGTGATCACAATATTATAGAATTATATGTTGCATTAACATTAAACCAATTTAGCTTAATATTAGTTTGGAGCAAATTGAATCTTTGTTTGCATTCCTTTAAGATCGCAGGAATCACTTTTCACAAAAAGAATCGAGTAGAGGCCAATACGGGCGAATGTGACTCCATGACTCACTTCGTACCATCATCCTCGATCCTCCTTCCGTGGTTCTGAACCATATGGAGTTAGTAATCTCATGGATTATGATTGGGGTGTAACCTTCACGGGTCAATCGTTGTTGCCTATCATTGTCCCCTATCATGGTTGCCTTAAATGATCCATGAACGGTTTACAAGTTCCTTAAAAACTTGTTGGCGGCTCCCTACTTTGCTTTGTCCTTAATCGTGTCCCTAATTGTATATGTAAATTCCCACTTCCTATGAGTGCCAAGCATATTCACAACATGCTTAAAGTAGGCGCGCTTCGAATGACGCCTATAATTAAAAAATAAGTGTGTAAAAATTAATATGAGTTATTAATTAGGGCAATAAAGTATTTCAAATTGGGTCAACATTATTTAAAGTATTGGACTAACTTGTTGGAAATAAAGGAGTTTTTAAGGACCCAACAAGTTATCCCCAAAGAAGATTTCAAAGGGGAATAGGATTAGTAATGACAATTGTATAAATAAATGGTTGTGTTTTAAAAAAGGGATATAAATACCCCAAAGACTCAAGGATTTCACACTTAAAAAACAATTGTCAGATTTCTCAAAAGATCCAAATTTTTTCTCTATTATTTTTCTCTCTTTTCCCACGCCTCTCTCTCTCTCTCTCTCTTCCTTCCCTCACGACTAGCGACCACCACTGGCACAACCACCAACCACTGGCTTCACCATTGGCAGCCCGGCCAACCGTCCCTCATCTCCTCTTCTTTGTCCTTGTGGTTTGGTAACCAAAAGGAAAAAAAAAGAAAAAAAAAATCTATTTTCTTCTATTTAATTTCTAAGTCTGTTTAATTAATTTAAAGCGTGGTTTTAATTATATTTTGATGATGTTTTATGATGGTTAATGTTTTTAATTTATTGTTATAATTATTAGATTTTAATTTAATTATAAATCCCAATTTACAAACCCTAGAATTTGAGAATTTGATGTTTATGATTAGAGTTTGATCTTAGATTGATGTGGTTGCTAAATTAATGATTATAACATGTTTTTAATGAGTTTTAAGCCCTCAATTAATGCTGGAAATTTATTATACACACTATTTTTTTTAATTATTATGTTAGAGTTTGATTACCCATAAAAGGGAAAAGGTTTTTACTAATTTAAATATGATTTTCTAGTTTATTAGTGATGTTTATATTAAATAAGTATGCTAGAATTTTATTTAAGTCATGAAATAAAACAAAGTCTTTTTGAAAGAGTTTTAAGTACCCACTTACAGAAAAGGCTTTAAGACTTTTAAACCATTAAATCAGGTTAACTAGGGAGGTTTAAAGTATATAATAGGTGTTGGAAATTTGTGAGAATAGTGGATTGATTGTGGTTATGTATTTTTATTTGTAGGAAGTTTTGAGCTAGGTGATTTCTAGCGAGTGTGGTCGAGTTTAGGCATTATTCAAGGTACGTATGCACGTAAAACTAATTGTTTATGCGTAGTATCATGCTAGGAATGTAAAGTATGTATCAAGTGATGATTTAGTAGCATGTTTAGTTGATTAAATCCTAGGATTTGATGATGGTTGATTATGAATTATTATGCAAGCATGTGAATATGTAATTTGAGGTATGATACACGTAAAATTAGGAATGAATCATGATGGTATGTTTTATTTTCAAGTATTAAGGAAGCATGAATTTAGAAAGCAAGGCTTATGTATGTTTAAAAGAGCTAAGATTATAATTATTGAGCATGATCCATGACTTTATTTCTCACTCATGTATTAACAAAGGTTAGTCAAGAAGTAGTTTATTCAAGTTGCTCACTCATATAAGTTGAGATTGAGTCAAAAAAGTTTAGTAGTGCATCTTACACACCAAGGTAGTAATAGTGCAATCTTGTGCACAAAACTAGGCAAGGAACCTTAATTAAAATAAATTGTATGTGCTCACTAATTAGTTCAAGAATGAAATGGAATTATGTGTTGATGATTGTTATGTTCGTTCTTGATTGATTGGTTGGAGTCATTACAAGTTAAAGTAGTAAATCACGTAAAGTGTAAGAGGATACCCATTAAAACTCTTGGAACGTATACACCTAGAGTATGAACATATGGGGGGAGTTATGGGGTTTTATATTCAACCATAGCTTCTACAGGGGTACAGAGACACTGTACTTTCTTTTATTATTATTATGCACTGGAATTCCGTGTGACACTAGTTGGTACTCGCTTGGTTAGCTCCCAAGTGAGGGGTCCTTTATTATTAAGGATAGCTAAGGAAGGAAACATGTTCGATGCGCAATCCAAAGATATTATTTATAATTAATATTGCTAGTTATGAGTCAAAGGTAAGTTGACTTGTGAATTGTATGGCGAGCATATTTTAATTATTATTGCTAGGGTGATCATGTTAGTGTGCTGGTTCTATAGGTGCATGCATATGTACTTAGCTTTTCCTGATTTGTACTTTTGTATTAGTGTTTGGATTTCCTTTGGATTGACCCTACTATGACCCATTTATATGGTGAGTAGAGGGGTTGAAATAAAGAGAATGTAACAGGTACTTGAAGCATGAAGTGCATGAAGGGAATGAGTGCGGAGAGTTATCTGTTATTCTTTCTTAATTTTATGTTTTAAATTGTTTGATTATTATTTATGGACAAACATTGTTGTGTTTATTTTTACATTGGTTTTTAAAAGGCTATGTTTATATTGGTTCCAACTTGTGAACGTTTTATTTTACTCATGTTTTGAGGTTGTGAACTATTAATTTTTAAAAGTTGATTTTTATTTTAGACTTCTGCGGTGTGACTTTTAAAAAGCCTTAGCCGTTATCATAGTCGAGGTAATTTTTTTTATTTCCTAAAAATGAGTTTTATTAAGGGTAAATAGGGAGTTTTCAAATGAGGAAATTTTTAGGGTATTACAAACGCAATCGTGTCAAGGGGTGAAAAACGCAAAGGAAATATGGAATTTACTGCAGATAACTCCCAAAGGAACTAATGAGGTTAAGAGATCTACTTATGTCAATCTATGTATGAAAGATTTGAGATGCATCCAAAAGAAACAATTTAAGAAATGTTAATGAGGTTTACTAACATTATAATTGAGTTTGTTTCTCTTGGAAGAAAAATTCCCACTGATGAATAGGTTAGGAAAGTCCTTCGAAGTCTTCCCCAGGAAGAAAGATGGCGGAGAGCCAAAGTGATAACCCTTCAAGAACTAAGGATTTCACTAAGTTTAATATTGAACAGTTGTCTGGTTCACTCATGACTCATGAGTTGCACCTTGGAGTCAACAATGAAACCGTCAAGAATAAAGGGCTGGCACTTAAAGCTGATAATTAATTCCGAAGTAGATAAAGAAGAAGCAACCATGCTAGTGCGGAAGTTCAAAAGATGTTCAACAAGGTTGTTCCTCAAGGAACTTTACGAAGAAGTCATCAACTTCTAAGCCTGACTATAGCTGTCACAAATGCGGATCCCCTGATCACTTTATCATATATTGTCCACTTTAGGAAAATGATAAGGGTAAAGGAAAGTCCAAGGAGCAAGGAAAATAGAAATTTAACAAAGAAAACTATACAAAATCAGACATGAAGAAGACTATGATTGCTTCTTGGGGAGACATAGAAAGTGAAGACGAATAAAATACTAACTAAATGAGGAAACAACAATTCTAAAGCTGTGTTTAATAGCCAAATCAAATGACAACAGAGATCACCTTGAAGAGATCCACAAAAAGGTATTTCATGATCCCAAACAGCTTAGAAGTCTCTCTAAGGAATTTTTAATTGCTTTATGTAGTCTCGAGCAAGAAGAAAATTGGAGAGAAACACGTGTTAGGATAAATGAACGCGAGAAAGCCCTGAAAATCTACAAAGAACACAATACATGGTTGGAAACGGCCTATGCAACTGTTAAAACAGATTGAAGGAGCTAGATGCAAACGCAAACACATAACTGACATATCTAAGAGAATCAAGAAAGATAGTATCCTTCTAAATGTGGAATTAACTTAGTATAAGCTTATGAGTGTTGATATTAGTTCTAGTAGTTCCTCAAGTGATTAAATGCAAAAATTCAACTTTGATTTTGAAAATCAGGAAAATAAACTTTCTACTTTAAAAAATCAAAAGGATCAACTTGAGATGAAATTGATTGCTAGAAAGGGTATAAGCATAGATCCTAAAGTCCTAACCAATTAGATGCTCAACAAAAAAAAAAAAAAAAAACCGAAGGCCTTAGATATACTACCAATATAAAAGGTAAGCAAAAGAAATATGTTGAGCTTCCAAGCATGAAGGTAGTATATCTAAGGCACTTTTTGTGGTAAGACAGGTCATCTCTATGAAAACTGTTGAAATAGAGATGATGAAAATGAAAGAAACTATAGACAAGTTTGGGTAAAGAAAACTGATATTGCTTCCATGTCAAAGGAGCCTAAGGAAACCTAGGTTCATAAAACTAATGGTTAGTTTTCTTATAGGTTCTAGTAAGGGGGAACAACTCGTGGTATCTCAACAGTGGGTGTTCATTATAGAGAAAAGACTCCTTCTATAATGAGGGTAGAGAAGATCGTCGATCACTATGTCTCAGGTCTGGTACTTAATTTAGCTTAGTGTAAAGCTGTTAAATATTATGAATTGCTTAATTTTCTTGAGTTTAGAATTGGATTTACTTGTTGAGTGGGTGCTTTAATCAAAGCATGTATGTGGATGCCTTGAAAGATTTCTGTAAAAATTATCCCTACTCTAAGGGTAAAATTTCCAACAAAGTGCTTGGAACTAAAATTGAATCTGATGTTGTGTATTTGTCTTAGTTGTTTGTTGTGCCAAATAGAGGATATGATTTTTACTTTAAAAATACAATTCAAAACCCTTTTCCTGATGCTTCCATAGATGATATTGTGGAGTGGTTCAGAGGAAATCCAGTAAAAACCTACATAAATCACAACCTTTTTTTAATACCCCTCATGATTAGTTTAAAGGAACCTAATATACTACTAGTACCAACAAGATGCATCTCTCTTTTTGGGAGCTCATATGCTATGATACTTCTCATTTAAGCGTGCTTGACTTGGAGTAGTATTAGGAGGGGTAACCTCTTGGGAAGTTTTCCCGCGATGCACATGAGTGAGTATGAAATGTGCCGGAAAGACTTGTGTTGGTCTATGAGGATAGTTGTTGGTCCCAGATGCACATTTTGTGACTATATGCCTATAGACTCTTGATTGTGTCTCCCCAAAAACCCCCAGTGATGAGTACCTTTCACGTCTTTGATTATCGATTTCAATGAAGAGTTGAAGAGTCTCATGAATTTCCTTTAACCTTGACCATTTCTAACCTTTCCTTAAATGTTTTAAGCCAAAATAATTCATTTATTTCGTGTCTTTAAACTCAAAATAGTTCATTTCGTGTCCTGAAAATCATACATTTTGTGTCGTCTTTATAAAAACGTCCAAAATATTTTATTTCGGTCCATAATCCTGGTCCAATGATTTTTTAAATGGATGGGGTTTGAAAAAATCTTTCCAACGATATATTATAAGCCCAAATTCGAGTTATAACGAGGAAGTTATGGTCAAAATACTAAACCGAGCCCAAACCGAGCCTTACCTGCGACCCAATGACCATGTGGAGGGTCCATTAACCTTAAACATCATTCCTAAAACCCTTAGGATTTATTATTATCTTCTAGAATCCTCTAGAAGGTTCTAATTTATCTTGTTTTTGAAAAGATAAAATTTAAGGATTTGGTCTGAGGGTTTGGTCCCAAATCTATATTTCAATTATTTGATTTATTTGGTTTGTTTGATTTAATCTTTCTTGAAGTTACTAACGTTTGTATTGTTTTGATAGAAATAGATACGAAGCATCAAAGTGAGTAGTTTGATCTCCCTAATGTTTATTCTTTTGATATAGAAATCATACGTAGAATATTATTTTAATTCCTAGTATCATGTTAGGATGTTAATATGATTTCTAGTACCATGTTTAGGATGCTTAATTAAAATTTCTAATATCATGTTCCTAGTATCATGTTTAGGATGTTAATTAATATTTCTAACATCATGCTTTCTAGTATCATGTTTAGGCTAAAGCTTTGATCTTTATTGTTTAGTGACATGCTAGGGTTTGTTATTAATCCGTTTAGTATCATGCCTAGGATCTTGCTATCATGTTTTGATGAGATTATGATGATGTTTTTATTATGATGATGATTGTTGTTTCAACTAATTATTATGTTGCTTGATTATTCATATTTATTGTTATTGCTTGATCACCCCCTCTTTTGCAGGTCTAAAGGAAATTTGTACTTGAAATCACGCCTAATAAGATAATTAATAATTTGATTTTAGGCTAATATGATATTAATTCAAGTGATCACCAATAATAGATTTGTTTGTGCATTAATAATCAAACAACATAGATTAAACAGGTTTATGGCTAACTTGTCAAATGAATGTTGATCAGGAAGCGCGCACATGAATATCATAAGAATTATGTAGAGGCCGATTTAGGGCGGGTTCAATCTCTTTTAGGTTGGATTCATACCATCATCCCCGAATATCCAGTCATGGTTCCGGACCACTATGGAGTTAGCGATCTCCGTGATCGTGAAAGGGTTGTAACCTTCGCACCCGTGAACGGTTTACAAGTTCCTAAAACTTATTGGTGACTCTTTTATCTCTAGCTTCTTTCCCTTTGGACGCCATCATGTTTAAAAGCATGATCATAGTGGGGCTCAAAGTTGATGTTTGAAATATTCCCTACAAGGCCCCACCCTGATTTGAGGTTGGGGTGTTACACTTTTCACCCCAATTGACAAATTGTTTTTAATTTTGTGTTCAATGACATAATTCGTCACACTCAAAAGAGAGATTGTGCTAACAAACTTGATTTAACCCTCATCTACTACATAGCAAGGAAAATTCCAATAATGTTTCCCTCAATCATGATTCAACACCTAAACCATTGTGCTCCTAAAGGTTGGAAAGTAGGATATGCTAACCTAGTTACAATTGTCTTTGAAAGATTTGGGATTTCTTTTGAAAATTCTGACCCTTTACTTCTCAAAAATATCAAATACATTCAGCCTATCTTTCTTGAAAACCACCATCTCAAGGTTGTATGTGGGTGGTTGGAAGTGGAAAAGGTTACTAAAAAGGAAAAGGATGAAGGAACATCAGTTGAGGGGGAAGGAAAAGAACAAAAAATTAAATTGGTGCATGAAAATATAGAGTAGTATCAAGATGTGAAATAAGGGAGTGGGTGAAAAATGAGAGGATGAAAAGAATGTTGAGGAAGTCAAAGAAATAAGGGGAAGGAAGAGGAAAAGTCTAAGGCTGCAGAGAAGAGAAAAAAAAAAAAAAAGGAAACTCCGACACCTTTGCCTCTATGCATTGATTTATCAGATGCCCACAAGGAACTCCCAAAGGTTTCTAGTACTCCCACCTTGGCCAAAAAAAACGACTCTACAAGGGAACTGGTTTTGTAGCATTTAGCTCTCCACCAAAGGTTCCTAATGAAGGAAGTCAAGGAGCTTCCTCTGCAGGTGATCAAGGAATAGGTTAGAACACATGAGATGATTGAGAAGCTAAACAAAAGTGTTGTCTCTCTGAGTGCAGGTCTGAAGAAGCTTACTACAAGCACAGAAAATGTGAAAGGAGACATTATTAGTGATGTGGTGACATGGGTCAACAAGAAGCTAGAAGAGCTTGTACCTGATGAAGACAATGACTAGAGCACTACCTCTTGAAGTTGTTCATATCCTGCCTAACTCCTTGTTTTGATGATGTTATGTTTATTTTTGCTTTTGGAATAATTTTCTTTTTATTTTGGTCTGTAATATTAGGGTACACTATCTCTTTTTCCTAGACTTATGATTGTGGTACATTTGGTCGATGTTTAAAATCCGTTTTGTATGGTTGCTATCGATGCTTAACATGTCATGTAAATGATTTAAATTAAGGAAAATTTGTCAGATAATACCTTTTATAACACTTTTGTTGTGAAAAAACACATTATAATTTTATTATTTGTTAAAACACACCTAAAACCAGATTTTTTTTTTCGAGAACACACCTTACCCCAATTTCTGGCCATTGACTTGGTTTACTGGCATTGACCCCCTCATGTGAGGGTTACGTGCTCAGAATAACCCCCTTTCTCTCTACTTAAAGCCACCACAACTACAGCCTAGCCAACCCTAGCCGCCAACACTACTGCGCGCCTAGCCGCCGACACCATCACCCATCAACCCAGCCGCCGTCACCGCCCACCCAAATCACTTTAAAAACCTAGAAAATACCATCCCCTTTCTTCATCCTTAACAACCATCCTCTTCATCCTAAGCTCCTCCAATGCCGGCACAACGATCCATGGCAAAGCGTGACCACCTCAACCATCAAGAACAAGATTAAAGTAAGTAAAATAAGGCTTTCCTTTTAAGTAACAGTAGATCAATTGTCTCAGAACCATCGGATTACTTTCGAAGAGCTAACAACGTAACCGATGAAGATCTGACAACAACACCAACGTTCGATCTCATACCAAGCTTTGCTAACAAGTGTGACTAAGTTAATTAAGGTCGGAGTGTGACTCAATAAAGGATTTGATGTGGATTTTTGCTGCGGATTCTTCCTCCATTGTTAGATCTGAGAAAAAGTTGCTGAAGATTGAAGTTCTGAAAAAGGAGGAAGTGAAAATGGCGGAGAGAGAAAGATGCAATTTTTCGAGTGGGTTTTTGTTATTTAGGTGGGCGGTGATGGCGACTAGGTTGATTGGTGGTGGTGTCGGCGGCTGAAAGGTGGTTCTAGTGGCGGCTAGGCGATGGTGTCGGCGGCTGGAGTTGGCTAGGATTGTGGTTCTAGTGGCTTTGAGGAGAGAGAAAGGGGGATATTCTAGGCACATGAGTCTCACGTGACGAGTCAACGCTAGTAAACCAAGTCAATGACCTAAAAACGGGGGTAAGGTGTGTTCTCGCAAAAAATAATGGTTTTAGGTGTGTTTAAAAAAAAATCTATAAGGTGGTTTTTCACAACAAAAAGGTTATAAAAAAAATGTTATCAGACAAATTTTCCTTTAATTAAATAAGCAAGCAAGAATTTTAATACAAACCTTTGATGCAAAGCTACTCTAGAACTTAGTACTAGGAAACCACAATAATGAAGAAGGTGGGGAACCAAATTATGATGATAATGCCAATGAGCATCAGTAGAGATAATACTATCATAGTTGTCTTTCTTCCCCACCTGACACATAATTAGTGCATTATACAAATCGCAACTATCTGTATAATATGGTATTCCGCTAATGATAGCTGGAGGCCCATATAGAAAAAAGTGCAATATCCGTCAATCTTTTTGTGCATTATTTGATTAAAAAAATTGTTCAAAAGCCGGTTTTATAAATTGCTCCATTCCTATCACATATTCTGCATTAAAATTGAGAGCTTGATATCATTATATTGATTAACAAATGTAACTACTTTATATACATATTCCTTCTATTATTTTAAGAAATAAAAATAAATCAATTATTGACCTATTTTTTTTAACAAGTTATGTTACAGATATTTAAAAGAAAAAAAAAATAATTTAACATAGAAATATTTAATACGAGAAGATAATTTGCAAGTTTAACAGAATTTTTCAATTTAAAGTACATATAGATATAAATGTCAAATATGTGCAATATATTATACGTGCAATATTTGTGCAACATATAAATTACATATACATATTTCTTTTATTTTTGTAAGTCATTACCAAAATATAGTTATATGATTTTTTAAATATCATACAATAATAATAATATTTATTGAATTAAACCACTTATAAAAAATGCTAGCTCTGCCACTGTCTATCATAAGTTTCTCTAGTTATATCCTTGTATCTAATTTTAATAAAGTAATTCTAAATAGTAATATAGGAATTTTTGAATTATAACAATTTTATATGCTTATAAACCTACATGTCAAATAAATGAAGTTGGTTTGTATTTTTTTTTAATATATATACAAATCATTGGTCATTTCAATCATGGTATTAGAGACTGTCCTGGACACATTTCTTTTGTTAATTAAAGTAGCATAGTTCGTTATTTAGAACCATAGGATCTGCCTTAGTAAACCTTTTTGTATCTAACTATCAATCATGGGGTTTGAGGGCATCTTTTCGCATTGCGTGGGCAAGAGCTCTAATCATATTTGCATCATCTTTTTTATTCACCGAGAATCTAGTTGCTTTAGTAGATTAGGTAACTTCTTCTAAAAAACTAATAAAACAATTAAGTCATCCACCACTAATTATCACCTTCTTTGTTTTCACTTTGCCAATTTTTACCATTGTTGGTATAATTCAGTTTTATGGTCCTTTATTGTTCCAATCAGTCAACATCCCTAACCAAGCTCCATATTTTCCTCCAATAATCATATCAACCATCTAAATAGTCATTGGTCTCCTAAGTCTAGGCGTAGTTAAGCTATGAAGGAGAAAAAGCTATCGTTATTCTCCAACTCATGAAGAATGATTTTAGAGGTAATTTTATTTATAGATCATTATAAAGTTTCATTGTATTATAAGTAACATAAATGATTTATAGCCTTCTATTAATGTACATAACATATATCTATTACCTTTATAATATCAAATATGTAATATCCCTAATAACTATTATATTAAATTAAATTATATTATTTTACACTAAAGTTTAAAAGCCAAGGATGATAGTAACTCTTTATAATGATAATTAAGTGTATTACCCTTGGAATTTAATTCCTTTAAAATTCCCTTTTTACCCTTAAATAAATCATAATTTAGGAGATAACCAAAGCACTACCGCTACTATGATAACGGTATAGGCATGCATTTTAACAAAGTTACATCTATTTTACAAAACATTAAATCAAACCAACATAAATAATAATTTAAACCTTATAAAAATCCTACAAATTGGAACCAATCATAGCCCATCAAAAAAAAAAAAAAAAAGTATTTAAACCAAGTAATGTTAGTAGCAAACGAACAAAAATATCATTCAATAAATTTAATAGGATAAGAAAATAATCCCTCGGCACTCATCCCAACATGCTCTTCATGCTCTACCTACCTGTAGCTTATCTTAATTTTGTCCCATTGTTCACCATATTGGGTTATCACATGGCTAAGATAAAGACAAGGCCAAACACAAACAACAAAGTATGAATCAACAAAAGCCGAGTACTTATGCACCAATAAGAAAACACACACTAACATAATCATTATATCAATAATTAAATAAAACTTGTTTGCCTCCCAACACAAGTCATTGACTCTCTTTCTTCAATTATTAATTAAGAAAATGACTTCAGGTAACGCATCTATAACACTCCCAAATTCCTCTTTACGAAAGTAGTAGAATAATACGTATAAAATACCATAGAGAGAAACTTGGGCGTATTACCGTCACGTGATTACATAAGGCTATTTTAAAAACTACTAAACTTTTCAGCGGAATAAAACAGATTTATTATTAGTAAACCAATCATTGTTACTAAGTACTTAACATGAAATAACTAAAACTCTTAAATAAACTTAGTCTATGTGAATAAACCCAAAAACTCGATGCACATATAGAATCCACACTGAAATCACAACTACTTACCAAATATGGTAAACAAGGCAAATTAAAACAAAATAGAAAGTACTAGTTAGCAAATTAAGCTAAGTACATCCAAGTGCAAGATATGTAAACTCTTTTTATTTAGTTAAATATGCTTTGGTAATATCTAATGTAGAATCCATGATTTGATTAAATTAAACTTTCCAAAAATATTTCATTATTAGAAACTTACCAAAACTTCCATCTTTACAATTTATATTATATATGATTTGTAAATGGTTGTTCTCTTTGCTTGTTTACTGTCTCAACATAAACCACTAGTTTGGTACTGTGTTATGGTATTTTATTGCGAAGAATGTTGGCTTATGATAATTCCAAAAGGGGAAAGTTATGCAAACATTAAGGAAACTTAATCATTCTCTAGTCTCTTCAAATGTCTATGTTCTCCAACAGGCCAGGTAAGTTATGTAGCATCTATTCGTTTCTATTTGTTTCTGACCTGTTTTTATTGGGATTATCTTTATTTCCTTGTAAATAAGTTTGGCTTGTTTGTCATCATCAAAAGGGGGGAATATTGTTGCCTTATAATTATGATGATGAATTAGCCTAACTTATCTACCTTCTAATAAGTGTTTTATTAAGTGTATGTCCAGGAGCATTGACTAACTTGGAAAAAGTGAAGTCTTGCGGAGACATCATGAGGAACAAAATAACACAAGACAAAGTAATCCAAGAGAAGAGTTCCCTCATAAGAACTAGTGCTTCAGAATTAAAGCCTTGAGAAAAAGAACTTCCATGGAGGAATTGAACAAAAGATTCGGAGTAGAAGTTTCATCAGAGAAACATGAAGACTAAAATATCTTATGTTCTAGGATATATGTAAGTATGGGAACCAAGTTTATGCTCAGAGTAGTTGTGTGGAATTAGTCCTAAAAGATATTTATAGGTAGCATCTTTTTAAAAAAGCAGTTGTATGTTTTTAAATCTTATCTTTTGAAAACAAAAAGGATTTTATTTGATGAAAACATGTGATTTCTTTTGGAAATAAAATATGTTGTGTGTAATCAGTCCAACCAATACTCTTGTGCATTAAGGAAGATCATGTCCTAGTTTTTAGGACATGTTTCTTCTTAGTGGGTATGAAGTAGTGGCGTCAAGTTGCATCAGCCATAGTGTTTTTCCTAAGCTAGGTAGTGTATTAATAAAGAGGCATGTAATTCTATTGAAAAGCTCACCCTTGCTCAAAGTGTAATTTTGTCTTTTATTTTCTTAATCGAGTTAAGAGTCTTATTCCACAAAAGTTAATAAGAGTGATCTTATGTTCTTATACTAGAACTAATCTTTTCGAGATGTAATTTGGGAATTGGGGAGTTTGAGTGAACTCTTTTTTAGCTTTGAGTGAAGCTAGGAGAAGAGAACAGAGATAAAGAGAAGAGAAGAGCAACATGTTGAGGGAAATGTTGCTGGGAACTTTGAGTTCATTGAAGAACTCAAAGAAAGAGTCTTTAGCTTGTGATAGGTTTTTGCCCTAATACGCCGCAATAAGAGGGCTCGCACCACTAGTAATGCAACCCCAACACGGCAAGTAGTCCCACCTCCTCCCGAGGTGAGTGAGACATATGGTATTGAATTCACAAAGAAGCAACATTGGGATCGATTTGTTCTCATATCGAAAAGTTATTTTAAATCCACTAGATTATATGATCAAGAAACAACAAAGTTAGGAATCGACAAGGATGTCGGCGCCTAGCGAAAAATTTGGGGCTACTAGAATTTTTGAGTCTCAATGCGCCAACTTATGATCGTTTGACATATGAATTCCTCTCTTCTCTTGAGGTGAAAAAGGTTAAGAATGGTGATTCTATTACGAGAAACTTGTCATTCCAACTTTTCAACAACAATCATTGTATCCCGGAGTCTCAATTTGGTGCTTAATTTCGATTCCCTTGCCCTCCGAAGGAGAATGATATTGTGCTATCGGCACATCCTAAGATGCACGAGGACCATGGTTATAGGGAGCTAAGATGGTGGAGACATATCTCCATTGAAGATGAGTATGAGCCTCAAACTTCTAAGGCCGCCGCCATCATTCACCTGGCTTTGCGGTATTTCAACCGCATACTCACCTATGCCTTTTTCTCCAAGGACTCTTTGGGTGCTATTTCACGAGAAGAGTTATGTTAGCTTTAGATGGCCGACCATGTAGAAGGAGAGCTTGAGATCATAGACTTCACCCAACATTTGATTAATCGCTTTCTTGATGTAAGGAATGGTGTTCCACTTTTAGGTAGCATCCAACTTGGTGGCATGATCACTATTATTGCTCTTTACATTGATGACTCATACAAGACCTTGCTTAGTGAGCTTCAACCTATTGGTGATCCTCTTGAGAAAACACCTTCCCATTTCCTTAATGAGTATGCCCTTATTAACCAAAAGTTTTTGGAGCGCACCAAAAGGTCGGGCCTCTACACTTGGAAGGTCTCACGCATTCGTGATTGGTTTTTATACCAAGTAAGGAAGCTACCGATCAAATGATTGAAAACAAATCCCTTCCTCAGAGAATCCCACAATGGAATATCGATCCTAATCTTCGGCGAAAGAAGGCCAATTACCACATCAACCTTGATGATCTACCTCGAGAAGGTTTTCAAGGCTTGCCCGCGGAAGAGCGGGGAGGTATTTCTAACCCCTCTTCTACTTCTTCCTCTCCCCTTGATTCACTTAATTGCATAGTTTGCATGCTAAGATAGATTCCATTTCTAATGTTTTGTCTTCTTCTTCTTTGGGACATGATTTTATTCTTGGCCATGACTATCATGCTCGTCAAGTTAATGATTTTCACGTTAGGAGAGGCGAGATTGAGACCTATTTGAACTACCCCTACCTCCCGGTCCAACAAGGACCCATTCCTCAATGGGTACCTTATGATCCAAACCATGGACCTTCTCTTTGATATCCTTATTGGGAGGGACCTCATGTGCCTCCTCATGCTGTTCTTGAGACCTCCTCGACCACCTATGACTACAAGAGGCCGGGGGGATGCGATTTTGCTTATGACCCGTCCAACCCTAAGCCTTTTCCCGACCTCGAGACCTTTGGGAGGTGGAGACTTTCAGGTGAGCCTATTTTGGATGATAGGTCGCATTTCTTTGCGGAGGATAAGGCTAGGAGAGAGGGTAGGTTGAAGAGCAAGGCACCTATGGAGGTGGGTGATACTATGAGCTCTAGTCGTGTGTTTTCGAAGGCCGATGAGGGGATTACCCATTTTACCCCTTACCATAGTGTCGAGTGATTACTTTCTTTCTACCCCCCTTTCATTGCTTGATTTACTTTGATATTGCTTCTTATGCCTACTTGATGTTAGGATTTAAGCTTGGGGGGGAAGGGGGGGAAGCTTATTCAAGGCTTGGGGGATTACTTACTTGATTTTGATGTGCTTCATGTCCTTTCCCCTTACTTTTGTGGTTCACTTCGTCTATTTTTATGAGCTTTTGTTGGTTGGTGATTGTTGATTGCTTCTTGTCTCATGGCTTCTCTGTTCTTCTGGTTGGTTGATATTTGCTTCTTGATGATTGGTTGGTTGGTGACATTGTTTATTGATATTGTTGATTGTTTTCTTGGTTGTTGAGATCTTACTCTGTCTGCTTCATGATTACTTACGCTTCTATCCCTTTGATTCCCATTAGTCCAAATCCCCTTGAATCCAAATTTCTTTAGTTTAGCATAGTGTTTTTCTTTTATTCCTATTCCATATTTTCCATGAAGTTACTAAGTTTTTTTTTTGTGTGGAGTTTTCTCTTTTATCTCTTCTTGTCTCACATTCTAGGTCCTTTGTTGTACCATATGATGCATGGATATTGGTGACAGCTACATGTTGTCACTTTTGTTCTATTAGCGTGGGATCACTTGGTGAGACCTTTCTGTTTTCTTCTCTCTTTTCTCCTTTAATTTTCTTGTGTGCTGACAGGCTATAGTCGTATCACCTAATCAAAAGTAATTCCTAAACCACTAACTAATATAGATAGGGAAGTTGAGTCGAATCCACAGGGGAAACAATATTCTTTTATTCCTAATAAATTATTATAATCTAAATTATCAAGAAAAAAGTAAGAATTGTAAGAATTATACTATGACAATAATTAAACTAAGGGAATAATCAATAATAAAAAGCCTGGGGTCATAGGTTCATAAATAATTAATACTCCGGGATAAAAACATAATAATAAATTATCATTGCATAAATTAACCAAATTATAAAGGGCTTTCACTACGTATTATAATCACATAATTAATCTATCGGTATTAAATCGCACCTCTCGAATCTTAACTTAACCATTTATAAATTAGTTCTACCTTTTGAAACTAGGCCTTAATATTAATTCTCATCTCTCGAATCTCGAATCAATATTTCGCAACTCATACAATTAAACTAGCGCTAATCTAATTATATAGCATTATAACAATCAATAGGAAATTAACCCAACACATTAACAATCAACAATAATAAATTATCCTTTGATATTAATCATGGATCCCCAAGAACCCTAGAAATAAACTACTCGTGCATAATTAAAACTAAATTAATCAAAGCAATTAAATTAAGCATAATAAAACAATAATTATGAAACTAATACGAAAACAATAAATTAAAAGAAAGCAATAATTTAAACAAAAGCGCAAAACGAAGGTGTTGACAAAATCAAAAGCTATGAAAATTATGAAGTTCCGAGTAAAAATAACGCTCAACATAACACCTAACTAAATTTCTAAAAGAAACTCACAATTCAAAACTTAATTAAACCTAATATCAAAAGAAAAACTAAAACAAAACTTCAGTAACTAAATAATGGAGTAAAAGCAAAACAAAGCTGCCACTAATCCAAAAGTTGCGTAAAACTTGCTAAAACGTCTTAATAAAACAAAAGTTGCCCCCTCATACTTCCGTAATTGGGTATTTATAATATACGAAGAACGACAATGCAGTATTGCGGTAGTAATAGGTGAGCGCGCCCGGTCGGGCCACGATTTGCTCGATCAGGCCCGGTGTTTTTACTAGCCTAGCAACATCCACTTGGGATTGGGCTTCTTATTTGAGCCCAAATCTTTAACTTGCTTGATCCGTGATACTCGCTTCTAAAACGTGGATATTTTCACCAATTAGGCCCTTAATCACCGAACTAAATTTAATTAGCTCGGTCTTAGGCTTCAAACATATGCTCATAAAATACGATCTAACTCTTATATTTTCGTAGTGGCTCAATAAGCTCGAGAATTGTCATAATTCTGCAAATTCCTACAAAACAATACCAACTCTACAAAAACACTAGAAAACGTATATTAGTAATAAAAATAGCTCCGCAGAGCTCAAATAAGCACAAATATGACCGTAGGACGGGGAATAAAATATATATATATATAATAGACTCATCAAACTCCCCTAAGCTAAACCTTTGCTTGTCCCTAAGCAAAGCAATGAATAAATAAATCAATACTTCACCCCAAATACAATTTAAATCAATGAATATAATTCAAGGTAAATCCGATAAATAAGTATCAAAGTCAATCAATCAATCAAATCCATCCAACTACCAATCTTCCTTAACAATTGTCAAATAGATCAAACTACAAGAGCATATAAAATTCAAGGCTAGTGCTCACACACTCAACTCTCATTTATCTGGCGAGTAAAAGATGTACTCGATTGTTCTCCAACCAAACCTCTTTATAGGTGAACAATGCCCTCCTAACTCACGCACTCGTGTGTTTAAAAAGACATACACTCAACCTAATAGTCGACTCGAAATATGTCAAATCATTCTTCGCATTGATAAACAACTAATTTCATATCCATACAACTTTATGCACAAAGGTCGGAAGGTCTTCAAAGCTTGTAATGTAAGGCTTAGGTAAAGGGTAGGAAATATTTGGGGAAATGTGAGAGTAAAGCCATGCTTAAGGGAGCCAAATCCTAATAAAACCAAGGTCAAAATTAAATAATGATGATAAATCTCCAACTAAACTCAACTCTACAAAAATTCACCAAACAACCAAACCAACTTCTTCACAAATTTTCAACACTTACAACTTCACTCATACAAATACGACATTATAAAACTTAAGTGAACAAAAAAACTTTGAACTCTTTTTTTCTTTCTTTCTATTTGATATTTATTCTTTTGAATTTTTTTTCCTTTGAGCAACCTTCAATTAGAACACTTGAACATTGAAACAATTGTTTTTTTTTTCATTTTCATTCAACATAGAAATTTCAACTTTGAACAATAATTTTTCTATTTTTTTCCAATCAACATATAAGAAAAAATAACTCCGCATATTCACCCACATTGTGCAAATTATGTGCACACAACAACTCGCTCACCTCACTCACTATTAGCTCCCCCAAGCCAAGCTTGGGACTAGCAACCAATGGGGCTTAAATAGGACTACAACTCGCACACCTCACTCACTATTAGCTCCCCCAAGCCAAGCTTGGGACTAGTAACCAATGGGGCTTAAATAGGCTTGTAATGTGGCTAAATAAACAATAAAAAGGGCACAAGCAACAACATGGGTAGCAAGAAGGGAACAAATGAATCTAAATTGTCTGAAGGCCACCTAGAAGAACAAATGCCTTCGTCCTCCTCAATGTGCATAATAAAGAGTCATACAAATATTACTCAAAGTTAAAAACCAATACTCACTTCATTGACATACCAGGAACTAACACACATTCCTCACCAAATCAAATAGGAAAAATTGACGCATGTTAAGATTTCAAGGCAATCAAACATCAAATTATGATCAAATAATTACAATATTTATCATCAATAACCAAGAATCAAAATAATTTCGAAAAAATTTCATCAAAGGGCACAAGGAAGTATGATTTATAATTCATTGGAACGTATTTTTGGATTTGTTTTTTTATTTTAAAAGAAATAAAAACTACCTAAGAAAGAAATAAGCTAAACTAAGCACGCCAAAGACAATAAAAAGAAAAGGGAAAAAAAGAGTACCTATATATACAAGAAATCCCCCCCAAGCTAAACCAGACAATGTCCTCATTGGCTTAAAGGGAAGCTAGTAATCCAAGCGTCTAACCCTCATCATCGAAATCGTAGCCACCACCATCCCAAGTATCGCAATGCATCAATTTGGTACAATTTTGAGCAAAAAAAGAAACAAAGTGTTAGTAGGAAAAGAGGCAAAAACGAGTCAGGTTCACTATTTTGATCATAACTTTTTTTATATAAATTATAATGCAGTGATTCTAATTTCATTGGAAACTAGACTTGAATATCTTTCCAACTATAGATCACACACAAAATTTCGTTAAGAAACGCAAAAGTTATGGCATTTTGAAGTTGGCCAGTTTTGCTGACGCGCTCTCGCGCCCGAACGAGCGAGCTTAGCCCGACCGGGCCCGCCTTCAAGGTTCGAACTGGCGGTTCTTCACTGCTGCTTGCACGAGACTTCTTTTTGGCATTAATTTGCTTCGATTTTTCACTTGATTGAGCAAATGTCACTCTATCAAGTGGGACTTTCATTACGGGCTCGATTTTCGCAACTTGCTCATTTTTCTCCACTTGTTCATCTTCAAACCCAAGCCCTACACAATTTAGAGCTCTTTCTATAGCATCCACTTCATCTCTCCATGTATTAGTTTTTCCCACCGAAGATGCAACACGAAATTCCGGCTCCAAGGGATCTTTAACAAAAGCTTGGGGCTTATTAGAAAAATTATTTACATCAACCACACCAATGCTGAATCACTTTCCCTCTAGCATGGGACTTTTAGGGATATTATTCATATTAAAAGTAATACTATCATCCCCTATCGATAGTGTAATTTTACCACTTTTCACATTTATTATTGCCCCTGCATTATGAAGGAATGGTCTACCCAAAATAATCGGATTTGAAAATCTTCCTTCATATCAAGAACAACAAAATCAACAGGTATATAAAATTTACCTACTCTAACAGGAACATCCTCTAAAACACCAAAAGGGTATTTAACAGAATGATCAGCCATTTGCAGAGTAATATTGGTAGCTTTTAATTTACCCATATTTAATTTAGAGCTCACAGATAATGGCATAACACTTACACTAGCACCCAAATCACATAAAACTTTTTCAATTATTAGATTACCAATATGACAAGGAATAGAAAAACTACCCGAATCTTTTAGTTTAGGTGGAGATTTATTCTGTAATGTAGCACTACATTCTGCAGTAAAAGCAACAATCTCTACCTCACTAATAGATCTTTTTCTAGTCAAAATTTCTTTCATAAATTTAGAATATGCAGGATCTTGAGTAATTAATTATGTGAAAGGAATTGTTACCTGCAAATTTTTGACAACCTCTAGAAACTTACCAAACTGCTTATCTAACTTACTCTTAAGATGTCTATTTGGGAATGGAAGTTTGATAGCAGGACTCTGCACATCTCCATTCTTATCCTGGAGTTTACCCTGCAAAGAATTATCATAAGAGTTAGTTTTACCCTGGAGCCCTGCAGGGCTAGTAACAACAGTATTTGGTATAACAGAATTAGGATTAGAAATTTTTGTAATGATAGGTTCATCATCTTTGGACATAGAAGACCCATCGTATTTTGAACCACTTCTCAGGGTAATTGTATTCACGTGATCTGTAGGTTGTACTGGCTACCCTGCTGGCGAGTTTGCAGAGTAGAGGATATTTGCGCAATTTGATTATCTATAATTTTATTATGAGCTAGCATCGAATAAATTTGCGCATCCCTACTCTGAATCTGCTTCTGCATATTGGCTAACATAGTTTTGATTTCTGATAGGCCAGAATCAGAAGGAGGAGTAACAACCTGTTGTGGTCTCTGATGTGGAGGTTGGTAGTACCTCTGTTGTGGTTGTTGTACCTGTGGTGAAGGGTTAAGCATATTCGTACTATTGTACGACATATTTTGGTTATTTTTCAACCCTGAAATGTAGGTGTTAGAGTATGGACTAATTTGCTTATAGGTTTGAAAAGCATTAATCTTCTCAAGTGAACTCCTACATTCCTGCGCCCAATGACCTACAAGACCACAATTTTCACAAATTATTGCAGAGTTAGTACCAATAGAAGAAACATTAGCAACGGAAGATGAATTAGAATTATTAATATTGTCTAGTTTCTGGCTAATAGAAGGCAATTGTGCTTGCAAAAAGTATATAGAATCGACTTGGTGTTTTCCCTTATTTGCAAATCCTCTGGGATTCCCATATTAGGAATTATGAATAGTCATCTCTTCGATAACATTGCTCGCTATATTCTCATCCAAATTCATAAATCTTTTGTTAGCTGCAGAGTCCAAAATCATTCTTGAATTATATCCAAGCTCATTGTAGAAGGCTTGGATTATCTACCACTATGCTAGCTCATGATGGGGGCATTCTCTCTGCAAATCCTTAAATTGTTCCCAAGCTTCATATAAAGATTCATCCGCTTCTTGGGAAAAAATTTGGATCGAACTCCTTAACAAAGTTGTCCTCTCTTCAGGATAATTTTTATTATAGAAATTCATAGCAAGAATACTCCAGTCAGTAATACCAAGGGCAGTCCTATTCAATCCATTGTACCGCAATTTAGCTTTACCACATAAAGAAAAGGGAAAAAGAATCTTCCTGATTTGGTCCTACGTGACCCCAGCTTGTCTAATAGTGTTGCAATATATGCAAAACTCCAAGATGTGAAGACTTGGATCTTCACCCTTAGCTTCTCTAAATTGCTTCCTTTCTATCATAGTAATAAACTGGGGCTTAATCTCGAATTGTACTCCCTCGAGATTTGGTGTGGGAGCAAGGTGTGGAAAATCTGTCAGGGACGGCTGCGAATAATCGGTGAGCTTGCGAGGTGGAGGAGCAATCATCTCTAATTCTTGATCTGTACTAAACAAACAAATATGAGAAATTGTCTCAAAGAACTTGCGTTCTCTGAGACGAAATAAAATATTCTAGACTAAAAAAATAATCATAAATAAAAATAAAACCGTTTCCTCGGCAACGGCGCCAAATGTTGACAGGCTATAGTCGTATCACCTAATCAAAAGTAATTCCTAAAACCACTAACTAATATAGATAGGGAAGTAGGGTCGAATCCATAGGGAAACAATGTTCTTTTATTCCTAATAAATTATTATAATCATATTTATCAAGAAACAAGTAAGAATTGAAAGAATTATACTACGACAATAATAAAACTAAGGGAATAATCAATAATAAAAAGCCTGAGGTCATAGGTTCACCAATAATTAATACTCCGGGATAAAACATAACAATAAATTATCAGTCCATAAATTAACCAGATTATAAAGGGCTTTCGCTACGTATTATAATCACAGAATTAGTCTATCGGTATTAAATCGCATCTCTCAAATCTTGACTTAACCATTTATAAATTAGTTCTACCTATTGAAACTAGGCCTTAATATTAATTCTCATCTCTCATATCTCGAGTCAATATTGCGTAACTCATACAATTAAACCAGCGCTAATTTAATTGCATAGCATTATAACAATCAATAGGAAATTAACCCAACACATTAACAATCAATGATAATAAATTATCCCTTCACATAAAATCATGGATCCCCAAGAACCCTAGAAATAAATTACTCGTGCATAATTAAAATTAAACTAATCAAAGCAATTAAAAGCATAATAAAAATAATAATTATGAAACTAATACGAAAACCATAAATTAAACGAAAGCAATAAATTAAACAAAAGCGCAAAACGAAGGTGTTGACAAAATCAAAAGCTATGAAAATTATGAAGTTACGAGTAAAAATAATGCTCAAGATAACACCTAACCAAATTTCTAAAAGAAACTCACAATTCAAAACTTAATTAAAAACTAATATCAAAAGCAAAACTAAAACAAAACTTCGGTAACTAAATAATGGAGTAAAAGCAAAACAAAAGCTGCCACTAATCCAAAAGCTGCGTAAAACTTAAGCTAAAAGGTCTTAATAAAACAAAAGTTGCCCCCTCATACTTTCGTAATTGGGTATTTATAATATACGAAGACCGACAATGCAGTATAGTAGCAATAGGTGAGCGCGACCGGTCGAGCCACGATTAGCTCGATCGGGCCTGGTGTTTTTACTAGCCCAGCAGCATCCTCTTGGGATTGGGCTTCTTATTTTATCCCAAATCTTTAACTTGCTTGATCTGTGATACTCGCTTCTAAAACTTGGATATTTTCACCAATCGGGCTCGTAATCACCGAACTAAATTTAATTAGCTCGGTCTTGGGCTTCAAACATACGGTCATAAAATGCAATCCAACTCTAATATTTTTGTAGTGCCTCAATAAGCTCGGAAATTGTCATAATTCTGCAAATTCCTACAAAACAATACCAGCTTTACAAAAACACTAGAAAACGTATATTAGTAATAAAAAGAGCTCAAATAAGCAAAAAAATGACCGTGGGACGGGGAATAAATTATATATATATATATATATATATATATATATATATATATATATATATATATATATATAATAGACTCATCATGTGCATAATTTAGGTTTTAGCTTAGGTTGGAGTTGAAAGGTTCAAGGATGTATGCTTTTAACACCTAGTGGGTTTAGGATTGTTCACATTGTGGTTGAACGATCATTGTTTGTCAATTGGGATTTCATTTTTTATGCTCACTTCCTTTTAGCTTTTCATTTCCTTCTTTGTTTCTCCTTTTTCTTTTAAGCAACCTCATTCAAGGTAATCTTTGCAAAATGTGTTTTTCTATCTCTCTTTGGTTGGACAATTCAAATTGATCTTGTGTTTTTGAATGACTTCCTTCGTAGTGGTACATGTGAGCATGATTTGAGAATGTTGGTGGTTGATTCTAGGATATTACATGCTAAGGTAGCCGATTTAAGAGCTTTAAGGTCCATGAAGCCTTAGTTCATTGAAAGTGGTAAGATGGTGTTGCTTTTCATAGTGGATTTGATACCTTTGAGTTAGTATTTTCTACGCAAATCCCGTGTGAGGTATATTGTTCAAGCATTCATCATCTTTGTTGAGCGGCGCTTTGGATCCTTGGTTATGCATGTTTTTATCTTTGGTTTGTCTACTAGCTCCCGAGATCAAGACCGAGCCAATTTAGGGGAGGAAAAAGGCTCTTTTCTTTTTATTTTGTGTTCCTTTTATTTAGTTACCTTCTTGTTTTCTTTTACATTCACCCTCTCGCTACCCCTTTAAGCTTATTTGCATTTATTCGGTTACTAGCCACATTACAAGCCTAATGACCTTTACCCTTAGTTTTGAAGCTAACTTTGGTTGGATGCTTGTTTTGTCAATCATGTTGATTTATGGTGGTTTGTGTTCAAAGTGTATGGCAAGTTTGTGATATGAGGTTTCCATGGTTTATATATGCAAGAAACACAAGAATAGTAATGTAAAAGGGTGCAAAGGAATGACATTTGAGTGTTATAAAAAAAATAATAGTAAATAAAATAGAAAAAAGAAGAGAAAAGAAGAAAAGAGAAAATAAAGATCAATAGTGTGAAATGTCACGAATAGCACTAATGATATCTTAGTTATGATCGTTTTCCTAGTTTAAGCATTGAGGACAATGCTTTGTTTTAGCTTGGGGGAGCGTTCCAATGGTTTTGTGAGTTAAAGTTTGGTGTGTTTGTTGAATAAGCTTGGGGAGATGGAATTTTTGTTTCAGAATTGGTGACTTCTTAAGTTTGTTTTTGAGAGATGGCCACTCTTTCGCTTCACTTAGGAATTACCACCAAATTTTCAAATTTTCACCCCACCTATACCCTAATAATCCATGACATTACAACCTAACAAAGTCCTTTAGACCTTAGAGGGTTGAGTCTACATTGGTGGAGGGAGATGGTTTTCAAGCCTATAGAGAGGAATTTGCATAGCCAAGACGTTGGATTAACCTTCTCATGTTTTTCATTTCTTTATATTTTTCCGGTTCCTTTAAGGAATCAAGAGGAGCTAACTTGAGGGTAAATTAAAGCTAGTGGAGAGAACGCGATAAGACTAGTGGGGACGAGGGTGGATTGAGTCTCCTAGAGTTCTCTATGCTTAGAATGTTCTATGTTTCAATCAACCATTGACATCTTATAGCATGCATAATATACATATTGTTTAAGAAGTCTCTCATTCGTTGGCATTTGCTTCTTCTACATACATTTGTCCGACTTAAGAGCTCTTTGTGTTTTGATTTCTTGATTTTTGATTGTCTTGCCTTGACTTTGGTTGCTAAATTTATGGGTTAAGCTCTTTGGAAACCCTTACGAGATCATAACTCGCCCTCTTGGGCGATCTAGGGGTTTAAATGGCTTGTCACTAGCTAAAAGGTGGTCGTGACTCCTACGTAAGTGAGTTAGTGTACATTCCCCTTACCTTTTCTTTCTTTTCTTTATTTGAATAAGCTATCATGTGAGTATCATTCGCTTTCATTTTCCTTTTTCTCGCTTTTGTTTTGCTCGAGGATGACCAAAAGTCTAGCTTTAGGGAATTTGATGAGTGTCATTTATGGCACTTATATGGTAGCATTTAAGGATGTGTTCCTTCACTTTTATAGCTTTTCTCTTTAAAATAATGTCTTAGTTTCGTTCATTTATGCTTCAGTTTCTTCGTTTCCCTTATTTTGTGTTTTCTTATGATTTGAGGGTATTTTCTTCTTTTCTACTCTTCTCGCTTTACTTTCTTCTATTGTAGGTCTTGTTCGGGGCTCGAGATTTTTTTTAGAAGATTCTCCGAGTCTTTTGGATGCTCAGGACAAGACCTCATATCAGAAGATTTGAAGCAATAAGTGTTGCAAGGACTAATGACAATTGCATTCAACAAGTTCAAAAGGCTATCTAGACTAATTGTCAAGCTATGTTTCCACTATGGATGACAAATTAGTAGAATCACAACTCAAACAAGTTGAAAATTAACAAACTCAAATCAAGTGGTCATGTCATCAAGATCAGCAATGCAATCAAGTTTAGAATTCTAGGTTGATCAATCCTATTATGCTAAACACATGCACAAATTAATCAATCAATTTAATTACAACAATCTATTGATCAAAATCCCCAAATTAGCAACAAACTACCAATCAAACATGCTTCCCCAACACCCTAGCTAAGAAATCTACTGACTAATCATCATGAATTGAAGAAATAAAACAAAGCTAATCATGATCATCATCATATTCAACTAATCAAAGAGAAAATCAAGTGATTAAGCAATTAATCAAGAAATTAAACAAAATCAAACAATTATCCAAGATCAAAATTAAAATCAAACCAAAAGAGAAGAATTAAAAGAAAGAAATCTCACTAATTATCATTTATTAAGGGGAAATCCAAGCTTGATTGAAGTAATTTGAAGTACAAATCAAGTATCCAAGTGTTTCTCTCTCTACTTTGCACTAACTAAATTTGAAAAATGTCAAAATGTACTAGCAAAAACGTCATGCCCCAAAAATACAAAGGACTAAAGTATATATAGGAAGCAAGCCAAATGAGCTCGGCCAACCTGTGGTGTGCATGCACAGGTGGGTGTGCATGCACGCACCACATGCACCACAGGGTGTGCGCCCCTCATGGGCTCCCTCCTGCGCTCACGCACCATACACTTGGCTTAACGCGCACACACACACACTCCGTCTCTTGGTTTTGTTCTTGTGCTCACAAGCATGCTTCTCATCGACGCTCTCATATGATGCTCACGAGGGGGGAAACCTTCAAATCTTCACTTTTTTGCGTGTTCATGACCAAGACTTGACATGTGATGAGAGTGATGCATGAGAACACTAAGCCATAAGTAGGAGCTTGCTTCTTAGCTTGATCTTTAGGCAACCAAATGATATGAGGTCTCGTCCCGAGCATCCAAAAGACTTGGAGAATCTTCTAAAATAAATCCCAGGCTCCGAACAAGACCTACAATAGAAGAAAGTAAAGCGCGTAGAGTAGAAAAGACGAAAATACCCTTAAATCACAAGAAAACACAAAATAAGGGAAACGAAGAAACTAAAGCATAAATGAACGAAACTAAGGCATTATTTAAAGAGAAAAGCTATAAGAGAGAAGGAAAACGTCCTAAAATGCTACCATATGAGTGCCATAAATGACACTCATCAGTCTTTATTTAAAATCCCTTGTGATTTTGGTTTTCTTCTTGTTTCCAAGAAGTTTTCCACGTAAAATTTCTCTTTGCATTAGGTTTAATCATTTTGATTTCGCTAAAAGATTGACTATCGTCATACTACAATTCCCCCCCCCCCCCTTCTAGTATTCATTGAAGCAACAATATGAAGCAATTTT
The DNA here is from genome assembly GCF_001683475.1 of Chenopodium quinoa. Classification (NCBI taxonomy): domain Eukaryota; kingdom Viridiplantae; phylum Streptophyta; class Magnoliopsida; order Caryophyllales; family Amaranthaceae; genus Chenopodium; species Chenopodium quinoa. Next base: position 5,584,455 of record NW_018743252.1, on the reverse strand, counting down.
TTCATTCTCCAATTGACTTAGAACAACAATATGAGATTGACACAATTCTTCAGGAGATGGATCGGATTTACCCCAAATTTCAAATACAGATGTCTAATTGCTTCTCGGGCCTTACTCGGAGTCTCAGTTTGTAGTGCTATTCGGGGTTTTTTTCTACAGATTTCCTAGTAAGAGAGTGGACTCATTCTCTCCTAGTCATGATTCCTAAAAAAGAAATCCTAGAGGAAGCTGGACATCATTTACATCCTATTAGTTTCTACAACACTGTTTACAAATGAAATTCTAAATGTATGGCTAAAAGAGTGAAGTTGGTTCCTCCATCACTTATTTCTCCTTTTCAACGCGCATTTATTTGAGGAAGGTGCACGATTGACACTATCCTTCTAAGATATGAGTTTCAAGACAAGATCAATAACCAAAATAAAGGTTCTAGCTTTTTAGCGGCTGTAAAAATTAATATGAGCAAAGCTTGCGATTAAGTTCGGTTGGATTTCCTACTTCAAAGTCTAAAATCTTATGGGTTTCCAAATCACTACTAGATTCAATTGATAAGTCAATATATCTCTACGATCTCCAACGAAGTTCTACTAAATGGACCTCTTATCTCTTTTTTATCTTTTCCTTTTCTGCATGGATATTCTCTCAAGGATGTTGGAAATAAGAACGAGTGTTAGCATATTCAAGGGTATCAAAATTTCAAGGAGCACCCAATTCAATGATGTTACATTTATTCTTTGCGGATGATGCCTTACTCTTTTTTAGAGCTACTAATCACAGTTGTAGAGGGATTTCCACTAACATTACAAGGTTTTGCAGAATATCAAGCCAGCAACTTAACCTGGGAAAATCACATTTCAAGGTTAGCGCTCATTCCTCGTTCTGTTGGTACAATCTAGTTTCAAAAACTTACTAAGCATGCAACAAATGGATAAGTTCACTTCTCACCTTGAGGTACTTATAGATATAATAAGAAGGAAAAAAGACAAGCAATTTCCAATTTATCTATGAATATATTGCCAGGAAAATCCTCTCTTGGAATCCTAACCTTTGTCAACCCCAGAAATTAGTCATAATCAACTCTCTTTTGATAGCTACAACTTCCTATATTCTTAACTGTATGGAAATCCCACAGTTGATTGCCTCAAAAATTCATTCTCTAATTGCACATTTCTTTTGGGGAAATAAGGAATGCACGGGGTTAATAAAGCTACTATTCATTTGCCAAAGGTCCTTGATTGTTTAGGAATACATGCTATTTCAACACTTAACAAATCCTTGTTCATGAAATAAGCATGGAAACTCATCAACAACCCACAGACAATTTTTATCAAGAATAGGCAATCATGCTTTATAACCTTCTTTGGGAACAGGCCGGGTTTCAGACTCTTGGGAAACTTTCATGGGGTTTACGAGGTATAGGAAAAGCCGGAAATGTAATGTTGAAAGGAACGGCTTGGAAAGTTGGAAATGGGACCAATCTAATAGCTGGGAAAGAAAGATGGGTTCATTGTGAACTTCTAGAATACAAATCCAGTATTTCCCTCCACAATGATAAAAATTGGATGGTTAGCCATTTTATTTTACTAGAGGTAGGTCCTGGAACTAGTAATTAGTATCCTAGGTTTTTGAGATTGATGATGCTCAAAAAATTGAAATTTTGCCAACAACTACCCTTTAAATGACCACTTTGACTAGCACTAGTTGTTCCGATAAGAATATCGGTTTTGGGGGCCTATTTTGTAAAACTCGAAAAAAACCCTTTAAATGACAACATTGCTCTACATTAACCCTAAATTAGGTAATAAGCTTTAATTGCCCCAAATCCCTTAATTTCGTAAAACCCTAAATTCTATATTTTGACCATGAACCCTAATTTTAAGATTCAATAATTGAGAAATTAAATCAACTACAATGCGAAATTAAAGGCAATATACATGTAATTGTGTTTGAAATTCCCTTGTTTTCTCTACCGTCATTGATTGAAATTTTATATAGTAGGCACCTAAATCGGAGATTCTTGCTTGAAATTAAGTGTGGTAGTGCTACTCAAAAAATTTTGTGTTTCTGTGGTAGTTTTTTCCAAAAAAAATATAAAATTAAATTAAAAGGAAGTTGTTCTCAAAAGTAATCATTTAAATGGTAGTTGGCAAAAATTTCTCAAAAATTGTTAGCTTGGAGCTACCAGGGTCCAATACAGATAAGTTACTATACTGGAAATTATATAAATCAGATAACTTATCTGTCAAAACTGGTTATGCTATGCTAGCTTCTACTAACTTACCATGCTTGGATAATGTTTTGTACAAGCTTATTTGGGCTATGAAGATTCTACTTAAATGAAAACTCTTCATATGGAAATTATTCAAAAATGCTAATTCTATGAAGGTCAATCTCTCACCTCGGGGATTGAATATTTCTCCAACCTGTTTCAATTTTGTAAGTCTACAGTGCATACTTGAAGGGTTAGAAGCCTTGGAATCCATTCAGAAATCAATGAGAACCTCTCCATTAAGGAATAGGTTCTCTTCTATATCCAACTTTTCAAAAACCTGAGATGTGCTAATTATTTTATAAGCACGTTATGAGGAATTTTGGTTGCAAGGAATAATCATTTATTCAAAAATGAGAGGGTCACATTTTATACAACTGAAGCAATCATCAAGGTAGCTATGATACAACATGGTTTGCTCGCCTCTACGATAGGGGAGCTACATATTCCACCTTGACCACCTAATATTGACCCTACATACCCTCATGGATTTAACAGATCGATCATGCAAAATCAGGGGAGTAATGAGCCTACGAACTTCATACTCACTGATGGTTCATAGCACAAAAATACAAAGAGAGCATGTATGGGATGGTGTCTTGAACCACATGGTACATACTTTAACAACAATAATTAAAGGTGGGGCTAGTTTTGGTTACTCTACTTAAAGTGAAACATAAGCGTGTCTATAAGGCTTACAGCGGGCTGCTTCCGTGGCTTTGACTTCAATTTCAATCATCACTGATTCACAGAACCTAGTTGACATGCTACAGGATCACACAGAGTCAAGGATATTCAAATTATATGGACACTGCAACAAATCTTGACAACTGCAAAGCTCTTCTCATGGTGTAGCATCCACGAGGTTGACCGACAGAGAACGCACTTGCCACATCAGCTAGCAACTACAACGTTCTCTAGTCTTTGTTCCTTTTCTACTTTGTTTTAGTTTATATTGTTTATGTGGTCGGTGTGCCCTACTATTGTCAAAATTCTTGCTTCACCACTTATAACAGGCAAGAGTTGTCAAAAATCAACTCCAAAGACAACAATTTTCCTCCAACTTTATGTTGGCTTGAACAGACATCTATTAGTAGTCTATCAAAGTATTTAATAGTTTGATGCTTTGCCATTGGTTCCTCATCCCATATAATTAGTCATGGAAGACATATAAGTTATCCAAGGGCACTACGTTTGAAAATTCTTAGGCTCGGAATCTCATCAACATCTAGAGGGATTTTGAATCGAGATATTGTAGTTTTACCTCCAAACAGACCAGATTCAGCAATACCAGAAATTGCAATTGCCAAAGCAATCATTCTCTTCAATCTTACATTAGCAAATATTGTAGATTGCAAAAATATTTCATGTACCACAAGGGCCGTCAACAAAGAAAGCAAATGACTTAATATGTAAGACCTTATCATACATTGTATCGTATGCATATGTATGTTCATTATTAAACAATTCAACTGCATTTATCTCTTCTGGAGGTATGTATATATGAAGCTCTTCTTCAATCTTTCATATCTTTTCCAGAGTCGTCTTCTTCAAGTTCTAACAATCCAAAATTGTAATTGTTGAAAGTTCAACTGTTATTGTAGAAGAATTCTATTAAAGATGGATTAACTTCCCAATTTCCCTGGATATCTAAGGCCCAAGCCCGCAACTAACACAACAATATATGGCATTTTGGCGTATTTATAGTTTATCAGAAGAAAGAAACTAGTAAGCTTAACTATAATGCTTGTCAAATGCTCAAAGGCAGTTTCAAAGCAATACCATAACAAAAACAATGTGCAACCATCTCTATTTTTGGTTGATGCAATGAGCGGTTGATTTGCTATTCGGAAAGGTTCTACGTTAAAAAAACAGAAAATGAATTTAACAGGATCTAGGACTTGAATTACTTGTAAGTGGTGAAGTAGGACAGCAGAGAATACTGGACCAGTAAAACAATCAATCATGAAAACCTCTTACCATTTTCATTGAACTGGTTAAATTAATTAACACTTTTGTACAACTAAAACAACTTGATATCGTCTTCTAAAAGACCAGAAGTAAAACACTATTGAAAGAAAAACCTACAACTCTCACAGGTACAACTCTCACAATTGTACAACTTAAACTTGCTAATGTATTCTCACAGGTCACCGGAATACCAGGGAAAAGGTAGCTCTCCCAAAGGCTCTATCACCATCAGTAAAGGCTTCGACCGCCACGTGAAAGAGTTTCCGGTTGAATAGGTTCGCCTGTGTAGGGGTCGAATTTATAAGGTTCACCTGTGTAAGGATCAAATCTAACTTGAGGTCGTGTAGGTTGGTGAGATGCAGTGCGTAAAATGGGCGACTTTAATCCCAAATTTCCATAGCTTGATGAACCTGGGAAGTACACTGGAGAAGTATTCCTTTCCTCGAATGTTCTTGTAATGCCAGCTCGAGGTGATGGTGAGTAATCAAAATAGGGCAAATTAGGAGAATATTTCTCATACCTGTGACAAGACGCAAATGATTAAAGTATACATAAAAAAAAAAATAACTGCTTATCAATGCATGGACAGCAGATCAATGACAAGAAATGTATAAACTTCAATAACTAAATACCGTACAACACAAAATTCATTCATATTTCATAATGGACAAGAATTGAGGGTAACAATGACGCACAAGGCAATTAGCTAATATTTGAAAAGAAATTTATTAGTTCTGGACAGGAATATATTGCCCAATTAATTTCATCCAAACTTTTCTAGTCATGTTTCATAGATGCGTGTCCCCACACTGAGTCCAATGTTAGGCCAGTCCTCCAATGGCTGAAGGGTGTGTGACACTTGGATGTTTGGATATACATACCCATCCCAACATTCATACTCATTGATACTGAGTGACATAACCCACACCCCCACCCCCCCCCCCCAACCCCAAAAAGCCTAAATTTGGCAAGTTCAGCAGGAAATCAATTTGGATATGCTTTTATGAACTCCATTGAATTTGAAGGGTGCAACAGGGATTTCCAGACCTAAGGGCAGCAACAAACAGGAGATGAATCCTATAGGTAGATCCTCACAACAGAACTCTTTTAGCACTGAAACTCAATTTTCTACTCTTATGTATTTCGTCATATATACAATCAAAATGCTCAGATTGGCTCAAGTTTTCCATAACCACTACAAAATTAATCAGAGTACCAGCCAACTTTTCCATCCATATGTAACAAATGGTGAAGGTTTGGCTACAAAATTAATCAGATAAATAATCAAATAGTTTATTCTCATGCAGGATATAAGCTAGTAGTGCCCGTTTCCTCAGTAAATAAAGGCATCTAGTTACTCAATTAGTATGTGCATGCAAAAATGAGTATCGCATGAGAAGAACCAGATACAACTGACCGTGAGGTGGCCACGTGAGAAGAAAAGGAGTCCACAACTGGCACCTGGCTTCGACTTGGTAACCTGGCCAATTCTGATCTTGCACTTACATATTCATCTTCCCTTGACGTATATTCAGGTAATTGACTTGTCCTTAGGCTTCTAATCTGGTACTGAACAAAATAATGTCACAGGTGAGAGAGATTATCAATGAAAAAATGTATTAAAAAATCTCCTACAAACTACAGGTTTTAGATTTGCATCTAGGCAAGTATACCTTGGTAATTAATCCCGCAAGAAATGCTCCTTTGTCAATTTCTTCTCCTCCTGATAACAGGAACTACATACAGGAGAGTACAGTTAGTATAACACATGAAATAAGAAATGGAGACAAAGACAACTAAAAATCAACCTGATCAAGGACAGATATCGCAGCTGATTCTGGGATCTCCTTAAGACTTCTCAGGCATCGTATGTCAATCTACCAGCAAAAAATTGGAAGAAAATATAAATGATTAAATGGTGCCAATGTCCAAAGAACTAAACTGAAAAAAGTGAAGAATTACTGCATAAAACAATGCCATCGGAATAAAGGTATATTAAACGATGGGATCAGGATAAAGGCATAAAAAGTGAAGAGACCTCATTATGAGAAAAACAAAAATTGACTTGTATGAGATTTCTCCCATGAAGTGCATATTCAATTAGGACATTATGTAGCAGTGTATGGCAAGAAGTGCATATTCAATTAGGACATTATGTAGCAGTGTCCCGTGCTGTTTGATGAAAAAGAAGCAGCATTGAATGTTGTAGATCTCAGATTTATAACCAAACAGATCAGATACTATCCCTATTCTAAACCAATGCATTATAAAAGCTAAAGACTAATAGGTACTATAAGGTTTGGAAGCCCAATGACATGATATTATGAGAATTTACATGAATTGCTAGCACAAAGCTAAGTAAATTCCTCCATTGTTTATTTTAATATACTTGGTTTGGTGAAGAATAAGAATTCAGGTCTGCACAAAGTCGGTTTCACCCATCCTCTGTATCGTGACTATTGTCAGTCGATTTACTCTTTTAATGCTCTTCATTAGCAATGTAAGCTTTAATCCTTCAAGCTTGTCGCAGAACTTGATCACCCGACTCAAGGTTGCATATCAGACTTTATCAAACGACAAGAAAGCAGATGGTCCACAAATAGCTGTATGCAAGAAAGCAAAAACGCCACATGCTAAGAGACTATATTATGAATGCTTACATCATAACGGGTAGCAATATCCAGTCGTAGGATCCGAAGCAAACGATCTTGTACAGCAGCAGGTAGTGAGACTACTGCTGCTTCATATGGATCACCAACATGTTCCTGATAGTAAATGATCCATGTCAAAAAGATAAAATAGCAAAATATAATTTGTGTTTACATTCCGTAAGTTTTGGAAGTACAGAATGAAAATTATAATCAAATTCAGGTCAAATTATTCAAATGCATTAACCACAAAAAATAAGTCAATTACCAAGATGCCAACCTCACAAAACTATAACATAAGCATAGCAAGACCTTGTCAAAATCTAGTAGCAATTTGAAATCTTCCACAATGAAATACATCGTAAGAATAAGGACCTATTGACTTCACTAAAAAACATATAATTAACTTTCTCGAGATTCAATGGTTCCAGTGTGATGGCAACTTAATAGAAATAGGTTTATTAAAGGAATATTCACATCTTTATTAAGGTTGAAGGTTTGACTTTTCACAATAGATGCATCATATTCCTTTTTGAAAATTTCACAATAGATACATCACTTCTCTTTTTAGTAAGACTTTATGTGTGAGATTACTATCTTGTCCTCAACTTGTACTCCAAATAAGTGGGGACCAACTCTCCACTTTTATTTTACATACCATAATTAAAGCTTATCACATGGGAAAATATGTAAATCACTCCACTCCCTCTCCTTACTGGTTTGTGTGACATTTCCCTATGATGCATCAATTGAGAAACAGAGGAAGTATTACTCAAAAATTCTTATTATATTATACCTGAATCCAATCACAGGTCAGTCATAGATTTTGCATGGATTCATAACTATATCCAATACCAATAGCAATACCAATTATAGGTAAAATAGTCCACAAAATACATTCCAAAGAAAAATTGTCTCATGTACGATATAATAAATATATAAATATGTTCAATACAGCGTGATCAGATTAACAAACCTCACGGACTTTCAACACATGGCCACCTGAAGAAAAACCAGAGTCAGCTTTCAAGACTTTGGATTGAGTCACGTCAGTCACGACCCTACTTGATCCTTCACGGGCTCTTTTCTTGTTCTTCTCAAAGGGTCTTGCAACTTCAACCTGTCAATACACAATGCATTTTCATATTCAATAGCAAATAACTTCATTGGACTTATAGATGACAAATTGACAAAATGAGTCATAAAATCTCTATAGTTGCACAACTAAATACCTGGAGCTTAAACAAACCAGAATTTGGCCCTTGGACTGTCCTATCATGCAATCCCTTGATTGCACTGTCAAGATCCTAGAAAAAAGAGTGCATTATTTAAAAAGCTAAAATTAAGAAGCACCAGTATGCAAAATGGCAACTGCAAAAATTAAAACAGAATCCTCTACCTATCACAGCATATAGAAAAATTGTCATTACTCCATTTCAGCCCTTAGGTAAACCAATTTTTATGATGAAATGACCCATCTATTTTCTAAACAAAAGAAAATAAATCCATAGGTGTTCGGTCATGTCAGCAGACACGAGCATAACTGAACAACCATGAATGGAGATGACTGAACAACCAATAATACTAATGAACATGACTAAACAACCATTAATACTAATGAACATGGCTGAAAAACAATAGGCCAGAAATAAACAATGAGTATAAGACAAACCCTAATCAACTCCTCGACCTAGGACCAAAATCCGTATTCTCCATCACCTTAACCAAAAATTCCAATAAGACTCATATGCTTTCTTAATATATTCACTAGACTGTCCAACCATAGAATATCCATCCATTACCTCATAAGCAACCTAAGAATACAAAATCCTCCCCTTCCCCTTACCACCCCCCCCCCCAAAAAAAGCCCACCCCTCTCTTTTTTAAGAAAAGGAAAGCAATCAGGTAAGTAGATATTAGCATATTACTCCCTCCATTTTTATTTTTTTTAAAGCAACAATTTGACTTTTGCAATATTTATATACTTATGTTGACTTAATTTTCACCAACATATAAAGAAATATGCTATTATGTAATATGTTGTTAGATTCATAACGATGTATATTTTCATAATATCGCTTATTTTAATTATTACTAATACACAACTAAGGATATTAATTGTCAAAGCTATACCTTGACAAATGTGCCGGTCAAAAAGTTGCACTTAATAAAAAAACACAAGTAATATACTTTGAATAATTGTAACAATAGCCTTTTCATCCATTACAGATTAATTGCAGCAATTCCTTAGCTTTAAGACCCACTACTACTTTAAATTTGTCTCTCTCCCACTAACCCACTTCCACTAATATTTATTATACGTACTCCCTTTATTTCATGATAATTGCAACACGTTGAATGGCACACATGCCAATGCACAACTTTGACCATAAATATTGGTAATTATATATTATTAAGAAGTATAAAAGGTTAATATAGTAAAAATATACATTAAAGATTAATCCTAAATTTTTTTTACATGGCAACATATGGTTTTTATGTATTGGTAAAAAGTAAAGTCAAATTAGGCATATAATTGGTACAAAAGTCAAATTGTTGCAATAATTACGAAAGGGAGTACTCTCTCCCACTGTCACTTGCACTATTTTTTACTTATCTATCCACTAACAATTAAATATACATTATAAAATTTCCATTTTGGTCCTCACTCTATAATTTTCTTTGACTTTTGCAATTAATCATAAATGGAGTATTAGGTAAGAACCTTAGCAAAAAAAAAAGTGAGCGAGCTAATAGGCCCAAATCTTTACAAAAGTCTTATAAACACCTTTGTACATGAAAAAAAATAAAAATTAAAAATTAAAAAACAAAATGAAAGTGAATCTGGGTTGTTTGATGAGCCACAAACTAAGCTTTTTTCAATCTTGCGCGGACACCTAGTGGGAAATTATTTCGCTCAACAACAAAGGAGGTGTTTGTTATGTGGGAATTGCTGCTTGGGACAGAAACTAGAGGAGGTGGGAATTTAAGTTACCATGTTTATTTTGTGTGAAGGAGAAGAAAATGAGTTTAGAGTTCGAAAAAGAATAATAGCTTGGGATTGGGAACAAAATAAGGTTTAATTACCTCTGGAAGAGGGAAGGATATTATTACCTCTGGAAGAGAGAAGGATTTTATTACCTCTGGAAGAGGGAAGGGAGGGAGGGAGGGGGGGGGGGGGGAGGGGGTGGGGGGGTTGTGGGGGGAAAGGGGGGGTGGTTGAGGAGTATCAGAGATGGGAATAGGGATTAAAACTAATATGACCCATTACCAATAATAAAACCAAATACAAATCAAACAAGAGATTGTTGAATTCGCAAATCTCAACCCCTATCCTACCCTTGATTCACAGACTCCCAATTCACACACCAACTGCCCTATAAGTGAGATTTTATTTTCAACAGCAATTTGAGATAAATTTTATTACCTCTGGAAGAGGGGAGGGAGGGAGGGGGTGTTGGGGGGGGGGGGGTGGTTGAGGAGTATCAGAGATGGGAATAGGGATTAAAACTAATATGACCAATTACCAATAATAAAACCAAATACAAATCAAACAAGTGATTGTTGAATTCGCAAATCTCAACCCCTATCCTACCCTTGATTCACAAACTCCCAATTCACACACCAATTGCCCTATAAGTGAGATTTTATTTTCAACAACAATTTGAGATAAAGTTTATGTTACCAAGTCCATGTCAAAAAAATTGAAACGCTTCTAAAATTTGTTCCTACGTCCTTAATCTAAAAGCTCCATGTCCAATTCATAGAACCATACCCAATATCAACTTGTCTTAAAACTCCCTCTAACCAATTTCGTTTGAACACTTTCCTTTTTCATTAATCCTAATTTAAGTTGCCTATTTTTTTAATTGGCAATAACTAATTTATTATTACTTCTCTTTCCCCACCACTAAAAGGCAGCGTCCCACACTCTGATTCAATAGCACACTAATTGCAGGGTCCCACACTCTGATTCAATAGCACACTAGTTGGGACTGCAGGAGAATTTATCTTTCATCCTCATATATCTTTTGCTTCTGTTTATTATCCTCCCTCTCTCTTCCTCTCCCTCTACCTCCCTCTCTCCCTCTCCCTCTCCCTCTCCCCTTCTCTCTCATTCATTGGACTATATATTTTCCTTTGTACTGATCTTTTTTACACTGAATATGCTTTTTTCTTTTCTTTGTTCTTCCAATTTCCTTGCTTATGCTTGCCTTGTCATCAACACAACAGCAAGATATGCTTCGTTGCTGCATTTTGCAAATTAGTGGCGATCTAACATGCATGTACTCACTAGGAATCCATCCAATTTAGTTGCCAGCTTGCCACTAATGCCATTTTTTGGATATCCCAACATAATTGCAACATAGCATTTAAACATTTTTTCTCTCTATGTTTTCTTTAATGCTAGACCACATCCCCTCCCCACTCGCTTTCTCTCTTCTTTTTCCACTTCCACTAGACCATGTGCCAAAAGTGCGTGTGGCAACTATAAATCAGGATAGAAGGAATAATTTGTTACAGCTGATTATAGTTAGAAGGGATAATTTTTGAGGACTTAACAAACAAGTGTGCCTCACCAACAGAAGGTGTGTACCTTTGCTTATATCCAAGAGAAAGTTGTTTTCACAAAATGTTTAGATATGATCTAGCAAGTTATCCTGTTTCTCAATATCATTTAGTTGGGTTCAATGGGTAACATAACCTTGTACATTCTATAGATTTTATATGACAAATAAGCTAATGGAATTTTTGACATGGTAGGGACATATGATGAGTAATCTAAGGGTCAATCCCAATATTACAATATTTATATTTTTTTTGTGTACATCAAATTGATCTTTAATTCGTATGCCTCAAATGCATGTTATGAATTTGCAAGTTAAATTCATACATTCGGACATACAAAATTAAGAGTTCATTTTGACAACATTTATGATATACTCTAACTCCAAGATAACAAGGTTTCATCTTATTCAGTGATTAAGCATAAAATTTACCATACTCAGCAACATACAAAAATACATTAGTGCATGATTCCAACTTAACATAGATACAATGAGATTAGGGCTGCATATATCCATAAACAGTACATCTTCTCATATTGTAGAAAAGGATATTATACCTGTCTTTTAGCATAATGGACAAACCCAACTTGGGACTGACCCTTCTTAGACAGAACTACTTTCTCTATCTGAAATTCCAAAAAGTACCTTCAATATCGTCATACATAAACAAATAAAGTTAATTAAAATATTTGTAAAGTTAGCCCATACCTCCCCAAAAGGTCCAAACAGTTTCCTCAAAAACCCTTCAGTTACGTCTGCAGGAAGGTTTCTGATAAAAGCAATCTTCACCTGATGTGGAGTAATCAACATGTAAATTGGGCTATATCTTTAAAGAAAAGAAAACAAGCAAGAAAGCGACCTTGGCAAATTCATCTGGATCAATTTCAGGTTCCTCCTCAGCCCACTGCACAGTTGGATGGCATTTTCCACCAAGAACAAATTCTGATTTTGAGCTCAATCTATATGCACGTCCAGCAGCCTGTAATTATGAATTTTAAGGAGCTTTGATCAAATTTATAAAACTTAGGATAGGTGATTGTGGAACTGATGAGCCCCCATAAGGCAATATCAGCAATTGTAAGTACAGTTTTGAAAGAAGTTTTAAGGTGTTAAACCGCTTCTGCGGCAACTGATTATCAGCCAGAGATTTGTGTCAGCAAGCGAATTTTTTTATTGGAAACAATAAATGCTTTACATTATCTTTTTATAGCATAAACTATCTTGCTACAAATTTACATAGCTTAGATACCATCAAAGATAAAAATTAAGGAGGAAGATGATAATTTGGATTAATATACTAGGATTCAGCAATACCAAAGGGTATTCAAGATTTCAAGCTTGCAAGAGCCTAGTCTCTCTCTCTCTCTCTCTCTCTCTCTCTCTCTCTCTCTCTCTCTCAAGATTATAAAAGTTATCTGCCTTTCCAGGCATTCTAAGATTTTATAAAGGTTATCTGCCTTTCCAGGCGTAATCAAATAAATAGATACGGACACCTTATATATATATGACCTCCACCAATTGCAAAAGCAAAGGTATTAAGTATCTAAGAAACAGACAGCCTGCTCAAAAGAATGAAAGATGACAATGGGAACAGAATTCAGTACATTATACTGACAGGTCAGCAACATCTCCAATATACCAAGACAAAAGGTCATAAGGAATATCTTTCACTGTCGCCATGAAGCAAGGATTTCACCCTGAATATGCAACTAAAACTGAACATTCAGACAGCAAAATAGCTCAGCTAACTGAAGCAGAGTGGGAAATGACATCAATAACACAAGGGAGCTAACTAGGAAGATAGAATGACCCTTCAAGATAGTGAGTCTATCAGAAACAATCTTGCTAATAATACATAGGCAAAATTACCAGATTGGTATATACTAAAATGAGGAGGTTTGCCACATCAGTATTGAAAAAAACTCTGCAGGATATTATTACTTGTGTCTACGGATGTAGCTTGAACATTAATATTAGCGAATCACATAAATATGTGTGCACTTTATTGTTGTTCTTCATTAATCTTTTTCACATCCATCATAACAAATTAAGTGAAGAAAACAATTGCGCCTAAAAGTTGGGCAAAGTAGGCACATATATTATTATTTTATTTCTTTTTTAATCCAACATTGTCTAACTATAATATTGTAGTTTTCAAAAGAAAAGCCTAAAAATACAAATTCCATTTCTAAGTTTAAATTATATCAATTACAGGAAATTTAATGCAAGGGCAGGACCGCAGGAGTGAATCCAACTACACTTACACATCATCAACACCATCAATATTAGTACAAACCAATGTAGACCCTCCAAATTTTTATACTAGTATACAAATCTTGTGATTCAGTATTGGTAAAACAAACTCATCTACAACAAAGCATCCACTACCAGAAACTCCAAGGAATACATTACAATGTGATTAAGCTTTATACTAGGAAGATGAGAAATTTGAACTACTTGAAAAAGCTCCCTAAGCTCAGCATCATCTAAAGATCGATAACAAAAGGATTGTTCTTTCTAGGATTTGCTGATTTAATAATTTTTATATCAAGAAGGAAGTAATTAGGAACGAAAAATAAGAAAACTGAGGGGGGAGAGAGAGAGAGAGAGAGAGAGAGAGGATATAAACTCTATTGAACAAAAAGCTCGGAAAACAATTATCAACTTTTCAACAGAATAGGTCTCTCTCACAAGCTAAATCAAATACAAAATTTTTGGGTACCTAGCCCTTCCCTCATGCAGTGTATAGAAAGGTAACCTTAGGCATTGGGCGAATAGGGAAGGCAATTTAAAGAGATGCACCAGAAATGCATGAGGAACACTTCAGACAAAAAAATTTAGTGTTTATATAGTGCATCTCTCACTTCAAAGAGGCGAACCGAAGTGCACCTAGGAACAAAAGGACTTCTATTGCTCTGGAAGTTTGGAGCACCTTGAGCTTTTGTATACATTGCCCTCAAGTCTCGCATAGGTGAAGTATACTGTGGATTCAGGTGGAACTTTTCAGGATTAGCTAATTAGATTATAAGTTTATAACGAGTGACAATAATATGTTTACAATAGTTGGAATCAATTGACAGCCCCTTTTTGCTTGATTGACCTATTTACTCAGGTTGAAAAAAGGGTGTAATCTACTCGTATGTTAATGTTGTAACAACATGCGTTCCTTATCTTATTCGTCGCATCTATCACTTTATCTAGAAAAGGAGGTGAAATTAACTTTCCAAACAAAATGATATCTTCTATTAGGTTAGACTTCCATTGGACAATGAGCAACAACTGGTTATTAGCTATTTTCCAGTTGCTGACAAATGGATAGTGAATTTTGGTGTTATTTCTGATTCTCAATGCCTAATTGCACAGATTTTGGAAGTCATACTGTATTATTCTTGGTTCCAAATAAGTTATTAATTTGGTGTCAATTATTAGCAAATAATATTTTTTATAGCCTTATTTTAAAATTTCCCTATTCATTGATAAACAACCCAATACATGCTGAAGCAAGTGTCTATCTCACGAACCTGAGCCTCTAGCCTGTATGAATTCAGATGCAATAATAAGTCACCCGTCATCTCCAACGACAAACTTGCAAAAATAAACATTAACATAAAAAAGGCAGATGACTCACGGCATGGGATGAGAACTGCACAAAACCAAATCCGCGGTTTTGCTGCTTATGAGTAGATGGGGTGACTCCATCACTAGACATCATAACAAGGTTTACAGAATCCACGTCCTGAAATACCTGTAGGAAAAGAAACTGATCTAACAGCTGAAGAAAACACTATACAAAGTTACAATTCTTACAAACAGTCAACAATTTCGAGGCATACCTGCCTAACCACTCTGTCAAATTCATCTGGACTCCACTCTGAAAGAAACAAAGGTTAAACATAAATTCTAAAGACAACAACAAAGATCTTGAAGCAAAAGCCATTTCACAAATATTAGCATTGACAATAAACAAGGAAAGACAGAAAGCTTTTGGTTATTGGTCAATGACTGAAATATAAAAGGATGAAACTGAAACTGACCTTTGGGAAGATTCCCCAGAAACAGAGAATACTGCTGTGTTGATGGAAGAACACCAATTTTCCTGCCGTCTAGCTGACATAGAAGAGGGTGGACACCATCACACGAAAAAACCAAGTAGCTTGTGTAAAATACAATAAATAAATCACAAAATTCTCATATATAGTATAATACAAAAAACAAATAGCCTTATTAAATCTCTACTTCGGAAAATTTTCCAAAAATCTTCTATACATTGAGGCATTCCAGAATAATCCCTGTTTAGACAATTTTTTTTATACGGTAAGGTTAACTGGCCCAGCTGAAGAATCCTATCACAGAATCCTGGCTGGCAATGCCTGGGAGGTAAGGGGAGGGGATATGTTCATGGTGAGGCTCAAACCTCGCACCCTGAAGATGCGAGGCGACCCCTGGGCCACTACACAAGGAGGTCTTCCTCTATAATCCCAATATAAATGATATCACTATAAATGGTCATAAGCGAGATAACTGCATTAACCATGGTCCGAAAATGCGGTTTCGGGCACGGTTTTGGCTCCCGGTGATGTGTCGCGGTAACAGAATTGATGCCGTTATCGCGGATATGGCGACCACATTGAAGTTTTATAATTTTATATGTTAATTGATATTATTACTGAAAAAATTTGGAAATTAAATTTTTTAACATTTAATTATAGTAAAAAATGATATTTTTTATTTTATTTATTCCAGTATTATTTTAATTATTTTTAATTGTTGGTAAGGCCCAAAATCAATTCCCTCTAAAATAAATTGCTTACTAATTATATTGGGTAACACTTAAAGAGTAAAGACAACCATTTAAGTTAATAGTCAAAAGCAAAAACTAATGGTACATAAAATGACACCTGTCCTATACCTAATTCCCCTACCCCCACCTTCCCAACTGGTCACACCCAACTCAAATATCAGATATCACCAGCACCCCCATCTCTTTCCTCTTCCTGCCTCTCTGTCTCCTCCTTCTCTTTCCTTTTCCCTCTCTGTTTTTCAATGTGTTTTTCAATGGAGTCGAAGAATTTATGCAATTTCTCGAGGGATTCATAATTACATTGTCAAACTGGCCGATTCAGTCCGAAATGTGGTGTATTTAAATAACCCACATCAAACCGCTAAATCTCGATTCGGTGAATTGAAATCCGCTACAATTCGCCCTATACGTGATGATGTGGCCGCTGTTTTGAACCCTGGCACTAACTTTGTCAAATATATAAAATTTTTGTTTTAGTATATGATATTCATCAAGAATAACATATATAATAATTATAACCAGTAATCCCATTTAGATAGCTGGAAGGCCAATGCATGGAAGCAGAAACTTTGAGGTAATTAAAGAGGTTTTTTTTTCAAACTTTATTATTTTAATGGAGAATCAATGTTGTCTGGGACCATTTCTGGAAGACATCTTAGTAGAAAAAAATTTAAGGCAGTTTTTTTTCTCTTCAAAAAAAAATTGCACTAAGCACTTCCCAGTTAGGACACCATACAAACCAAAAAGTCTAAGTATTCCACACAAAACAGCTGTGTTAGTTGTATGCAAAAGTTATATGTAATTTTTTTAATAAAACTAGAAAGCAAGTCCAAACTCCACTGCTGAAGTTAATTAAAATCACCAATAAAGCACTACCATTTCCCAAGTCCTCGCTCACAAAACAGGTACAACCAAATTCGAAATCATGTCAGAGGACAAAGCCATGCCTGTCTAAGACAAAGTATTTACAATGAATTGTCAATTTCAAACCAAAAGTGTACTACACAATTTTTCATATAATTATTGCCATACTGGAACCTATCCACAGAATCAATCAAGTAGTAACATTTTTAACAAAACAACCTCCTTTTGACACAGCATACTCTGCAATCATAACATTTAGACTTAACAGTCAACCTGACCTCTGCTCCCTTACTTACCCCACCTAAAAATAATCTGCAAACAAGTAACCACCGGGAAGAAAACGATATTCATTCATAAGGTCAATTATCTTTACCAACCTCCCATAAAGAGAATGAAATATCAACCATTGGTCTTAGCTACTGCCTTTTGGAGCATACCATTAGTCACACAAACTTTAAAGAAGAAGCAAACTAAGAACCGTCCGGTCAATTACTGTACACCCTGTGCCAAGAGAGATTTTTGCAGTAGTAAGAATCCTACTCCAGCCAAGATCCAATCAAAAGCTCGCACCTAAGGATGAATCTTAGCTTTTCATATATAATTTGGCTACCAGAAAGAGGTGTATTGAGGAGACAAAGTAAAAATATAAAATAGAATAAAATGAAAAGCTGACAAATAAAAAATTCTAGTGACTGATACATCCATCATTCTATATCCTTAAATATTGCACCTCATATACAACAATAGACCTCTCAATCTCTCATTATATTATTGGCTAAATCCACAATAACATGAGAATCTTACACTTTGTTTGGATTGAAGCAAATAGAGGGAAAGGAAGGGAAGGGGAGGGAAATAGAGGTATGGAGTATCTTTCATTTGGATAACAGATTAGGAAAGAAGAGAATTGGAGGGGTGGGGGGAATGGAGGTTAACTTGTAAGAAATTGATCTCTCCAACAATGGAGAGATTTAAAAGGATTCTTCCCTCCACTCCCCTTCCCTTCCCTTCCCACCCCTTCCTCTCCCTCCCCTTCTTTTCCTTCCCCCTTTCTCTATCCAAACACACTGTTAAGAAAGGGAATAAATAAAAGTGACACAAAGGGACACCATTTAAGCAAGATTGCCGTGGCGTAATCTTACCATCAAGGAAAAAATTGGACATCCTACCACCAATATAGCTTCCTCAAATTATCCCAATCAAAAGTTCCCAAAGAAATTTCTCAGCAGATCACTCTTAAAGACACACTTTATATAAATAGTCAACTCAGAATTTGACTCAATAACAATCCTAAGAATATCTTGATTGAATTAGCTTCTGCTAAGCTACATTTGGAGATATAGATCCTCATTTCTTAAATCAGCTCTAAAATCTGCAACATGTGAGAACCTTCTTTAGTCACGGGTATGAGTATTGGACACTGTAATAGACCCAACACAAAGCCCAAACTAATGATGACAGACCTCAAAGTCTCAAACCCTATCAGTCATGTGTAGAGTCTGCAGACAGCACTAGATAAGGTGAGGATAAAAGCTAGCAATGTTGTTTCACTAGCCACAAAAATGGACGAGAGAGAAAATCGTAAAGTACATCATCAGAGAAGACCCGAAGCCCTGGCAAACTCAACCGGCTCACCTCTATCCAACAAACAAAACCCACAACTTGCTTATTATGGTGGATTTTATCTTCAATTGACAGATCCATGAACTTTCCCCTCAAACCCCAGATTTAGAACCTTCAATTTTATCAGATATATGGAAATCTTAGTGACCGATTCTCACCTATCCCTTTTCTCTGTATCCTGGTTACTGTAGGCAGCTGTATACAACTACAAACTGCCGTACCCAACTAGTATTCCATACCAGGACCACTCTCCCTATTCACATCTCTCCCCGTCTTAAGCCCTTTAATACCTCTCTATTCTCCAAAATCTTACCATGTTACCAGAATATCAACCACGAGTAAAAAGAAAATATGACATCCCCTCCACTATCTACTAACTTGTTAAACACATGATATATCTTACTCGGCTTTGTAAGTAAACATTAGTTATTTAATAATCAAGTAGCATGTTTCTGGCACTAATGTTGCAAACAAGACAAGACTGTCATAGGATCATCGGCATTCAATCAAAGTATCTGACTGTAGCAAATTAGCAACATCTAAATGCAGAGAAATTGCAACAATAAGAGGATAACTTCTTCCTAATTCATTGGGAATGTTAAGAATAAGCATTTCAAAAGCTTATGATTATTTTCCTAAACATTGCCTTCAAACAACTCATAATAAATAGATAAATAATATAAAGTTTGCTCGGGAAATGCAAAAGGGAGTTTAAACTCTTTGAAGTCAAAAATACCACATGACTTTATTCACTCATAATTATCTGGTAGTGAGAGTAAATCAAAGAGGGAGAGGTAGAACAAAAGCCCTGAGGACCACTTAGCCCATAATATATTAATTAAAGTGAATAAAAAGAAATGTGACAGGCAACCAAATATATACAGAGCAATCATCAGAGAAGGTTGTTGACTTGTTGGTGCTGCTGCTTTGCCCCAACATGAAGAATAAAAGTCCCAAATGTTTTAGATCTTAATTTAGTAGATTACACCTTCGATTTTCAGATCTAAGTTCATGTCAGAGTTGCCAGCGTGTCCAATTTCATACTGCCGAATCCTACCCATATTTCACATCCATATCATGTTCGGATCATGTTTGTGGACATGGGTAAGGAAGGGTAAAATGATAAGTTCCAAGCATCACAGACTCCAACCAATCCCCCCCCCCCAACCAACACTCAACGCACCTCCTTGACCTTGTTGCAACCAGGTTTCTCTGGTGCAACAAACCCCAAGCTTGACCTTGTTGCAACCAGGTTTCTCTAGGCTACCAAGGCACGCATCAGGAGTGCATTTTACATCTAAGCACCAAAGAGAGGGATAAAGATTTGATACACGCTATATGTTGTGGATCGTATAATATTGCAGTACAAGATATTAAAAGCACGGCTGCTGTAGGAACAAGATCTAACAATGCAGCCACCTGAACAAAAGTTAGAAAGAGAGCAGTAACAAAATGTTGCCACTATGAGAACTATCTACAGTTTTTATTCTGCCATGTTGCAACAAACCAACAAGAGAACAGAATAATCACGTCAACAAGACTACCATACTTTCATGTTTCCCTCTACATACGCAATGAGAATGAGCATACTATAGCCAAGCTATAAAGTAAGGATGCAATTTTGGAGAGGCACAATCACCAAGTGCTTAGCTCATAAGCCATAAAACACCAGGAAAGATCATAAAAAGAAGTTACGTAATGCAACTAACCCTTACCATAATTCCAGATTTATCACTCACAGCTCTGACAGCAGCTTCTTTAGTTGAGAAGCGAACAAAGCAATACCCCTGTAATAGGAGTGCGATCTCAAAGGTCAAAAGATAATATGCTTAATAAAATTGCAATAGCATTACAGAAGTAAAACAGAAATAATAAATTATTGAAAAGGACAGAAACATGAAACTTAGCATTGCCTTTCTGGTCCTTAATCATCCGTACCTCCATAATTTTCCCACATGTGGAGAATAACTAATAGGCATTTGATTAAATAAAGATTAGAGAATAAGATCAACATAGTGGTGCACTTACGAGCACCATATATGACACAAGAAAATTATATCTCAACCATAACAAACAGCAACCACTTGTGAAATTTTCAATCTTTAATGCGACAAATACGACCAACAGCCATCCACATTATTCATAAAAGTCATTCCATAGTTATCGCAATTGCGGCCATATCCAAGTTTCAAATCCTTGTCTAAAACACACCTCTAAGTTGAGCTATAAAATAGCAGATGAAACAACTCTCTATGATGAGCGGTCACGGGAGTGTTATGTGACCAAAGCATTCCCTTCCAATTGAAGGGGAAATCTATAGGACTCCATAAGACCAATGTTGCTCTACGATACAGAATATTGGGCTTCTAAGAAGTAGTACATTAAAAAGATAGAGGTTACAGAAATGCGCATGTTAAGATGGATGTGTTAAGATGGATGTGCTGGAACACTCTAAGAGATAGAATCAGAAATGAGGTTATTTGCAAGAAACTAGATGTGGCAGGCATTGGGAAATTCACTTGCGTTGGTTCGAGCATATAAGACAGAGACCCGAGGGTGCACCGGTACGAAGAGTGAAAGAGTGGGACCATGGAGGGATTAAATAAGGGAGAGAGACCGAAAATGACTTGGTTGGAAGGAGTTAGGAAGGATATGGAATATATGGATTTGCATGAGAATGAGGCATTTGATCGTAAGGAATGGAGGAGAAAAATTTTTGTGGATGACTTTATGGAATAATCACTTTTGGTCCATGTAACTGACCCACTTACAGGATTAAGGTTTTGATTGATTGATTTGATTGAAACAACTTTCTTTAATCTACTAAGAACTCGACTTGGCAAACTCAGAATTCTAACTAGTATGACTGGCTTCCTACAGTTAAAAGAATGCCAGACGGAAATAGACCACCCTACATGAGAAATAATATTCTGAAACACCAAACCACTAACCAGGCCCGTCCCTGAGGCAGGGCAGGAGGGGCAGCCGCCCTAGGCCCGGGGAAAAGAGATTTGATTTCATATTGAATTATCTCGAAAAATACATAATTTTAGGGATACTTAATTCAATAATCAAATTACGCTCATAATTTTCTTTTCTTTTGGATATGATGTTTCATAATCTAAGAATCTGCGAACCCTAAATTTAAAGCACTGATAATTAAATTAGATTAGATCAAATATAAACCCTAGATTGTGAAATTGATGTGATGATAACAACAATAAACAACTTACCTTAGAAGCTGCTTCAATGGGGGATACAAGAATTAGATTCAACGGAGAACACTTCAATGGAGAACGTTGAGTCGCGCTTCAATGAAATAACTCAGAGAGGTAGGAAATAGGAATGGAGGCCTTTTAAAAGCCATGACCCGCCATAGTTATAATATGGGTTAGATCCGTCTGATAAATAAATTGGATGGGTCTTTATACGATCGTCTAATTATGAGACAGATGGAGTTAATAAAGGTTTTATGTAAACATGTTTTAAATGTTTTTAAATATTTCCATACACTAAAACTTGTATCAATTATTTGTAAGTTTTTAAGATTTTAAAAAAAAAACGATGAAATTACATTAATTAAATTGAGTTTACAACAAACAAAAGGACAGTAAGTAACATAAGTTACTATTGGCATAAGAAGCCCTTACACAATATCAATTAAGGTCATTAACGATATTTACCTTTTAGCTATTACAATGAGTGAATACAACGCATATAGGGCTTACCAATATACATTTAAACATGCGATGAGACTATTGATAGAACGAGGGAAGTTGGTGATGATGTTTCGTGTTGTGCAAGGTATTTTCTAACATACAATTAAAAGTCTATGAATGTTGCTGAAATGATAGAGATAACCCAAAATCAGTATGTCTTACCCTAAGGGACCCCAATAATTCAAATGGATAAAATCCTCTTGAGATATATGCTTCATACATGTCAATCACATTTCTTTGTGATCTAACAAAACCATATCTTATACTCCCTCCGTCCCATAATATAAATTCTATTGTGTTTTTTTCACGGTATTTAAAAAAATGGGAAGAGAAGTGGAAAAGAATTAGACAAAAGTACAAGGCAAGTGGATAATTTAAGGGGAAAAAGGTGAAAAGTTCAATTATAGACAAAAGTTAGAGAGAGAAAGTGAAAAAAGTACAATGCAATTGGATAAGTTAAGGGTAACTTAAGAAGTTCAATGAATAAAGTAAAAAAATAAAGGTATAATGGTCTTTACATACTATTCAAAAATAGAAACAGGAACAACATTGTGAGACAGAGGGAGTATATATTCTCATACAAGGTCATGATGTTGTAATGACTTTTACCGATATCACATACAAATGGGTTTAACAACACCTACTACGGGTTTATGTAAATCTAAAATTGAAATTCCCAACAAACATAAGTAACACCACTTCCATTAAAGGAATACACTTTTATTAAAACTAAAGAGATTAAAAGGGCAATTCCAAGAGTCAAACGACTACATTTCATCCTCCAATTTACCCTGAATTCGACTTGTTTTCGCTTTTCGATCTATTATATTGGGTGCTTCCAAAATCTAAGTTTTAATTTTTACAAAAATTCACTTTAATTTATTAATCCGAACTTTCAGCAATTTACTCTCAATAATCCCAACTTACATTAATTAGGGAGCACTATGAACTTTTGGGTTGATTTTCTTCCACTAGATCGATTTACTAGTGACTTGAAGAAAGGGTGATTTTTTTTTTGTAAAAGCCATGTGTGATGTGTCGAACATAATTGGTCCAAAATTTTTTTGTAAAAAAAAAAAGAAAAAAAAAATTAAAAACCCTTCCCAGCTAGCTACCATCCTTTCTCCCCTTAACCCCAACTCCCAACCCGACCGAAATGCGATCGCCCGCCTCCCCTAGCAACCGATAACAGCCGGTCGGCCTTTCCCTACCCCTAAAAACACTCGGGCGACCCACCTACACCATCAAAACCACCCCCATCCCCCAAATAGCCCCTCCCTTCTCAGGTCGATGAAACCGCCCCTCCTCCCTCCCCTTGTCGTTGAAACGGCCGATTTTTTAGCTCCCTTAATTGGAGATTATTGCCAAGAAATTAAATGTAGTTGCGTTACTCAAGGTTTTTGTGGTAGATTTTTTTAGATTATTTTTACAAAAAAAATAAATAAATAAATGGTTGTTAGTTGTTCTCAAAGTAGCCATTATAATGGTAGTTGTTGGTAAAATTTCTTAAATTTTCACAAAATTACCCTATATCTAAAGTATAATACTCCCTTCTTCACTTTTTATTGGATGCGTTTTGACTTTTACACGTTTGTTAATACACCTATTTGAATATTATTCATTACATACTTTTTAAAATTATAACGATTGAATATTAATTGAGCATTCGTTGAGACAAATCAAACATGATCTTACACGACTCTTTTACTTTTGTGAGTAAATTTGAATATTATCTAATACTCCCTCTATCCCAGAATACATAACACAGTCAACATTGCACACATGTCAATGCACTACTTTGAATTCATTTGTATATAATTAAATATTATGAAAATTATTTTAAAATTATATTTTGAAACTTTATATATATACCTATTTAACAACATATTTTATGATAAAATATATTTTTATTATGTTATTAAAAAAAGGATATTTTAGATTTTAACACCTGACAAAAACCCGAAAATGGTTTTTAACACCCCAAAAAAAAACTTTTATTTTAACACCAGACAAAAACTATAAAAATAGTTTTTACCACCACTTAACGGTTTCCGTCCAAAAATTCCGTTAAGTGGGGTCCACAGTGACACGTGTCACCATTTTACTTGTTTTCAAAAAAATAAAAAAAACAAAAAAAATAGATATTTTTTTAAAAAAACTTAAACAACCAGAAGGCATCCACCAACGGTGGCCCTTCTCCCCGGCCAACTCCCAAACCACCCTCTCCTAGCCCCCCGTCATCGGGTTTCGCCACCGAACCTTCCTTATCACCGAAATCGACGTAACTCGCTTCCCGCAGACAAAATTCGAGAACCCCCACCGAAAATCGTGCCTAGAAAACGGCGACGAATTTCAAGGGTGGTAGTTTTACGGCTGAGCAATCTTCCTTCCCCAAAAAATGCCGGCGAATTTGGCCATTAATGGCTGAAATCGACCGATTTTGGGGTTGAGTGGCCTTAACCAGCCGATTTCGGCCATCAATGGCCGAATTTGTGGCTGAATCAACGGCCAAAAATTCGTGGCTGATGATGGCGGTGGTCGGGCTAGGGTGGTTTAGGGCTGCTGGAAAAGGGTGGGGATGGGTTTAGGTCGGCCGGTGAGGGAGGGGGAGGTGGTGCGCCGGTCATTGCGAGGCTGGCTGTGGGTCAAGCTGAAGAAGAAGGTGGCAGTGGTGGGGCGGCGGTGGGGCTAGGGTGGCTCGGTAGTTTTAGGTTTTTTTTTTATTATTTTTTATTTTTTGGCCAATAATAAAGCGACACGTGGCTCATGAACCCACTTAACGGATTCCTAAACGGAATCAGTTATATGGTGGTAAAAACCATTTTTATATTTTTTGTCAAGTGTTAAAATAAAAGTTTTTTTAGGGGGGTGTTAAAAACCATTTTCGGGTTTTTGGCAGGTGTTAAAATCTAAAATATCCTTGAATAAATTATGATCAAAACTAATACATGAATAGTGAAAAAAGTCCAACGTCTCATATATTTTGGAACAGAGGAAAATATTATGAATAATGTTTAAAATCTAAAAATAACCAATAAAAAGAAACGGATGAAGTATTATGAATAATATTTAAAATCTGATAATAACCAATAAAAAGAAACGGAGGGGTACCCTACAAAATTTATCATCCTAAAGTTTTTGTAAATAAAAAAAATAAAATAAAATAATCATCCTAAAGTAATTGAAATACTTTAATATACATTTTGTTGATACATAACATTATTTTACCTTTAATAATTTTGATCGTATATTTATTATAATAACGTTATTTTACCTTTAATAATTTTGATTGAATATTTATTATAATTAGTCGATACTATGAAATTTTTACAATGTATCAATTTTTTGTGCATATTATTTATATTCAAGTCAATCTCTTAAAAAAAAATTTCCGATTAAAGTGATGCGCACTTTAAAAAATGGAGGGATTATTTTTCTTGCATTAAATGTCTAATTTATCATAAAATGATTTATTATAAATGTAGTTAAATAAAGATATCTTAATGACTTTGAATTGGAAGAGATTAAGATGTGTATGTGTTACTGATGATAGTAGTCATTTCAGAAGTTTTCCTACAAGTTTTTATTTATCACATGAGAAGGTTTTTTCTTGTTTTAGGCTTAAAATATTTTAATTATGCAATTTTATTTGACAATAATTATTTTTACAATATAGGAGAATCAAGTGAGATGATTTTTAGTGGTTGTGGCTATTCACCATAATTTTATTTGGTATGTATGCATGTATGAATTTTTTAATATTCGCATAGTATCTTATTAGGTATTTTATATTCTTTAAAAATTGAAGTGACATCATTATAAGAAGATTATGATTCTTGGATTGT
The DNA here is from genome assembly GCF_001683475.1 of Chenopodium quinoa. Classification (NCBI taxonomy): domain Eukaryota; kingdom Viridiplantae; phylum Streptophyta; class Magnoliopsida; order Caryophyllales; family Amaranthaceae; genus Chenopodium; species Chenopodium quinoa. Next base: position 5,558,147 of record NW_018743252.1, on the reverse strand, counting down.
GTGATAAATTCTATTTAATGACTTGTTTACAAGCATGATAAGAAGTGATAATTTAATTATGAGATGATACATTTATTAAAAGTGAACCGAATTATATAATTATATAATTATAAGTAACAAGAAAAAATTAATGTAACCTTAATTCTATTTTATAAGAAAAAGCTACATTTATTATTTATGAAACATGATTATTATTGATTTCTCGCTCATATTTATAGATTGGGACAAATATGTTAATTTATTACTCTTTCACAGAATGAGTCAAGTCAAAGAAGGATTCCAATGTAGAAGTGTAATTATGCACATTTTGTGTGTGTCATAACCATGTAATAATTTGATTAATCACGAAATTATGGGGCGATGTAATAAATTATTGCATATAACTAGTTAAAAATATGATATTCTAACGAATAAATCACAAAAGAAATTCAAAAGGGGTGTTTGAATAGTGAAAAAGTGAAAATAATGCAATTAAAATAACAGATGAAGTAATTAACAAATTACGTAAAATTATTTATTAATTAACAAATTACATAAATATTTATAATTATAAAAACAAATTATTTATTCAACAAAAATATTATCATTTTGCCTCGGGCCACTAAAATATTAGATATGGCTATGCCACTAACCCTCCAAAATGATATACATAACCCAGAGATAAATCCATCAATCAAGGTGGGTGCTCACTTGACTACTTGGTAATTACAGAGCTAAATAACTCAATCTAATGATCTATATAAAGTTAATTGCTAATAACCTAGTGGTTAATGCATATAATCGAAAGTTTGAGGTTACAAGATCTCTGAACAATCAAACAACCCATATTCACTCTCATTTAATTCTTATGGATAAAAAGTGCGCCCACTTTGAAAATTTCTAGATTCACCACTAATTGTCATAACCACAAGACAGGCCTACCAAGGGCAGAAAACATCCACATGTATCATAAACTCGACAAGCTGCCTCGAAACCTTACAAAACCTAATTCCACAAAAAGGGCATAATGCATCAACAAGATAACAATATTAATCAATACCATATGCTAATCAACCTTTTTCAAAGAATATATCAATAGCATGCACACAAATTTGACCCATAAAACATTAACATGTAACATAAAACAGTAATTTGCAAACTAATTAAAATAGTTACAAGAATTAACCTCACGAATTAAGGGTTCAGTAACTGATTGAGCAAGTCCACCAACAAATACTTCCGTTCCTTTGACACCATGTTCTTCGAAAATACAAACAAATTAGAAAATTAAATTGAACAAAAATTTCTGAATATCAATAATAATTAAGCAAAATTATTGAAAACTTACGGTGATCTGCTGAACTATTATCAAAATAATAACTCATTTGTGGTAATAATATTGACAAGAATAACAATTTAATTTAGTGAAATTAGGGTTGCTTGAAACTTTAATTTGTAAAATTAGAAGGTGAGAGCAGAATAATTTGAGTAACTTTTTTTTTATGAAGAAAATTAGAAGGAGAATCTTGAACTTGTCGAACTTCGTTCCTATGGGAGGGTGCTCTGCGGGGCAAAAAAGGACGGATTAGAGCATGAATATTCATTAGGCTTAGTTTCTATCTCCTCACCTCATTAGTCCACGTCACTTTTCACTAATTTCTTCATATACCCTTTCCATTTTACATTTTCATACCTACATTTATTAACCTCCCCATCTACTTTCTCTCTCCTATTTTTCCATACCCTACCACCTTTTCTTTCTCCTACTTTCCATATCCCACCAATTTTAATTAAATTATTATATGATTCATCACACTAATTAATCGGAATAGTTTTGTTTAAAAAAAAAAAAATCACCTTTCTGAAAAAAAAATTTAACTGCAACTTGATAAAAAGATTTAATTAATCGCAAATATTATTATTGTTTTTATTATTACAACAACTAAATGCTTTAAAAAAAAAAGAAAAAAAGGAAACGTAGATGAAATTAAACACGATACCACATAATTATTTTTATTTATTACAATTGCGGGTAGATCTTCAGTCGTCATCGGTAGACCGCCCACAATGTTTTTTTTGGTAATTAAGTCAAATTTATAACCAAGTAATAAAAAAGTTACAACTTATAAAATACAAGTTGCAACTTGATTAGGGGGATTTTCCCTTAATCACCTCTCGCCATGTGGACCAATCAGGGCCTGACAAGTGTCACCCAGTTGGGCTTATCAGGACCTGCCACGTGGCACACTTCCGTTGGTCCACCATGGACCTCCTATGTCATGCCATGTGGCCCTCTTAGCCTTGCCTAAACAGGTAATAGATTGGGCCCAAATCCCAAGAAAGCCCAGTCAGTCCTAGGGTTGGCCAAAACCCTAGAACCTGGCACGCTTCCCTAGGCTATAAATACGGTCATAAATGCTCATTTAAGACAGAGATTGTTCACAAGAAACACACGGATTGCACAAATCTCAAGACAATCACACACCACTCGGTACCGCCTGCTAGACCCGTCCTAGCATCCGACACCCATTTACATTCTGCTTTACAACTCCTTCATCTACTAACTTGATCGTTGGAGGCGGAGCTCCCTAGCCAAGGAGTCTCCGTTATCTTGCAGGTACAGGCGTGTGGTTCTAGTCTTGAAGTTGTAACTCTCCCAAGGGACACAGAAAACCCCGGAACATTTTGGCGCCGTCTGTGGGGAGAGTACCTTTGAGATGGCATCACAATCTGTACCGACTAATAGTGACAAGCGTCCAGAGGACGACTATCAAGAAGACGAGCCTCATGTTTCTTCTGATCAGGACACTGAGCCTGAAGTTGAGGCTCGCACGGCCCCAGACGGGTCCTTGAGGGACCGACGCACTACCCCTCGTGAAAGGCAGGAACGGAAAGACCAGGCTGGTCCATGCCAAACAGTCGGACCTTTGGCCGACTCTCACCAAGAGGTCGACTGGACAGCTCCTGTCTCAAGGAATGATCTTATGACCATCATGAGAAGTTTCAAGGGTGAGATTAAAGATCTCATCAACAAAAAGACGGTTGTCCCCCAAAAAGGGCAGTCGAGCAAAAAGCCTTCCTATTCAGGAAAGAAGAAGTCATTGAAGGACCGTGAGGCAACCCCCCACCCTCGCCAAGAGGAGAGGCGGGTACCTCTAGTCAATTTGTCTAAGCACCGTATCCCTGCCTCGTTGGGAAGGAAACCAATCCGCCTGGTTCAACCAGACGGCTCAAAGAAATCCTACTCAGACGCCCGACTATTGATTCAGCAGAAAAGGAGCCAACAACAGTCTGAGTCGGCCTCCACTTCTAATTTTCTTGACAGTATACAAAACACTTCTATGAATCATTCAAGGTCAAACTATGAGATCCGGATAGGTAGTACACACTCCGGTTCTAGCTCTCACCAACAACAGTCAGCACCATATGTCACTCAGCCGCCATATGTGCCGCAAACTCACTACTTTTTGCCACCACCTCCTTTTGGAGGTCAGATGGCTAAGAATGTCCAGCCTTTGGACTGGCAGTTACGGCTTCTCCAACTAGGAGAACAGCCAACCGCCTTCTCAAAGGAAATTTTACAAGCCGCCCAGTCGACTAAAGTGAAAAATGTGTTAATAGACGCCTATGATGGCACTGCTAACCTAGAGGATCACCTTATGGCCTTCACCAATCTAATGTACCTTCAAGGATTGGACGATGCCACATGGTGTAGGCGTTTTCCTACCACTCTAAAGGGAGTCGCCTAGCAGTGGTTTGGAAATCTGCCGGCCGGCTGTGTCAACAACTTCTGAACATTGGCTTATTTGTTTGCATCAAACTTTTCCATGAACATACCTGCTAGGAAGACGACTCTTGATCTAGGAGCCGTCCAACAGGGAGAAAAGGAGGGGTTACGCTCCTACATAAAGAGATTCAATCTTATGAGGATACAAATACCCAACTTGCCGGATGAAGTAGTCTATACCGATTTCTTCAAGGGATTGAAGGACGGGTCGAACTTCAAGTTCTATTTAGTTAGAAAAAGAGTGGCTACTCTCCAAGAGGCAATGATGGAGGCCGACACCTACATACAAGCAATCAACCTCTGTCACATGGGAAAGCAAGGGGACCAGAAAAGGTCCGAGAAAAAGGAGGGTCGCCAACAGAAAGCGGCCACCAAGGAAGAGAAGAAAAGAAAAGATGTTTGGATGGCCGACTCCACTAGTCAGCCATCCAGTAAGAAGAGAAAAGAGTTCACTCCATACTCCCCCAAGTATGAGTTAAACAAAGACAATCATACCATTTTCAAAGAAGTTAAGGGCCGACTCTCACTTGAGAAGCCGGCACCTATGAAGGGTGATCCTAGCCAGCGCAACCAAGGCAAGCACTGCCATTTTCATGATGACGTTGGGCATGAGACCAACGAATGCATTAGTCTCAAGAGTCTGCTGGATCAGTTGGCTGAAAAGGGTGATCTGGAATCTTATGTCAAGAAGCCTAAAGGAAAACAACCCCCCAAACAGAATCAGTCGGCCAGGCAAAAAAGACAAAAGCCAGCCGACAGCTCTGACACTGATGAAGCTGCCATCTATACAATAGCAGGCGGCTATGCAGGGGGAGGCCCGACTGTTCGGGGGAAACAAGGATAACATCAGGCAATTGGATGTTAACTTTGTTAATCGGGGTGAGACCTCTAGTACCTCGTTTCCCGAGGTCATTATTTCTGAAAAAGATTCTGGTGGAGTTCGACAGCCGCATGACGACCCAATTGTCATCGAGTGTAAGGTGGCCAACCAAAGGGTCGGCAGGATACTTATTGATACATGGAGTTCATCGGACCTCATCAGCCACAGGTGCTTGACCAAGCTCAAGTATAGGCCTGAGAGTATACAACCTGCCTCCCATCCTCTTGTAGGATTTGGAGGGGGAGTTGTCCATCCGATTGGTCAAGTTGACTTGCCCGTCCGTTTGGGTGAAATAGGTGAGGGCCGCCACATGGTCATTCGTCTTCTGGTTGTGGAAGAACTTACTGCCTACAACATGATCCTTGGGCGCCCCACCCGTAATGACTCCAAAGCAATTATCATTCCATCCCTTATGTTGCTCAAGTTTGAGAAGGACGACAAAACAGTCGGCTCCATAAGGGGGGACCAGAGAATGGCCAGAGAATGTTACCTCACTAACATCAAGACAACGGTAACTTCAGACGGCCAAAATGGCAAAGCCATAGAAGAAGTGTCTGCCCAAGAGGCAGGCGGCAGGAAGAGAAAAACCTCCGAGACGGAGGTCAAGAAAAAGCATAAGCAATAACAATCACTGGTTGAGGAGAGGCCGGATGAATTCCGCCCTCAGCCAGCTGGGGAGCATGTAGATGTCGCCCTTGATGACAGTCTTCCATACCGAACTGTTAAGGTGGGGGCGACTGCTCTGACTGAACTTAGCAATGACCTTCGCCGGCTGTTGAAAGAGTTCCAAGATATTTTTGCATTTGAGGTGCATGAGGTGCCAGGTATTAGTCCAGACCTGGCGGTACACAAGCTAGCTGTCGACCCAAAAAAGAAACCGGTACGACAGAAGAAAAGGCATCATGGTGAAGAAAGAAATCAGGCGGCCGCCGCCGAGGTAAATAAGTTGCTTGATGCGGGATACATTCGGCAGTGCTTCTACCCAGATTGGGTTGCAAATGTGGTACTAGTCAAGAAGCCGAATGGTTCATGGCGCATGTGTGTGGACTACACTGATTTGAACAGGGCATGTCCGAAAGACAGCTATCCTTTGCCAAAGATTGACAACTTGGTCGACTCAACAGCCGGCCACGCCTTGATGAGTTTCATGGATGCCTACTCAGGCTTTCACCAGATCCCCCTATGGAAAAAAGATCAAGAGAAAACTGCCTTTGTCACAGAACAGGCGCTCTATTGTTACACAGTTATGCCGTTTGGTCTGAAGAACGCCCCGACAACCTTCCAAAGAATGATCAACACTGTATTTTTTGAACAAATTGGAAGAAATGTGGAGGCGTATATTGATGATATGATTGTAAAGTTAAAACTTCAAACGGACCATCTAGCAGACCTCCGAGAAACATTCGCCACACTCAGGCGGCACCGAGTCATGCTTAATCCAAAAAAGTGTGTCTTTGGAGTTGAGTTTGGGAAGTTTCTCGGATTCCTCATAAATCAAAGGGGAATAAAGGCAAATCCTGACAAGGTGCAGGCGGTCATTGACATACAGTCGCCTCGCACCGTCTAAGAGGTACAAAAGCTAACAGGCTGCCTGGCAGCCCTCGGAAGGTTTCTCAGTCGGGCAGGCGACAAGTGCCTTTACTTTTTTCAGGCAATCAGAAAGAAAGCAAAGTTTGAATGGGGACCGGATGCTAAGTCGACCCTCCAAAAGCTGAAAGAACATCTGCATTCCCTGCCGAGACTTGTCAGTCCTTTGCCAAAAGAAGTGCTTTACATGTATCTCGTAGTATCAGATCATGCTTTAAGTGCCGTCCTCTTAGCCGAAAGAGACGGCTGCCAACTCCCAGTCTATTTTGTCAGTCATGTCTTGAAAAATGCAGAGTTGAGGTAACCACTGGTGGAGAGGTTTGGACTCGCCCTGTACATGGCAGTGAAGAGATTGAAGCCTTATTTGCTGGCACATGGGTGGTCGTCTACACAGACCAGCCAATCAAACGGCCCCTGACGACCATGGAGTCGTCAGGGCGGATGATAAAGTGGGCAAATGAGATCCAAAGCCTTGAGGTCACGTTCGAGCCTAGAAAAGTTGTGAAGGGGAAAGCCTTTGCAGACTTTATAGTTGAGATGACCCGGCCACCAGAATGTGAAAAAATTGACCAACTCTGGAAAGTCTATGTTGATGGGAGTTCCACAACAAATTGTTGTGGGGCAGGTATTGTATGTCAGTCGCCAGAGGGCGACAGGTATGAATATGCTCTTCGTTTCAAGTTTCAGACGTCAAACAATGAAGCTGAGTATGAAGCCCTTTTGGCTGGTATCCGCATGTGCAAAGGAGTCGGGGCAAGAAAGATAGCCGCCTGTTCTGATTCACAACTCTTAGTCAGCCAGTACAATAAGGATTATGAAGCCACTCATCCGGCTATGGTCAAGTACCTAGAGGCCGTGAAACAGGCGGCAAGCTCGCTTGAAGATTTCTAGTTAACTCAGGTCCCATGGTCCGAGAATAACCAAGCGGACGCCTTGTCTAAACTGGCATCCTCGGCCTCATGCGACACCCTTAGAACTGTATTTTGGGAAGTAATGGAAAAGCGGAGTATTGAGGAAAACAACATTGCAGTCCTTGATAGAAGTTCAACATGGATAGACCCAATCAGGACATATCTGACAGACGACACCTTGCCGAATGATCATCATCAGGCGGCCTCACTAAAGAAGCGAGCGTCCAGTTTTGAAATGATAAAGGGAGAACTCTACAAGAGAGGGTACCTTAAACCCTTCTTGAAATGTGTTACCCCAGAAAAAGGGCGAGAGGTCCTGGAAGACCTACACTCTGGATATTGTGCCTCTCACATAGGCGGTAGGTCGCTTGCTCAGAGAGTGAGGCGGCAAGGGTACTTCTGGCCGACTCTGGAGGCAGACGCCATGGATCTGGTTAAAAAGTGCGACAAATGCCAGAGGTTTGGCAGATTGATCCACCGTCCAGCTACAGATCTAACGGCTATCCACAACCCAATACCATTTGCTAAGTGGGGCATGGATATTCTAGGACCCTATACGCCTGCATCAGGCGGCAGAAGATACATCCTAGTAGCAGTGGACTACTTCACTAAATGGGTGGAGGCCGAAGCAGTCAGGGGCATCAAGACCAAGGATGTCATCTCCTTCATTTGGAGGAATGTGATCACTCGTTTTGGGGTGCCTATGTCTATGGTTTTTGACAACAGTCCCCAGTTTGAGACGCCCGTTCTCAAAACTTGGTTGAGAGATCAGGGCATTGCCTACTGCTTTGCATCAGTCGGACGACCGCAAGCAAACGGCCAGGTTGAAGCATTTAACAAATTCATCTCAGACGGTATAAAGAAGAAGATTGAGAAAGCAGGCGGCCTATTGGCAGACGAACTACCACATGTTCTCTGGGCCATAAGGACGACTAAAAAAGGAGCGACTGGAGAAACACCTTTCCTCCTAGCATATGGGGCAGAAGCTGTCCTACCCATTGAGCACTATGAGCAGACTCTCCGAGTTATGCTGTATGATAAAGATGCAAATTGGGAAGCCATGCGCCTAGCATTGGATTCCCTTCCTGAACGTAGGGGCAATGCTGCCCTATGCCATGAAATATACCGCCTGAGAATGACTCGAATCTACAATAGAAGAGTACATAAGCGCCCACTCAAAGTAGGGGACTTTGTACTAAGGAAGATGGAGTCAGTCGGCAGGGCCAATGAGTTGGGAAAGCTAACTCCTAACTAGGAAGGACCCTACCGAATCTATGAGGAGGTCAGGGACGGCACCTACCGTCTGGAAACTCCAGAAGGCCAACCCCTACTTAGGACTTGGAATGTAGACAATCTGAAAAAATATTACTTTTGATGTAATCAATTTAAGTTTATTAATGAAAGTTCCAAGTTTATCCTCTTTTTGTATGTTTCAAAAAGGAGTACACTCCGTCTGTCTCAAGACAGGCGGATACCCTCCAGCACATACTTACTAAAGGGAACGCCTGTTTGCCCACCATACGGCTAATCAACCCAGGCACCAAGCCGCTTGATTACGCCTAATTTTTAAATTAATACGACCTGTCCCATTTAATAGCAGGCGTACGACGACATGCCATTTGGATGAGATTCGTCGTAGAGAGCAGCTCCCATTTGGGTGGAATAATGCTCTATAAACTACTTACACGACCCCTATACAACTGTTCTCAAGGACAACGTATCCGTTTTGAGACAAGGATAACTCGACACTTTCATAAGTGTCGGCAGTTGACATCTGCGTCGGAAAGTCGCCTGTATTACTTGGGATAAGTAAAGGAGGCGCCCTCTGAGTTAATAGTCAACAAAAATTGACGAATCAAGGGGATTAGTCGGCCATTGACGACTGATACCTCTACTACTCAGGATTAGGAGCAGCCACGATTAGTTAACACCATAGTTAAACCGTAGTTGTTCTTCCATACTTGGTCCGAAATTCCAAAAGTTTGAGCAGTCCGCCTGGTCTTTGGCAAAAAGGCACTCAAACAAACATTCCCACTAAGAAATACTAAATGAATCTGAGCAACGACTGATACACACATCTGAATTGACAGTCGTCCAAACAACAAGCACCCTACTATGTTTCTCGTAAACATACTAAGGGACTTATGACAATCGATAAAACAGCGACTAGCCGACTGTTCTCTAAGAACTAGGCGACCCTGTGTCTTGAAATGCACTATAAGTTGGTTAATTCAGTCGGTACCTTACCACTGTGACTAAGTGCATTTCAATCAAGAACTGTTTATGTTTGCTACTAAGGTCCGACTGTCTATGGCTGACTAATTACTCTCTTTTCAAGAAGTAACTTAGTCGTCCAGGGGCAAGGGCAGTCGGCATTAAGGTTCAACATTTTAGCTAAAAATTTTAACATGGATGTGCCATACAAGCGGCTATTAAGTTGCGAAGTGAAAAATGTTTGGCAAATTCAACAAAAACAAAAAATAAAAAAACAGCATATGTAACAACAAAAGACGACTCAACAGTCGCCAATTCATGTCAGATTAAAACCAGACAAGCTGGCAAAGTTAGTTAAAACCAGACAAGCTGGCAAATATTCAGAAGCTCCGGCCCCCTGGCTGGATAAGGATACATAAATACACGACACGCAGGCCGGATCAAGAATGAATATAAAAAGCTTTAAGTTTGGGGTAGAGTCTCGGTATTGACTGCCACCTGATCAGTAAGGGACGCCTGGTTCTGAGAGGCATCCTTCTTACTTGTCTCGACATCAGGGGCAGCTTCCTTAGATGTTTCCACCCCAATCGGCTGTAGAGCCACTTCCACTTCCTCCTCTTCCGAGCTAGACTCGGCTGCCTGGTCCTCCTCAGCCGCCTGTTGCATGATTTGCTGGTTGTACTTTTCAGTACAAGCAGCGAATTTCTTCTCCCAAGCGGCGTAATGAGCTTTTGGAAAGAGAGCCATCCAGGTCATCCTCATGATTTGAGCAGAGTCGTCCATCATGGCCCGGGCCAGCTCTATTTTCTCTTTTTCGGCCTTGGCCGAGAGCTCATCAGTAAGGCTCTTCTCTTACTGACCAGGCACTCTTTGGTCGAAGCCAAGGATTTCTCCAAGGTGTCGAACTGAGTCATCCTTGAGGCCCTTGATCATCGCCATCAGTTCGTTGTTCCTCTTTTTGGTCGCCTCCAACTCAGCGCGGATATTGGCAGTGGCCTGCGCCTGGTAATAAAGAATGTCAGTTGTCAAAAATTCATTTTGGGCAATTTGAAATATTGCCTTATCAGCGCCAGAGGCGGCCATAGCTTTAGCAGCCCTTACCTCTTTGTTTTTGGCGTTGATCGGCCTACGAAGGCCGTGTACTCTCAACATGGTCTGAAAACAGGAAGAACAGGCGTTAGAATTGAGAAAGACAGGCGGTATGACAAGTAATAAAGTTTAAAAAACATTATAAGTCTACCTCAGAGAGGAGGCCCATGATGCCATCCAGGTCAAGGGTGCTGACTCCCTTGACCGCATCCCTCTCCTCTTGAGGGACGGCTTTAATCATAGACTTGGCCTTTTGGACCAAGTCTGGCTCTGAAAGGCCGCTTGTATAAAAAAAAAAGAAAAACATCAGAAACATGAAGAGAGTGAAAGAAAATAAGCAAGTCTAGCAGAACAGGCTATACTTCGCGGCGGCTGTGTCACAACAGGCGGTTGGTTCCCCTCACTTTGTGGGGTGGCCGACTACTTGTCAGCCGATTGCTTCCTGGTAGATCTAGGTGTACTCTCACTAGTTAGCTTCCGAGCTTTCGAGTCCGGCTGGTGGGAGGATGAGGGTTTGGAAGTGCCCGCCTACAAAGGAGACGAGTGGTCAACATTCATCAAGCAGTCTTTCAAAGATAAGTTTTTAAGATCGACACTCACTGTGGGTGTCCCCTTAGCAAGAAAGCCAGAAGCGGTGCGCTGCTGTTGCATTATGGAGGCTCGCAACATGGAAACCGCCTTCTTTGAAGCAGTAATCTGGTCCATAGCCTCACCTACAAGTGAGAACCACAAAAGTTAGAAAATATTCAAACAAATCAAGGTTAAGGGTGTATATTTTCAAATGGTCGGCTACCTCTGGAGGACCGACTGCTAAGGCCACAGGCGGCCAGGAAAAACTCGTCATAGAACCATTGAAACTCTGGGACGCATTCTACGGGCACCTGTTCTCGTACCCCAGTAGTAGAGTTCGCCTTAATCTCTACTTTAAAAATCCCTCGGTCTAGGATCTCTCCCCTGGCCTTAAGGGGAACGCGCGACATGCTGCGTCCGCCTGCAAGAAGAGGCGGATCCTTGTTCCACCTATTGTAGTGTCTGTTCAACAAGCGCTCAGGGCTAGAAATGATGAGGAAGGTGTTCCTCCAATCCTTCCATTTATTCTCTTTGCCTATGGTCATAAGGTAGCCCTTATGACTTGTTATTTGGTACCATCCGGTACCGCTTGCTTTGGGGGTTCGGCTGAGGTAGTTTATATGGGCGAACGCCTCGAAATTTGGCTCCACCCCATGCATCTCACATCCGGCTACATAGCCAAGAATGTTGAACCAAGAGTTGGGGGCTAACTGCCAAAGCCCCACCTCGTACCCATCGAGGATTTGCTGGACGGCCGGATGCAATGGGAACCGCAATCCAGCCTTGATGGTCGCCTCGTAACAGCCAAAACAGGCGTCCCCGTAACTGGCGCCCTCTGGCCAGACGACTGTGTCCTCGCCATCCGGCACGAATACTCGATAATTCGAGCCCATTGTATGGTCCGAGAGAAAGATGTCTATGCGCTCTCGCATGGCCTTGATTCGGCCCTTGGGTACATGGCAGTAATAAGGAGTGTTCAACTCCCTATGAGAGGCGGATGGTTCCAATTGACCTTCCCTCTTTTCAGCCGCATGAGGATCTCTCGCCTCATGATTTTGTCCCTCTTCTGAGCTTATAGAGGAGCGGCTCGACGAGCTAGAGCCGGACTCACTATCAGAAGAGTCCGACTCTTCCCCATTTCCTGAAGGGGCCGACCCCTCTTCTTCTTTGGGGGTCATCTGCCGACTGGCCAGGTTAACAGTGAAATGGGTAGGGTACACCTTAGCTCCCTCCTCAGAGCTCTCGACAGAAGGGCCGCCTTGGGTCCATGCGGTATCAAGCGGCTGGTCCGATGTTTCACTAATCGGACATCAGAGTTTTCTATTATCTTGGTTTTCTTTGTTCTTGCCATACTGTCCTGCATAGATACAAAGACAGTTGGATTCCGGGACTTGCGCAAAGTTTGAAGTACCGCAGGGCAGTCGGCACCCCTAGTCCTAGACTTAGCCGTCCCCGGTGACCGGCTGATTGCTAACCTAGGCCGTGCCGGATGCTTTTGAGGTCTCATTTTCAAAAAAGAAAGAAAAAAGTGCAAAATCAAGAAAAATAAAGGAACAGACGGTTACCTGAAACTTAATTTCTAAAAGGCTTGATTGAAGTAGGTGCCTAGTAAAACAGTCGTCCTGGCAGTTCAGAAGTTGCAAAGTGTCAGAGCTCAAGTTCAGGGGTCCGAGAGTTCTCTTGAAAAAGTTCACAAATGTGAACAAAAGACTTGTTGACCAGCCCTATCTATAGGGAAAGAAAGGGCAGAGGAACATTCAAATTCAAAAACTTGGGCGGGAAAATACTCGGCCAAGCTATCCGTCGACACCTGTCGCCTCCCCATTGGACAACGCTTTTCACAGGTCACACGTGCCACCTGTGAGGGGAAAATGATTAGGGGGATTTTCCCTTAATCACCTCTCGCCATGTAGACCAATCAGGGCCTGACAAGTGTCACCCAGTTGGGCTTATCAAGACCTGCCACGTGGCATGCTTCCGTTGGTCCACCATGGACCTCCTATATCATGCCATGTGGCCCTCTCAGCCTTGCCTAAACAGGTAATAGATTGGGCCCAAATCCCAAGAAATCCCAGTTAGTCCTAGGGTTGGGCAAAACCCTAGAACCTGGCACGCTTCCCTAGGCTATAAATACGATCATAAATGCTCATTTAAGACAGAGACTGTTCACAAGAAACACACGGATTGCACAAATCTCAAGACAATCACACACCACTCGGTACCGCCTGCTAGACCCGTCCTAGCATCCGGCACCCATTTACATTTTGCTTTACAACTCCTTCATCTACTAACTTGATCGTTGGAGGCGGAGCTCCCTAGCCAATGAGTCTCCGTTATCTTGCAGGTACAGGCGCGTGGTTCCAGTCTTGAAGTTGTAACTCTCCCAAGGGACACAGAAAACCCCGGAACACAACTCTCCAAAACTACACAAGCCTATACATAGGCACACAAGCTCCTAAAACACAGAGACCACCCTCTAGGAAGGGTGCCTCTAGGAGGAGAGGGAGCAACTGGACCCAGGAAGGTGGCACCTTCTATGAAGAATTCCTCCATATCGTAATGGTTCTAGGGAGGTGGCACCTTCTATCCTATCGGTGGACCACCCACAATGTTGCCAAATATGCTGAGCCAAGTCTCTTTGTAAGGCGTTGTGAACATTTCTATCCTATGAGTCAACTCTCCTTTCTATATATCGGTCCAATCCAATTTCATTTAATCAGCCAGGTTGCACATAATAGGTTGTTCGAGTTGAACCATCAATTACTGACCTGTTTTCTTGCAAAATTTCAGACATGTCATGATACTTCTGGTATGTATCTCGTTCATCTTCAACAATCATATTATGAAGAATTATACAAGCCAGCATTATCCCACAACAAGTGTTCGTCGTATACAAGAGCTGGTCTTTGTATTATTGCGAAACGTGATTGAAGAACGCCAAAGGCACGCTCAACATCTTTTCGAACCGATTCTTGGCGCTGGGTGAACAACTCATCCACGGGATTCATCTATTGGGATTCGAATAGCTGGGATGAACACTGATCACTTAGGGTATATCCCATCAGTTAGATAGTACCCTTTGGTAGATGTGTTCTCATTGACCGTAAAATTCACTTCAGGAGCTTTACCTTGGTATAAATCATCGAATACCGGAGATCGTTGCAACACATTGATGTTGTTGCAAGTTCCAGGTTTCTAAAAAAATGCATGCCATATCCACTAGTCACTAGAGGCAACTGCTTCTACTATAACCGTCGCAGGTTTACTCCTTCCTTAATATAAGCCTTTCTAAGCACGGGAACAGTTTTTCCATTGCCAATGCATGCAATCTATACTGCCCATCATGCCTGGGAAGCCTCGTCTTTCCCCGTCACGTAGGAGGCGTTGCAAATTTGTAACAGTAAGCCTCCTCAAGTACTCTTCTGTGAACGCCTCTCGAACCCCTCTAACAAAGTGAGCAAGACTTTCTCTTGCAGTGGCCTGAACTAATTTGATTTACTCATCAATTGAATCAGTTGAACTTTCGTAGGCTAACATCCTCAATGCTGCCGTACATTTCTAGATTGGAGTGTCTCCTAGCTTCCCAGTAGTGTCAGACGTCTTTCCCCGTCACGTAGGAGGCGTTGCAAATTTGTAACAATAGGCCTCCTCAAGTACTCTTCTGTGAACGCCTCTCGAACCCCTCTAACGAAGTGAGCAAGACTTTCTCTTGCAGTGGAGAGCTATTTTGATGTACCCATCAATTGAATCAGCTGAACTTCCGTAAGCTAACATCCTCAACACTGCCGTGCATTTCTGGATTGGAGTGGCTCCAATCTATTGTGTTGCTTAGCAGTAACTCCTTCCCCAACTCGAAGGAATAGTGGTCTTCTCATACAAAATCTGCGTCAAAATACAGATTCTGGGTATAAGGACGATCAATAAAGTAATCGTTCATTAACCTTATGTTTGCAGATTCACGATCTCTATCAATGCACTTCAAGTTTTTGTAAGATCTTCTTCTATTGCTAGATTCTTCTGTGGCCGAGGCATCAACCAATTGAGCAGCTTGCTCGATAATGAAGTCTTCTTATTCATCTAGACACTCGTTCATAGTGATCATGTTATTAACATAATCATCAAAGAAATCATCACTTGAGCTAGAAGAATTTTCATTTAGGTTCATGTTTGTGGAGAAATTTGAAGAGGAGGAAAGCTATATTGTTTGTTGGAAGAAGAAGGGTATTGTGATAAACAAATGGAATGTAACTCTTCGTTTATAGACTTATACAGATAAGATAACAATCTTAAATCTATGGACAAAAAGCATTCAATCACTGCGGATAAGATTGAAGCAATATTTGCTAAAAAGGTTGTAATTTATTATTCAGAACACAATCTACTATTGGATAAGTTGTAATCTATCAATGAGTATAAAATTTAATATTGGATAAGGTTGTAATTTGTTATGTTAGTGGATAAGATATCAATATATATTTATTATTAATAAGATTTTAAGCACAAGTACATTTTACTCTAAAACTTAATTAGACTAATCATAAAATGCTACTACAATAATATAAGCATAAAAGTAGATGATTCACTTCAGAAACTCTTCCATCAGTTTAGAAGGATACTCTTCCTTAAATGATTCAAGATGCGATTTTGTCATCAACAACTGAAAATTTTTAAATCTCAATTTAGTTTGATCTCACTGTTTTTAATACCCGAGCATATCAGACATTCCCTTCGTCATAAGGCCCCTCTCATCTTCCAACCCACCTATTTTGTTGTTTAATTCGTCCACGCCTGTTGCTACAACACCTTTCATTTTATTTTAGGCTTTCACTTTTTTCACACCATCGAGACGCTTTGGCCTTCCAACTTCATCGCTTGATCTCTTAGAACTCCCTTGACTCACATCGATTGAAACTTTACCAGGCATCCATCTTGTAAGGTGTTGCATTCCAACCCAACAATGGTAAAATGTGAAAGTTTGATCACCTTCCCTTTTGAACATAAAGTTCATGTGCTTTAGCCCTACATCGTTAACAACATAACCACTAGCCCGCAAACGCTCCGCCTCACCAAGTTGTGCAACCCACAGAGTCACAGCTTCATTGATTTGACCTCAGTGTCGTTTAAAAGCTTTCATGCTTCTTTTGTGCAAGACATTCGGTTTTTTAGCAACTGTTGCATCATAGGACTCTTTAATTTCATCCTATAACGCTCCCTTTTGTCGATCTATTGCTTCCTCCAGATCATCGGAACAATTGAGGTAAGCAGAAACCAAGTGTTTATCTTCTTCTAGATTCCACCTGTCCTTTTTCCCGCCTTTATTACCACTAATTACCTCAATGTCGTGAACTTGAACTTCATCTTCATCTTCATCATCAGCGAGTGATTGCATTGGATATTGGTATTCAAAAGGCATTCTGGTGCTACTCCCGTCTCCTCTGGGAGTTGTGGGATGTGGCTCTACTTGTGGAGATGTTGGACGAAGTGTGCCCTGTGAGAAACTTTGTATAGTATTCTGGTTCATGAATGCTTGGAACATAGCTAGGAATTGAGGATTGTTTAGCATGTTTGGATCAAACAAATTATTAGTATTTTGTTGAGAATTTGAATTTGGTTGGTAATTTGGATTTTGCTGAGAACTCGAATTTGGTTGGAAACTTGTGTTTTGTTGAGAATTTGTATTTCTTTGATATTTATTTCCATAATTAGGATGATTGGGATCCATAATTACCAAATAAGATTATAAGAAATACTTTTAGTGAGAGATACAAATAATATGATTTTTTTGGAAGTGTTGAAAATATATCAAGATTGGTCTCTATTTATAGAGGACAAAAAAATATAACCATATTGTTTATTTTTTTTTTTTTTTAAAAATTGAATAAAAAAAATTATTTAGAAAGAACGGTAACATTACCGTTGAAAATAAAAATAAAGCGAACAAGCTAGCCGTTGGTGAACAAATTGAAGTACTAGTCGTTGGTGTACAAATTCACTTTGCTTTTCTGATTGAGATGGTGGCATATGTTTAGGGTAAAAATACCCTATGCCACGTGGCCCAGTACAATCATGACACGTGGCAGCCCACCAGAGGCCTAATGGGATCCAATCGGATGCTGACACGTGGCATCAAAACCCTAATCAGGGAACATGTCTCCCCCACTATAAATAGAGGAATCCTCCTCATTTATTGGGATTCATAAATGGATACAAAAAACTCGAGCAATATTAATTGCGGAATCTCTCTAAATTAGTGAGAAATACCAATTTACTTTCCGCCCGTTTACCCATCCGTAAATCATACTAACTTGATCGTCGGAGGCGGAACTCCACCCAACCGGAGTTTCGTGGTTTTGCAGGTACAGAAGTCAGGCGCGCATACTCCGTATTGTAACTCTCCCAAGGGACTAAAAACACCCAAAACATTTGGCGCCGTCTGTGGGGAGAGTACTACTGAGATGGCATCTGATGCTGTACCGAATGCAGAGGGCAATCAAGAAGTCAGCTGGCTCTAGCAAGGGTCAGTCGGCGAAGAAGCCTTCTCCCTCCGGGAAGAAGAAAATCAAAGATCGGGTGCCCACTCCCCATCCCAAACCCAAGGCGACGGATGGGCCCCTGATCGACCTTTCGAAACTTCGTTTCCCCGAATCAGGGCAACGGAAGGCCATCCGGCATACACAGCCAGATGGGTCAAAGAAGACTTTCTCTGACGTCCGGTTGTTCATCCGGGAGAAGAGAAGTCAGAGCATGTCTCAGTCGGCCTCAACGTCGACCTACTTAGACAGTTTCCGAAATGCTTCAATGAAGCACTCGGAGACACAGCAGGGGAGTCAGTCACGCAGTGTATCTGAACGTACTGGCCCTCATGTGATCCAGCAGCAGGCCCCGTATGTACCCCAACAGCCATACGCCCAGTATGGATCTCCATTCATGCAGTCGGCACCCTTTGGGGGTCAGGCGGCCTACCAGGTCCAGCCCATGGACTGGCAGCTCTGAGTGCTAAACCTTGGGGAACAGCCTTCGGCTTTCTCCGGGAGATAACCGAGGCGGTACAACCGGCCAAGGTTAAGAATGTGTTGGTTGGTGCCTACGACGGTACCACCAACCCAAAAGACCACCTAATGGAATACACCAACCTCATGTACCTACTGGGGTTGGATGACGCCGCCTGCTGTAGATGCTTCCCGGCTACATTGAAGGGCATAGCCCAGCGATGGTTCGGCAACTTGCCGGTTGGGTGCATCAATAACTTTAAGACGCTTGCATATCTGTTTGCGTCCAACTTTTCCATGAATATCCCTGCTAAAAAGACAAGTCTCGACCTAGGGGCTGTCCAGCAGAGTGACAAAGAAGGATTTCGGTCCTATGTCAGGCGGTTTAATCTAATGAGAATTCAGATTCAGGGGCTGTCTGATAAGTCTATTTTATATATATTTTTATTCCCCGTCCCACGGTCATATATGTGCTTATTTGAGCTCTGCGGAACTATTTTTATTACTAATATACGTTTTCTAGTATTTTTGTAGAGTTGATATTATTTTGTAGGAATTTGCAAAATTATGACAATTCCCGAGCTTATTGAGCCACTACGAAAATATTAGAGTTGGATCATATTTGATGACCGTATGTTTGAAGCCCAAGACCGAGCTAATTAAATTTAGTTCGGTGATTAAAGGCCGGATTGATGAAAATATCCAAGTTTTAGAAGTGAGTATCACGGACCAACCAAGAAAGAAAAATTGGGCCAAGTTAGAAGCCCAATCACGTCCACGCTCAAGAGCTAGTCCGCGAGCTAACCCCAAGCAATCGGGCCCGATCAGATACATAAATAGACAGTTGGACGCGCCTTTTCCTTGGGCCTTACTTTGGCTAGGCTAATGTCGGTTTGTGACCTTCAGTTTCGTTATTTGATACTCCATTATCCCTATAAAAGGATAGAATATTAGTGGGGGTTGATTTTAGTTTTTTTTAGTTTTTAGTTTTCCAGTTTTTTACGCAACTTTTGGAGGATTAGCTTAGTTTTAGTTTTCTTCTTTTTATTAGTTTTGTTTTTACTTTAGTTTTATAATTGCTTTTATTTTAGTATTTGCTTTCTTATTAGTTTTATTATTATTGCTTTTGATCATGCTTAATTTAATTGCTTTGAGTAGTATAGATTCAATTATGTCAGAGTAGATTTCTATTCTAGGGTTGTGGGGATCCATGAATAATACAAAGGGGTAAATTATTATTGTTTATTATTAATGATTGATTAATTTCCTATTGATTGATTTAATGCTATGCAATTAGATTTGCGCAGGTTTAATTGTATGAGTTTTGCAATATTGATTCGAGATTCGATAGATGAGAATTGATGTTTAGGCTTAGTTTCAATAGGCATGTTAATCTATTAATGGTTAGGTCGAGATTCGAGAGATGAGATTTAATACCAGTAGATTAATTATGTGATTATAATACGTAGCGACATCCCTTTATAATCTGGTTAATTTATGCATTGATAATTGATTGTATGTTTTACCCTAGAGTATTATTTATTGGTGAACCTATACCCTAGAGCTTATATTATTGATTATTCCTTTGTTTAATTTGCTTAGCTTTAATTATTAGTTTAATTCCTTCAAATACAATTTGGTTACTGATTATAATTATTGATTAGGAATAAAAGAACATTGTTTCCCTGTGGATTCGACCCTACTTCCCTATCTACTTTAGTTAGAGGACTTAGGAATTACTTTTGATTAGGTGATAGGACTAGATCCTGTCACTGTCGGACGAAGTTGCATATACAGACTTCTTCAAGGGTCTGAAGGATGGGTCAGCCTTCAAATTTGACCTGGTACGCAAGAGGGTAGCCACCCTCCAAGAGGCGCTTATGGAGGTGGAGGCCTATATACAGGCAATCGAGCTCTGCTCTATCAAGCATCCGTCAGAACCCAATCGGTCCGACAGGAGGGACAGCCGGCCTAACCAGCCGGCCAAAAAAGAAGAGAATAAAAGAAAAGAAGTCTGGGCAGCTGACCGCTCAGGTCAGCCGTCCCAGAAGAAGTAAAGGAAGTTGGAATCGTACGTCCCCAAGTACGAGTTCAACAAAGACTGCTCCTCCATCCTCATGGAGATAAAGGACCGGTTGACAATCGAAAAACCGGCTGTGATGAAAAGCTCTGTCAAGAACAGAGACAAAAGCAAGTATTGCCAGTTCCATGAGGACGTCGGCCATGACACCAATGGTTGCTATAGCCTCAGGCAACTATTAAACCGTCTGGCTGATGAAGGGGCCCTAGAGTCTTATCTGGGGAATTCCAAGGGCAATCCCAAATCAAGTGGGGGACAGCCGTCCCAGACACCGTCTGCTAGCTCTGAAACGGATGAAGAGCATATCTTCACCATTGCAGGCGGCTTCGCAAGCGGAGGTCCTACTATCCGGGGTGCCAAGGATAACATACGGAAATTATCCAACCCAGAAGATGAGGGCCAGGCGTCGAGAGACTCCTTTCCTGAGGTCTTCATCTCTGAGAAGGATAGGGGCATGGTTAGGCGGCCTCACGATGACCCCCTGGTCATCGAATGTAAAGTTGCCAATCAACGAGTTGGCTGAATCTTAATCGATACCGGGAGCTCGTCTGACCTAATCAGTTACCAGTGCTTGACAAAACTCAAGTACAAGCCTAGCAGCATGCACAAGGCTCCCCACCCCCTAGTTGGCTTTGGGGGAGGGGTAGTGCATCCGGTGGGAAGTATTGACCTACCCATACGACTATGAGGCAAGGGGGAAGGGAGGCACATGGTCGTTAAGTTCTTGGTGGTCGAGGAACTGACAGCCTACAACCTCATTCTAGGCCGCCCCACCCTCAACGAGTC
The DNA here is from genome assembly GCF_001683475.1 of Chenopodium quinoa. Lineage (NCBI taxonomy): Eukaryota > Viridiplantae > Streptophyta > Magnoliopsida > Caryophyllales > Amaranthaceae > Chenopodium > Chenopodium quinoa. The sequence goes on along the minus strand of NW_018743252.1, from coordinate 5,537,275 downwards.
CAAGGCTGTCATCATCCCATCTCTTATGATGATCAAGTTTCAGAGGGATGATGGATCAGTTAGTGCCCTAAGTGGGGATCAGAAGACGGCTAGGGAGTGTTACCTCTCAGATGTCAGGCCGACTGTTACTGCAGCTAGTCATAACGAGGAACCTGCTGACCTCGAAGAAGTGCCTGCTCCCAAGGCAGCCGGCAAAAAGCGAAAGGCGGACCAGTTGGCCCCCGCCTGAAAAATAAAATAGCAGTCACTAGCTGGGGAAAGGCCGGATGACTCCTGACCCCAGCCGGCTGGTGAGAGCATTGATGTCGTCCTGGACGACAGCCGCCCTGACAGAACAGTCAGAGTTGGGACGGTTGCTCTTGAAAAGTTGGGGGCAGACTTGCTCTAACTTCTAAAAGAATTCAAAGACATCTTTGCCTTTGAAGTGGAAGAGATGCTAGGCGTCAGCCCGGATCTAGCTGTCCACAAGTTAGCTGTGGATCCCAAAATAAAGCCGGTTAGGCAAAAGAAGAGGGATCATGGTGAGGAAAGGTCTCAGGCGGCAGCCATCGAGGTTAAAAAGCTTCTGGATGCCGAGTTCATTCGGTAGTGCTACTACCCGGATTGGGTAGCAAATGTTGTCCTTGTCAAGAAGCCGAATGGTACTTGGCGGATGTGTGTAGATTACACAGATCTGAACAAGGCATGTCCGAAGGATAGTTATCCCCTTCCAAAGATCGACAGCCTAATCGACTCTACAGCCGGCCATGTATTGATGAGTTTTATGGACGTCTACTTAGGCTTCCACCATATTCCCCTATGGAAGAAGGATCATGAAAAGACGGCCTTCGTCACTGATCAGGGGTTGTACTGCTACACGGTGATGCCGTTTGGGTTAAAGAATGCGCCTGCTACCTTCTAACGAATGATAAACACGGTTTTCATCAATCAAATTGGAAGGAATGCAGAGGCGTACATTAACGACATGATAGTCAAATCCAAGCTATAGGCGGGTCACATAGCCGACCCCCGAGAAACCTTCACCACCCTCAGGTGGCATAAGGTCATGCTTAATCCCAAGAAGTGTGTCTTTGGTGTTGAGTCTGGTTAGTTTCTCGGATTTCTGATTGATCAAAGAGGCATAGAGGCCAATCCGGAAAAGGTACAGGCGGTGATTGACATGCAGTCACCTCGCACTGTCAGGGAGGCCCAGAAGCTAACAGGTTGCCTGGCGGCATTAGGAAGATTCCTCAGCCGGTCAGGTGACAAGTGCCTTTACTTCTTCCAAGCAATCAGGAAGAGGTCTAGATTTGAATGGGGGAAAGAAGCTGAGGCGGCATTTCAGAGGTTAAAGCAACACTTGCATTCTTTTCCAAGGCTAGTGAGCCCCCTGCCTAAGGAGGTTCTCTACATGTACCTAGCTGTCTCATATCACTCCCTTAGTGCCGTCCTCCTTGCCGAGAGAGACGGCAAGCAGCTCCTGGTGTATTTCATCAGCCATATACTCAGGAATGCTGAGCTCCGGTACCCAATGATCGAAAAATTTGGGCTGGCTCACTACAAGGCTGTCAAGCAGTTGAAGCCCTACTTCTTGGCTCACCCGGTGACTTTCTATATTGATCAGCCACTCAAGCGTCCAATGACTACCATAGAGTCATTCGGCAGAATGATCAAGTGGACCGTTGAAATGCAAAGCTTGGAGATAACTTTTGAGCCTAGGCGGGCAGTGAAAGGTCAGGAGTTTGCCGACTTCATTGTTGAAATGACTAGGCCGGCACAGCCGGAGAATACCGATCAGGTTTGGAAGTTATTCGTAGACGGAAGCTCTACCTCGAACGGCCGTGGTGTAAGCGTAATTTGCAAATCTCTGGAAGAAGATACTTATGAATATGCACTAGGTTCAAGTTTCAAGCTTCAAACAATGAATCTGAATATGAAACCCTGCTAGCCGGAATACGCATGTGTAAGGTGGCAGGGGCAAGAAAAGTTGACGCTTGTTCTGATTCTAATTGATTGTTAGCCAATTCAATGGTGACTATGAGGCCACCCATCCGGTAATGATCAAATACCTTCAGGCGGTCAAAGATGAGGCGGGGACACTTGACAAATTCCATCTAAGTCAGGTGCCCCGGTCAGAAAATAACCAGGTAGATGCTCTGTCCAAATTGGCCTCATCCGCCACTTGTGATGCGCCCAGGTCAGTCTTTTGGGAGGTCCTGGAAAAAGAATTATTGAGCATGACCCCATTGGAATTCTTGACCGAAGCTCTACCTGGATGGACTCCATCCGGGATTATTTGGTAGACGACACTCTGCCGGATGCCCCCTTAGAAGCGGCAACGCTTAAAAAACGAGCTTTGAGCTTTGAAATGTACAAGGGAGAACTCTTCAGAAAGGGTTACCTCCAGCCGTTACTGAAGTATGTTACCCCAGAAAGGGGAAAAGAGGTGCTAGAGGATCTACATGCGGGCTTTTGTGCTTCACACATAGGCGGCAGGTCTCTAGCAAAGAGGGCCAGGCGGCAAGGTTACTTTTGGCCCACCCTTGAGGCACGCCATGGAATTGGTGAAGAAATGTGACAAGTGCCAGAGATTTGGTCGACTCATACACCGTCCGGCAACAGATCTTACGGCTATCTATAGCCCGGTTCCATTTGCAAAATGGGGCATGGACATCCTAGGTCCCTATACGCCTGCCACAGGCGGCATAAGATACATTCTGGTGGCTGTAGACTACTTCACCAAATGGGTTGAGGTAGAGGCGGTCAAAGGCATCAAGACAAAGGATGTCATCTCCTTCATTTGGAGGAACATCATCACCCGGTTTGGGGTTCCTATGTCTATGGTGTTTGACAACGGTCCTCAATTTGAAATGCCTACCCTCAAAAATTGGTTGGGAGATCAGGGGATCTCACATTGTTTTGCATCTGTTGGCCGGCCCCAAGTAAACGGCCAAGTTGAAGCCTTCAATAAACTCATCTCAGACGGCATAAAAAAGAAGATTGAAAGAGCCGGTGGACTTTGGGCGGATGAATTACCTCATGTCCTTTGGGCCATCAGAACAACCGAAAAGGGGGCAACCGGTGAAACCCCGTTTCTCATGACATACGGCACTGAAGCCGTCTTGCTAATTGAGCTTTATGAGCCAACACTCCGAGTCATGCTCTATGACGAAGAGGCTAATTGGGAGGCCATGCGTCTTGCATTGGATTCTCTCCCGGAGCGTAGGGACAATGCTGCCTTGCGTCATGAGATATACCGTCTGAGAATGACGAGGTCTTACAACAGAAGAGTACACAAACGGCCCCTCAAAGTGGGGGACTTTAAGGTACGAAAGATGGAGTCAACCGGTAGGGCAAATGAACAAGGAAAACTAACCCCAAATTAGAAAGGCCCCTACCGGATTTTTGAAGAAGTTAAAGACGGCACCTACCGCCTGGAAACACCAGACGGCAAGCAGTTAGCCAGAACCTAGAATGTAGACAACTTGAAAAAGTACTACTTCTAGGGAAATTGTAATTATCTTTTGTAAATAGAGTAAATGAACAAAAGGATACTTTAGTTTAATTTTTTGTATAAAGTCCCATGTGCAATGCACAACCGGGCACCTTCTAAAGTCCCATGTGCAATGCACAACCGGGCACCTTTTAAAATCCCATGTGCAATGCACAACCGGGCACCTCTTAAGTCCCCTGTGCAATGCACAACCGGACATGCTAAGTACCTAACTTAGCCGTTTACAGGCATAAAGCCAGCATATCTTAAACCGCCTGCTTTAAATTCAAAACAGGCATCCAGCGACGCCTATCCGGGTGAATTCGTTGAAGAGAACATCTCCCTTTCGGGTGGTACATTGTTCTACGCGTCATATACTCAAATGGTTTCAACCGTCTAGGTTGAAGATAACCCATGTAAGTTTGAAGGACCTATCGCAAACAAGATAAATCCGGCTATTGCCCCAAGGTAATACAGACGCTGACTTAAATCTTGCTAAGCAGCCGGCTTTGCTCAAAAGCAATACAGCCGGACCCCGCTTCTATCCCGAATTTTACTAAATCATCTAAAAATTGAAATTGGCTATCGCCCTAAGGCCATACAACCGGTATACTTTGTCTTATATTGCAACCGGCTATTGCCCCTAGGTAATTCAGCTGGCCATCGACAAAAGCGTCACAACTATATTTGTGTCTGGTTATTGCTCAAAAGCAATACAGGCGGTAATCCACATATTTGTATATATCCGGATACCATTAAAAGCACATACGTCCAGTTTAGTTCCGCCTGCATGCCACCATAGGCATTGAATTAAGCCGGCGCAGGTGGAAAATTCAACTAACCAACCCTGTTGCACAACGGTCAAGGACCGCCTAATCGTTTATCCGGATGCTTATGGACGGCTGCCTGCTTAGAGTTGGTAACTATAAGAAAACAACCATCCAAGGGAAAACAGGGCTCACACATCCGACATATCGCATGATTTGATGCAAAGCAAAGTGCAAAAAACGAAGAGAATTGACCTCGTCCTTCAACCTAGATTTCTCCTTCTCCGCATCCTTCAAAGCCTGGATGTGAGTTTTGAGCTGGTCGATCTGGAGTTGTCGATCAGCAGCCGTTTTGTTGGCCGTGTCAGCAGCAGCTGTCAGCTGCTGGATGAGTTCCTCCTATTTCATCTCCCGGGCTTTAGTGTGGATTTCAAGCATTAGGGAGTTGTATTGACAGACATCAATTAATTCGGCTGCCCGTTTCTGGGCATCCCTTACCTCCTCTTGCTTCTTCCGTAAGGGGGCTTTCAACCCATCCCCCCTCAGCATTGCCTGCAAGATCAACCGGTAATGGAGTTAGTAAAATTGAACTAAAAGGCATCAGCTAGTAAATCTTGCACAAAAGTACCCCATCCGGTAAATAAGCAGATTGCACAAAACTACCGCATCCGGTAACTTACCTCAGCCAGCAGTGAGGTAATCCGGTCAAGGTTGACCTGGCTGACACCTGGCACAACCTCCCTCTCAGACCTAGTCAAGGTCCTTATCATTCTCCTAGCATAGTTTTGCATGTCCGGCCAGCGAGAAGTGGTATCTGCATCATGAGACATATCAGTTAAGTGTTGGGAATAAATGACTCCTACATTCAGCCGGTTGCCGACCGAGTCTTCCGATTGAGAAGTATGAGATTTGACTCGAACTGGCCCAAGCGGCCGGGGGGGTCAAAAGCGAAGTCCATACCTTGGTCATCTGGCTGAGGGGTGCCACCACCCCCAGCCGCATTGGAGCCGGAAGCAATAGCCGGCACCCGGCTAGAAGGAGCAGGCTCCCTAGATCTAGTCCGCTCAGAGCTTAGGCCAAGGCTCTGCAGACTTTTGCCTGCGGTAGTGGGCCTCTCAGGAGCCGGTGTTCTGCCGGCTGATGATGGAGCAGGGCCGCCTGAGACCCTGCGCCTTTGTGAAGGCGGTTGTGGAAGCTCCCCACTCGGTCTCACCATCTGGAGAATGGAGCGGGGAACGTTCTGGCTTCCCGTCTATAAAAAACAATCAACAAGTCAGTATCAGTTATTTGCAAGATATACAGACGACATCCGGACAGCCGGTGCTTACCCCACTGGCCCGGGTTGCAAGTTGAGCTCGTTTCTGTTCGAGCTGCTCTTTCCTGATTTTAGCAAATGACTTAGCCGGCGTCATCTCAGGAGGAGTCATTTCTAGCCCTTTCTCTGCAAAATAGCAAGAAAATGTTAGCATCATTTACACATCATACAAGCGGCATAAATTGCCGGTTAAGCATTAGACCTTTGTCCCAGAAAGTGCTGAGACCGCAGGCAGAGAGGAAAGCCTCATTTTTTAACCAGTCCAGATGAGGGATCCAGAATAGAGGGACAATGATTTGTGTCCCATCAGCCAAAGGCTCGGTGATTTTCTTGAATATCCCTGGCTCCATTATGGCATCCCAAGCCTCAGCCAGAACCCTTGGTAGGGCGCACTTCTTTCCTAGAAGAGTCGGGTTCTTATTGTAACGGCACATCCGGTGATTAGCAGCCGTTGAAGGAGAAGAGACATAATAAAACTTGCTCTTCCAGCTCGTCCACTTGGAGGGCTTCTCTAAGGTCAACATAAATTCCGGATGCGTGGTGAGAGTGTACCATGCATTCCAGCCGCTTGGGGCACGACTCAAGTAGTGCATATGCGCAAACGCCTCCTAGCTAGGCGTCACGTCCTGCATCTCGCAGGCGGCAATGTAACCAATGATGTTCACCCAAGAGTTGGGTGTAAGCTGCGATACCCCCAAGTCAAAGCCTCTTAAAATGGCTTTGATGCATCTGTGAAGGGGAACCGGAGGTCGGCTTTGAATGCAGCCTCATAACAGCCGAAGTAATTGTCGGCATGTTCCAAGTCATCCTCCCAGACGACTGATGAGCTTGTAGGCGGGACACCCAACTCCCAGCCGTCCCCTACCGGACGCTTTTCCAAAAATGCTGGGAGTGTTGCGTTTAATGTCACAACATCCCGAGCACTCATGTGTGCCTCCAATGGATTGTTTACTGAAGGCCAGCTATATGCCTCCTCATTTTCTTATGGGACATCCGGTGTCATGGTGGACTCTGAAGATCCAGCTTCCTGATCGGTTTCTTCACCGCTTGAGCTCCCGGACTCTTCTAAAATCTCATCACCAGGCGTACTTGGAACGCTTGGTTGATCAAAGGGAATGTCTTCAACCGGTGTACTGGATGAATCATCTGATTTGTACTCGGGGTCAACAACCGTTTTCCTTGTCCGAGCCATTCTGTCCTGCACATGAACAGAGACGGTCGAATTCGCAGAAAATTAAGGGTGTTCCATGCACCCCCAGACGACATCCCCAGTCCTAGATTCACCCGTATCCGGTGACCGGTTGACAACTTCCCTAGACCGTGCCGTGTGTGTATTGGGAGAGTCCATTGTTCTCTAACCTATATAACCGGTGAACTCAAGAGGTTACAAAGGGGCAAGGATGATACCTTGAATTTATGAAGACGGTTGAAGAAGACTTTAGTGCTGAGGTTCCAAGATGTAGCTTGAAGGTGCCACAGGCGGAGAAGTCCGTTTGTGTTTTAAACTTGAAGCACAAATACAAACAGTCAGGTATTTTGGAAGAAATTCACCCAAAGATACCCCAGGCGGTATCAAGGAAGTGTGTTCAAAGATACCACAAGCGTTATCACAAAGTTTTATTCAAAGATACCCCATGCGGGATCAATAAAGATCATTCAGAAATGACCCAGACGGGACATCTCCGTCTGAGGTTCCATTAAATGGTTATCGGAAACCAAGGATGCCTCAAGCGTTAATTGTTGAGGGTTGCTTAAAGACCCCCCAGACGGCATGAGAGCCAGCTAAGGGTATTCAAAGAGCAGGTCATGAGCAAGCAATGAACACCATTGCTCAAACACCCCCCAGGCGGTATAAGCCCGGCTAAGGGTGCGAAGGATCCAAGTCTTGGAGCATAGCTTGCATATACCCCAGATGGTCCATAACCATTTGTGGGTCCAGTTTCGAAGAGCAGTTATCTGAAGACACCCCAGATGGTCCAAAACCGTCTGTGGGTCTGGATTTGAGGAATCTGGTTTGAAGATACCCCAGGCGGCTCCTTGCCGTCTGAGGATCTATGAAATGAGTTTTTTGATAGGAAATTGTTTGAAGATGGCCCAGACGGGATTTTTCCGGTTGAGGGTCTATTGGATGCCAAATATTGTCTGAAGATGCCCCAAACGGCATATACCCGTCTGTGGGTCTTCTGAATGCAATTTCTTGAAGACCATTGATTACAGATATCACAGGCGGTATATCGCCAACTGTGGTCCTAGGAATGCATTATTAAAAAGTCAAGGTTTGAAGGTACCCCAGACGGTCCAAACCGTCTGTGGGTCTATCATTTGAAGAGCAAGGTTTGAAGATGCCCCAGACGACATGTAACCGTCTGTAGGTCTTTTGAGTGCAATTCCATGGAAACCAGTCTAAAGATGCATAGGCGGTATTCCACCGTCTGTGGGGCTATAGTATGCATTCAGCGGATTGTCCATTGTTTAAGGATACCTCAGACGGTCCATCACCGTCTGAGGGTCTATCTTTGAGGATCATGGTTTGAAGATTCCCCAGACGGTCCACACCGTCTGTGGGTCTACCAAATGCAAAACATGAAAAGGGCTTATGGAGTCCCAGACGGTGTATGACCGTCTGTGGTTCTACTCAAGCTAAGAAAGAAAATCAAGTAAGACGGTACCTGGGTGAATTAAGTGAAGAAGTCCTCAACCGGTATCTGTATGCGCTTGAATGAAGCAACTGGTTGCCCAAATTAGCAACCGGTGTCAGAGCTCTCAAGAAATTTCTGAAAAAATTTGTAAAGTGAAGAGGAGAGAGGGGGTACGCCTCAATTTATAGGCAAAGACCAGAAGGCGAATCGCCACCTTCAACCTTAACTTTTCAAAATTTGAATCCAAGAGAGAGAGGCGAGAAGCAACTCAAACGTCGCCTCCCCCGTGCCTGACACCTGTCACAGGTGACACGTGGCTACGCCACGTCACACCTGTGAGGGGCAAATGTTTAGGGTAAAAATACCCTATGCCACATGGCCCAGTAGAATCATGACACGTGGAAGCCCACCAGAGGCCCAACGGGATCCAATCGGATGTTGACACGTGGCATCAAAACCCTAATCAGGGAACATGTCTCCCCCACTATAAATAGAGGAATCCTCCTCATTTATTAGGATTCATAAATGGATACAAAAAACCCAAGCAATATTAATTGCGGAATCTGTTTGAATCAGTGAGAAATACCAATTTACTTTCCTCCCGTTTACCCATCCGTAAATCATACTAACTTGATTGTTGGAGGCGGAACTCCACCCAACCGGAGTTTCGTGGTTTTGCAGGTACAGAAGTCAGGCGCGCATACTCCGTATTGTAACTCTCCCGAGGGACTAAAACACCCGAAACAACATACAAAAACAAAAACAAGCCCCCACTCTTTGATATTGGGAGGTTTCAATATTATTAGCCTTTCCAAATTAAATTGATGGATGGGGAGCTACTTCCAATGGTGGGAAGGTCCCCACTTTCACTTTTTAACAAATGGGGAGCAAAAAATACAACCAATGTAGATGCTCTTAGGGGCAGATATTCACTAGGAAAAACACAAGACTAAGGTTCTATTCATTTCGCCTTATTTTTGTTGAATTGAAATTATTTTGGGAAATTCTCAATGGTAACACTAAACTTTCTAATTTTCTCAATGGTGAACACTAAAAATTTTAATTATCCGTGGTAAACCTCAATTTGTTATATTAAACTAATTGTAACATTAATGATGTTTTTAGGTTAAAGTCTAACCATGGTTAACGATTTAAAAAAAAACACGTTTGTTTCCTAAATTGCCCCCAATTAAATCCCTTCGCCCACTTATGTCTAATAAAAAATGATGAGAGTATTAAAACCTTCCATCTTCTTCATCTTCTGCACTTCAAAAATCAAAGAGTGAGGAATTCGTATATCATTTGCTGAGCGGAAAAATTGGGGCTGTTAATTTCTAGGTTTTGGGTGTTTAGATTGTAGTAATTTCTCAATCGTAAAGAGATAAACTGAGGGGATTTTTAGGGAAGTTTTCTGGAAATTTTTACGACGATTTGGCTCAAATTTGCTCGACGATTGTTTATTTGTAAACAAAGTTCGATCTTTTGAAGCTATACACCACTAATAGTGCCAATTGAAGTCAAGTATGTTTTAACTTGTGCTTTACATTGTGTTATGCTCTGTTTTTGGGTTTAATATGTAATGCGGGTGATTTTGATGGTGAATTATGGCGTATTGATAGTCTAAATTGTTGGAGTTGATATCTTTACTGGTGTATGTGTTAGAATTGCATGATTTTGTTGTAAACGTTGTTGGCATTGTTTGGTTGCTGTGATTTCTGTGTAGGGTATTATTATTACACAAGTAGTGATTAGTTCTTGTTTATTTGTGTGGTTGTTGCAGAATGGGTGATACTATAGTGCTATAATTTCAATATAGGGGTAAAGATGTTTCCGTTTTGGTTGATGATATAGATAAGGTGAATTTGATAGACCTTATTGTAGAGTATTGGGAAAAATCACAAGAAAGGAATGTTGAAATACCCCAAAATCCCACATTTAAGTACGTGTATAAAATGAAGCATGTGAATCTTGAGAGTGATAGTGATTTGATGAAAACGTTTGCAAACTTGGCTAATAAGAAAGAGATTTATATATGGGTTGGGGATGGTCTGAAGGACATTAAGGTTGTTGCAGCAGCTAGGTCACTGGTGAAGGGAAAGCATCCAGTTGTTGAGCCTGAAATTACTAGTGTTAGGAAAAAACTCACCCCTAGGAAGAAGAAAGTGCCTGATTTGATTGAAGCTGAAGTGGTTAGTAAGTCTGAATTTGATAAGCATGTTCAGGGGTTAGGCAAAGCACCTATAGTTTAACCTGAGGTTCTAAATTATGATCCAGATGAAACTTGGGCTAACATTGAATAAAGATAGGATGAGATTGAGAGAGAGTGTGTGTGAGAGAGACAGAAAGGGGTACAAGGAGAGGGTCTGTAGAGGGAGAGCTGTTGGGAGAGGGTCTGGTGGAGGGAGAGGTGTTGGGAGAGGAAGTGGTGCTGATAGAGGGACAAAAATTGGCATGGGGAGAGGGACAGAAACTAGGAGAGGGAGAGGTAGAGGGAGGGTGATAGGCTATAGTAGTATCACCTAATCAAAAGCAATTCCTAAAACCACTAACTAATATAGATAGGGAAGTAAGGTCAAATCCATAGGGAAACAATGTTCTTTTATTCCTAATGAATTATTTTAATCGTGCAAAATTATCAAGAAACAAGTAAGAATTGTAATAATTATACTACGACAATAATTAAACTAAGGGAATAATCAATAATAAAAGCCTAGGGTCATAGGTTCACCAACAATTAATACTCCGGGATAAAACATAACAATCAATTATCAATGCATGAATTAACCAGATTATAAAGGGCTTTCGCTACGTATTATAATCACATAATTAATCTATCGGTATTAAATCGCATCTCTTGAATCTTGACTTAACCATTTATAAATTAGCCTGCCTATTGAAACTAAGCCTAAACAACAATTCTCATATGTCGAATGTCAAATCAATATTGCGTAACTCATACAATTAAACCAGCGGTAATCTAATTGCATAACATTAAATCAATCAATAGGAAATTAATCTAAAACATTAACAATCAACAATAATAAGTCGTCCCCTCATATTATTTACGGATCTCCAAGACTCTAGAAATAAACTAATCGCACATAATTAAAACTAAACTTACCAAAGCAATTAAATTAAACATAATAAAAACGATGATGATAAAAACTGATATTAAAGAAAAATACCAAAGTGAAGTCAACGATAATAATCAAACAAAAGTAAAACAATAGTAATCTTGCATAAACCAAAAAGTAATAAAACTAATTAAAAGCTGCTAATGAAAAGAACTAAGCTAATGAAAACGTAAGAAAAGAAAAACAACCATACTAATACTCTTGCATGAAAACGAAATTGACGAAAAGCGAATAAAAGATACGGAGTAATAATCCTTATAATCCTAGTAAGGAATCTAATTAAGTGCCTAAAAACCAAACTAACTAATAATCAAAAGCTACAAAATTAATCTAATAAAACTTAAAGAAAGGTCTGTAAAAACTAATAGGCTAGTCTACATGAAAATAAAGCTGCCCCCTCATACTTCCGTAATTGGGTATGTATAATATACGAAGACCAACAATCCAGTATTGCGGTAGCAATAGGTGAGCGCGCTCTGTCGGGCCACGATTAGCTCGATCGGGCCCGGTGTTTTAACTAGTCCAGCAGCATCCTCTTAGGAATGGGCTTCTTATTTGAGCCCAAATCTTTAACTTGCTTGATCCGTGATACTTACAAATTTTTGCCTAGACTCTAGGGTAGCCAGCTTCTCCTACACCCCCATGCTACTACGTCGTTTTATATTGAACCATTCTGCCATTTTTTTTCTTCATCTTTTTTCATTTTTGTTAACTTTCTATTCAAGCAACTATATAATGATTTTCTTAACCTAATTTCCATTTTATTTATCTCATATTTTACTTATTTCATTTTCTCTCTCCTGCATTTTTTATTTTTCCCCCAATTTTTCTCTCTCTTCTTCCATGGAAATTTCTAGCTCAATTGCGTTTGATCGTGACAGTGATTCTAGCTTAATTGCTTTTGATCGTGATTGTGATTCTATTTTTCCTGCTGGAGTTGGTTTAGTCGACTCGTTTTCGAAACAATGTGAGTAATTTTTTCCTCAATCATTCGATTTTGATTATGCTCTGTTTTTCGCGTGTAATAGTTCGATTTTGATTTTTGATTTCATAGTTTTGCTAATTGTATGAACTATAGTTTATATAATGCTCAATTATAATTTTTGATTTTATTGTTTAGCTAATTGTTATTGCTTATTGTATGAATTAAGACCAAAATTATGGTCGATTATAATTTTTGATTTCATTTTTATTTATGATATTTTTAATTTATAGTTTGTGATGTATTGTTGTGATTTTATTGTTTTTCTTTGTAATGTTGTTATTCGATTGATGTTTTTTTCCAGTTTTCTGCATTTTAATGATTGTCTATAGTTTTATAAAATTTGACATTCAATTAATGCTCATGTATGTTAGATTATATGTACATTTACGTTAACATAGGTGTAATTACTGTAATTTACATTTATCTATGTAATCATAAATGTTCATTTATATGTTTTATTATCATTTTGATATATGTTCATTTATGTAATGATAAATGATCATTAACAGTTTACATGTGGTTATTGTACATTATTGCTATTATTTGTGTTTATTTGTTACATTTTAATATTGCAGTGGAAAAAAAGAATGCTATTTTATTTGAGGAAGCAGCTAGTTCTGAATTTTACGGGAAACAATTTCCTTCTGAAGATGTGGCTTATGAAATGTTTAATGAATATGAATTTAGAAAGGGCTTTGGAATTAGAATTGGAAAAAGTAAGAGGCGAAGAGATGATTCATTCTCTATGAAAAGATTTGTTTGTACAAATGAGGGTTTTAAAGATGATAAGTGCAGGAATAATAGGCTGTATGAGAGACTTAACATAAGGACTGCTTGCTTAGCTTTTGTGCAGTTTAGTATTGACCGTTCAGGTGTATATACATGTACAAGACATGAGATGGTTCATAATCATGAAATGATTCCTGTTGACAAGAGACATTTAATAAGGTCTCAAAGGGATATTTCTAAGGAACATATTAATTTCATTTCTACACTTAGATTGAGTGGAGTTAAAGTTTCTGATTCTTTGAGAGCTTTGAAGAAGGAGGTTGGAGGGTCTCCTAACCTTTGTTTTACAGCTCCTGATTCTTATAATGCTATTTCTGTTGAAAAGACAGCTAAACTTGGGGGAGGTGACAACAATCAACTAATCAAATTTTTTGCTAAGAGACAAATTGATGAAGCAGATTTCTATTATGATTTTGAACAAGATGAAAATGGTGCATTGGTTAATTTCTTTTGGAGAGATGGAAGGATGATGAGAGATTATCATTACTTTGGTGATTTGTTAGTTTTTGATACTACTTATAGGACTAACAAATATGGTATGATTTGTGCTCCATTTGTGGGTATGAATCATCATGCAAATAATGTGATGTTTGGCATGGGATTTATACTTAATGAAAGAACAGAATCATTTGAGTGGTTATTTGATACTTTTCTAACTTCTATGGGAAGGAGAAGTCCTATTACTATTATGACTGATCAAGCTCAAGCAATTGCAGCTGGGATAAGAAATATTTTCCCCAAAGGTGTTCATCATAGATTATGTGTGTGGCATATTAAACAAAATTCTAAGAAACACATTGGGGCGTTGAGAGCTTTGGAGTGTTTCACTGATTTATTTGGTTATTTACTGAAGTATTGTGAAACTCCACCAGAATTTGAGCATTATTGGAAAAGGTACTTCTGCTTTATACTTGTTTAGCTTCTTAAATAATTTTTACAGAAATGAACATTTAGTTTTTTATAAATGTTTATTTATAATGATCATAACTGTTATGCTTAATGATCATGTTTCATTTACAGAATGTTGTTGAAATATGACTGTGCAAATGTTGATTGGTTGAATGATTTGTATAAAATCAAAGAGATGTGGTGTCCAGTTTTTTCAAAGAAATTTTGGTCAGGAGGTGTGCTTTCATCTCAACGTAGTGAGACAACTAACAAATCAGTTTCTCAAAGGCTTAACAAGACACAAGGTCTATGTGATTTCTATCAAGTGTTTCTCGATGTGGTTCAAGAGTGGAGAAGCAAAGAAAAAGGGAGAGATTATAATACAATCAGAGGTAATCGTCATTTGGCCTTTGCATACATTGGGATTCTTGTTCATGCTAGATCATTGTATACTATTCAAGCTTATGTGCTTTTTGAGGAAGAGTTCATTAAGGGTACTGCTTGTGATCATAAGGATGCTGGTGTGAATTTTCCTGAATATTATTATCATTTGTGGAGACCTGGGAAAGATATGATCAAGCACGAGGTTGTTTTTAATAAAGAAACACATGCAATATGTTGTACATGCATGTTGTTTAGTGAAATGGGTTTGCTTTGTTGTCATGCTCTTCGAATTTATCATATGAATTGTGTTCATAAGATTCCAGATGACTATATATGTAAGAGGTGGACTAAGGCTGCTATGTGTAGTCATGGCCTTGATGAACCTACAATGAAAACCAATGTAGTATCTACAAGTGTTTGGAGGACACAAACACTAAGGAAATTTGTTAAGTTGGTAACAAGTTGTCAACACTCTTTGAATGCTAGAGCAGAGGTTGAAAGTTATTTCAATATTTTAAAAGAAAAGATTGAGAGTGTTACTGGTACTATTGATTTTAATGAACCGGTTGAAGGTATTGAAATTGTTGATCATGAAGTTAAGAATCCGGCAAAATCAAGACCTATTGGAGAGAGGAATTATAGGCCTAAGAGTAATTTAGAGAAGGCTTATAACAAAGCCAGGGGTCAGTGGTTGAAGAAAAAGTCAGTATACACTCCTTATAAAAGATCTAAAGGTCAACCAGTAGTTCAGGTAATAATGCACATTTATGTTTTTGTTATTGATCATTTATGTTCAAGAATTGAACATTTTTGTTTTGCCTTAGGAATTGGACGAGAATGGGTGTCTTATATCTTATGCTAATTCTTTGGCTGATCCTAATGAGTTAATTGTGATTGAAGATCCAAGTGCTCAGGTAAAAACTTATTTTCTTTTTTATTTTATCTGTTTTTATCAAATTCTTTAGAATATAAAACATTTTTACTTTTAATTTTTTTTCAAGGTTTGTAATAAAAAGACTGCCATTGTAGAAGATATCCCTTCAGATGATAGTGTTTCAAATGACTTTGAACAGGTATTATGTAAATGATTATGTATGTAATTGTAGTTGTTCATTTTAGTAGTTTAAGTTGTGATTATAATGTTTTTATAATTTTCATTTTATTATAGGAATATGGATATAGCTCTATGCAATCAAACGTTACTGTTGATCCAGACATATCTTCTATTGTTAAGGTGAAATATTAATCATCTACCTTTTAATTTTGTATAAGGTCATTATGAATTTTGAATTTGATCATTAATTATTTTAATTTTGATCATTAGGGTAAAACAACTGCAATTGCTCATGATGTTGATAATTTTCCAACAAGTTCTCAATTGCCACCAAAGAAACCAAGAAATGTACAATTTCCCACAGTTGTGCATGCTCAAATCAGTGCTCAAGCTCCTTCTAAAGTTTCTAGCATTGTTCAAAATCCTCCAAAAGCTCCAAGAAATGTTCAAGTTCGTTCTAGTGTTCCGAAGAAAGTTCAAGCTCCTTCTAATGTTCCAAGAAGTACTCAAGGCTGTTTTCGGAATGTTCAAGTTGATTCTAGTATTTCAAGAAATGTGCATGATGTTCCTAATGTTCCAAGAAGTACTCAAGGAAATTCAAGGAATGTGCAAGTTTCTCCTAGTGTTTCAAGGAATGTTCTACTTTCTCCTAGTGTTTCAATGAATGTTCAAGGATCTCCTACTGTTTCAAGAAGTACTCAAGGAGGTTCTCCACAGATTTCAACCAAATATGATAGGTTATTAGCGTTTTTTGATACTAGTGTGGCTAAGAGATTGACTACAAATGGTAAATAAGAGAGTAAATCAATATGCAATTATGTTTTGGTGTTTAACTATCAACATTTTTAGTTGTCTCAACTTTATAGAGATTCAAGTGCTTTAAGTTTTTTATATTTTGATTTATTAAGTAATTTGAATCTTTTTTTTCAAACTATTCTTAAATGTTCTATAAATGATTATTTTTGCTTTTGGAAGTGATCATATACTATTTTAAATAGTAAGAACCATTATTAAATTGGAATAATTATATTAGATGATTTAAAACTGGCAATTATAATGTAACACTTTACTATTTGTAAATATTAAAAATATAATAAATTTTGTCTTTACTTGAACAACAACAAACACTTATGTCCATACAAATACTGAAAGCAAGTATGATCATATATATGTCTATATATGAACATATTGTATTAAGCTTGTGCAAATCTTCTTGCTGCTCTTCTATTGTTCTGTGACTGCCTGTTTCCTTCATTCAGCATTAGTTCAGCAGTGTATTGTACTCTGAGCTTTCTGATTTGGTTCACCTGTTCCAAGAAAATAATTTATTATAAACATGAACATTAATGGGATATAAATGATCATTATGTATTATAAAATGATCATGAAGTATATTTTTTTGTTTTGTTGAAATTTACTTACATTGTTTGGTTTTAGGTCACAAACCCATTCTTCATTGGGATCAGCAGTGAAAGTTTCCATATGTTTCATAATGTAAACTCCACAGTTGGTGTAATCTTCGTTGCTCCTCCACTTCATTTTTTGCAAAACCACCTTATATTTCTCAATAGAATCTGCATCTTCATACCCCAACCCTTTCAAATATTCTGCATATCCTTTTAACTGCAACATATACAGAAAAAAAAATTCAAAGGGATCATATTAATATTGATCATTTTAATTTTCAATATTGATCATCTTGTATAAACAAATTGATCATTTATATATCTATTAAACAATATACTTACCACCAATTGGGGTTGGTTTTCATACTTTGTTGCAATTGTTTGATGTTTTGGCAGTTTCCTGTTGTCAATTATATGCATTGTCTCATTGATATGATCAATGCATAGAAGATAGAAATGTGCATATATGGCCACTGGAAAAAAAATCTGTACATAGTACACAATATTATTATATATACACATTAATGTTAATGAACATATTATAATTCCATATTGTTCATTAATACCTGTTGATATCCAACTGCACTCTTGATTTTGTATAACCTCAATTCATTTGTTATTCTTTCTTTGAAGTATGCAATTCTAAGCTCCATTGATGATCCTTCAGGACACACTGTATTTGCATACATAATTTGCTGCAAATAATGCACAAGGATCATTTTAACATTCATAATGATCATCTAGTATAAGTGAATTGATCATTTTAGTACACCAATGTATACATGTGTAATTTCAATAAAGACTTACATGTGGAAATGTTGAAAAGTATAACTTGTTCTTTGACCTTTTTTGATTCAGAAGTACTGCCCATGAATCGATCACATTGTTAACTACTAATGTATCCCCTTCAAGAGTTTTCATCTCTTCCCTATTGATCGAATTCACTCCATCATAGTATAGTAGCTCACTGCAAAATATCAATTTTTTAAATTTTATGAGTTTACAACAAACATAATGTTAAAGTTTTAATGAAGTAAGTGATGTATACCTTTGATCTTTTCCACTATAAGCATAGTCTGTTACAAGTTTGTTCATTGTGTCTTCATCTTTGAACAAATCCTTGTACTTGACCATGTATGGAGATCGGAAAGCAAGAGGAACATTTGGGATTTCCCTTTGTGGCCTAGTTAATGTGACCATATATTAATACAAATATGAATTTTTTTAATAATGAACAAATAATTTATATAAAGAACAAATAGTAATACCTTATCTCTTTTTCCTTTGCAATCTCAGTTTTTGCCTTCTTAGCTTCTCTTGATTTTTTTCTTTCCAAAGTCTTCTCTCTGTCACTGAATAAATATTGAATTATGAATGATCATTTAGTATATTGATAATGAACATTATAAATCTATACACATGTAAAGACCATTTACCTTTGTCCTGTTGTGTTTTTGGAAATTTGAATCTTCTCTGTATCAATTTCTTTTAAATCCTTTTTTGTCTCACTGAATATAAATATAGTATAAATGATTATTCAGTTTAATGAAAAAGAACATGTATATGTGGAATAATCATTTACCTTTCCTTCACATTTGAAGCATATATCTGTTTCTTCTTGTCTTCTCTGAAATATTAATCATGGTTAGTAATGAAGAGTAATTAATATAAAAAAAACATTATTCTCCTTTTTTGAACAATAAACACTTAAAATATTACTAAGACATTTAAATTAAAATACATAATTTACATATCTTAAATTGTGCATTCCTACCCTAAAGCAAAATATTCCCTTCTGATTTTATAATACATATCCATTACTAACTTCATAAACAAAAACTGTCCAAAATAATTACACTTTATAACCAAATTTATTCTACATGTCCATTCAAAATTATATATTTTCTAACAAGATAGGTCTTCCATGTTTACCCCATGCTTCCTCCTTTCTTGTTTGATTTATCAAGGATATCTTCCATACTTGAACATGCTGGAGATTTCAAGATTGTAGAAATATCTCCAGCAGCTTCCCTATTTTCAGTTGGTGTCTTGGGATCACCAACTTTTGAATCAGATGCTGCAAACAAAATACATGAAAAAAATTTAATATAACTAGAAATGAACATTATACTTAATAATTTGATCATTTATTTGTAATATGTGAACATTGTACCACTCTTTGAATTTCCTTCAACATTTTCTTCTAATGCTTCAGATTTTGAACCTTCACCTTTGTTTAATGCTTTTTGTATTAATTTGCATTCACACATATATAGACTTAGTATCATTAAAGAAGAATATCTTACAATCACAAATGTTCATTTAATACTATATAAGTGAACTTTTTACCTTTTTTTGAATTTCCTCCATCTTGTGGTTCTTCAGAATTTGAACCTCCAACTCTTTCTGTTGATTTAAAATATATGAAATTGTTAATGTAAATGAACATTTGTTATTCTGAATATATACTTTTTTGAATATTTAGACTAAACAAACTTATTATTTTATAAATGAACATTATACTTTTCATAATTGTACATAGATATTAAAACTTTACCCTCTTCTGGCTTAGAAGAAACATTTGCATCAGTTGTTGTTGAAGTTGTGGCTGCAATATTAATCTGTGCTTCTGTGTTCAAATAAAATAAATTTTAATTCTTTAATTATATTATACTCTTTAAGTAAGGATATTCAAATTAATGACATTTTTAATTAAGCATATTTACCAGTTGTTGGAGTTGGGGGAGTTAAGTTGCAACCCAAACTGAATGCCTTCCTTATATCATATTCCTTCTCATTTCCTATTTTCTTTTTTTTCTGCTTCACTTGCCTCCATCAGATCCTTCTCAATTTGAGCTATGGCATTCAAAAAATCCTCTGATCCAAATATTTCTTCATCTCTGCTGAGAATTGATGGTTCTATTGCCATCTTTCCCAACACTTCATCTACCTTCTTGACCAACTGATTCCCAGGGAAGAGCTCTTTTGCCTTAACCAATTTGGTAGAAAGTCTTGCCAAAGATGCACCAACTTCTTGTACCATTGATGCAAATTCATTCATAAAGACCTGTCATTTATAGAACATATAAGAAAAATCATATAAGACATTATGTGTTTTGATATTGAACATTTCATAATTTATAAATGATCATTTTGTACCTTAGGATTGTCTTCAGGCTTTTCTTCTATTCTTGGAAGGACTTTTCCATATCCATAGTTCAAATCATTTTCTGTTTTTATCCTTTCAAGTGACATATCCCTTTTCCAACAAGAAATTATTGGAATTGTTCTTGGTTGTTTTTTGTTCAATCTTTGAACTCTGTCAAAGTAGAACAGCTGCACCAAAACCCATTACTATAAATGAACATATAATATAATACAAATGAACAATTAATATAAAAGATTAAAATTTTAGACGAAATCGATATTTAACATTTTGTTAATGAACATTCATTGTTACTAAAATGAACATTTTATAATTTACTATTGTGTGTTGTAAACTTACCATCAGAAATTGCAGTGGTCCATTGTAGAATCCTTTTCCTCCACTCTTTCTCCATGTCACATGGCAACTGATGAGAGAGTCAAACACGTACTGACACCAATTCAAGTTTTTTATTTTTTCTTTGTCCATCATAGAAAACAGAAACTTGAAATGGCATTGGTTGTTTGAAATACACTTCATCAAACAATTCACAGCAACTACCAAAAAGTTGGTGAGAAAATCTTCTTCTGCTGGCCTTTGGTTTTTGAATTTATCACTTGTATATTGAGCAATAATTTGGTTTATAGATGGTGTTTTGCCTTGCCATTTTGACCTCCAATTTTTTTATAAATACACCAAAATCTTCACTTGCTCTGTCTGATTTGGCTTCAACAATGGGAATGTCTCCCATTGGCAAACCATATACAATTCTCACATCCTCCACCTCAATTTCAATTTTCTCACCTTTAGGCAGCTCAAAACTACAACTACTGACTTCAAAGCTATCTAAAACCCAATGGCTGAATTGTTTGTCAAGCTGAGGAAGTTCTATATCCAACAACGGCCCCAGTCCTATTTCATGCACTAATTTCTTCTGTGTATCACTCATTTTCCAGCAGTATCATTAGTTGTAGCAGGGGCCTTTTTAGCAGCAATGACCTTGCTAACAGGAGCAGTTTTCCAGTTTTTTGTCAGTTTTTTTAGTATTCCTTGAGTTGACACTTTTAATTTTTTCCTGGCAACAGATAATTTATGATCAATAATATTTTAAATGTGGAATAGAAACATTTAATAAGTTATATATGTTCATACTTTTGCATTATGTATGAATGTGTTTCTTCAACTGCTGTTGGAGGCTCATCCTCTTTTGGAGGCTCTTCCTCTGCTGGAGGCTCATCCTCTGCTATAGCCTTCACTTGTTGTGTAGGCTGATCCTTTGCTGTAGCCTCTTTTGGAGGCTCATCTTCAGTTGATTGATTTCTGAAAATTAAAAATTGAAAATGATTAAAAATGCTTATCAACTAATATGAAAATGAACATTAGTTGATTTCTGAAAATACCCTGCTGCATCCTTTTTTGGTTGTAGTTGTTCAACCTCTCTTGTGTCTTTCTTAGGTGATTGATTTCTGAAAATCAATTAATTTCAAATAATTAAAAATGTTTATTAAGTAATATGAAAATGAACATTATGGGAATCAAATACCCTGTATTCACTAATTCTGATCCAGCCTTTTCTTGTTGTAGGTGATCAGTTTTTGCTTCCTCTTCAATTGTTTTTTTTATGAGAATGCAAATCATTAGATTATGTATGACAACTAAGAAATAAATGAACATTAAACACATTGAGGTAGAATATACCCTTGATTTGTTGATGCATCATCTATTTTTGAAGTTTCCTTCTCTTGTTCACTGAAATTTTTCGAATGTTAATACATAAAAGTATGATTATGTAACTGTATAAAAATTAATTATTGAATTTTTATTAAGTATTTATACCTTATTGATTGATTTTTCTCTGGCCTTGATCTTGACATTATAAATTTCACTTTCAACTTTTTTGGTTCACTAAAATTTTACAAATTATTTCAATTATGAGATTAAGTATTGAAGTAAATGATTGTACATTAAATATTACATATATGAATATTTGTAAGTATATCAACTTACTTGGGATGTAGGTTGTCTCCTAATAAATAGGGTTCCCACTTTTTTATAACTTCATTTCTATCCAATTTGTTGTCTATTTCATAACATTCTTTTCTCTCATGAATTATAGGATAAGGATTGAACATTCCATTGTCAAATTGCATCAAGTGTATCACTTTAAATGGTACATCACTACAATGTAAATTAATATTGTAAATCATAAAAATTGACATGATGTTTCTATGTTAGACAAATGTACAGAATAGTTCATATAAATGATCAATATAGTTGTAGCAATGAACATTTGTATACACATATATGGATATATATAACATAATATGAATTTTGACAATATAGTTTTTGTAAATGTTCATTTTACTACACAGATGAATAAAGTATATGTTTTCTATTTGTACAAAATGGAATTTAGAAATGAACAATTAATATGTCAGTAAATGTATACACATAAATTTAGAAATGAACAATTTAGAAACAAACATAAATTGCATGCTGTACACATAATATACAAATTTGAACATATGTATACATATATATGCACACATATATGCACACAATCCAATTTGAACATATACTGTTTTGTATTTGTTCATTATATTTCACAATACTATACTTTATATTTTTTTTGGTTGATCATTGAATCAAAATTATGCATACATTCCAATATTAACAGTAACTTTTTTAAATTTTTATTATCGTCTCAGAAATAGAGGAAAGTTAAGTTTATTTTGAAATTAAATAGTAACTTGTTTAAATATGAGCAAATTTAAATAAATTTATGCTTATAATTCCAAAAAAATAGTAATACTTACTTTGATTGTTCTGGAACTCCAGTATTTTCAATTTTTTTCCTGAAGCATCATCAAAAAGAAAAAAATACCAAAAAATTAGGGTTTTGTTTCGCAATTTTCAATTAATTTTACACTAAACATGTAAAACATACTTACTCATTAGATTTTTGGTTTGTTGTTGTTGAAATTTGTCGAGATTGTGCAATTTCATCTCTTATGTCGGACATTTAGACAATTTTACTTGCTAATTGCATGTACGAAAATGGAGTAGAGAGAGAAAATGGAGGTTGAGTGAGAAATTGGAGAAAAAGGATGAGAAAGAAAAATGTAATTATTTGAAAAGTTTTTTTTTTTTTTAATTATATATATATATATATGGGTGGGGTAGTGGGAAGTTACTGGCAGTTTTAGAGGGAAGTTACTGGAAGTTAGTGGTACGACGTCGTTTAGGGGGGGTGTAGGGATAAATGGCTAAACTAGAGTCTAGCCATAAATAGGCTTTTAAAACTTGGATATTTTTACCAATTGGGCCCTTAATCACCGAACTAAATTTAATTAGCTCGGTCTTGGGCTTCAAACATACGGTCATAAAATATAATCCAACTCTAATATTTTCGTAGTGGCTCAATAATCTCGAGAGTTGTCATAATTTTACAAATTCCTACAAAACAATACCAACTCTACAAAAACAATAGAAAATGTATATTAGTAATAAAAATAGCTCCGTAGAGCTCAAATAAGCACAAATATGACCGTGGGATGGGGAATAAAATATATATAAATTAGACTCATCAAACTCCCCCAAGCTAAACCTTTGCTTGTCCCTAAGCAAAACAATGAATAAATAAATCAATACTTAACCCCAAATACAATTTAAATCAATAAATATAATTCAAGGTACGTAATTTCGACAAATAAGTATCAAATTAAGTCAATTAATCAAATCCATCCAACTACCAATCTTCCTTAACAATTGACAAATAGATCAAACCATAAGAGCATATAGAATTCAATACTAGTGCTCACACACTCAACTCTCATTTATGTGGTGAGTAAAAGATGTACTCGATTGTTCTCCAACCAAACCTCTTTATATGTGAACAATGCCCTCCTAACTCACGCACTCGTGTGTTTATAAAGACACACACTCAACCTAATTGTCGACTCAAAATATGTCAAATCATTCTTCGCATTGATAAACAACTAATTTCACATCCATACAACTCTATGCACAAAGGTCGAAAGGTCTTCAAAGCTTTTAATGTAAGGCTTAGGTAAAGGGTAGGAAATATTTGGGAAAATGTGAGAGTAAAGCCATGCTTAAGGGAGCCAAATCCTAATAAAACCAAGGTAAAAAATAAATAATGACGATTAATCTCCAACTCAACTCAACTCTACAAAAATTCACCAAACAACTAAACCAACTTCTTCACAAATTTTCAACACTTACAACTTCACTCATACAAATACGGCATTATAAAACTTAAGTGAACATACAAACTTTGAACTTTTTTTTTTCTTTCTTTCTATTTGATATTTATTTTTTTGAATTTTTTTTCCTTTGAGCAACCTTCAATTAGAACACTTGAACATTGAAACAATTTTTTTTTTCTTTTTCATTCAACATGGAAATTTCAACTTTGAACAACAATTTTTCTATTTTTTTCTAATCAACATATAAGAACAAATAACTCCTCATATTCACCCACATTGTGCAAATTATGTGCACACCACAACTCGCTCACCTCACTCACTATTAGCTCCCCCAAGCCAAGCTTGGGACTTGTAACCAATGGGGCTTAAATTAGTTAAATAGGACTACAACTCGCTCACCTCACTCACTATTAGCTCTCCCAAGCCAAGCTTGGGACTAGTAACCAATGGGGCTTAAATTGGCTTGTAATGTGGCTAAATAAACAATAAAAAGGGCACAGGCAACAACATGGATAACAAGAAGGGAACAAATGAATCTAAAATCGTCTGAAGGCCACATAGAAGAACAAATGCCATCATCCTCCTCAATGTGTATAATAAAGAGTCATAGAAATATTACTCAAAGTTAAAACCAATACTCAACTTCATTGACATACCAGGAACTAACACATATTCCTCACCAAATCAACTAGTCAAGCACTATATTCATAAGTAGTTGGGAAAAATTGACGCATGTTAAGATTTCAAGGCAATCAAACATCAAATGATGATCAACTAATCCACAATATTTATCATCAAAAACCAAGAAACAAAATAATTTTGAAAAAATTTCATCAAAGGGCACTGGGAACTATGATTTATAATTCATTGGAACGAATTTTTGGATATTTTTTTTATTTTAACAGAAATAAAAACTACCTAAGAAAGTAATAAACTAAACTAAGCACACCCAAGAAAATAAAAACAAAAGGGAAAGAAAGAGTACCAATATATACAATAAATCCCCTCCAAGCTAAATTAGACAATGTCCTCATTGGCTTAAAGGGAAGCTAGTAATCCAAGCGACTACATCTCAACATCACCACCATCCCAAGTATCACAATGCATCAATTTGGTACAATTTTGAGCAAAATAGAAACAAAGTGTTAATAGGAAAAGAGGCAAAAACGAGTCAGGTTCACTATTTCGATCATAACTTTTTTTTTATATAAATGATAATGTAGTGATTCTAATTGCATTGGAAATAAGACTTGAAGAGCTTTCTAACGATAGGTCACACGCAAAATTTCGTTAAGAAACGCAAAAGTTATGGCATTTTGAAGTTGGCTAGTTTTGCTGACGCGCTCTCGCGCCCGATTGGGCCCGCCTTCAAGGTCCGAACTGGCGGTTCTTCGCTGCTGCTTGCACGAGACTCCTTTTTGGACTTAATTTGCTTCGATTTTTCGCTTGATTGAGCAAATGTCACTCGATCAAGTGGGACTTTCATTACGGGCTCGATTCTCGCAACTTGCTCATTTTTCTCCACTTGTTCATCTTCAAACCCAAGCCCTACACAATTTAGAGCTCTTTCTATAGCTTCCACTTCATCTCTAGCTCCATGTATTAGTTTTTCCCGTGGAAGATGCAACACGAAATACCGGTTCCAAGGGATCTCTAACGAGAGCTTGGGCTTTATTAGAAAAATTATTTACATTAACCACACCAATACAAAAGCACTTTTCCTCTAACATGAGACTTTTAAAGACATTATTCAGATTAAAAGTAACATTATCATCCCCTACCGATAGTGTAAGTTTACCACTGTTCATATCTATTATTGCCCCCGCAGTATGAAGGAATGGTCTACCCAAAATAATCAGAATTTGCAAATCTTCCTCCATATCAAGAACAACAAAATCAACAGGTATATAAAATTTACCTACTCTAACAAGAACATCCTCTAAAACACCTAAAGGGTACTTAACAGAACGATCGATCGGTCATTTGCATAGTATTATTGATAGCTTTTAATTTACCCATATTTAATTTAGAGCTCACAGATAATGGCATAACACTTACACTAGCACTTAAATCACATAAAGATTTTTCAATTATCAGATTACTAATATGACAAGGAATAGAAAAACTACTCGGATATTTTAGTTTAGGTTGAGATTTATTCTGTAATATAGCACTACATTCTGCAGTAAAAGCAACCGTCTCTACCTCACTAATAAATCTTTTTCTAGTCAAAATTTCTTTCATAAATTTAGAATATGCAGGAACTTGAGTAATTAATTCTGTGAAAGGAATTGTTACCTACAATTTTTTGATAACCTCCAGAAACTTACCAAACTGCTTATCTAACTTACTCTTAAGATGTCTATTTGGGAATGGAAGTTTGATAGCAGGACTCTGCACATCTTCAATCTTATCTTGAGTTGTGGCATGCAATTTATCAATAGAAGAGTTAGTTTACCTTGAGGCCTACAAGGCTAGTAACAACATTATTTGGTATGACAAAATTTGGATTGGCAATTTTTGTAATGATAGGTTCATCATCTTTAGGCATCTGTAGGTTGTACTGGTTGCGATGGTAGGGCTCCCTACTGGCGAGTTTGTAGAGTAGAGGAAAGTTGTGGAATTTGAATATCTATGATTTTATTATGTGTTAGGATCGAATCAATTTGCGTATCCTTACTCTGCATCTGCTTTTGCATATTGGCTAACATACTTTCTGATAGGCCATAATCAAAAGGAGGAATAATAACCTGTTGTGATCTCCGATGTGGAGGTTGGTAGTACCTCTGCTGTGGTTGTTGTACCTGTGGGGGGGGGGGGGGGGGGGTTAAGCACATTCATACTATTGTACGACATATTTTGGTTATTTTTCAACCCTGCATTGTAGGTGTTAGAGTATGGACTAATTTGCTTATAGGTCTGAAAAGCATTAATCTTCTCAAGTGAACTCCTACATTCGTGCGCCCAATGACCTACAAGACCACAATTTTCACAAAATATTGTAGAGTTAGTACCAACAGCAGAAACATTAGCTACGAAAGATGGAATAGCAGTACTAATACTATCTAATTTCTGGCAAATAAAGGTTAATTGAGCTTGCACAAAGGATACGGAATCGACATTATGTTTCCCTTTGTTTGTAAAACCTCTAGGATTCCCACATTGGGAATTATGAATTGTCATCTCTTCAATAATTGTGCCTGCTACATCCTCTTGAAGATTCATAAATCTTTCATTAGCTGCTGAGTCTAGGATTGATCTGGATGAATTTCCAAGCTTGTTGTAGAAGGCTTGGATTACCTGCCACTGTGTTATCCCATGATGGGGACATTCTCTCTGCAAATCCTTAAATCTTTTCCAAGCTTCATATAAAGTTTCATCCACTTCTTGGGAAAAATTTAGGATCAAACTCCTCAACAAAGTTGTCCTCTCTACAAGGTAATATTTATTATAGAAATTCATAGCAAGAGAATTCTATTCAGTTATACCAAAGAGCAATCCTATTTAATCCATTATACCACAGTTTAGCTTTACCACGGGAAAAAGAATCTCCCTGATTTGGTCCAGCGTGATCCCAACTTGTCTAATGGAGTTGCAATATTAGCAAAAATCCAAAATACGAAGATTTGGATCTTCATTCTTAGCTCCGCTAAATTGCTTCCTTTCGATCATAGTAATAAACTGGGGTTTAATCTCGAATTGTACTCCCTCAAGATTTGGGGGAGGAGCAAGGTTGGGAAAATCTGTTAGGGATGGCTGCGAATAATCGCTGAGCTTGCGAGGTGGATGAGCAGTCATCTCTAATTCTTGATCTCTACTAAACAAACAAATATGAGAAACTGTCTCAAAGAACTTGTGTTCTCTCTCTGAGACGAAAGAAAAAATCTAGACTAATCAGAAATAAAAATAAAACCATTTTCCTGGCAACGACGCCTGGTTTTGGCAGGATCTAATCGTATCACCTAATCAAAAGTAATTCCTAAAACCACTAACTAATAAAGATAAGGAAGTACGTAGGGTCGAATCCACAGGGAAACAATGTTATTTTATTCCTAATAAATTATTATAATCTAAAGGATATTTTGGATTTTAACACCACACAAAAGGCGAAAATGTTTTTTAACACCCCCAAAAAACACTTTTATTTTAACACCACATAAAAATTTAGAAATTGGAAGTTAACACCAGTTAACGTTATCTATGACGGAAAACTGACGTGGGTACCACAATTTGGTTTTAACTCCAATTTTCACACGACACTCTCTCTGAATTTTTTCTCTCTCCTCTCTTTCTCCTTCATTCTCTCTGATCTCTTTCTCTCTACTCTCTTTCTCCTTCATTCTTTCTGATCCCTTTCTCCTTCATTTTCTCTGATCTCTTTCTCCTTCATTCTCTTTTTCCAACAATGCCAGACGAATTAAACAGCGAAAAACTAGCAATTTGAAGGCCTGGAACTAACAATTCAAAGGCCAAGAAACACGCAATTCGAGGGTAAAGATCCGGCTATGTTTGCAGATGAAGATTCGGCAATTTTAGGCTGGAATTTGACTAGTTTTGTTGCTCAAAGTCCGTCGAATTTGCACCCAGATCCCGGTGACTTTGCAGGCAAAAAACCGGCCAAGTTTCGGCAGTAAATCTGGAGATTTAGGCAGAAATCCAGGAGTCAGAGTTAGTGTCATTGAACGCCAGTGATTTGGGCAGAAATCCGGTGAAATTTGGGCAAATCCGTGATTTCGATGTTCTGTTTTTTTTTTTCTTTTTCCTTTCTTTTTTGAATTTTTTTAATCTTTGCTATTGCTGCCTTCGCCGAAAAGTGTCTGGTGGTGGTGGTGGTCCTAATGACTATGAGTACTGGGTATGATTTCCGGGTATGGGTATGATTTCTCTCTTTTTCGCACTCTAATTATTTTATTTTATTCAACTTTCGGGGCATCAATTTGTTGATTGGTGGTGGTCCTAAAATTGTGTAATAATTGAGAATTGAATAAAGGAGGAAGAATTGTGTAATATTAAAGAATTGAATGAAGGAGGAAGAAATCGTGGAATGCAAAGGTGAAAATTGGAGTTAAAACCAAATTATAGGACCCTCGTCAGTTTTCAGCCACAGATAACGTTAACTGGTGGTAACTTCCAATTTTTAAATTTTTATGTGGTGTTAAAATAAAAGTTTTTTTTAGGGGTGTTAGAAAACATTTTCAGCCTTTTGTATGGTGTTAAAAACCAAAATATCCTAATCTAAATTATCAAGAAACAAGTAAGAATTGTTAGAATTATACTACGACAATAATTAAACTAAGGGAATAATCAATAATAAAAAGCCTAGGGTCATAGGTTCACCAATAATTAATACTTCGAGATTAAACATAACAATCAATTATCAACGCATAAATTAACCATATTATAATTAAAGGGCTTTCGCTACGTATTATAATCACAGAATTAATCTATCGGTATTAAATCGCATCTCTCGAATCTTGACTTACCATTTATAAATTAGCTTGCCTATTGAAACTAAGCCTAAACATCAATTCTCATCTATCAAATGTCGAATCAATATTGCGTAACTCATACAATTAAACCAGCGGTAATCTAATTGCATAGTATTAAATCAATCAATAGGAAATTAATCTAAAACATTAACAATCAACAATAATAAGTCGTCCCCTCATATTATTTACGGATCTCCAAGACCCTAGAAATAAACTACTCACACATAATTAAAACTAAATTTACCAAAACAATTAAATTAAACATAATAAAAACGATGATGATAAAAACTGATATTAAAGAAAAATACCAAAGTGAAGTCAACGATAATAATCAAACAAAAGTAAAACAATAGTAATCTTGCGTAAACCAAAAAGTAATAAAACTAATTAAAAGCTGCTAATGAAGAGAACTAAGCTAATGAAAACGTAAGAAAAGAAAAACAACCAAACTAATACTCTTGCATGAAAACGAAATTGACGTAAAAGCGAATAAAAGATATGGAGTAATAATCCTTATAATCCTAGTAAGGAATCTAATAAACTGCCTAAAAACCAAACTAACTAATAATCAAAAGCTACAAAATTAATCTAATAAAACTTAAAGAAAGTTCCGTAAAAACTAATAGCTAGTCTACATGAAAATAAAGCTGCCCCCTCATACTTCCATAATTAGGTATTTATAATATACGAAAACCGACAATGCAGTATTGCGGTAGCAATAGGTGAGCGCGCCCGGTCGGGCCACGATTAGCTCGATCGGGCCTGGTGTTTTAACTAGCCCAACAACATCCTCTTGGGAATGGGCTTCTTATTTGAGCCCAAATCTTTAACTTTCTGATCCGTGATACTCGCTTCTAAAACTTGGATATTTTCACCAATTGGATCCTTAATCACCGAACTAAATTTAATTAGCTCGGTCTTGAGCTTCAAATATACGGTCATAAAATACGATCCAACTCTAATATTTTCGTAGTGGCTCAATAAGCTCGGGAATTGTCATAATTCTGCAAATTCTTACAAAACAATACCAACTCTACAAAAACACTAGAAAATGTATATTAGTAATAAAAATAGCTCCGTAGAGCTCAAATAAGCAACAAATATGACCGTGGGATGGGGAATAGAATATATATATATATATATATATATATATATATATATATATATATATATATATATATATATATATATATATATATATAAACTCATCAGAGGAGGAGGGTAAATACATTAGAGAATTGGTTCAATATCTCCCCTACCCCATGGTAAACTAACCAAGTTGACCAAGCTGTACCCTATGTTCCTGAGTACCAAGTTCCACCTGAAGTTATTACCCGAGACTCACAACCATAACCATCAACCCAGTCATTGATACCACCCTTGAAAAACATTGGTGAGTTTGGTACTGGAGTGTAAGGAAAAATGAGTCTTCTAAATCTTCTAGAGTTTCAACATTTTTCCAAAGAAGTTTGCCTAGGACCACTACTAGAAGGAAAGGCATTGTGATTAGCACTAGTACTAGTGGAGGTAAGAGTGATCTTAACAATGTGGGTGCTGGTGGGGATAACAGTACAAGAGAAATGTCCATTAGTTTAGGAGAGGACATTGAGAATTCTAGTATGGTTCCATTTGATGCTGACGATGATCAGGCTGATGAGGCAGATGATGCATAGAATCCAAGGATGGAATTTGATGAAGATATGGGAGAGGATACGGATGATGAAAGTTTGGAAGAAGAAGAGATATCTACCGATGACTATGTGCCTATGATTGAGGATTGTTATGATCCATTTGAGGACCAAAGTTTGAGTGCGAGAATGAACAAGATAATTACCTCACAAAGTTATATAACAATGGTGAAGTATACAAGGATGAAGGGTTTGGTAAGATTGTGCTGAAGGAGTGGCAATTGTTCACTAACAAGCAACATCTTAGAGATTTCGTAAGAGATTATTGCATCCAATGTGGCATTGTTGTTGTTGTGGACTATGCTATTAACTTAAGGTATGGTGCTAGATGCTCAGATGTTCATTGTGGCTGGAGGTTGTATACATTTGTTCTTCCAAATGGTAAAACATGGGCCATTAAAAACATTCATAACTCAGAACATACATGCCAAGGCCTTGACTCGAGGAATAACATGGTGAATGTTAAATGGGCTAAGAGAGTCTTAATAGATGATATCAGGGCTAATAATGATATCCCTGCCAAGTCTCTGAATGATCTTTTATGGCAAAGATATGGAGTTCATATGGCTCAAAGCACCTTGTAGTATTTATAGAAACTTACTAGTAAGCAAACTTCAACCCATTACCTTTACCGAAACTGCACTTCAAAAATTCAATTCATCATGGCCTCATATGAGGAGTCTTTGGACCTAACCAATGAAACCAGAGATTGTATTGTAACTCAAGGTAACTCGTTATCTACAAGGTGTAGATGAGTAACGAAGAGGGGCGACATCGACGAAATCGGTCATGAAATCGAAAGTCAACTGAGTGTTGACAACTCTTTTCAAAAGGTGTTTAGGGAGTGGTCAATTCAAGAGGATGGGTGTTCGTCCGAAAGACATTAAAAATTTCATCCACGGGAAATTGTTAACCCTCGACAACACACCGCATGAAAAGGGTATTTGGAACGATGATATCATGCTAGTGTACGATAAGGTAAAATACTTGTGAGCTCATAACAACATTATATTTATTTATTTACATTATCGCAATTTTAATGAAGCTAATTTTTGTTTTGTAGAATAGGAAGCTATTGGTAGTAAGCCTTATAGGAGAAACAAGGAGCAATTACAAGGATATCACTATTGCAAACCTAATACTACGTAGAGACAGCCTCGGATATCGAGATATGAATGAATCAAAGGTAATTGAGATTTACAAGTTATGTGCATCTGTAATGAAGGTTGACGAGAAAAGAGTTCGTCTATGCATGGCTAGACGGTGAGGACTTTAATCATAAAAAGATTTTGGTTGAAGAAAAAATATTTGATGGTGCTCTCGCATTAAAATTAGTCACATTAACATTACAAGCCCACATAAGATTAAGATTAAGCCCATAATATTAGCAATCTTATCCAAATACAAATTTCAAGGCCATAAGATTAATATTATAATTCACATTCAACTTACAAAGCCACCCTTAACATTGCAAGCCCACATAACATAAACCAGGCCCACAAAACATAATAAAATAAGTAATTGTTGAGCCCTACACCCTAATGTAGGATATTCTACCTACACCCCCATGCAAAACACTACCGTTTAGCCTCCCAGTTACTCCTCACTTCTCATATACCTATTTACTATAGTAACAATCCATACCCCACATACTACATTAAAAAAAATAAAATAAAAAAATTGAACCACCATTCAAATTCTCTCTCTTCATCTTTCTAATTTTATTTCCCCATATTCTTTCTCATCAAAATCTTCAATATTTGCACAGAAATTCCATTAAAAAGTTAAAGTTCTCTACAATAATAAAGCTTTATGTCTACTATATGAAAAGAATTCTCGAAATTGTAAATGTTTTTGTTGATTTTTAAAATGAAAAATAAGTATAATCCTAGTTTTTTACTTGATTTTCTAGCAATTGTGTTTTCATGAAGAAAAAAAAATATCAAGCTTGGAAAATGTATCAACGTAAGTATGCTAATATAATTTTACTAATTTTTGTTAAAAAAAAAAACAAGTAAATGTGTGGGGTGTTATTAGCTTATAAAATTGTTGGACACAAAAAATTAAAAACAGAGGTTTAATTGTCGTAATTTTTTGGATAATTTAATCTATTTCGTATGAATATAGATTTGTAAATTTAGTTCGTAGTGGAAAATTCTATTTTATGAATGTTCATTTCAATTTGGTAAATGTTCATTTATATATTAGTACAATGCTATTCACATGTTAATAGATTATTAATAAATATATTCATTTATATATTAGTACTATGGGTGAGAAAAGACCCAGGGTACCCGGTACCGGACCCGAAACCGGTTGGGACCTGCCGAGTCCGGACCCGGAACTGGTCTTACCGTTCCGGGACCGGGTCCAAACCCGGTTGTAACCGGTTCTGGTTCCAAATCCTAAAATTTTGGACCCGGTACCCACTGGGTACCCGATTAGATATGATATATAGTATGTGGATTGTTTGTATTTTTAAGAAACTAAAGTGTTATCTACAGCCCATTTTATTCCTAAGCCTAATCACCATATAAAACTAACCCACTATCAAACAAAACCCTAAAACTTCTAGATTTTTCTCTCTGCTCTACTATACCCAATTAGGGCAGTTACCCACCTTAAAGCAATTACTCTCATCAATTATCATGCCTTATACCAGGCCATAATCACATTTACCTCCTCTCATTCTTTTTTCTCTCTCCTCTAAATTCCCTTCCGGCCTCCCATACTTTTCCTTTTAGATCTATAATTTTTCATAGATTAAAACAAAAAATGGTGCACCAAACCTCTTTCGGCGCCGTCCCTCTGTAAATTAAGCCAACAATTGCGTGCTAATGATGTTTAATTCTTAGAGATATTAAATGGAAAATAGAGTGTGGTAACGAGAAACAACAAAGGTGATGGCGAAGGTGGAGATCGATGGTGTCTGCATATGGAGTTGAAGACGATAGTTTTAGGGGGGTTTTATGTTTTTTTTATACTCTGTATATTTGGGGATTTATATTTTTTATTTCATTGTAAAATTATAATCGTTTACTGAATTTATTTTTTATTGATAGTGTTCACTGAATTTTGACAAATCAATATATTGAGGTTTTCAGAAATTAATTTTGTAGTTAAAGTTGTATTGCAATATAGTTTTAACTTTGGGAAATAATTGAAATAAGAAATGGGAACCCGGTCTTGGAACCAGTTCCCACCAGTTTCCGGGACCAGTTTCGCCACTACGGGACCCGGTTACAACCAGTTCCAGTTCTGGTTCCAAAATCTCGGATCCGGTTATAACCGAGTCCGGTTCCGGGTCCATAAAAACTAACCCTGTACCTGGTTTTGCTCACCCTAACTAGTACATGATCATTTACATATTCATGTTTGTTCTTTTTTATATTTTGAAGTTGAAAATACTTTTGATAAATGATCAATTTAATATTGGTAGATGTTCAATCACATAATAGTATATGGTCATATACATATTACGATACAATTATGAATTTCAATAATATATGATATCTTGTAGTTGTCATGGAAGTGATGATTACAATTGCAATTGAGTTATATGAATTTATGGTAGGCTCTTATATTATTAAAATGTTCTAGATTTTGAAATGTAAATGATAGATTATTATGGGGTCGTTTGGTTGGGGGTATTCAACAAAGGGAATGAGAATCGACGGGAATCATTCCCTTTGTTGTTGTTTGTTAGGCCACTTTCCCAATCCCCTTTACCCTCTCCATTCCCCCAAATCCCTCCAAGTTGATTCCCCACCCCCTAGGTATTTCCATTCCCATTCCTGAGCCACCACCTCACCACCATAGAACCTCCCTCTTACCTATCCTCACCACTGAAAAATCAGCCACCGCACCACCACCGCTCCTCCCCTGACCATTCGCCGCACCTCCCTCGCCCCTCACCGCCCTTCCCCTCGCCCTGCAAATATGTCCCCTCCCCCGTAAAACTTCCTCCAGCCCTCGCAAAACCCTTAAATCTCTTCTCCCTCCCCGTAAAACCGTTAGCCGCCTCTCCCACCACCCTCGGAACCCTAGCGCCTGGGGTTTCAAGGGTGGTGGGAGAGGCGGCTGACGGTTTTAGGGGGAGAGAAAGGAGTTTTTAAGGTTTACGGGGCTTGGGAAGTTTTACGGGGGTGGGGAGGGTAGCGAAGGTCAAGGGTGGTGTTGCGAACGGCGGCGAGTGGTGGGGGAGGTGCGACGAGGGTGGTTCTGCGAACGGCGGCTGGGTGGTGGCTGAAAAAGGTGGGTTTTGAAAGAAATGGGTGGTTGTGTGGTGGTGACGTGGTGGTGGGGCTGGTGGTTTTATTTCTCATTGTTTTTCAAAACAAACAACATACCAAATTTAAGGGTTTTTCATTCCATTCTCTTTCTTTCCCTTTGTTCTTTCCATTCCGATTACCCCGTGCAAACCAAACGGTCCCTAATAGATTTTCATTCCCATTTAGAAAAATGTTCATTTTAATATTAATATATGATCTTGTTGTTCATCCGAAGTACATTCTCATTTAGTTAGATGATCATTACAATATTAATATATATTCATTCACATATTAATAAATGATTATTCAAATTTTAATATATGTTCATTCAGATTTTAAATAATATTCATTCACATATTGTATTACACTTATTGGATTTTTCACTTTCACATTTTAAAAAAATATATATTAATTCAGTTTTGAGTTTTAATATTTGTCTTTTCTCATATGAATACATGATCAATCACATACATATTGATGGCTTAAAAAATTTAGGGAAAATTGTGTAGAACTACCCAGAAGATAGGCTATTTTGTGAAGAACTACCCATTTTTTTTTATTTGTTTACAACTACCCGCAAGTTTGAAAACGTTTGGGTAGCACTACTCATTAACGTTTTCTATCCAAAAAACCGTTAGTGGGCCCCACATTGTACACGTGTCATTTTTTTATTGGATAAAAAAATTAAAAAGAAAAAAGAAAAAAAAAACCCAGCCACCCCAACCACCGTGAAACCCTAGCCCCTACCCCCAGCCACCACCAAAATCCGGCCGGCCGCCCTCCTTAACCTCCGAAAACGGTCGCCACCATTCCCAGCCCACACCACCATCTCTAATTGGAGCTTTTCACTTTTACGCTGCAACTTCTCTCTCTTTCTCTCTCCTCCATTGAAGCATACTCTTAAATTCTCCATTGAAGCGCACTTCCAAGATTTCTCTCTCCTCCATTGAAGCCACCTTCTAAGGTAATAATACACCTTTTATTTTTCTCATCTTAATTTCAATAATCGAATATTAATTTCACAATCTAGGGTTTAATTTTCACACTATCGTTAAGTTAATTGTTAGTTTTAGGGTAAGGTGGATTATTGAACTATTTGGTTGTGATTATTCAAGTTATGATTGCTTATTATGAGTGATTTTGTTGCTGCAATTTTGCTATCTGCAATGATGTGATTATTTGAGTTGGTTTTGCGGTGGTTTAGGCTGAGTGGAGGTGGTTTCGGTTTGGTTTTGCGGTGGTTCAGGGTGAGTGGAGTTGGTTGTGTGGGCTAGGAATGGTGGCCGGCCGTTTTCGGAGGTTTAGGGTGGCGGCCGGGCGGATTTTGGCGATGGCTGGGGGTAGGGGCTAGGGTTTCACGGTGGTTGGGGTGGCTGGGTTTTGTTATTTGTTTTTTTTTTTAATTTTTTTATCCAATAAAAAAATGACACGTGTACAATGTGGGGCCCACTAACGGTTTTTTGGATGGAAAACGTTAATGGGTAGTGCTACCCAAACATTTTCAAACTTGCAGGTAGCTGTAAACAAATAAAAAAAAAGGGTAGTTCTTCACAAAACAGCCTATCTTCCGGGTAGTTTTACACAATTTTCTCAAAAATTTATTCACGTATATATTTCATGTTCGTCGATTAATATCTTGCATGGTCATTTGCAATATAATATATGTTCATTTATATATTAATACATGATCATTTTTATATTGAATTACTTTAATCATTATGTCGATTGTCATACTCATCCGTGTTTATTTTAGATATGAAAATTGGTTTATTTCAACACTAATTCTTGTTTAAATCCCCAATAGCTTATAAATTCTATAATTAGGTAAGAAATAAATCATGGATATAATGAACTAAACCACACAATAGAAAGAAAAAACTGAATACGACAAAAAGAGGGAATGGAGTCGCAAACAACTTGAACCGATAACATGCATAAGCTTGAATTTTTCGAATTTGGATCAACTGAGAAGCTTATCGTGTTTGATATTATATGTGGAGTTATATTGTATATTTTGATATTCAATATATCAATTTTTAATGATATACAAATTCGCTTTGATTTTATTAAGAATGAAACGATCATTTTTCTTTTTCCTAGAGCACTACATACTATAATCAAATCCTCAAAAATAAATATCTAGTGATCTAGCTAGCGCCTATTATATATACAATGGTCATACTATAAAAGTAATTAGTTTATTAACAAAAAACTAAATTTTTGTGATAGAGCATTGCCATTTTAAAACAATTGTCAATTTTAAATCTTCAGCTGTCTGGAAAAGAAATCGCAATTAAGCTCTTGTCATCCTTAAATAATTTTTACATGTGACATTATGCTCATTAATAAAAAGAAATTTGTTCATTTTATTTTGATACATGTTCATTTTTCATATAGATAAATGTTTATTCATAAATAGTAACACATATGTCCAAGGACTAATGATTCTTAAAAAAAAAAAAAAATTGTTCAAGCATTATAATGAACCATCTTTATAACCCTCATTAGAACAAACAAATCTTTTCATTTGTATTGAATAATCTATTTGCCTCTTACTCTTCCCAACTCTAATTCCAAATCCTTTTCTAAATACATATTAATTATACATTTCATAAGCTTTTGCTTCAAATTTAAACTATTTTCCCACTAACTCAGACTGAATTTTTCTTCAAAAACAATATGATCCTTTTTCTCCACTACATAAAATACAAATGAACAATGTTATATATGAACAAAAATAGTAACAAAAATGTTCAATTACAAAAATACATTTGATCAACAAAAATATATTAAAAACACAACTATATATAAATGATTATTTATCATTATATAAGTGAACATAATTCTAACACAACAAAAATGACAAATAATAAAATATGTTCACTAACAAAAACGTATATGCATGACTGCAAAACAATGTTACTCATTAAAATGCAAATGTACAACGTATATATTCAAATACAACAAAAATAAACATATAATGTACCTCAGAACACACATACAAACGATAAATGGTCATTTACTATTACAAAATTGAGATAATAATGAAAATCGTAAACAATCAATAATAAAAACTATAATTGTTCATATATGACACAGATAACTGAATCTAAAAAATCAATCGAATAGTAAAATTGAAATTAAATACGAACAATAATTGGAAAAAACAATCGAATTCCAAACAACAAACAAATCTTGTAAAAAAAAAATGATTAATCTCTTTGCTTCTTACTCTTCCCGATTTGAATTCCAAAACCTTTCCTAAAAGCATATTCGTTATACATTTCATTAGCTTCTGCTTGAGATTTAAATTCTTTTCTAATCACTCAAAAACCCACATTTTCTTAGATATTTTTGATTGATTAAAAGTTGTACAAAGAATAGTTTACACGAAGTACGTACATGTCTATTTCGTTGTAAGTAGTATCACATTTAGGTACCAAAAGGAAAGGAGATTATTTTCATGTTTCGAGAGGATTCTTGGATGGAGATTGTTTGGCTATACATTTAATTAATGCATGTGCTTATGTTTATTAGACATGTTGGTGAATTAACTATGTTTGTATGGAATTATTGATGCAAGCATGTTAAATTAGATAAATTGTTTGTATGAAATGTTGATACAAGCATGTTTTTAATTGGTTTAGTTTGATAACCACATTTGGATTATTGAAGGATTGAAATTGAATATTTTAAGTGGAATGAATTTATTAATTATTACATGAGATTATTATTATTTTATTCTTACTCAAGCATGACTAGTTAGTATGTTGGGTAAAGATGGATTAATCCGAAATGGCTAGGTGGGTTGACTATGTTCAATAATTTTGGATATTTTGGAATTTAAAGGTAATAAAGGTCAATTTGTGATGTGATCATTGTTGTCCTAAATAAGATTAAAAGTAAATTATATGTAAGATTATTATGTATGGTTTGATTGAATGAGTCGGCTATTGATTAAACTTGTAATCACGTAAAGTGAAACATGGATGAGCAATAAAACTCTGGAAAGTGTGCACTTTTAGAGTATTGACAATTATGGGTTGGGGTACACAGTGGTATCCTGTGGCTTTTCGAGGTTTGTTTGATCAACATATCCTCTTTTCTTTTGGAATTTACATTTGTATTTTATAAGGTATGAGTTAGATGAGATTCTAGACTAACTTTGTGAGAATGGAGTCGCGCCCATTCTTGCAGCCGTGCTATTTTTTATTTTAAATGGTCATTTGGGACCAAAATGATTTGGTGAATTGGAAAACCTTGTCTATTACTTACACCAAATTAATAAAATTAAATATAGAGAGTCAAGTGATTGAAATTGATTAGTAAGTATGTTGAGTTGATTGAACTATTTAAGTGAGGAGTCTTGATTAATGAATTCGTGATGTATGTTTATTTACCTTAATTAGTTGAGAGCATATCATGCTAGGTTTGGTGTGTTGTAGCTTGTATGTACTCAACTTTACTGATTGTGTGCTTTTGTGTGTGTTTTCTTTTGGTCATGGCCTTCGCCTTTCAATGACCCGATGATGACCCAATTATTACACTTGTATTATTGGGGAGCAGTATTGCACATGTTAGCTTGATGATGTGAATTCCAAGGATTTAATTTGGTATACACATTGTCAAGGGATTAGTGTGATTGAGAGTTTTTTTTTTTTTTTTTTTTTTTTTGTGTTGAATCTATTCATGTTTTGTTATTCGTTCATGCTTTGGATTTTTAATATTGATTTGGTTTTAAATAAGGGCCTTAGAGGGTTCCAGTTTGTAAGCTTTGACTTATTGGTTTTATTTACTATATTAGTTTAAGACTTAAGTTTGGATTTGCCACTGCAATATTCTGATAAAGTGCTTACCGTTTTAACACGTGGTGATGACATGTCAATAGTTATTCTCTATTTTATTTAAATTAAGTGGTTTGGAAAATGGAGAATTATTGGGGTTACAACATCCTTCATCATCCATGCCAATATCACCACCAACAAACTAGTTTGGTGAGACGTAGCATGGTGGAGGCGTATTTTAAAATAGTATTTGGCAGTGAAATTTGACAAAAACAACACACTAATCTTAGTACACAATTCAAATTTTATTGCAGTAAAATTTGATAAAAACAACAAACTAAAACAATTATTGTAAAGTATGGTTCCTACAAATCCCAACTATTATTTCTAACAATTATTAGATGATAGAAAAGTTATAAACCAATATATGAATAATTAAACACAATAATTAAACAACACTGTTAGTGCTGTAATTGGTGTAAACGCTAGTAGTAACCGAGATTATTTACCATAATATCGTTTCCAACCGTGCCTTCACTAAGCTGCATGGATTTAACAATTTTTTTTTAATTACAATAAGTACTTTAGTGGTTATAATTACAAGATAATAAACAAACAAATACCCGAATGGAGTTCGTAAAGGCATGTGCTGATTCAACACCTTCATCAGTATTTTCTTTCAATTTGTCTTTCTTCTCGCACGGTCATCTCGAGCTTTCTTAGCTGCATATTTTTTCCTACGCTCTTTCTTCTTCCTTGTAACCTCCTTAAATGTCGTCATGAACCGATTGGACCTTACACAATCTGGCCCCTCTTGCTAGCAAGATCTTTGATAGTTACATGATTTGGTTTAATTTTAGGAAAATTCCATTCAAGACTTTCCACTCCAATAGCTCCATAAAAGCAACTAAAGATGGAGTCTGTCTCAATGGACCAATACATATCTTGTTCACACTTAGAGGAGTAGTAGTCTTGTTCCCCGTCTCCCTAATAATACTTTGAGGAAGGGCTTGTGTAATTTTTTCCTTCATCTTTATCTCTAACTCTTTCAACCCCTCGATAACCATCCTCATAGTTTCATCCTTGTCACTAGCAAGACATGACAAAGGCTCAAATGCCACCATCATTTTGTCATATCGATCAACTTCATCAGTTTTTAATGGATCATGAAAGGCAACTTGAATCGTTACGTGCTTCCGGTATATGTCTTTGCGCCATCCATCCAATTTGTACCTACTAAGCACATCAGCCAATTGTTGAGTTTCAAGAACATATAAGAAATGTCTACAAAGAATCTCAAAGAATTCAAACAACTTGCACTCACATTATACCTGCTGATCTTCACTGTAGTATAAGACATGATAATCCGCCACTTGTTAATCGGTTTCTCCTTCTTCTCAAAGTCATTCCAAACATATACTCTATCAACTATTAGATGTTCAAAATAGCCTATAGATATTTGTTGCATGCTACTATCAGTGCAGTTAATTAGCCTCTTGCACACCCTTTGCACCTCCATAAACTTTGCATCAGTATATACTTTCTAGAAAGTTTCCTCAAAAATTGAAATTAATCACTAGACCATGTAGGTACACAACAGAATTACCATCTGCCAACATCTCTGATTGCATGCATTAGTTGTTCAATAGCAATCACATACTTCTCGGCAAATTCACAAAGTCTGGTATTTTTGTCAAAAAACTCACCAAAAAAATTATGAATGTTTTCTGATCTTTGTGTAGTCTTTATTCCAGCCAGAACAGATACTTCATGGCAGCTGGAATCCAAATTTTCCTCTTCGCATACAAACAAGCAAGCTACATGTTGCTAATCAAGCCACGCTTATGAATAAATTCCTTTCACCTCAGTTCAAACTCCTCCATAGATAAGCTATCATAAATTATATTTTTCAATTCATCCACAAAATCAAGGTAGCCCTTACACTTTCCTAACTAATTAACGCCAAGTTTTTCTGTGATGTGCCATAAACACCATCTATGTCTGGTTTATTTGTGGCATGACTGGTTTCAACGCTTTGCACATTGCTGGATCTTGGTCAGTCAATATAGCCATAGGACAACAACATCAAGCCATGCATGTCGAAAACACCTACTTGTATAAATAAAGATCACATCATCATCACTATATAATGTTGTATTAACTACAATATACAAGAAAAAAAGAAAGTAAACAACATTGAACGCATATAAAGGTTCCAATGTCCTCATGGGAGATTAAGGCACACCCAAACAATATGGTTTTGCCTGTGATGGTTAACACCATCAATATTTGCAAAGAGTAGGTCATTCTTATTCATTATGAAAGTGGTGTCAAAACAAACGACATCACCAAAATCCTCATACACAACACTATTACGAGCATCAACCCACAACACATCTTAAACCCCATTACCATCCAACGGATGCACATGGTAAAAGTTTTTATTGTTCTTCTGCGTTTTTAGGGTAAAAATTACCCTAGATGCATGGCCCAATAGGCCCCTGACACATGTCATCCCCTCAGTGGTCAACAAAGGCCCCAATCCCTTTGCGACACGTGTCCTTTGAAACCTAATTGGGGAATTGCA
Source organism: Chenopodium quinoa (assembly GCF_001683475.1). Classification (NCBI taxonomy): domain Eukaryota; kingdom Viridiplantae; phylum Streptophyta; class Magnoliopsida; order Caryophyllales; family Amaranthaceae; genus Chenopodium; species Chenopodium quinoa. Next base: position 5,494,249 of record NW_018743252.1, on the reverse strand, counting down.
CTTCCCCACTATAAATAGTAGGGCAAACCTCATTTATGGGGTATACACAAATCGAAACACAAACCCCGAGCAATAATTAATTGCAGAATTCTCCCAATCAGCGAGACGTATTTACTGTTCCGTACATTTACCTTAGACGTATTCTAACTTGATCGTTAGAGGCGGAACTCCACCCCCCAGCCGGAGTCTCTGTGATTTTGCAGGTACAGACGTCGGACTGTGCATACTAGGAATTGTAACTCTCCCGCAAGACACATAAAAAAACCCCGAAACATTTGGCGCCGTCTGTGGGGAGAGTACTTCCTAGATGACTTCTGAGCCTGTACTGCCTGGTGGGAGTAAGCAGCCTCCTGGCAAACCTAAGGTCCATTCGAGCCAAGACACAAGTGACAATTATGAGATTCAAACTTATACTGCCCCAGACCGGTCTTTTAGAACAAAGCGCACCCGTTCGAAAGAAAGGAAGGAACGAGGTGAGACTGAGGCTGCTCCTAGCAGCCCGACGGGAAGGCCGCCTGGGTTAACCCAGGCGGCGGAAAGAACTGTCCCTATCTCAAAAGACGAACTCCTGAACCTCATGACGAGTTTCAAAGGGGAGATCAAAAGCCTCCTTAACAAGTCAACCAATCCTCGTAAGGGTCAGGCGAAGGAAAAACTTTGTCCTGGAAAGAAAACGCCCAAGTCGTTGAAAGATCGTGTGCCTAAGCCTCACCCAAAAAAAGGCGGCGGATAGGCTCATCGATATTTTGAAACTTTGTTTTCCTGCTTAGGGAATAAAGAAGCCCATCCGGCATATACAGCCGGATGGATAAAAAAGGCTTACTCTGATGCTCAAACTCTAATCCAAGAAAAGAGAAGTCACCACATGTCCGCGTCGGCCTCAACGTCGACCTACCCGGACAGTTTTCAGAATGCATCTATGAAGCATTCTGAGACAAACAAAGAAAGTCAGTCTGGCCCTAATATTATCCGGTCGACACCATATGGGTCACCATACATGCCGTATGGATCTCCATACATGCAGCCGACCCTCTTTGGGGGTCAGTCGCCACACGTCCAACTTATGGATTGGAAGCTCCGTCTGCTAAACCTTAGGGAACAACCTACGATGTTCTCAAGGGATATAACTTAGGCGGCACATCCGGCCAAAATCAAAAACGTATTGGTTGGTGCCTATGACGATACCACCAATCCGGAAGATCACCTCATGGCTTACACCAACCTGATGTATTTGCAGGGTTTGGAGGACGCCTCCTGGTGCAGATGCTTCCCAGCTACATTGAAGGGCATTGCCCAACGGTGGTTTGGCAATTTGCCAGCCGGATGTATCAACAATTTCAGAACGTTGGCTTACTGGTTTACTTCAAACTTTTCAATGAACATTCCTGCTAAAAAGACGAGTCTTGATTTAGGGGAAATACAACAAAGAGAGAAGGAAGGACTAAGGTCCTACGTCAGGCGGTTCAATTTGATGAGAATTTAGATTCAAGGGTTGTCTGATGATGTTGCCTACACAGATTCTGCAAGGGCCTGAAAGACAGGTCTACTTTTAAGTTTGATTTGGTCAGGAAGAGGGTTTCCACCCTCCATGAAGCCTTAATGGAAGCTGAGGCCTATATATAGGCGATGGAACTTTGTGCTGTAAAGATTCTATCAGAATACAAGAAAGCCGATAAGAGAGAGAGTCGGCCTATACAGCCGGCAAAGAAGGAAGAAAGGAAAAGGAAAGAAGTATGGGCGAATTCACATCCATACGTTCCAAAGTACGAATTCACAAAAGACTGTACCTCCATTCTAAAGGAGGTAAGACCGGTTAAAACTTAAGAAGCCGACAACAATGAAAAGCCCTGTCAACAGCCGGGACAAAAGCAAATATTGCCACTTCCATGAGGATATTGGTCACGATACTGAAGGTTGTTTCAGCCTCAGGCGGCTGTTTAATCGGTTGGCTGATGAGGGGGCACTGAAATCTTACATGTCCAAATCTAAGGATACTCCCAGGAAGATTAAGGGACAGCCGCCCAAAACATCGGCTGGTCATTCTGACACAGATAAGGAAACCATCTTCACCATAGCAGGCAGTTTCGCTGGTGGGGGTCCTACCATCCGGGGAACCAAGGACAACATTAGGAGGCTAGTTAACTCAGTTGATGAGGGCTAGTCGTCTAAAAACACTTTCCCGGAGGTTCTTATCTCTGAAAAGGATCGGGGCCAGGTTAGGCGACCTCCTGATGACCCCATAGTCATCGAATGTAAGGTAGCTAATCAGCGACTAGGCCGGATCCTCATAGATACCGGGAGCTCGTCTGATCTCAAAAGCTATCAGTGCTTGGCAAAGCTCAAGTACAAACCTAGCAGCATGCATCAAGCTCCTCACCCTTTAGTTGGTTTTGGGGGAGGAGTACTGCATCCGATGGGGAGGATTGACCTACCCATCCGGCTGGGTGAAAAGGGGAACGGGCGGCACATGGTCATCAAATTCCTTGTTGTTGAGAAACTGACGGCCTAAAATCTGATCTTGGGACGTCCAACCCTTAATGTTTCCAAAGCAGTCATCATCCCGTCTCTCATGTTGATAAAATTTGAGAGGGATGATGGCACAGCCGGTTCCTTGACTATGGACCAAAAGACGGCGAGAGAGTGTTACCTCTCAGACGTCAAACCAACAATGGTCGTAGACGGTCAAGGCAAGGATGTTGTAGGACTTAACGATTGTGATCAAGCAGCACCGGCTCCGAGGGAAGCCGATAAAAAGAGAAAGGCAGACTAAATGGCACCCGTCAGAAAAGAAAAGCTATAGCAATCACTGTCCGGGGAGAGGTCTGATGATCTCCGACCCCAGCCGGCTGGCAAGAGTATAGATATCATCTTAGATGAAAGCCGGCCACATAGAACTGTCAAAGTGGGGACGGTTGCTTTTGAAAGGTTGGGAGCAGACTTGCTCCAACTGATAAAAGAATTCAAGGACCTTTTTGCATTTGAAGTGGAAGAGATGCCAAGCGTCAGTCCAGATCTAGTTGTCCACAAACTTGTCGTGGATCCTAAAAAGAAGTCGGTTAGGCAAAAGAAGAGGAACCACAGTGACGAAAGATCTCAGGCGGCAGCCGCCGAGATCAAGAAACTCCTAGATGCAGGGTTCATTCGGCAATTTTACTACCCGGATTGGGTAGCAAATGTTGTCCTTGTGAAAAAGTCGAATGGTACCGGGCGGATGTGTGTAGATTACACAGATCTGAACAGAGCATGTCCAAAGGACAGTTACCCGCTTCCAAAGATCGACAATTTGGTCAATTCTACATCCGGTCATCTCTGATGAGCTTCATGGATGCCTACTCAGGTTTCCATCAGATTCCCCTCGGGAAGAAGGATTAGGAAAAGACGACATTCATCACTGATCAGGGGTTATACTATTACACGGTGATGCCGTAAGGGTTGAAAAATGCACTTGCTACCTTCCAACGAATGATAAACACGGTCTTTTTTAATCAGATTGGGAGGAATGTAGAGGCGTATATTGATGACATGATAGTCAAATTCAAATTACAGGCGGATCATCTAGTTGACCTCCGAGAAACCTTCACCACCCTCAGGGGGCATAAGGTCATGCTTAACCTCAAGAAGTGTGTCTTCGGTGTTGAGTCTGGGAAGTTTCACTTATTTCTGATTGATCAAAGGGGCATAGAAGCCAATCCCGATATAGTACAGGCGGTGATTGACATGCAGTTGCCCCGTACCGTCAGAGAGGCCCAAAAGCTTACCGGTTGTCTGCCGGGGTTGGGAAGACTTCTCAGTCGGTTAGGTGACAAGTGTCTATACTTCTTCCAAGCAATTAGAAAGAGGTCTAGATTTAAATGGGGAGAAGAAGCTGAGGTGGCATTTCAGAAACTAAAACAACACTTGCATTCTTTACCAATATTAGTGAGTCCTTTGCCACAGAAGGCTCTCTATATGTACTTAGCCGTCTCAGATCATTCTCTAAGTGTTGTTCTCCTTACCGAGAGAGACGGCAAGCAGCTCCCGGTATATTTCATCAGTCATGTGCTTAGAAATGCTGAGCTCTGGTACCCCATGATTGAAAATTTTGGCTTGGCTTTGTATAAAGCGGTCAAGCGGTTGAAGCCCTATTTCTTGGCTCATCCGGTTACCGTCTATACTGATCAGCCACTTAAGCGGCCAGTGATCACTATGGAGTCATCCGACAGAATGATAAAATGGGCCGTTGAAATTCAAAGTCTGGAAATAACTTTTGAACCAAGGCGGGCAGTGAAAGGTCAGGCGTTTGCCGACTTCATTGTCGAAATGACTAGGCCGGTACAGTCGGAAAATACTAATTAAATCTGGAAGTTGTTTGTAGACGGGAGCTCTACTATTAACGGCTGTGGTGCAGGCGTAATTTTCCATTCTCCTTAAGGGGATAAATATGAATATGCACTACGGTTCAAATTTCAGGCTTCAAACAATGAAGCTGAGTATGAGGCCCTGCTAGCCGGTATCCGCATGTGTAAGGTGGCAGGGGCAAGGAAAGTTGACGCCTGTTCTGATTCTCAACTAATTGTCAGCCAATACCATGGTGACTATGAAGTCACCCATCCGGCAATGATTAAATACCTCCAGGCTTTCAGAAATGAACCCGAGACACTTGACGAATTCAATCTAAGTCAGGTGTCACGGTTAGAAAATAACCTGGCAGATGCACTTTCAAAATTGGCATCATCCGCCACTTGTGATGCGCCTAGGTCAGTCTTCTGGGAAGTTATGGAAAAAATAAGTATTGAACATGATCCCACTGCAGTTCTTGACCAGAGTTCTACTTAGATGGACCCCATCCGGTCTTATCTTGTAAATGGCACCTTGCCGGATGTCTCTTCAGAAGCGGCTGCTCTTAATAAAAGGGAATTAAGCTTCGTCATGCATAAAGGGGAACTCTTTCGTAAGGGTTACCTACAGCCGCTACTGAAGTGTGTTACCCTGGAAAGGGGAAAAGAAGTGTTAGAAGATTTCCATGCGGGCTACTGTGCATCACACATAGGCGGTAGAACTCTGGCAAAGAGAACCAGGCGACATGGTTATTTTTGGCCCACTCTTGAGGCGGATGCCTTACACCTGGTGAGGAAGTGTGACAGGTGCCAGAAGTTTGGCCGGCTTATACACCAGCCGGCGACTAACCTAACGGCTATCTACAGCCCAGTTCCATTTGCCAAATGGGGCATGGATATTTTGGGACTATATACGCCTGCCACAGGCAGTCGTAGATACATCCTGGTTGCTGTGGATTACTTCACCAAGTGGGTTGAGGCAGAGGCGGTTAAGGGCATAAAAACGAAGGATGTCATCTCCTTTATTTGGAGGAACATCATCCCAGTTCGGGGTACCCATGTCAATGGTCTTTGACAATGGCCCTCAATTCGAAACGCCTATACTCAAGAGTTGGTTGGGAGATCAAGGAATCTAACATTATTTTGCATCCGTAGGCCGTCCTCAGGCAAACGGTCAAGTTGAGGCTTTTAACAAGCTCATCTCAGACGGTATTAAGAAAAAAGTTGAGAGAGCTGGCGGTCTTTGGGCAGAAGAGTTGCCTCATGCTCTATAGGCAACCGGCGAGACCCCATTCATCATGGAATACGGCACAGAAGCTGTCCTTCCTATTGAGCTATATGAACCAACACTTCGAATCATGCTCTATGATGAAGAAGCAAATTGGGAAGCCATGCGCCTAGCATTGGACACCCTCCCGAAAAGAAGGGTCAATGCCGCCTTACGTCATGAGATTTACCGTCTGAGAATGACGAGAGCCTACAACAAGAGAGTACACAAATGGCCCCTCAAAGTTGGGGACTTTGTGTTACGAAAACTCGAGGCAACCGGTAGGGCTAATGAACAAGGGAAATTAACTCCCAATTGGGAAGGCCCCTACCGGATTTTTGAAGAAGTTAGAAATGGTACCTACCGTCTGGAAACCCCAGACGGCAGGAAACTACCTCAAACTTGGAATGTAGACAACTTGAAAAAGTAATACTTCTGAGAAATATTGTATTTTTGTATTTTTGTAAATTTATATATTGAATGAGAAATACATCATTTCTTTTTGCATTTGTATCCGTCTGGTGCAACAAACACCGGAAGATCAATATTATTAATTAAAACCGTCTGCTCCAAAAAGAGCAGATATCCGGCGACACCTACTTGGGTGAAATCGTCGAAAAGAACAGCTCCCTTCCGGGTGGTAAATTGTTCTAGCGATCATAACTCAAACGACATTAACCGGCTGAGGTTATAGAAAATAAATGGTCGTTCGAATGATCCATTGCACCCAAGATACAGCCGGTATTTACTCCTAAGTAGTACTGACGACATGTTTAAAATCTTGACGATACTGGTTAACAAAAACCATTTGCATATAAAGATAAAGTCATGAGCAAAAACACAGGCGGAAAATGCCAAAACATGGCAAATTGCCAAACTAAAATTGAACCGTCTATTCTTAACCGAATAGACATCCGGCGACACCTACTTGGGTGAAATTGCCAAAGAGAACAACTCCCATCCGGGTGAAGGTCTAGTAATCATAAATATGAACGGCATTAACCGGTTAAGGTTATATAAAAAGTTGTTCTAATGATTCATTATATCCAAGATGCACTTGAGCTTTACTACAAAGCAGCTCAGACGGCATATTAAAATCTTGGTCAGAGTAACCGGCATTACTCAAACACATAGCATACGGGCCTGTACTATACGGTCTACGCTGCTTGAACAGCACAGACGGTCTTTTTTGCAACCTTGTACAAACAGTATTTGCAAAATGTTCGAATGACATACAAAATACAAACCGGTCTAATCAAGGCACACCTACATCCAGGCAAATGGATAGCTCCAAAGGTAGACCCTCAACCGGATGGTATTATGAATAACTAAAGGTTTAAAGTTTGTCAAAAACCAACAACCGTTCAGGGGCATATACAATTGCTACATCCGGAAAAATTGAGAATTGCATTTATAGTACTTGTAAAAATTGCAAGAAAATTTCTAAATAAAATTAAAGCGAACCGACTGTGTCGATAAATATATATATAAACAAAGAAATGTCAGTCGGACCCTTGTCCGGGGAAAATACATTGACACACACGGCTCACAGGCCAGTAAAAGAAAATAAAGAAAATAGTCTATGGCTGCTCCTGCTGATGCTGCTCCTGCCCCTGAGTCGGCTCACCTTTGATGACAGCCGCCTGCTCTTGAGTTTCCGCGTGCTGCTCACCCTCTTGCTGGTCATTTTCCTCCGCCAGTCCGGTCCACTCTTCGAAAGGAGCAGGCGGGTCCAGGCCAAGCACCTTGGCATCATATACCTCTGAGGCATACTTATACCTAAGGTCGAAGAATTCATAGTCATAGTCCGAGTGTATGAGCCCCCAGGCAAGCTTCATGCACTCCTCGCAGTCGGTTACATTCTCAGCAATTAGGCGGCGTTGTTCTTTTTCTACCTCATCTTTGTGAGCCACCTGACTGGAAGCAAGTTCATTTTTGAGCCGGTTGATTTCCAAGCGAAGGTCGGTGTTTTCCTTGTCAGCTCCCTCCAATGCCTTGAGATCGGCTTGAAGGTTTTTCACTTGTTGCTCTAAGTCATCCGCCTTCAATTTTTCCGCCTCAGCAGCGTAATAGTTTCCTTTAGAAGCTCCTCCTGTTTCAACTCCCTCCATTTAGTTTCCATTTCATATCTAATGGCATTGAATTGGGAAACATCAATGAGCTCAGATGCCCGTCTCTAGGCATCCTTTACCTCCTCTTGCTTCTTGCACAAGGGAACTTGGATCCCATCAACCCTTAGCATCACCTGAGATATCAGCCGGTGATGAAATGTTAGAATTATTCAAATAATCCAAACGGCAAACAATGAAATTACAAAAGATGGTGCAACTGGTCAATTACCTCAGCTAGAAGAGAAGTGATGCGGTCGATGTTCACTTGATGCACAGCCGGCACCGCCTCCTTCTCGGACCGGGTGAGGGTCTAGATCATCCTTTTGGCATATTTTTGGTAGTTAGGTCGGCTGGAGGAAGCATCTACAATTAGAGATTGATCTGTCACGTGTTGGGCATATGCTGCGCCAATATTCTGACGGCTTCCAAAAGAATCCCCGGATCGGCAAGCTTGGGTCTTTACTCGCATAGGCCCAAGGGGTTAGGGGGGATCAAAGGAAAAAGTCGTACCTTTATCGGACTATGGGGTAAGATCACCCCCAGCCGCATTGGAGCCAGTGCCCGTTTAGGTTTGGCCAGCCGGAGTCTCTGGCTCCTTTATTTCCTCGACCACCATTTCAGAGGTCGGAACAATGCCTCGCAGGCTCTTGCCTGCAGAGGTAGGCCTGTCTCCCGCAGGCGGTTTAACAGCAGCAGCACCTACAGTCGGGGCAAGAGCCGGCATCTTTGGCACCTTTGTTGCTTGCTAAGGGAGCTCCCCAGCCGTTCTTTTTACCATTTTGGATAGGGAGCGTGGAACAATCTTGTTCCCGGACTGAAAATGTGCAAAAAAACAACCGGTTAGAGGAAAATTTACATACAAATGCTACAGCCGGCAAAAAAGATGAAAGAAAAAGAAATGAAAGCGTTACCCCGCCGTCTTTAGTCGCCAGCTGCGACTTCTTCTTTTCTATTTGCTCCTTCCGGAGCTGAGCGGCTGATGTAGCCGGTGTCTTTTCTTTTGGTAGCATGTCCATAGCTACTTCTGCAAAAATAAAAGAAGCAGTTAAAATGCAAGTTTGCCATCACAGGCGGTAGATGCTGGTTGATTCAAATAACATACTCTTTTTGAACATGGTGCTAAGGTGACAGGCGGAAAGAAACGCCTCGTCCTTGAACCAGTTTGGGTGGGGCACCCAGAATTGGGGAACTATTATTTCACTCCCAGCATCCAGGCGGAGGGTCGTCTTTTTAAAGAGACCCCTCTCCATGATCTGATCCATGCCTCACTCGGCACTCTTGGGAGAGCACACTTCTTCCCAAGCAAAGCCGGGTTCTTATTATATCTACGCAGCCGATGGTTTAGTTGGGGAGTTGATGAAGAAACGGCGTAAAATATGCTCTTCCAACTGCTCCATTTGGACGGCTTGTCCAAAGTCATCATGTATTCCGGGTGCGTGGTCAGAATATACCACGCATTCCATCCACCCGGCGCCCGACTGAGATAGTGCATATGTGCAAAAGCTTCCCAGCTGGGCTTAACCTTCTGCATCTCGCAAGCGGCAATATATCCAAGAATGTTGACCCATGAGTTGGGGGTCAACTGCCAAACACCCAGATCATACCCCCGTAAAATAGCTTTTATGCAATGGTGGAGGGGGAATCGGAGACCGGCTTTGAATGCCGCCTCATAGCAGCCGAAATAGTCGTCGGCATGCTCAATGTCGTCTTCCCAGACAACAGTTGCCTCTACAGGCAGTACTACTATTTTCCATCCTGCCCCAACCGGCTTCTTCTCCAAAAAAGCAGGGAATGTGGCATTTAAAGTGACCACATCCCTGGCAGTCATACTAGCCTCAGTTAGGTTGCCTGCAGGCGGCCACTTATAGGTCTCCTCATCAATGGGAGCGGCTGCCTCTGAAGACTCTTCAGAGCTTGACTCTTCGCCGGATTCTTCATCAGTTGAGTTAGATTCATCAAGGATGCTGTCATCCAGGGTATTAGGGGCACCCGGCACATCATAAGGTGCCCTATCATACGGCTCTTCGGCTAGGTCTTCATTTATGGGTACAGCCGGGTCGACGGCTGCGTCATCAGACTTATAGTCGGGATCTGTTGTCGTCCATCTGGTCCGATCCATTCTGTCCTGCACATGAACAGAGACGGTCGGATTCGAGGTAGATGAAGGGTGGTCCAAACACCCCCAGACGGCATCCCTAGTCCTAGACTCAGCCGTCTCAGGTGACCGGCTGACCACTGTCGTAGGCTGTGCCGTGTGTGTTTTGAAAGACCCCATTTACTCTATACAAACTGCACAACCGGGAATTGGGAAGCTTAAAGAAGAACCGTAATTTGGAAGAGTGGCTTGAAGATGCCTCAAGTGGTAGAATCCGGATGTGTTAAAAGCTAAGAAAACAAGATAAATAATCACCCGTCTTTCTAAAAAAATCACTCAAAAATACCACAGACAGAAGTATCCGCCTGTGGTTGTTTAGAAAGTTACAAGGTAATTTGTGAAAGCTACTCAAAGATACCCAAGACGGTATCCATGGGATGGGTTCAGAAGTACCCAGGCGGTATAAAACCGGATGAAGGTCTCATGAAAGCAACATAATGTTTAAAAGATGCCTAAGCGGTATACAACCGGCTGTGGGTCTATGAAAAGAAAGTTACAAATTGCCCTCAAATACCCCAGGCGGCGCATCGTCGGCTGAGGGTATGTTGAAAATAGTTGAAAAATTGTGAAGATCCCACAGGCGGTATACAACCGGTTGTGGGTCTATGAAAAAGAAGTTCTAAATTGTTCAGTAATACCCAAGGCGGTGCATAACGGGCTGAGGGTATAGTAAAAAGAGTCAAGTGAAAGGTCCCTTAGGCGGAATTTCTCCGGCTGAGGGTATAATGTGTCACTTTGAAGACAATTTGAATAGAACCCAGCCGGTACATTGCCAGTTGGGTTTATATTTGAAAAAGCATTGCTTAAAGGAGCCCCAAGCGGTGTTTTACCGGTTGTGGTTTACAAAACATAAAAAGAGAAAGAGAGGTCAGCCGATACCTTGGTAAGATGATCAAGGAGATGCTCAACCGGTAACCGGATGCGTTTGATTTTCAGTAGCCGGATGCAGAGGATTTTTTTTGGGAAATAAGAGTCAGCCGGTGTCAGAGCTCTCAAGGAAATTTTTTGAAAATTATGTAAAGTGTTGAAAAGAGAGGGATCATTCCCTATTTATAGGAAAATAGCAGAAGGTGAATAGACACCTTCTGCCCTAGAATTCAAAATTTAAAAAAAGAAAAAAAAAAGGCGGGAAAGTAGACCAACCGTCACTTACCCAAGCGTCTGACGCCTGTCACAGGTGACACGTGGCCAAGCCACGTCACACCTGTGAGGGGCAAATGTTTAGGGAAAAATTTACCCTAGACGTGTGGCCCAATAAGCCCCTGACACGTGTCATCCCCTCAGTGGTCAGCAAAGGCCCCAATCCCTTTGCGACACGTGTCCTTTGAACCCTAGTTGGGGAATTGAACTTCCTCATTATAAATAGTGGGGCATACCTCATTTATGGGGGATACACAAATCGAAACACAAACCCTGAGCAACAATTAATTGCAGAATTCTCCCAATCGGCGAGAAGTATTTACTGTTCCGTACATTTACCTTAGACACATTCTAACTTGATCGTCGGAGGCGAAACTCCACCCCCCATCCGAAGTCTATGTGATTTTGCAGGTACAGACGTCGGACTGCGCATACTAGGAATTGTAACTCTCCCGCAGGACATATCAAAAAACCCCGAAACATGCGTCATTTTAAAATAATGGGAAATTCTCTTTGGTAACACTCAATTTTTAACTTTTCTCTTTGGTAAAATGCAAAAAACTTATTATCATTGGTAATCATGAACATTTTATTCCATATATAATAACTATCTTAATTAAAATATTTAACTATGGTTAGTTTATCTATTTTTTTTAATTATTATAAACATAAAAAAATAAAAAAACCAACCCACCACCCTTCCCCAACTGGTCCACTTGCAACCCCAACCCCTTCCCTTCCCACCGGCGCCACCCCTTCCCCGAAAGCCGGCGCCCAACGACGACCCAGCTATCCACTCCTTCTACACCCCAACTCCTACCTCCATTCTTCACGCTCGGCTTCTTCACCCTACCACAACCGTTGCTGCAGCAAGCACCCAAAGCCTCCCTTCTCTAAAAGAAGCCATTACTGTGAAACTCAAGAAGAAGATGCCACTTTTTGAGTTTGCTTCTTACGGGTCAAAATCCGGACCCGTTTCATCCAGATCCACCCGTTTAACCCATGAAAAAATGCTTCAGTTACCCACTGCTTCCAAACCTCGATGCCTCCTTTTTTTTTTTAGGGCTGATGTGGTTGTCAGGTTAATAATTGGGCTTCTATGTAAAAAGCCATTTCAATGGTGGATAGTAGGAGAGGTGCTATGAGTAGTGGTGGTTCGAGGTATGGAGCTTTGGGGGTTTTGAGGGCAAGGGGATTGATGACTGATGGGTTTGAGGGTGGGGAGAGGGTTTAGGGGGGGAGGTGGATTTCTGGGAAGGGGGAAGTAGCGGTGCGCCAACGAGGGAGGGGGCCAAGGTTGCCGACGGGGTGAGGAGAGGGAAGGGTGGTTGGCTAGTGGGGGGGAAGGAGGTTGTTTTATTTTTTTAACATAAAATTATTCCTAAAAAAAATAAATAAATAAATATAACTATAGTTAAATATTTAGTTAAAATTTATCATTTAATATTATATTTAACTTAATAGAAAAAGATCATAATTATCAATGATAATAAGTTTTTTTTTATTTTTTTGCTATTTTTAAAGAGAAAATTCGGAGGAATGGAAGGGTAGGGAGAAGGTAGGGTTGAGTGCAACTAGGCGCATAGCTGCTATTTGTTTATGATGCATACCAGAGGGCTAATTCGTAAATTCACTTAATTTTTGTGATATTTTACTGCTACAGTGGTATTTTATTGTACTATTATACTCGTATTTTATACTACTAGAGTATAAGTTATTTTAGTAGTACTATTTATAGCCATTATAGTCATAGTGGTACAATCTTTGTACCACTAAGAAAAAAATAAATAAATAAAATCACCACTCTTTTGTCATATATATAGCTACTATTTACTTGCCAGGTAAATAGCAGCTATGCGCCAATACTTAACCGATAAGGCTTACAATTTCCCTACAAATCTTTCCAACATTAGAAAGATTTAAAATGTGAGGGAAAAGTAATCCCTTCCCTTCCTTCCTATCAAAAGATATCCACAGAAGTCGGGAGGATGAATCCCTTCTTTTTTCTTCTCTTCCTTTCCCTCCAATTCTCCCAATCCAAAAAATAGTGATTTTTGTCATTAGTACAGATTTTGATTCTCCACTAAAAAATCAGATCTGTAAACTTGATGAATTTAGTCAGCATTACCTATAAAAAGAAATTTTGTATACGAAAACAAGAAACTAAAACTATTAGAGGCAACTTAAATTGCATGGGGAGCACCCCAACCGAAAGTCAATAGCACCTGATCCGGGGGAAACCTTTAGACACCACAGAGCTGCGATAAATAGGAAAAACTACACCTACACCAAAGATAGGCAGAGCAATTGATTGCTTGAAAACGAACGGAAGCTAGTATTTACATTCCATTAAATGAAGTTTCATATTCTTTACAATTACCGCCCAACATAAATAGGAAAGCAAACCCCAAGGTACAAAAAAATAGGGGAAAGCCTGGCCTATCCACATCAAATAGCAACAAACAAAGCCTGGGGCCAATGTGAGGCGAATTCCTACCAAGCACTATACCCAGGTATAATTGATAACCAAGTTACAAGACTGGAGCAGCAGCTGAAAGCCAAAGTCTTTTCAGAGCCAATATGATTTATGGTCTTTGAGTCTGGACCTCTGTTTCTGCAAATCTAACTCTCATTCGTTCTTGTGTATGTTTTCTTTGCATCTGTGCTACAAAACTGTACAAGTTAGCCTAACCTGCTATGTACAAACTACAACCGCCTGCTTGCTCTTACACCATTGCTTTGTCGGCCACTTTGATTCCTCCGCCCTCCAGTCCAATCTTCATTATCATCTTCATCTTCATCCTCCCTACTTATCATTCGGCTTGCTTTACCTCCTCTTTTGGAGGTTGGGCGTTTCCTTTTAATGTTTGCTGTGTAGGCTGAGTAGTCAACAGTATCTTCCCTCAGTGCATTCTTGAATTCCTATTAGTAACGAAAGCAGGGAACAAACAAATAGAATCAAGGGATCAGTGAATCCACATACAACCCTGCGCCTAACATGTGGAAATGTTTATGCATACCCTTTGAAGTGAAAGGGTACTGAAAAATACGTAGAGTATTTTTCCATACTCACTACTAATCTTTGTACAATATCTTTTCCCATTAGAATTTTCTGGTTCTCATTATCTTTTCCTATCTATATCGATTTACTGTTGGAAAAGGAAATTAGGAAAGGCAAATAAGCAATTACAAGTTACAGCTAACAACTCAAGTCTTTAACCATGGATCGAGGGGAGAGGGGGAGGGGGCGTTTGCTGTACATGTAATAGTACCTGATATCTCTGGGTCAACTCTTCAGACGTCGAAGGCATATCAACGTTTATGACACCAATGCTAAAAGGAATATTCTGTCTGGAAAGGACCTCTCCAGATTTGGGAGGATCGGCAGGTGAAAATGCCTATTAAAAAGAATTGCATTCTCTGGTTAAACAAGGTTATTTGAATGACAACTAATAATAAGTTTAAGCAAAGCACAAAATAATTTAGACTATAGTAGTCTTACTTGGCATCGAACATCATCCAAATTGTACATAATCTTCAAGTGCCTCTTCAACTTTAAGAGAAGCTGAAGTGCCGTAGCTGCAAGACAGACAGCCTGCCAAACACCAATTATTAGATGTAAGACTACTTTGATCTACTACAGAAATACTGTAAATTGCTTCTAAAATCCTACCTGTATTCTCTGCTGATCATCTTCTGCAAGGACACAAGGTCCAGCAGGTCTTGTGTGCACAGTTTCTTCATTCACCGTAGAATGAAAATGCCCATCTTCAGGAACCTCAACTTGTCCATTTAACTCAAAAGATACAGAAGATGCCAAGAGAGACCCAAAAGGTAACTCTTGCAAAACACTCCCATTTTCTGTCAGGACCTTTTGCGAACTTCGCTGGGAGAAATGGGAACTGAAAGCTTTTAGACCTGCTTCCAGTGTCCCAGATCTAACTTGAATCACTCTGTTTATGGTGTAAATCAAGTAAAGGGGCTCATCAGGGGTTGTGAAAGGGAGCAAAGCAAGGATTTCCGTACAGTACCTAGACAATATTGATGCAATATGAGTTAACAAACCATAGTGTAAAATTAAAGCTCACAAAGTAGCAGAGGGAGGATAACCTACATCAAGAAAGAGACAACTGTTTCACTCCAGCTTGGATTATCAAACTTGCGAATAACTGAAGACATGAACTTATTTCTAGAAACACGGTTTCCCCGTATAAGCTTGTAT
This sequence comes from Chenopodium quinoa, assembly GCF_001683475.1. Classification (NCBI taxonomy): domain Eukaryota; kingdom Viridiplantae; phylum Streptophyta; class Magnoliopsida; order Caryophyllales; family Amaranthaceae; genus Chenopodium; species Chenopodium quinoa. The sequence goes on along the minus strand of NW_018743252.1, from coordinate 5,479,038 downwards.
ATACGAGAAACTCCTATTCTCGCATTTGCAAACGATGCATCCTCATGTTTTCCCTTGTTTTCAGCAACATTGAAGTGGATTTTAGAACTTGGATTTACAGAATTCTCATTCATTGATCGTATAAAATTAAATGACAACTGCAGTCCATCACCAAGGCGGCTCTCAAAGAAAGCTGGATACCTGAAATGATTCATCAGATAGTGAGCAGGAGCAAAGAATAATAAATGTTAAATACAAAGTTTCAGAATAGTACTTCTCATTCATATTCATTAGCAGATGGTGTGCCAACTTTGAGTTCACCTCCAAAGGATCTGTTTCCAGAGCAATGAGGTACGGAACACAAGTAATTGGGTGTACAAGACCTTGGCGCAGAGCAACTTCCACGATCTGCACAGAGCAAAATACAAAATCAAGCAATAAATCATGTACTGCAGGCACATAAAAATAGCAGACTTGCAGTCAGTATTGCCTTTTAACAGTAGGCACAAGGTAAGCTTTTGACAAGGAAAAGAACATATAAAATGTGATTGCGAATCTCAGAACCAGAACAAAAACTTAAGCGGCAAATAAACACATTGATGTTTAAATCTAACATCGACCACAAATTGCTTGAAACAAATGGCAGTATAATTTGTTATGTTCAAACCTATCACTATCATTATAATATTTGCTGCAGAAATATCATGTAAAAATAGAATAACAACAACAACAACAAAATCTTAATCAAAAAATGATTTGGGGTCGGCTAAATATGGATTGTCATAAGGAACCATCCAAAAATACAATGCCAAAAAACAGAAAAACACATTTATCTAAAGCAGAAAACACTACAACGTTATTTGGTGGAGTCCAATTAATCATCAGATTAAAATCCGACAACTGAATAATGAGGGAGTAAAATATACTTAGCCAACAAAGCCCCATTGAATGACCAGTTTAACCCATAATAACAAAAAAAAAAAAAAAAAAAAAAAAAAAAAAAAAAAAAAGTTTAGTAAAAGAAGAGCGATAATATATCAGTCTATCACAAACTATTTATTTAAAAATACCAAACATATCTACTCACACACGCTTGATTGCTCGAATGAAGGATAACTTTGCTACAGCTACAGCAATACCTTCTTTAAAGTTAAACTACCCCTAGTCCAAGGTAAAGTGAATTCTCTGCTCAGAAGCCATCCGTGAAGAACTAGTGAAGATAAACTTTTACATATACCAGTTCCACATGTCTAAAAAACAATCCCTCCAGTGCATGAGTTGAATTTGTTAAGAAAATATGTAAGAAGGGTTTGTTGGGGAATTGAAAATTATAGAAAAGAGAAAGTGGGTGAACTGTTTATTTAAAAGTAAGTGATGTGAGAGGAAGAAAATAAAATAAAAAAAATAAAATAAAAATAAAAAAGTGTGGAGGGTGGAGATATACACAATAAAAAAATAATAATAAAGTGTAGAAGATTTCCAAATTTGGAATTGAAAAAACAGCCGATTAAGTTAAGTGTTGCTCTTTAAAAAAAAAAAAGTATTTCCATTAAGCATTAACATCCTGTTACTGCATTCTACAATCTACAGCACATGAGATACTAAGAGCTAAACTTTGGAATGTTATAATTATATAATTCCATACTCTGCATTACCAAGCAAAGGTGGTAAATGCCAATATTCTAGATATTATGATAGAATACTTTAGCAGGCAATTTAAAAAGGAAATAAAACAGCGATACCATATATATACACACGCACACAGTAGCAGTGGTGGATCCAGAATTTTTGAGCCGGTGAGTCACCATCAATTATTGATAACCCTGTCCTACCTACACCACCACCCGCACCGCCACCACCACCCACAAAAAAATACAAAAAAAAAGAAAACCACAACCCCAAACCCGTTGCACCCACCCTCAACCCACCATTAACATATCGCAGCATAGAAACAACAAAAAAAAAATCCAAAATAAGACAGAAAATTTGAAATACACACATAAAACTTAAGGCATACCTCACAAAATTATATCAATTATGGGTTTTTAGGGTCATATTGGGGGAGGAACAAAAGATGATTTTTGTGATTTTGACACATGTTCTTTCCTAAAATACTCTAAGCTGTTCATTTCCAATTCTCCAAAGTCCAAACGGTAATGTCAAAATATGGCGTTTTATACTTTGACTTCAATTTTACAACAATTGAACAAAACAACTTCAACCATTCAACAATTCAACCAACAATTTCAAAACAATTTATTTACCAAAATAAGAAAAATAAAAGGTAAAACAAATGAAAAGAAAAAATAATTTTTTTTACAAACACGGAATGAATAAAAAAAAGAAAAAAGGAACACAAAACAAAATTATTAAAAAAAAGGAAACCCATCAGACCCACCCCCACTCCCACCCGGCCCCCACCCCAATTTCCTTCTTCCTATTCGTATGTAGCTGCTCTGTTTGGCTCTCTTCCTCTACAATCACCATCATCGCCATCACCATCAATCAACAAATCAAGACCATTCTTCATGGTTAATTCAATCACAATTCACAAAACCACAAAACTTTGAGGAGAAATAAATTAATCTAACTCATTCAATCACAAACCCCAAATCATGGTGGTTTTTTTAAAAAAAAATTAAACTTCATTTTTTTTTACTGCTGAGTCACGTGCACCACTGTGCACATGAATACATCTGCCAGTGCACAGTAGTATTCACACTGTCACAGTTCTTTCTTTTTTCTCACTTTTTGGTTTGCAATTTAGAAGTTTATCAATGTGAAATTGTGATTTCTATGTCATATTACTGGAGTAAACCATTGCAATATTAATATATTTCCTTCTGTTACCTCTTTCAATAGAGTTAATTAGGAAACAATTAAAAATCTTGACAGGAATAGTTACCTTCAGGCCGGATTGGAATTCAAATTCAAAGCATGGAATAGAGTTGGCACATGTAAAGTTGAAATTAACCCATGATTGTGAAAACTTGACAGGAATAGTTACCTTCAGGCCAGATTGGCGAATTTGGTCATTTGTGTCCAAGCATCTTTCCAAGATATGGTTCCAATAAAGTTGCACTATTCCACCACAAATGTTTGTATCACCAGCACCTGCAGCAACAGGCACCACAGAACCACCATCGTGGGAGCAGTCAACCACATTATCTTCAACTGTATCTGAGCCCAACTGACTTTCAGCATCAAGGAGATAATCATACATATTCTGCAGAGCTTGCAGCTGGCGATCATATCATATTAGAAAGGGCCAAAGCATAACCTTTACTAAAGAGAGTAGGAGGAACAGGTAGGCTAGGAAACAAGCCCTTACCTTCAGACGAGCATCACAGCTGGAAGACAGCGTTGCAGATAAAATTTTTCCAGTATCCTTCTCCAACATGCATTCAGGTCTAGCAATCAAAATAAATCCCAGTGCCTGGAAAGTGCACCTTCTCTATGAGCCAATGAACATATTTATTAAAAAATCTCCTACAGTCGGTATGAGAAGAAAGACGCTTACCTGCAGAGCTCTGACCTTTATACCAAAATCATCAGCTAGAAGATACTTCTTAAATAAACTGATACTGCTACCAACATCGACACCTTCAGTAGATTCCCTTAACAGGGTGCTACCATAGCGAATCAGAAGCCCAAGACAAAACAGTGACCTGCCAACCTGCTACATAATTTGAAAAGGTAAATTTGATTCAGAAGCAGTAAGGTTATAAATTCTATCCTACCAACTAAGGAAAACAAGCAAAAGAAAAGAACATGAAAAACTGAAAATAGACAGTGCATGCATTGTAGGAAAAGGTAGAAACTACAAATACGTAGCATAACCAAAGCTGCATAATACATAATATCTATATATTCCAAGTCAATACAATACATTTAAAACAGTGGATCCAATTATAGTATAACAATCATTATTTTGTATATGCTAAATTTAGGACCAGGACTCCTTCATCCAATAAAATTCAAGAGCACATTAATGATGATGTACATCAAACAATATTTCTATGAATTGGCTCAGATTAGTGACCAAAGCGAAGAGATTAAGGACTGAAACAAGAGATGAAGAAGAAAGAAAGAGTAAAAAAGAACAAATATGAGTGAATTAATGCTAACCAAGGTTCTAATCACCAAATGCAGCCTCGCTAATCTTTTGAGAGGAATACTACTCTCCTAATACTACAACTGATCACTTATCACAATGTTCTACACAATGATTTTAGCCTAACATTGCTCCGTATGTTCTGTTGGATAATATTCCTTCAATATAAAGCTAGCTTGCTTTTCTTCATAAGACAATTCTTTCACTTGGCTTTTAAGCTTCCTTATTTTGACCTTTCAAAGTACGCAAATTTTGCAGTATAATACATTACTACCTAATTCCCTTTGGTTCACAATAAATTGCGACGGGAGAATAAAAAGTGAGTAAATGGTGAGAGACCACAAATAACTATGTAATCAACTTAGAAAAACCTTGTAAATTACCCACAATCATGGTTTGAAATGCCGCTACAGTCACGAATGCGATAACGATTGTGGTATTGGAGATGATGCATGAACTGGATCGCGCTTATGTGACATGAAAGTGGTTTAAAATTCTTTTTTTGAAATTATAGTAACAAAAATCTAGTATAATATTGAATATATTAGAGTTTTTAAGGCCATTATTAGAGTAATGACTAATGAGTTGAGAAAAGTTGCATAATTGTCTAAATAGCTAGGCATCACATGTAATTGGGCCAAATATCAGCCACGAACCCACGATTGGTTTTAAAGACCAATACAACGCGAAATAAATCCGTGCGGTAGATTTGAAAACTGATACAACTCAGCAAATAATACATTGGGGCCGATTTTTTAGTTTTTACACCATGCCCACAATATCATGTGAGTAAGGAGCATAGAAACGTATCCTATGTTTGGATCAAAGGAAATAGAGGGAAAGGAAGGGAAGGGAAATAGAGGAATGGAGTATCTTTCATTTCGATAACAAATGAGGAAGGAAGGGAATAGGATAGGTAATAGATGGAGGGTTTAAATTATAAGAAATTGATCTCTTCAACAATTGAGAGATTAAGAGGGAAAACTCATCATTATTATAAGATAGTGGAAAAAAGGTGAAAGCGATCACAAACAATGTGAATAAAAAATTTGTGATAAGGGTATCTTAGGAATTAGCCGTGTGAAAGGGATGTTGAATTTCCTTAAGAGAAAAGATCGCAACGGTACGACATTGGTGAAACTTCCTTAAAAAATAGTTGTTGAATATTTAAATAATAAAGGAAAATATGGAAATTTGATATGAATACAAAAGAAACACATTGGTATTATATATGATAACCATAATAGCTAAAATACCTTAAAATGAATACATAATAAGGGTATTCAAAACACCACAAATGGACTCGTATGTGAGTACAAATGTGTGGTACAATATGATGAATTTTGGATAGTGAAATTATCTAAAAAAACAAAAAGATTTTATTCATTAGCTTGAATAATTGTGGATCAAATAACAATGCGAATAACTCCCTTCGTCCTATTTAGTTGACCGGGTTTGACTGTCACAAAGTTCTAGGCATATTATTTGACTTAGGGTTTTTGGGGGGGGGGTGAATTGATTTTGGTATTTTTACGTGAAAATTACTTTATTATGTGAAAGTAGTGGAGTAACTTTTTAGTGTAGTTAGTTTGTTGTGGGGCCATAAGTTTTGTTGGTGGAAGTGAGAGATCATTTTTTAATTATTTTCATAGAAGTTGGGAAAAAAGCGGGACTCATATCAAGTGAAAGAAACAATGTAAAATTAATGGGACCATTCCTTTTCAGGAATAGGCACTTTTTTGTGTAAGACGAGAATTATGACATGTAAATTTCATAAAATGCTTCCTATTTTCAGTTGAATCACAAAATGATGGGGGTAATTACTTAAGCACCCCGTTCTCCGGAAGCCAACCAGCTAGAGTGATACTCCGATGCCCTGGAACGGGCGACACAACCAAGCTTGTTATTTTGCCTGAGACCATCCAAGAACTTCTTGATTTCAGCATCAAAAAATTTGGACGCCATTGTACTAAAGTAACGACTTTGGACGGAGCTGAAGTCGATGAGATTGAGCTAATTAGAGATGGTGATCAACTTTGTCTCATATGTGAAGAAATCAATATGCCTGAAGTGTGTCAACAATAGGGCAACCCTATAAAGAAAGTGTTTCAAATGAACAGAGGCGGAAGGAGTATGTGATATGAATATCTTTTTTTCCAAAACAAAATGAAAATTGGGTATCAAATACTTCAAAGATGTTTGCCAAGATTCAATAATTATGCATTTAAACAAATTTAACACTCAAAAAGATGTTATAGCAAGTTCAAAAATTGGACACCAATTCCTTAAGAGTTAGTTGATTCAATAGAGATATTCAAACATTGTAATTGGAAAACAAAAATACTAACCCTTTTTTTAGATTGAAGGAAACGGAGAGAATGATGAAATATATTTCATTTGGATAACAAAAGAGGAAGGAAAGGAATTGGAAGGAAAAAAAATAAAGGGATTAAATTGTAAGAATTGATCTCTCCAACAATAAAGAGATTTGGAAGGAAAACTCATCATTCTTCCCTCCCTCCCTTTCCATTCCCTCCTCTTCTTTTCATTTTCAGTTCTTTATCCAAACACACTGTAAGTAATCCTTCTACAATATGCAAGCTGATATTGTGCTGAGAATCTAGATGATCCTTACCTATTCCCTCACTAGAAAGGAATATTATAGTTAATTAAAAAGAATATGAAGGAATAAGAAGGAACCAAATCTAAGGGGAGAAAATTAGATATGCCGGAATTTATAACTATCAAGGTGAGAATCGCCAATTACAAGCTTGCCAACATTCAAGAGGTTGGTGTTCTCCCAATCAATAATTCTACTTCAGCTTTTCTCACTAACCCTCAATATGCTACCCACCCACTTTTCTTCCCTCACAAATACCTGACTTGCTCTTTACTCCAACGCTCTAACTAGAATAACTAGATTATTCCTCTTGTTACTAATCTGAAGAATATTTCCTTTATTGTCATTTACCTTTCTTCTAGTAAGGTTGATTCTATATACATTGTCGTCTTAATGGTTGTTGCAAAGACTCACCCTAAATCTCCTGTGCTCGTCACATACAGCAGAAAATCACCCAAGAAAAATGCAAAGAACAAGTGACAATGAAATGAAGTCAACAGATGATAGAGTTTATAAGAGGGTAAAGGGGTCTCTTAGCTAAGAGTTTGTCAGAAAGAAAATTTGTTACGAAAATCATTAGTTATATATAAATAAGGGAAAGCTGAAAGCGAGGCGTGCTGAATGTAGAAAGAAAAAGTAATGGGAGGATTTATCAGCCTTCAAACAGTGATAATTTGTAATAGTTGGTTACACTGATCATCAATACAAGTGGTTAATCCTTCCCTAGGTTAATCGTATTCGCTGAATTTCTTAAAACTAGTTTATTACCCATTCAACACATGGATGCTACTAGCTAAATAGAAGCTTGCAAAAAAAAAAATGTTTAAGGAAATGAAATAAACTTGAATTTTGAGAAGTGAAAAACATAATATTAATGACATGTAGTAGCATAAAATCCAAACTAGTGTAAAAATAAAATCATTTAAAATGACTAAAATTACATATAGAATATATTTATTAATTTATTTTTTGACATTACAAACATGAAATTATATTAACAATACCTTTTTAAAACCCCGTGAAAAATAATCCTTTTTTAGAAACTTATAATTATGAAACTAAAGAACAATAAGAGAGTTATCATTAAACGGTAACTTTTATTATTTGCTTTTTGTAAAAGACTTGATTCCTTTTCTTTTTTAGGGGGTAAATATTACATAATTACAAACCTTGCCATTTCAAAGTAAAATAAGCACATAATTATAAGGGTAACTACATTAGATAGAATCAATTAATAATCATTCAAGGATTTATGATATTAAATCTCAATAAGAGAATCATCATTAAACTATAACATGTGTTACTATGCTTTTTTTTATAAGACTTAATTCCGTTTTTTTGGTAGATATTACTATAAATTCTAGTTTACGACTTTACAATCCCTGTCATTTCAAAGTAAAATAATCACATAATTATAAAGGTGAACCACACAATAGACAAGAATCAATTAATAATCAATCATGGATTTATATTCTATGGTATGTCAAAATACTTCAATTTATGGCCAAATAAATTCAATATCTAATACAGTGGTCTGACATTTAAAAGTATGATAATCAAGCATTTATTTAATTTTATGAACATTTCTTTTTTTTTTTTTTTTGAGTAAAAGTCCATCCAATGTTCAACTGTCATAAATTTAATTTTAAACACATTGACCTATTTTAAAGGAATAACATAATAATTATAGTAGCAGCCATAAGAATTATCTTTAGGAAAAGTATAATTTGAAAGATTTTTTAAGGAGAATAAATTGTGGATATAGTTTAAAACATATGATGATAAAAGGTATGATTTTTTGGGTACTTTTATATTATTTAATATAAACGATATTGTTGAAAAAAAAAAATTCGAAAGAATTTGTATTATGGTCAGGTGGTTCAAAATCTTCTAATTAAGCAAGTGTAACAGAAAGATTTTGGCACGTTTAGAAAAGAATAATACAGTAGAATAAAATTTAAGATTTCTACACAATTTAAATTTTAAAAAACTCTTATAGTTAAAAATATCAAGGAGTATAATAGATGATCAATTCTGCCGGGAAGAATAAGATTCTAGTCAAATGAACAGAAAACTTTTCCAAAAAGTAAAAGTTGAAATAAAAAAAATAAGCAACAGAGAGAGAGAAGTTGGCTCTCTGTTAGTATAGAGTTATAGATTGCTAAAAAAAATACCTAATTCTTAGTAATTGTTTCTTCAATTGTGGTAACAAAGTAGGTAACATCACGTATGTGTAGCAGAAATAATGAAAGAATAAGAGATGAGAACTACACTAAAGTAGCTGGAGGGATATAAAATTGATTTATGTTAAGATAATCAATGATCACAAATACATAATAATGATTACACGATGCATGCTCATTCACTTAACAAATGTAGGCTTAGGGCCAAAGGTTTTTTTTTTTATTAAAGAAGAATTTCTAAGCAATATAGGACTCAAGTTTACCAAAATAAGTATGAACAAATCAGCTGACCCAACCCAAATCCCGGGCAGTTAAAAAATGAGGTTAAATCAACTGAAGTGAAAAATACATAATAGTAATAGCAATAAATATGACTAAGTCAACTGCATTAGATTGAAAAAGAGGAGCTGACAATTAAGTAATAGGAACTAGTTCAATTAACAACAACAATAACAATAGTAATAAGAATTATGAAGCTGAAAAATAATGAATTGAACGAAAAACTACAAAATAAGTCCAAATGAACAGGGTCAAAGTCCATTCCAGCCCATCCAATTTACACCCTTAAAAACAGCAAGCAATTGTCATCATTTAGACAAAGATAACATGTATGAGAAACTTTGACATATACTTCCTCCATTTCTATTTAGTTGACACGTTCAATTTAGGCACACATATTAAGGAGAGAATGATAAAGCAAGTGGGGTACACTGAAAAAAGCAAGGTATAAAACTTACACAAAAAGGAAACGTGTCAAAAAAGATAAACTTCCTAAAAAGGAATACGTGTCAACTAAAAAAAACGGAGGTAAGTATGATACAAACATTCCCAGTAATCCAATAGCAATTATAATAAATGCATCTTTTGTTCAGATTTCTAATACTCAAAGCTTGTAATCTTGTTAATACTCAGTTAGCTATAACATACATCAATTGAAAACAAATTAACAACAAAATTTTGATATTTTACTACTCATTGTGCACACACATAAATTCCAAATCAGAGAAACTTTAGACAGGCGTTTTAAGGAAATTAGTTAACTTCTGCACAATTAAAGTAACATCAAGGATATTGGATAGTAGCATTAGAGATGGTGAGACAACCCTAACAAAATTGGCAGGAGCAAACCTGTTTGTTATCAACACCAAGAGCATCCAAACGCTTTTCGAACACCTGAATCAGAAACTGAATTAACCTAGCTCCCTTTCCACCAGCAATTTTATTCAAAGAGCAAAGACACCTACAGCAGATGGGGATGTAATTTCATCAGATGGGGTTGTGCAAAAAATAAATGCACAAGAAAATTTAAATGAGCATAGGGATTATTTTATAGCCCATTCTCTGAAGACCCAAAACCAGGTATTAGAGAAAGCAAAGTATTTTTTAACATAACTCCTTTTAATGGGTAATGATGTACCTTAAACTGCCTCATGTATCTCGGACATTTTGCTATTAATTATTTTGAAACACAGAAGCCTGATTATTTATTTATTGTCAGAGATCACCAAAACCTACTTCATACTCCCTTGATTCTATATTTTTCTAACCACTTAACCAATTTATTCTATTTCATAAAACCTGCCATTTGGAATACAGAATGTGCTATTACTTGTATGTATAAGATATCAATGCAACAGTATCAGTTTTGAAAGCAACTCCTTAATATATGTGCATATCATTGCTTATTTTTTCACAATCATCAACTACAAAGACCCAGCAATTACAGTTACTATGGCAAAAAGGATACTAGACTGAAAAGCTGATTAATAAACAAGCAGTAAGTATGTTTACTTGATGCAAGCATGTACAACAGTCAAAAAGGAATGACGAACAATCATCTGCTTCAGATCCTGCTCGAGTTCTTCAACAACACTTTGAGGCAACTTACGCAGTAAAGGAAGAACAGCATCAATTATAAATATAACACTTTCCAAAAGCTGGGCCATAACTCGATTATCAACCTTATACAAGAACAAAAAAAATCATCAAACAAGGAATAATGTAACTTCAGCATCACCTCCCCCCCACCCTCTCTCTCCTCCTCCAAAGGAAAGAGGCTGTGAAACAGCACAAAAAAAAAATTTATTAAGCTGAATTAACTCTACAATTTCTATATATTATTTTACTTCCTAACAACACTATGCAATAGAGGACGTTGAAACAAAATACGAAGGTGAGAACTTGAAAGTATGACATGCAGAAGTTTGCAAGAGGATACAATAATATGAACTTTAAGTGAAAATTACATGGATACCAGTATAGTTATATATCACTAAGAAAATGCAGGGGCAAAAAAAAAAAAAAAAAAAAAAAAAATCAATACTCATTACATCGCTCTTTACTTCTAATTTTTGACGGAGTAGTAGATAAGTTCATAACCTTTTATACAAGGGCATAGCAAAAACAGCACCTTTCAGTAACACCTAACCTGCCTTTTTAGAGCATTAAGGGAGCAATTGGTTCAAGAAAGGGAAAGATATTTAACAAAGAAAAAACTGGGGAAGGAAAGGTTAGATGTCAAGTTTATCTTGTTGTTTGTTTTAGATCTAAGGAAGGGAATCACTCAATATTCCACCATCCCATCCCTCAACTCTTCCACCACTCTTGCCCTTTGACTTTCCCAAAACAACCACCATTTTCCCAGTACTCCTCCGCTCCTCCCTCTGATTAAAGCCGTCGCTGCTGCCTTCTACTTCGTCCACCACTCAATCCCTACAATCAGAGTAGGATTTCTTTCATGATCTAGTGGTTGGGGTTGTTATATGATGGATGGAGATGAGTTCTTCTGGGTAAGTGAAGGCTTTTTTTAAGGCTATAGAGGTGTTTCCAGATGGGCCGTGCATGGGTTTTCAATTGGATGTGGATATTTACTGGTGGACTGTGGTGGTTTTTGGGGTGGTTGGTGGTGGTGGCGTGGATTTCTGAAGGTTGGGTAAGTGGTGATGTATAAGGGTGGTGGTGGTCGAAGTAGTGGTCTATGATGGTCAAGGTGGCTATGTAGTAGAGGGAAGAGGTATATGGGGAATAAGAGTAGAGAACTTGGGGTGATAGAGTGGGGGAAAGAGAATAATTTAATTGGCATAACAAACAATTAAGGTAATCATCATTATTGATTCCCAAACCAAACGCCCCCTAAGAGTAGTAGATTAATGGCATTGCATTGTATTGTATGGTGACTGTTTTGTTGATGTTTCAACTCTCTCCCCTCAGACTTAGTTTTTACAAGCGCGCCTAGGCGCACTTGAGGCGCGAGGTGCGAGAGAAAATGCCTCTTAGTAGTAAAGCGTAGCTCATTCCAGGAAGCACGCACTTCAACGCCTTTTCTGCGCTTTTCCACTTTTTTGTCATAGGACAGGACACGTGATTTTTTTAAGAAAATTTCAAAAAAATCAGCTTTGAGTAAAAGAAGAAAGAGCATGTTGTTGAAGGGGTTAAAAAGGCTGTCCTGTACAAAACCACAGCCACCAGTGAACCACTTGGTTCTCGCTAGAAACTAGTCGATCCTTGGTGGAAATCGCTGGCTTACAACTTTACCATTTATTTGCTTTTTTTCTTCTAATTCTTCCTTCTCCATTTCATTTATTTTTCTTGGTTTTTTTTTCCTTTTTTCCTCTTCATTCTCTCTTTCTTGTTGTCAGCACTCCCTTCATTCTCCTCTGTTTTTTTTTTTTTTTATTTTTACAAATGTCTGCTCTTGTTAATCTGTTTCTGATTTTTTTTTTTTTTTTGAAGAATGTTTCTGATTTTTTAAATGAATCTGTTTATATTTTATCATTTTTTTTTTCGATTTTTTTTTTCTTTTGGTTTTCCAGTTTGTATCTTTTAATTTTGATTTTTGGCTTTTCTTTATTCTTCTTTTTTTTTTTCTTTTCAGTTTTCCAGTTTCTCTTATTCAGCTTTAATTGTACTCCAACTTTGTTATTTCAGCTAAGAACATGAATGTTATTTCAGCTAAGAACATGAATGAATATTCAACCCTTCCTTCCACGGGATCATCCATTCTATCTCTTTGTTATGCTCTTTTTTTTTCTTCTTCCATTCTATCTCTTCGCTCTCTACTTTTCTCCATTCTTTCTCAATCTTCTTATTTTTTTCTTTTGCTGACGGAACTTCTTCTTCTCCTTAATATTCTCTCTTTCCTCTGCGATCTCTACCCAGCTAGTTAGCTATGATAACACAAACTTTTCCTTATTATCTTTAATTGATAAAGTAACAAAAGCCTGTTGCCTCCTTTTGACTTTGTTAATCACGTGACCCTCTTTATATATATATAATTATTTTACAATAAAGTTTTAATTATTTATTATGCTTAAATTTGAATTTTTTTTTCGGAATTTTTTTTAGGAAACCTATATTTGATTCAATTTTATGTATTTGTTGATTTAGATTTCATTTGTAGATGTCATATGGCTTATTAATAATAAATTGATATGTTTAAAAAAATGAGTTTTTTAAATATAAATTATTAACAATAACAAAAAAACCTGCAACATTTCTTCAAGATCAAGCACTAAAATCAAATAAAATAATTATCACTTTAATTTGGTTTTTTTAATAATTTTTAATGCCAAAAAAGAAGTAAAATATAATATATTAAAATTAAAAGATTTGCGTTTTGTATCCAAAAGGCGTGCACTTTTGCTTTGCACCTCGCGCTTTTTAAACAAAGTATAAAAGTGATTTTTAAGGTTTTTGGCACTTAAGGTTTCCAGGAGGAGCGCGCCTCCGCCTTGCGCCTAGGTTTCCAGGACCCTTTGCGCCTCGGTGCGCCTCATGCTTTTTAAAACTAAGCTCTCAGATGTACCAACATTTGATCAAAGCATAGTTAGGATGACAAGATACTGTTCTTTAATCTCCATTGCAACTGGGGTCATAGAGCTGATTTGGTCAAAATAAACAAAAAAAAAAATCTTTCATTTCATAAAACTGACTTCCTTGGTCATGTCATTGATAATACAATCGCGGTAAGTAATTGTAGCCTCTCTGGAGACCCAAACTGGTTTGAAGCAAGGAGAAAGAATGAACCAAGCCCTTACTTACCTATCTATCTCAGAGCATCAATGCAATTAATTACCCCAACCTCTACCCCAATATAACAATCCCCTAAAAACCGAGGCATCCTGTATTGTTATATAGCCCAAAACTAAAGGAAATCTGTTCTCTGATCTCTGAAACTCAGGCAACTTCAGCACTAGTTCAGTGAGCTAACCTCAAAAACTGGTATTAAGTTTGATAGCAAGTAGACAGTGATTATGCTAATTTGACTTGAAGACATGCAAAAACAGAATCGAGAAGAGTCTCTTAAGAGAGCATAGATATTATGATGAGATGAGCAAATGAGCTCAAACTCTTCACAACCACTTCTAACATCATGTAGTTTATACCTCAACTGGTTTTCCAAAACAGATCATAATGACTCCCACACCGAGTATGGATCTAAGCGACAGGTTAGAGTCCGTCCTACTAGAATATTTTTAAATACCATTTAAAGGAAAAAGCCCATTATACCTAGCTCAGCAATTATTTTAAAGCTTAATCATCTGAAATTAGAACCATATCATCCAACAAAAAAAGTTAGGTTCAACACATTCATCTCTACTATCTAAATCATAAATACAAGATATAAAATGAAACAGGCCTTCTTAGAATTCTCATCACAAAAGCGATCTAAAAGAAAAAACACCAAATGAAAGTAAAATATACACAACAAACACTCAGCGAAATAGAATAGTGATTAGTGAATAGCATATACAAATTACCTGATTCTTAAGATATGGCTGCAGTGTGACAACAAACTGGGAAGGATTGGAGGCAGGTGCACAGAGTGACGGATCCACGACACAAAAGGCATGCAAAACCGTCACATAAGGAAGTATCCGCAACTCCCCTTCTTCAGAGTTCATTTCCTCTACCTGTTAAAAAATGTTCATATCACACAAATGATACCAAGTTTACTCACAAAATATGCAGCAAGAATACCTGTAAAATTCTTTCAAGTGAAAATTTGCACATCATTTCACAACGCTTGTGCACTGTCGCCAGTAATACAGGATTAGCCCCGGTTCCCTTCGACTGAGGCAAAAAATCAAGAGCCAAATTGCGTTTGATAATAGTGACAAGGGGTTGATGATTAGGCATCTTCCTTAACATGTCAACTATCTGTTCAGTCTTTCTAGCCACCTCTAACGGCACAGAACTATCATCTCCAAAGTACTGTCTCCCAGCAGGTTCTTCAAACCAGAATTCATAAAATGTTTTGCACACAAGATCCTGTTATCAAGATAAAAGTGTTGCATATTATATACAGCCTAGAAAACAAGATCAGCACAGCAACAAGTAGAATTTTTCAAAGAACAAAGAACGATATTTATGCAAAGTTCTCAAGTCCAAATGCACCGGCATTATAACAACCTTTCTGATATACGAGTCTAGATAAATACAAATCCACAGAGACCTATCAAAGTTTTGGCAAATGCCTAAGTACAAGGTGCAACATAGAGCAGGCTTAGTGGCTCAAACAACATATAACATCCTATGAAGCTCCGACATAAGCTGAAGTAAGCTACATGCCTAATTTAATGGAATGCAAGACAAGCTCTTTAGAATCAACCCTTTTGCTTTGCTCAAAGATGACTAGATCCAGCCTGCTTACCTGTACGGTGGTGATTATTCAGTCAAACACCACTCAACTTGGAAAAAATTCAGCCTTCCATTTTCTTTTCCATTCATTTGTGGTATCCATGTCAAAGACTTGACATTTCTTAATGGCCTATGGGCCAACACAAGCAAAATTGGCATAAAGCAGCCAGGGTTTTCCACTTGGATAGAACCCTGTTTCAGCAGTTATAAACAAGTTTGACTAACGTATTTTTCTTTCCCACCAAAAATATTCTCTCCTATGCCTCCTTCCAAGTTTTATTTATTGTCTCCTTCTGCCACAATGTCCCACTTGTACGGCTCATTGGATGCTCATCCTATTAAAAACAACCCCCCCCCCCCCTCTAAAAATTAAATTGTTAACACTATGGGGAAAAAGAACCAAAGAAAAAGCACAGGAGATGCAGCTGTTGCATGCAAGCTTCATCCAACTACTGACAGACAAGCACCACCCCACCCCCCCCCCCAGCTCCCTGCATCCATCCACGATTATTACAGATTTTCTTTCTACCACTATCTTCATGTACCAAATCCCCAAATTCAGTTGTTTCAGCCAATTTCAGCCAAGAAATCTCATTTCCTTCTTAATCTCCTTTTTTTCTTTTTCATTTATAAGGTCTACTGTGCAACACATTATTGCCAAGTAATGCAAACTGTACCATTCTGTTTATATCCCCTTGTAGTTGTGTACACCCATAAAACAGGGTTAGTCACAGCAAAGGTTAAAATAGGAACATGCAGTGTGAAGTTTTTTACAAGAGAAAGGTATGGTGTTTGAATATTAGGCATATGAACGGATTGAACATTACCTAATCATACAAGCCTGTTTTCTTTTATTTTCTTGGGGAGAGGGGGGGGTGGAGAAAGACAAGCCTGTTTTCTTTTATTTTGGCATAGTTCCTATCTGCTTTAATTACTTCTAGATATGTACTCACATCCACTGTAATTGTTCCATTGAACCTCCATTTGATACATTTCACTGAGGGGTCATCCTAAATCTTGGCAGTTTATCCAGATTCCAGATTATGCCTAGCCAGTTCAATTACCACAATAATATTTTAAAAAGAAAAATGAAGATTTACATTTAACACGTTTGGATAATGGATAAAAGCTTAAAAATCATAGTATAGCCTATACCTGAATACTTGATTCTTCATCACTTATACGGGAAATGATCTCAATGCAAGCAGGTGCAGATTCCACAAACTCAACATTTGATGTACACATATCTCGGATTATTTTGATCGCCCGTTTCCGAACACTTACCCCAGTATCCTTAATTCTCTCCGCAACCTTTTCAAAATACTATGATACATAACACACAATAAGAAACTGCACCAATAAAATCACACAAACATACAAAAAATGTAGGAGAACTCATACATACTTGCAACCCAACATCTGGATGAGATGCGATATGCCTTCCAACAAGTTCCAAAGCAGCCTCTCTAACAGATATTGCAGAATCACAGAACCTTCCTTCAACGGCAAGTTGAACACGCTTATCACGCAAGACATCAGGATCGGCCTCTACAATTATACTAACCTGTTTAATTGGCAGCAAAAAAGAGTGGTCAGCAACTCAGTAGATGTCCAAAATCCACCTAAGTAAGAAATCATGACAAAAATCAATTTTAAAGGAGACAGATACAAAATAAGATGGATATCAAATTCACTTACAGCACGCAATGCCTTAGCCCTAATTACAGGTGAATTGTCTCGTAGACTAACCTGAAATGAGTTTCTAAGTTAAAAAGGAATGATTCATTCAACGCAAGATAACTGGAAAATATGTTAACACTAACCAAAAGCATGCCAAGAATAGTATCAAATCCTCTGGAAAATGAATTATTCTGTCCAAGACACAAAGTTATCTTTTTAATGGAATCTCTGGTTAACGTCGATGACAAGGCCCCTGAATCACGAATAACTGCTTTGGATTTCAATCTGGCAAGGCGATAGCTGAACTGCTGCTGATTTTTTGGATCATCTTTGTACCAGAGGCAGAGATACAACCTGCAAATATAAAGTAGCTATAAGGCACAACAAATTTTGCACCACATTATCAAAATATCATTACGTTAATTTTTTATAACAAAGACTTATGCACTTATCTACAATTAACGAACAGTGAAAATTAAAGCTGTGGTAGGCAGTTACAAAAATAGGGGAAAATCACATTTTAACTAGAAGAAGAAAATCAGCTTGGTTCTTCTGATGATCCTTTCCAAGATACTTGGAGTTGAGTACAGAACCTAAGTACTAAAATGAAAAAAGACTAAATGACAAGTATCATAGGATCAGATTAAGCAGACACATACCAACGAGCAAAAAGATGAAGATCATCAGATGAGCCCATTTCTTCAAGGTAATTAAGAAGCATCTGTTGAACAATCTCCATCTTTGAAGCAGACTCATCAGGCAAATTTTCTGATCTATTATGATTGTTTTTGCTATCATCCTTGATCTGAGATTTGCAGTATGATTGTAACACTATAAGTTGCTTTTTACAGAGACAGCAAGGGCACTGCCAACCACGCGTAGAGATGTCATGTTCTCTGACCCCCACACAATCAGGATGAAATGGTCTCTGACAGCCTTGACATATCACTAGAGCTTTTTCGACTACTCCATCTAAGCAAACAGAGCAAGTACCTGTCTGTTCATTCTCATTTATACTTTCCCTACCTAACAGCTCCTGAACTATCCAATTGTTATCACTATGGCAAAGAACAGACTCATGCTTTAACCGTGCAGCAATTGTACCAAGAATATCAATCGCCAATGAGCGTATAGAAATATCTTTTGATTTTGGACCAGCATTCTGAAGCAACAAGACACAGAGAACCTGCAAGCAACCATCTTTAGATGTGGAAAATTTAGAAGCAAACATTAAGCAATAAGCACCAATAGTGGAATTCTTACTTCTAAAATGAGGGAAGCAGCAGGGTACTCTGGCAGATTCAATGTAGTTAGCAGATCAACCACAATATTCTCCATTATCACCTTCACTTCGGATGCCTCTTGACTTTTACTTGTAAGTCGCTCAAGTACATGAGTCCAAAATGAAACGCATGCCTCTGTGGCTGCCTCATTGCATTGAACCAGGTAGTTTGTTTCAATAGTAGTTTCAAAGATGGCACTGATACTTGATGTTTGCCTCAAGGCTTCAGGAAGATTAGCACTATGGAGAACTAACTGAAGCAGTAAAGCAGTAATCATTTGAATCTGCTTCTGCTCTTCATCAGGTAAATGATATGCTCTGGCAGCTCTTTTTGAGAATGGAAGCTTCCATAGAAGTTGAATAACTTCATCAACAACATAGCTCCTATGCTGAGTGTATGAATAGAATACCTGCAATCTCAATGACAGAAAAAGTTAGATGTGTGGACAGAAGCATTGCAAAATTAAGGAAACTCCAGGTAAATGGAAAGTCAAAATGTATTGTTTTAATACCCCACTGATCAGGCTCATAGCCTTCATTTGCAAGAGTTGAATATTGTCAACCAAAAATGTTGACAAACACGTTTTCACAAGCTGCAAGATACAGCTGTCTGAGAGGCGTTCAACTAGCAAGAGGTCCTTTAGAAGACCAAGGATAGTACAAAGCTTTTGAAACACAGTGTTCACAGCAGCTGGAATCCTAGGAGTCAACAACCACATACAGCATGTCATTGTTTCTTGGAGACAAAGAAGAATATCTAAAGATCAGTACAAAGTTTAAAGCAGAGTGAACAATAACAATAATAACAGAATAATGAAAATAAAGTATAAATTAACACTTTACAGCTGCATTGAAATGGGTGTAATCACTTAGAAGAAATCAATGACCATAAAAAGCATATTGCAGAACCAAACTCACCTGTTAGCCACAGTTCTTTTTACTTTTATACTCTTAGTTATACGCCGTTTTTTGCTTGCAGAACCAAACTCAGCCTCGATATCTGGATCATCTTCCCCTGGAAAGCTAGTTTCTTAGTATGATTATCTAAAAGCACGTGCCTAAATTTGAGATGTAAAAGTAAGGCAAATAAATGTGGCTCCATAACAGTGGGTTGTAATTGCCATAATTTTACAAAACAGATGTTGACACAAATAAAAAAATTAAAAAAAAATGGTCCAGCACTCATCTTTCCTAAGCCACCTACCTTCAGCAACTCTGTTATCACCAGGTCTATGCAAAGCGCGATATGATGGATCATAAGCTGATATCACGTCCATGACCTGACGTCTGGTGAACTCAAGAATTCTCTCAATAATCTAATAGTAAGAAGATCACCACTTAAATCTGGTATAAACAGCTATTCTCACAGTACTTGACAAATAACATACCAGGGTAAAAATGAAAGCAAGCAATGTACTACACTTATGAAGTAAAATTGGAAGAAAACATACCTCTTCCTTATATAGTTGCTTTGGCATGTCATTAAAAGCCATTACAGCCAGAGCAGCATGAATAGACTCCAAAGCACAGAGAATCGATGAAACATCAGAATCTGACTGAAAAAATTTTCACAGAAGTAATAGGACGTCAGAAAACACAGAACATAACTCACCAAAAATTCTTATAGCGCAAGAGAATATACCCTCTCCACCCCCTTCCCCCTCACATCCAGTGGATGAGAGAAAAGCATTAAATATTAACTTACATTTTGACATTCATCAATTGATAGGCCTTCAGCGCGATGAATCTGATGGTCTAAAACCGTTAATAGTCTCACAAGAAAATCAACAGGAACTCGATGTACCAATTTTTCTTCTCTGATAGACAATATCTCCTTCACTACCATACGAATGTCAGAGGTGGGTAACATTAACCACTCCGATTCATCTCGCTCTTCACCAGGAATCTCAGCCCTACTACAAAAGTCCTCCAAAAAATCACAGAATCGCCCGATCATAGCATCTGACAAGTTTGATCAACATTAGTCTTAATGTAAAAATTTATAGAATGGAACACCAAGATGCCACTTCCAGTTATTGGTTAACTATACTAACCTCTTTGTTCACTGAAATCTGGCAAAGCAGATGATGACACTCCCTGGGTTCCTTTCTTCTTAGCTCTTGTTTTTTTAGATGATGAAGGTGTATCCTAAAATTCAGTTTGCAATTAAGAAATAAAAGGGTCTGAGCATAATGTTTAAAAATTTAAAGACAAAAATGAAAGGATAACATACATCAACAACATGAGCATGACGGTCCATGTGTCTTTCTTCATGGACTCCATCAACTTGACAGGATACATGCTCATTCTTCTCATGAATGTTGCGATCAGACTCCACATTAGAGATTCGCTCTTCAAGAGGACCTGAGAAACTTGAACGAGACGATAAACAATAAGGGACATTCACCACTTTCATCCAAGATGAACAGGAGACTAGTCATGGGAGTAAAAGGTGAAGATCTATCCAACTGCCTAATCCCTAGGAAGACAACATAGATTTGATTATAAAAACTTCAACAAACGACGTCTCTCGGTGAGATATAAGGCAATTCAGCTTTTATGATTTTATGAACAATATCACTGCAGTGTGATGATTGAAGAAATTTTACTTAGTCTTGGTATCATGAAGAGTTGATCACAAGATGTTACCCAAAAAAATCAAAAATAAAGGAGAAAAAATATAGACTAAAAAGTAAAAAGTCACTTAAAAAGCTTTAGAGGGAACATATTTGGACTCCCCTTATCAATTACCAAAGAACCCCTCTGATTTTTCTAAAACCATATTACACTTCACACTAACAGATCAACTATAATCCCTTTTTCATCCTCTTCAAGTTTTTAAAAACATCTAAGTCCATAGTTATATTTTGATGAAGATATTGGTCATCCTTATACTAATTCCCAACTCACTAAAGTCTAATATGCGATTTCCTTTGCCCATTGGCTTAGAAGGCCAGCAATTCCATGCAATGTCCCTTTATGAGCTAAAAAACCCTCCTTACATGATGCGATCATGGAGACAGCCCCGAAACAACATTATCACTAGGAATGCCTCACACAAAATCCACAACAGCACACATTGATTTTAACAAATTGTTCCAGTTTAAAGGTGTGATGTTCCTCACAAAAATCCTCCTCCAATCACTCAAAATTGGTTTCACCGCCTTATTTGACTCTTTTCATAGTTTTCGTTTGAGTCATGTTATCATATATCATAAACACTTCATTTCCCCTTCAGCTAAGGCTATATGAGGAGCAGTGTCCGTAATTCCTCATCATCCAAATTTGTTGGGCACTCCATTCTATCCCACCCTTGAGTATAGCTATCAAGCTAATATAATTCACATTCCACAAGTTCAAATGGCTGCATAGATTGTAAACTCGATTCCTCATTTGATATTTTAAACCAAAAGACGAAACATCTAATAAGCCACCAACTCATATGAATTCTCAAGCCCGTTGATAGAAAAGATCACGAAAGTAAACTAGAAGTGAGATACATCAGCACCAGTTCTACAATGCCTAGAATTAATCTTATCAGTTTTCAATCAAAAAAATAAAATAGATAAATAACGGCAGCCAAGAATTTTGAAAATTGTTGATTCATAATCAGCATTTGTCTCTCATTGGATTTTATCACAGCCAAACATCAACGAGTAGAATTTTAAAATTGTTGATGTAAAATCGGCATTTGTCTCTCGTTCGGATTTAATCATTCATATAGCTGGAACGACTCCATTGAATTGCCATATGAAACTACGCTTACCTGGAAGTGTACACTCGAAGGCGTCACGATTGCATCGTAAAACCTCCTCGCAAAGATCCATAGGCGCCATTGTAGAACCAGAACCTGAACTCGCATCATTTTTAAGATTCCTGACGAATTAAACACACTGTAAGACTACCAGCAGCAGCAAATAAATTCAAAAATTCAAACCAAAATTCCAATCACTCGCACAAAAATCACCTCAATTCAAATTCAAATTCAAAGCCAAACTCAAATTAAACCACAAAAAAAGATATAGAGAGAGAAATTAAGCACATACAAGTAAGAGACGTCAGTATGAAGCAAGAGATCGGCGATTTTCGGAGCTTGAGCAAGGATATCACGGCGGTTTAGCGGGCGAGAGAGGTGATCATCGAATAGCCGAAGCTGCTCGTCGGAAGCACCGCAAAACGGCGGAAGAGACGGCAGAGGTAAGCAAGGCGCAACCTCGGAGTGTAGAGTGTTGGAGAGAGTGACGCCTCTTTGAGTCCAATCGCTGAAATTGGTGCTCATTTTTCAATGAATTATAGCAATTGAAGTGAAATTTGGTTGGAATTTGATCATCAATTGATGAAATTCAGTGAAATTGGAATTTCAATTTCTGGAAAATTAGGGCTTGAGAGGAGAGAGAAAGAGAGAGAGGTTGAAGAAATTGGGAAATTTTGAAAGAATAAGCCCTAGAGAGAGAAAGTGAGAGGTAGAGAGAGAAAATAATGGAGATTACACAAATTACAAATGGCGGGGAAAATGTAAAAAATAAAATTAAGTGGGTTAATTTTTGAGGGTTTACAGTAAAATTGAGTCCACTAAATCACTAATCACTAATTAGTAAATTAACCGTAGTTTGAATGTTTGATTTGAAGAAGAGGTCAGCTAGTTTAAGAAAAAGGTCTGACTTAACTTGCCTTGTTGCCCATGCGAACCTTGTATGGTACGATTGGAGATGTGACTTTATTTGGGAAGTTATATCTCTACGTATAAAGGATAGTTTAAGTGGTTAGAGCTTTGTTTTCAATTTTACAAGATCTTCATATAGGGGTGTTTGGCAGTTGGTTGTTTGCCTATCTTTTGGCTTTTGGCTTTTAAATTTGGTCAAATAGTCAAAAAAATATGTTTGGTAGTTAGCTTTTTTGTTTGCTTTTAAGCTGGCTTCTCTGCCAAAAGCTAATAGAAGTAGCTTTTTCTATTGACTTTTGGCTTGTTGGCCCATTTTATCACTAATAAACAGCTCACAACCATTAATAATTTTACCAATTACTTTTGTAAACAACCGGCTTAAACAACAAACTGAAAAAGTCAATCCATACAGTTAATACTTTTAGCTAGTCAAACAAGCCAAGCAAACAAGCCAACAGCCGCCAACCGTCAATTGTCAAACAACCCCAGAATTAGAGGTACTCCTTATTGGGTATTCCCCTCCCGTGTTACCCCGTCCATGTCGAATGAACCTTGTCAAGGCTTTTTTTTTTAACCGGTACTTTCTCTATTGAAATTGTAATTTGGCTAGTGTTTGAAATTAGGTCTTAAGGCTAACAAAAGTTTATTAGATAGAAATAATAAATGAGAATTTGTTTGGTTGGAAAATTTAGTTGATCATTAAAACCCAAAAAAATGGCAACTATTACATAGTAGTAAGGCCCTGTTCTTTTGAGCTTCTAAACACAGCAGAGTAGAGGTCAGCAGAGCAGAGCAGATTTCAGCATTATTATTATTATTATCATTATTATTATTATTATTATTATTATTATTATTATTATTAACAAGTGCATACCATTGTTTCAGGTGAATGAAAACATAAATAGATGTGTACCATCTTTAACATATGTTAATACTAGAAAGATAAAAGACAATAATTTAACATCTTCAAATTATTACAACCACATATCAAAATAGGAACATAATTAGATAAGAGTTTAACATTATGGTGAATTAACCATCTACTTCCATATGAACTACATTGTCATCATCTTTAGATATTAGAAATTGTTATTATTTGTTAGAAATTATTATTTATTAGAGCTACATTGTGGTGAATTAATAAAAAAAAATTATGATCGTTCGTTAGATATTAGAAATTGTTATTATTTATTATTAATTAATATTATTATTAAATATTAATAATTTTTATTGTGAATTATTAATTATTATTATTATTATGATTATTAAATATTATTATTATTATTAATTATTAATTATTATTATTAAATATTAATTATTATTATTATTAAATATTAATTATTAATTATTATTATTGTTATTATTAATTATTATTTTACTGATATTATTAATTATTATTTTTAATTTAGAGCAGAGCAAAGCAGAGCAGAGCAGATTTCAGCAGACTAGGGCTCAGCAGAGCAGAGCAGCTCTAATGAACAGGGCCTTACTTTGGTTTAATGATGGACTAAAATCTCCCCTAATTATTCTTTATTCTCCTAGTTCATCATATATGTTAAAACTCAAGACTACTTATGTGTCACGTAATCTTGTCTCTCCGAAAATATCCGACGATAGTATTCAAACAATTTCCTCGAATTGGATCAAAATTAAAAAAAAAAAAAAAAAAAGGACCAAAGAAATGTCACCAAACCTCTATGGGGGCATTTGGCTCATAAAGTGGTATGGATTTAGAATCAAGATTGGAATTAGGGTGGTATGGGGTTGGAACTTGATTCTTAATATCTTGTATTTGGTTGTTGACCTACCTTCAAAGTTCAAACCCAGTCCAATGGCCAAATTCTTGTGCAAACCTTTCACACAAAGCTCAAAGCTACCCATGGCGAACTAAATCGACTCAAAACCCTATGCACCATGCTTGTATTCATGATGGTACACGTGAAACATCAACATGCAATTAAATCAACATGTCAACAAGAAAACATGTATCGTTGGGAAACTAGCTTACCACATTGGTGCCAACAATGGTTTCTTGCAGCCCATTGTTTCCCTAGGTTTGCATCTTTTCGCTTGTGTATATGACCCTTCTTTTACCAGAGTTCAACACCAAAATTACGATTTATGACTGTTAAACAGTAAAACTGCGGCATTATTAGCATAAAACCTCCTCAAAACTCCCTATCGAGTATCCGAGGCGATTAACATGTTATACATCAATCCCTAAATGTTCAAGGTCAATTTGAGATTTAAACCTATATACATATATGACAATAAAGGATAAATTATGTGGGCACTTTTATTTAAATAATTTTGTTTAGGGTAAAAAATACCCCAAAACGTGGTCCAATCCCAGAGTGACACGTGGTCCAATTAACGGACGACACATGTTCCTATAGGAAGATGACACATGTCAAACATAAAGAGCACCTGAAGTGAGAGAAAAGGGTCTCCTTACATCAGGAGGCCCAAATCCCGAGTAAAGCCGCAAAACGGTGCCCCCTATCTTTTGGACACGTGTCTTCCCTGATTGCGCTGCCAATCAGAGCAACTATTCTAGGTCATTAAATCTAGAGGGGCACACTTTCCCACCCCTATAAATACCCCAATCATTTATGATGGGAGGGAGGGATTAAGACATATCATCTAAGAGCACTAAAAGCTCCAACTTCTCTCTACTTTCTCTCTCTACATTTATTCCGTTCGGTTACTAACTTGATCGTTGGAGGCGAATATTCCGTCAAGCGGAATATTCGTTATTTTGCAGGTGTCCGCGTCCATCCGGCCGAGTTCAAGGCCAGTATCCCCAGGGATTCCAAAAAGCCCTGAAACAAATTCTATTTTAAAAACAAAATATTCTTCCTTTTTAATTCTATTCAACTATTATTTCTATCGATTATACTATTGATGATTCTCAATGTACAGATTCAATTTAATTATGTTTTTATGTATAGTATAATTGTACAAAATATATAATTAATGTGTATGAATGTATTATGTTTATGTGAATATTGCTTTGTCCCCATGTATTATGATGTTAATTAAGATCGAAAAATAAAGCAATTTTTTTAAAATGAGATAATTACGGACCACGAGTTTAGGTATTCTTTTTTTAATCAACTAGCTTTTGGGCCTGTTCTACGCACAGTTGGGCTGTGTATAAGTTATTATTTATTGTACAAAAATCTTTTACGAAAGTAACTTTTACAATCTTGTAACATGAGTGGGAGGAGATGGTCGAAAATGGGAGGTAAAGGGGGAGGGGGAGTGGTGGCTGGAAAGGGAGAAGAGATGGAGAGGGGGTGGTTGGCAGTGGGGTGAGGGGAAAATGTTTTTTTTTTTTAAAAAAAAAAAATTGTATTTTTTTAATTTGAAAAATAATTAAAGGTTTTTAATTAAAAAAAGAATAATTCAAAGAAAATTAAAAAAAATGACCAGTTGTATAGGTCACTGGTCATTTGGGTTTATTTTGGGAGAAAAATGTTAAACTTGTGTTTAATATGGGCAGATTTAAAAGTTAGTCCTGTTAGGATTTCAGTGAATTCAATAAAGAAAATCACTTAAAACAATGTGTGGGAACAAATCCTAATATATATGATTACAATATAATTGTAAATATCAAATACAAAACAATGTATTAAAATCAAGTATTAGAATTGTCAATGAAATTACTGAAAATTTACAAAGACTACACTAGTGTGAAGAATCAAACTTGCCTTTCCTCCAAGCCGACAACACCAAGCATGTACATGAGAATATCGATGACCACGTAAGTCTCAAACCTTGATACACTGTCAAAGGCGTGTATACACTTTCCTAAAGAGGTTTATTTCCTCCACACGGCGCTTGGGTTAAACCGGAAATCCTCTTTGAGATACAATTGACAGCCAATTTCGTTCTTAGCACTAGAAAATGAAATACAATGAACAATTCACAAAGATGGCTAAGTTTCAAGAATTTTTCTCACAAAAGTTTGTAAGAAATTTGAGAGAAAATGTGGAGAAAAGTTGGGAAGAAATCTGTAATATGAAAAACTCTATATCCTTTCGTTAAAACGAAAGATATTAAAAGCCGAGAAAATAATCGCAAAAACCGCAGACAAAGGAAGCAACGCGGGCGCGACTCAAAGAGGCGCGGCGCGCCACAAGGCTATGCGGGCGCGCCTACCCAATTATGCCTGAATTTTGCAACTTTCCAGAGAGTTGGCGCGATTTTGACGCGGTTTTGTCGCGGGCCGCGCCAACCTTGTGCGAGCGCTCCACTCTGACTCTCTAAATCATCCGAAATAATCAAATGATCACAATTATCTCATACACTCTAAATCATCTAACAATCCTCCCCCATTTAGAGTGTATACCTTTTAAAACATTCTCCACTTCTATTCACTTAGCCACATCTCATGCATCAATGTTAATATTCCTTCGGATTGAATTAACACCTAGTACAACACACTTAACGATGATCAATCCTATGATTTTCATATGGATTGAATCACACGGATATATCCAACCATTCGAAGGTGAAGTACACATTAAAACAGCCATGTGTCCGTATCTTTCATAAGTTCATCAAAGTCTATATGTCCATCTAGACTTCTTGAAGCGGCTAAACTTCGAACTTATATAGGTAGGTTCTCATATACGTAATAGTGCCCTTGTGATAAGACACCTTCATTTAGAGCTTCTCAACTCTTAATCTTTGAGAACTTTAAATTAACCCTACCTTGCACATCACAAGTACCATAGCAATATGGGTCATCAAACATTGCTAACAAACAACAAACATGCAATTCAACCACATTGAATCTAAGACTTGATGTTTCTTCAAGCGTTAGATTGGGTTTCACAAATTCGTGTTTTTGGACATAAACCCATTCTTTCATAGCAAATATGATGAAATCCCTTGGCATTGCCTTTGTAAAGCAATCTGCCAAATTCAACTTTGTTAGAACATAGTCAAGACTTATGACCCCATCATTGATAAGCTCTTTCACTAGGCTATGCCTTAATGAAATATGCGAGACTTACCATTGTACACTTGACTATAAGCCTTTATCAACGCCGAATTCGAATCACAATGGATTGCCACCAGTGACATTGGCTTTGGTAATAAAGGCAATTCTATCATGAGATTCCTCAACCACTCAGCTTCCTTACTAGCTAAAGCAAGAGCTATAAACTCCGCTGCCACAGTGGAATCCGCAATGCAAGTTTGTTTCTTGGAAGACCATGAAATGGCACCTCCTCCAAACATAAACACCCAACCACTTACAGAAGAGTCATCCTCTTTGTAAGTGATCTAACTTGCATCAGAATATCCTTCTAAAACCGAAGGAAATCCACTATAAGATAAACCATAATCCAATGTACCCTTAAGGTACCTCAAGACCCTCCAAACTGCAAACCAATGCTGTACACCCCCTAGTAAATCTACTAAGTTTCCCCACAGCTAATGTAATATCTGGTCTTGTACTAGTCATGGCATACATCAAGGATCCAATTATCCTTGAATATTCCAATTGGGAAACTGTTTTCCCCGAATTCTTAACCAATTTAACATTAGGTTCCATGGGGGTGTTCACAGGACACTTATCAAACATATTAAACCGTTTGATCATCTTCTCAATGTAATGAGATTGACTTAGAATAAGTCTTCCATTGTCCCTAATGATCTTGATGCCCAAAAGGACATCCGCCTCCCCCAAATCCTTCATCTGAAAAGATGAGGATAAGAATTCCTTGGTCAATTCTACTTGTTGTAGACTTGTACCAAAGATAAGTATATCATCAACATATAGACAAATGATGACATCATGACCTTTATCATCAAATTTGCTATATATACACTTATCTGCTTGATTCACTTTGAATCTAAGGACAAAATCATGTCATCAAATTTCCGATGCCATTGTTTTGGTTCTTGTTTTAGTCCATAGAATGACTTACCAATTTACACACCTTATCTTCCTGTCCTTCCAAAACAAACCCTTCGGGTTGGTTCATATACACTTCTTCCTCTAGATCTCCATAGTAAAATTTTCAATAATTTCATTGACAATTCTAACACTTGATTGTAATACATTGTTTTGTATTTGATATTTACAATTATATTCTAATCATATATATTAGGATTTGTTCTCACACACTGTTTTAAGTGATTTTCTTGATTGAAATCGCTGTAAATCCTAACAATCTAAAGAGGTTTATTCTTAGAATTTATCAAGTATGTCTAGTGTGAAGGAATTAACAACAAACTTTGTCAAACTCAAGAAGTTTGATGGTGTTGAATTTAGAAGGTGGAAGAAGAAAATGTACATCTCTAATGTTGCCTATGTGATAAGTACTCCAAGGCCGGGTGAACATGAGAATGAAACCTTGGAGAACGCTCGGGAAAGATCAAAGTGGGACAACGACGATTTCATATGTCGTGGTCACATTTTGAATGGGATAGAGGATGATCTTTTTGATGTCTACCAAAATGTAGAATCGGCTAAGGAGCTTTGGGAGTCCTTGGAGAGCAAGCTCATGGCAGAAGACGCTTCAAGTAAGAAATTTTTAGCTAGCAATTTCAATAACTTTAAATTTGTTGATGGTCGGTCCATAATGGACCAATTTCATGAATTGCAACGTATCTATGGTAGCTTGAAACAACGTATGAATGAATTGTTTGTTGTTTCTAGCATTTTATTATGGACAGTAGGGGTGATATCGTCTTTTTCAGTGGGAACGAATTATCCGTCAAGTAACATTTGACCGTCTGTAAAAGTTAGTTGCCTTAGAGTAAAGGTGATAAACGATGGCCCAACCTGGTAGCCAAATTGGTTGGCCTCAGAAAAGTGACAGGTAGGGCACTCTTCAAATGTTTTTAGTTCAAAATTCAAGCTCAGCCCGAAAAAGCCCGACAATATTTTGTGGGTTTGGGCACAAGATTTTGTACTAAGTCCAGTGCAAAGGTGTTCCCCCTAGTCGGAAAGTCTAAAACTCAGGTGGGCAATAGTATTTTATCTACACTATTATAAGGATCAAAATTATCTGGTTTCCTTTATCAAAACTACGTTCATTAAATAGATCATTAAATATCCAACGTTTTTAGAGAGACGGTCTCACAATTTGTTGTAGATGTAACCTGTGACAATGATTTTCATTTGAACGTATTTGAAAATTTGACAACCATTGTGATCCTGCACAAATCTTTACCAACGAATAAGTTATAGGGAAACAAATGATTAATCTTTGATAAGCTCTAGCTAACACGCATATGATTCCTTATGGGGAATGAACAACTAAATCAAGAACTAACGACTCCATCATAGGATACAGGCGAACATCTACACTGCCTGTGTAGATTTATTGAAACTAAAATTGTAAACTTAAAGAAAAACAAAGAAAAGGGTCGAAAATAATCTAGTTACCGAAGAAAATAGACTATTTCTAGACTAAACGACCAAAAGATATTAAAACCCTATAGAGAGGAGAGGGAAGAGACTGAGAGAGAGTAGCTCTACACTTATTTCATTGAGCATATCTGTGGAATTGTAGCTGAAAATGTGCTTTGAAAATCATAAAAGCCAAACTGTAATAAACAAAAAGAAACAGGGGTGTGGAAAGACTTGGATTATTTCTTTCATCTCATCACAATCACGAATTTTAATGTAATGTTTTTTTAGTAAATCACATAAACTCATTGTATATGAATAAAATATTTATTATTTTTTTAAAAATAATTACCACGTATTTATGGTTTTTTTAATCCATCACTAAATTATACACATGAGCTTTATACCCGTGTTAGGAGTAAAGTATAAAATAGGTCCCTAACATTTGACAAAAGTTTAGTTTTAGTCTCTAACGTTACAAAAGTTTGGTTTTGGTCCCTCTACCACCACTTTGGATGGTTACTTTGCTGGCTAGACCAAACATTAAGGGACTTTGGGTGATTACTGGACCAAACTTTAGGCACTTTGGCTGCTGACTGGACTAAACTTTAGGGACTTTCATTTTTTTATTCAATTGCTACTAAATATGTTAATTAACCATATAAATATGTTAATTAACACTATCTATTTTTCTTTTCAATTGCTACTAAAATTTACAAAATTGGATTTTACCACCACTTAATTGATTCCGTTCAAGAATCTGTTAAGTGGGGTCCAGAATGACACGTGTCGTTATCTCAATGGTAAAAAAAAATTAAATTCTTTTTTTAAAAAAAAGAAATCAAAAAAGAAAAAAGAAAAACCCTAAATCTAACCCTAGCCACCCCAACCTCACCACCGGCGCCGCCTTCTCCACCATTACCCAGCACAGT
The DNA here is from genome assembly GCF_001683475.1 of Chenopodium quinoa. Lineage (NCBI taxonomy): Eukaryota > Viridiplantae > Streptophyta > Magnoliopsida > Caryophyllales > Amaranthaceae > Chenopodium > Chenopodium quinoa. The sequence continues at coordinate 5,447,574 of NW_018743252.1, read as the reverse complement.
CGTCAATCACCACTGCCACCCCACTTTACATCGCACCCATCCCCCAGCCTGACCGGATTCCACCCCTTCCCTTTTCGGCATCCCTAATTCGCACCCCCCCTATCACCGCATGTAAACGTCCCTCTTTCCCTAATAAATGGCCATGAAATCGGCCAGTTTTGGGGCTGAGTGGCGTAAACAGGTCGATTTCGTCCATTAGTGGCCGACTTCGTGGCCATTTGTGGGCGGTTTATGGCTGGGCGAAAAGGAGGGGGCGAATGACGATGGTCTGGAGGTGGAGCAGGTTCATGCAGGGGCGAATTTCGATAGTCTAGAGGTGGAGCAAGTTCAGGCGGTGGTCTGGATGCGAAGCAGGTTCAAGCTGCGCTGAGTGACGGCGGAGAAGGAGGCGCCGGTGGTGGGGCTGGGGTGGCTAGGGTTAGTTTTAGGTTTTTTTTTAATTTTCTTTTTTCAACCATTAAGATGACGACATGTGTCATTCGGGACCCCACTTAACGGATTCTTGGACGGAATCAATTAAGTGGTGGTAATATCCAAAATTTTAAATTTTGTTGTTGTTAAAATAAACTCTTTTTTGTTTGTAATGTTAAAATCCATTTTCGAGTTATTCTGTGGTGTTAAAATTCCAAATTTCCTAAAATTAATGTCGGTAATTAAATAAATTCAAGATTGGAATGAGTAATAAAATAATAGTATTAGATTAATTAAGGGTACATATGGTTAATTAACATAATTAGTAAAAAAAAAAAAAATCGCAAAGTCCCTAAAGTTTGATCCTGTATTCACCCAAAGTCCCTAATGTTTGGTCTACTCAGCAAGAAATTCCAAAAAAAAAAAAAAAAAAAAAAATCAAGGTCTCAAATGTTTGGTACAATCAGCATCTAAGGTCCCCAATATTTGATCCATTCAGCAAAGTAACCACCCAAAGTGGTGGTAAAGGGACCAAAACCAAACTTTTGTAACGTTAGGGACTAAAACCAAACTTTTGCCAAACGTTAGGGACTCATTTTATACTTTACTCCCGGTGCTACTGGGCTAGTGCATGAAATATATCTATGTTTAGAAACATAAAACTACACCTTTTTTTTTTTTTTTTTTTTTTTTTTTTTTTGGCATTTTATGTGAGGAAAGTGATTCAATTTCAAATGAAAGTGTTCATTTTTTTTTTTTTTTAATGTACATCAATAATTGTAGGAATAGAACACCACCATCTATAAGTGCTTGCCTGCTTTCCGTGCTTGGGAATAAGGGATTCTCTTACATTCTCCTTTTACTCTCATGATTTATGCACCATTGTAACAGGCTAAGGGTATTGGTTCAGTTATCCCCCCACCCCACCCCAGGCCCCCATCTGTGGCTGTGTATGCTCTTTTCCAACAGTCGAACAAGAAAAAGGGAACAATCAAACATCTGTGGTTGTGCATACTCTTTTCCAACAGTCGAAACTCGAAAGTATGATTCAAACACAAATCTAGCCAGTTAGCAGCACAATAGAGTCTATACAGCCAAATCATGCAAGCTACAAAAATTAAACAAGGGGGGAGAAAAACAAGTGTTTCTGCCCATCTGAAAAGTTAAGCAACAAATCCAACTACGAAGTGTCTCAGAATAAATTTCAGCTAGTGCCAAATAATACAACTATTCAACCTCAGCGTCGGGTGTCTCAACTTCAGCTTGCTCTTTCTCGGCCTCAGCCACCTCCTTCTCGCTCTTACGTCCCTTCTTGGATTTGTAGTATACACTCGTGAAGGTTCCAATTGCTCCATATTTCCTCCTTGCCTTCTCATAAAGTGAGGCATCAAACATCCTCCAGAAGTCCTTCTCATTTAGCTCAGAGACAGTGTATTGTGGCTGGAATCCATGGTTTTCAATCAACCACTTCTCCAACTTACGGACAGCCTCGGCACCATCGAACACCTCACCACGCAGAATAGGTCCTGGTGCATAGTAGACACCAACATCAGTGAACATCTGAGCATATGAAGTGTCACCCTGTCTCTTGTGCTGCTCGAAGCCTGGTTCAGGATATATCATGGTTTTGACGGGCAGCCTAAACAGACGATGTGGGCAGAGCCAAAGAGGGTAAACCTACAGAGAAGCAGCATTAAATTTCCAGTTAGCAGATGATTATAAAGAAGTGTTGAAAATCCCCAGGATAAACAAAGGAATAAAAATAATAGCAATGGAAAAGGGCAAAGTGACTTTACCTCCATTTCACGATGGACCCATTCAAGAGCATCTCCAACCTTGTATAGTGGAACAAGCATGTCCTGAATCACATGGTTCTCATGGTAATAGTTTCTGATGGCTTCACCTTGAGTAGCTTTAAGAAGGGAAACCTTTGGTGGCATCAACCATCCAAGAAGGAATCTGAACCACGCTTGATCACCTAATGGAATGATAAGCTTTCCTTCCCAGTTGGGACGAGGCTCGAGCTAAATCAAGCAGTCTAAAAAAAGAATGATTTATTTGGGCGATCGGGCAATGAGAAGATGAAAACTAAGCTCATAGCGCACACTTGAACTTTTCCACTACTGGTCCCAGAAGGTACAGAGATCTTGTATGTCGGTGATAATATTCCCTGGTAGGAATGTACTCCACAAACTCCCCTCGTTCAAGGGTTGTCTGAGCATGCTGATAGAACCAGGGTTTAAACCACCATCCACAGCTATTGATCACATTTCCCTTCTTCTTGGCCTCTTCTTTGGAAGCATATCTACCTGTCATCATCACACCTTCAGAAGGATTGTAAATCATGCCTTCCACAAAATCAGGGACCTTTTCGGGATTGTCTTGATCTCCATCTTTTGGTGCAAAAGAATCAATATAACCCTGGGCAAGATCTTTCAAACTACCTTTCACAGGAGTGTATGTCAGCCTCATGTACTCCTTTATTGGAATAAGCTTAATTTCAGCAGAAACAAGCAATCCTAGAGTACCCTGAGACCATGGAATAGCGTAAAAAAGCTCGGAAAACTCATTGTCCTTGGCTCTGACAACCCGTCCATCAGCCAGAACTACCTCATAAGCCACAACTGTGTCAGCAAATAGGCCATAAATATGGGAGCTTTTTGCGATCCCACAGCCATTAATAAGGCCACCAACAGTTAGATCATCCAACTCAGCAACTACTGCCAGAGAAACATTCAATGGTACAGTTGCTCTTGAAATCTGCCCCATATTGACCGGAGGCTCAACTTTGGCTATCATATTAATAAAATACGCATTCTTTTCAGGTGAATATGTTTCAGCGCACACTTGCAGGCATTAAGGAATTGATGATCATCAGTTGTTCATTTCAGGAGCGTATGCTTCTGTGCACACTTGCAGGCCTTAGGGAGAGCGTTTGTTTCAGCGCACACTTACAGGCATTATGGAATTGACGATTTCAGTTGATAACACAAAACCATATACCCAGGCTAATTATGGAAAGCTCAGTAAGATTACTGTTGTAAGTTTGTAAATTTTCAAGTTGAAAAAGAAAAACCAAAATTATTCATTTTGTGGCAGATAAACAAGCATATATTCACAGATAAAACCAATTTGACAATTTCTCATTTCTTGGAACAAAAAGGCCCTGTTTTCAGGTGGTACAAAAAGAGCATACACTCATAACTTAAGTTGTATTCCCTCAGATAAGTTCTATAGCTAATGAAGTAATCATGTTTGCTGCATTTTCTTCCTTAATTCCCCAAGAGGCCCATAACCCACACCATTTGTCTCCTGTTTGCTACAACTGCAGACACCGGTATTCAAATTCGTACCACAATTTAGACACATGCCTTTGCATTTGGGATCACATACTGCATTAATGGTGATCTCTAGATGTACCATGTCTCGGATGTGCTTGGAAATGTCAATTTCTTTTCTCTCTGGGGGAAAATGAAGCCTATCCTCCAGATCAATTAATGCGTCATCATCATCTTCTTCCTCATTAACAGTTCCAGCAGAACTCTTCAACTTATCTTCACCAAACATAAATCCCATGTTATGACCTCCGGCTCCTCCACAGGTTCCTCAGTTAACAATAGAGAGAAGTTGGAAAATACACTTTCAGCAGCTGGTCCACCACACCTTAAAAAAAATCATTTGAGAAATAAGATTTGGTTACCTAGAATTGGCTGAAAGTGTACAATATGAATACATGATAACCTTCTGATATAATTGTGAGAGTAGATGTGCATAAGCTCCATGCTCAAGTATACATTTGCCATCGGAACCAAGCAATCAATTGTGACTGAGTGTGATTATATTCCGTTTACTATGAATTTGAAAGACAAGTACACTCTACAGCCAACCTATCCTTAAAAACAAATAAAGCTGCCACTTTATCAGGCTCTTGCATACCGAAAGTCCCACCCCACCCCCCACGCAGTCACCAGAAAGATATATAGCCTACTCTCAGACATTTAAACAATTCAGCTCATTCATGGTAAGCAGTTGCAACACTTGAAACTCCAATGCAGAATACAGCTTTTATACACACTATGAACCTCACCCCAGGAAGAGATAGGCCATGTACTGGACCTCAAAATCTAAGAATGCAGCTACTTACCGAGTTACTGCTGCAGTACAAGTTTTCAATCTTACAGATCAATGCAAGGACCTTTTTTTACTTTAAATTTATTTAGCCATGTTTATTGTAGTCAGATTTTAACAGGTGGGAATAACATGAGACAGTACTCACAGCAGTTTGCTAGACTAGAGCTGCAAAAATAAATTGTAAAAAAAGATAGATGAATCAAGTACCTGTTGCAAGCAAGGGAGAGAACTGTTCTTATGATGCCATCAAGCCTTAATTTATGCTTTTTTCGGGTAACATCAACAGAAATAAGTACAGGTGTTCCATCCGTAAAATCCTTTACAGCTTTAGTCACTCGTAATCCCATTGATGATGCAGTAGACCTTGACAATTCCGATGAAATTTTGCCTAAACCAAGTCTTTCTAAAGTAGTGCAGCATTCCATGTGAGATATTGAAGGGTTTCGCCTATAGACAATGGCCCCTTCCCATGGAGATCCATCATCTTCCTCATCACCCCAATCAAACTCAATTGCATTTTCATCATCATCTAATGATGATACCTCGCCATCATCAATTTTCGTAGCCTTTGTAGCTAGGACAACGTATTTGTAAGGCTTTCCAAAGCAAGTACTATTATAAATAACACTTGACATTTTACAACTACATTGAATAAATCCAGACTCAGGGCGCTGAAGAAAAGTGGATTTATTTAACTGCAATCCAATTTTTGCAAGACCACTAGTAACAGGTTTTACACTGGACATAGAGTATACAAGGGACATTGCACCCGATCTTTGTAATAAATCACAGCACATATAGAGTGAAAAATTCTCTATACAGGCAGTATATGGCCAACGGATCCGTTTGGCTTAATGGTGTAGGCAGGCGCTAATTCTGGGAGGGCTAATCTACTTAATGAGACACCTCATACAAAAATTAGACAGTATCTTCGCAGATGCTTGAACTACAAATAATTTGGAACTAATCTGATCTGATCATTCAACTCCTAATTGGATAAGTGAAGCAATAATCGAACACGCAACATCAATGGCGAGCATAAATCTACAAGAGTAAAGAATTTTTTTGTAAAATTCATGACATACTCAGGCCTGTCCCTGAGGCAAGGCAGGAGGGGCAGCCGCCCTAGGCCCAGGGAAAAGAGATTTGATTTCATATTGAATTATCTCGAAAAATACATAATTTTAGGGATACTTAATTCAATAATCAAATTACGCTCATAATTTTCTTTTCTTTTGGATATAGTGTTTCATAATCTAAGAATTTGCGAACCCTAAGCTTAAAGCACTGATAATTAAATTAGATTAGATCAAATATAAACCCTAGATTGTGAAATTGATGTGATGATAACAACAACAAACAACTTACCTTAGAAGCTGCTTCAATGGGGGATACAAGAATTAGATTCAACGGAGAACGCTTCAATGGAGAACGTTGAGTGCGCTTCAATGAAATAACTCAGAGAGGTAGGAAATAGGAATGGAGGCCTTTAAAAGCCATGACCCGCCATAGTTATAATATGGGTTAGATCCGTCTGATATGATCGTCTAATTGTGAGATAGGTGGGCTTTATAAAGGTTTTATGTAAACATGTTTTAAATATTTTTAAATATTTTCATACACCAAAGCTTGTATCAATTCTTTGTAAGTTTTTAAATTTCTTTTTTTTAAAACAGATGAAATTTCATTAATTAAACTAATTTTACAACAAACAAAAGGACAGTAAGTGACATAAGTTACTATTGGCATAAGAAGCCCTTACACAATATCAATTAAGGTCATTAACGATATTTACCTTTTAGCTATTACAACGAGTGAATACAACGTATATAAGTCTTACGAATATATATTTAAACATGCGATGAGACTATTGATAGAATGAGGGAAGTTGGTGATGATGTTTCATGTTGTGCAAGGTATTTTCTAACATACAATTAAAAGTCTATGTATGTTGGTGAAATGACGGAGACAACCCAAAATCAGTATGTCTTACCCTAAGGGACCCCAATAATTCAAATGGATAAAATCCTCTTGAAATCTATGCTTCATACATGTCAATCATATTTTTTTGTGATCTGACAAAACCATATCTTATACTCCCTCCGTCCCATAATATAGTTTTTATTGTATTTTTTTCATGGTATCTAAAAAATGGGAGGAGAAGTGGAAAAGAACTAGACAAAAGTACAAAGCAAGTGGATAATTTAAGGAAAAAAAAGTAAAAAGTTCAATTATAGACAAAAGTTAAAAAGAAAGTGAAAAAAGTACAATGCAAGTGATAAGTTAAGGGTAAATTAGGAAGTTTAATGAATAAAGTAAAAAATAAGGGTATAATGGTCTTTACATATTATTCAAAAATAGAAACAGGAACAACATTTTGAGTCTCTAAAATAGGGAAACAAAAACTATATTATAGACAGAGGGAGTATATATTCTCATACAAGGTCATGATGTTGTAATGACTTTTACTGATATCACATACAAATGGGTTTAACAACACCTACAACGGGTTTATATAAATCTGAAATTGAAATTTTGCTACATCTCCCAACAAACATAAGTAACACCACTTTCATTAAAGGAATACGCTTTTATTAAAACTAAAGAGATTAAAAAGGGCAATTCCAAGAGTATGTTAAAGTTGCAACCAATCATTAACTATTTGAATTTACTAAGTATAATACGCATAATATTGCTTAATTCATACGGAGTACTACCTAATTGCATCATTGTTCATGACATCCATTCAACTTTTCTTTCTTTGAGCTTTAATTTCTCCTTTCAATCACCATCTTCATTGTAGGATAGATTTTGCACAACATTTGTAGAGATACTTTTATGTCGATTATATAAAGGGAATCCAGATAATGTCATAAATGCTTAATATGAAATTTATACTAGGAAAGGAAATATGGGTAGATGATAAAGGGTTAATGAATATTAAATAACACGTTCAATTAACTTGAATTTGAAAGACCCTTCAAAAAAAAAAAAAATATGAATTTGAAAGATGGGAGAAGAGGAAAAGATTAAGAAATTCAATATGTTGAATTATATAGGAGGTTACAAAATTTTTAGAGCTATTGTTATGTAAATGGAGGAAGATGGAAAACTTCTACAATAACTTATCAATGACATATAAAGAAGGTCAATAAAAGAAAAAGATTATAAAGAGATGTAAAAGAAAAGAACACGTAGCAAAATATTCTATGCATCTCTGCTCTCCTAATCTCTCATATATTCTCTCTTTATTTTATAACACGTTATCAACACCAATGTTTAAATTTTTTTTTTTTTTAATGATGGTGCTATTTTGCTAATGCATTTTTTTTTTTGACAATAGCTTTGCTAATGCATTGGAGGAAGTAAAAATATCATAAAAGAGATCCAGAAAAAAGAAATTTTAATGCATGTTATTACTTCATCTTAGCACGGTTGCATAATGTCTTTTTTTAAGATAATTTTATCAAACATGTTTCTTAGAGATGGTGAAGTTGTAAAGGTAAAAAGGGGTAGATAGCAAGAAATACATCTTTTGTGTACTAATTATGGAGTAATTGGCAACCGTTTGTTCTTCAAACTCATATTGAGAAACACTTTGTGTGCAAGTTAAATCAATGATGTAAGAAAACAAAAAAAAAAATTATGAACAAAAGAATTATGACATCTTCAAGGATAGGCAACACTGAGAATTGCTTCGAAAATGTAATGTTTAAGATTGGTTCCAGTCATGCTGCATGGATATAATCATTCAAGTCATTCCAAGAAGCACAACACTTAATTTTCTTTTGCTGGGGATATTGAAACCTTGGATCTTTTGGAATCGTTGGTTGCTTTGTTGACCTGAAAATCCCAAGATCATCAACTGTAATGAGATGCTAATCTTTCAAAGTAAAAAGATACTAACAAACTCAATCTGTATTCAATGTAAATATTACCCCGTACCTCCTGGGGACGAAAGGCCTGTCAAAGTAAGGCATGGGCTGAGCTTTCGGGACTAGTTCCTTTCTTAATCTTCTTATTTCTTCCTCCTCTTCTAACTGTTAGAGCAAAAGAGAAGTTTCTGACTTAATTTATTGTGATTATAATGATACTGATTATGTTCAGTTTATTAGTTATTTTGTAATGTACCTTCTGTTGCCTTTCTCTATCCAGTTTGTATTGCTCTATCATCGTCAATTTTTCAGAAATCTGGTAATTGAATCACAATTACATTAGCAACATATGTGATGCAAACTATGATCACCAAAAAAGTACTAAAAAGAAATGAATTCAATAATCACTAACTAAACATACCTGGTGGTCAAACTCTGCCCGTTCCACAGCCCTTACATCGCTGTGCAGCTTCAGGTCGATTGGCCTTGTTATGTCTTTAATTGGTGGCTTTATCAGACACTACATATGAACGTACACGTCAAGTTAGCATTTGCTGAATTATACAAGTATTATCTATTAGACAGAGCAATTATAGAAGATTTTCTAATTGAGGATAAACAGTGTTTAATAGGACTCACTTCTGGTTCATCAGTTGTCCATGGAAGGCCTTGTGCAATAGGTATCCGCTGTTTCTCCTCTTCAATCATCATTTCTTGTACTTTTTTGACAAACTCCTCCTCCTTCATTTTTCCTCTTTGCTGAAATTATGGGTGGAGGAAGCAGATGAAATATTTACAACACACACGTAAAGACGGGAAAGAAAAAGCATTGGTAAAGGGAAGGGAAGGGAAGTAGAAATGACTAACCTACATAGAACTAATAATAAAATAAAAGTTTTGCAGTACTCAAGCAACTTGTTAAAATGAAAAATTACTTAATCATCTGCATTAATATACACTTATAACAGACACATATCCTATATTCCCATGTATATACAAAGGATAATTAAGAGATGAGACTTGCAGGTTGCAGCTAGATACATCTCTTCTGAGATTGGCAAACAAAAGAGAGGTGGAAAGTAAAAAAAAAAACAGAACAGAAAAACAAATGTGTGTTCTTGTAATCAGGCCTTTTGCACACTTTATTGCTTATACAGAATTAGAGTTTACTACTTGTCATCTAGAAAGTACAGCCACCAGTTATAACATATCAGTCTAACTTCTCATATGGAACAAAGAGTAAAAAAGGACACAAAAACAATATTGTAATGATAGAACGTGCTAATCACTTGCTTTAAATGGATGAATATTGACTTCTACAATGTTCGGAGAAGACATTAAGTGGCATGTAATATCAATATAAGCACTATATCTTTCCAGTCGAAACCAAAGCCCAAAGTCACCATGAATGTCCCTCAACAATCACAAGAATTTGTCGGGAAAAAAACAAATAACAAAAACTAAAAATTCATCCTTACAGCTTTATCATTCTCTGAATCAGGCCTATCACCATCATAAGCTTATATCTCAAGTATACAAATAAATTTCCAGCAGAACATCTGTTATTGTATAGAAAAGCTATCTATCTATTCTAAGTACCAAATCTTCCAATGCTGCTATGGCTAATGGCTTACACTAACAGAATTATAACAAAGAGAGTTCAACTCTAGAAATCCGGCTTAGAATTCACCACTAGGAATTTGCCCCATGTATAATAGAGTGACATTCATTCATAAAATTACTTGTTCTATAACTCATCATCAGAAGGCAATATTAATAATAGCTTTGTGTCCCTCTTCAAATAATGAAAAATTGGTACACGGAGAATAAATATAACAGCTTATAGCAGAACTTGACGATGCTTTGACTTATTGTATCCTACTACCAGGCACGTTGTAAAAAGAATCCACTTTTAGAAATTCTGCATTGAAAAGTGTCAAATATACTCCATTAATAATGGAGACACATCCTTTGATAAAACATAATTGTTTGCATAATTGAAAGTAACCTTTCCCCTCGAAATCCCATATCAATAAATGACACAAAAATATAAACTAAGGATCACCAGATTCAATCCAGAAATGAGCAGACTTCCCATGTTTATCAGTTCTTGTAACATAAATAACCTGATGAATTTGTTCCCTACCCCAGGCCGCAATCACAGAAGATTAATCTTTTTGACACTAATACACGAGTATAACTGCCTACAGGAAGGAATTCCTTATCCTAATAAAAGTTCATGACAAAATCATTCTTCATCCTAATACACATTAGTAATTCAATAACAAAAAAAAAAAAAAGACACAGTGATTATACCTCAGTCCTCAGCCTAAATGGTCTCTGGGATGTGACTCTATGCTGTTGCTTCTTCTTCCACTTGCTTCCACCAACAGTCCCTGAAGAAAATGAGCCCTGAAATACATAATATTTCAAAATATAAGCCTCAATATACAACAACATACACCCTAAAACATACAAATATAACATAAAGCCCAAAACACTACGCTTACACTTCTTCTTCTTCGACTTCCAATCGAACTTCTGCTCGAAACACTACAGTTAAGACCGAATTAAGACACATCCAAACCCGAAATCAACTACTCAAACACACACACACAATTGAATAAAATGTACCTTCCCCTGCTACTATCCAATGAAGAAGTAACATGAGCATCCATCCCCAAGCTTTCAGCATTGAAGAACAATTCTCCGGGACAAAAAGCAGACGACGATTCCTGTGTTTCGGGTGCTCTAGGAGGCTGCTGCAATCCAGGCAACGCCCATTTAATCCCTTTCTTTGTATCATCCTCCTCATCCTCCACCTCATTTTCACCATCTTTGTTACCCTCCGATTTCTTAGGCAATGTCAAAAGCTTCTCAAATGCCTTCACCAGATGCAAAACCCTCCCTGAACCCGGCTCTGGAACACTCGCCCTTGCCTCCTGCAACAATATATCCCGCCTTCGTTTCGTAGTCGAACTACCCAGCCCTTTCGGAGAAACAGCCGCCTCCGGTTCGCAATCACCCACATCATCTAAACCCCCAAATTCTAATTTCTCACTACTGGGTTTATCAAAATCTTCATACTCTTCAACCCCACCATCATTTTCATCCCTACTCTTAAAAAACTCTTCCTGAGAAACCCTCAAATTCTCATAAGCAACACACAAACACTTCCCATCAACCCTATCTTTACACTTACAATTACGATTCAATTCATGCTTCTTCACATTATTCTTCTTCGCAACCACAAATTTCCTCTCCCTGATCTTCTTCTTTGGTGATACAAAAGAAGAAATCGGGTTTTTACTCCCAGATTTCTGGGATTTCGCAGATTTAATCGAAGGAGATGATTTCAAATTAGGATTAGAATTCTCTTGATTCTTTATTTTCTCAGCGGCATTTGATCGAACACTTTGTGGGTCTTTTGTTGGAGTCGCCATTTTTGCTTCCTTCAACTGAAATCACTCGAGAAAGTAAGAGAGAGAAAAATGGAGAATTTGGAAGCGTTGATTGTGAGAAAGTGAAGAAGAGGGAAAATAAGATGAACGTTGGACACGGAGCTCCGTAACGGCTAGTTTTTTTGGAGCCTGTTGTAGGAGGGAGCGATTAAGATGGGGGGCAAATATGAATTATTAAAAAAATTGAAGTTTTGTTGATTAGTTTCCGTAATAGCTTGGTGGAGTTTCCGCTAGCCGTTAAATGTGGAATATTAGTATATCAAAATTGTTAATCACGCCCAATTTATAAGGAAACTAATCAACAAACAGAAAAAACATAAATAAACATTACTAAAATTTCACAATTTGTTTTACAAATGAAAAAAATTAATATAAATTCTCATGCTACTATGCTAGGTTGTGTAATTAAAAATTTGACAATTAGCGGATATTTTGTAATTGTAAGTTTAACCAATTCAAATTGGTTGATTATATTTTTTATTTTTTGGTTCATATGAGCCACTCAGGGCGGGATGAGAATCGATCCCAAGATCACCTGTAACCGGGAGGAAAGCTCTTACCAACTGAGCTATCCCTCACTCTCAAATTGGTTGGTTATATTAAGTGTTTTGATTATCTTATGTAGAAATATAGTCAAGAACCTCTTTTCAAATTACATATTTTGTGGAAAATCACATTTTAAAATAGTAAAACATATATGTGACATCATCTTTGGTTGGATTCTAACGGTTAATTCCGTTTTCAGGCTTTCACTCATCATGGGCTAGTCACAAAACTACTTTTATTTTTACGGGCACAAGACTACTTTAATCATACTTTTTTTTCATTTTTTATTTTTTATTTTTTTTTTTTTTTTTGGGGGGGGGGGGGGGGGTCATAAATCTCATTTTTTAAATTAAGTTTTAGTCATAACCCATCTTTAAATTTATATTTTATGTAAGAAAACACCTTAATCATAAATTTATATTTTATGTAAGAAAACATCTTAATCATAATTTTTTACCAAAAATTATGTATAGCTAAATCTCATACATAAAACCATGTCCATGTGAGGCTAGAAGTCCTTAGAATAACATCAATAACATGTGCCATAACTCCTAAGAAAAATTGAGAATTTCGAAAGGTAATGCAAAATCAATTTTTTTTCCCACCACTTTATGAAAATATAAGAATGTTGTCCGTGTGTTTGCATTGCATAATTTAGTGAAATATATACATAATATTATGACAAGAATCATGGCACTAAACTAGGAGGCTGTTACAAGATTTATGCCATGAATCAAAGAGAATATTAGATAACCGGCTAAGATTAAGGAGAAAGAATTCTCTAGAGTAAACTAATTACTAAAAATGTAAAATACAAATATAAAAATACATATTGTCTAACACATCCCCGCAATCGAAACGGGAGGTCCACGAACGTTGAGACTGTGCTGAAAATCATCAAAAAGAATGCGGGGAAGACCCTTTGTAAAAATATCAGCTATTTGATATCGTGAAGGAACATGAAGTACCCGAACCTTTACACGACTTACTTTTTCACGAACAAAATGAATGTCCATTTCAATGTGCTTGGTGCGCTGATGTTGGACGGGATTACCAGAAAGATATATAGCACTGACATTATCACAATAGACTAAAGTTGCTTTGGTAATGGGACAGAGCAACGTAAGTAATAAACTTCGAATCCAGCAGGATTCGGAGATAACATTTGCAACACCTCTATACTCAGCTTCTGCACTGGATTTAGACAATGTGGGTTGGCGTTTGGATGACCAAGAAACTAAATTGTCTCTAAGAAAAACACAGTAATTAGAAGTGCAGCGACGGGTATCCAGACATCCCCCCAATCGGCATCCGTGTATGATAAGAGAGACTTGATAGGTGATTTATATAAATGAATACCAAAATCAAGCGTACCTTGTACATACCTGAGAATACGCTTTAGAGCATCCATATGTTTGACTTTCGGGTCATGCATGAATAAACAAACATGTGGACAGCATACGAGATGTCGTGTCTAGTGACTGTCAAGTACTGGAGAGCACCGGCCAGCTGGCGATATTTTGTAGGATCATCATCATAAGCAATCCCGGAGTCGGACCCGAGTTTACCTTTTGTGTCAACAGGAGTAGCACAAGGCTTGCAACGGGACATGCCAGCCCGTTCTAGTATTTCTTCGGCATATTTCTTCTGAGATAAGAAAAGGCTGTTGTTGTTCCTGGAAACTGCAATACCTAAAAAATAGCTTAAAGGACCCAAATCCTTCATACCAAATTCAAAGTTGAGTTTGGACATAATGGAACACCGAAAAGTATCTGAAGAGGCAGTGAGTATAATATCATCCACATACAATAAGATGTAATCAATGTCAGAACCATGACTGTAGATGAAAAGAGAATTATCACACTTACTATGAATAAACCCAATAGATGAGACAAAGTCAGCAAAACGTTGATACCAAGCTAAGGTGCTTGCTTTAAGCCATAAAGAGATTTTATGAGCAAACAAACATGATTAGGTCGGGAAGGATCCCTTAACCCGAAGGGTTGGTACATGTAGACAGTCTCATTCAAATTACCATGCAAGAAAGCATTCTTAACATCTAACTGATGAATCTGCCAAGATTTAGATAATGCAATACTAAGGACCACCCTGATAGTTGCCGACTTGACAACCGGACTAAAAGTTTCATCACAATCAATACCATCCTACTGAGATTTTCCATCACCTACAAGACGGGCTTTATGCCTCTCAAAAGAACCATCAGATTTCTTTTTATAAAATCCACAAAGAACGAATAAAATTTACATTAGGAGGACGTGGGACTAAATCCCAAGTCTTATTTTCAATAAGAGCATTATATTCATCTTGCATAGCATTTTTCCAATTTGCATCATCTAGTGCACACTTCGGGTTTTTGGGAAGGGGGGAGATAGTAGGAGGGAGGGCACTAAATGCATGGCATTTGGGGTTTGGCTTAAAGATTCCATGTTGACTATGTGTGGTCATACGGGTAGGTTGTGATGGAGAAATTTGCGTAGGCAAGATGGGTGGAGATGATTGTAAATGAGGAGATATATAGAGTCCATTAGAAGAGGATGAAGTAGGAAGGGATTTTCGTGAAGAAGATGCAGAAGGAAGAGTTGTATCAGCCCTATCCGGCGGACGTGGCAGAGGTGTGGATGTGCTCATAGGTGGTGGAGAAGGATATTGGGTATGTGTATGTTACTGATCCGAATCAGTAGGCATAGAGGATGAGGACGAAGGAGATGCAACATTATGTAAATAATGAAAATGCAAGGGTGATATTTCATCGCCTTGAAAATCATAAGAAGAGGGAGAAGGAGTATGTATTTTAGAGAAAGAAAAAGTGGACTCATCAAACCAAACATGTCTAGCCACAATTATTTACCAGAAGAAGGATCATAACATTTATATCCTCGATGTTTAGATGGATAACCAAGGAAGACACATGGGATTGATCGTGATTGTAGCTTATGAATGTTTGTTGAAGGAAAAAGTGGAAAAAAAGACAACCGAAAACTCTAAGATGAGAATAATTAGGAGTCTTTTGGTAGAAAATCTGAGTGGGAGACTTGTATCCTAATATTTTTGAAGGCAAGATGTTTAAGAGATAGGTGGCCATCTCTAAAGCATGATGCCAAAAAGATGGTGGCATGGAAGCATGAGCTAAAATGGTACGCATAATGTTGTTAATGGAGTTAATTTTACGCTCTGCCTTTCCGTTTTATGGAGATATGTTTGGGCAATAATATTGGAAAGACATGCCATGTTGTTCACAAAATTTATGGAATGGGCCATTATCAAATTCACGACCGTTATCACATTGAAAAGATTTAATATCACGTTCGAACTGAGTTTTGACATATGTACGAAGAGAAAGAAAGAAAGAGTAGACCTGAGATTTTCGTGAAATGGGAAAAGTCCATAAGAAGTTGCTATAGTTATCAAGAAATAGCACATAATATCGATGACCTGCATGACTCACAATAGGCGAAGTTCATAAGTCACTGTGAACAATATCAAAAGGTAAAAACAGTAGTAGTAAGAGAATCATAAAAAGACAATTTTTCCAGTTTTCCCAAGGGACGGGAATGGTAAACAGTTTTTCGAGCATTATTATTACAGTCAATCAAATTATTACTACGTAAAAAAGAGAAAATGGCATCTCCCGGGTGACCTAGATGAGAGTGCCAAGTGCTAGGAGAGATAGCTGTAAAAGCAGTAGGTAAAGAAGAAGATTTGCCCCCGAAAATTCTTGAGTGGATAGAGATTGCCCGAGCTTTCACACCTCATTATTTAACTCCCCATTTGCAAATCCTTCACAAAAAATCCAAAAGGGTCAAATTCAATAGAAACGGAATTATCGGTAGTAAATTTTCTAACAAAACAAGGTTTTTAATAATATTGGGAGTATGGAAAACTTTGTTAAGGGATAATGATGGTGAAGTATGGGGAAGGGAAGTGTGACCATATCCACAAATTGGAGTCATACTGCCGTTACCAACAATAATTGAATTAATTTTATGATTGCTTAAATGAAAATAAGACGAGAGATTACCTTGCGAATGAGTCATATGTGATGTAGCCTCGGTGTCCATATAGAAATTGTCATCCGGTGGTTGCAAAGTGAGAGTGTGCATTGCTTGATCAATGTCGGTTGGTGTTGAGACCGATTTAGGAAAAGAAGCAATATATTATGCTTGTTGAGGTCGAGCACCGAGGATTCCTTGTTGTGGATGCTGCTGCCTATGAGTAGGTGGGCGAAACTGCCACCCGGAAGTCGGATATGGGTAGGGAAGGATGGCCCAAGGCTGTCCATAAGGCTGAGGTCCCCAAGAAGCCCACGGTGGAAAAAACCAAGGTGTTGTTGATGAACCAGAAGGCTGACCGTAAGGCTGTGATGATTGGTTGCTAGAATTTTCGGTCTCACCATGCTGCTTCTAATCGGTATTGCTGCCAGCATTGTTACGGTTGTTACTGTTATAGTTGCCGTTGTTTTGTGGGTTACGACTATTATTTTTCCCTCCTTTGTTGCGGTTTGAACGGTTATTTGCATCTCCATCATTATTAAAACCAACATGGTCAGCCACAAGCACTGTTTCTGACCGTGAATGAGAGCCACCATTGTTGCTTTGCTCTTCAAGCTCTAACATCGAGCGTAGCGTGTCAAATAAAGGAAGAGGATGAATATGTTGCACAGAAGATCGAAATGGTTTGTATTCCTAGAGAGCCCCTTGAGGAGTTGAAGTTCCATGCGGTTGTCCGATACCGTGTCTCCTACATTACGAACACTATCTGCCAGAAATTTGAGGCGAGTGCAATATAGATTAACACCAGTGAAATCCTTTAATTTGGTGTTTGTAAATTGCGCATCCAATTGAAGTGATCTGGCAGATTTATTGTTTTGGAAAAAAATCATCAAGCGGCTCCACGCATCAACCGCTTTATCATCCGGGTTGATAATGGTGTTAAGGAGATCGTTGGATATCGTACTATATATCCATTGTCGGACAATATCATCCAGCCACTTCCATAAAGCTGGGTCAGTGGTGGCTGTAAAGGAAGAAGACGGTGTTGAAGGATCATCGAGAATAATGTGATCAAGAACAAGATAGGCTTGGCAGTGCAACTTGAATAATGTCGACCAATTATTATATTGTGTTCCATCATAGTCCAAGGTAACCGGAACACAAGTTTTGATATTGGTGACAGTGGTGGCCGGATGAAGCTTAGTAATGTCAGCCATGGAGAAATAGGAAGAAGAAATAAGAAGAAGGATGCGGAAGAAAGGATCGAGAAATCCTGATACCATGTAAGAATGTTGTTTGTGTGTTTGCATTGCATAATTCAGTGAAATATATACATAATATTATGACAAGAATCATGGCACTGAACTAGGAGTTTGTTACAAGATTTAAGCCATGAATTAAGGAGAATATTAGATATCCGGCTAAGATTAAGGAGAAAAAATTCTCTAGAGTAAACTAATTACTAAAAATGTAAAATACAAATATAAAAATATATATTGTCTAACAAAAACTACCCTCTTCAAATAAAAATCTAAGGCATTTAGAATGAAGTAAACTAGGTGCGTGTAGAATGCACCATGCAAAGCAATTGTGCGACTAGTGCTTGGGTTTGCAGAGTCTCCTTAGTGGAGTCCCCAAACTATAAGATCAATTGGAAAAGTCGCAATCTCAACTCCTCGACTACCTACGAGGGGTGTGGGGCTTTGGAGAGAACATTGTTCATACGTTTTTCTCGAGCGTGCATGGCATCGCATGTCATGCTTGCATGTATTTGAACAACCATACCTTACTTAAATAGCTAGCCAACCGAGGGGTATAAAACTGCCCTAAAAAAAAGTCATACTTCGATTCTTAATCTTGCGTGGCTCACACTTGAAAGGTGCAACCTTAATTTCCGAGAGTCTCCAAAAAGTATTTTATTTTAAGGTAACTTAGGAATCTAATTAAATATGACTTGAATTGATCTGTCTTCATTCGAACCAATGCGCGAATTTTAGCTGCTCAATTATTTCAATTCTCTTAAAAACCCTTATTTCAAAGTATCTTGATTGCAAACATCATATTTAGACAACCTAGTATATCTTCTAGGTGGATGAGCATGTTATAGTTTAAAATCATATAAGGACTACATATTTGACCTTTGTCAACTACTCAAGATAACGAACCTGTTCTGTTCACCTTATTTTCACTTATTTCAGGTCTAATAAGTTCAGATAAGTTCATATTAGTTCAGTTTAAAAAAATAAGTTCTGATAAGGGTTTCCAAGCTCAAATTACAACTAAAATAAGTTTAGATAAGATTAGATAAGTAAAAATCAAGTGAATAGAACACACCCAACATGATCCCTATACTATCAAACTAGTTTATAAATCATGATCATCAAGTAGGTTATAGTTAGCATGCATGTGTGATCAAGTAAGCAAGCATCCATATCATTCAAACAAGAGAGGAGTAGAGACCAGGGGTGGACCCACTAATGGTCATGGTGGGTCACGTGACCCACTATTTTTTGTTAAAAAAAATTATAGCACAACACAGTTAATATTCTATAGTCCAGACCTTCGGTAAATTAAAACTCAGTTAATCTCTTCTTCGGTCCCTACCATATATACTCACAAAGTCCCAAAACCATTTTAATTACCAAACTCTCTCCCTCTTCAATTAGTTAATACCCCTTTTTAGTTCTCTGTTCTTTAACCAATTCACCTAGCAATAGGTTGTCTTGGCTGACTTTTTGGGTATTCATGATTTCCCTATTTTAAAATTAAATAGTCAATCTAATTGCTTTTTGTTGCTTAATGATAAATTATATGTTGTTGTAAACTATGCTTTTAGTTTTTTTTTTTTTTTTTGAAACCCGATTAAAAGAATTAAAGGTGTTGTTTTGAGTTAATGATTTATTGATTTTTGTGAAGCAGAGTGTGTGTCGACTGATTTTTTTTTTTTAACAGAAGAACAAAAGAGACATTGAAATTGAGTTGAAGATTTTATTAATTATGAATTTCTCAATTATTAATTACAATTGCTACGAAAAAATTTGATTGGCATTGAAATTGTTTATCAATTGATGTTAATAGTTAATTTTTTTTTCCTTTTAATGGGAATTAATATGTGTTATTAATTTAATTGATTGAATGATTCAAATTTCTATAATTTGTCAAAAGGTTTTTTTTTTTTTTTTAATTTTTTTTTAAAAAAAGAAACCGTCAAAAGTATATTGTTTTATCTAAC
Source organism: Chenopodium quinoa (assembly GCF_001683475.1). Taxonomy (NCBI): domain Eukaryota; kingdom Viridiplantae; phylum Streptophyta; class Magnoliopsida; order Caryophyllales; family Amaranthaceae; genus Chenopodium; species Chenopodium quinoa. The sequence goes on along the minus strand of NW_018743252.1, from coordinate 5,427,908 downwards.
TCAAATTACGACTTAAATTTCATGAAAAAGAACGTATATGTGATATATTTCAAATTTGTTTTCAAATAATAGCATGGTTGGATATCATGATAGATGGATATCAAAATTTGAAAGTTGTGAGCCTTAAGTCTGTAATTGTAACACCCTATAAATTCCTTTCCTTTAAAATACCTATTTTGCCCTTTTAAATTACGAAATAGGAATATCTAAGTTATTACCGTCACCGTGAAAACGACTAAGGCAAATATCAAAGACACACAGCGGAAGACTTTCTTTAAAACCATTCAAAACAAGTAAACTCAAAAGTCAAATCAAACGAAAGTAAAGTCAAACCAAAGTCAAACCTACAATCTGGAACCATCGTAGGCCCTTAAAACCAAACAATACTGAAAACCTTTACGTTAGTCTCATGAGCATAACAAAATAAATAATATTCAAAGAAAATCAAACACGTCATATTCCTATGAAAACTAAGCATGATTCTCTCTTCACTCATGCCCATCATGAATATGCTTCGTCACCTGAAAAGCTTCTCTCTACTTGTCCCCACTACTCGCCATTAGAAATGGATCGTCGTAGGGCCAAGGTAAAGACAAGCCAAACAAACATACAACACATAATCAGCAATGCTGAGTGCATAAGCGTAATGAAAACACACTAACATGCTTTCATACTATCATCACACAACTTACCTTGTTGCACCTGTTTACAAGCATACAACATACCAAACGACCAACCAATAAATAAATGAATTGCTTATTTAATTTGATTACGCATCGAATGGGTTTCCTACCAAATCCCTGCCCCAAATAAATTGAGGTAAACTACACCGGAAGCTAACCGGGTAGGAAAATGTCACGTGAAGTGACTGGACGTCCTGCGCATAAAATAAATAAAAAGGGCGTCCCGTACTCCCAGTAGATGTCATGGTTAAATATAAAACCCCATAACTCCCCCCATATGTTCATACTCAAGGTATATATATACGTTCCAAGAGTTTTGGTGCGTAATCTCTTTCACTTTACGTTGTTTACATATTTTTAGACTTGGTGATGACTCTCAAACCATAACACAGTCAAACATTATATTTCATTCAAGCAATCAAACACACCAATTTAATTCTTAAATAATTAGTGACCACATAAATTTAAATGTTGAACCCTTTTTAATCTACCTCGGTGTTAAAGACACCTTAAACGCATAATGCACCGCAAATCCTATCCCTCGGTGTTAGAGATTACTATGCAAATAAGCACCGCAATATAATTTATTCCTGTGTAGTAAGACACTTAAATAGCTCCTTCCTCATGCTTATAGCATCAATAAAAATTATATGAACCATAATAAAATTTCCTTTTAATATTCCAAACTAAATTAAACATTTAGTGTAATTAAACATGCTCTCTATCATGCCAACAATAAAAGTGTGGTTCATAATCAACATGCCAACATAATTAGTTCTAATCACCAATTCATCACAAATAATTCATACATCACAAATCATCTACGTACCAACATCAATCCAATCAACAAATTCCAACCAACACCTATCATGATACTACTTGGAATTAATTAAACAAAGTCTAGCATGCTTCTACATATTCAAATAGTTACCAAGTACGCGAACGTACCTTGAATTTGATCTCAAAATCTATCGCCACGACTAAATAAATCACTCACTTGGAAGTCTCCTACAAACCAAAATTACAAAGAGGCATTAATACCTATTCCACACAAATTTCTAGCAATATATACCCTATTTAAATCACTCATAAACCCTCTAAAACAAGCTGAAATTTAATTTAAAACCCTTACTTTTATTCCCAATTAATGGGTAATTAAAAATCATTTCAAGAAACATAATTATAGCTTATATATAAAAATTCCAGCTTTATTAAATCATCTATAATTGTTGTAATTGTGTTTTAAAACACTTATTTCAATAATTTAAATCACCCATAAACAATTTCCATCAATATACATAAACTTAGAAACCTAGGATTTATAATTTGGGGCTTTTTAATTCAAAACCAAATCTGAAAATTTATATGCAAAAATACTTATCATCAAACATCATAAAATCATCACAAAACCCAAAAACAATAATTAGAGGGTAGATTTAATTTAAAAATCAAAAAGAATAATTTTTTTTTGTTCAACCACCGGCGCACAACCACCAAGGCCGACTGCTGCAGCGCGTGCCTAGTGGCTGCTATCGCTAGCGAGTACTAGTGGTGGTGGCCGCCAGTCGGTGGGCTGCCGTGGTGGAGGCCAGCGGTGGTGGTGTGTGTGTGGGTGGTGATTGAAGCAAAAATAAAATAAAGGGGAAGGGGAAAAATTAAGGGGGAGAGAGAAAATAAGAGGAGAGTGAAAGAGAGTTACCTTTCGGTATTTTCACCTTGGGCAAAGTTTAATTTGCCCATGTGATGGGTATTTATACTCTCTTTCCTAAAACCCTCCTAGACTTAAATTCCCTTTTTACCCTTAATGATCCCTTTCTTAGTCAAACTAGTATTTTGATTTTCTTTAAAAAATATTGACTTTAAATTTCCTTTTATAAAATAATGTTCCCCAATATTTCCAAATCATGAAATAAAATATTTCAAGATTGTTAAATAATTAAAAATAAACTTTTAATTAAAATAATTCTTTTTAAATTAATGAAAAACCATTAATAATTCATTTCAAATTATTTAAATACTTTAAGAAATACTTAATTAAATTAAAATACGTATAAAAATACGGGGTATTAAAGTCTACCCCCCTTAAAAGAAGTTTCGTCCCGAAACTTGGGTAACAAAATTCAAACTTTTTCCTCACTTTGTATAATATTGATGTACTCTTTTGTCATACTTTTGCCTTTAATGTCTTTTTGAATTCAAAATTACTCGAAATAACCGTTGAAAATGTACATAAAGCACAAAAATAACTGAAAATATAGGAAAAAAGCGCGAAATTCTACCGCATTCTACCCGTCTTATAGAAAACGAGTTACGTCCCCGTAACTCACCATACCTTAAACAACTCAGGATATTTCTTTTTCATCTCATCCTCAGCTTCCCAAGTTGCTTCTTCATACTCCTGGTTAGACTAGAGCACTTTAACAATTTTAACTTCCTTATTGCGTGTACTACGCACTTTACTGTCAAGAATCTTGAAAGATCTTTCCTCATAAGTTAAGCTTTGATCTAACTCAATGGTCTCGGGTTGTAGCACATGTGACTTATCAGGGATATACCTTCTTAACTGAGATACATGAAATACATCATACACTTTACTTAGCTCCATAGGTAAGGTCAACCTATAAGCCACTTTACCTATCCTTTGCAATACTTCATATGGACCAATATACTTTGGGCTAAGCTTTTATTTCCTTAAAAATCTCATTACACCTTTCATTGGTGATACCTTTAACAAAACTTTGTCACCAACCTCAAATTCCTCCTCTTTACGCTTCAAGTCCGCGTAGCTCTTTTGGCGATCTTGCACCGCTTGAATCTCCCTTACCTTCTTAATTGTATCCTTAATCATTTGAAGCCCTAAAATCATTGTTTCACTTATGTCGTTCCAACAGATCGGACTACGACACTTCCTTCCATATAATGCCTCAAATGGATCCATGCCAATGCTTGCATGGTAGCTATTACTATGGGAAAATTCAATTAAGTCTAAGCTATCTTCCCATCCCCCTTGGAAATCTATAACACAAACCCTCAACATGTCTTCTAAGGTTTGAATGGTTCTCTAAGTTTGCCCATCTGCGGCAAGGTGAAATGCTGTACTCATCTTAAGTGTTATACCAAAGTTTTCCTGCACACTCTTAGCTTCCAGAACCTTGAAAGAAACCTAGAATCTCTGTTAGACACAATATCCTTTGGAACTCCATGTAATCTCACCACATTTTTGATGTAAGCTTTTGCAAGTTTCTCCATCTTCCAGGTTTCATCCATTGGTATAAACACTGCAGATTTTGTAAGTCTATCCACCACTACCCAAATGATGTCGTTTCTACTCTTTGACTTTGGGCGGCAAGTCACAAAGTCCATTGAAATACAATCCCATTTTCATCTAAGAATTTCCAATGATTGCACAGTTCCTTGCGGTCTTTTGTGTTCTATCTTCACTTTCTGACAAGTTAGATACTTTGCCACAAATTCCGCAATCTCATTCTTCAGTCTGGGCCACCAATACATCTTTTTCAGGTCTTTATATAGCTTATCCCCTCCTGGGTGTACTGAATATGGTGTGTTGTGGCCTTCTTCCACCAACTTTTTCTTTACTTCTTCACATTTTTGTGGTACACACCAACGACCCTTGTACCTTAAACTCCCATCTTCGTGAATTTTGAAATCCGTAGCTTTTCCTTGCTTTATTTTCTCATGAATCCTATCCAACTTTACATCTCTTTCTTGATTTTCCCTTATCTCATCAAATATTGTTGGTTGAATACTTAGGTTCGCAAGTATGCCTGCTGGCACTCCCCATTCTACCACTTCTAGATTCATTTTCCTCATTTCTCTACATAACTCATTAGCCACTATCAAAGTATTCAGTCCATGACTAGTTTTACGACTTAGAGCATCTGCGAATACATTTGCTTTCCCCTCATCATATTGTATGTCCAAGTCATAATCCGTCATATATTCTAACCATCTCCTTTAGCGTGAGTTTAAATCCCTTTGAGTGAAAATGTATTTCAAACTCTTATGGTCTGTGTAAATCCTACATTTCACTCCATACAAGTAGTGTCTCCAAATCTTTAGCGCAAAAATGATTGCAGGTAGTTCTAAGTCATGAGTAGGGTAATTTAATTCATGAGTCTTTAATTATCTTGATGCATACGCAATCACCTTCCCATTTTGCATAAGTACACATCCTAGACCATTCTTGGATGCGTCACTATATACATCATAAATTCCACTATCGTCTGGCAGTGTAAGCACTGGCGCTGTGATTAGCTTCTGTTTCAAGAGTTGGAATGCTTCCTCACACTTGTTATCCCACTCAAACTTCTTGTCCTTCTTCATTAGAGAGGTCATTGGTTTAGCAATCTTCGAGAATTTTTCACAAAACGTCTATAATACCCCGCTAAACCAAGGAACTCCTAACGTCAGACACTGTTTTTGGCATAGCCCAACCTTTCACTGCCTCAATCTTTGCTGGATCTACTTCTACTCCATACTTGGACACAAAATGACCTAAAAATGCTACTTTCTCCAACCAAAACTCACACTTAGAGAAATTTGCTTAAAGCTTGTTTTCCCTTACTGTTTGCAGAATTGCCCTTAAATGTTCTACATGTTCTTCTTTACTCTTCGAATACACTAGTATATCATCTATGAACACTACCACAAACTTGTCCATAAATGGATGAAACACCATATTCATCAAGTCCATAAAGATTGCAGGAGCATTCGTCAATCCAAAAGGCATTACTATGAACTCCTAATGTCCATATCTTGTTCTAAATGCAGTCTTGGGAATATATTCATCTGCAATCCTAAGTTGATGGTAACCAGACCTTAAATCAACCTTAGAAAACATAATTGCGCCTCTCAACTGGTCAAATAGGTCATCAATCCTTGGTAATAGGTACTTGTTCTTTATGGTGACCTTATTTAACTCCCTATAGTCAATACATAACCTCCTACTTTCATCTTTCTTCTTCACAAATAACACAAGCGCTCCCCAAGGTGATGCACTTGGTCTTATGTATCCCTTTTATAATAAATCCTGCAATTGCTCCTTTAACTCATTCATCTCTGCAGGTGCCATTCGATATGGTGCCATGAAAATTGATGTTGTTCCTAGAATTAGCTCTATTGTGAAATCAATTGTCCTTTTGGGTGGCATTCAAGGAATCTCTTCTGGAAACACATCCAGAAACTCATTTACAACTTCTATATCTTCAGGCTTAGTTGTCTCTTCATGTTCCATATTCCTTACACTACAAAAATGCACCGGATGCCCCTTCTTAATATACTTTGCCAATTTTAACACAGATATGATCCTTGGGCACTTGGTTTCACTATGCATCCAATATGTCACCAACTCATTATTAGTTGTAGTCATTTTTACTTTCTATGATCGACAGCTAATAATCTCTGCGCTGAACTTGCTCAACCAATCTATTCCCAAAATGACATCAAAGTTACTCAACCCAAACTCAATGAGATCTGACAAAAACACTTTTCCTTCGATTTCTAAAGGTACATTTTTAAAGGTCTTGTTACACTTTACTACCCCACCCGTAGGAATAACTATAGGCAAATCTACCTCATCTATGGTTTTTAAACAGTTTGATAATTTTGAAACAATGGGCTTTGAAATGAAAGAAAAAGTTGCACCAAAATCAAACAAGACTTTAACAGGAATTGAGTTAATAGAAAAGGTATCAGTGATGAAATCTTTCGTGGAATCAGCCTCATGTCTACTCATCAGATTCAGTTTCCCTGGAGCTCCACTCTTCACCTGATTTCCCACATTATTATTGTTGTTGCCTTTCGCTCCATTCTTCTGTGCCCCCTTATTTCCTGAATAGTTGTTGCTTCCCTGAAAGTTTCTCTGAACCCCTCCTTGATTAATGCCCTGTTTGTTTCGATTGGGATCCTTGGAGAAACATTCATACTCCCTGTGTCCTAACTTGTTTCAAGCACGACAGGTAACCAAATTTCCATCACAATCTTTTCCAGGGTGATTGTTCTTACACCTCTTGCACTAGAAATGCCTTGCTCCCCTGTTATTTCCCTGGATAAAGTTCTTAGCCCCACCATTAAAGTTCCGTACTCTGTGGCGATTATTGTCTTGGAAATTATTGTTGTTGTGGAAGTTGTTATTATGGTGGTACTTTTGCTTTTTGAAGTTGTTTTGGTTACCTTGCGGGTTTCCAGAGTTCTGTCCCACCTCTTTTCTCTTCTCTTTCCTTCCACTTTAGCTATCTCTTTCCTTTTCTTTAATTCTAAGGCATATAGGTGTGCAACTCTCCCATACACTTCATCTAAGGTTTCAAATAGTTTCCCACATAGCTTTAACTGCAAATCAGTAGTCAGTCCACTCTCAAACTTCCTAGCCTTAGACTTTTCTATAGATACATACTCTTTAGAAAATCGTGACAGCTCAATAAACTTGGTGTAGTATTCAGTGACCAACATATTCCCCATTACAAGGTTAGAAATTTCCTTAGCTTTTTGTTTCTGTAAGAAGCTAGGGTAAAACTTGTCCCTAACCTTCTCCTGAAACATAGTCCAGTTGAATCCAGGTAGTGCCTTAATGGTAGCTTCATTTTTCTGCCACTAAATTAAAGGTCAGCTTCACCCCTGAGTTAATAGGTAGCATAACCTACTTTTGAGTTCTTAGGACACCCTACTGGCCCAAACAATTTCTCAAACTCCCTCAACCAGTTTTCCAGTATAGTTGGATCAGGCTCTCCTTGATAGGTTGGTGGCTTACTCTGCGCCACCTTCTTAAATAGCTCTCCCTGAGCATCTACATTATTGGTTGAGTTCCTTGCTAATTGTTGGGCAACAGCTGCCAACTGCCTCACAACTTCACTTAGCTCTCCTCCATCATTGTTGTTACCACTCCCTCCTACCATCTTTCTTCGCCTGAATTAAAACAAAGGGGTATTTAATAATTACGGTCTTGGCTAGCTCTCAAGTTAAACACCCATCTAACTAGTTAATACCCTTGAAGCATACACATTAAATTTTCAGCTAACAAATTGGGATTACAAAAGTTAAAATTCCCAAAATTTGCAGCTTTGTCAACCAAATATTGATTGCTAACCAACCACACATTTAATAAAGCATCACATTAATAAATAAAAATAATTCTCATGGATTCCTAGAGTTTAGAAATGCATTATTGGAATATTTGTGAGTAAGAAATGGCTTCTTGGAATACTGATACGAATGAATGATTTGGGAACGAAATGAATGATTTGTCAATAAAATGAATTAATTGACAAGGAAATAAATGAAAATTTATTGCTGAGTAAGAAAAGGAATGGAATACTGAAATAAAATGATTTTAAATAACTTATGCTACTACATAAGTTTACTGACTCACTGTGGACATGCCACTTATTGCTTTACTGGAACTGAAATAATTAAAATGCGGAAACGAATCTAAGAATCCTAAAAGAAATGAAACTACAAAAATCTAGTCCTTTCGAACATTATCCTTCTTGTAGGTAGATTGTTTGTAGCTTCCAAGATCGAATAGGGTCATCTTCTTTCTCCATTGGTTCAGGTGACTCTGGTTCTTGCTCTACTTGGACAAACTCTTCATCTTCCTCATCGTCAGATGAAATATCAATTATAATTGGAGTTAGAGGTGGATTTGGAATCTCCATAATGGATCTATCAACAATATGGTTACTCTCATCCATCATCTCTCCTTCTTTCTGCCCTCCATCTGACCCTGCTTAATACCCTGAGTAGGAGAAGAACTTCCTGACTGGTGACTAGTGGAAGGGGAATTATTCCTTACCGGATTATTATAGTAGTAGTTGGGATATGGAATGTGGAAGTGCTGACAATGATCTTTCTCAACTCTAACGAGGTTAGAAATCAGGTATCTGTAATCAGGGTACCACTATCCATAGAAATTTTTATATTTAGAGTAGTTTGGGATGTCCCTTGGTAAATAAAAATCAGAGAACTTTGATTTAATAGCAAGATATGGGAGTTCATGTGGAAGACAATGAATAATCATAGCAGAAACACGATCAGGAAGATCATAGTGCATGTCTCCTAAGACATCGCTCATTTGGGAACAATAAAATTGGATTTTCTTAACATAGTCAAATGGATGTTCATTGTTTTTCTTAAATAGAGTACCAATTTGGGAAACTTTGCTAAGAAGAATCGGCATCCTGTAAAGGAAAAGGCTTAGAAAATAATTCCCTTCCGAAAGAAAATAAAAACAATACAGTTCTTGCATGAATTAGGTTCAATATTCAATCAAACAATTTCACTATTTCTAATCATATAATCACATGCTTTCAATTAATCAATCCACATAATCAAACATCACAACCTAAAATATTAATGTATACAAGAACATGATTATTTCTAACTTATATGCCCAAATTCTTTCCTACCCAAGATCACCAACATGCTTTTAAAAACTATTAACACATAATACTTACTTCAATCCTTACTTTCCTGCAAAATGAAGAAACTAAAAAATATTTTTGACTCCTCTTTTAATATTAATTTTCGAAAATAAGCCCCAAAAATGCCCAAATTTTCGGCCAAATTAAAAAAAAAAATCCGGACACCCAAAATAATTTATTTTTTTTTTCGGATTTTAAAAAAAAATTTGGACCTTTTTAAAAAAAATAATAAATTAATTTTCCAATTTCAAAAAATTAAAATAAGTGAAAATAACCCTTTTTAAAATAACTTAATTAAATAAGAACTTGGCCAAGTTTAAAACAAAATACTTTAAAACACATTTTTGGCTTTAGTGGGAATAAAGATCTCAACCAAAGCATCCAAATACCAATTGTAACACCCTATAAATTTCATTCCTTTAAAATACCTGTTTTACCCTTTTAAATTATGAAATAGGAATATCTAAGATATTACCGTCACCGTGAAAACGACTAAGGCAAATATCAAAGACACACAGCGGAAGACTTTCTTTAAAACCATTCAAAATAAGTCAACTCAAAAGTCAAATCAAACGAAAGTAAAGTCAAACCAAAGTCAAACCTACAATCTGGAACCATCGTAGGCCCTTAAAACCAAACAATACTAAAAACCTTTACGTTAGTCTCATGAGCATCACAAAATAAATAATATTCAAAAAAAATATAACACGTCATATTCCTATAAAAACTAAGCATGATTCGCTCTTCACTCATGCCCATCATGAATATGCTTCGTCACCTGAAAAGCTTCTCTTTACTTGTCCCCACTACTCGCCATTCTACTCGCCATTAGAAATGGGTCGTCGTAGGCCCAAGGTAAAGACAAGGCTAAACAAACATACAACACACAATCAGCAATGCTGAGTGCATAAGCGTAATGAAAACACACTAACATGCTTTCATCCTATCATCACCCAACTTACCTTGTTGCACCTATTTACAAGCATACAACATACCAAACGACCAACCAATAAATAAATGAATTACTTATTTAATTGGATTACGCATCGAATGGGTTTCCCAACAAATCCCTGCCCCAAATAATTTGAGTTAAACTACACCGGAAGCTAACCGGGTAGGCAAATGTCACGTGAAGTGACTGGACGTCCTGCGCATAAAATAAATAAAAAGGCGTCATGTACTCCCAGTAGAAGTCATGGTTAAATATAAAACCCCATAACTCCCCCAATATGTTCATACTCAAGGTGTATATATACGTTCCAAGAGTTTTGGTGCGTAATCTCTTTCACTTTACGTTGTTTACATATTTTTAGACTTGGTGATGACTCTCAAACCGTAACACAGTCAAACATTATACTTCATTCAAGCAATCAAACACACCAATTTAATTCTTAAATAATTAGTGACCACATAAATTTAAATGTTGAACCCTTTTTAATCTACCTCGGTGTTAAAGACACCTTAAACGCATAATGCGCCGCAAATCATATCCCTCGGTGTTAGAGATTACTATGCAAATAAGCACCGCAATATAATTTATTCCTGTGTAGTAAGACACTTAAATAGCTCCTTCCTCATGCTTATAGCATCAATAAAAATTATATGAACCATAATAAAATTTCCTTTTAATATTCCAAACTAAATTAAACATTTAGTGTAATTAAACATGCTCTCTATCATGCCAACAATAAAAGTGTGGTTCATAATCGACATGCCAACATAATTAGTTCTAATCACCAATTCATCACAAATAATTCATACATCACAAATCATCTACGTACCAACATCAATCCAATCAACAAATTCCAACCAACACCTATCATGATACTACTTGGAATTAATTAAACAAAGTCTAGCATGCTTCTACATATTCAAATAGTTACCAAGTACGCGAACGTACCTTGAATATGATCTCAAAATCTATCGCCACGACTAAATAAATCACTCACTTGGAAGTCTCCTACAAACCAAAATTACAAAGAGGCATTAATACCTATTCCACACAAATTTCTAGCAATATATACCCTATTTAAATCACTCATAAACCCTCTAAAACAAGCTGAAATTTAATTTAAAACCCTTACTTTTATTCCCAATTAATGGGTAATTAAAAATCATTTCAAGAAACATAATTATAGCTTATATATAAAAATTCCAGCTTTATTAAATCATCTTTAATTGCTGTAATTGTGTTTTAAAACACTTATTTCAATAATTTAAATTACCCATAAACAATTTTCATCAATTTACATAAACTTAGAAACCTAGGGTTTATAATTTGGGGCTTTTTAATTCAAAACCAAATCTGAAAATTTATATACAAAATACTTATCATCAAACATCATAAAATCATCACAAAATCCAAAAACAATAATTATATTAAGTAGATTTAATTTAAAAATAAAAAAGAATAATTTTTTTTTGTTCGACAACCGGGGCACAACCATCAAGGTCGGCTGCTGTCGCGCCCGCCCGTGGTTGCTACTGCCGGCGAGTGCTGGTGGTGGTGGCCGCCGGTTAGTGGGCAGCCGTGGTGATGGCCGGCGGTGGTGGTGTGTGCGTGGGTGGTGATTGAAGCAAAAATAAAATAAAAGGGAAAGGGAAATTAAGGGGGAGAGAAAATAAGAGGTTGATTTGGAATAAAGGGGAAAGGGAAAAATTAAGGGGGAGAGAGAAAATAAGAGGAGAGAGAGTTATCTTTCGGTATTCTCCACCCTGGAAAAAGTTTAATTTGCCCATGTGATGGTATTTACACTCTCTTTTCTAAAACCTTCCTAGACTTAATTCCCTTTTTACCCTTAATGACCCCTTTCCTTGTCAAACTAGTATTTTTACTTTCTTTAAAAACTCATTGACTTTAAAATTTCCTTTTATAAAATAATGTGCCCCAATATTTCAAAATCATGAAATAAAATATTTTCAAGATTGTTAAATAATTAAAAATAAACTTTAAATTAAAATAATTCTTTTTAAATTAATGAAAATTCATAAATAATTCATTTCGAATTATTTAAATACTTTAAGAAATACTTATTTAAATTAAAAATTCGTATAAAAATACGAGGTAATACAGAGATTATATAATTTCTTTCCATATTCTATATTGATTGATATGTGATCGCTGAACGTTGGTGACCCCTTAATATGCCTCTACAAAAATACTAGTATAATAAGATTTAGGCGTATTACCGCCACGTGATTACGCAAGACTACTCAAACTATTAGCTCAAACCAAAAATTTTGCAGCGGAAACTCAAACTCTCGCTTTATTAATAAGATAAATAGTAACCATTGTGATGAGTACTCAAAATAAAACAAAAACCAACATTTCCTAATCTAGGTGAAGCAAATCTTGGGACCCCCAAATGCTCAATCATGACTCCACCTGAAAAAGTCAACGCTGCTTACTGTTAAGGTAAACAGGGCTAACCAAAACAAATAGAAATACGATTTAGCAAAATATGCTAAGTACGATAAGTGCAAGATAAGTAAACTCAATTTATTAGCAAACATGCTTTTAAAACCAATCATAGAAAACTCCAATATTTATTTGAATAATTCCAAATCTCATAACTCAAAACCAGTTCTCAATATTCTCAAAACCATTTCAATAATTCAATAATAATGATTAATAAATCAATTCCTCTTTTTTCTTTTTTTTAAAAAAAAAAAAAAAAAAACCAATTCCTCTCCTAAGTGTGCACACCCCCCAAGTTAGTATCTTTATGTAGAAAGGCTATCCTTGAGGAAAGACTAGGTCATACAATGTCCATAGTCTTACTAACCAAATCCGCACAGTGGAATTAATATAATCATGCTTGTAAAACTTTAATAATAATTCAATAAATCCTTATAAAATTCCTCCGTTGAATAAAATCAACCGTTATAATAAAATAATTCAAAACTCCTTTTTATTTAATTCAACATACTTTTAAATCAATATTTTTAAATATTAAATTCCAACTCAAAACTCTTTAAATCATTCCAATCATACTTTTAAAAATCAAATTCCCTTAAACATAAAAAATAATTCAAACCATTCAAAACATGATGTAAAAATCCGTTCTCATAATTCTTAAGATTATTTCATAAATCGTAACACTCAATTTAATTCAATCATCAATAAAAAAAAATCACACGAAACATGCTATTCAAATATAAGGTCATAAAAAAGGTATCTAGCCACCTAAACGTACATTGATCCTAGCTTAGAAAACACAAAAAGAACCTCAAGAACTCTCGTTACACACACCCTACAAATTAATACAACCTTAATTAACATAAGGTCATCAGATAATAACAAAAATTAAAATAAAACCCCTAATTATATGTACATGAACCTTATAAAAATTGTTTTCATAAACTTAAATAATAAACTGATTTTATTTAATTTAAAACACCCATAATAAGTTTGTAAAATCAATAACAATCATAATAATAATAATAATAATAATAATAATAATAATAATAATAATAGAAGAGAAGAAGAAGTAGAAAACCGAAGAAGAAGAAGGAAGAAGAGGCACGGTTAGGCAGCAACACTTTGACTAGTGGCTGCTGGTGGCCAGAGGTGGTGGCTGGCGTTGGTGCTGGCCGGAGGAGGTGGCCATCGGTGGTTGGGGTGTCGGGTTTGCATAAAACCGTGGGAGAAGGAGGAGAGAAACCGTGAGAGATTAAAAAGAAAGAAGAAAGAATTAGAGAGTTTTGGTGTGAGTTTTTGGCTTTGATGCATGGGGTAATTATAGGACAGTGCATGCAAGAATTAAGGTAAGAAAATGTAGGAAAAAATATGGAAAATTTAGTTTAAGGAATTACTTGGAAAAAAGAGTTTAAGAATGTAATACACCGTATTTTTATGCGTGTAATAATTTAAAGTATTATTTTATGATGTATTTAAATAATTTGAGATGAATTATTTATGGTTTTTTAATTATTTAAAAGGGGTTTATTTTAATTAAAAACCCACTTCTACTTATTTATTTGGTTTTGGAAATATTTTATTTCATTATTTAGAAACTTTGGGGCATATTTAATTTATAAAGGAATTTTAAAGTCAATGAAATTTAAAGAAAATCAAATACCATTTGGAATAGGAGTGGGAATCATTAAGGGTAAAAAGAGAAAGTTAAGTTAGGAGTGTTTTGAGAGGGGGTATAAATACCCATCAATTAGTAAATTGAGACTTTGCTTAAGGTGGAGAATACTTAAAGGTAAACTCTCTTTCTCTCTCCTCTTATTTTCTCTCTCCTTAATTTTCCCTTCTCCCTTTTGTTTTCTCACCTCCACGCCACACACACACACACACACACCACACAGACGTGGTCGACAACCACCACAACCACCCACTGGCCGACCACCGCCGCCAGTGAGCGCTAGCAGCATCAACACCAGCACCAGCGGGCGGCGTGAACAGCAACCCTTGTGTGGGTGTGCATGCACAAGCAAAAAAAAATCCTCTCTTTTGTTTTAAATAAATCTACCTTTGATTAATTATTGAATTTGGGTGTGTGTGATGATTTTATGATATTTTGATAAAGATTAATATGCATATAATTTTAAGATTTGGTTTTGAATGAAAAAGCCCCAAATTGGTAAACCCTAAGTTTCTAAATTGATGTTTATTGATGAAATTTAATGGAGGTTGATCAAAAATATTGAAATTAGTGTTTCTAAACTAAGTTACAACAAGTTTAAGAGTTTTTATAATGCTGGAATTTTTATGAAGAGGCTAGAATAAAGTTTTCTTCAAGGGATTTTAATTACCCATTGATTGGGAATAAAATTAGATGGTTTTAATTAATTTTCAGCATGTTTTAAAAGGTTTAAAAGTGTTTTAAAGAGTGTATATGTTGCTGGAAATTTAATATGAATAGATATTAATGTCTCTTTGAAATCGTGGGTTGTAGGAGACTTCCAAGTGACTGATTTCGTGTAGTCTTGGTGATTTTGAGATCATATTCGAGGTACGTACGCTTACTCGATATTATTTAAGTGTGTAGAATCATGCTAGGATTTATTTTTAATGATTCTAAATTAGTATCATGCTAGGACCTTGTCGGAATTGGTGACTTGGATTGAATTGGAATGATTTTTGGTGAAATATTGGTGAAGCATGATTAGTTGAAATAATTATTTATCGGAATTGGTGATATTGGAATATTGTTGTTGAACCATACTTTTATTGTTGGTATGTTTAAAGGCTCATTTGATTAAACTAAATGTTTAATTTGGTTTTAAATATAAAAGGAAATTTTATTATGGTTCATATAATTTTTATTGATGCTATAAGCATGGGAATTGAGCTAGTAAGTGTCTTAATACACGGGAATAAAATGAAATGCGGTAGTGCCTATGTGCGCTTAAGGTGTTTTAAACACCGAGGGATGGATTTGCGGTGCATTATGCACTTAAGGTGATATTTAAAGCCGAGGTAGTTTAAAAGGATTCAACATTAAATCATTTATGATCACTAATGATTCAAGAATTTAAATTGGAATGTTTGATTACTTGATGATTTATGTTAATTGATTGTGTTGTGGATTGAGAGTCATCACCAAGTCTAAAATATGTAAATAACGTAAAGTGAAAAAGATTAAGCACCAAAACTCTTGAAACGTATATACCTCGAGTAAGAGCATATGGGGGAGTTATGTGACTTTATATTTGATCATAACTTCTATTTAGAGTACAGGACACTGTATTTTCCTTTTTATTTTATGCAGGATGTCCAGTCACTTCATGTGGCATTTATGCCTATCCGGTTAGCTCCCGGTGTAATTTACCACAATCTATTTCGGGCAGGGATTTGGTGGGAAACTCGTTTGATGCGTAATCAAATTAAATAAGCAATTTAATTATTCATTGATTGTGTTGTACGTTGAATGCCTGAAAAACAGGGGCAACAAGTAAGTTATGTGATGCTAGAGTGGAAGCATGTTAGTGCTGTGATTTGAATACGCTTATGTACTCAGCGTTGCTGATTGTGTGTTTGTATGTTTATTTGGCCTTGTCTTATCTTGGCCCTACGACGACCCATTTCTAATGGCGAGTAGTGGGGACAAAGGAAAGAGAAGCTTTTCAGGTGATAAAGCATATGCATGATGGGCATGAGTGAATAGCGAATCTCGTTTAATTTCTATAAGGTTATGATGTGCTTATTTGCTTTGATTATTATATATATTTTCTTGTGAGACTAACATAATGGTTTTATGTATTTGTTTGGTTTTTAAAAAGGCCTACAATGGTTCCAAGTTGTAGGTTGACTTTGTTTGACTTTGGTTTGACTTTACTTTCGTTTGATTGACTTTTGAAGTTGGTTTTACTTTGAATGGTTTTTTTTTAAAACAAGTCTTCCACTATGTGTCTTTGATAGTTGCATTAGCCGTTTCCACGGTGGCGGTAATATGTTATAATTTTCTAACTCGTATTTTGAAAAGAGCAAAACAGGTATTTTCTAACTCGTAGTTTATGGCGATTAAGTAATGAAGGAATAAGGTAATTAGTTGATTATGAAATATTAAATGGTAAGTAGGCTTTGCTTGGGGAATAATCAAGAAATATTTAAAGCAAGTAAATGGTATGATCAAATCTTAATGAGATGAAAAATAGGAAATGATGAAATAATAAGGAAGATAATTAAAATACAAAACTACCAAAATAAATTGCTCAAAAATACCATATGGTGGCCAAAAATATTGAGCCTTACATGTTGGGGCTTCACGAGGCTTGGCCCTGATAACTTTTAGAAAAAAAAATTGTAAAGGCCCAATAATTAATTACAAAAAAAATTCTGATTGCTTTTTATCATAGCAGTAGCCGCCTAGCCTAGGAAACTAAAGAAAAAGGAAAGATAATAAAAAATATACTCCTAATCTAACAATAACTTCCTTACTTCCCAAATCTCTAAAAAGTACTGACAACCCAATTACCCAAACCCTTTCCCCTCTACTATGTTTTCAATCCTCAATTCCTCATCAATACAAACTACCAATTCAATCACAACTTCTATGAACAAGATACAATATCAGGTACTCCGTATTCATTAATCTGTATGATGTTTGTACTCTACTTTTTAAATTATTTGTTTTAAGGTTTTGGTTTTCAATTTTTTATTTTATTTTTTTGCAATTAAATTTCTATGTTATATTGATTAGTATGAGCACTAAAAAATAAATTGATAATTTTAGGAGACAAGACATTATCAAAGTTAATAAATTACTCAGTTAAAAGTATAGAGCACGTTTTGCCTTTGGTATGTCGTTCTTTATTTCTCTCATTCTCTACTAATATCTATCAATTGATAAGTTATTTTTAACCTTTGATTTATACTTGTAATTTGTGAATTTTAATGCTTTGATAATAAATAAATTAGTCACTAATGAATGTATGCTTAAAGTTAGTTTCTTGTTTTCGTTCATATTATATTTTTGAATTGGTTGCTACTTGTTAGAATTAAAGAATTAATTAAAACATGAAACTTTTTTCGCGAAATATATAGGACCTGCAAATGTGCAATTATAAAATAAATTTAATGTATCAAAAATCTATTACCTCCTTTTTCAAAAGGAAAGAGCCAAAAAATGGCACAACACCCGACGAAAATAATCCAGTTAATGAAGATACTCCTACCCGGACACATAATCATGGAGAAGGTCCATCGATCATTGATAATGGCAATGTGGATATCAATTCTTTAGAAGGTGATCAAGGCCGGTTAAGGCCCTGTGCAAGCTGGTCCTCAGCACAGGGCCTCAATGGCCCAATTTATTAAGGGCCTCAAATTGAAATAGAAGTATAATTAACAACCTTTAATAATTGTAGAATGTACCTCGTTGATGGTTTGGTGGTAGAATAGACACACATAGGCAATCATTTACAGTTGGTTTGAAGTTCGAACCTTAAGTAACACGAATTTTTTTTGTCTCTTTTTTTGCTAATGGTTTTTATCTCTTCCCCCCCCCCCTTTTTAACTAAGGTTTTGTGAAAACATTCCTACCGTTATAGTTTAACTCTTTTTATTTAATAAAGTATAAAAATATTATCATGTATCTTTTTCCATTTTTGTACAATTTACCCAAAATAAATTTATTAACTAGATGATTTTTTTTCATTACAATATAAACATACAACATTATCTACGTCTTACATGTATATCACTTACAAAGTTACATAATATATGATCGTATAGCATAAATTCTGTATAATAAAAACTTAAATATTTATATCATTTTCTTTACATTGATACCGATATGTTAAACTCTAAAACATTGTAATAAAAATAACACATGGCCCCTAATTTGTATAAGACGATTCTGAACGTGATCCAGGGTTATGTCCTCCAATATGGGCTTATCTAGTTGGAAAACAAAATAAAATAAGACGTGCTTATATTAAATTGGGGCCTTATCAACCTCAATTGGCAGAATATCCGTTTTCAGGGCCTATAAAACATCGTCCCCGATTTCAATCTACTTGGTTTGCTAAGTTCCTAGATTGGTTGGAATATTCACCTTCCAAAGATGCTGCATTTTGTCTACCTTGTTATCTGTTTATTGAAACGCCAAATTCTTGGGTAAAAACATTTACTTTGACTAGAGTCAAAATTGGAAAAAATTCAATGACGGGAAACATTATGGGTTCCTTGCTCATATTGGAGAAGGTCCATGTACAACTCATCGAAATGCGGTTCAACTATACAAGACTCTTCCTAAGCAAAAAGAAAAGCTAAGATTTGTAATGTTTTTTACAAGCAAAGTGAAATGCAAATCAAGCAAAATCGATTGCATTGAAAGGCCTCTATCGATGTCCTCCGCTTGTTAACTACACAATTGTAACACCCTAAAATTCTTTTCCTTTAAAATACCTATTTTGCCCTTTTAAAATACAAAATAGGAAAATCTAAAACATTATCGTCACCGTGAAAACGGCTAAGGAAAATATCAAAGACACATACAACTGAAGACTATCTTTAAAACCATTCAAAACAAGTCAACTTAAAAAGTCAAACCAAAAGGAAGTAAAGTCAAACAAAATCAACCTACAACTTAGAACCATTGTAGGCCCTTAAAACCAAACAATATTGAAAACATTTACGTTAGTCTCATGAGCATAATAAAATAAATAATATTCAAAGCAAATAAAACACATCATATTCCTATGGAAACTAAGCATGATTCGCTCTTCACTCAAGCCCACCATGAAAATGCTTCATAACCTGAAAAACTTCACTCTACTTGTCCCTACTACTCGCCATAAAAAATGGGTCGTCGTAGGGCCAAGGTAAAAATAAGGCCAAACAAACATACAACACACAATCAGCAACGCTGAGTACATAAGCGTAATAAAAAATACTATCATGCTTTCATCTTATCATCACACGACTTACCTTGTTGCACCTATAAACAAGCATACAAAACATTCAACACTTAACTAGACAAATACTAATGTCCATTAATTTTGATTACGCATCGAACGGGTTTCCAACCAAATCCCTGCCCCAAATAAATTAAGGTAAACTACACTAGGAGCTAACTGGGTAGGCAAATGTCACATGAAGTGACTGGACGTCCTGCGCATAAAATAAATAAAAAGGAAAATACAGCCTGGTACTCCCAGTAGAAGTCATGGTTAAATATAAAACCTCATAACTCTCCCCATATGTTCATATTCAAGGTATATACGTTCCATGAGTTTTGGTGCGTAATCTCTTTCACTTTACGTTGTTTACATATTACTATACTTGGTGATGACTCTCAAACCATAACACAATCAAACATTACAATTTATTCAAACAATCAAACATACCAATTTAATTCTCGAATAATTAGCGACCACATAAATTAACTGTTAAACCCTTTTTAATCTACCTCCGTGTCAAAGACACCTTAAACGGCACCGCAAATCCTATTTCTTGGTGTTAAAAATACCTTAGGTGCACATAAGCACCGCAATATAATTTATTCATGTGTACTAAGACACTTAAATAGCTCCTTCCTCATGCTTATAGCATCAATAAAAATTATATGAACCATAATAAATTTCCTTTTCATATTCCAAACCAAATTAAAAATTTAGTTTAATTAAACATGATCTCTATCATGCCAACAATAAAAGTGCGGTTCATAATCAACATGCCAATATAATTAATTTCAATCACCAATTCATCATAAACAATTCATACATTACAAATCATTCACCTACATTAATCCGACCAACAAATTCCAACCAACACCTATCATGATACTATTTGGAATTAATTAAACAAAGCCTAGCATGATTCTACATATTCAATAATTACCAAGTACGCGAAAGTACCTTGAATATGATCTCAAAATCGCCACGACTAAATAAAATCACTCACTTGGAAGTCTCTAACAAACCAAAATTGCAAGAGGCATTAATACCTATTCCACACAAATTTTCAGCAATATATACACTCTTTAAATCACCCATAAACCCTCTAAAACAAGCTAAAATTTAATTTAAAACTATTACTTTTATTCCCAATTAATGGGTAATTAAAAAACCTTTCAAGAAACATAATTATAGCTTATCTATAAAAATTTCAGCTTTATTAAATCATCTAAAATTGTTGTAATTATGCTTTAAAACACTTATTTCAATAATTTAAATCACCCATAAACAATTTCCATCAATATACATAAACATAGAAACCTAGGGTTTATAATTTGGGACTTTTTAATTCAAAACCAAATATGAAAATTTGTATACAAAATACTTATCATCAAACATCATCATTATATCACCACAAAACCCAAAAACAATAATTTATATCAATATGGGTAGATTTAATTAAAAATAAAAAAGAATAATTTTTTTTTCGAACACCAGTGCACAGCACCACCACGGCAGGCTGCTGCCGCGCCTGCCTAGTGGCTGTTGCTGCCGGCAAGTGCTGGTGGTGGTGGCCACCGGCCGGTGGGCAGCCGTGGTGGTAGCCGGCGGTGGTAGGGTGTGTGTGGGTGGTGATTGAAACAAAAAAAATAAAATAGAGGGGAAGGGGAAAAAGTAAGAGAAAAAGAAAAAATAAGAGGAGTGAGAAAGAGAGTTATCTTTGGGTATTCTCCACCTTGGGCAAAGTTTAATTTGCCCATGTGATCGGTATTTATACTCTGTTTTCTAAAACCCTCCTAGACTTAAATTCCCCTTTTACCCTTAATGATCCCTTTCCTAGTCAAACTAGTTATTTGACTTTCTTTTAAAAACTCATTGACTTAAAATTTCCTTTTATAAAATAATATGCCCTAATATTTCCAGATCATGAAATAAAATATTTTCAAGATTGTTAAATTAAAAATAAACTTTTAATTAAAATAATTCTTTTTAAATTAATGAAACCCTATAATTACAAGATCAAGTTACAATGAATTATTTTTATCGAGTTGAAATATTTTTGGGTGCAATTGGCAAACAATTACAAGAGCTAAATCGCAGATTTAAGGATGATGCTTTAGAGCTCTTAGCTTTATCATCTTTGTTAGAGCCCAAGGATGGATTTAAAATTTTTGATCTTGATAAGGTTTGCTTGCTTGCAAAAAAATCTTACCCCATGGATTTTACGGAGCAAGAAATGTACACTTTGAGGTATCAATTGCAACACTTTTTTGTGAAGTAAAAAATGAGCCTAGTTTGAATCATCATTCTACCTTGGAGGAAGTTTGCGAACACTTGGCACAAATAGGAAAATCATATGTATACCTTTTTGTTTGATAGACTAATACGTCTAGTTTTGACCCATCATGTCTGCTACTAGTGAAAGAGCATTTTCAGCAATGAAAATAATGAAAACAAGACTGCGTAATAAGATGGAAGATGAGTTTTTGGCTGATAGTTTAGTTATTTCTATTGAAAGGAAGATTTCTAAGTCATTTATACTAAGTCAATAATTGATGATTTCAAATTATTAAAAGAAAGACGAGCCTTACTTGGTATTTATAATATAATCTCACATTGAACTTGTAAATAATTTGCGTATGCATATGTTATTATATTCTTATTTTAGACGTGCACATAGGCTAGAAATTATTGGCCCCCGAAAGAAAAGGTTTCAAGATCCGCCACTGTTTACATGCTCATATTTTCGGACCTCCTTATTAGTTTTTAGGCATTATTTTGCTAGATTTTAAGGAATAAAAATGATAGTGTAATTAATATATTTTGTAGAAAATAATTAAGTAGAAAAATACCAATTAATCACTAGTTAATTTAACTAAGATAATCTGATTTTCTACACTTAGAAAATCCAAAAATCCTAGCTAAATAATTAAGAAAATTCGTCCCTTATTAAAGTAATTAGGAAATACAATTATATATATATTATTAATTAATTAGAAAATACGTTTTAAAAATACGGGGTATGTCTACCCCCCTTAAAAGAAGTTTTGACCCGAAACTTAGCCACATAAATATGAAGAAATCATTTTAAATCATTTTGAGTTATTGGTTCATGCACATCCTAACCCGACTCAAGACCACAACTAACTCAAGAAAGACTTAAAATCACTAAAAAATAACTCAAAACGCAAACGCGCGAAACTCTTTCGCCTCTACCCCCCTTAAAAACAGTTACGTCCCCGTAACTTGACCACTAACCTTAGGCAAACAGTTCAGGGTAATGTTTTCGCATATCAGCCTTGGTGTAAACATCTAATTTTGGCCTCCTGTCCCGATGGAAAGTGTGATGATGTTACAAAAACCTGTTCTTCATGCTAAATCAAAGTTGAAGTGTTTATGGACTCCGAAATGCATTATGAAGTAAGTTAAAACCCATATTTGAGACCAAGTTATCTTAGATACTTGTATGATTACTAATTATGCCTAAAACATGCTCATACATGTTTCATCTTGATTAATAACGGATATAAATGCGTCAAATGCAATGATTGAATGAAATGGATCTTGCATTTTTGAAAACCGAGCCAATTAGAAAAATTAACCACCAAATTTTAATTCATGTCCTATACAGATGGATAGCTCTTTCAAAGAGATTTCCAACGATATATTATAAGCTCAATTCCGAGTTAAAACGAAGAAGTTATCATCAAAATACTAAACCGGACCCTAAAACCGACACCCTTGCACTCAAACGGCCATATCTTTTGATCCATAACAGATTTTAACCTAATTCTAACAGAATTGGAAATTAGACATTCAGAGCTTTTCAATGATATCTTATTTTCTGTAATCAAACTTTTTAATCAAAAGTTATGGAAGTTTTAAAAATGCATTTTCGTATAAGGCAAACCACGCTACGTGCAGATTCCAATGTTCTGCGCAGCTGCCGCACGCAAGTCTCAAAGTTGCGCTCGGCACTTGCGCATATTTGAGAGTTGCGCACGCCCCTGATGCAGCGGCTGTAAAACCCTAAACCTAGATTCCAACGTCTATAAATAGGGGTTTTCGCTTAGGCCTAATCACAACGAGAAAAATCAGAATTGAAACCCTAGAATTCTAAAAACCCTAATCTCTCAAGTTATCTTATTATCATATTACTTTTCCCCTCTCTTCCCAAATACTCTTCAACCCTAATTTAATCCATTGAGGTCCTTGGAGGTACAAAGAAGGAGGCAAGTCCATAAACACCAAGACAAAGGTTTAAGCAAACAAAGGAGAATAGTTAGTTTCTTGAGCACTTAGATTAATTACCTTTTTCTTCTTGTTTTAAATAATTTTAATCAATTAATTAGTGTTATTTGATCACTTTAAAATGGTTTTTTAATATAATTAATTAATTTACATAGTATTCTTTCGTTAAATAAAGACTAGAATTTGAATAATTAAATTGTTGTTTTATCACGTAAGTCAAAGCAAATATTGTTTATTTTGTTCTTTTCACGAATTAATTAAAAAAGAATAACGAAATTTGTTGCAATGTAGACTTTTTGTGATTTATGCTTGTAAATAAAATCAACTAACTTAGTTTTTAGGAATCGCGTTGCATATATTATTTGGTAATGAAATTGTGAAAAAGGAAGAGCTAGTAGAGGCCGCACTAGGGCTAGGATTACAATTCTCAAAGAGAACGTTTTTCTAGTATCCTCGCTCCCGAACTCAATTCTGGTTTAGTAGACCAATTTGGGCATGGGTAAACTTATGATTCATGCTAAATATCCCTTGAACACTGATTGGGAGAAAGTTATGAACGAGGTTTATGAGTTTTCCTAAAACTCATTGGCGACTCTGTATTGGTTTCTTATAAAAAAAAGTAATGAAAGACTCATTTCTAATTCAAAGTCTCCCAAACAGTCAGAAATTCAAATCCTAACACATCCTAAAAGGTGTAAAGTCCTAGGCTTCTAAAGGGGCCAGGGCGTAGAGGAAATTCAGTTTTATGGTTCAATCATAATACTTTCACAATTTTAACATCTTTGTTTCTCGTGCTTCTTACTTTGGTATCCAAAATCTTGACTGGCCTTTCCTCGTAGGTCAAATTCTCATATCTCAATGGTTTTAGGTTGTAGCACATGTGTCACATCAGGAACATACTTTCAAATTTGACTCACATGGAACACATTATGAGCCCATATTAGGCAAATCCAACTTATATGCCACTTTTCCCATTATATGAATGATCTCATATGGCCCTTTGTACTTTGGGCTTAGCTTCCCTTTCTTTCCAAATCTCTTTCATGGGTGAAATCTTTAAAAACACTTTATCTCCTACTTGATACTCTTCAACTCTTCTTTTCATATCAGCATATGGATTTAAGGAAATTTTGAATTTTAACACCACAAAAAACACGAATTTGACTTTTAACACTACAAAAAAAAAATCTTTTATTTTAACACCACAAAAAGTTTATAAAATCGGATTTTACCACCACTTAACTGATTTCGTCTAAGAATCCGTTAAGTGGGGTCCATGTTGCCACATGTTGACATATTATTAGCTTAAAAAAAAATTAAAAAAAAACCCTAAAACTTACCCAACCACCCCAACACCACCACCACCATCAGCGGCACCCCTTCCCCACCCAATACGTGCAGTCGCCATCCTCGCCCCCAACGGCGCACTTCCTTTCCAGCTCCAGCCACCGGATGACCAGACGCATCCTTTCCTTCAGCGTGTCGTCGTGCTCGTTAGTGGATTCCCCCACCCAAAACGGTGACGAAATCAGCCACCCAAAAACGGTGACGAAATCAGCCACCCAAAAACGGCGACGAAATCAACCACTAATGGTTGAAATCGGCCAGATAAGGGTCGAAATTGATCACTCAGCTCCTAAACCGGTCGGTAGCAATCGTTAGTGGCTAATGTTGGTGGTCGTTTTTGGAGTATGGCCGCTGTTTTCGGTGGGGAAACATGTTGTGGACCGGTTTACGGTTGCGGAAAAGGAGGAGTGGTGGGTTCCGATGGTCGCGGACTGGGGAAAGCGTGCGGCGGCTGTAGAGCAGTGGTTGCAGCTGCGTGGGTAGGGTGGGGAATTGGTGCTAGTGGTGATGGAGGGGTGGGTGGGGTTAGTTTTAGTTGTTTAAATTTTTTTTTTTACTTTTTTTTAACCAATAGCACGATGACACATGGCACTTTGAACCCACCTAACAGATTTCATCCATGAATCAGTTAAGTGGTGGTAAAATCAAATTTAGTACACTTTTTGTGGTGTTAATTTTTATTTATTTTTTATTTTTTATTTTTTGTAATGTTAAAAGTCAAATTCGTGTTTTTTTATGGTGTGAAAATTCAAAATTTCCTAATAATAATAATAATAATGATGATGATGATGATGATGATGATGATGATGATGATAATAATAATAATAATTATTATTATTATTATTATTATTATTATTATTATAATGACAATAATAATAATAATAATAATAATAATAATAACAATAACAATAACAATAACAATAACAATAACAATAACAATAACAATAACAATAACAATAACAATAACAATAACAATAACAATAACAATAACAATAACAATAACAATAACAATAACAATAACAATAACAATAACAATAACAAAAACAATAAAAATAACAATAACAATAACAATAACAATAACAATAACAATAACAATAACAATAACAATAACAATAACAATAACAATAACAATAACAATAACAATAACAATAACAATAACAATAACAATAACAATAACAATAACAATAACAATAACAATAACAATAACAATAACAATAACAATAACAATAACAATAACAATAACAATAACAATAACAATAACAATAACAATAACAATAACAATAACAATAACAATAACAATAACAATAACAATAACAATAATAATAATAATAATAGCAATAATAATAATAGTAGTAGTAGTAGTAGTAGTAGTAGTAGTAGTAGTAGTAGTAGTAGTAGTAGTAGTAGTAGTAGTAATAATAATAATAATAATAATAATAATAATAATAATAATAATAATAATAATAATAACAATAATAATAACAATAGCAATAATAATAATAATAATAATAATATTATTATTATTATTATTATTATTATTATTATTATTATTGGATGACGACACTATTATTGGTGACACCTTGGTGGTAGGAACGGTTATGGAATTGATTTTGGCGGATGGACCTCGTCTCGGCCTACATGTAAACATTGAGAAAACGGAAGTTTTTTTTGCCTCTGGAGGATCCATGTAGCCGTCTCGTGGGTGTCTTTCCTCCTGATATTGCTCGTCCTATGTGTGGTGTTAAGTTACTTGGTGACCCTATCAGTGCAGATTCATCTTTTTGTAGTGAACTTGTTTCGTAGAGAGTGTCGAAGACCATTGTGCTAATGGATGCTGTTGCTAAGCTTGATGATCCCCAATGTGAGTCGTTACTGCTTTGTGCATGTACTGGGGTTTCAAAACTCTACTTTGCTATGCGCACTTGTCCCCCCTGCCTTTTTGAAGCAGCCGAGCTATCTTTTGATCTGGCCCTTCGGGTTTCTTTGGAGCGCATTGTAACTGCTTTGGGGCCTGGTTTTGGTGATTGGCAATGGCGACTTGCCACCTTACCATTTGCTTATAGAGGACTGGGTGTTTATTCAGCGGGTGATGTTCGGCAATATGCTATCCTTGCGTCGCGTTTGCAATCTACTTGTCTTCAAGCTATGCTTCTTCGCAATTCCGGTATTGTTAATCCTAGATCAGCCTTCGATGATGCTCTTAGTCTTTTTAATAGGACTGTAGACTCTAACCTTCTGAGTACCCTTAGTGAGATCGCTGCCCTCATACTCATGAAGAAATTAGCAAATGTATATTTCACAAAGGTTACTGCATCTACAAAATCCACTTTCTCCTTATCTCCGCGTCAGGTTGCCTTATGGAAGTCCCAGCAGGGGGATCGCACCTCTACCTGGTTGCGGGCGCGGGCATTCCCAATCTCGGGTTTGAGTCAGACTATGAATTTTAGGGCTTACTGTTGTGTTCTTTGCTATCGTTGGGTGTTCCTTTGTTCTCCGTTTCGACACGGTGTTCTACTTGCTCAAGGGTTTTTGATGAGGATATTTTTGGGGATCATGTAGTGTCTTGTGCTACGATGGTGGGTATTAAACATCGCCATAATGTTATTCGTGATACCCTTGATGATATTTGTTTTCGGTCTGGGATTTCTACAAGAAAGGAGGTTGACGTTGGGTTGACAGGATGGAACAACGGGGCTCTTCGACCTGTGGATATGTTACTTTATTCTTGGGACATAGGCCTTGATGTATGTGTTGACTTGACGGGGTCTTCTCCTTTAACACAATCTGGGTTGTCTGACTTCGTACCTGGTCGTGTTGTGTTAGTTGCGGCTCAGCAAAAGCAAAACAAGTATAGGGCACGTAGCAGGGCTAGTGGCTATGGTTTTTGTCCTTTCTCCTTTTCTTCATTGGGTGAATTAGAGAAGGCCTGGGAGCGGTGGCATTGCTGAAGCGCGTTTAGGTGTTCACTAGAACTTAGAATATTGGTGCTCTTACCGTTGCTCACATCTTTAGCAGGATCGGGTTCACTATAACTAGAGGGGTGGGGGCCCAGATTGTATCTCGGCTCCCTACTAATTTCTTGTAATTTGGTTGACTTTGTAAGTTTTTGATATTTTTAAAATAATAATAATAATAATAATAATAATAATAATAATAACAATATAATAATAATAACAATATAATAACAATAACAATATAACAATAACAATAACAATAACAATAACAACAACAATAACAACAACAACAACAACAACAATAATAATAATAACAGAAAAGTATAGCGTCTTGTACTCCCATTAGAAGTTATGGTTAAATATAAAACCCCATAATAACTTCCCATATATGTTCAGACTCAAGATATATAGGTTCCGAGAGTTTTGGCGCATAACCTCTTTCACTTTATGTTGTTTATAATTTAGACTTGGTGATGACTCTCAATCAATAAAGCATGTAACCAATATCAATCATTCAAGCAATCAAACATTCCAATTTAATTCTTGAATATTTACTGATCACAATTAATTTAATGTTAAACTCTTTTTAAAATTACCTCGGTGTATAAACACCTTAAGCGCATAAAGCACCGCAAATCCTATCCCCCTGTGTATAAACACATTAATTAAGTGCACGTTGGCACCGCAATATAATTTATCCCAATGTACTAAGATACTTAAATAGCTCAATTCCCATTCTTAAAGCATCAATAAAAAAATTATATGAACCATAATAAAGTTCTCCTTCAATTTTCCAACTCAATTAAACAATTAGTTTAACTAAACATGCTCTTAAGCATGCCAATAATAAAAGTGTGGTCTACATACAACATTTAATCATCACCAATTCCAACCATGGGCGGATACACGGTGGGGTCAAACGGGTTCATTGAACCCACTATTTTTGTAAAAAAAGGTTATAAATGACTTATATTTTTCTGCATTAGTACTAGATGTTGAAGCGTATATCAGTGGTATATTTTACCTTGTATTAGTTTTGGAGATTAATGGTTCGACCCATACCCTCAACTTTTTTTTTTTTTTTTTTTTTTTTGTGGGACATTAGTCTGTAGTCATATGACATATCGATTATCGAAGACATTTCCTATCTCTTTGTTCACTCAACTTCGCCGCACCCTACACCCACTATCCCACCGACCACAAAACCACTACCCACTGTGGCCGAAAAAGCAATCCATTCCACTTTCCATTTGAAATGTGAAAAACTTCGATTGGCAGAAGCTAGTCCATGGAGATTCTCCTTTTTCTTACTCGTACGAGACAAAGAGACTCCGAGCCCGACAACACTGAGTGTTTCAGCACGGTACACCAGGAATTTACTACTTAACTAAGTTAACTGATTATTGATATTTGATAATTGCTAATTGCCTAATTTTTAATTGATATATGATTAATGGTTTTTAATTCATTTGTGCATTTTGGCTTATTGGGATTTTTGCTTTGTGTGTAATACGAAGTATTAAGTTTTGTCATTTTGGAGTTAAAATTTAGAAATTAAAATGTCAGGTTATCTAGAGATTTTAGTTAAATACTTGATTGATTTTTGTGTATTATTGATTTACAATTTTACATTTATTATATAAAAAACTAGAATGTTATAATAATAAATTAGTAATCATATAAATTGTGCTAGAGTTAGTGTTGATGTATTGACATGATTCTAAAGTATGAAAAATACTTTGTATTTTTTTTCAATTTTTTAAGTGCAATCTGAAATTTAAGCTTATGTATTTAATCTATAATTAAAATATTTTCATTATTTTTTTTATGATTCCGAACCCACACTTCAATATTCTTGGATACGTCACTAATTCCAACAATAAATCATTCCAAATAATCATGCGTCATAAATCAACCATCAAATCTAATTCAATTCCAGGAAGCCAATTCAATCCAACAATTCCAACCAATTCCTAGCATGATACTTACTTGGAATCAATCAAAATAAAACTTAGCATGCTTCTACACGCTTAATAAATTCCGAGTACGCATATATACCACGAATATGAACGCAAGATCGCCACAACTAAAAAAAAAACCGCTCACTTGGAAATCTCCTACAACCAACAATAATTACCAATAGACATTAATAACCTTTCTTAGCGAATTTCTAGCAATATAAACATGTGTAAAAACACTTTTAAACCTCTTAAAACATACTGTAAATTAATTAGAATTACTTAGTTTTACTCCAAATTAATGAGTAAATAAAAATCCTTCAAGAAACTCATAATCTAACCTTTACAATAAAATTCTAGCATTATAAAACCATTAAAACTTACTAAAAATTAGTTTTAAAACGTCAATTCCAATACTCTAATTCAACGATAACAATTTCCCATCAATAATCATCGATTTCAAAACCTAGTGTTTCACAGATATGAGGCTTTTAATATAAAAAATAATATGAAAATTCCTTCCACAAATCATTGTTAAATTCATCAAAGATTCATCACACAACATCAAAATCATAATTAATCAAAGCTTAATTAAATCAACGCAAAGAATTTCTTTTAAAAGGACACAAACACGCTCAAAGGGGAGGGGAAAGGTGGTGGCTGCCACCCTTCCCCGCGGCGGCTGGTGTGACCGGCTATGAGTTGGTGGCGGTGGGTGGCCGGTGTGGGTCATGGTGGTGGTTAACCACCTTGTGAGAGTGTGTGAGGGTGAGTGAGGGGAGGGGAAATAGAAGAGAGAAAATAAGAGGAGAGAGAGAGTTTACCTTTTGGGTATTTCACCTTGTGGAAAAAATCTGATTTTTGCCTTGAGCTGGGTATTTAATACTCTCTCAAAAACCCTCATTTCTATTTAATTCCGTATTTACCCTTAATGAATTATACTCCCACTCAAACTAGTTGTTGACTTTATTTAAATCCTTTTGAATTTAAAATTCCTTTATAAATTAAATACTTGCCCTAAAGTTTAAGTATAAAAATGAAATGTTTCCAAAACCATTTAAATAGATTAATTGATGAGTTTTAGTTTACATTAACCTTTAAATTAATTAAACTAGAAATGAATAACTCTTTTCTAATCAATAAAATTACATTCATAGAATAATAAATTAATTTATAAATCGTATACAAATACTGGGTATTATAGTAGCAAATTATGGGTTTTTGCTCGTAGTAAAATATATTAAAATTTTAGATAAGTAGTAAAAATCAACGTGGTACTTTTTATTGGTAGTAAAAGTCAAAATTTCTTTATTAAATTTCTCAATTTGTTTTTTATGGAAACAATTCAAATAAAACTAGTTGTACTAGTGCGTGTGTATGAGGTAAACAACTTAGTTTGTAAAAACATATAATAAAGTGTATATTTAGACACGTTTGCTTAAATTTTTTGTTAACCGGTATATGTATGTAAATATAATTATTTTATATATTTTTTAACAGTAAAACAAAGTTGGGGAAAAGAATATAATTATACAAAATGAAGATATATATATATAAGATTATCTTTACCATACAATTATTTTATTGCATAAGTATTATACACGCAATAAGTATGGGATAAATTGCAGTACAAATATTTATACTCTATAAAATCTACAACAGATATATAAAAAAGACAGTAAAAATGTATTATAATATCCCACTTTTTGCGGTTCACTGTTAATAATCCCACATTTTGATTATTATCTAATAATCCCACCTTTAGGGGGCATTCTCTTCTAATGATCCCTTATGATCGGTTACCTTGATATTGGGTAAGGTTATTTATTTATTTTTGTAATCTTATATTTTCCCTCATGATCTCAAAATTAATGGCTGCCACCCAACCACCTTACTTTCTCTATCTTCCTACTACAATTGCGGGCTACCATTTAGCCACACACCTTCTTCCATAGCATAAAATTATCATCTTCATCCCTTGGTAACCTAAAACATAGAAATTTTAGCCCTTTATCATACTTAGCCTTAGCACTAACAAACTCACCTTCTTTAACAGAAGTATTACCCTCTTCTTTCAAGACCTTGACTTGATTATAGATGTTTCGAGGGTAATTATTAGTAGTAAAATTAACGATGCCTTCATCATAATCACCATTCAAGTGAGTAATCATAATAGCATTAAGTAATTTATGGCAATCCATTTAACCACAAAAGAGCATATCAAATCATAAGAAAACGAAACCCTAACTCAAGATTAATTATACGACAGGACTTTTGCTTACTACGATATGAAGTAATAAGTAGGAGCCCAAGGACCTGGAAAAGCTTTGACAGCAACCACTAGAGTCGCTGAAAAAGGCCGGGTGGCAGCTTGGAGCGTGATTAGAGCACAACCACTAGCAGAACACGATAGTGAAAAATGAGTACAATGATTAAAATTTTTAAAGCCCTCCTAGACTTGATAGGGCTTGACTGGATGGGTTGGGGTTAGTGTGTGAGGCGCGTTCTAGTGGGGCCTTTATGTTAAAAGTGAAAACATGTCAACTAATATTGTCAAAAATCAAAATATATAAGCTAAATTAGAGCGAAAAAAATAAAAATTAAGTGTAAATGACCAGTATATCCGAAGTGTAGAGTTTTACATTTACTCCCTTTATTACGTAATAATCGCAACACTAGGCATTGAATAAAGTTTCAAGAAAATTATATGGCAGTGAGAATATTATTTTACAGAGTATAAAGTATAGTTAGAGTGGATATATTTAATTGTTAGTAGGAGAGAGAGTAATAAAAAAATTATGTATGTAAATATGGTTCATATGTGAGAGAAATAATAATCTCTTCGTTCCCGAATAATTGACACATTCAAACTTGACACACATGCCAATACACTGACTAAATATTAGTAAAATATATTAAAAAGTAGATATTATGAACAATATTTCACAATAAAATTTGTTTTTAGTACATTGCTAAAAAATGAAGGTTAATTAGTTAGTATATAAATAGTGAAAATAAGTCAAACATTATAATTATGTTGAATCGGGGAAGTACTAGTAAAAGAATAATCGATTTCACTGATGAGGAAGTGTTGCAATAAAAAATAAAAATTAAAAAAAAAAATTATTACTTGCTCCACTTTCCTTTTGTGACTGTGTTTTATTACTTGCTTTATTTCCTTTTTTAGAAACTTTAAATAATATTTTATTTCCTCTCCACTAGTGGTCCCCTCATGTGATATTTTAATATTTTTCATACTCTCCCCTCCTCACTTGTACTTGTTTTAGCTTTTTCCATAATTCTTTAACTAACCCCACTTCTAGAGGTGGCCACTGGGATGGGTTGGACCCAGCCCACCTTGACCCGCATGGTTGGTGGGTCAACCAAGTCCAACCCATTTTTAAACCGGTACCAACACCGCACGGCCCGGGTTATATCATGGATCCAAAATTTTCGACACAACCCATTTTGACCCAGCCCATTTTGACCCGTTTAATTCAACCTAACCCTCATAACCCGTTTTGACCCATTGAATTCGATCCACCTAACCCGTAGGATTTGTTAAATATTACCCGCAAATGTCTACATAAAGCCCACAGATTTTAGGTGAAGTGACACTTTTGCCCTTATATGTTGAAAAAAAAAAAACTCTCACACACTCTCATCTTCTCTCTACTCTCTACTCTCATCACCTCTCTCTAAAAAAAAAAAAAATTCAAACTACAATGTCGAGGCGGAAAGAAAAGGAATTGGCGGCAGCGGAGGCGGAGGGAAGGTGGTCACACGGTGCAAGGTATTTTTTTTTTTTAAAAAAAAAAAACGTCGAAGAGGTGGGGCGGCTGGGCACGACGACGTGGCCACGGTGGCGGCGCCCAAGCCAGATGCCAGCGCCACGGTGGTGGCGTCTTGCGTGGTCGTCGTCGTCGTGGCCTTGGCGTCCTGCCTAGCCGCAGCCGCCGCGGGGCTGGCGTATGTCTGGGACGCCGCCTACCTTTTTTTTTTTTATTTTACGTTTATTTTTTTTCAGTTTTCTGTAATTTTTTTGTTTTAGAATTTTTTTTCTTTATGTTTATATTTTTTTTTTTCAATTTTTTGTTTATTTTTATATTTTTTTGTTTTTTCAAATTTGTTGTATTTTTTTAAGTTTATATTTATTTTTCAATTATTTGTATATTTTTTTTTCCAATTCTGTTGTATTTTATTTTATTTATTTTAATTTTTTTTATGTTTACATTTATTTTGTTTGTTTTGGTATTTTTTTTTTTCTTTTTGTGTGTATTTTTTTTGTTTATATTTTTTTTCAGTGTTTTGTAATTTTTTTTATGTATATTTGTTAGTATTTTTTTTTGTTTATTTGATATTAGTTATTTCTAATTTTTGTTGTTGGTACTTCAAAAAATAGATTATTAATATAAATAATAATAATTGAAATTATTTTTCGTTATTTAAATGGAGTTAGGTATCGCAATTTCGACTTGGTGCGGGGAAGAGTATGGACGTTATTAGAAGTAGAAACTACTCAATGGAGAGCTCGGGGCCCAGACACGTTAGATCTCGTGGTATTTTGGCCTCGTCTCGCAGAGAACGGGCTCACTATTCTGAGGAGGATGAAGATGATGATGGTGATGAGGAGGAGGAGGAAGAGGAGGACGCATATGAGGATGTGGTGCTTGGGATGGACGATCAGAGTGGACCATATGATGATTACAGTCCATTCAGTCAGAGGCTTGATGATATGTATGAGACGCATAGGGTATATGTGCGTAAGGGTAGAGATGGTAGATTTGTTAGTAGATCTTGCACATCATCTGCGTCCACTATGTCTGCGGCAAGCAGAAAACGGTCGAGGGGCGTTAATGATTCTTGGGTGCTGAGGGACCTGTAGACGGGAGTGTGATTCCTACCTTTCTAGGACACATAGCTACCTGTATCTAGGAGGACCAGGAGAGGGCTTTGGATACGGGCATTTTGAAATGCTAAACCCATGAAAAGACTTGTAACTTTTTGTGTAGATGGGCTGAGGCTTGGCCGGAGGAGAGCGAGATGTTCAGCCAATTGCAGGGCACTAAAGTGAGTCACCTTCCTGCCACCATGCATGATAAGATTGACTCAACGCTGATCACAGCTTTCGTTGAGCGATGGCAGCCGGATACGAACTCTTTCCACCTTCTGTTCGGTGAGATGACGATCATGTTGCATGACGTCGAGGCCATCCTTGGGATTCGCGCAAAAGGAAAACGACTTTCTGTATGATTTACTAGCGGAGCTGTTGGCGGCGGACAGGGCTGCGCTGTGCACCGAGGCACTTGGTGTTTGGGATCAATGCGGTGTGAAGATTGCATCCGTTTTGCAGCGTTGTTTGCACCCCACTACACGTAGGACGCATGATACACAACTGGCTGCATATGTTTTTCTTCTCCTCGGGTGTACCTTGTTTCCGGATAAGAGCGGAAACAAGCTCAGGCCACGCGACATAGTTGACGCGTGTGAGCCCGACAGAGTAGGCCAGTTTTCTTGGGGGTCGGCTATGTTGGTGTATTTGTATCGCCAATTAGGATTCTCGAGTCGGGCTGATGCGGCAGGTTTCACTGGATGTCTGACTTTATTACAGACCTGGATATACGAGTATTTTCCTGCATTTCGACCACACCGCGACCCGGTTCCTATTGGGGATGGGATGCCACGTGCCCATGCGTGGAGTCCGCGGTTCGAGAGGAAGTCCGTGGACCACCTCCGATCGATACGGTTATTGCTTGACAGGATGTCCCCCTTAGAGGTAAAGTGTATAAATTATTTCTAATTTTATATTGTGATGCATTTATTATATGAATCTTATTTGAAAAAATGTGCAGGAGAACTGGATGTCTTTCAGCCAGAACCCTAGTAATAGGGTACCTAGAACCCTCTACACGGGACTGATTCAGTATCGTGAGATTGTAGAGGCGTACATGCCCCGGCGTTGTCTTCACCAGCTTGGATTTGTCCAAGTTGTCCCTCCTCCACCAGTATGTCCTAGTAAGGCGGTCCGACCTGCGTCGTTGAAGGAGTATGTCGTCCAATGGCCGGAAAGCATGATTGCCACGTGGGAGCAGTTTTCGATGGTTGCCTGCCTATGGACTACGGAGCTGCAGTGGCCGCCAACTGGGGTGCCTCCCATGTGTGACCACCACTACATGGAATGGTACAGTTGGTATTCGCACCCGAGGTTGATTAGAGACCTCCACCATGGTGACGACGCCGATGATGATGATGTTCCACCGCCCACTGTCGTGGACGCGGTATGTCTCATAAAACATTTATTGTTATGTGCTTTTTTTATTATTATTATATATCGTTATTGAATTTCATGTTTTTATGTTGTGTGTAGTGGATGGGAAAGATGATGCAGGTGGGACAAAGACTCTTTCAGGAGAGGGAAAACATGACGACTGCATCCGGCAAAGCTACTATTGATGATATGGAACGGGCCCTTGCGCAGTGGCAGTGGGCGTCAAAGAGGGATCACTGATCTGTTGGCAGTTTATTAATAGAATTAAACATTTTGTACATTATCATACTAGTTTGTAAAATCTGACATTATCGTTTAAGTTTGTAACATTTGACATTATCATTTTAAGTTTTTAAAATTTGACATTATCTTTTTAGTTTGTAACGCGCAAATACTAATTAGTATGCATGCAAGATATAAATGTAGTCAAAATTAGAATACAGAAAATAAATAAATGGAATAAAAATAGCAATACAAATACAAGGTTACATAGAAAAAGTATATGCATGAAAAACTAAAAGGCAGCTAGGTTGTTCCAATGGTGGATGTGGTCATGATACATCACATCCCAACCCTCTACGCTTGGTGTGCGAATGGTGTACCACCGAGGTATGATCGGTGGCACCGAAAAATCGGATGATAGGTCCAATCAAATGAAATGTCTGTATGACGACCCAAGAAATGCAGTAGCTAACTCTCTTACTGGTCTGGTGATGGTCGCATGAGAACACCAAGGGAGAACCGTGGTACATGGAATATAAGCTCGACTATTCAAACCAAGCCCGAAAAGCATGACTGCAGACTTGTAGATGTTTGCAACGGCAAAGAGATCAAGCGGCGCGTCTAACCAATGATTTTGACCGCAAGGTCCTCCTCTCCACCGGATACGCTGCAGAGAACTATCTAAGTCTTGGTCGTACACATGACGATAAACATCTCAGTTTGAGGCAATTTCACTGTACATCAACTGACGCACTAAAGCGTAGTTGTCTTCACCCATTTGAAACACATCAGCCACGACTCGAAATCCGCAGTTACCATCTGCAACCACATCATTCCACCCGTCCAAGTATTCCATGATGATGTTAGGGATCCTGTCCTTATATGAAAACTGATCAATATCCACTCTTCCTGTTGCACATATCAATAAACACAATTAACAAGTCAGCAGTAAAATAAACAAACATTCTAAAAAGTAAAGTACTGTACCGGTTCCGGGCATATTCACCGACGAAGAAGAATGGCTACGACTGGATGACGATGAACGACCACGATTGTACTCAAACGCACTCCTATTCCGCCGTGCTTGTCGACATCTAGGTCGCTCGACCCCTTTAGGTTCCTCGTGATCCAAGCATGATGTGTTGAACATGTCATGAAGTACGTGGGTATCATCACGAATGATTGAAGGGTGACTGGAGGACACTCGGTCAAACATCGAACGAAACTGCTCTAACTCCTTCCGTTCACGGTCGGCCGTCTGTGGAGCAGCATGCTCTCCAATAACGAGCGTCCGCCATAATGGATGAACTTGATCAACATGTAACGACGCCCTATCTTGGGTAATCACGCGGTGAATGGTGCATGCACAAGGTAGTCCATGAGTCACTGATATAGCACATCCGCACCGAATAGCCACTTCATCACCCAACACCTTCATCCTGTTGTGCTCGCTCAGAATCAACCCCAAGCAGTAGTGTGACACACGACCATGGAGAATCTTAAATATGAAATAGTCGTACATCATACCATGTCGCCGTCAAAAGTCCTTGAGAGAGTTCTTGATGATGTTCTTTTGAGTATCAATAGCCTTGTCTATTCTCTCGAACAGTGTATCCAGAGCAGAGGTGGAAGAATCAATCCAGTCCTTCAAAGCTCTATGAGCGCTCTCAACTCTACATGTTGTAGTGTTTCTAAAATGAAGAACTGGTTTGTCCAATATTTGAAAAACTTTTCCTTGTGAGGTATCCACTACTGCATCACATAGTTTACCACTGTCAGACACCATTGGTACGCATCCTTGAAGTTATCCAAGGCTCGATCGTACTCTGCCTCTGTGGTAGCTTGCAGGATCTTCCGCCACTTACCATTTACCAATCTCTCTGCTGAATCTAAATTCTTGTTGAAATAGTTGTAGGCTTTGACTTTCACACAGTTGTTGATGTGCCATGTGCACAGTAAATGCTTCGATTCTGGAAACAACTCCACTATAGGGGCAAAAAGACCTCCCTTACAATCACTGACGATGGCTGATGGCTGAACATTAGGGCCGATGTAGTTTCTCAACTTCTCCAACACCCAATACTAACTCGCAACTGTCTTATCCTTGATGACTGCATAACCAATCAGAAAGTTCTGGTTCGTTGGAGCCATCCCAATCATCTCAACCAGTGGGAACTTGTACTTGTTTGTCTTGTATGTTGAATCGATCAAAATCATGGATGGCCAAGACTTGATCATATCAGCACAATCAGGATGCACAAAGAATAAATGAGTCACCTCCAATGTCTCTTCATCAGAATTAAACCAGAACTAGTAACCACGTGCCTGTGCCTGGTGTAGAAGCTGTTGTATAGGGTTCCTTCCCTCTGACTGTTCAAACCTAACTTTCCGTCTGACGTTGTAGATGTGTCTTCGGTTGGGCTGGTCTTTAGGAAATTTCTCTAACACAGATGCTAATATTTTAGCAGGCTTCACATGAGCATAACTCATTTCTTTGACAACTAGTTTTGCAGCAGGACTTAGGCCGCTTAACAGTCGATGACCCACTTCATATACTATCATCTCATGGTTGTGATACCCCCACTTAGAGTAACCCTTCACTTCCTAACCGTCACGACTTTAGTGTTGTCGAACTTTTACTCTGAACTCACACCCACAACCTTTCCACTTTGTATCAAACCGAATCGCTGTACTGAAATCTCGTTTCTCCCTTTGACAATAACGGTCGCATCTCAACATACGATCCATTCTACCATCCCGTTGAGATTTATGAGTTGCTACTACTAAACAAAAACCAAATCTAATTGCAACCTATTTTGCCCAATCAATCGCTTATTGAACATCTTCGAAGGGACCATCATGACAAAAATCACACTGTAATCATTTCCGTCTCCACCATAATCCTGCAACAATGACATATTATTTTTAAATACATATAATTATATAAAGATTAAATTAATACATTTAACCCAAAACTAACACATAAGTAATTTCTAAATTTTTTATTTGTAAATTTCATTTTTATATTTAACGCATAATACATTTAATTTCTAAATTTACACATAATTAACACATAATTACGTATAAAAGTATTCATACACAAACAAAATTAAAACATAATTTTTTTTTGAAGTTATTAACACATATTTAATTTACACATACAAAATTAAAACATAATTTTATTAACACATATTTAAAACATAATTTTGTTTTTTTTATGAAATTATTAACACATATTTAAAACATAAATTTACACATACGAAATTAAAACATAATTTTATTTTTTTTTAAATTATTACATATTTAATTTCAAATTTATCAAAGTTAAAAAACCGAAAAAAAACAAAAACAAAAACAAAAACTTTAAATAAAATTAAAAAAAAAATGACGAAATAATGGCCGGCGTTTGGCCTGGCCGGGACGCCGACACCATGGTAGTGGCGTCTCAGCTAGATGCCACTTGGCATCCCGGCCAGACGCCACCACCAGGCCAAACGCCGCCCAGCGTTTCGTCATTTTTTACGTCAACATACCTCGTTTTCCGACAACGATGACGACTCTCCAGTGTCCCTCGGCGATTTAGTCCTGCTCCAAATTTTTCGTGAGAGAGAATTTCGTTTTGGCTACAAATTAGAAAAAGGGCAAAAGCGTCAAAGTAAAAATGATTGTGGGCTTTATGTAGAGATTTGTGGGCGGTGTTTAGTAGTTGACACCCGTACACCCACTCAACTCGACCCGGCTCGCACGACCCAGCCCACACGACCCAACCCACCCTCTACGCCCAACACACAACCCACCTTGCACGCACGACCCACTCAACCTGCTCGACTCACCCTATCTAATGGCTACTTTTGCAATTGCATGGCAAGTTTTATAAAATTTTCACGCATGCACTTAATAACGGCTAGTTTCACTTTGCATGCATGTAGTACTAAATGAGTAAACGACTAGTTTTTTGTTAAAAAAAACAAAAAAAATAAAAATAAATGATCACCCCGTTAATTTTCTTCTATAAATACCCACTTTAATTCACTCAAATTTTCACACAACTCAAGCTTTTCTATAAAAATTCTTCTCAATATTATTATAAAAAAAAATTATATCTAAAAAAAAAAGGGGATTAAGAGGAGGAATGGGAAGGAGTAAAAGTGGTTGTCGAAGTAGTGGCCAAAGGAGTGGTGGTGCAAATTTTTCGCATGAAATTAATACGAAAAATTTAAACCAATTTGTCAATAAATATGGAGATTACATTTTAGGAGATGGGAAAAATATTTAAACGTCTCCACCAAAATCTTTCTCCAACCAATCATCGAGTTTAGCTATGCCACCTCCATTTTAAACGACATCACAACCAAGACGACGTGGATGAAGATTATCTTGTGATGATATTGGAGTTGTCAAATGATAATGCAGCTTCCGTTGATGATGATGCAACAAACATTTGTGGCTAGAAAAGTCTAAACCAGATACGTTCAGAGCTACGTGGGCTTTGATTCCTTTGGGATACATAAGCAACTTATTTTTTGAAAATTACAATTTAACTGCAAAATCAAATTTTAGTTTTCTAAAGATAGGTCCAAGTCCCCCCACTCCTTAAATTTTAAAGGAAGTACAGTATAGGAATTACGTCGGCTTTGATTCCTTATTTTTAATATAAGGATACGTAGACATCTTAATTAAGAGCAAGCCATAAAATTGTAAATATGTAAAATTAAAACAACCTTAGAAATGAATATGTACATAACATTATTTTGAACTTACCAAATCACTTTTCTTCTTATATATTTGACCTTAAAATAGCTAATTAAAAGTTTAAAGCTATTCTAAAATACAAATTTGGATATTTGACCCACATAACCCACTTAACCATTTAACCCACTTGACTCTAACCCACGAACCTAGCTCGACCCCCCTCCAACCCAGCTCAACCCACCCAGCCCACGAACCTAGCTTGACTCACCCACGACTCGTATAACCCTTGAACCCAGATCGACCCACCCACGAACATTTAACCCACGAACCCAACCTTAGTATGTCCACTTTCTTTGACCCAACCCATGACCTAGCCCACCCTACCCCTACACAGGCCGTCTGTGTGTCAAGAAACCCCAACTCGTCACCCACCTAACCCTAACCCAGCTCGCACGACCCGCATGGTGGCTACCTCTATCACTTCCATCATAAAATGATAATTTTTATTATTCCTCATAAAACTTCGTACCCCATAAAAATGGAACAAGTACTCTCTTTATATTTTACACTTGCTCCATTTTCCTTTACAACCGTATTTTATCACTCGCTTTATTTTATTTTTTGAAAATATTTAATAATTTTTTACTATTTCATCTCTAATAGTGATCTCTTCATATAATAATTTAATATTTTTTATATTCTATCACCTCCCCACTTATACTCACTTTTACTTTTAAATTTTTTTTTAATTTTAATTATTACGAGTACTATATGAAGCAACTCGGCAAGTAATAAAATACAGGGAATAATAAAATATGGAGGGAGTATTATGATAATTTATGTACATGCAATAGAAAAATGACGCGTAATGGTTGCCGCTACAGTTTCAATCAAAAAT
Source organism: Chenopodium quinoa (assembly GCF_001683475.1). NCBI lineage: Eukaryota > Viridiplantae > Streptophyta > Magnoliopsida > Caryophyllales > Amaranthaceae > Chenopodium > Chenopodium quinoa. Next base: position 5,385,847 of record NW_018743252.1, on the reverse strand, counting down.
GCTGAAACCAAAGTAAAGGTGTCCCCACTATTCTCCTACCAGTGGGTAGATCTGTTCTCTCTTTCTTGCATTTCATTCCTCTCCTCAATTTTGCATATAAATACTCACTTCTTCACCCCACCCTTCTAACCTTTCTTCCTATTCTCCCGCATCTCTCTCTCTAGTCAACTATACTCTCTTATTACAGGTAATTTCTCTTCTTCTTTGATCTATAACTTTTGTTTTCTTGCTTATTTTCCATTTTTAATCTTCAGCTTCATGGGTTTCCTTAATTTTGGAGTATTTTGTTTGAATTTGAATTTGGATTTGATCTGTTTTCATTTTATTGCTTGCTGTTCTTGTTTGTTTGATTTAGTGCTGTGGATCTAGTATTGATTCATGCATTGGATGTATTATGGTGTTGCAATATTAAGCATGCTGACATCTCATTTAGATCTGTCATATTGTATGATTTTGAATAATATGATAAATAAAATTCTGTTTTTGAATAATATGATAAATAATATGATAAATAAAATCATAAATAAGGTAATTCAGTTGATTTGCAAATTGGGTTCCTTTTATTTTGAAGTAAATGTTGGATCTTGAATGTTATGTTATAAATCGATAATGTTGGAAATCTTAGAGTTCAGAAAATAGGTGTTTATTTGATTGATTTGTTTCCTACTATGGTTTTTTTTTATTGGATCACACTTCACATTTCAATGCCCAATTAAGCATGTCATTGATCGAGCTCGACTGACATTGACTTATGGATTTGATTCATTCTGATTCACTCACATTGATGCGCCTAATGCTGGTGGTATTTGTAGCTTACAATAGTATGAAATTTTGTTGGTGTTTCATGGAAATAAAGTATATGTTATTAATTGTTAGTGTCTGTTAATTAATTTGTTAGGTGAGATTTGTTTGATTATGTTGGTATATGACAGTTTGAGTCAGATGGCTTAGGGATCTGATTGATCATTATTCTCGACCTGTTAACATCGATAGATCCATCGCGTTTTTATGTGAAACACGTAGTGATCATTGATTGTTATCATTGATGAAAAGAAAGTCCAAGTAAATCTGGAATTTAAGATTGTATTTTTTCATGTTGGGTGTTTTCTGTTTTGTTCAAGATTAGTTTGCCTTTACATTCTGTCATTCTCATGCATGATCAATTTGTTCTGTTTTATTGCAGATAGTAAAAATGGTGAAAATTTGCTGTATTGGGGCTGGTTATGTGGGAGGCCCTACTATGGCCGTGATAGCACTCAAGTGCCCAAAGATCGAAGTTGTAGTGGTTGATATCTCTGTGTCTCGGATCACTGCATGGAACAGTGACCAGCTTCCGATCTATGAGCCAGGTCTAGAAGATGTAGTTAAGGAATGCCGTGGGAGAAACCTTTTCTTCAGCACTGATGTTGAAAAGCACGTTGCTGAGGCCGACATTGTTTTTGTCTCTGTCAATACCCCGACCAAAACCACGGGTCTTGGAGCAGGTAAAGCTGCTGATTTGACCTATTGGGAGAGTGCTGCCCGTATGATTGCTGATGTTTCAAAGTCTGACAAAATCGTTGTTGAGAAATCAACTGTGCCTGTGAAAACTGCTGAGGCAATCGAAAAGATTCTGACACACAACAGCAAAGGAATCAAATATCAGATCCTCTCAAATCCCGAGTTCCTTGCTGAAGGTACTGCTATTCAGGACCTTTTTAACCCTGACAGAGTTCTCATTGGTGGTCGGGAAACCCCAGAGGGCCTGAAGGCAGTCCAGTCATTAAAGGAAGTGTATGCTCAATGGGTTCCTGAGGACCAGATCTTGACCACTAATCTTTGGTCTGCTGAGCTTTCAAAGCTTGCTGCCAACGCGTTCTTAGCACAGAGGATTTCATCTGTGAATGCAATGTCAGCACTCTGTGAGGCAACCGGAGCAGATGTTACCGAAGTAGCATATGCTGTTGGTAAGGACACTAGGATTGGGTCCAAGTTTTTGAACGCTAGTGTCGGTTTTGGTGGGTCTTGCTTCCAGAAAGACATTCTGAACTTGGTATACATCTGTGAGTGCAATGGCCTCCCTGAGGTGGCTGAGTACTGGAAACAGGTCATCAAGGTCAATGATTACCAGAAGACCCGTTTTGTGAACAGGGTTGTTGCCTCCATGTTCAACACTGTTTCAAACAAAAAGATTGCTGTTCTTGGATTTGCATTCAAGAAGGATACAGGTGATACTAGGGAGACACCCGCCATTGATGTGTGCAAGGGGTTGTTGGGAGACAAGGCGAGGTTGAGCATCTATGACCCGCAAGTTACAGAGGACCAGATTCAGCGGGATCTCACAATGAAGAAGTTTGACTGGGACCATCCCATTCACCTCCAGCCCACAAGTCCGACAACTGTGAAGCAAGTCAGCGTGGTTTGGGATGCTTATGAGGCCACAAAAGATGCTCATGCTGTCTGCATTCTGACAGAATGGGATGAATTCAAGAAACTTGATTACAAGAGGATTTTTGACAACATGCAGAAGCCAGCTTTTGTGTTTGATGGAAGGAACATCGTGAATGCTGATGAGCTGAGGCAGATTGGGTTCATCGTGTACTCGATTGGTAAGCCTTTGGATCCCTGGCTGAAGGACATGCCTGCTGTGGCTTAGGTTTCGGTTAAGAGGTCTTTGCTGGTGCAGATTTGAGAGTTCATATCAGGATTCAATTTAGTTTCATTCATTCATATCTAGTGCTCTTCTAAGCTATTGTACTTTTAATTTTCTTTTTTATATTTTTCGCGGTACCCCAAGAAATATTCATTAACCAGGAACACAACCAGCTTTTGCAGACTTGGTTGCGTCCCTATATTTTATCTTGAATTGTATTTTTGATGCTGCAGCCTTTTGATAGAAATATGTATCTCCAATTTATGGACTTTGTTGTAACTTGTATTGAGTTAAAAAATAATTAGAAGTTCACACTTGTTTTTATAGTTGAAGACTTGAATGAGTTTTGAGTGCAATGGTTGAGCTATACCGGTTGATTCCATCATTCCAAGAAAAATAATGAAAAACATACAAGTTTAATTGTAGGAGAAAATACAAAGTTTCTATCAAGGGGTATTTATGTAAACACTATTTAACTTGGGTTAAATTCCATTACAGGGCGATTGGTTGGAGGGATAGGGATAAGAGGGATAAGGAGGCAGGATAAAGAGAGGGAATTGATAGGTGAGACAAGGATAAATAATTCTTATCCCATATTTGGTAAGTATGGGAAATAAATTAGGGATAAGTAATAAAATTATAAAGGGAAATTCTACGCTATAACCCTCAAGAGTTCAAAATTCTACGCTCTGCCCATGGTTTTTGAAATGTCTAGGTCCATTTATTAAGTGTATGGTAACCCACGTCATCAAGCATTTATGACGGACGTTAGGTGAGCATTAAAGAGATCACCTAATTCTAACTTTTCACTGTCACTTTCTCTCTCCTTCAGATTTCCCTCCTTAACTCACCCCTGTTTCATTTCTTCTCTTCTTTACGAATTTGATAAAAAAAAAAACCCTAAATTGCAAAGCAAAAAGGGACTTCTTTATTAGGAGTAGTGGCGAATAATCTAGGGTTTGCTTCTGCGAATTTTGGCGAAGAACTTAAGGTTGTGCGAAGAAGACATCTTTTGCGAAGAAGGTATGGTTGCTCTATCTTACCCTAACCCTTACAATTATGATGAAAGGTTGTTGATTGATGTTGCGATTGTTAGTGTAAATGCATAAAGGTTATAAATTTGCAATCTTTTTGTTAAGTATGTATTTATTATAGCTGCATGACCTTAATTGTGGGAGAAATCAGGGTCATTATGTGTTTTTCGGGTTGTTTGTGGCTGGGTTAGTTGATGTTTCTGGGTTATGGGATGGTTGTTTTTTTTTTTACCTGTGCAATTTGTATGTGTATGAGTTTGGTAGTTGTGAAGTGTTTTTACTTTGTGTTTGATGATTGTATGGGTAACACATTTTGCAGATGGTAGAGCAAAGGATTTTGAAAATTCATTATCGTGCTAATTGTGTTGATTTAACAATTGATGATGTGGATAAGTGTTTGTTAATTGATGTGATTAATGATATGTGTGAGGAGTTTGCAAATAGAGGGTTTGAGTTATCTAAATACCCTAGGCTGCATTACTGTTATAATTAGAAAGCTATTAATTTAGTTGATGATGGAACTTTGATGAATATGTTTGAGACTATTGAAAACAAAGAGATTGATATTTAGGTTGGTTGTTTGAGTGAGCCCTCCTTTATTCTGACTTTCAAGAACTGTTAAACCACAACAACTTAAGCCCAATGAACATGGCCTTAATTCTACAAGCTCAAATGTTGCTGGCCCACAAACTAATCATGAACCAGTAGCTGGTCCATCTCACTCAAAATCTGTACCAGAAGGCACACCTGTTAGCAGCCCTGTTTCTCATAAACCTGGCCCATTTGCTTCTTCATCTAAGCCACCTAGATCCAAACTACCAGTCAAGAGAAAGAGCCCAAGAATTTCAGCTCCACAAAACTCACCTCCATAAAAACTTAGCTTCATTACACCCATCTATCCCTTTGTCTACTGGTAGTAGGAGGTTGCCAAGGTTGTTAGAGGAAATATCCTTTTTTCCCCTCCTCATGTTTCACTAGCAGCCTCTAACAACAATTTAGAACATTCAAACCATTCCCAATTTTCTTCACCTTCATCAACTAGGAGGAGCCCGAGGTTGCAATTGCAGCAAGGCCAAAGTTCATCACCAATCCCTCAGGCAAACCCTAGTGTCTCTCCTAAACCAGCAAGAGTTAGGCGTAGAACAGTCATATTCCCTCATGGCAAGAAAATAATGCCTCATAACACTGCTAGGTTGAAGGGGATTCATATACCATCAACTCAAGAGTCACAAGTGACAGAGCCAGTACATAATACAAGGGGTAGGTGTAGATCAAGAGATCCTGATGTATGTTATGAAGAAGAAGGAAGTTCTTCCGGATCTGACAGCGAAGGTGAGTATGTACCCCTAAATGAGGAAGAGGATGAAGAGAGTGATGATAATGTTATGGAAGAGAATGTCAAAGATCTTTTAAATCATAACTTCATAGATGGTAATTGGGAGCCATTTCAAGCACTTGAGAGAACATTTGAGGTTGATGGTTGTTTGAGTAAGCTATATAAAAATGGTGAGGTGTATGATGATGCTATGATAGGAAAGATAAGCTTGAGAGCATGGCAACTGTTTGTGGACAGGAAACATTTCAAGGATGTGCTGAGAGACTATTGCATCCAGGAAGGATTTGCATTAGTTGTTAGGAGGGCAGAGCATGATAGGTACACTGCAGAGTGTGCTGACATTAGATGCTCTTGGAGAATTCATGCAAGCATGTTGAATGATGGATGTACTTGGGCTATAAAGAGTATTAAGATCCCCATGTCTGTGACTTGAATCTAGTCCACAACCCTATGTGCAACTGTGAGTGGGCAGCAAAGAAGTTGTTGGATGACATTAGAGTAAGCCTTGAGATCAAAGGGAAAGCAATTAATGAATTGTTGTGGGAAAGATTTGGTATTACTATGGCTATCTCAACTGTGTATAAGATGAAACGCATTGCTATGAAGATGATTCAAGGTGGTCATGATGATTCTTACAACAAGTTGATAGCATATTGCCACTTACTGAAAGAAAGAAACCCTGGTACAATTGCTTTTTGTACATGGAAGGAGTTACAACAGCCTGAGCACCCTTTGCAGTTTAGGTCTATCTTTATTAGCTATGCTGCTCAGTTCAGAGGTCTTATAGAAGGTTGTAGAGGATTAATTGGAGTTGATGGATGCCACCTAAAAGGGAATTATGGTGGAGTCCTATTGTCAGCTGTCTCATTGGATGGAAACAATGAGATCTTCCCTATTGCAGTAGCAGTGGTTGACTCAGAGAACAAGCAGACATGGTGTTGGTTTTTTCACCACTTAAAGGAAATTTTGACTGAAATAGGAAGAACTGATTGAACCATAATGTTATACAGACAAAAGGTATGTAATGGTCCTTTTAATTATTATAGAATTGAATTTGGGTTATTATTAGCACTAACTGTCATTTGTATGTGGTGGCAGGGTATTGATCCCTCCTTGGATCAAATATGGCCCAAGGTTCCTAGGAGGTACTGTGAAAGACATCTGTGCAAGATTTTCAAGTCTCAGTACCGCATAATCTGTTTTGGGCAGCCACTAATGTATACTCAGAGTTCAACTTTAGGAAGGCATAAATCAAGCTGCAATCAGTTGCTGGGTTGGGAGTTGTCAAGTGGTTTAGAGAACTTGGTCCACTTGACAGATGGACTAGGTGGAGATTTAATAGCCAACTATGTTCAGATAAGAACACTAATAACTTTGTGGAGAGCTTCAACAACACAATTGGAATTGACAAGAACTACCCCATTCTCACCCTTTTGGAAGGTATTGAAAGTACCTTCTTTTTTACTTGCTATTAAGTTGACTGTATGACAACATTGTGTACTTTTTGGTGTAGGTGTTAGGAGAATAGAAATGGTTAGGCATGCTACAAGACAACAAAGCAGTGAGCAATGGGTTGATGGATTTTGGCCCATAACATCAGACAAAGAGTCAGGGTTCTGATGAAAGAGTCCAGGTTTTGTCATGCTTACCCAGCTGGAAGGAGTGAGTATGAAATCTCAGATGGTAAAAGTATGCTCCTTGTCTCATTGAACTCAAGGACTTGTGTATGTGGAGGGTGGCAAATCAGTGGGATTCCATGTAGACATGGAATTAAGGCACTGTTAGATGTTGGAAAAGAGCCAATTGATTATGTCAGTGAGTGGTATTCATTGGCTAGGTATAAGGCAGCTTATGCTGGGAACATCTTGCCCATCCCAGATCCTGAACAGTGGCCTAATTTGGAATTCCCAAAGATGGTGCCTCCACCAATCAAAAGAAGTGTGGGTAGACCCTCAAGAATTAGAAGAAGAGAGGAGGGAGAGCAAAGAAAAGGAAAGAGAAGTGCTACTGTGAAATGCCAGAAATGTCAACAATATGGACATAACACTTTAACTTGCAAGGGGGGAGCAACTAAGAAGGAGTTGCTAGCACAACAGGGGAAGACAACACAGCAAGCTAAAGGTAAGGGCAAAATGGCTACAAGGCAATGCAGTCAACCAAGTAACACCAACTTGATTGAGCTCAAGATACATGGAGCTACATCATCACAGTTAATTCCCAAGACCCAGCCAGTGCACATTCCTACTTCAAGTTAGCCACCATCTACCAGAAACAGGTCCATGCCACCTCCCAAAACCAGTTCCAGCCAACCTATCCCAAGACCAAGTACTAGATCAGATGCCAGAGGTTCTGCATCCACTCAGCCTCCACCATCATCAGAATTGCACCAGAGCATTAGCCCAAAGAGGCAAAAAATTATGAACAGGTTGTCAATGCTGTAATTTGATCCCCTGTTGCAGTTCTTTTGGCATCACTTTTGCAAAGAACATTACTCTGAGTTTGTATCACTTAAGTGGTTTATTTTAACTAGCAAATTGCTTTATTTCAGTGCCTTTTTTTTTACTAGAAAACTGCTTAAATTATGGGTTTGTTTATTGTAACCAACAGTTATGATGTTGATATGATTAGACCATCTCAGTGATGATGTTTATATGTTTAGCAAATTTTGTCATGTCTTATATAATTAGCCCATCTTAGTCATGTCTTATATGGCTATTTGTAATTGCAAATATATAATGCATGAATGAACACAAGAACACAATTAAATCAAAACCCAAATTTATTTATACCATATATCATTTAATCTGGGTTACAATTGCACCAAATTTGGCAATTACAATCGATTACCCCATTTTTAAGCATAAAAATCACCACTAAAATAACATACATAAACACTCCAACCCTCACAATTTCCCTAACATAAGACATAAAATCTTCCAGATTCAACATCACTGCTTCAATCCCATTGCTGTTGTTCTTCAGCGCATCAAGCCCTTCAATATCACTCTCATCCAGCCACTTGAAGAATCCACAATCATTGCACTTGAAAAAAGCTTTCCTTGGGTTCCGGTTCGTGGTTGAGATCTTCATCTTCGCAATTTTGGGTGGCTTGCACCAACATCGTGGGCTGATAAACTCTAAAGCACAAGTCGAATTTGAAGAAAAAGAGCTGCGAGAGCTTGTTGAAGACATGAATGCGTTTTAGAGAGAGAAAACTATAGAAACCCTAATTAAATTGTAATTTGGGGAAAAATAAGGGGAAGGGTTATTAATAAAGGGAGGGAATGGAGAGAAGTATAATTAGAGGGAATTTTTCCTACCAAACTTAACTTATCTGACAAAAACGCTGATTCAATTAAGTTAACGGAACCATATCAACGGACACTTAACGCCAAGGTTACTGTACACTTACTAAATGGACCTTGGGGTTATAGTGTAGACATTTCAAAAACCATGGGCACAGCGTAGAATTTCGAACTCCTGAGTTCAGTTTGTTTTAGAGGGTTTATGAGTGATTTAAAGAGTGCATATATTGCTGAAAATTTGTGTGGAATAGGTATTAATGCCCCTTTGTAATTTTGGTTTGTAGGAGACTTCCAAGTGAGTGATTTTATTTAGTCGTGGCGACTTTGAGATCATATTCAAGGTATGTTCGCGTACTTGGTAATTATTTGAATATGTAGAAGTATGCTAGGCTTTGTTAAATTAATTTCAAGTAGTATCATGATAGGTGTTGGTTGGAATCTGTTGATTGGATTGATGTTGGTAAATGATTTGTGATGTATGAATTGTTTATGATAAATTGGTGATTAGAATTAATTATGTTGGCATGTTAATTATGAACCACACTTTAATTGTTGGCATGATGGAGAACATGTTTAATTAAACTAAATTTTTAATTTAGTTTGGAATATGAAAAGGAAATTTTATTATGGTTCAATAATTTTAATTGATGCTATAAGCATGAGGGAGGAGCTATTTAAGTGTCTTAATACACAGGAATAAATTATATTGCGGTGCCTATGTGCACTTAAGGTGTTCTAAACACCGAGGGATAGGATTTGCTGGACTTTATGCGCTTTAGGTGTTATATAACACCGAAGTAGTTTAAAAAGGATTTAACATTAAATTTATATGGTCACTAATTATTCAAGAATTAAATTGTTATGTTTGATTGCTTGAATGAAGTATAATGTTTGATTGTGTTATGGTTTGAGAGTCATCACCAAGTATAATAATATGTAAACAACGTAAAGTGAAAGAGATTACGCACCAAAATTCTTGGATTGTATATACCTCGAGTATGGACATATGGGGGGAGTTATGGGGTTTTATATTTAACTATGACTTCTACTGGGAGTACAGGATGCTGTATTTTCCTTTTTATTTATTTTATGCGCAGGATGTCCAGTCACTTCATGTGACATTTGCCTACCCGGTTAGCTCCCGGTGTAGTTTACCTCAATTTATTTGGGGCAGGGATTTGGTGGGAAACCCGTTCGATGCGTAATCAAATTAAATAAGCAATTCATTTATTTATTGGTTGGTCATTTGGTATGTTGTATACTTGTAAACAGGTGCAACAAGGTAAGTTGTGTGATGATAGGATGAAAGCATGTTAGTGTGTTTTATTACGCTTATGTACTCAGCGTTGCTGATTGTGTGTTGTATGTTTGTTTGGCCTTGTCTTTACCTTGGCCCTACGACGACCGATTTCTAATGGCGAGTAGTGGGGACAAGTAGAGAGAAGTTTTTCAGGTGATGAAACATTTTCATGATGGGCTTGAGTGAAGAGCGATTCATGCTTAGTTTCTATAGGAATATGACGTGTTTTATTTGCTTTGAATATTATTTATTTTATTATGCTCATGAGATTGACGTAAATATTTTTAGTATTATTTGGTTTTAAGGGCCTACGATGATTCCAAGTTGTAGATTGACTTTGTTTGACTTTACTTTCGTTTTGTTTGACTTTTAAGTTGACTTGTTTTGAATTGTTTTTAAAGAAAGTCTTCCGCTGTGTGTCTTTGATATTTGCCTTAGCCGTTTTCACGGTGGCAGTAATGTCTTAGATTTTCCTATTTCGTATTTTAAAAGGGCAAAACAGGTATTTAAAGGAAAGGAATTTCTAGGGTGTTACAGTAATAAATCCTCTTATATAAGTGTGGATAACCGGTGATCTCATTATCCATGAATTGTTGAGCTAAAATCCATTGCTCTTGATCACCCATGAACAAGGTGGCAACACAATGAAAGCCGCAATTACTATCACCAATGACATCATTCCACCCCGTTATGTAAGGCAATATAGGTCCGGGGAGCAAGTGAGCGTACCTACATTGTTCGATGTTGAATCCATTTCCTCCTAAAAAAAATACACATTCGTAATTGGTAGATAATAAATCATCAATTATTAGATATGTATGCTATAAAAAACATTATTACAAAAAAATAAAACATATCGGATTCAGTTTGACGGTTTTGCCTTGAACCATGTTGGCTCGACCTTCTCCCTCCATGACCGCTAGTGTTACGCTCAACATTCTCGAAATGGCTACGATCACACCTAGTAGAACGATCCCGTGGTCGACCCCATGTTGAGTGATTCACTTCCGGATCCTCAAGATCTGAATGATTCGGATGCAGCTCATCTTCAATAATGCGAGAAACATTCCGAACCGTATCAAGGTCACTAGCCAAAACCTCATCGACAAGGGAACGAAAATGTGTTGCTTCTTCTGCCGACTCGTCGACGAACTGCGGTATATCAACACCATCACCAATGACAAGGATCTGCCGAAATGGATGAATTTGGTTGCAATACAATCTTTTCTTATCATGCATTGAATCATAAATCTGGCAAGCACATGGTATCCCATGGGTGATCCGTAGAGCACAATCGCAACGCACATGTACCTCGTAACTCAACTCTCTCATTCTTTCCGTCTCATCGTAAAGAACAGACAGACAATGATGAGAAACTTTTCCATTTAGTCGCTGCAACGGCATGTGCCTGTACTTCTCACCCACTTTAGATCTACTAGCCTCCAAAGCGTTATGTATTCCAACGATCAGATTTCCAATCTGGAAATGCACTCGAGCCCATACCGTATCTAAAGAACCAGTCGATGATTCCATCCAACTCTTGACTGCCGAGTGTTGACTCTCAATTCTACATGTACAAACGTTACCATAGTGCATAACCCTATTCGTCCAACATGTCACAAATTTCTCTTTCTAGGGGAGCCAAGTAGTCTCAACATAATCCACAACTTTCGGATATCGACCCCAACTTGTTTTCAATCTCTGCAAGGCTAACTCATATTCCGGCTCAGATGTAGCATCCATGACTCGTTTCCACCTACCATTTTTTTAACTTTGCACCCACAGTCTTGTCCTTGAACAATCCAGTCACATAAGCTTCGACATCCTTATTAATGTGCCACCTACAAAGTAAATGCGTAGTGTGAGGAAACTCGACTTTCAATGCTGCACAAAGTCCAAGCTCAAGGTCAGTTAAGAACACTGATGGCTCCCGTTGGTATCCGATCAAATCCCTCAATCTCTAAAGCACCCATCGATAACTAGCCCGTGTCTCGTTTCTCATGAACACATAGCCAACAAGGAAATTTTGATTGGTCGGTGTAACCCCAACTATCTCAAAGAATGGCATGCCGCATCTATTTGTCTTGTACGTAGAGTCCATACCAATCACGTACGGATACGTGCGTCACAAGTTTCACGTGATCGGATGCACCATGAATGCATGCTGTAAAACACCGATGTCATCAGCCATAACCCAGTAAATGTAGTGACTCTCTCTAGCCAAATGCAGAAATTGTTGAACCACTCCTCTTCCTTCAGACTCCTCCATTATGATGTCACTTCTACAATTGTATATATGCCTGATGTTTGGATGATCTTCAGGAAATTGCTCTATAATGGTTTCCATCATATTAAGAGGCGCAACCTTTGACCTCGTCAAGTTACGCACAACCTGTTTCGCTCCTGAACTAAGACCGCTGATTTGTCGATGACCTTCAAGATACACAATGGATGGATGATTGTGGGTGCCGGTTACATCATTTTTAGCACGGATCCTCCAACCATCGGTGCTTCTCTCGTAATAAATCTTGATGTAGAAAGGACACCCAACGAACTTGGTTTTAGCGTCCTTACGAATCACATTCTCCAAATTAAATCTCTTAGCCTTTTCTTCCGACCATGATCGCAAGACAAATATCGATACAGCTGACCATCAGTGGTTTTTTAGAACGATGATGAGACGAATAGAAATCCAGTTGGCCGGGCAATTTCTTTCGCCCATTCAACAGCAGCATCATAACTAGGAAACACTGTGTCGGTTTGAAAATGGCCACTATAATTCACACCATCACCACCGTTTTCTGATTCCGAATCCTATATAAAAAACCACAAAACAAACTACTTAAGAACCCATATAATAATAATAATAATAATAATAATAATAATAATAATAATAGTTAAATATTAATAATAATTAAATAATATAATAATAATTTATTTAATAATAATAAACGACATAAATATAATAATAACAATAATAAGTAGAAATGCCTGAAATGTTTGAATGTACCATGGAAGAAACGCTTGAAAATTTAGAATCTACCATGGAACATTCTAAAATTTCAGGCGTTTCTACCACGGTTCGCCTGATATTTTAGTATGTCCCATGGTAGATTCTAAATTTTCAGGCGTTCCCATGAACATTTGAAAGTACTATGTGGAACGCCTGCTATTTTTGAATCTACCATGGGACATACTAAAATATCAAGCGATTTATGGTAGGAACGCCTGAAATTAGAATGTCCCATGGTAAATTCTAAATTTTCAGGAGTTTCTAAAAAATTCATCCGTACGCACAGGCGACCTCTCCAGTGGCGTCGTCAATTCCGCAAACTCGTCCATTCACCGCTTGTGTAAATCGTTTTTGAATTAGTATTTTTTTTTTTTGAAATTATGACGTGGAAAGGTGGATGGTGGTTGTCTGGTGCCGGTGGTTGATTGGTGGCTGGTGGGGTAAAAATAAAATAGGGTAAATTTATAAGGGGTAAAAGTAAATTTGAGTAAGAGTAAACTAGGGTAAAATTAAAAGGGGGCATGTTTGTAATGTCGTGTTAAAATACGGGCGTTACCCGGTAAATATTGGACGCGATTTAGCAATTCACTTTTTTTTGTTACAGTGGTATTTTTAATGTACTATTATACATGTATTTTATACTACTAGAGTATGGGTTGTGTTAGTAGTACTATTTATAATTATTATAGGTACCAGTAGTACAATAATATTTGATGACAATTTATATACTTATTTGTTCCACTAGAAAAACATTTTTCAACTACTCTTTTGTCTTATTCATGCTATTTACTTGCCACGTAAATAGTAGCTATGTGTAAATACTTAACCAAGACCATTGCTTTTGAATTGTAATACGCCATCATAAGTAATGTTATCTTATAACGAACACTACCCTCTAAGGTTAACACAACTACCTAGAGCAGGGCATCATGCCGTGCCTCGCCGTGTTAGGAGGTGGGTCGTGCAGTGCCGTGTCGGGCCAGGGTGATGGCAGGCCGTGCCGTGCCGGGCCACCAAATGGCACAGCCGGGTTGCGTGCCAACCCATTATTTTTATTATTAATTAATTAATTTTAATATTTTATTATTTATAGTTCTTTATATTTTATTCTTTATATTATTTTTATTTTTATTATTTATGGTTTTTTAGTTATTTTTATTATTATGGTTCGTATTGGCGGGCAAAAAGTTCGTGTCGCCCGCGAGCTCGTGCCGAATTTTTATTTTTTTTGTTCACGGCACGACCCACGACCCATCCCTCGTTCCTCGTGCTGTGGCGTGCCGCTACAAGGCTCGTGCCGTGTCAGGCCATTCCCGTGTCGCCCGCGGGCCGGCCCGATCCATGCCCAGCTCTACAACTACCCAAAAGAAAGCGAATGACCCCAAAGTTCAAATTATTTAAAAATTAGGAAAAATTCATTTAATACCAACTTTGATCAATAATTCATTGTAAATTTACTATAAATAATCCTAGTTTTCGTTTATTATGCAATAATTCCAACTTTCATATGTGTTTTTTTTTCTTCAATCCCAGCAGGTCATCAACCTGATGTAATTTAACACGTGATTGGTATAAAAATTAAAAAATAAATATAAAAAATAAAAAAAAAATCCAAAATTAAAAAGAAAGGAAAGAAAAAAAGAAAGCCATCGGCCACCAACGATGGTGGCCTCCTCACCCACCGCTCCACCTCTACCCTAACCCCAAACCACTGGAAAACGACTCCTTCCCTTCCCCACACCTAATGTAATACTCCTTCCTGCCCCCATCCCCGAAAATGCCCCCTTCCTAGCATAATTTGACCATAAAACCATTCAATAAGGGTCCGACTGTTAGAATAAAAAAACCTATCAAAATCAATCTGACCCAGGTCTAATCCTAGCATAACCAATTCGGTCTTCCATTCATGAATTTTATTAGTTTCCGGTCTTTAGTTCAATTTAGTTTGATCTTAAACCAGTGGACAACCCTCAATAACACAATCGAGTTTTCAGTCTTTATTTCTGTTCAGTTTGATCTTAAACAAGTGAACAACCCTTAATAGCATAATCCGATATAAAACTTGCAAGAGTTGGCTTAAGTGGTAAAAGGTCTCGGGTTCAAGCCTCACCGTATGCAGAAACTCTTGTTGGGAGACTCACCCACCATAAGTCAAGTGTGCGACCTGGATCGAATCCGAATGTAGTCTAAACTAAGCTGCGGTGAGCCGGGTAGACATCCCTAAAAAAAAAAAAAATCCGACCATAAAACTATTCATTAGGGGTCCATCCGTCCGAATAGAAACAAAAGTCAAAAGTAGTCATAAACTATTGACCCTTGATCCAATAGAAGTATTTACTTTCATGCAGGAGTCTCCCTCCCAAATATGAAATACCCTATAACACAACATAGTATCATCAAAAGAAGCCGGTTGGGTCTGCACTTGTTCGACTTAGCTTATGTTTTTCACCCTCTTCTGATACTCACTTCCAACGTTCACTCTTTTCTTACACTACTAAACCAGAAACCCTTCTCCTTTTTTCTTGGGATTTTCATCTTCAAATCATCAAAAGAATCAAAACCCAGATTTTATTTCCTTCCAATTTTTGTTACCACCCAAGAATTTAATTCCTCTGAAATAATACCCAAATCTTTTCTGATTTTTCAAACCCTTTTCTGGGTTCCTCTGTTCTTCCCGTTATAGCAGTCAAGAATTTCATTCTGATCTTTCTGAAAAATTAATCACTTTGTTTAATTTTTCTGAGTTATTTTTGTTTCCAAGAACTCCAAAAATGAAGAAGAAAGATATCAAAAAGAAGTCTTTACAGAAAATCAGAGCAAAAGATGGGTCTGTCAGAGATCAACTAATACCCTTAAATTCATCAAAAAATTCAGAAAATATACACAAAATTCAAATGGGTATTGGAAAAAATCATCATTTGAGTAGTAAATTGCAAGAATTTTCCATTAAATCTTCGTGGGTATCTTCTGAAATGTACAAAAATGGCAGAAAATTCGTCTGCAAATTATGTGGAAAAGGGTTCAAGTCTGCTAGAGCTGTGTTTGGGCATTTGAGATGTCATTCAAAGAGAAAATCTGAGGCTGAATTTGAGGATTGTTCTGTCAATGAAGGCTTGTTGGAGCAGGAACTAAGTAAGCAGCCGGAGACGCCTCGAAAGAAAAGATCAGGAAGGAGGTATACTGATAAAACTAATTGTTCTAATAGCACTTCTTGGTGTAATTTGTATGGCTCAAATTCTTCTGTTACCGATGAAGAAGAATTATTAGATATTGCTGCTTCTTTGTTGATGCTTTCTAAGGGTGGGTTTTATTCTGTTGATCATGTTTCTGATAACGATGATGCTTCGGTAAAATTAGAACCTAGACTGTCTATTAACTCTGTTAGTAATGATGCTAATGGTGTTGATAATATGGCCGAACGCGCTGCTGCTGTTGAATCAGGGTTATATGTTGATTCAGGGTTATATGTTGATGTTTTGAGAAGTGCGTGTGATTCTGTAAATGAGAACAGAAAAGAATTTCAGGGTTTTGATTGTGGGTTGTCTTTGAACCAGATTGAGAATATTGAACATGGACCTGTTTCTGATGTTGAGATTCAGTCTGATATGCTGCTGTATGATGCTGGAATTAAGAATGGGGCTATTGGGGTTCTTGTGGATGGTACATTGTTTAGTAATTCGAATGCTATTACTTGTGTTCCTGCTGCCGAAGAAACAAAGTATGAGTCTGTCGATGTTGGTGCTCGTATGTATGATGAATCAAATTTAAGAACTTGTGGTCGAACAAATCAAGATAACATTGGAAGTGGACCTAGTGTTCATAGTGAGCAGGAATCTGTGTTGTTTGATGCCAAAATCAATTATGCTAGTGTGGTTTTGGAAGAAGATAAAATGGCTATTAAATTGAGTCCAAAGTGCAGTGATCCTGTGATTGAAGAAAAAAAGCATGAGAATGTAGGAGTTGCTGATCAAACACCTGATAAATGTAATTCAGGAGTTAGTGAACCACCAATGGAAAATTCTTCCTCCGAAAAGTGCCAGAAGCATGTCTGCAGTATCTGCAAGAAGAGTTTCCTGTCATATCAGTCTTTGGGAGGCCATCGTTTGCACTGCCAGAGGCTTTGTCGTTTGGAAATCCAAGCACACATGAATGCGAACATAAGTACTAACATCATTACTCATGGTGAGAAAGATGGTGTCGAAGATGGGATGAAAATTGGGGATAACAAAACGAAGAAGAGATGGAACCACGACAATGATAAGAAGAAGAGATGGAAGAAGCACAGATGTCTGATGTGTAACAAAGATTTTCGCTCAGGCCAAGCTTTGGGTGGACATATGAGGGCTCATTATCAGAGCAAAGATCATGCCAACGAGGCAGAGAATGTGGCTTATGATAAAGAAAATTTAGCAGATGTCGAAGAAGAGAGAAAAGAAGAGAATGATACCTATGATGATAAAATCTTAGCAGCAGTCAGAGATCTAAGAAAGCAAGAGAATGATGTTTGCTCCAACAAAATTCAGCAGTCATTAAAGGAAAGACAAATGATCATCGTGCCCCAAGGCAACATACCCTTGATGATCTAGTTTTAGCATAATTGTGACTGATTTCTACCAACATTGTTTTTGTAAAGATAGGAGGAGGTGAGACCTTATTTTCGAGTTTGAACTGCTAGCTGATTAGATTCTGACTGTTTTTGTGGAACACTTCGTTCTAACTTGTTTCCTTTTTGTCTCATTATAGTCGCCTTGTTCTAACTAGCAATTCATTTTATCCAAACAAATGTGAACTATATTGAAGAATTCATCTCATTTGTAGTTAAATGTTGCTGTAACATCTGGTTGGTGGCTATGTGATATAGATTGATGAGCTAGACGCTTAAATGAAAGTTTTCTGTTTATTAGTATCCAAGGAACTTTTTGGGTCATTGCATTTTGCTGGTCCTGCAATTCCTTATGTATCTGCAGTATTTGTACTTTTTTTTTTCTTTTTGACAGAGGGCAAAAAAATCATATGTGATTTCCTGCAAGATCTTTGCTTCTCTAGTAAGTAGTAACTAACGCCTGCAAGGAGTGCGGATTACAATCAACAGTTATAACAGTGGAATTTGGGACGCGACTACCAATTATGGTCCAGGCATTCCTGTAAAGAAGTGTAGGTGATCACTTCCATCTAGCATTGCAGCCACATTTGGTTTGGTGTTGACAGTTAGGTGCAGCGTTCGTTCCATTCTGAATTACCAATCTCAGCCGTGTTCAATACTTTTCAGAATGCTCGGTGCATTTAGTATTACCCTTTTTGAGACTTATTTCCTTCTTCCCTGCTTCCATTGCTCCACTGGAAGAAATCAAACTGATGGTGCTACCTAGGTTTGGTGAAACAATTATATGAATGATATTGGTCTTGTGACTAGGAGTTGTAGCTTCAAAACTAAAATCTACTTCAAGATATTCTAGTTGAGCATTTCTGCGCGAATTCAGATGATTAACATGTATGACAGTAGAAGTCCTCGGCCAAATGAATGAAAATTCAGTGTTGCCTTGAGTTTTGTTGAAAATCTTTCTGATACTAGTACACCAAATTGCTCAAAGATTAGTCCTTCTCAAAAATTTCGATATATTACATAAAATTCTGTTAGCAGTTGCAGAAGTTACCCCCCTCCTCTCACCGAGCAGCATCGAGACAGTACCTCTGATCAGTAGTTCAGGGTTTTTTTTATTGCAAACATTGTTCTGAGTCCAGCAGAAAATACCTTTTACTACGTAGTATTGACCTTGGTTTGTATCTGTATTAATTATTAAACTACTATAATCACTAGCCTAATTGCAATTTGCGTTTGTTTTTTGGTGATCAGTAAAACTTGCATATTATGTAATGAACTTTGTTCACCAAAAGCAGGCTCAAAAAATCACTTTTAGTCATTTGACAGTTTAAAAGTTTACAAGTTTATTTTCCACAAGATTAGAATAACTAAATAAGGCATTAGTTGTTGTGAGTAAAAAAAATGTATTGTGAATGTCTAATTTTATTGCCATGCTTTTAATTGCATTGGTAAAATTTCCCTCTACATTATTTTCATATTAAACTTTAGTGGCTAACACGTGATACTCTTAAACATATGGAGTAAAGTACTCGATTAAATGAAGAGAATGTCACGTGGCGTGTAAACTTGTTTAAGAACGCTTTTTAATATATACTACAGACTATAGATGTTTAGGGATGTAATATTTTTCATTTTTGTCTTTGATTTTGGAAGAAAAATTATTGATTGAAATGCCAAATTGAACTTTATTTTTGTTTTTGACTTTATGTACGTAATCGAAGCATTTGGTACTCAACGAAAGAGTATTTGTTACCATATTAATGTCTTCATGAGTACCAAATAAAGTGTATTTGGTATTATACTATCTAAAAGTATAACATTTCTTTTGTAATCTAATAAGTGTTTCATTCGTATTTTTTGCATTATTCACTTAACTTACTTTGACTAATGTTGCCCGATGAATAATTACATATACTCTATTTCGAACAAATCTATAATAACCATCAAATTTACAATCAACAACAACAACAAAATCACTGTAGGTACTAAGTAAGATATACTGATTGAGTAAATCACCCCCAGACCAAGCGAAAATCAATAAAAAACCCATCAAAACAAATATACCCAATGTCACTTTTAACAAGTAATTTTCAATTTCTTTCAAAAAAAAAAAAAAAAAAAGAAAAAAGAAAAAAAAAAGAAGTGATTTTGACTCTCTTCCTCCTCCATTTAAGCACATCTTCATAATCTCTTCATCGACAAAAATAACCCTACTTTACAAATACTAACATATCAATAAAAACACAGGAGGCTAAGTTTATGTCTGAAACAACTTACAATTAAGTATAAGCAAAAGCTAACGAGGGTTTCCAGGGCATTAGATTTTTATAAAATATTAATGTAAAATTAAAATTAATTACATAGATTGAGTTGTGATTTTGTCATTCATTACTAAATTAGTACTATTTTGAGTTAAATTAGCAAAAGTTTTTGCATGCATTAGGTATACAATAAATTTAATGTACATCCAATTATTTTATATCAAAAGTTATCAAAATTATCACAAAAGTTACCCTTATTACCCAGTTAATTTTATTCTCATCAAATTATCCTTAAACTATCAAAAATTACTCATAAACTCCCAAAAGTTGCCCATAATTCGTTAGCAAGATCCTTATCAGATATACATGAGTAATAATTTAGTAGAATTTCATTAAGACAAGGACTCCAAATAACATATTTATTCCCAATTTCATTGTGAAATTACCAATATATCCCCTAATATACCAACTACTCGTATGTATATAATGCTGATTATCTTGTATTTGCTCTTTTGTTTGTTTATTATCTCAGACAAATTCACAAATAGTAGTATTGAGAAAGAATGTCAATTTTCCGGTGTCTGCTGCATCCTTTACCTCTTCCTACTCCGCTCTTTTTTCCTCGCCAAAAAGCCTTGAACTTGTCATTTCCCTGCCTCTGGATAAGTCCAAAACAATCTCACGCATTCTCACTTGAACGTAGAACACTATCAACATCTTCTTCAACCAATGTTTCCACTGATTTTGCCCCCAATCTTACTGGTATACTTCTACTTTCTTTCTTCCCTTTCGATTTATCAGTGATTTGTTCAAGATTAATGCACCTTTATTTTGTTTTGTTTTGTCTTATATTGTTCAATATGTTCATTGTTGTACTTTTGATTTTTTGAACTGGGTTTTTCGGGTAGTCGGAGACTGTTATGTGTTTGTGAAATACTTCATCTGTCCTTTTTTAATCAATCGCAATGTTAAATGTTTGGGATTTTGGACTATTTATTTTTATGTCTTCCTTTGACTTCTTTTGTGATTAATACATTAAAATATATTACTCTTTTGTGATTAATACGTTAAATATATTATAGTCACGTGTAATGTTGTTAAATCCGTCTCAATTTATACATTTTAAATGTCGACTTTTATTAATTTTTTTGAAATATAATTAGAGATATTAATAATAAAAATGTTTATTGATAAGCGTGAAATTCCAGTGTTGCAATTAAAAAAGGACGAAGGAAGTTTTAGCCATGGAGTATTGATTTCTTGTAAAATTGTGATTGTTGTATTGTGTTAGAGTGATGCTTGAGATTGAAACTCATAATTAAACTGATATTTTTTTTTTTTTTTTGAAACAAAGATATATTGTGTAGACAAGATTTGATATCACGTACCACCCTAAGACCTCACCAACTAAACTTGTTAGGTTTTCTAGTATAAATCAAATACAAATTTGTGGGAACAAAACCTAAAAACAGTGTATAATTGCAACTAATTATACAACCAAACCAATACAACGATATGTATTCAAACCAAGCACTTATAATTCAAAGAATTACAGAAATTACAATGAATTCAACTAATATGAATGATTACAAACTTGCTTTACTTCCAAGCCTTCCAATCGAACATGAACATGAGAATATGAATGACCACGTCAGTCTCAAACCATGATACTTCGTCTTAGGCGTGTGAAACACTTTCCTAAAGAGATTAATTTCCCACACAACGGTGCTTGGGTTTTTATTGGAAATTCTCTTTGAGATACAAAAGACGACAAATCGTTCTTAGCACTTAGAGACGAAATTAGATGATAAATTCACAAAAATTGGCTAAATTGATAGAGGTTTTCAACAAGAGTTTGCAAGATTCTTGAGAGAAAATGTGGAGAGAATACTTGGAGAGGAAATGTAAAAAATGAAAACTGAATTCCTTCGTAAAAACGAAAACATCTTTTAATAAAGAAATAACCGCAGATGAGGGGAGGTGACGCGGGCGCGCCTCCCGAGTTTCCAAATTTTTGCCTCGATCCAGAACTCTTGCGCGGTTGTGTCGCGCTTCCAGCGCGGGTCGCGCCAACCTGGCGCAGGCGTACTAAACAGTGGCGCGAGCGACGCACTTCGAAATCAAAATTCCTTCACTGGATCCAGAAAGTCAGCGTGATTTTATCACGCCTGATTCGCAGGTCACGCCCTAAACGCGGGACGCACAATCCTTACAGATTCATACACTCTAAATTACTAACAAAACTAGATGACATCCATAAGAGTGAATGGATTGTAAACACCAAACTTATAACTTTTTGTTCAATGTTGCAGAAGTCAAATTTTCATTAAAACTTCATAAGGCTATTCTAATGGTTCAGGGCTGTCTAGCTGTCTATTTGTCTATTCGTCTAATTGCAGTTGTATCTGCAGTTAATAAGATTTTGTTTATCTCCAAACATACTCTCTTATGAGGCCTTGCTTATGTGTTTTGGGTGGAGCTCTGATGCTATAAGAAAAATTCATAACTTTGCCAACTATAAATTAAACTCGGTATAAGTTGATTTGTATTTCGTAATATGTTTGAATAGAAGAGGCTTACTATGGCTAATCAGCAATTGGAAATAAGAAAAATGTAGAGGATATAACTTTTGGCTTAGTATCTTGAAATTTTTTTTGAGAACATGTCGAAGCCAAGCAATAGATGCCGTGATTAGTCCCACAAAAAGAAATAAAGAATTGATACTCTTTAGGTAACATTTCTTATATCCTGATAGAATTTTTTTATGTTGGGAAAACTAAAATATTAGCTTTAAATGTGAAAGTCTACCCTTTTAAACACTTGAAATACAATATGGCAGGAGAATGAGATACAAAATCCATTCCAAGATTAAACCAAATGATTTAGTCCAATATGGGATTGGTATGAGGTTCCATATCAATCTATTCCAGTTAAGTGAACCAAACGGCCCCTATATACTATTAAGATACCGAATTTGATATTCATAATGAGAAATGTCAATTTCATTAATTATTATTTTTTTTTTTTAAATTTAATGGAAATGAGCACTAAAGGTTTATTTAGACTATTGCAAGATGAGCTACTGTTGGTCATGGGCTCAAGTTAAAGCTTTTGCTAATAGAGAACTTTGGATTAATGCTGTTATTTCTTCCTTGATTATTTTTACTCTTTCGATCTTACCTTTATCTTGCATCAGATGTTATTTATGTTGAATGGTATATATTTCCCTTTATCTTGCATCAGATGTTATTTATGTTGAATGGTATTCAATGGTTCCTTGCAGAGTTAGATGATGTTTTGAAGGGCTATATGTTTGGCCAGAAAAAGGCAACTGAAGTTGCTCATTTGTAGGTATTTGACCTAAATTCTGTTACCCTTGCTTCTAAACATATGCCTTTTTAAAAAAAAAAAAAAAAAAATCTGTTACCCATGCTTCTACAAAAAAAGTTTTTTTTTTTTTTTTTTTTTTTTTTTTTTTTTTTTTTTTTTCACTTCTCCTGAAATATATATCATGTAAGCTTTCATATACCAATTTTAGGCTATAATTTCATTAGTGAACTTTGGGACCTCTTATTGAGAGTGTGTGTGCTTTCATTTATTTTGCTGAACTATGACCATTCACATTTTTCATGTGCTAATATATCATTTTAATATAGGATATGGAAACTTGTGGTTCAAAAGGGTGATACAGTTGTTGATGCTACTTGCGGTAACGGCAATGATACCCTGGCATTGGCCAAGTTGGTGGTAGATGATGTAGCTAAAGGGTGCGTATATGGGATGGATATTCAGGACGATGCTATACAAAATACTTCATCCTTACTTGACCAATCACTTGATCGAAACCAGGTGTGGTTACATTGCTTTGGTTGCTTTCATTTGCTCTTTTTTTGTTAATTGCAAACTATGAGCACCTCCTCAGTAGTGCAATTGTCTACAATTTAAACTCTTATTTTGGGTTGTGCTAGCTGTCATCTGAGAAAATCATTATATTTCTCTGTATACTCATTTTTATTTGAAGTTTGAACTTATATCAGCTGTTTGATAGGAAACTAAAGTTTCTATCTTCTTTGTCATTGGTTTGATATATATTGTGCTCATCTGATTTGCACACAGCAAAGTTCTAGACCTTGATTCCACATATATCCAGTAGAAAGCCAGAAAGAAGCTTACCATTAATATTCTTCAATCTATATAGTGCTTATTAAGTGTTGGTTTAGTTTATGTGTGTGGTTTTCATGTTCGCTTCTGCTTTAAATGCATTGTTCAATGCTCAGTTCCCTTTTCATACGAACTGCTATAGCATTGTGAATTTGTGATATTAACTCAAACCTTTATGCAGAGAAAATATGTGAAGCTATTTTCAATATGTCACAGTAGAATGGTGGAAGTGCTTCCTAAGAATATCTCTGTGAGGTACTCTCTGCAGACTGTATGGATTTATGTTGTATCAGTCAAGATCAATGTTCAAATATACATTCAGCTCTCCATCTCGTACTTGTATTAATAAATAAATACCATTTATGTTTGATATTTTTGTATTACTAGTCATCAATCAATGTAATACTTTGTGCATGTTAGAAATGGCTTGGCATATTGTTAATATTGTCTTCTTTTTTTTTTTTCTTTTTTTTTTTAACAAAAAGCCAATTAAGAATGGAGCTCTTGCTAAACAAGGCTTGAATGGGTTTGTACTTTGCTTTAGGCTTGTTGCATTCAATTTGGGCTACCTTCCTGGAGGTGACAAGGGATTAATCACAAATTCAGCCACAACCTTGCTAGCACTCAAGGCAGCAAAGGAATTATTACTTCCTGGAGGAATCATTAGTGTCGTTGCTTATGTTGGACACCCTGGTGGAAGGTAATGCTTCTATTAGTAATTTTAAGTGATAATAGAGGGTGGAATATGGAGCGACCTATGGCAATTCTAAGTGTTTTTTGAACTACTACGAACACTTCATAGCTTTATGATGTTGTTTCAAAGTGCCTCTTATGAAACCTTTTTGTTATTTATCTATCCATTGCCATTCTAAGTTAAAATAATTTGTAGTTGTTTTATCTTATATGTATGTATGTAGTATCTGGTTAGATTCAACCCAATCTAAACTCAGTCCAAATGGCCCTTTTGGCACCTCTAGATTTAACTCTTTCCACTTTACACTTGGAAATCTCCATCTTATCTCGGAATGTCACTAGTACAGCAAGTTGCTTGTTTCATTTTGGTTTCCATTTACTTGTCTCAGCTTTCGGACTAGGGTTATCCTCTGTCCAACACCTACCTTGCTCTTATGCTTTTGAGAAGCTATAGACCATAATTATCTACTCTCTGCATTGATATCTTGCCTTCCATGTACTGCATATCCAAATCACTCACCATTGGATTTTCCTATACAATCATTATTAATAAAAGCATTTGATTTGAGTCTACCTTCTCAGTTTTGTATTGATTCAGAGTAATTGAAAGCATTTGATCTGCATCTGCATTCAAAGATTTCCGTTGAAGATAACATAACAATTCGCAGAGCTTTGTTCCAAAATAAACCGTGAAGTGTTAATGTCCATGTCAAAGTAACGATCATTTGACCCAAGTATAGAGTATAGCCTCAGCCATTTTGTGAAATGAATTGTACTTTTGCTCCAAAATTTACTGCCAAATGCCAATTTATATTAATGTTGATTATTTGACCCAAGTACTTGAGCAATGAAGAGTCAAAGCAACATAGGCTCCATGCTTGATTGTTTGTTCAATACTTGTAACTATTATAGATGTTGTTGTGCCCCTTTCCTTTTCATATATTAAAGTTACCTAACTATCAGTATTGAAGGCTAGTTTTTTTACTATACAAATATAATTCATCTGTTTTTGCTAATATATTCAATGGAATCCATTTGTCCCTTCAAAGTTACTTTGGAAAGATTTTTACATGTATTTGTAATCTCATATAATTATGTTTTTCTCTTCTATTTAGGGAAGAATATGAAATTGTCCGCTCGTTTGCAGCTGAGTTACCAGCAGATAAATGGGTCTGCAGCCACATTCAGATGTTAAACAAACCACTTGCACCGGTTCTTGTGTTTTTGTTCAAGAGATGAAACCATAACCGGTACTTAAGACTTTGAATGCTTTCATCATTTGATAGAACTCTTCTACTCATTTAGCTATGACCAATACTTTTTCTCTGTTTCAAAAAAAAAAAAAAAAAAATGTTGCAAGTAAGCCGATTGGGTAGTTATATGATATCAACAAATTATGTTGTCATATTTTCGAAAAATTTTAACTTTTTATTTTTATTTTTATTTTTTACTACATTCATTTATAGATTATGCATTCAACCCATTTATATAAATATGACAACCTAACCAGTTTAATTTCATATCGAGTTTATGTCAACCCAATAAATACAATCCAAAGGTGCTTATATCAATTTGAATTCATGTTAGATTGCCGTTGTCATGTGAGCTTTTGTCAGCCCTACTTTAAAATATATTGTACCATAGTTTAATTAGGTTTTTTCTTGTTCTCTTTGAACAATTATAGCAGAGGACGTATATTTTAATCTTACATTATATACCTTTCAAAACGATAAACGTTGGTTGCAGTACTCCCTTTGGAAGGTTCTATTTTTTTATTTTTTGGGACGGGAGGAGGGCCGGAGGGGGGATATTAGGGGTTGTAGTGCTGCAAAGGTAGTCAACGAAATGAAGTACATTTACAGACAATAATATGATTGGAATTCAAATTCATATCAGCTTCAGTGGTAAATCTACTGGGAACAACTAAAGAAATGAAGACATGAAGTACACCAAGTGCACAAAAACACACGCCCTCTTACCTCATCCCCAAAAAGAAAAGTTCTTAATTAAAAAGACAGCCGAAAGATTTTTGTTTTTTTTTTTTTTTTTTTTTTTTTTTTTTTTTTTTTTTTTGTATTTCATGTTCTATCCGATTGACCCTTTGGATTAATTTGGATTCGAGGCTCATTTCTGGATGGTTACTAGTTAGGTTTTAGTCCCCTTCCAATTATAGTTGTGGGGGATCAAACATGCAGTTGTCCCTACCAAGTGCAGCTCTAATTATCACTGCACCAAATCCAATTGGTAAAAACTGTCGAAAGATTCTTACATAATAACCTAACTCTCAAGGCTAGCCAAACTTTATTTTGCATTTTGTCATGATAATAATTGCAATACTTTCTTTTTAAATAAAAGAACTAATATAATAAAATGCTCATCTAGAGAAGTCTTGCATTTAAAAATCCACTAGCTTAGATAATTGTACTAAAAATGAAAAAGAGGAAGTATATTGCACGTGGCATTCTATCGCCACTCAGTAGATATTTATTTCAAATCAAATCACACCAAAACATAAAAGGAAAAATTAATTCTAATAATCCCACCTTTACCCAGTTCGCAGATAATAATCCTACCTATTGATTATAATTTAATAATCCCACCTTTGGGGTTTATCTTCTCCTATTGATCCCTTATGACCGGTAACTTGAAGAATGGGTAAGGTTTTTTTTTTCCTCATCCTCCGTCACAAGTCAGCCATTCTCTCTCCTCCCTTTCCCTTCCATGACTTTCCCACCTCACTTTCTCTCTCTTCATACCACAAGATAATAGATTAACAGTAGCAACAATAGGGGAAATGGGAAATGCGTAAGGCTGGGTGTTTCACGGGAAGGGAAAGGACGAGTTTTTTCAATGAGGGTTTCAAGGGTAGGGGTTTCGTGCATAGGGCTGTCGGCCGTGGTAGGGCGTGGGTAGGGGTGGCCAACCTTAGGTGGGGTTTTTCATGGGTGGGGCGGCGGAGTGACCAACCATGGGTGGGGTTTTTTTGTGGATGGGGATGGTTGGTCCGGGGGTGGGGGTGGCTGGTCGTGGGTGAGGGTGCCTGTTTTAGAGAGGAGGTGGCTGAGTGTGGGAGGTAGCTGGGTGGCCGGAATCAACGGAGGGGAAGGGGAAAAGGAAAGAGGAAAAGGGAAAGAAAATAATTAATTTTTTTTTTTTAAAAAAATAATTTTTTTTTTTAAATTAAAAAATATTTGGGCGAATCATAAAGTGACATGTGGCATATTCACCCACTATACCGGTTACTAACAGGTTAGGGACCATTAAAAAAAAAACTCCTAAAGGTGAGATTATTAAATAATAATCAATAGGTGGGATTATTATTTGCGAACCGGCTAAAGGTGGGATTATTACAATTTTTCCAACATAAAATTCCTTTAGATTTTAGAAGAGAATACCTATTTTTACATATACAATGTCAACCTTGCACGTGGCATTCTATAGATAGCCTAACAAGACATTTATTTACTGGCATAATAATTAAACTGGTAATAACTAGAAGCCATCTTAGTTGAGCTCATGGCAATTTAACTGGATGAATATTCCATATATCCTTAGCATATTCATGGATTGTTCGGTCGCTGCTAAACTTGAAAGAACCGGCTGTATTTAGTATTGACATTCTTGTCCATCTCTGCACATTACCATCAAACAGAACAGAGAGAATATCAGATTCATGACCATAATAGCCATTGAATGAATATGGGTACAGCAGCTGTCTTTCATGGGCAGCTATGCGCCACACACTTTCTGTGTGTGATAGACACTGTATTCAAGGACTTCTTTAGGATCCTTTCACAGCTCAATAAATAAAAAGCATATGTTTTATGTTCTTTTCTTTTATAATTCTTTAACAACTCAGGAAGTAAGCATGACTATAATAAACAAATTAGAGCTCCTTACCTGTTGATCTCTATACGCCTCATCCACTTTTTCTTGGCATTCTATATAAGTAGGGAAGTCTTTTCCCACGAGGAAATAATCACTGCGGCCATATCCTTCATTTCCCTCCAAAGACTCTAACAGTTCATCATAACTGCTTGAGCCAAAAACACCACTTTTAACATACTCCTTGACTTCTTCAAAACGTGGATCCGGCACAAACTACAAAAAACAGTTGAAAGTATTAAAATTAGATACACACAGATGGGTGCTTTAACACCATAAGGATTGTTATATATAATTCTAGTAATACAGAGAGATTGGGTAGTTCTTTCCTCAGTAAGCTCTCTAATATGAGGCGACCAAATGTGTATTAAGCACATAGTACAAGATTAACACTCTACACTAAATTTGTGGCAGCTAGAGAGTAATAATTCATGGAAACTTGTAAATTTCCCAGCATAAAAAATTTCAGGTTTGATCAATTCGAACCCAAGAAAGACCAGAGATAATTAATGCTACTGCAATAATATATGGCTGATTCAGAGACTCTCAGTAAACTCGTGCCATTAAAACATTTTGCAACAAATAATAAACCATGTAGTGTAAATTGACTGCAAGTATATCAAAAAGATAATCGGCAAACTTCAGGACCCTGAAATGTGTAACCTCTGAAGCAGAAAAACGTTAACAAAGCAGAAACTACTTGCAAGAAAAGGAATAATGACATGAAATTTGGGGCAGAGGGATAGGCACGAGAATTTGATGGGACAATACCTTGCCTTCAGCTCTTTCCTTTCTTAATCCAGCAATCTCATGTGCTTGAGCACCAAATAGAAAGAAGTTTTCTTCTCCGACTTCTTCTCTAATCTCAACATTGGCACCATCTAGGGTCCCAATTAAGATGCATCCATTCATTGAAAACTTCATATTGCTGGTTCCACTTGCCTCCATTCCAGCAGTGCTACAGGTATGGAAAAATCAAGAATCAAAATATCAAGTCATCAACCATATATTTGAAATTTGATATGCATATCAACTGTCAGTTTACCACATTTCAGCCATCGAAGTTGAAAATTGTGTTCTTAATTGACAGGGAAAGCGATCAGGTTGCTTCACTAGGTCCCAATGTCAAATGCACAAATGCAAAATTCCATTAATTTGTAGTTAAACAATGCATAAGTTATTCAACTTGATGGAAGTTAATGGCGTCTTTTGAGAAAAGACACCATGTGAAGATACATTCCCCACAAGTTCTGTTATTTCACTAGTACACACATATACATGTTCATGCAAAAAGATGCAACTTGATGCGTCTTTTCTTGGCAGGACTACTCATATGCATCCCTATAAATCTATAGAAAAATTATACTACGTATTTGTGCATTAGTCCATTTATCCTAGGAATACTGCTCATGAACCTGTTGTTTGATGGCAAAAAGTAGACAAAGTGTATTCCTTAGGAAAATATTTATTATTAAGGTACAGCATTCGACAATCATTAAGGTACAGCATTCGACAATTCTTAAGGTACAGCATTCGACATGGAGTATGAATATAATTAATTTGTTATTTTATTCTTTGATTTATGGGCACATTATCCAACTTAAATCACTACATGAGATTACAAATCGAAAGCCATCTCCTGAAATACAGTAGCTCACATAGTTATGTATACAGTATCAAAGTAGTAAAAGTAAATCTCCACAGAATCTAAAACTCTAGTTATTCTAGTAGCTAGACCTGTCACCTGTGCTGATAAGACAAGAAAAATAAGTTTGATAGTTCTAAATCGTTTTCAGATTCGTTCATGAATACAAGGCAAACTCTACCAAGGATGGTCATGACTGTCAGGTGAGAATTTTTTTGTTCTGAGGCATGCTCAAGAAGCTTAAAAATGCTTTCAGATGATTCTGCTATATTGTCAGCAGTATTGCCCAACGCTCGACACTGCATGTTGATGAGCAATGGATTCTTGCACACAATCAGTCTCGGCATGCTTACATAACTCACACACAGAATTGATTTAAAATAATAATTACGCAGCAAGGTAATGCTAGGGTTTCTTTTCATTGATATATATGATGGCCACAGCTAATCTAGGAGATAGAAATGCAATTTATAATAGCAATGAGAGTTAAGACTTAAGAGACAGAAAATCACTTGTCAAAGAAATAAAAAAAGGGTGATTAGAAGTGGATAGAGAAAATAGCAGGAGCGAAGGATATGCAAAAGAGAAAAAACTGGCATATACCGCCAGTTACTTGTATTGGCTTAGGGGCTGGACTTTTCCCATGACAGTAACTGATCGTGGTTGCTGCCAGGACATTGGCATGTTTTGGTGGTGATTAGCCATACAATACACACAAGGTGAATGAGGAAAGTGATTCGCAAGCAAACATAGTTAAAAATATAAAATATAAAATAAAATAAAAACTGATTTGTCTTCTGGTAAATCATTGCTGTCAAACTACTTACACAATTGAGGTATATGAGAAAACTACCACAATAAAACACAACTCCCACATTGGTCTCATAAGGAGAAAACAGAGCGTTGGAAGGGGCAAATTAAATGACTAAGGACAAGCATCATGTACTAAGATCATACCTCCATGATCTTTTATAGTTTGGCTGTACAATAGCAGGAATGGTTCCATTTCACTCAATATTTTAGACAAGATATTGTCATTGGCTTGGCAGTTACATCAAAAAAGATGGAATAGTTTATAAAATACACATGTAATCATTGACTTCATTTTAAATAT
Source organism: Chenopodium quinoa (assembly GCF_001683475.1). Lineage (NCBI taxonomy): Eukaryota > Viridiplantae > Streptophyta > Magnoliopsida > Caryophyllales > Amaranthaceae > Chenopodium > Chenopodium quinoa. The sequence continues at coordinate 5,354,865 of NW_018743252.1, read as the reverse complement.
ATTTCAGCAGGTCCTCTTACAAGTCATATTGGAAGGATCATATTAGATAGTTTAGTATAACCAGACACTTCAAGAATGTGAGTTGAATTCATTAGATATGAGGACTATGTGAAACGGGAAATCGAATACCTTATATGCTGTGAAAGCTCACTTGCAGGGATCAATAACTCAGCCACACTTACGTTGTAATCAGGGACAAACACAACCTGAATGTCAGAATTTAACCACTATAAAATAAATTTTCTGATTAGAAAGATAAAATAAATATTTAGTTAGCAATAAGCAACCATCACAATTCCACAAACCAATACAGCTCCCAAGTAGGTATGAGAATTAATACCCCTCTGTCCATTTAAAAAGTGAAACATCAAGTCATGGCATAAATATTAAGGACTACTTAGACTTCTGTAATGAGAAAATAGATAGAGAGAAATGTGAGTCTCTGCCCAAGTGGTGAGGTGAGGTAGAGAAAAATTGCAAACTAAACGAGTGTTTCACTAGTTATAAGTGGGCAGAGGGAGTAATTGACATAAATCACAAAATCATATTAGTTTAAATAAATAAACAAATAAAAGACAGATGGCTAGCATTCTGTATTTCTTACAGTGTCTATATTTCAAAGATGATATTCCTTGTACACTTAACTGAGCCAATATCAGATAAAACCAAGTTCATGTAACATAATTCTACTGCGACATTCTCCTTAAGTACCAAGCTGAAGAATTAACAAAGAATTTTGGCAGTCGTCCAAACACAAGAAACTACACGACTGTAACTATCAACGTGGTTCTGTGGTCTAAAGACAGCATAACTAAAGGCACATATCTAACCTAGTGTTAATTATCTCTTCAAGAATATGCTAGACTGTTATATGCCTGAGAGAAGAATCACCTAATCAGCTAGCAGCCTAGTGCACTTGGGTTTTTTAATTTTAATTTTAATTTTTTTAATTTTTTAATTGTTTTTTTTATAATTATTATTATTATCAAACTGTGCTATCTTATACTCTGTTCTAAGGGTCAATGGTGTAACCAGATTTTCCTTTTACATGTACACGGTTCGCAGGACCATACAGTCTTAGAGAAGATTATTATTCTTAAAAGGATCAGAAAGCTTGAAAAGTCACTGATATAGCTCCAGTACAGAAAGGTTTTGCATTTAATTTTATTAGAAGAAACAACTAACATGGACCACTTGTAAGTAATTGTAGCATACTCTGTTAGCTCTAATGAACATATATATATATGCTGAATATATTCAACACAGGCCTAAGGCAACAGAAGAGATCCTTGACTAAAGAAATTTTAAACGCACTTTTCAGCGCTTACTCTGATCACATTATCTGATTCTTCAAACTCCCCCCCCCCCCCTTTCTTCCCTCTCCACAATACAGACACAGAAAAAAGATAGAAAACTGGAAGTCACAATATAATATTACTTTATAATAAAAATAAAACAAACAACATTTGCCAGTGTTATATTGTACAAAAGCATACCTTCAATAGATCACCAATGTCAGGATCATTATTAATTGCAGCTCCTACATCAGTGATAAATTTCACTATTCTTTTAGCCTGCACATATGTGGCAAAAGCTTTTCCTCCAAATATACAAACTCTTGGAACAAAGTTTGCTTTCCTCTCCACAGCACTCATCTCTTTCATTTTTTTGTAGCGGTATACAATTCCCAATATGTTTAGAAGTTGTCGCTTGTATTCATGAATACGCTTGATCTGGAAATCCAGTTAACAAACTATGTATATGAGAGGGAACAAGAAAAATTAAGAAACTTCCAGTGTAGAAATCAAAGAACATAGAAGCCTAGAAGAGAGTCGATGGACTATGCTAATAAAGTTGCAAGTTCGAAAATGTCAAAAAGGTTCAACCCCTTCCCCCTAAACAAAAAAAAAAAAAAAAAAAAAAAAAATTTAAAAATAAATAAATAAATAAAAAAGAATATGACACCTGGTGTAATAGTGAACATATTAGCGAATTCTCTCCCTTTTCTTCTCCACCCCCCCCCTCCCCCAAAAAAACACACAAACATGAATCATGAATGAACAGGAACAGAAGACAGCAGGTAGAGCTGCATGCAATTTTCCAGCTAACATCTAAGTACATGATCCACCACTCCTATTCTAACTAAAAATCATATCATTGAAGCAGCATCTTGAAACAATTTAATCTGTTAATGCAAAAGTAAAAGGCTACCTGAATATCAAACATTGCATCTGGGCTGACTGTGTAACCTGTTCTCTCTTTAATCAAAGAAACAACCTTCAGTTTGTTGTTCCGTTTTGCTGCCATCCATTCAGTATGAAGATCTTTGTTATCTGCAAACTGCAATCAGTTGCCCAGTATGTTACAGTTAGATAGGACAAAGGTGTTTGAAGCAGAATAAAGTGAACAAAGGAAAAGGACGAAACACTACTTAAAACAAATTAGCATGGTCTAAACTTTTGCAGCCAGTTGAAGAGAGCTGAATGAATCACTATCAGATAGTTTTTTATTTATAGAATGCAACAGATTTAAATTGTCTTATGCAAGAGTGTCAATGCTTATTTATAGTGAAGCAGCAGTCCCTTTTAAGCATGTCCAGTTAGAGACCAGAGAAAATCTCTTTGCAATTGCATTTGTAAAATAGCATGCATCTGATTCACCGACTACCACTACTATCCCGCATGATCTAATGAATAAACGAGCCTCTTGACCCTTGTGAGGCATTAGGCAATATTAAATGGGATTATGAGAAACGAATGAACCCAGCTACTAGAGAGAATGTAACATGGAGAACAATAATTTATATTTTTGTCCTTTTCTTCATTATTCTGTTCCCCTATTTTCGAAATAAATAGATACTATAAAGAGTACTGTTATATAACTTTGTAGGACATACTCATCCAGAAACCCTTAGGAAGAGTTGGGGAAAGGGAGATTAGAGTAAATTGATTAAAAAGAGGGATAAGGAGCGAGAATTAATTAGTGAGAAATTCATTACATGACTATTTTTGTTTGATTTATGATAGAATATGTGAATAATCCAAATAAAATAAAATAAAATAAAAAAAAATAAAATAAAAATAAATAAAATAAATAAAAAAAAAACAGATTAATGTCAATATTATCCCTCCTTTGCTCTCTACCTTTAGAGTCAATATTATCACTTTGCCTTCATTCCTAACTTCCTCATCCAACCACCAACATATTCTCAAACCAAATAAGAAAATTTCAATTCCCATTTATACTTGATGTCACATGACTTGGCCTAATGTACACTCATCACACCTCTTCAAAGAAGGCAGCTAAACCCTCTCCAAACACTTTAAAAGAAGAACAAGCAACACGCAATTTCAAAGAATTGGAAACGCCAGGTACTAGTTGTTATGGGCGAATGATAAACTCCAAAAACCCTACCACAGACTTGTAGCAGGCTCATTCTAGTTGCAGTGCCAAGGGTTTTGTGCACATATTTTCAAAGGCATAGCCTGTAGATACCCTTATCATAGATATCTCAACAGATACCCTTACTTTGTCTGCTTGACATTTATTACAAAAGCCTAATCATATCCTCATAGCTTCTTTTCTAATCACTACTTTTTCTCTCAAGAATTCTAGCCCATTTTATATATTTCCTTACTTGATTCTCAGAGAGATTTTCCAAACAACTCTTGGTGGAAAGCTCCTCTACCTTGCACTCATCAAGATGCAGCCTGGCACAGAGGCTTACTTTATAAAGTCATCCTTTTAAAGATTCTTAAGCTCAAGTTCCAATCACATTCTTGTATTCCTATGAAGCAAATAATCAACTATATATACATCGGTATTATTAAGTGGTACCCCTGAGGCCCGCCCTGAGGTTTACAAAGGCACCTCTATGTTGTCAAAATTTCACCTGGTACTCTTGAGATTCGCAAATCTTCACTTGATGCCCTTAATGACTAACGGAACCTAACTCCATTATCTTCTCCATCTTCGGTTTGCAAAAATGAATACAGCTTAAACCACAATACATAAATGAATATGAAACATATTGTTACCTTTCGCAATTCTGCAAGTTTCTCAGTGTTAAGAACCCAGTCTTCGGACCCAATCCATTTTGTTAAGATACTGCTTAGTTCTGGATTGCAAAACCGGATCCATCTTCTTGGAGTCACCCCATTTGTTTTATTCTGAAATTTCTCTGGCCACAACTGAAAGAACTCAAACCTTAATTGTGATACAAAATATTTCCAAAGAAAAGTTACACAGCTTTATACCAAGTTACAAATTTTACCTCAAAGAAGTCGCGGAAAACTTGTTCCTTCACTATTTGGCTATGAATTTCAGCAACCCCATTTACTGCATGGCCCCCAACTACGCAAAGGTTAGCCATCCGGACCATTTTTGGTGGTTCTGGAACTGGCTCTTCCTCTATCTTCGTCTCCACAACATCTTCCTCACTTTCCTCTACAACAACCAGTCCATCTTGTTCATTAGGAATTTCAATTTTTTCATGCTCTTCAGCTTGACAGGTCATTTTTTCCTTGATTAAACTGGAAACTGAACTTGGAAGATCAAAATTCTCCAGTATTCTCAACTCGTTCAACTTTTCTATCAGTAATTCAGGATCATTAGAACCATACTTAGATACGATAGTTTCAACAAGCTGTAAATAGTCAATATATTGTATTAGAACGGGAAATGATAGGTCCAAACAGGAAACACAAAACATTTAAATGGTAAATATATGAGATCACCTCCTTATCTATTTTCTCTATGATCTCAACATGTCGAGGAAGCAAGGTTTGCATAAGTTCATAACTCCACTTCTCCAATGCCTCCGGCAAAACGGTATGATTTGTATAGGCAACAGTTCTGTCAAATAGACAACGAAACATAAGCTGGGAGGACCACAATACTATTTAATCAAATCCTCAAACAACAGCACATAAAATCAGTTCAATTGTACTGTCTTCAAGAAACATTAAAAGAAATCACTGACAAAAATAAATAAAAATAATTGTGCAATTGGGCTAGGTAGTGAGAAACCCTTTTTTTTGGAGGGTTGTGTTACTAAATTAAACTTCCTTAAAAACAAAATCCTGTAGAGAGAACACATTCCCTTGAAACAGGAAACCATCTTTGTTTACTGGGAAAAGCAAGAAATTGCACATGGATCTAAGTCAATGGGTATCTTGAAGGCATAGGTCACACCTAGGAACATCCGTTGGTAATCATCTGCTGCCACTGTGGCTGACAACCACCGAGCCAGATTGGTAAATCACATCTATTATCAAAAAACTAATTTAAATCTTCTATGCCACCTAAAAGTGCTAAAGGGATCTAAAAGAAAATATGTGAGGTCAAAGATACTTCTGCATTGGTTAAATAACACAAGTAATCTTAGTAACAATAAGCCCTCATCATGATATTCTATAATTTTTATCTCCAGTGGCTTTTCTTGGCTCTCCAATTCTCCTAGTAAAGAAGGCAGGCGTACCTAAATTTGGCATAGAATAAATGCCGCTTTACACCCCCCCCCCCAACCCCTCGCTCTCAGTCATAGATTCATATGTTAGCTTCCACGCTTGGATTTAAAAAAAAAAAAACAAAGCACAGCCTGGTGCTCCTACAGGACAGGGATGATATCAGACCATTCTGTTGCCATGAATCTGGGATCACCAATGACTTTTTGAAATGAACAGATAACAGAAAAGATTTAGAGCTGAGCCATTGACCACATGGAGCATGTGATACAAGGAAACTGAACAAGTGCAAGCTAGGAATGATTTAAGGATTAATAAGGCACTGAAACCTGATATATTGATTTAGAGATTGCAATTTGAAAAGCAATAATTGGAATTATGCATATAATTCCTAAAATGTTTGTAAAACTGATACATGATGAAGGGTACTAGTGAGTTGTAGTTGAGTCTTCCTATCTTCTGTGCACTGGAAAGATCCTTCCTAAAATTATATCCACCAATGACTTCATATGCCACAAAATTACATATATTATAGTAAAATTGATGAATAGAATAATTGTTATATACTTTTCATCACCACAACTTAAAGCTATTCTGCTCTTCTTAAAAACTCTTAACTCCATCAGTAATATTGCTTATTACTTAAAGTCTGACCTTGGAATGTGATTGCTGGGTCTAACTATCACATTATATTTCTGGAATACTGGTAATTTCAAGGCATGAGGAAGTAGATTTAAAATACAGGATTGTATATCTCTTTCCATATGATAGCTGCAGAGGCTTGGCATATATTCCACAACAGTGAATTAGATTGCCTTTCTCACAATCAATGCCCACCCACTCCCCCAAAAGCAAGAAAAAAAGAAAGGCATTTCTGTTGTGTCACTAATGTAAACCATTAGATCGTAGGAAGTACCTTTGGGTTATATTCCAAGATTCCTTCCAGCTAAGTCCTTTCACATCTATTAATATCCTCATTAGTTCGGGTATACACAACGTTGGGTGGGTGTCATTCATCTGCAAAGCCACCTTCTCTGGAAAATCTTCCCATTTAACATGTTCCCCTGATCTCCTTTCAAATTGCGAAATAATGTCTTGCAAAGAAGCCGAACATAGGGTGTACTGTTGCTTCAGACGAAGGATCTTTCCTTGCATAGACTCATCCCCAGGGTATAGTACACTACAGATCTGTGAAAAGAGAATTGATAATGCCATTTTAAATCAGGAATCAAAAAAAGAGAAGGAGAAAAATCCAAAGAATTTCAATCCAAAAAGAAACAATATTCACAGCTCTTATGGATGAAGCACAGTGAAACTGCATCCTTTGAAGGCTGAGAATATTGTTTTATGACCCTTCTGAAACACATACTTTACAGTTACAAAGCTTATATAGCAGGATAACAACTCCTTTGTCATGAGTTCTAATTTGGCAACTGAGATGGCAAGTAAGATGTAACAGAAAGACAGTTTTTGAACAGAGGTCTGCTACCTCGCTGAAGGAAAGAAAATGTGATGCAAATTTGGAGCAAGTAACATACATATCTGACAAGTTATGGGGTTTTCACAATATGCAGACCAACTAATTTGGGAAAACATATTAAGATACAAGATGAACTCTTATAAAAACCAACCATTTCTGCATTTGCACGAGCCTCATTTGCTTTGGTGTGTTCCCCAGCATTAAAAGCAGACAAGTCAAAATCATCTGATGGTACTGTTGTAGACCAAAGTCGAAGATTAATAGTGGTTTTAGTTAGATACCCAGGAATTGGAACATCATAGGCAACAGCCTTGATATCTTCTCCCCCAATCCAGTGACTTCTGCCATCTGACCCAGAAGCCACCTTTCCATAAAATTTTATTATATAGGATACATCATTTCTCACAAGTTCCCAAGGATTAGCAATCTGCATTAAGATGTGTATGTTGAAATATGAATATGTAAATGATGCCCATATAAGTAATCATCTAATAAACATCACAACGAGGTCTAAAAGAAAATGTAGCAACTATACCTCAAGCCAATTCTCAGCAGATTCTTCTTGGCCATCCTTAGTAATTAGTTGCTTAAATAACCCATACTTGTATCTTAGCCCATAACCCCATGCAGGGTAATTCAATGTAGCAAGAGAGTCAAGAAAGCAGGATGCAAGCCTCCCGAGACCCCCATTTCCAAGTGCAGCATCACGTTCCTGTCATAAAACAGCCAACATAAACAGCAACAAGTATGAAACCCATAAAAAAAAAAGAGAGAGGGGGGGAGGGGAGGAGATAATGCAACAGATACTTGTGATTACGAGATGGTCAGGCCTATAAAAAGATTTTCGAAATGAAGCTACAATGACCTACATTTGTTATAAGCCATAGCATTAACCTGTTCAAGCTACAACTAAAATTATGGATTTGCCACATTTTTTTCATATATCAAAGCAATTGCCACAGTTTTACAAAATTAAAATTAAAACTTAAATAATTTTAAAACAAAAAAAACAATAAACAAAAAACAAAAACAAAAACAAAAATAAAAAACAAAATTATTTGTGCTCAGAATTATGGATTGCCTGTGGGCTGTGGTAATTGTGCTCGATAAGCTCAAAGGTTTCTAAGACAACAGGACAATGTTTATACTAGACTACTTCATGAGAAGTTAAGATTGAAGTATCAATTGTTAATATGCACAAGGTATCTTAGATGCAAACAGGTAATGTCATATAGTAAGGAAAGAATGCTGAATAGTAACGGAAGCAGGATAGAATGCTGATGAATGGTCCCATGTCTCTTCTCCTTTCTACTTTCTGATAGTCATCACCAAAGTCCATGGTTTAGTGAATATGATTCAATTTTGCTCATATAACAGCTTATAGCATGAAATCAAGCTCATTGTACCATTGGTAATTAGGAGCTTCCAAAGTACTTCCTCTGTTTTTATTTAATTGACGCGTTTCATTTTGGCACACATATAAAGGAGAAGTGAGAAAGAAATGTTGAAGACAAAAATACCCTTATACTTACCCACCCACCCTTACCAGCTAGTCAGCTACTGTACCACTAACGAGCACCTTTCTCTCTCATCATCACCATTCACCATCATTCTCTCTCCTCCTCTACTCACAGTCTGCACCTCCATTCTAGATCATCTAACCTCTAATTTTTTTTCTTTCCTCCTTTTAGCAATGAAAATAAAAAAGCACAAACTAGCTAGCTGAAAATTTCAAATTCATATATACGATTGAAGGTTTTATCCTCTATAGCATAGAGGGTTTTGGGCGGCAGTGGTTTTGGGAGGTGGCGTCGTCGGTGGCGAGGTTTTGGTGACGCGGCGTGGTTGGGTGGAGTTGCAAGAAGCAAGGAGAAGCTTTGGGGATTTTAATTTAATGGGGTTTTATTTGGAAAATTGGGTATGTTACAACTTACATGGAAGAGAAGAGAGAGAAGTGGCGGTGGTGGTGGTGGTGGTTACTGTGATGGTGATGGTGAAGGTCTCATGGTGATGAATTTGATGATGGAAGTCGTGGAGTGGGAAAGCTAAACGTCGCCCTCGAATCTCTAACTAACGCCCGCAAAATAACCTAAAATGACGTACGTAGCCTTATTATTAAAATAATTATTTTTACTTAAACTTAACACTTTTACCCTAGACAAACATTTTAACCGTTCTCTCTAGTGTTCACCGGCCACCAACGATCACTTTTAACCACAAACCACCGTATATAATTTTCAAAATCAAACAAATAATTTTAATTTTGCAAAACCTAATTTGTTGGATCTCATGAAAGACGACGAAAGACCGGAAACACCACCTACGTTGCTCGCCAAAGGCTCATCAAACCGTACGGAATCGTTACGATTATTTAATTGTTTTGTTTTCGAAATACCCAGGAAAACGCCCAGAAATTTCGAAAAACCTACGCAGAAACGCCTAGTTTTTTTGAACACCCTAGGCAGTTTCGAAAAAACTAGGCGTTTCTGCCTAGGTTTTTCGAAATTTCTGGGCGTTTGCCTAGGAATTTCGAATTATTATTTTCCTTTTGGATTTGAATTTCACGTATTTGTTATTATTATTATTTTGATTATATTAGTTGTGTTTGTTATTAATAATTACTTGTGTTTGCTATTATAATTAGTTGTGTATTATTAGAATTATTATTATTATCATTATTAGTTGTTATTATTATTATTAGTTGTGCGTTGTTAGAATTATTATTGTTATTAGTTGTTATTATTATTAGTTGTCTCCGATGACCGCCTTCCTCTCGTCCTTCCTCGTCATTTCTGCAGCTAACTGTGTAGATCGAAAAACTGGAGATAAAAGAAGATGGTGGTGGGTGGTTAAAAGAGGAGGTGGTGGTGGTGGTGGTGGTAGTGGTGGGTGGTAAAAGGAGGTGGTGGTGGTGGTGGTTTAGAGAGAGAATTGTTTTTAAGAGAGAAGAGGGAGTGAGGGTTTTAGGGGGTAATTTATTTATTTTTTAATATAAGGGTAAATTTGTAAAATATATTTTATTTTGCAGGCGTTAGTTGGAAATTCGAGGGAGATATTTAACAACCCCCTTTGCTAAAGGGAGGAGAGAGAAGATGTGTTGGGAAATTAGGGATGGTAAAATTGACATTTTAACATATATAACTTACCTAAAATAGAAACATGTCAACTAAAAAGAAATTTCCCAAAAAGGAATATGTGTCAACTAATAAAAAACGGAGGAAGTAACATTTACTACGGAGTAGTTTCTTTTTTTCTTCCTAGTCTTCTTTATTAATAGAAGGTATAAAACATGCAATATAACATGCATTTCAACTTAGGGTAGCCTGAAGGCTGTGAAACCAGCAGTGCAAGCCCATACATCTACAAACAGTGTGTATTCGCCATTGGCAATTTAGGCATAGTGGGAGGGTCCAAATGAGAGGAAAAATTATTCTTAAGTCACCCTATTCAGTATAAAGGCTGTTTTCGAAAGACAGAGCCCACAATCCTACCCAGTTAGCGAAATATAAAATTTAGTCATGTGAAGGTGAAAATTTTCAAACAGGCAAGGATATGGGAAAAAAATAAGGCTTAAATTGATTAAGTACTCAAGCTTCCAAACCAGGCAACACCTAATGGCCAACAGAAAAAATTCCGACAATGCAAAGTCATCTATAAGAGCAACAGTACAGCAAATGTAGTACTTCTGAATCTAAAGCATAAAACAAACCTGACTAGCTACAGCTTCCAAATTGTGTCCAAGCTTTTTCAAAGCATCTCCATAGGCATCGGTAAGTTCCAAATTCCCAATTGCGTTCAACAATGCTCTGCCCTACAAACAAGAGAACAATTATTTAATTTTCATATTGCCATAGACAATATAAAAAAATTTATATCACGACCAACCAGAAAAGACTAGTAAGAGAACCTGGAGAAATTCCATGGACAAATAATAAGCTTGCTTCATGTTCATCTTCTCGTATTGGTCATAAGTAGCATTCCAGTTGATTATAAGTGAATCTCTAACACTCTGTGCAGCAGCAAAGAAAGCCTTGGGAAGGGAAAACTCATTGGGAGCAAACAAAGGAGTGAACTCCGCATGGTATTTAATACTTGAGGCTATTGAAGCAGAATCTGGGCTCAAGTTTCTTAATGGGTTAAAATTGCTTGAAGTCCCTGAAACATGAGTACGAAACAAATAAGTAAAACCCGAGAAAGAACGAATCAAGCACTTGAGAACTACCTATGCATACTTCATGTAAGTTGCTACTATCATCATTACTGTCGCTAGTACAATAATATTGGATGCTCAGACACTTAATAACAGCATAAATGTTACGTTGCGTGCTTGATAATCCAATCGAGTTGGTGTACGCCAGGACATATAAAAATTGGCCAAAAGGGGGATTTTAACTTTGCTCCTTACATTATCCACATGTCCATATGGTAGCTTTGAACACTCATAACCATTTTCCCAATATCTTCAAGAATTTCGGTTACAGACTATCCGATCCAACCCAAGTCCAACTGTCCAAGCAAACTAATATAACCTCCTACAGGATGTTGGTGATTGCTGACATCGTCTTTTTAGTTAAGTGACTATAAGAAGGCAATTACACTGAATTTACTCAGAAAACACAGATACAAAAACTGCCTGCAACTTTAATCTGTAACCTAAAATTTTAAAAATATATTTCTAAAAAAAAAACTAAATAAATAAAACATTAGTAACAACTGCTATGAAATATCGTCCCCATACTGCTATAAAACCCTGAAACATATAATCTATTTACTAGATGGCACTAATTTGTACGATGACTTCATCATCATTTCAATAAGTCAAAATAAAATTTTATTACATTACAAATTTACAACAAAACATACTAACTTAAAATATTTCCGTATGATGTTACTCCAACTCTTCATTTTGTCTAGACACTCACCCATGAATGACCATGACACTTACACAATCATTTTGTACCAAAATTATGCAACATTTCATAAAATGGTCATGTCAAACACTCGTACACGTACCCGTATTAGATACTTCTAGTTGAGTCCGACTTACATAGATATAGGGGATTGGGATTTCAACAATTACTATTATAACATTTTCAATCTTACCAAAACATCGCAACATTAAAGCTGTATAACAGAGCAATTTCAAAAAAAAAACCCAAAAATGATATAAAAATACTTAATCAAATTTAAAATAAAAACAATAAACAAACCTTCTTCAATGATCGGCTCCTGCGATTTGGGCTTCGAATCACTAAACACATCCTTAACAACAAAACATCTTCCAGTACCTCTCATAATCATATTTCTATTATTAATAGAAGAAAACAAAATCCTGGAATTATAACAGCCATTTTTTAAGCTGAATTCCATAACTCGAGAAATTGATGAACAAAATGAAGAACTATGTGTTCTTCCGCTGGTTGATGATGATGATAATGGCAATGTCGCCATAATTCATACAAATTACAAACAATCTCACAAATTAATTTTTGATTTTCTTTCAATTTCAGTGTCACTCAAAATACAGCCACTTGTGAATGTTGTTGTAGATTTTATAGAGAAAAAGAAAGTGAGATAGGGACATGGAAATCCGTGATGAACTGATTCAGCTTTCCGAGGCGGACCCCAATTATATTTCTCTTTGTTTATGTTGTTATTTGAGTCATTACGTTTATGTTTATGATTCTACTTTTACGACTACACTAATATTTCATGTGTAGCTTTATTTTTGCCCCATTTGACTGTGTGCGGTCTCGAAAACATGTGTTAAAATGTTTATATCTTTATTTTCATAAGCGTAAAAATTATAAAAAGTTGATATTAATTAAATTTACAATGAGACGAACCAAGATCACATATGACTATATTTCATTTAGTAGAACAACGGAAATCTATAGTCAAAGTTTTCTAAGTTTGACCCATATTGTGACAATAGAGCAAAAAAATAGGGACGGATGGAGTAGTAATTTTAGTATTCACTCCGTCTTTACAGACTTTTTTCACTATTTATGTATTAGTTTTAATCATAATTTTATCATAAAATATATTGTTCCATAGATATTAATATAGAGTTTTATAATATGATTTTTAAAATAATTTTCATTAATATTTAATTATATAAAAATAAAGCCAAACTAATGCATTGATGTGTGTGCAATGTTGATTGTGTCAATTATTCTGGGACAAAGGGAGTATATCTTTATTACTTTCACCGTATATGCAAACAAGTAATAACTACGGAGTAATATGTAAAATATACCACCTCCGTTTTTATAGTCGACATCAGTCTTTTATTACGCATGCACTATTTTAACGATTAATATCTCTAATTCTCGTTATTGTAAAATTATTAAAATGGATAGTAATAAAATATACATCGAAACGATTCAAACAAGATCTCACTTGACTATGTTTTATCATAGCTACAATTCACAAAAACTAGTCAAAGTATAATTTGTGAATAGTATCAAAGTCAAAATGGTGTCAACTAAAAAAACGGAGGAAGTATTTTTTATTAAGCTAACGAAAACTAAAAGTAGAAATATTATTTAAAATGAACATTAATTATACCGATCGACGCATAATTTTGATATGTATTCCTAAATTTATATACCTATAATAAAGCAGAGTTTTTATTAGGGAATTTTCGCTCCTAAACTCTACTTTTTTTTTTTTATGATTTGCCAAAAAACTTTATTATACTACTCCCTCCGTCCCTTATTGATAGTCCCTTATGAGGAAAAATCACGGGAATTATGAAACGTAACTAAGAAGTACAACTCTATGGGGAAAAGAAACTGATAATGATTAGCAAATAAATTCTAGAGAGAGAAAGTGTTTTTGCTTTGCTGTTTTCGGCTTTTGAGAAGAAACCAAAGGGTTTTTTTTTGTTTTTATTTAATGTCCACTAAGAATGCACTAATCAAAACTGAATCCATGTGAATTAAAATTGATCAATGAAATTAGAGTATTTCATTACAATACCCAATCAAATAAAAGTACACGGATTGCTCTCTAAATCAAATCAGAATTGAAACTCATTATAAAAAGATTTTCATTCCCTCCTAAACTAAATTTAAACTTTTCACGGAACCAAAGATAAGAACAAAAATATTTGAGTATATCCACTATCATCATTGCCTGTATTCAATGGCTTCAGACATGTATTTTGATTTGAATGTTGTTGTTGAAGACGTTGGTAATGAAGATGAATATCATGAAGGGGACTTCTTTGAATATGATCTTAATGCTGCTTACTGGTGTGAAGATGAGGAAGACATGGATGGAATTGATCCCAACCAAATTCCAGCAACTCAAGACATGGAAACAACAAACCAAGAGACTGACTTCAACAATCGCCAACAAGAAGAGCATGAGCAAGCAACACAGAATCAATAGCAACAAAATCAACAACCTGTTGGTCATCATAAGCACTGGCTCAGCAGTGGGGACAAGTTGAATATCCTTTTGTGGCTGTTAAACAGATCCACAAATGGCAAACTAGATAGGGGAGCAATCAATGCTGTTGCACAACATTTCAACATCAACAGGAAGTATATTAGCAGAATATGGAACAAGAGAAACAGGAATGAAGGAGCTGATCAGACATACAATGTCACAACTAAATTTCACAATGCTAGAAGAAAGAGGATTTAGATTCATGCTGATGAAGTGGAGAGTATTGCAATGAGTAACAGATCATGTCAAAGAGATCTAGCAACTATGCTAGGAATCTCTAAAAGCACAGTTCAGAGGATGGCCAAGAGGGGAGACATAAGGCCACACTCAAATGCCCTTAAACCTGCTCTTACACCAACAGACAAAAAAGAAAGACTCAGGTGGTGCTTAAGTAAACTCATAGGGGACTCACCAGGCACAAAAAGAGTATATCAGAGCATGTATAACACAGTAATGATTGATGAGAAATGGTTTAGCTTGACTAAAAAGTCTCAAATGGCATACTTGGAAAAAGGGGAGAAAGGTGCTCACATATTTGCTCAATCAAGCAAATTTATCTACAAATTTATGTTTAATGGAGCTGTTGCAAAGCCATGGTACAATGCACAAAAGGAATGCATCTGGGATGGGAGGATTGATATATTCCCATTCAAATATGAAGAGCCAACACAAAGGAAATCTAAATACAGAAAGAAGGGAGAAATGGTCACAAAGGTTGT
Source organism: Chenopodium quinoa (assembly GCF_001683475.1). Taxonomy (NCBI): domain Eukaryota; kingdom Viridiplantae; phylum Streptophyta; class Magnoliopsida; order Caryophyllales; family Amaranthaceae; genus Chenopodium; species Chenopodium quinoa. Next base: position 5,339,743 of record NW_018743252.1, on the reverse strand, counting down.
GGAAAGAATCAACAGAGATGAATCAAGGAAGATGCTGATTCAGAATATCATACCAGCCATTATGGCAAAGTGGCCAAATACAGATCATCACAACACAATCTATATCCAACAAGACAGTGCTAAGGCACATACTGCAATCAGATCTAGTATGGAAACAATACTATGAGCAACCAGGCTTCTCATTCATTCTCATTCAACAGCCACCAAATAGTCCAGAATTGAACATTTTAGATTTGGGGTTTTTTAGGAGCATTCAGTCACTTCAAAACAAAAAAAAATGGCAACGAATCTAGAGCAACTACTAAAGGCAATGAAAGATGCATACTTTGAGTTGAGTGCAAAGTCTTTGTTCAAGTGCTTGGTCACATTGTACTTTGTGATGAATGAAGTGTTAAAGGCTAAGGATTCAAACAAAATTGATATTCCACATAAAAACAAGGCTAAATGACAGAGAAGGTAGACTGCAAGATCCAGTTGAAGCACCACTATTGGCAGTGGTTGATGCATAGGAAAGGGTTCATGGGAACAGAGAAGATACAAATGATGAACAAGAATAACAATAAACCCAAGGCACACAGAACAATGCATCACAACATCCATTTGTAATGGAAAATGACCATGAGGCATCAACATCAAATGCAAATGCAAGGAACAACCAAGAGTAGTCATTCAGATGAAGACATCTTAGTTTAAGTGCAAGGGGACTAAGTTGTTATCTTTTGAATAGCAACAACATTTGCAAGTCTGTTTTTTATGTTCGTTTTTTTTTTTTGTTCAATTAAGTATGAGTGGGAGGGGACTATGTAGATATCAAAGTGTTGTGGGTTCACTTTAACTGAATTCACAAGTGTAATCACATCTTTTGCCATGAAATGAAAACATACTCATTTTCTTTTAAAATAATGTGCTCACAACATCATTGCAAAACTTTTTTTTTAACTCAGAAGTCCCCAAACTCTCATAGACAATCCAACCAAACATCCACTTAACTTCAAGAGTCAGCAAAGCAAACAATTCAAGTTAATTTGGATTATTCACTAAGGACAACAGAAGTAAAGGGCATTTAAAGTTGGACATCTGAGCAAAAAAGACTCATCATTGTAAGAAAACAACCAAAACCTTATGTTGTTTCAACAGATGGCGTGTATAAATAGGTTAACATCTATGTAAAACTAATGACACACCCCATATGTTGAACAACACATGATTTGGATAACATCAAAGTAAGGTCTCAGGTAACAAAGTGTACATCATCAAAGGCATGATTTGGATTTAAGGAAAACAATGGTAACAAGTTGGCAAAATCATTTCAACCTATTAGCAAACTCATTACACCAAAGGGAAAGATAACAAACCACCATGTTATATGGCACAAACACAAAGCCAAAAGTAATCATAAATGTGTTTTCATCATTGACCATTGAAACATTATATACTTTTACCAAATGGGATAATTGAAAATTATACCTTAATAGGTACCTAATCCCATTTGCAAAAGTATATATTGTCAACACAGTTAATATGTAAAATGAGGTCTCAGAGTCTTCCTTGTATTCATTCAAGGCTAAGAGCTCAGCCAGATATAACATTTTTGCATGCAATATCCTTAATGGAAAATGGTACCTAATGGTCAAGAAGGATATACAAACTACCATGGTCCCTAAATCAAATAATACAACATCATGCCTTCTCAATGCAACTAGGTGTTTCGGGGTTTTAGCGAGATGTCCTACGGGAGAGTTACGTCACCAAGACTGGCTCCTCGTTCGTCTGTACCTACAACCAATGGAAGCTTCGGTTGTTCGGAGTTACGCCTCCGACGATCAAGTTAGTACGTGTTCAGAGAGTAAAATGCGGAAAGTAAGTAAATCTTCTCGGATCTCGAGATCAATTGATTTCTCTGTTGTAAGAGAATAATAAATGAAGTAATAAATGAAAGTGTCCCCAAAATGGGGTAAATGTCCCTATTTATAGGGCATTGAGATTTGTGCCCTTGCGTAGGTCTGAATGACCTACGTTTGATGGGCTATGCTGTTTTAGAGCGCCTCGGGAAATGGGCCTGAGAAGGCCGCCAATTCCATTTAGGCTCTGCAGGCCACGTGTGATGTCCTAGTTGCTCTTTAAGAGCATTTCGAGAGGAAACGTACGTGTCGTGCTCTTATTGGACCACGTGGCTGGGTAAAATTACCCAAATCATTTGCCCCTCACAGGGGTGACGTGGCGTACCACGTGGCACCTATGACAAGTGTCACACATGCATTGGTGAATAGTATTTTAAGTGTTTACCTTCTGTAGTAAATTTCAAAATTGCCCCTGAGATTCTATCCTTCTATAAATAACTTTTTACCCCCTCATTTTTGCATATTCACAAAAAATCTCTAAGAGAATCTTTGACTTTTGAGAGAATTTGATCGCTGGTGCTTGTGTTTAATCCGCCTACATCGCAGCCGTCCCAAGCAGCTTCAATAGTACCTTCATCCTAAAGATAACCGCCTGCTTTCCCTCTCTTTCCTGCTTTTTATTTACCGTTTGTGTTTGTTTTCCTCTGTTTTCAAAAATGGTTTCACAAACACACATGGCACGACCTATGATAGCTATCAGCCGGTCACCTGGGACGGCTGAATCTAGGACTAGGTGTGCCGCTTTACCCCTCTTGGACTCCCCCCTGCGTACATCCCCACATCTAGCCATCTCCGTGTTTGTATAAGACACTATGGCCAGAACGAAGAGAACGACCAGAGAGCAAAATGAGGACGGCTCCTTTAGGGTGCCAGTTAGTGAAGTCTCTGACCACCTGCCCAGTTCTACAAGTATGTCTGGTGACTCTATTTTGAGGGACTCAGGGGACGAGTAAAAAGTGATGCTTCTGGCTCGGTTCAGGGATCGTCCCATTCGGGCGATGAGTCAAGTGGCTCCAAGGAGAAAATTGGACCGTTTGCTATGAATGAGGAAATTAAGAGCTCTGAACCCGAATCCGAGTCGGCGGAGGAGGCAACCTCAGCCGAGAGAGGGCGAGGAGAGACTTCTTCCTCCCCCCAAGAAGAATTCACCCCTTACTTCACCCATATTTCTGCAGGCATCCAGAAAACATGTTCAAAAAATTGAACGACATCCGTGCCACCTACGTCATGGGGGCCGGTTATGAAATCCACGTTCCTGACTTGGATGATACGTCGTCTTTGGGTCCAGTTATATCCATGCTTTGGTTATTATGAAGCAACAATACAGGCAGGCCTAAGATTTCCCTCCATCCGACCATAGAAAAGATTTTGGACTGATACTGCTTGGAGGTTTGGCAACTTGCCCCTAATACCTAGGTAAACATACTGGGGTATGTCGCCGCCTGCGAAATGCTCAAGGTAGAGTCGGGCTTTGAAGCTTCTGCCTCAATGCATTATTTGAGCAAGGCCCCTAAATCAAGCGGTCCCAGTTGGTATACCTTGACTTGCCACAAAGGGTATATGATGATTGTTGGCAAGGAATCCAAGTGGAAGGACCGACGTAACAAATATTACATTATTTCTTCATCCGACACCCGGAGGAACAAGAAGTATAATTCTTGGAACCAAAACCCTTATCTCTTAGGACAGAAGGTTATCCTACCGCCTGTACCTGAAGAAGGCTGGGATCAAATCCTCACGCCTGGCCTTTTTAAAGTTACAACCAAAATCATAGAGGGAAAGAACAAGAGGGAGATAATTCCCCACAATTATATCTCTAGGTTTAAGTGGTTGACGGACGACATTTATCTTGCCGCTTGCGGCCTTAGTACAGAAAAACCTAAAGGTAGAGGGTCGATTGCGTCTATTAGCAAATTACTATTTATTTTTATTTTTTTAACCTCCATTCGGCCTATTTTTCCAGACGAAGCAATGGAGCACGTCTCTTTAAGCAAGAAACCTGCTAATTTTGCCGCCGCCTACCGCCAAATGATCAAGTAGGAGGCTCATACCTTCAAGAGAGATCAATTGGACCACGTAAGAAATATTTACCAACATTTTGTTTGCATAAATGCGGACTGTGCTGTCTTATACTGACAGCTTTATCTTTTAATCTTGCAGGAGGGATAGAACAAGCCGCCTATGCCCCCTCACTTTGGCCAAAAACCATAGAAACGCCCATCTGCATGACCAAACGCCTACCAAATTAAGGAAGACGGTGGCGCAGAAGAACCCCTCAGCCGCCAAATCTAGGGAAGACTCTTACCCCTCCACTAACGGCAAGTCTCCTACTTACCTAGAAGCTCTGAGAAAGCTAGAAGCCCCTAAAGCGTCGAAGAGCGGCCAGTTACTCACCACTGCTGTCAGCTCAGCAGTAGCAAGCGGGCTTGCCCCAGGCGGAGATAAAGAAAGATGTCATAGAGATTTGGAGGCTGACCTTCCTCAAGGTATTAGTGCCTTTAACCCCTTACCCTACCCTTGTCGGGTAAAGTCTTATCAGCAGTCGCCCAGTAGCTCCGAAGACACCCGATCTATAGGCCGAGCTTATGCCAACTTCTTACCAAATGTTAAATGTGCAGATGTTTCCCAGGGGTCGGATATAAAGCAGTTCTCCAAGAACATGTTCAAGGTCGTCTCCTCTGCTGAACGAGAGTTTGTAAGAGGGGTTGGCACCCTCAATTTTGACGCTATATTGGCTCTCCTGGCTGAGGTTAAACAACCAAGTTAGAATTTCTCTTCTATCTTTCTTATGTTGCCTATTATTAACAAGGCGTTTTTTACGGATGCAGGCAATGCTGCGAGTAAATAGGCTCAAGAAAACGTTATCGGACAAACAAAATGAGGTAAATAATGCCAAAGAACGGCCTGCCTCTGCCCTTGACCGGGCCATGTTTGACATTTGTAAAAATGAGGCACTAACTAGTGATATCCTGCATTCAAAGGCGGAGGCCAAACTGCAGATCAAGGCCCGACTGGACACGGCCAACAAGAGGGTTGCTGACCTCTAGGTTCAACTAAAGACGCCCAAGTCCAAGCTCGAGGCGCTTGAAGAGGCTGAAAAGGAGACCGACAACCTTCGTCGTCAGAATGAGACCTTAAAACAGAAGTTGTCTAGCCAGGAGGTGCAGTCGAGGAAAAAATTTGAGGCCAGGGCCGAGGAAGAAAAGAAACAGTTTATCTCTAACAATGAGGCCGACTGTGTCAAACGGATGAAGATGGCCTGGAAAGTTTTGTTTCCTAAGGACGACTACTCTATCTGGGAGTATCGTTTTGACGACGGCACTGATGCGCTTAACGAGAAGCAGTTACAGCAGGAAATGGAGGATACGGCCGAGGATGAGGAGATGGCCGAAAATCAGGAGCTTAAACATAATGAGGAGCATCCGGATGATGCTAGTGCAAAGCTGGATGGTAATGAAGAGCAGCCCTCCCCTCGGACAAATTAAGCTTTATTGTTCTTTTCTTTAGCCGGATGGCCTGGTACTTACTTTTTCGGCCTGCGCTGAGTAACTTTGTATCCTTACCGATTGTGGAGTCGAGTCTAATAAACAATTCCTCTACTCTTTCGGCCGATTGCATATCGGTTAACACTTTCTTTTGACTGGTCGTGGAGTCGATTTTTAATATTTATAAATTTGCCAACTATGAAGTCGGTTTTGTTTCCTTTGCATTCTTGCAAAAAAAATTTCAAGTTCTTGAATTTTTGTTGTTATTCATAAATTTGACTAAGTATATAGCCTGCTTTATTCTATGCATGCGGTTTTTTCGTTATATCGGATGTTCTTGCCCCTGGACGGTCGTACGCTTGGTTTCAAAAGGTGGATTGATTGACTTAGAAATTTTTGATACTTGAAAGAGTATGACTAATTTCTAAGTCAATTAATCACTATGGTGATTGCCTTAAACCAAGCGATCAGTTGCCCATCGAGCAGACGGGTAAAGTTTAGATATCAGACGGCCATTAGTCGTACAGTCGTCAAAACAGACGGTTTTCTGGTAAACTTACACAATCAGTAGCTACGATTGCTAAGTTTGGACTTAGCCTCTAGTAATAATTAGGGCCGCCTCTGCAGACGGTTTTCTGGTAAACTTACACAATCAGTAGCTACGATTGCTAAGTTTGGACTTAGCCTCTAGTAATAATTAGGGCCGCCTCTGCAGACGGTTTTCTGGTAAACTTACACAATCAGTAGCTACGATTGCTAAGTTTGGACTTAGCCTCTATTAATAATTAGGGCCGCCTCTGCTTCTTTTGAGCAGACGGCGTGATCCCATTCGTTCATATTTTCCAGGCTCACTCAGAGTGAGTTGCTCTCTCATTGAGAAGAGCAGACGGTCTGGTAGGCCGTCTGGGAAGTAGGTTAGTATACTTGTTTAAGCAAGTTTGACCCATTCACTTCACGTGGACACTTCCTTTCCCATAGGGGAGGCTGCGTTTATGAGTTGTCTGTGTTGCCCTAGGGCAATTGCAAATGTTCATGTGGTTATGTTTAACCCCATTAAATTTTTAATCTAAGGTGTCCTATGGCCGGTTTTTGTCTATATTCCCATAAGGCAGACGGTTGGTTAAACCGAGATTGTCATCCATTAGATTTGCGAGAACAAATGGTTACAAGCTTTATTGAAGCAGTTGGTTGGGCTGTTTGTGTTATGAGTTTATAGATAAATGTACCACCCAATAAAAGATGCTCTTTGTAAGCAAATTCACCCAGATGGGAGTCGCCGAATGTCTCACCTTATCAGAGTGGACGGTTAGTTTAGATTTTACCGTCTGCACATTGCACAGGCGGTGTTCCCATAGGGAGGCGTATCTAATAATATGATTGAAAAATGAAAATAAATTGAAATAAAAAGCATCTTTCATTAATAAGCCTTTCATTTACAAAAAATTTACAAGTCTTAAAAGTAGTACTTTTTCAAGTTGTCTACATTCCAAATTCTGGCTAGCTTCCTGTCGTCTAGTGTTTCCAGGCGGTAGGTGATAAGTGGCATTTATGCCACTATTTAGATCCTCTAATCGCGGTATTTTTCTATGTTTGTCCCTTGTTTGTACCCCTTTTGCTCCGTTTCTCTCTTTATTATATTTTTGTGCTTTTCCTCGTGTTTTGTAGGCTTTTGGAGTTGATTTTAAGAGAATGAAGAGCTTGGAGAATTGGAGTTCATTTGAAGAGCTACAAAGGAAGTTAAGGAGCAAGCAAGCAAGGCCATGCGGACAGTGCGGGTCGCGCTTTAAGAATGGCGCGGGCGCGCCAAACCCAGCACGGGTGTGCCTTACATTGGGGTCGAAAATATTGAAGGAGGCAGAATGTAGGCGCGATTTGGGCGCGGCTTAGGCGCGGGCGCGGCTTAGGCGCGGGCGCGCAAGGGCCTGAACTCCAAAACTGACCTTTTTTACTCTTTTAGCCATAACTTTTGATCTACAAATTGGATTGAGGTGATTCAAGTTGCATTGGAAACTAGACTTGAAGAGCTTTCCAACGGTAGGTTGCACTCCCCCAGAAGCCTCCTAGAACAGAAGATATGGCCGTTTGAAAATGAATGTCGCTGCCAGGCCAATCCCAATGCGCGGGCGCGCAGGCCTCTATCGCGGGCGCGCACGAGCAGCTACGGGTCTTTTAAACGCTTCTTCCTCTCCTCTTTTTGGCCAAGTTTTGATTGTGGGTTTCTTTAGGGTTTTCTCTCTCCTCTTTGAGGGGTTAAACCCTAACATCTCTCCATCAATCTTCACATAAATTAGGCTTAGATTTAGTTTTAATCTTTGTTTTTATACTTTGTAATGTAGATTAAGAGTAATTTAGGGTAGTTTAGAGAGAGAAAGTGAAGAGCTTTAATGGAGGATTGAAGAAGATGAAGATGCAAAGTGACATTATTTTGGATTACTCTTCATAAATCTAATGAGCATTCTAAACTCTATCTCATTTATTGCTTTCTTTAATTCTTGCTTTTCTTAATTTCTTGAATGATTAGTGTAGTTGATTAGATTAATTTCTCTTCTTTGTCGCTCTTCATTGTTCTTGATTGTTGGTTTGATTTTAGATTATTTGATTATCTAGTTTTAACCATGCTTAGTGAGTAGTTCTTTTAGTTAGGGGTTGGGTGAAACTCAACCTAATGGTTATTTAAGTGATTTTGGGGGATGTCTTAGTGATTGATTGTAATTAAATTGATTATATAAGATTGCTTGTTAGTTCTTCATGATAGGAGTAGCTAACCTTGATTATTGAACTTGATGGCACGAAATGTTTGGTTTGACATGGAAATATGAGTTGAATGTTTCATTACCTATTGCAATTTGACTATGTATCTCTTGTTGCTAAGTTAATGAGGAATCTAAGCTTAGTAATATGAGTTGTTTTCTTATTGCTTGAAGTTGGTTTTACATGTAGTCCTTACTTTCTAAAATCTTTGTTACTCCCAATTTTCTTAATTTCCATGGTTAAGTGAACCCCATTCCCTAGTGTCCTTATTTCTTGGATTTTAATTCTTGGTTTGTTAGTTTTCCTTTTTATGTTAGTTCACTCATCCTATCTCTTCGACCTAGCTTAGTTGGTGGTAGTGTTGATAGTGTTTATGTCGTCTCTGTGGTTCGACCCTCTACTTCCCACTAAACTTGTTTAGTATAGGTGTAGGCTTATAAATATTGTTTGGTTGAGGGTAGTTAGTCCAACGACCTAATTATCCCTCCATCAGTAGGTGCCGCCTCTTACTTCTTCATAGATCCGGTAGGGACCTTCCCAATTGGGTGTCAACTTGCCTTGCTCATTGGCCCTACTGGTTGCCTCCATCTTGCGTAGCACAAAGTCCCCCACTTTTAAGGGTCTTTTGTGCTCTCTCGTATTGTGGGCTCTTGTCATTCTCAAACGGTAAATCGCGTGGCGTAAGGCAAAATTGCCCCGGCGTTCTGGGAGAGAGTTCAATGCTAGGCGCATGGCTTCCCAGTTTGCCTCTTAATCATACAACATGACCCGAAGAGTCGGCTCATAAAGCTCAATAGGTAAAACAGCCTCAGCACCATATACCATGAGGAATGGGGTTTCGCTGGTTGCCCCTTTTGTTGTGGTTCTGATGGACCAAAGCACATGAATTAACTCCTCATCCCATAGGCCACCAGCTCTTTCAATTTTCTTTTTAATGCCGTCTGAGATAAGCTTGTTGAAGGTTTCAACCTGGCCGTTTGCTTGGGGTCGGCCGACTGATGCAAAGCAGTGAGAGATCCCTTGGTCTCCCAGCCAATTCTTGAGGGTAGGCGTCTCAAATTAAGGGCCATTGTCAAAAACCATAGACATAGGTACCCCATACCAGGTGATGATGTTCTTCCAGATAAAAAAAAATAACATCCTTTGTCTTGATGCCCTTGACAACCTCAGCTTCCACCCACTTCGTGAAGTAATCAACAGCCACGTTACTAGGATATATCGTCGTCCGCCTGACGCTGGTGTATATGGACCCAAGATATCCATGCCCCATTTGACGAATGTTAGTGGGCTATGAATTGTCGTCAGATCAGTTACCGGACAGTGGATGAGCTTGCCAATTCTTTGGCACTTGTCACACTTCTTCACCATTTCCATGACGTCTGCTTCTAGAGTCTGCCAGAAATATCCTTTCCGCCTAGCTCTTTCTGCTAGAGCTCTTCCACCTATATGTGAGGCACAATAGCCTGAATGTAGATCCTCCAAAATCTCATACCCCCTTTCTAGGGTGATGCATTTCAAAAGAGGCAACATAAAGCCCTTTTTGAAAAGTTCTCCATTGCGAATCTCGAAGTTGGC